>NC_047093.1:126819967-128019967 GCF_902459505.1 Geotrypetes seraphini
GGGGGGGGGTGTTACGATTTTCCCAAAAAAAGTTACAAGGGGGGGGTGTTACGATTTTCCCAAAAAAAGTTACAAGGGGGGGGTGTTACGATTTTGAAAAAAAAGTTACAAGGGGGGGGTGTTACGATTTTGAAAAAAAAAGTTACAAGGGGGGGTGTTACGATTTTGAAAAAAAAAGTTACAAGGGGGGGTATTACGATTTTCAAAAAAAAAGTTACAAGGGGGGGTATTACGATTTTCAAAAAAAAAGTTACAAGGGAGGGTATTACGATTTTCAAAAAAAAAGTTACAAAGGGGGGGTATTACGATTTTCAAAAAAAAAGTTACAAGGGGGGGTATTACGATTTTCAAAAAAAAAGTTACAAGGGGGGGTATTACGATTTTCAAAAAAAAGTTACAAGGGGGGGGTATTACGATTTTCAAAAAAAAAGTTACAAGGGGGGGTATTACGATTTTCAAAAAAAAAGTTACAAGGGGGGGGTATTACGATTTTCAAAAAAAAAGTTACAAGGGGGGGTATTACGATTTTCAAAAAAAAAGTTACAAGGGGGGGTATTACGATTTTCAAAAAAAAAGTTACAAGGGGGGGTATTACGATTTTCAAAAAAAAAGTTACAAGGGGGGGTATTACGATTTTCAAAAAAAAAGTTACAAGGGGGGGTATTACGATTTTCAAAAAAAAGTTACAAGGGGGGGTATTACGATTTTCAAAAAAAAGTTACAAGGGGGGTATTACGATTTTCAAAAAAAAAGTTACAAGGGGGGGTATTACGATTTTCAAAAAAAAAGTTACAAGGGGGGTATTACGATTTTCAAAAAAAAAGTTACAAGGGGGGGGTATTACGATTTTCAAAAAAAAAGTTACAAGGGGGGGTATTACGATTTTCAAAAAAAAAGTTACAAGGAGGGGTATTACGATTTTCAAAAAAAAAGTTACAAGGGGGGGTATTACGATTTTCAAAAAAAAAGTTACAAGGGGGAGTATTACGATTTTCAAAAAAAAAGTTACAAGGGGGTATTACGATTTTCAAAAAAAAAGTTACAAGGGGGGGTATTACGATTTTCAAAAAAAAAGTTACAAGGGGGGGTATTACGATTTTCAAAAAAAAAGTTACAAGGGGGGGTATTACGATTTTCAAAAAAAAAGTTACAAGGGGGGGTATTACGATTTTCAAAAAAAAAGTTACAAGGGGGGGGTATTACGATTTTCAAAAAAAAAGTTACAAGGGGGGGTATTACGATTTTCAAAAAAAAAGTTACAAGGGGGGGTATTACGATTAGATCGGAGAAAGTCATAATGCCACTTTATAGAGCAATGGTCAGACCACACTTGGAATACTGTGTCCAACATTAGTCTCCCAACCTAAAGAAGGATATAAAACTGTTGGAGAGGGTGCAGAGACGAGCAACAAAGTTAATAAGAGGTATGGAGAACTTGGAATATGAGGAACGACTCAAGAAACTGGGATTGTTCTCCCTTGAGAAGAGGAGGCTGCGAGGGGACATGATCGAGATGTTCAAAATGCTGAAAGGCATTGATAAAATAGAGCAGGAAAATAAATTATTTACATTGTCCAACGCGACACGGACAAGAGGACATGGTTTGAAGCTAAGGGGGGGGGGGGGACAAGTCCAGGACAAATTCAGGAAGTTCTGTTTTACGCAGCGAGTGGTAGACGCCTGGAATGCTCTCCCAAAGGAGGTTATTAAGGAATCCACTGTGCTGGGATTCAAAGGCAAATTAGATGCATATCTCCTTACGAGAGGCATAGAGGGATATGGGTGACTAAAATTACATCAGGTGTATACCTGACTGGGCCTCCGCGTTTGCGGTTCACCGGACTCGATGGACCATGGGTCTGATCCGGAGATGGCAGTTCTTATGTTCTTATGTTAGGTGTAGTGGAAATACACAGCAAATGCCTCAGCAATACAATTTTTATATACCACAAATACCTCAATGAAGTTCATTGCAGTTAACATAGCAAGAATTGTAGACAATGTCCAGAATTACAATCTAAAAACAATACAAATGAAATTACCCCTTTAACACATTTATTAAACAAATACATTTTCAAAGATTTCTTAAAAATCTTATAATTACTCATTAACATTATACCGTCATCTCTAATTGATGGTTTATACCTCTATTCCAAGGTTGATGCTTGTTTTTTCGAAGTTACCAATCTGCTTCAGAAGCTGCTGTACCCTCTCTTGCTTGTCTTTTATGATATAATGCTAGCAAAATGAGACAGTCTCACAGGGTAGCCTCGAGTTCCTCCCACACGACCTCGCCCCCACATTGAAATGGGTCATTCCAGGTCAAGTGGACCAGGAGCCCATGCTCGACTCCCCTTGAAATCCAACCAAATTTTACAGGGGTGTTGTCTAGGGTCTCTAATGACTCTGCAAAACGAACTATCTCAATTTGATCAGGAGCTAGGGGTGGTTGAACAAAAGCAATCGATCCACTTCCATGCCTCATGTGACCTAAAACAGCAACTTTGCTTAAGCATTGTGGCAGAAGGAAACTACCTAGGAGTCTGAAATTTTGCAGTTTGGTACAACACCTTGGGGCAAGTTTATGTGCCAAGTTTGAAATCTTTTGCAAATGTGCTTCCATTTCTACAGGTCAGCACAGTAGGCAAAAAAGTTCATGAATGAAAATTTTTGGCAGTTTGGCTCTATACTGCTGCTGGTAGGTAAGTCAGCTGAGGGTACAACTTTACCAGCAGACATGTACCATGAGGTACATGGCTTTATGCATTTATGCAAATTTTCAGTTTTTCAGATTCAAATATCTCTGTGTAGGGGTTTTTTTGGTTTTTAAAAAAATATTTGAAAAAGCATGTTTTTTTTGCTACAGAAGCTATCTTGTTTCATCTTGGACCCGACCGTTCATTGGTGAGAATTAAAGCTTCAAAGATAAGCATTAGTTGTATATGCTGTCACAGGGTAGACCCTGCGACTGAGCTGGGTAGTGAAAGGACGCCTATGCCTAGGGCTAGGTAGGGGAAAATACTCTCCCAAAGAGATAAAACACTACCCACACCAACACCTCAGCCCAGAACTACAACCAGACAAGGAAGGTTCAGTGAAGAGCAAGGAAGCACCTATCTGTTTTCGCCGGAATTAGAGAAGGGAGATCAATGGGTAAGGGGAACTAAAAGTACTTGGGATATTGTTCCTAGGGGGAGGATGCACCACCCATCTCCTAACATTCATGGGGGACACAATTCCTGTCAACACCAGGAACATTCCAGTCCTCAATTTAGTCAGGAACAAGACACATCTGTTGCTCATTATCCTGAGGCATATAGGGACCAGCAGCAGTGCTCAGGAGGGATGCAGCCACTGAACCAACCCAAGCTAGAGAGGAGACCAGTTCCAAGGACATGCAGCAGCATACCTCAGCTTAACACCCAGGTCAGATCTAACTTTATGAAAGCTGAAATGTCAGATGAATTCATGAGGGAAACTTCAGACAATGAAGACCTTTTAGACCAGAGGTAGGGAACTCTGGTCCTCGAGAGCTGTATTCCAGTCGGGGTTTCAGGATTTCCCCAATGAATATGTATTGAAAGCAGTGCATGCAAATAGATCTCAAGCATATTCATTGGGGAAATCCTGAAACCCCGACTGGAATACGGCTCTCGAGGACCAGAGTTCCCTACCCCTGTTTTAGACCATGAGGAAATCATGGGCTTCAAAGAGGGCAATGTTGATTCTGACCAGTGGGCTATGGAAGTTTAAAGGAAGTTAGGCTGAGACTGGTTGTGCTAGTTAAGGGGCTGGATGTCTCTGTAACCTTGGGGCAAAAGAAAGGTTACTGAAAGCCGTAGCAAGGGTTTCGTTGCATTCCTTTTTGGGCAAGAACCACATAATTTCTAGGCTGTGGCCAATAGCACTGCACAGCCTTGGCAGTAGTTTGGAGACCTTTTTTCCTATAGACTAGATGGTGGGTCCTAGTTGGGAGGGACCACAGCCAATGGTCATTGTGGGAGGAGGTCCCTTCGGCCCTGAGCTCTGCATCCGAGTTCAGGGGTGGATCCAGTCTAAAGCTGCCAGAAGGGATTGCCAGCAAGAGACCGTATCAAACTACATGAAAGCATTTTTGAAAGTAGTTGGGAATCTATGGACTATTGTAATGAGGTAGAGAAGAGTCATTTTTGGACTATAACTGGGAAGTACAAGTTTTTTTCCTTTTGAACTGTGAATGCAATTGTGGGTTTTCAAAGCTGAAGTTCCTATTGGAATAAAGAATTTTGTGTTGGAAGCAGAATGGGGTGTTTTATTTGCTTGATCCACCAACTCCAATCAGTACTGATAAACTGCTTGGTCAGCACCGTGTGCTCTGGGCTCTTTCAGCCACTCCCGCTTGGGGCCCAGCCCGACCTGCTGATACACGGTGACAATGCGCACAAATGTTTAATACTGAAAAGAACAAACCAGGGGAGGAAAAAACCACAAACACAAATACAAAGAAGCAGAATGGAATTGTCCTGACACCTATTTTGCAGGTGTTAAAGGTTCACATGCCAACCACATGCTAACTGGTTAGAGTGCAGCAATGTATCTGCACTAACCAATTAGCGTACAAGACTGATTTTTAGTGTGCCGGTAGCACATTGAAGGAGAATTCCTGTTGTGCCCGTTCCTGAGGACCCTCGGGATACGACTACAGGACTTAGAAAACAAAAAACAGGTCAAGCTTCATTTCAGCTCAGTTTCATCTTTACAAGAATGTTCGAATAAGAAACTATTTTCTTATTTAGCAATTTCCCCCGACCTCTGCTGTTTGAGATAAGAAAGATGCAGTATACAGCACAGCGCAGCACAGAGGATTATCACACCGCACAAATCAGTACTTGCTGTATGAAAAGAAAATTAAAATACTGGTGCTTAGCTGGAAGACAGAGACAGGGCTGCAGGTGGAAAGCAGTCAGCAGTGATTCCTGTATTTCCAATGGCTAGCAGGCCAGGCATGAGGCCTATGCGCAGAATGCAAAGCTTGGACAAGTGATAAGGTTGTCTTTATGACAGTTGCCAGTGCAGATGAAGTAACCTTTTGGGACATCAGACAACACAGAGCTACCGTTGCCTTGGTTCATGGACCATTGAGAGCATAAGCTGGCCTGCACGTATGCACAAACCATAGCACCTAGAGGACAGAGTAAGGGGTCATTCTTGGAATTGGATGGAGGTCATGCATAGATAACCTCTGAAAAAGCAGAAGGCTGTCAAGGGGAGATAATTTTAGGTGGTTTTTGGACATACTATGTAAGTGGAAAATTGCTTTAAGGACATACGCAGATGGTAATGGCTTTTACGTCAATTAGGGATATAGCAAATTATATGCATTTGTAACCACTGAATTAATAATAATAATAACTTTATTTTGTATACCGCCATACCCAGGGAGTTCTAGGCGGTTCACATCAATTAATCAAGGTTACAAACAATGAAGTCATTGAAGTTAATAGTTTAGGAATGTACAAGGAGAAGGTCGTAAACAGGAATATACAAGAATGTACAAGGAAGGTCATATACGGGAATACAGGAATGTATAGTAAGAAGGTCAATATACAGGAAAATACAGGTCGTTGAAGTTAACAGGTTAGGAGAGTACAATAAGGAGTAGGTGGAGATTCAGGTTCATTGATGGGAGGTGAAGGAGTAGAAGAGGGTGTATTAAGGGTTCTGTCCGTGGAATAAGTGTGTTGAGTTTTTTTCTGAAGTCAAGGTAGGTGGGGGCATCGAGCACAATTTGGGCTAGCCATGGGTTCAGTTTAGCCGCCTGGAAGGAGAAGGTTTTGTCAAGGAATCTTTTGAAATGACAGTTTTAGGGAGGGGAAGGCGAACAGATGAATTCTGCGGGAGTTCTTATTATTGTAATTTAGATTGACGTGTGGGTTGAGGTAACTTGGGGATATACCAAATACTGTTTTGTAGCAGGGGCATGCGAACTTGAATAGGACTCTGGATTCAAATGGTAACCAGTGCAGTTTATGGTAGAAGGGGGTGATGTGTTCCCATTTGTTTAAGCCAAATATAAGGCGGACGGCAGTGTTCTGAATCAGTTTTAGTCTCCTGATGGTTTTCTTCATGGAGCAGTAATCCAGGATGCTGAGAATGGAGGGTTGTACTAACAGGCGAAATGAGGTGTCGTTGAAGTATTTTTTTATGGTGCGGAGTTTCCAGAGCACCGAGAAGCTTTTCCTGAGAGTAAGATCAGTGTTTTTCTCGAGGGATAGATGTTTGTCTAAGGTGACTCCCAGTATTTCTAATGTTTGTTCTAGGGGGAAATCTGATCCATTCACTTGTATTGTGGTATCTTTGATTTTGTCCTTGGGGGTGGCTAGGAAGAATTTAGTTTTGTCAGAGTTTAATTTTAATCTATAGGATAACATCCAGAGTTCTATCTGATTGAGTAAGCTTGATAGAGAGTTAAGCAACTCTGGTGTGAAACAGGTTAGCGGGATGTCTATTGTAATGTCATCTGCGTAGATGAAGAATTTGAGCTTGAAACTTTGCAGGAGGTTTCCCAAGGAGACGAGATAGACGTTAAACAGGGTGGGGGACAGGGGGGAGCCCTGGGGAACCCCGCAGGAGTTGTCCCAGCTGTAGGAGAAAGATTCGTTCTTAAACACCCTGTATGATCTATTTCTTAGGAACCCGTGGAACCAGTTGAGAACCTGGCCAGAGATGCCGATGTGTGCAACGCAGTCTAGGAGGATAGTGTGGTTGACTAGATCGAAAGCACTGCTAAGGTCAAGTTGCAAGATCAGGGTGCTGGAGCCCTGGCTTAAGAGTGAGTGCAGATGATCCAGTAGAGAGGCTATGATGGTTTCGGTGCTGTGGTCAGAGCGAAAGCCCAATTGGTTGTCATGTAAGATATTGAATTTTTCCAGATATGTAGCGAGTTCGGCATTTACCATCCCTTCTGCTATTTTGGTGACTAGCGGGATGCTAGCGATAGGTCTGTAATTAGACGGGGCGTTGGGTGGTTCTTTTGTGTGTTTTATAATTGGAGTTATCATGATGTGGCCTTGCTCTATTGGGAAATTTCCTGTGGATAGTAAAAAGTTGACCCACGCCAACACATTGGCTTTGAAGTGGATTGGGGCAGTTTTCATGACATTTGGGGGACAAGTATCCAGTCTGCAGTAGGAGTTGTTATATTTATTGTAGTATTTGCTAAAGGTTTGCCAGTCTATGGTTGTGAAATGATTCCAAATTAGGTCAGTTCTGGACCCTAGGTCAGATTTGGATATGTCGGTGTCATTGAGAATTGGAAAGTACCCATGGGGATTGACTGGGGCAGTTATTGATGATCTTAATTTTTGTATCTTGGAGTTGAAGAAATCTGCTAGAGTGTTAGCAGTTAATGTGGATTCTTCCCGGATGTCAGTGAGTGTCTCGAGGTTGTAGAGGTCGTTGACCAGTTTAAAAAGGTTTCTACTGTTAATTGAAACGTTTCCAAGTTTTGGGGCGTAGAAATTTTTACATTTTTCCTTGGTGAGGTTTTTGTAGTTTTTTAATTTTGATCTCCAAGCAACTCTGTGCTCTTGAGTACCAGATTTAGTCCATAGTCTTTCTGATTTTCTTAAGTCCCTTTACCAGTAGCAGCTTTGAATCAAACCATCCCTCTAGATTTATAGTTCTAATTCTGCGGGTTTTTATGAGGGCTATTTTGTTTAGAATGTTAGTGCTGTCTTTAATCCAGGAGGTCATAATTTGATCCGTTTCTACGTTTTGTTTTGCAATATTCTCATAGTGGGACCAGAATTCTGCCGAGTCGATCATACCTCTAGAAGTGTGAGTTTTATTATTTCTTGTTTTTGTAGGTTTTTTTCTGGCAGTCAATAGTGAAGTTACATAGTCTGTGGTCAGACCATAGGGAGTC
Source organism: Geotrypetes seraphini (assembly GCF_902459505.1). Lineage (NCBI taxonomy): Eukaryota > Metazoa > Chordata > Amphibia > Gymnophiona > Dermophiidae > Geotrypetes > Geotrypetes seraphini. Next base: position 126,827,874 of record NC_047093.1, read on the forward strand.
TGTCCAGTTATCTTGTTTCCAATAGAATTTAGAAACATAGAAATAGACGGCAGATAAGGGCCACGGCCCATCTAGTCTGCCCACCCCAATGACCCTCCCCTACCTTTCTCTGTGAATAGATCCCATGTGTCTATCCCATTTGGCCTTAAAATCAGGCACGCTGCTGGCCTCAATCACCTGAAGTGGAAGACTATTCCAGCGATTAACCACCCTTTCAGTGAAAAAGAATTTCCTGGTGTCCCCATGCAGTTTCCCGCCCCTGATTTTCCACGGATGACCCCTTGTGATAATGCTAATAGTCAATCAGAAAATTTCTAATAGATTGTAATGTATGGCTAATAATATGTAAGATAAGGAAATGACACAGGGTATTTTTCCACATACCTGCAGGGTGTGAAACTGTATCTCTCTCCTCTGTGACACTTTTGAATGCTGGTAATTTGTTCTTCTTTTTCTCATATGCTGCTTTTTACTTTATAATAAATCTGTACTTTTATGCAACAGCATTCCTGGTGTGGCCTGAGCCAATTCATGGAAAGGGTTTAAGCAGCCTGCCCTTTCCAACATGCATATGCAAAAACTACTATGGCACGACTGAAACACACCCCGTAGAATAGCTTTTTAACCTGTGGTAAGCATGCATTAGTGCTTTCCACAGCTTAGTAAAAAGAACTATCAATTTCTTCTGATGCACTTATCTGAAACAATGGCTTATATTACGACTTGATTTGTGGATTTCCATAACATTTATATGGAAACCGTTATAGTTTGTCCAGCTTGGTGACTTCTGAGCGAATGAATATCTTTTTAGAGAAATGATTCTTATCTTTAAAATTATTTCACTTTTGAATTTCAGCATAGCATAACATATGATAAGAATTAGAAAAATACCATTGGAAGCAATCATCTGGGATAAATGACAGATTATGAACAAGACAGTTTTATCAGATTCTTATGTTCTCAGACCCTAAAGTTTTGCTTAGCTGCTCCTCTAGTAGATCGAGTTTTATAAGTAGGCCAATGAGACATTTTGTTTGTAGTGAATTTTATGATAAAATTACATTTGACAGATTTAAAAAACTATTAATTTCCATACTTTTTAAATAATATGGTAAGAATATATTATGTTTCATTTTGAAAAAAATACTTTACAAAATAACACTATAAAAAGGCATTCTGAGCCCATGCTATTAGCTAGATGCTATACAATTTTAACAATGCTAAAGAGAAAAGAGGCAGCTCTTAAAATAATGATGACAGACCGTTTTCATTAGCATTCTCAATTATTTAGTTACTAGTGAAACAAAGTCTTCCTGGTTTTTTAATACCAAGAATAGAACCGGGGTAATATTCAGTCAGCAGAGGCCAACATTTTGTTAAAATGTTGACCAATGCCAGCAAAATTATGCACAGATATTCAGTGCCAGGACTTATCTGGGTACTGGCACTGAGTAACTGGGCATAAAACAGATCTAGGCTGGAGCTGCAGTGAAAGCAGAGTTACTTACTGTAGCAGGTCTTATCTGTGGACAGCAGGCAGCTACTATTCTCACATGTGGGTGAAATCATCCATGGATCCCGGTACAGACAGTGGTAAAAGTGTACAGTGGTACCTTGGATTACGAGCATAATCCGTTCCAGGAGCATGCTCTTAATCCAAAATGCTCGTTTATCAAAGCGAGTTTCCCCATAGGAAATAATGGAAACTCGCTTTGATACATTCCCACCCCCAATAACCGGCATCGCTCCCCCCCGCTTGCAAAGGCCCCCTCGCTCCAACCGGCACCCCCCCCACACCGCGCGAACCGGCCCCCCACCAGTACAACTTAAATTTACCCACCTCCCCGTCTAGCACTGGCACGCAGGCACAGCTCCTGTGCCTAGAAAATCTTCTGGCTTCCAGCTTCGGTTCATAGACAAAGCGCGCCCTTGTCCTGGCGCGCTTTTGACCTGACACCTCCGGCTTTTGCCTGCCTGCCTTGAGCATGCATCTGCGCATGCTCAAGGACTTCTATTCTCCCTCTCGCCGAGAATCTCGGCGAGAGGGAGAATTAGAAGTCCTTGAGCATGCGCAGATGCATGCTCAAGGCAGGCAGGCAAAAGCCGGAGGTGTCAGGTCAAAAGCGCGCCGGGACAAAGGCGTACTTTGTCTATGAACTGAAGCCGGAAGATTTTGTAGGCACACAAGCTGTGCCTGCGTGCTGGTGCTAGACGGGGAGGTGGGCAAATTTAAGTTGTACTGGCGGGGGGGCCGGTTCGCGCGGTGGGGGTGGTGCCGGTTGGAGCGAGGGGGCCTTTGCGAGCGGAGGGAAGCAATGCCGGTTATCGGGGGGGGAGGTGCTCGCAAATCAAGTCAACACTCGGTTTGCGAGTCAAAAGTTTGCTGAGTGTTTTGCTCGTCTTGCAAAACACTCGCAAACCGAGGTTTGACTGTACTTGCACTTTAAGTTTTCAGAAACTTCATGACTGCACTGCGTATGCGCGAGTTCTTTTCTGCTCAATGCCGGCTTATGGTACCTCAGTTCCATAAGCAAGCTAAAAAGCCAAACAGGGGATGTGGGAGGGTTGTGAGAATATCTGCCTGCTGTGCCCAGATAGCACAGTTACTTACCTTAACAGGTGTTATCCAGGACAGCAGGCAGATATTCTCACATATGGGTGACGTCGCCACTTTTAAGACTTTCAGAAAGTTTGCGATGGCCCACACCGCACATGTGTGAGTGCCTTCCCGCCCGACATAGGAACGCAGTCCCTCAGTCTAGTAAGCCAGTTAAGAAACCATCCGGGGAGGTGGGTGGGTTGTGAGAATATCTGCCTGCTGTCCCTGGATAACACCTGTTACGGTAAGTAACTGTGCTTTATCCCAGGACAAGCAGGCAGCATATTCTCACATGATAGTAATTGCGGCTATGCTCTCTTGTAACAGGTCAAAAAGAATGTTGTGACTTGTCTGGAGCAAAACCCAAAGGTCTGAGGTGATGAGTTCCCAACAATGGATGTAAATCTGAAGACATCCCCCTATTGGCTGAGGGAGAGGATGAGAGATAGTAATTGCAGCTATGTTCTCTTGTGGTCAAAAAGAATGTTACGACTTGACTGGAGCAGCCAGCTGGGATTTAGCAGGGCATTGCTGCTGCTGCTTCCTTTGTTGAGGCCTGGGTGGAGCAGAGGCCTTAGTTGAGTATGGGTAAGGTGAGGCAGGCTTAAAAGATCTTTGGAACTGGTTTCTTCTTGGACTTGACTAGCGTGTCCCAATGGGTTATGTGGACTGACAGCTTTTGGGTGGCAGTTTCTGTAGAGTTCCCAAAGAGCGCGTCACCCAAGCAAGGGACATTTACTAGCTGGTCTTGGTGGTTAACATTCATGTCGGAGACACGTAATCAGGCCAGTCTCCTCATAGCCACTGACATGGACGAAGCCCTAGAAGTAAGTTCAAAAATATCATAGGCTGAATGCACCAAATATTTACGCAGCTGAAGGATAGAAGAACTAGCTGTTGGAAACCTTTGGCTTTACAAGCAGGGATGTATTTCTGGAAAGCCGGGAACTGCTTCACGAGATGTTTCAAATAGCAGGAGAAATAAAAGTTATAATTGACCTCCCTGGCAGGACAGATGAGTAGACATTTGCCGAAGCAGTTTTCTTTAAAGTGGATTCCACCACCAAGGATTGATGGGGAAGCTGTGGCTTATCGAATCCTGGAAGAGGTATAACTTTATAGAGGGATTCCAACTTTCTGGGAGCCACCGGAACCTAAAGAGGGGACTCTAAGTTTTTGTAAAAAGTCTCCCTCAAAATGCTATGAAAAGGTAATTTGAGTAGTTTCTTAGGCGGTTGGTCATAATTAAGGATTTCTAAGAATTCCTTGCTGTGTTTGGAAACCGCCTATAAAGGTATGGAAAGGCCTCTACCCATCACTCAGATGAATTTAGAAAAAGAAAAAGATTCTGCCGGTGAGTCCAGGAGAGTCCAGGAGAGTCAGATGCTGAGGAAGCTTCAAGCTCGGTAGTTGAGATAGATCTTGTGAGTCATCAGGAAGGTCTGATTCCAGAAGTAGAGATGGGAACTTCGTCTTCGAACGATGTCGATCTGGTGTCGATGCAGAGGAGAGCTTCATTTTCTTAGACACCTTGCCGGATCGGTGCCGCTCCGGTGTCAAAGGCTTGGACCGCTTCCTCTTTTGAGACATTCTGATGAACTTAGTAAGACTGCAGTCCGAGTGCCTTGAGGATGTCTGTGTCTAAGAATATCGATGCTGCCGGTAGGATGGCCCTCGGTACGCTCAGGCTGGACTGACACCAGAGAAAATAGTTGGGAACAATTGGTGGAACTGATCCTGAGCTCCTGTCGAAACAGACTCCATCTTTTGCTTCAAAGTAAGCACTGATATTGAAGGCTTAGACACCAGTACCTTGGCTGCAGTGACACATTCCGGCGATGAGGAGGCCGATGTCGAGGCACTCCTCGATAAAGGAACGGTACACTTTCGGGACTTGTGCAAGGTCGGCATGATTGACTCATTGCCTTCTTGACTTGCGTCCCAGTAGGGGAAGGGGAAGGCTTCTTAGCTGGCTTACCAAGTGGGATTGGTGTACTGCGGCCCCGGGGGTCGATGACAGTGTCTCCACCAGTGTCAAGGATTTTGGTGCCGGTGCCTTTGTCGCAGGAGTCGATACCGGTTCGTTCTCCATGGTGACATCAAACAATTTCTCCTGCTGTAGTATGCGGTTCCTGATTGTTCTTTTCTGAAAAGCAGAACAATGCTTGCACGATTGAACGTGGTGCTTGGGACCTAGACACCACAGGCACGAGTGAGGGTTGGTCAGAAAGATAGTTTGAGTGCAGTGACTGCACCTCTTGAATCCCGTCAGCAGGTGTGACATTGATGGGAACACCGCCTCAGCTAAGTCAAAATCGATGGCTGAGGAAAGAAAAGGAGGCCCTACCGGGCCAAAACCTGCCAACATCAAAAAAATAAACAACTGGTTTTTTTACAAGAAAAAAAACTAAGAAAAAAAAATGACAATTTTAGTCATAAATTCCACGAGAAGGGAAGACAAATGTGACAGCCATTGAAACGCAATTTCTTAGCTCCGCAGAAACTGAGGGACTGCGCGCTTACGCTGGGCGGGAAGGCATTCGCGCATGCATGGTGCGGGCCATCGCAAACTTTCTGAAAGACTTAAAGTGTCCGTGCTGGGGCTCCATTGGTGACGTAACCCATATGTGAGAATATGCTGCCTGCTTGTCCTGGGATATAACACATTGCGGTAAGTAACTGTGCTGTATCCTTGGATAAGCAGGCAGCATATTCTTGCATGAGGGACTCCTTAGCTCAGTGTTTCTCAACACTTGGTATGCGTACCATTAGGGATACACAACTGCTTGTTGGGTACATGGCCTGGCCCCACAGGTATGCGCAACGCACAAATACAAGATTAGATATTAGCTAGATGGTGAGCCTTCAGGACAGCTAGGGAAATCCAAAGTACCATTTTTATTTATTTTATTTTAATGTATCTTTAATCTATCTTCATTGTAAATCGCTTTGAACCTCACGGTATAGCAGAAATAAAAAAAAATAAAAAAATAATACTAGACTAGATATTCCCTGCCCGCCCATCCATCCATCCAAGCTGCCTCCACCAGGGATCACTCCTTCCTGTCTGCCCCCCTCTGCTGAAGCCACTGCCATGGATCCCTGCCCCCCCCCCCCTCTGAAGCCAACCCACAGAGCTTCCCTCCGATGTCAGAGCTAATGTCCGCAGAAAGCCTTCTGGGTCAGCGGGGGGGGGGGTGTGTGTGTTCCCAGTTACTTCCTTCTTACCTTCTTTGAGCCGCACTTGCTCCTTCTGCCTTCAGCAGCTATTGTTGCAGGGACGCATAGCTAACCTGGAAACCTCTCCATCAGAGCTGATGTCAGAGGGAAGGCTTGTGGATCAGCCATGTGCAGCTTGTGAACGCTGCCTGCATGCCCCTGCAATGATAGCCGCTGAAGGCAGGAGCGAGTGCGGCTCGAACAAGTAAGGGGACATAAGAACATAAGATTTGCCGCTGCTGGATCAGACCAGTGGTCTTTCTGGGACAAAGGGTGAAAGGAGGGGGGTAGGAAGGAGCACATTGGGATACTGGAGGGGTGCGATTTTGGGACAAAGACTGGAAGGCAGGCAGGGAGAAGGAGGGGGGCACAGACTCGATACAGAAGAAGGGCGGGGGCATGAAAATGGGACACAATGGTGACTGATTTGCACTTCAGCCTGACTAAGGTCTTTAGAAGGAGAGGGATTGGTGGAAATGCATACAGGAACTTGTTCGTCTAATCCAGAAGAAAGTCATCTGCATGAGAAGATGAGGAGAGAACACCATCTGCAGCAGAATTGAGGCAATTTGTGCTTGTGGGGAGACATAAGTCTATCTAAGGCAGGGGTGTCAAACTCAATCACATTAAGGGGCCGAAATCTAAAACACAGGTTAAGTCGTGGGCCAGACCCTGCCCATTCTTCACCCCAGGCCCCACCCCTATAATAATACTATTTATAACACCATGTTTTCCATTCATTTTTCATATATACACACACACAATATAATCCAGTGGTCACAAACTCAAACCCTTTGCAGGGCCACATTTTGGATTTGTAGGTATTTGGAGGGCCTCAGAAAAAAATAGTTAATGTCTTATTAAAGAAATGACAATTTTGCATGAAGTAAAACTCTTCTATAGTTTATAAATCTTTCCTTTTGGCTAAGTCTTAATAATATAATTTATAGCTAAAGAGACATATGATCAAGACACTGTTTTATTTTTGTGATTATGATAAACCTACCGAGGGCCTCAAAATAGTACCTGGCAGGCCGCATGTGGACCCCCGGCCCACGAGTTTGAGACCACTGATATAATCTTATTAACACATAATGGTAATGTTAACCACATAATTAAACTACACAAAACACACTGTATGCTTCTCAACATTCATTCCTGCCAGAACACAGATAACTCTATGCAACTACGGGACCAATTACAGGACCAAAACCTAAAAGTACTAATATTTTTTTAAACACCCTAAGATTCAAGATTCTGAATGCAGTACAACCCCCAGAGAAAAAGAAACAAATGTATTTCTTCCTGAGCAGGGCAAGATAGACAGCAGATTAAAATGCTCAAAACTCAATTCAAAACACTAACTTGAAAATAAAACCATTTCCCCTACCTTTGTTGTCTCCCTCCCTGCTATGCCTCCCTCCGGTGGGTGTCTAACCTTCTGGCCGGTTCCAACCTGGCTGTTTTATGCAGCCCACGGTCTGATGCCCCCGTGTCATCTTGTGGCCGGCTCCCTCCTCACAGCCGTAGTGTACACGGAGTTGTGTGCAGTGGCTCCTCATGCGTCCTGCAACTGAACTGGAAGCCTTCTCTCTGACGTTGCGACGTTAGAGGAAATGCTTCTGGATGAGGTGTGGGACACGTGAGGAGCTGCTGCATATTACGGCTGTGAGAGGGAGCCAGCCACAAGGTAAAACTGGGGGCATCAGACCACGGGCCGCATAAAACGACCAGGCGGGCCGGATTTGGCTCGCAGGCCTTGAGTTTGACACCTGTGATCTAAGGAGTCCCCCATAGTGAGAAGATGTGGCATGATATCTGGAGTTGAGAGTCCACTCATGAGCCAAAGCAATCTGCTGAGTTTGTCAGCTAGAGTATTCTGTTTCCCTTGTACATATATGGCTTTGAGGAATATGTTCCAAGCAATTGCCCAGTTCCAAATGTGCTCAGCTTCTTGACACATATGAAGAAAGCCTGTTTGTTGTTCCTGTAAGATCCTTGTTTGTTGATGTAGTACATAGCTACTTTATTGTCTGTTGAACAAGGAGGATTTTGTTGGAAAGACAGTCTTGAAAGGTTTTGAGAGCATTCCGAATCACCTGCAGCTCTAACAGGATGATGTGCAATGTCTTTTCTTGAGCAGATCTTTTGTCCTGAGACCGTCCAGATGAGCCCCACAGGCATACATGGATGCATCCGGCCCAGCCTAAGCATAATACTCCAAGGTTACATGGTACTGATTTCAGGTCTACATCAAGACAATGTTCTACTTCCTATCGGTGCTCTTCATCTAGATGACCCTCTCCAAGACATCGACGCTCTATCACGGCATAGTTTCTCTTCATCGAAGCATTGACGTACATCATATGCTTCCAGATCCAAAAGAGCCTTGCATCATTCGTCCTCATCTTCATCGGATCGGTACCAATGTCATCGAGGAAGCTCTTCTTGACACTCTCACCAGTTTCCTCCAAAATCTTCATCCTACAGAGCATCACCTGGGGTTCACTAAGTTGACTCTGACCTCTCCTGTCACCATACCAATACAAAGTATGAGCCTACGTTATCTGCTTCTGAATCATATGGTATTTCTTCAGATCCGTCTCCTCCTCCTCCTAGAAGAAAGTCTCCTCCTGAAGGACTTTAATTTACTAAGTATATTAGAGTTAGGGAAAGCTCTACCTGCCAAATTGGAGGCTAACACTGAGCCCAAAGTAGAACTCCTGGACGCATTAGATTTTTATGAACCCTCTAAAGAGCTTCTTAAGTTACCTTTACACAATCTCCTAAAAGAAGCGCTCTTTAAAAAAAAGATTGACTTCCTCTACAGAATAATATCTTAACCTGGCTTTGACAAACCGCAACTACCACATCAATCGTTGCTTGTGGAATTGACCCTTAAAAAGTTTTACAGCTTCAGGGTTTATGCCACTGTGCCTCCAGGGTATGAGAGGCATATTATGGATAAGTTTGGCCGTCATCTTTACCAGAACTCTATGTTGGCCAACCAAGTTCTTATTTATAACTTCTACATGTCTTTTTGCCTTAAACATCTCAAGAAGTTGGTAGCATATTCCATCTGACCGCCTAACTGATTTTCAACAGACTACTCCCCTGAGGGAGTTGATGTAAGCACCGGTGTCAACTACAACTTGGACATGTCACCAAGCTCCCTTTGTAAAAACTCATTAAGTTGTTCCCTGAAGATTTGCACTAATACTCTTGGCTCAACATCAGGTTTCATTGGTGAGGCAGGGTGTCAAGAGGTGGGAGACCTTGAAGAGGATGCACACCCTGAAGGAGACACAGCCTGTACTGAAGGAGAGTGATGGCTTTTGTTTGGCCTTGATCTAAGGACTCGATCCATAGAGGCCTGTGACACTTGCTGGAAAGAGGAAGGCTTGTCTGATGCCAATATCAATGCTGGTACCAAGGGCTTGGATTTATCATGAGTCCATGGTCGAGCCAAACAGCTTCTCCTGCTGGATGTGACAAGCCTTCAACGAATGTTTCTGCAAGGTAGAATAATGAGTATAGCTGTCCACTCAATGCTCAGGGCCCAAACACTGCCAACACAAACTGTATTGTGATTGAGATAGGGCACTGGTATCGACAGCATTTTTTAAAAACCACATATAGGTTTTGATATGGATGGAAAATCTTGGCGGCGAGGTCATACTCAATGATGACAAATGAGGAGAAAAAAATGCTGAGATCAGAAAAAAGAGGCCCGACTGAGGTATGAAGAAAAAAAGGGAAAAATGTATTATTTTTTTTAGTTTTATATACAGACTGAAGGATATAAAAAAAAAAACCCAAGAAAAATAGTTAAAGGGCCAAAGATAGAAGAACATTGACGGGAAGGCAATGTGTGTTGGACAGAATCCAGAAAAATGGCACTTCTCCACTCCACAGAAAACAAAGAATTGAGGTACCTCGAGCCAGCATTGGGCAGGAAGGCACTTTCACATGCGCAGTGTGGGCAGTCACGAAGATTCTGAAAACTTAAAGTGCAAGTACATTTTTACCACTGTCTGTACTGGGCTCCGTGGATGACGACACCCACATGTGAGAATATCTACCTGCTTGTCCAAGGATACAGCAATGTTCAGAACTCCTAGGGAGATGGAATCAACACCTGCTAGCTAGATTTAGAGACCTTGATAGCAGGTTTCCAGGAAGAGTCCTGCTGCAAATTTCCCTGGGCAAGGACTGAATTAGGTGAGTGGAAAAAATTTCTGATAGCTGCAAATAAACACTCTTGCACTGGATACCAACTCCAGTATCAATAGAACCGGGAAGTCCAAAAAAGGAAGAAATTGATACCCCCCCCCCCCCCAAAAGAAAAAAAAGGCATCTCAAACTGCCTTAAATTACCTTTATGTTACACTAGTGGTCACAAAAACCCAAGAGCCACATTCACATATAGTCTTGGAATTCCCAAACTAACCGCTTATATCAGTCTTTGAGATTAAATATCTATACACAAATCAACAGTCAATGTTCCAGTAAAAAAAGGATGGGGGGAAGCATTAATGTAATTATCTTGAGACTTGTTTTGATTCTAAAGTGACTCAGTGCCGTAGATTAATATGAAAATCAGTCAATTCATGTGTATAATCAACTCAAACAGCATCCTGAGTAAAGGCAGACTATTTAGTTTCTTGCAATGAGAGAAAACAGCCCGATTTCCTGCAACAAAGAATGTGGGTGATGAGATTCTTTCATAAACTAGGAAGAATACAGAAGTCTTGCAGTCACATCCAGCCTTTCGTTTTGACTTCCACAGATGCATGGCAGTGCTTCATAGCATGTTCCAACTGAGCCAGCTGGCAACATCCAACTGTTAACTTTTCTCTTAATGGGAAAGAAAAATAAATATATTATCAGAATTTAAAGTCCTCATATCAGTCTAGAAATCTTATGGGATAAAACTTCAAAGATTCACCTTTATACTTAGCTAAACTCTTGAAGTCAATCATATATACGTAAATGAATTTTCAGCTGTTTGGAAGTACCCTTGTACTTTTATAATGTACACATGTCTGCATAAAAGGTATACATTAGATGTTCATGCATACCTTATATTGTCAAAAGGTATACATTATACCAGGGGGAGGCAATTCCGGTCCTCGAGAGCCAAAGCCAGGTCAGGTTTTCAGGATATCCACAATGAATATGTATGAGATAGATTTGCATCTCAAGGAGGCAGTGCATGTAAATCCATCTCATACATATTCATTGTGGATATCCTGAAAGCCTGACCTGGCTCTGGCTCTCGAGGACCGGAATTGCCTACCCCTGGTGCCCCAGGGTGATAGCAACTGAATCAGACCAAAACCTATGCTCCCCCAATATTTAAACTTTAAAATACAATCTGTAGTGTTTAAACTTATACCTGGATATTCAGCACCAGACAGGTATAAAACAGTCCAATATTCAGTACTGATACCCAGATAAATATCTGCACCAGTTGGGTTCCTCTGGGGTGTCAGTAAAGATTTTCAGTGACATTATCATGATAATGCTGCTGAAAATCAGTGGCTGCCCTTGGTGAGTGGCACTTATCCAGGTAGGAACCACTCCAACCCTAATAAGTCCAAGCAGAATATTGGGCACATTTTTTTTTCAATCCCAACTCAATTACAGGAAATTTTTAAGTACGATTGTGTGGTCTCCCTGTGGGGTATTTGGAATGTGGGGTTTCCTTCCATAATTGATGTGGTGGCTTTTTCCACTCTTTTTTTTTTTTTGGGGGGGGGGATGTCCAAGACTGTCCATCCAGCGTGTCTACTCTCATGTATATTTTGGTATCTGCAAAGAAGCAAATCTTACCCAACAACCCTTCAGCAATATCGTTTATAAAAATGTTAAAAAGAACAGGCCGAAGAACAGAACCTTGAGGCACACCACTGGTAGCATCCCTTTCCTCAAAGCGATCTCCATTGATCACTACCCTCTTGTCGCCTTCCACTCAACAGTTCTTGACCCAGCCTGTCACTTTGGGACCCATCCAGAGGACACTCAGTTTATTTATTAGATGTCTGTGTGGAACACTGTCAAAGGCTTTGCTAAAATCTAAATACACCACATCTAGCACACATCATCTATCCAATTCTCTGGTCACCCAATCAAAGAAATTGATCAGATTTGTCTGACAAGACCTACCTCTAGTGAATCCATGTTGCCTCCGGTTCTGTAATCCACAGGATTCCAGAAACTTGACCATTCTATGTTTTAAAAGTGTTTCCATTCATAGAAGTCAGACTTACTAGTCTGTAATTCCCTACTTCTTCCTTACTTCCACTTTTGTGCAGAGGGACCATGTCCTCCGGTATCACTCCCGACTCTAGACTTGTTGAAAATATTGTTTATGTTGCAATCTTTACTACCATCACATCTTGTCTTTTGCTGGGGTGGCCTGTATAATTGTTCTTCATACATATGCCACCCCCACCTTCTAGTTTAAATGCCTAGAAACATATTGTCAGAATTGTTCTCACAGTGATATCTGAGGAAATGAGTCAATGTTGCTATTAGAATCAATGCAAAATAGCTGCTTTTGCTGGTTTATTGGCAAACCTTTTTAAATAAGTAAGCAAAATAGACATGCAACCCAACAGATTCAGTACAGCCACATTAACCAAATACTGTCTAATTCATAATTAACTTAAATTGCCATTTAAAACACAGGATAGAAAAGGGTTTTCACCTGTTGAAACTGAGGGATGGAGGTATTTTTATGAAGGTAAGAGGTGGGTTCAAAAGTTAGGCAATTCTTTGCTTTTAGGTATGTAAAACCATTTTAAAAGAATGGGATCTAAGAGACTGAAGACTCACTTATACTCCCTCTGAGACAAGCACTCATATAGCTCCTGAGTTGTAAATCTGATGTTTGCAGCATTTATCTGGAACACAAAAAAATATCCAAAAAGCTCAATTTTATGTTATATACAATTAAAGCCTACAGTAGAGGGTGTGTGTTATCGTAGCTTAAAGGGTAAAGAAGTCAAATTAATACTGTATAACTGGATAAGACTTCTCAGTATACAAATAAGCAACATATATGTCTGGCTTATAAAGTAAGTAAAGTGTTCACATACACTCAGAATTGTGAAATTTGACCAAGAGCGTTAGCTCCTATAGCCAAACCCACCACCCCATCACTGTGTATGACTTATTTTGAAAAAGAGCTTGAAAAAGAACATACTGTTCAAATGCTCAACTAATTTTCAATGGCAAAAGAGAGAAAGAAGTTTCCACTTAGCTTTCAACTGTGTCAGCAGGTCCCGACATGGACCATGTTTTGAAATTCTTTCTCAAGGGACCCTCTCTTACAAAATTTATTTGGCTGGGTAAAATTGCTAGAATTGCCTTAGTGACTTTACAAAAACCAATTGTGGAGGGTGGGGTAAATTTTCCCAATTTCTATAGGTATCATCAAGTCTATATTATGTGCCAGGGTATGTATTGGGTCCTCCCAGAGCTCATGGAAAAGCTTCCAGACTGGTTGTGGTTGGAATGGCAGGTCATGTTTCCCATTAGGCTTGGTCATGTTCTTAGTATCAAAATGCCTAGATTACATAAAGAAAATAGAATATTAATAGATACATGGAAAACTGTACGATATGTCAATAATGTAACACCTATTCCAATTCAAAAATCTACAGTTTTGTAAGAGAGGGAGGCTACTAATCAACATGACACAGAATACCAAAGAGAAGAAGAGGGATAGATCATCGAGACGATCTGATCCCAATCCTCAGAGAAGAAAGATTGAGTGAAGCTGCTGTCAAAATGCAGTCTCTACAGGGAAAGGATCTGAAATCTTGAAGTAGTAGAACTGGCAAGTGCTGACAACTTCAAAGAGACAGTTGGTAGAGCCCAATTCTTTGGTGTTGATCAATGGCTTGTTCTAAGAGACAAGGAACACAGGGGAACACAGAGGCACAATAGAGTGGATAGATGTGAGATTTTCTTGCTTACAAAAAAAAAAGAGTGAAAATGATAAAAACAACATAGCTGCATAATTTATAAAGAACTTATAAAGAAGAGAGGGAAGCTACTAATCAACTTAAAGAAAAATAAAGGTACCATACAAATAGGGTTGCCAGACATCCAGGAAAACCTGTACATGGCCTCTTTTTAGAGGACTGTCTAAGTGCCCAGAGGGATTTCCAACACCCGGCAGTTTGTCCGGGGTTTGGAAGTCCCTGAGCTCGGGGCTTTATCTGGAGGCCTTCTGTATATGCGCAGATGTCGATGCAATCATATCAGACATACATGCGTGTGACATCTGCGTGGCAACGTTCACACATGTGCAGAGGTCCTCCAGACCTCGGGGCAGAATGGGACAAAGTCAGGTGTCCTCTTTTTGTAAAGAGGAAGTCTGGCAACCCTAAATACAAAGGAGTAAGGATTTTTTTCAAGTGTTCATTCTATATGTTAGCTTTGAAGGATGTATGAGCTGAAAGAAGAGAGCAATGCTGAGAAGAGACCAAGAGTGCAACTATTTTTAATATGGACTAATTGTCTCATTGATTTTCTATATACTTCTATATATTTCTATATTTTGTATATACTTGTACATTACTGAAAAGCCCAATAAATGAAAAAGAATTATGTACTTACTCTGGTGATAGGTAAGACATTCTAGATAGGTGAGACATTCTAGACCAGGGGTACCCAAAAGGTTGATCGTGATTGACCAGTAGATAGCAAGAGTTGATCGTAAATAGGGAGAATGCAAAGGCAATGCGAGTCTGCTTCTCTGACGCCGCAAAACCAGGCGCGTGCAGCCATTGCACAAGTGCCGGGCCCACAAGCCTTCCCCCACCACCGATATCAATTCTGACATCAGAGAGGAAGTTCCGGGCCTAGAACTTCCTCTCTGACGTCAGAATTGACATCGTTGGGGGGGCGGGAGGGAGGCTTGTGGGCCCGGCGCTTGTGCAGTGGCTGCAAGGACCTGGCTTTTGTGGCGACGGGGAAGCAGGGAGAAATTGGCAGCGGTGGATTGGGGGGGAAGACAGAGAGAGAGAGAAAGAAAGACAGCCAAAAAGAAAGAAGGAAGGGGCAGGGAGAGAGAGAGAAAAAGTTGGGGGAAGGGAATGGAATGTGTCGGGGGCAGGCAGAGAGAGGAAGAAAAAGTTGGACTCATGGGTGGCAGAGAGAGATGTTGGTTGGGGAATGGAATGAGATCTGGAGGAGAGGAAGCATGCAGAAGGCAGAAAGAAGGGAATAAATATTGGATGCACAGTCAGAAGGAAGTGCAACCAGAAGACAACAAAGGTAGGAAAAATGATTTTATTTTCAATTTAATGATCAAAATGTGTCTGTTTTGAGAATTTATAACTGCTGTCTATATTTTGCACTATGGCCCCCTTTTACTAAACCGCAATTACAGTTTTTAGCACAGGGAGCCTATGAGCGTCGGGAGCAGCGTGGGGCATTCAGTGCAGCTCTCTGCGCTAAAAACCACTATCGCAGTTTAGTAAAAGGGGAGGGGGTATATTTGTCTATTTCTGTATAGTTGTTACTGAGGTAACAGTGCATATTTTTAAGTCATCTGCCTTGACCTCTGGAAAAAAAACCCTGAATATAAATTATAATTAACATTTTCTCTGTGTAGTGTGCTTTGTGTTTTTTAAAAATTTAATTGTTGGTAGATCATTTTGTCTTGGTCATTTAAAAGTAGCTCGCAAGCCAAAAAAGTGTGGGCACCCCTGTTCGAGACAGTAGGGTTATTTCCCTTTAGCTGCATGCTGCAGAAGGAATCTACTCTGGATTTTTCACTCTGTCTCTAATACTTCACTGGGCTCTGTAGCTCTACCTTCAGTCAGTACCCAAGTACATAGAGCCACCCAATACACGTGAAGTAGAGGCCCCTGAAGCAACAGGCTCAAACAAGTTGTTCTATTCAAATAGTAACTAAACAGTACCATTAACTGCCAACATAAGCTTCAAAAGAGCTCAAACTGTTTCCTAATAAATGGAAACATATATACAAATTCTTCCCAGCCCCCAAGAGCTCTTAGTTGATCCAAGGATCAGCTTGGAGAAGCATAAACAGACTGAAAACTGTAAGCAGGAACAGTAAAGACAGGGTGGGGGTCTAGAATGTCTCACCTATCTACTGGAAAAGAGCTTACCAGGGTTAGTACATAATCTCCTTTTCCATTGCAATAGGTGAGACATTCTAGACCAGGGATCTCAAAGTCCCTCCTTGAGGGCCGCAATCCAGTCAGGTTTTCAGGATTTCCCCAATGAATATGAATTGAAAGCAGTGCATGCACATAGATCTCTTGCATATTCATTGGGGAAATCCTGAAAACCCGACTGGATTGCGGCCCTCAAGGAGGGACTTTGAGATCCTTGCTCTAGACGGTAGGGACGTACAAAAGCAGTCTCCCAAAAAGCTAAGGTGGGCTTGTTGCGCCGACCCTTAAGACTGAGGATCCAAAGGTACCTCTTGTCCTGTCTTACCACCATGTCCACTCGGTAGAACCTGGCAAATGTGTGAAGAGAAGCCCACATTGACACTCTGCAAATCTCCTCAGGGGAGACAGCTCTAGCTTCAACCCACGTAGAAGCCACGCTTCTGGTAGAATGTGCAAGAATATAAGCTGACAAAATAGCCCTACGGATCCATCTGGAAATCATGGCCTTGGAAGCAGGTGTCCCTCGCTTGTTGTCTGGAAATGTCTGGAAGGAGTAGAAATGCAATGGGCAAAAGTGAAAGGAGTTATTGTAAGGATGACAAATCTTTTTGTGAGGCAAGTAAGTAAAAGTAAGAGGAAAAGAAAGCCACTTTTGTTCTCAAAAGTAGTAGATAAGAAGGTAAAGAATAAGAAGTTAGTTTTCATAAAACTATAAAAGATTGTAGGAAGAAGACAGGCAAAAATATCTAGAAAAGTTAAGAGAGGCTGGTTGAGAAGTCAGGAAAGCAAAGATACAAATGGAAGAAAAAATAGCTGAAACGGGGAGACAAAACATTTTTTAGATATCAGTGATAGGAAGAAGTACAAAAGTGGCATTGTGATATTCAAAAGTGAAGGGGAGGAATATGTAGAAGCTGATAAAGAAAAGGCTGATTTGCTTAACAAATATTTTTGTTCTGTGTTCACGACTGAAGATCCAAGAGTGGGACCGCAGAAGACAAATGCAAATAGGGATGGTGGAGTGGTAGACAAAGCAATGGGACCTGATGGTGTACATCTGAGAATGCTGAAGGAACTTAGGGAAGTTCTGGTGGTTCCAGAAGAGTATCAACAACCAAGGCAGAATATCCCTTATGTTCTCAGGCTGCACACTCAAGAGCCATGCCATAAGAGTGTTATATTTAAATTTGTTTCAATTATGCAAAAAATAATTAAATACATAATCACAAACATATATATAAAAAGATGAAGAACAATTAAATTAAATCACCAAAACAGCCATCTCTTAGGGCCTCATCTATCAAACTGCGCTAGCAGTTTATAGCCCGGTGAGACGCGCTAAATGACCCGCGCTGCTCTTGACGCTCAAGAGCATAATTGAAATGAATTTAAATATTATGCTCTCAAAGTTATCAACTGTTTTTAAATATTTTAGTACAATTTGTTATTTTGAGTTCCTCCTTTTGGATTGGTATGGTAATCTGCTTGGCACGTTTAATTTGTTATGATACAATTAGTATGTATAAATGGATGTTTCATCACACATACTATAGATTGATAAAAAATGTTTTTAAAGATAGCTGGTTTGGTAGTTTAAACAAATTGTGGATTATGATCTTTTTCATATATATGTTTGTGATTATTCTAGACATAATTACACATAATTGGAATGAATTTACATTTGTCATTTTGGTTGCATTGTTTATTAACCTTTGTCTCATAATTGTTGGTGATTAATGCAGCAAGTTTAATCATCTATTTATTTAACTTAAAAATTAATTTAAATACAATAATAAATATTTTGTTGGACATAAATAGAATGTATTTACATTTATTTATATGACATTTCTTGATTTGATTGCACTGTAAACACAAATTTTTCTTCTTTTTTCTTATGGTTCTTAAGTGTTCTCCCTCCTTCTTGCTTTCTTTCCTTTCTTTGGTTTATTCCTCACTGTTTAGCGTTTTAAAAGAGATTTTATTGCAATACTTGAACATATAGATTTACACATCCATGGTTTTATCATTTAATATCAAGGTATGTTCTTTAAAAAAAAATAAAATAAAAAATTGTATGTTTTTGAATAATAGTATAATTTAGGCGTATATCACAATTATCATTTATTATTTTTTATTTCAATGTGTTATTTTTAATAAAGTTTGCCCGTAATGTGTTTACTGATTCATAAAGTTATTTATATTTGTAACATTAAAATATATATGGATGTCTTTACGATATTTATGAATGTATTCATGCCTATCTGTATGTTATGGATTCATTTAAGTGTGTGATTTGTTTTAACTGGAGGTTTTCTGATATAACTGTATAATTTCAATACAAGTCTCATTTTTAGACTCCTGAGGCAGGCCTTCTTGGGACAAAACATGATCATGTCGAGTCTGTTTTATAATACAAGGATTGAGCACCATCTGGTCTCCTTCGTTGTTGTTTTTGTGCACCTCACTATTGTGAGGGCAGTTTCTCCTGTTTATCTTGTGTTCTATCTACAAATGGTTCCCCGCAGCTTTGTCTTCTTTGGATCACAATGACATCTCAAAATGTAAATCAAGCCAATTAATAGACTCCAATATTATTATTGCGTTGCAGTTGGTAAACTGCATTATTTTGTCTGGTCTGAATTGAAACCACACTTCCTACCTCGGTAGTTGTTAAAAAGTTACAAAGAGTCCAGGCATCCTCATAACTGCTGTTAGGAGCTAATATCCTGAAAGAAAAAATATACATGATGAGGAAACATGAATGTATATCATAACAAGGAATCATTAAAATGTACAAATAATGAACGGGGTTAAGTATTCAAAAGATATTACAGTCATGTGAAAAAATTAGGACACCCCATGAAATATTCAGTTCTTTCTTAAGAAATGTTCACATATCGATGTCAAATCTTTTTTTTTTTTTTTTTTAATTTATCTCCAGAAAGGAAAGTGACGTAATTGCAGGTAAATAAAAAGATGTCCTTGATTTACTCATGAAACAAAATATATCCATAAAAATATATATTCTAACTGAGGAATAAATTAGGGCACCCTAATAGCTAGTGTTGCCCCCCTTTGGCTGAAATAACTGCAGTGAGACGCTTCTTGTAGCCATCTACCAGTCTCCGACATTGGTCTGAGGAACATTTGGCCCACTCAATGCAGAATTCTTTCAGTTGTGAGATATTTAAGGGGGTTTCTTACATGTACAGCCCGTTTCAAATCACCCCACAGCATCTCAATGGGATTAAGATAAGGGCTTTGACTCGGCCGCTCCAGGACTCTCCATTTCTTAGTTTTCAGTCAGTCCTTGGTGGATTTACTGGTATGTTTTGGGTCATTACATAGAAACATAGAAATAGACGGCAGATAAGGGCCCACGGCCCATCTAGTCTGCCCACCTTAATGTCCCTCCCCTACCTTTGCCCTGTGAATAGATCCCATGTGCCGATCCCATTGGGCCTTAAAATCAGGCACGCTGCTGGCCTCAATCACCTGTAGTGGAAGACTATTCCAGCGATCAACCACTCTTTCAGTGAAAAAGAATTTCCTGGTGTCACCTCGTAGTTTCCCGCCCCTGATTTTCAACGGATGCCCTCTTGTTGTCGTGGGACCCTTGAAAAAGAAGATATCTTTCTCCGCCTCGATGCGGCCCGTAAGATACTTGAACGTCTCGATCATGTCTCCCCTCTCTCTGCGCTCCTCGAGCGAGTATAGCTGTAATTTGACAAGCCGTTTTTCGTATGGTAGATCCTTGAGTCCCGAGACCATCCGGGTGGCCATTCTTTGCACCGACTCCATTGTCGTGTTGCAGTGTCCAGTTCCGTTTCCGCTTTAATTTTCTTACAGATGGTCTCATGGTGGATTCTATGATGGTAAGCTGAACAAGTCCTGCTGCAGCAAAGCATCCCCAAATCATGACACTTCCACCTCCATGCTTCACAATTGATATGAGGTACTTTTCCTGGAATGCTGTATTTGGTGTACACCAAACATGTCAAAATAATTCAATTTTAGACTCATCTGTCCATAGAATACTATTTCAGAAGTTCTGGTATTTGTCTATGTTCTCTCTGGTGAACTTAATTCTGCCCCCCCCCATGTCTGCAAAACATAAAAACAATACAAACAGTATACCCAATGTTCTAACTAATTTATCTCTACTACTCTTATACAAAATTCTAGCACATGCTGACACATAATACCTGCTTTTACTTCAACCGCTCTTGCTAAGACGCTGACCCTACAAATTCCACTCCTTTTATACAACATCCACCCAACCAGGATGCGACCCATATAAACTCTACCTCCTGCCCTCCTGATAGGTCAATGCTCCTCACAGAATGTCAATCACAAACATTGAAAGTAATTTTAAAGAAAAAAACCACCAACCTGGACCACCCTGGTTAAAACATGATCCCAAGAAAGCTCGCCATTCTACTTCTCTATTTAACCCCGTGGGTTCGACTGTCTGCCATCTAAAAATCCATTCCTGCTCCCTCCTCCACAATCTGACTGCTAAATTACCTCCCCGGGGCAGGCACATCTCCAAAACTACAAACTTCAAATCCTGTAAGGAATGACTTTGCCTCACCCAATGTGTGGCAGCGTGTGCTAGAATTTTGTATAAGAGTAGTAGAGATAAATCAGTTAAAACACTGAGTATACTGTTTGTGTTGTTTTTACGTTTTGCAGACATGGTGGGGGCAGAATTAAATTCGTGTTGACGAGGCAGCATGGCGAAATGCGTCGGAACCCGTTGAACCTCTGCATTAAAAGCTAAGTCTGTTTTGAAGTTGAGCATTTAAAAAGACAAAAAGTAATTTAAAGAGATCAAAAAAGTGAGAGAGTATTATACTTATAGATACTACAGGGACCAGTGCAATGATTGAGAATTGAGCCGTATCAGTAGTGGGCTAAAAAATTTTGCTTACCCAGCAGTCTCATAAGCTAAAAATGGTTCTCTGAGCACTGAGAAGTGTTAGAAAGTGTGTGTTATAATCACCTGTGTGCACATTAGTTCATATCTGTTTTGCAGTATTTTGAATAGCCAAGTAATGGTATTTTGAAGTACAGAAAGAGCTGTGAACTACACGGGGAAGGGCATTACAGCTGAATGGAAAAACTGTGCAATTAGGCAACTAAAGCAGCTCTGAAACATCACTGTCTACCATACGAGAGTATAAAAACAAAACAAGAGAGCCAAAAAGATTAAGAACTGAAAGGTATTGGCGGGATAGAAGACATCAATGTAATGTAATGTAATTCTTTTTTTTTTTTTTAATTCTTTATTCATTTTTGCATGTTACAACAAGTGTAGCAACTTAAAGATACACACTTGATTAACTCTCATATATGCATTAAGTATAACATTTCATTACAAATTAATATTCTGTAATATTTTAAATATTATATAAATTATTCTTATTGAATAGAATAATCTCTCCTCCCCTCCCTCCCTCCTCAATGAAACTATTCAAATAATCATGTAATGTAATTCTAATCTTATTGGCAAGGATATTTCTAACTGATTGATTTATTTTTAAAATTTCTATTCTGCCTATCAACTAGGCGGATTACAAATCAACGCACACAAAATAAGACCTACAGAGAATACAAATTCAACGAAAAACACAGGGCAACTT
Organism: Geotrypetes seraphini; assembly: GCF_902459505.1. Lineage (NCBI taxonomy): Eukaryota > Metazoa > Chordata > Amphibia > Gymnophiona > Dermophiidae > Geotrypetes > Geotrypetes seraphini. The sequence continues at coordinate 126,849,497 of NC_047093.1, forward strand.
TTACTAAGCCCCGTTAGGGTTTTAATGTGCAGAATAGCATTGAGCTGGCATTAGTTCTAGCCACGTAGCACGGGTTTAGCGTGCGCTAAAACCACTAACGCAGCTTAGTAAAAGGAACCCACAGTAAAATACAAACTTAGTAAAACACAAAAAATAAATTCAGCTAATAAAAACAGATTCAGCAAATACAAACAAATTCAATTTGTGAATTACCCGATAGAAACTAAGAAATTAAGTAGAAAATCAGGGGAAACATTACCTACGGTATCTCAATTTGCTACCTATTTTAGAACTAAAATATCGGTGTGATTACCAAAGATGAGTGATGAAATAGATAGCAATATTCTCAGCTGTTCGCCTTCCCCTCCCTAAAACTATGTCATCTCAAAAGATTCCTAGACATAACCTTCACCTTCCAGGCGGCTAAGCTGAACCCATGGCTAGCCCAAATTGTGCTCGAAGCCCCTACCTACCTCGGCTTCAGAAAATAACTCAAAACTCACCTATTCCGCGAATAGGACCTTTAATCCCCTCCGTCCTGCAATGAACCGAAACCACCTCCTCCCCCTCTTACTGCTCTTCCCCCCTCCTCCCCTCCCCTTTGACTCTCTCTTCTCCCATTCCTTCTAACCTCAACTACATTGTTGCTTGTAACTCTGATAAAATGCTGTGAATTCGCTTGCAATCTCTGATCTTAATTAATTGATGTGAAACGCCTAGAACTCCCTGGGTATTATTATTATTATTATTTTAGATGATGATTCTGTATCAGCAGACAGGATTTGGTTCTCTTTTCATCCAAGTTTATTTAAAATTTGATGGATCGCTTAATCAAACTTCAAAGCGATGAACATAGCTAAAATTCATACAACTTTTGGGGGGACAAAACATGCCACATTTAACCACAAACAAGACTTAAGTATAGAGAGGAAAGGGGGAAAGAAATACAATATTTTAAAGAAAATAAGACAAAAAGGGAATGGACATGGTATTTCTTGGGTGAAAATAATGATGTATTTTGGAAAAAATTCAGGATCTCTTTTTTTTTTAGATACTTGCCCTACATATTTGATAAAGGATACACCACTTAGTATTAAAGTGGCCATTTTAAGCTAGTCGAGAATATCCTTATCATTAGAGAAGTTTCCTGATTCCTGGCGAGAAATAGTTCTTACTCTAATATATTTCAAAAAAAAATTCCAAATGCCTCAAGACAGGATATTACAAATTATAGACCAGTGGCATCCATTCCTTTTTTTTTGCCAAGCTTATAGAAATTTTGGTGGCAGGACAACTTGTAGAATATCTGGAACAGTTTAATATCTTACACTATTCACAGTCTAGTTCCCATGCTAATTTTAGCACCAAGACAGTAATATGTAATGTAATGTAATTTATTTCTTGTATACCGCTACATCCGTTAGGTTCTAAGCGGTTTGAAGAAAATATACATTAAGATTATAAATGAGAAGTAAGAAGGTACTTAAAAAATTCCCTTACTGTCCCGAAGGCTCACAATCTAACTAAAGTACCTGGAAATTAATAAAGAAGAGAAAATAAAGATGGTTGAAAAAAGAAAAATTCTATGTGAATTTATAGGATGGAAATTAAACTGACTGTGAAGAACTGTATGAAAAATACATATGGAATTCAGTTAGAAAGGGTAGGTTACAATCTATTTATGGTATTTGTTTAATTGGAAGGTGTTAAGGTGGGTCATTTGGGGGAAGGTTATCTGAAGGTAGGTGAATCTTCTGGAGGTAAAAGAGGAGGGGTTAAGATATTTGGATGAATTTTTTGAAAAGCAGGGTTTTGATTTCTTTTCTGAATGTTTTGAAGTTGTCTGATATTGTCATAAGATGTCATAATAGAGATGTTAATAGCTGAAATTTGATTTTTGATGAATTCTGGGAAGCAAATCTTATTATGCAACATGCTACTGATCCAGGGCAAGCAGTGGCTTCCCCCATGTCTTTCTCAATAACAGACCATGGACTTTTCCTCCACTAGATGTAGGACCATTGTCAAACATGTGGCAGCCAGAGATAAACCCAGTTTGATCAGCATGGATTAGTGTAGGCATATAGGGAGAAATTCTATAAATGCCAGCGCCAAAGTTGAGAGAAACGCTGTTTAAGTACAAATTCAAAGTGCCTACCCTTGCCGAAATCATGCCTAGTGACACTATAGGTATGGCTAATGTCGGATGTGGCATTAAGCTTGATTTATGTGAAAGACAGGCACTGGAAATGTAGATCCACAGGAAGAGAAAAATATCAAATATAAATAAATGCAAGGATGCGTATCAAAGAATTTTCTATCTTTCACAACAAAATAAGCTCATGGGCTTCTGCAAAGAATCCAGGAGCTATTAGTTACAAGCTTGTCCTTTACTTACTTCTGAATTCCAGCAAGAACATCTTTTACTGTAGTCATCAATTTTTGCAGACAAAGGAAAGCCTCTTCAACAGACACCAATTTTGTGGCGGATTGTAATGGAAGGAGTGTTTGGCTATAATTAAATTTCTGGAAAACTTCAGCACTAGTAACAGAGGCAAGAAAAAATGACATCCTTTGTTTTACTTTGAAAATACATTGTACAATATTTTTGCACCTATAAATTGGGACGATCACATATCTGTCAAGTGACCCTAGTTCACCTGGTTAATTCTTTGCCATATGTCTGTGTAAGTAATCCGTTTTCCCTGTTTTAATATACGTCTCAATGTAACTGTTTAACTTGTTTTCATGTAATTTTATTATGTTAACCACTTAGAAATTAGATTAAGCGGTCAAAAAATTTTTTTAATTTTTTTTAAAATTCTTTATTCATTTTTAAACTTTCATCAAGTGTACAAAAATTCATAATAAACACAATTAATCTGAGCACTTGAACATCTTATCATTATAACTTATAAGTCGAAATGTAACCCTCTCCCCACCTTCCCTCAAAGCCCCTTAATCATTATAAGATCATATACTTGAAACCCTCCCCCCACCCCCTATTAAATGGTGTATAATTAATAGAAAAATGGCATTCAATCATGACAAAAAGATGTTAATGGCTCCCATATTTTAATAAACTTGAAACTTTAACAAGTCCAAGAATCTGATGTATACTTTGTGCCCCTGAGAGAAACCTTGTAGAATCTATCTACCTAGTATCACAGTAATTACATACTCTAAAGACCAAAATAACCCATTCAGTTTGCCCAGGAGCTTTATCTGCTTTGAACAGAAACACATACAAATTCTACACCAGCTCCTTTTCCCCAGGTCTTCTACTTTGATTTTGCTCCTATCATTGCTTTGAAAACCAGACCCAAGAATGCTCAAAGGGGCTAATTCTGCAAACGGAGGTCCTGCCGCCGTCTGGCAGCTAATCAGGACGCATGTTTAAAAAAAACTTCCCGAGACAGGATGCCTACACAGTAGGCATTTGTCATGGGTCTAAGGAGAGGCATAAGGGGACACTTAAGCTCGTCCAAGGCTGGGCGTGTTTCACTTGGAAGTAGCCTTAGGTGAATTTAAGTGTTCTTACGTGCCTCCCTAGAGCCGCAACACATGCCTGAAACATAGGCCCGCGAAATGCTGGCCTACATTTCATCCTGAAAGTAGATGTTGCTGCCGGCTCTGCTGATCGCAAGGGATCCCTTGGCAAAGATAGGTGGCTGAGATGCCCATCTTTGTGATTAGGTAGGCACAATTTTCTAACTGGCATCCGTGAGAGGCGCCGGTTAGAGAATGGAGGGGGGTAAGATGTCTGTTTCTCAGCTGCTTCTTAGGCGGACACTGAGACCAGCATCCTATACATAATCAGCCCCAAAATGTTGCCATGGTCATGACTTCCATTTCTGGTTGCGTGCCATCTTCAAATGTGATTCTACCAGACTAATACATATGACAACACTCAGGCTCCTTCTAAGGTTTATTACTAAGCTAGTTAGTCCCTTAAACACTCAGATTAGTGACAATGTAGCACAAATTAAAAAATAAAACAACCACCTCTCCCAACATCTTAAGGCACTCTGGTGATCCCGCTATAGTATTAGAAAGGACAGCCTAAAATTTCCAGAATCATCTGAGCAGCAACTAAAAAAGTGAGATTTAGACTGGCTCAAGCTGAATTGTGTTCTGAAATGTCTAACTTGCTCAGCTAAAAACCTAGAGGACAATTTTCCAAGGCATTTCTACACTCAAAGAAGCCAGAATTTTATGTTCAGAAATGAGGCTTTTGAAAATTGCCCAACAAATCTGTATGTATGTGGATGTGTGTATAACAATAATAAAAGAAATGTGAAACAATCAAAGAAAACTTAGAATACAACAGGAAAACAGAAGTAACACATGTTAAACACTAGAAACCCCCCCCAAGTATTTTGTAGAAAGGAACAGATAAGAACATAAGACTAGCCTCACTGGGTCAGACCAATGGCCCATCAAGCCCAGTAGCCCGTTCTCACGGTGGCCAATCCAGGTCACTAGTACCTGGCCAAAACCCAAGGTGTAGCAATATTCCATACAGAATCCCAAAGAGTAACAAGATTCCGGAATCCCAGAGTAACGAGATTCTAGAATCCCAAGGAGTAGCAACATTCCATGCTACCGATCCAGGGCAAGCAGTGGCTTCCCCCATGTCTTTCTCAATAACAGACTATGGACTTTTCCTCCAGGAACTTGTCCAAACCTTTCTTAAAACCAGCTACGCTATCCGCTCTTAACCACATCCTCCGGCAACGCATTCCAGAGCTTAACTATTCCCTGAGTGAAAAAAAAATTTCCTCCCATTGGTTTTAAAAGTATTTCCCTGAAACTTCATCGAGTGTCCCCTAGTCTTTGTAATGTTTGACGGAGTGAAAAATCGATCCACTTCTACTCCACTCAGGATTTTGTAGACTTCAATCCTATCTCCCCTCAGCCATCTCTTTTCCAAGCTGAACAGCCTTAACCGTTTTAGTCTTTCCTCATACGAGAGGAGTTCCATTCCCTTTACCAGCTTGTCCACTCTTCTTTGAACCTTTTCTAGCGCTACTATATCTTTCTTAAGATAAGGAGACCAGCATTGAATGCAATACTGCAAATGAGGTCGCACCTTGGAGTGATACAGGGGCATTATAACATTCTTGGTCTTGTTAACCATCCCTTTTTTAATAATTTCCAGTCATAGTTTCATCAAGATAAATAAAACATCAGGATGGGCCAGACCTGTCCATCAAGGTAGCCACTGTACTATAAAGGGTACAAAAGTGCTACAGGCCAGGGCATGCTCCCCAAATCTCTGCCTCAAAACACTGCTAATAACATTTAAATACAATACCACAGTTTAATTTGAATGACTAGGCTTGCATGCAGTAAATAACACAGCACAACTTAATGTCTATTTTGAGGGGTCATTTATAAAAGTACACATGAAAGCAAAATGTATTATAAAAAACAAATGCTAGGAAGTTCTTCTTTACCCAACGTGTGGTGGACACCTGGAATGCGCTTCCAGAGGACGTTATGAGGCAGAGTATGGTACTGGGGTTCAAGAAAGGATTGGACAAATTCCTACTGGAAATGGGGATAGAGGGGTATAGATAGAAGATTACTGCACAGGTCCTGGACCTGTTGGGCCGCCGCGTGAGCGGACTGCTGGGCACGATGGACCTCGGGTCTGACCCAGCAGAGGCATTTCTTATGTTCTTATGTTCTTATAAGTGATAAGCTTGGTAAGCACACCAAGCTTATCTGCATTTTGCAAAATGTCTAATATCTAGCTCATTTGCATATTACACAATAGGGCGGCAAAAATGGCTCTGTATAACACTATCTGAGCATGTCTTTGAAATCTTAATTCTGACCAAAGCAAGGCCGAGTCCAAGATGAAATGACAAAAAAAAAATATTAAAAACTTCACAATAGAGATATTTTCACCTAAAAATGGCAAAAATTTGAGTAAAAAATGACATCATGCCTTTTTGTTATTATATCTTTGCTTCTAGCCTGCAAAGAAATAACACCACAAATTCTAGATGTATATTATGGGCCATGACGACTGATCCAGTTATGGCCTGAATCAAAGTATGGGTCAAGAGCAATGAGGAGTCAAAGTAGGCCTAAAAAAAGGGAGGCGAGTTCATGTTAGGTTCCAAACTTTGCACAGGAACTTAGTACCAGGGGTTGTACTAATCTAAAAAATTTCAGTCCCTTGACAGGTTTTGTTGGGCTGCAGCATCTGGACAAAGTGGCTGTTTTGTGTTAGGTGGAGCATTGCACTCTGAGTAAGTCTCAAACCAATACAGATCCAGCCAAAATATTTTGCATGGTTTTGTTTGAGACCCTAGGAAACATCAACATAACATTTTGTTCGATTTGGAGGGGGGGTCAAGCATGGCCCCCTGGCCCATTTGTTATAGAATGACCCCATTGTAAAGTCTGTTAGGATCCATGTTACAAATCGGAATAAAAATTACCTGTACTCCGAGACTGTATTCCAAACATGTTCAAGGACAGACCAGATCTCCTGGGCTCTGTTAGATCCTGGGGACGTCGCTGTGTTCGATACCTTGTTTTCTTTGTTTGTCTTCAAGTGCAAAGCAGTGTCTTCTATTTTATTACAGGGGGAATTTCCTGAGAAGGTCTTAGCTCCAGCAGAACCTTGCAAGCTGCCGTTCTCCAGCTAAAGAAAGAAACAGAAGAGGATTTCATAAAATGAATATGTTGTGTTAAAAAGAAAATGATAAAAAAAAAGATACAGATACTATTTTATTTGGAACGACAATGAGAGCAAGGAGTCAAATCTCGTCAAATAACAACAAACTTATTTATTTTGACTGGAGTAGCAATTCAGCAAATAACATACAATTGGAAAAATTATGACAGGTTAAATTACAACTTTTGGTGGAATTCTGTATGTCATATATACAAAATGGAAAGTATAATAGCAACACAAAAAGGTTATTTTGGTAAATTTCAGAAGATCTGGGGACCATTAACAGATTTTTGTAATGAATGATAAATTTTTCCATTAGAGGGGAAATGGGTGGGTTATTTTTTATTATCTCATAATATATGAATATATCAATAGTTTCATTGTAATGGTACTTGTATGTAATACTGTGATGGGAGGGGAGGATTTTCTATTTAATAAGAATCATTTAAATATTAGGTATATTACATAATATTCAAAATATTATAGAAAATGAATTTGTAATGAAATGTTGTACTTAAAGTGTTATATGAGAGTTAATCAAGTGTGTATTTATAAGTTCATATGATTTTATCTATTACACTTGTTGTAATATGCAAAAAATGAATAAAGAATTCAAAAACAAAAACAGATATTTCTAAATTAATAAAACTAGCCTTCAGTAAAACAAAAGGATAAAAGCAATCTGTCACAATACTGTACTTTCCTTGAAGAAATCACATGGATTTTAGAAAGTCATACTTAGTAACAAAGTTAACCTTTTAGATAGAAACATGACTACAGATAAAGGCCAAATGGCCCATCTAGTCTGCCCATCCACACCATCCAAATGGATAAACTACTACTACTACTACATATCATTTCAAGAGCGCTGCTCAATGTACACAGTGCTGTACATTAACACATTCATGAGACAGTTCCTGCTCAGTAGAGCTTACTCTATTCACACAGACAAACAGGACAAGTAGGGAGTTAGGGTGTTTCTCAGGAATCTAATATAATAAAATGGTAAGCCGCGCATGCGCACTTCCTAAGTGTGTGCCAGTTTTCCGTGAGCTGTAGCGACACATAGGAAGTGCGCTTGCGCGGCTTACGATTCTTTGAAAGACGCGGTGGTGGCTACTCTCACGATCCCCGCCTGCGTCGGACTTCCGACACAGGCGGGGATCATGAGAAGAGCCACTGCCGCGTCTTTCAACTAAAAACAAAAAAACAAAAACAAGGCGGATGTCGGCCCGATGGCTGGAGTTCACCGCTGAGTCCGGTGAGGAGTGCTTCCCTCAACAGGAACCGTCGGGTCTAATTCAAATACTCCCGGCAGGTCGGGAGGGGGGCGGAGCAGGCTCGCACGCCTGGTGGGAACCGGACAGGAACTAGACTCCCTGCAGGAGCCAGCCTGATGGCTGGAGATCACCGGACTGGACAGGGGGAGCAGGTAAGGGGGTGCTGCAGTACAGGAGAAGCAGGGAAGAGGTGATTGTCAATTAAAATACCAATTAAGTCACTTAACAAATTTGGGGTTGTGCTGGGATTTGGCTAGGCACTGCCAGCGTACGGACCTAGCAGCACCTCATTTATAATAGGTGCCGTTTTTATAGAATTTTCCCCTAAATGTTTTCATTCAACATGCCTTACCTTTAAGATTCTTTCAAGAAGCTGATTCAATTCTGAATATGCCTTTGGCAGAACACCATCATAGTTTGACCTTGAGCTGAATGCATGCAATAATGTACAGGATTTCTGAACCAAAAACATAGCTGTTAAGTAGTCAAATGGTCCACCTAATACATAAGATAAAAGATTACCAAACACCAATCAATACTAAAAGAAGTGTAAATAAATGAATGTTTGATATTTTATATTTTTCATATAAGCAGAGTTTTATTAAGTAAAACAACAGTGTAGTTCTAGAACAGAAATCATAAAAAGATAAATCATATTAAAGCAGTACATCAACTTATCTGACTGAGGAACAGACATGTTAAAATATGTCCAATATGCATACATTATTAAAACAGAACTGCCAAATACCATAAGATTATCCTTTTGGTAATATCTCTGATTAACTCAGGAAGGATGATGATTTATTTTCATAATAGTTTTCTTCTCCTATGTTCATAAAAATATAGATTAAAGTGTATATCACCAGAAATTGGAAAAATTACACTAGACTTAATTGCACCTTCTGGTAGAATTCGTTGTGCCATATATACAAAATGGGAAGAACAATTGCCATACAAAAAGGGAATTATAATAATTTTTAAAAAATTGGGGGGCCATTGATAACTTAATGTAATGATTTGACGCCTTTTTACACTGAAAGTATAATTATAATTATAGGAAGGGGGTGATATATAGTTATGTCAAAGGTTTAATCAATATTTATGAATATAACGTATGATTTTTTTATTATTACAATATTTGTGAGAAGGGTGGGTGGGGGAGGGAGATAATTTATGTATTTAAGATGATAATAGAAAGAATTTCAAGTGATGTGTATGATTCAATTGATGTAATATTGTGTACTTGATGTAAGATGAAAAATTGAATAAAGAATTGGGGGGGGGGGGAAAAAAAAAGATGTTTTAAAGTGTTTGAGACAGGCTGGAAGACTTGAACATTGAGGCCAAAAGAATTGCCAGAATGGATTCTCTCTCCCAGATGTCTGGGCTAGAGACTCCATTCTGTGAATTCAAATAACAGACATGAGGAAAAGCCATGTTATAATCAATTAGGATTTATTAATAGTTCTCCTATTGTCTAGGAAGAGCAAGTCATCACAATTCCAGTGCTCTTCAAAGGGAGAAAGCAAGGACAAACAGATTTATACCCTATGTGACATCATTCGTAATAATTATCATGCTTTAGAATACAATGGCACAGTTATGGCTTTGGCGGTATATAAGAATAAAATTATTATTATTATTATTAATCATGACTTCCTTTCCAAAAATGCCTTACGTCACCATTCTGTTAAGTTTTTAAATCCAGCAGGTGGCAGTGTTTTCACTTTTTCTTTCTAAATCACTTTTGATCTTTGACCTTTTCAGACATCAATCATGTCCGTAAAACGCCAGTAAAACGCCTACGTCTTGACATCTACATCCTGGCATCCTGCAGACACATCTTAACTTCTGTATGACCTCACAATTAGCATTGTATGCTCTAATCTATAAGGAACAGATTCTCTCTGTAAAAACTCCAAGTTTCCTGTTCCTCTGAGAACCTTATCTATAAACTCCATGGATGTATATGAAGAATGTTAAATAAATTTGACTGTCTTAAGAGTCACAAAATCAACCTTCTGAACTTCCGTAGCATAGCTAGAATGCAGAAACAGCAATTTAGTCAAGAAATGCCAATCTATGAGCTTAATCTGTAATTACAAGGTCTCAAGGCTTTTTCACTAAACCAGTGGTTCCCAACCTTGTCCTGGAGGACCACCAGGCCAGTCGGGTTTTCAGGATAGCCCTAATGAATATGTGTGGAGCAGATTTGTATGCCTGGCACCTTCATTATATGCAGATCTCTCTCATGCATATTCATTAGGGCTATCCTGAAAACCTGATTGGCCAGGTGGTCCTCCAAATTTGAATATATTCACTTAATTTTGATTCATTCACAATCTCAGTTTTCATATCATCGGTGACAACTGTCACCTGTAAATTTCAGGAAATCTTCAACAAAAGCAAGAAACCTGCAACTCAGGAAATCGTGAGCATGTTTCTGTATCAAGTATTTCAATAGACCTGATTCTATAAAGCATAGTTACTTACAGTAACAGGTGTTATTTATAGACAGCAGGCAGATGTATTAAAGGAGACATAGCCCCTGACGAAACTAGGAGTGAAACAGTTGGGCAGCCGTCGGGCATAAAGATAAGTGCCTTTCCTTTACAGCACTCTATAGCACTCTATGCACTTTATAATTTATGCAGAGCCAGAAGAGAAGATTAATTTATATAAAAAAAATTTTGTTGCACATGCTACTTGCTAAGACCAATGATGAAAACACCACCCCAATAAGGATACAAACAGAAATATAAAGGCTGTAGCCACCAACTCATACTGGCTCGGGCCCTCAGAGTCCAAGGTAGGCACTTCTGGAGGGGATGCATGTGAGCTCTCGTCCAAGGCAGTACATCGATTGCAGCTACCATAGACCCCAAGACCTAGAGAGAATCCCATGCCAATGGAGCAGTCTTGTCCAGAGTCAGGAAATCTGAGAGCATAACTTCTGTCTGCGTGCCACATGGTCAACTGCCATGTCGAAGAAAACACACATCCTCCAAGAACTGTGTTGGTGTCAAATGGCTCTTCCTTTAATTCACAATCCAGCCCAGGTCTTCTAGGACTCGGAGAACCCGATCTACAGTCTTAATCACTGCCCCATAGAGTGAAAATTTGAATGATTGAATAAATAAATGCTTAATGTTGCAAGTTGCAAAAGGATCTTGCATCAGAATAAGGTATGTATAGGACTATGTTGAATCACTAAAGCAACTTCATGTTCTTCACGAATCCTTTGAACTTCTTTCGTTCCCGGTCTCCTGGAGAAGTCTCTTGACCTCTTAAGAGTTCAAAGCACAGATACAGCAAATTGAGAAAGTGCACTGAATTACATGATTCTCTCTGTGAGAGTATTAATCTAGTTTATATTAGGAAAAGAGACATTACATACCTTTACGAAGATTTTCATATAGGCTATCCACAGTCTCCAACAAATCTCTTTTCACTATTAGTCCAAAGACAGCAATCCAGTGCTTTTTGAAACATTGTAACAGATCTGCCAGTGTCCATGGGGGCTTCAAATAAACCACCTATAAAAACAGTTTCATCTTTCTGAATAATTAAATTCACATATACTCATGACTTTTGCTTTAGTCTGTAAACTTCTTTTTCATTGCCTCTAGTACAAACCAGAGATTTCCAGACTGGCAATACGTACGGGTAATGTGTATTCAAGTGGAATAAACAAAGAAACCACACTATTTTATAACACAAATTAAAATGTTTCTCTGAAACAATGTATCATAGTTCTCTCCACTTGCAGAGCCACACTTCAAGTCAGCTATAATAATAAACTGCTTTAAATAAAACCCACTGTATTTTTTAGTAAAAACTAAAGTTTTCCCCAGACCAATGTAATCAACCAGTATCACATTTTTAGTCCCACTGATCAACCTAATCAATTTTAACTTTTTGAAGCATTGTTGAGCAAAAGGTCACCTCTATCCATAGCTCTTCAAAAGCAATCTTCATTTCTGTTTCTAATATAAAGGATAAAGCTTTCCCTAAGCATTTTTCCAGGTCCAAAATTACACTTGAAAGGAAGTTCTCTACAGCAGCGTCTTTGCCATCCTTTTGGGGTTCTGCATCTGGGAAGTCAACATAATATATTGTTGCTGTTAATATGCAAAAAAATGGTTAACAGTCACTCCCTATTCCAGTGGTCTCAAACTCGCAGCCTGGGGGCCACATGCGGCCCGCCAGGTACTATTTTGAGGCCCTCAGTATGTTTATGATAATCACAAAAGTAAAATAAAACAGTTTCTTGATCACATGTCTCTTTAGCTATAAATTACAATATTATTATTACGACTTAGCCAAAAGGAAAGATTAATAAACTATAAAAAGTTTTACCTCATGCAAAATTGTCATTTCTTTAATAAGACATTAACTATTTTTTCTGCGGCCCTCCAAATCGAAAATGTGGCCCTGCAAAGGGTTTGAGTTTGAGACCACTGCCCTATACAGTATTTGAAAAGACCCCACCTTGTATTCTACATTTGAATTATAGCACATCCATAAAAGAACACAAATAAGTATATTATTCACCATGTTGATTTTCTTGAGTGAGGGTCAGGGGGAAAAAGGTTCCAGAATCAGGGCTAGAGGTAGCTTTTACCTTTCAATCCATTAGTGATGGAAAAAGGGAATCAGTTTGTCTGGACTCAAAAAGATTAGCACTATTGTGGGTCAAAGAACATGTTTATCAAACCACAATGTGTTTTACAGACTTCAGCGGATTCAGAACGCCGCAGCTAAGCTTGTTTTCGCGAAAAGCAAATTTGATCGCGTCTCACCACTCCTGTCTAAGCTCCATTGGCTCCCAGTAATCCCCAGGATCCACTTCAAATGTGCGTGTCTGGCCTACAAGATCCTACATGGCATCCTTCCTGCCGTTATCCCTCTATCCTGGAACTCCCCAACCCCTACTTCCTCCAGATCCTCCCAAATTTTTAAACTATCCTTCCCTTCTATAAAAGCTATTTCCCATGCAGGCAAACTTGGGTCATCCCTCCCCTTTAGAATCACTGAGATCTGGAATAACCTCACCTCCCCTCTCCGAACCTCAAGCTCCCTCCAACTCTTCCGCAAACACCTAAAAACCTGGTTATTCTCAAAACTGTAACACTTCCCCCCTCTTAGGCCTCTCACCTTCCCCTTTACACCTAACTCTTTAATCTCTCCACTGTAGTTCCTCTCTCATCCTTCTTCCTGTAAACCGTGCCGAGCTCCGCATTCGTGGAGATGGTGCGGTATATAAACCCAAGGTTTAGTTTAGTTTAGTTTATATACTGGCTACCACTGTTTACAATGAGGCCTATTTATTAACATGGTTTGCTAATTACATCTCTAGATTTGAGAACCACCCTTGTGCTACTCAGTGCTAACACATTTATCTACTTTAAGAGATGTGCTTCAAGCACACTAGGATATCAGTCCTTATATATGGCCAACATTGTTCAATGGAGTCTATGGTGGAAAAAAGGACTCAACTCTCTAAGTTGTCTAGAGCAGGGGTGTCCAACCTTTTAGCTTCCCTGGGCCGCACTGGCCGAAAAAAATGTTTCTGGGGCCACACAAACGCTGAAGCAAGACAGAGGAGGGAGCCGGCAAGACGGTAAACAACCGGGGGCAGCAGAGGAAAACACTGCATTGCCCTCAACCGGGGCCACACAAAATACTTCACGGGGGCCACACCCCTGGTCTAGAGCATTCAATCATACATATGTTTTATATAATGTTGAAGGAGCAAGGGTGAGGCTGGTTTAGGTTCATAACTAATATCCTGTTGTCCTTAGAGAACACCTACTACAGGTAAGCAACTTTGTTTTCTTCAAGTACAAGCACATGAAAATCCCTATTTTGCATGGGGCTTTACAAATTTGCATGGCCGGATTGGAACATGGGCAATCAAGGGGGAAAACATACAGTGGGCTGTTTTGCGAATCAGGTCGGCCAAAATTTCTTGACAGGGCCTGAGCTGACGTAGCCTTACTTTTCAGTCAATGCCTGAGTGATGATTGGCTCAAGCACTGAAAGGAAAGTAAGGCTTGATATCTCAGTCTCAGACCCTTCCCCCCCCCCGGCTTACTCCCTCCGGATGGCAGGCCTGCCTCTTCAAAATGGCCATAGGAGGGGCCTTTTTTACTTGGGCCAATCAGCACCTTAGGCCCCTCCTCAGTGCATCACTGGTGGGAATCACCAGTGGTGAGAAGAAGTAGACATCCCTCCTGTCGGGGTTGTCAGAGGAGTAGGAATCACCAATGGTGGGAGAGTGAGCATCCTTCCTGCCGGGAGTGTTGGGGGGACATTGGAAGGATTGTGGGGTTATGGCAGGGGCTGCAGCAGGGGATCCAAGTGGTGGAGGCAGCAGAAGGAGGAAGTGGCCCTCCTGCCAATCTTGTTCAGTGTGTTGAGGGGGGGTCTGGGCAGTTGCGGACGAGGGGGGAATGTTGGCAGAAGGGGGAACTCTTCTTTTTGCTACTCTCCTTGCCGGTTAGTCAGCTGAGCCAACAGGACTAGGGGAGAACTATGGCTCAGTTGATCGGGGCAGGGAAAGCAGCTTTGACAGGAGGGAGGAGCTGTGCTTAGCAATTGTTGTTCTGAGCAATCGCTAGGTAGGCACAGTTCCTCCCGCTCTTTACTTCCGATTCTCTGCACAAATATAGTACATATAATTTGCATGCTATTATGTTGAGAATTGCCCGAAAAATAAAAGTTGCTTCCACTACAGGCACTACATCGACTCAATGGATTTTGCCGGTGAGTTTTGAGAATCTTTTTCTTAGACTGTTATGATTAAGATTCTACCTTTGGTAAAACACTTAACTTTTAAAACTATTTGTATACTATGCTATTAACTAGTTCTTAAATTTGCCTTTATTTTTTTTATGAAGATTAAGCCAGACCCTGCTCTGCCTGCCAGAGACTATATCTAGCAGAAAGTTCAAGCTTAAAAACTGTAGAACCATAAAAGGCTATTATTCTTTGGAGACTATCTAAGTAAAATTTGCTTTTTTAAGATCTAAACTGACTATATAAGGAAATCTACAATTTAGCTTTTCTTTCCAAACTTATCAAAGTTCAGAGCAAAATAATGTACTGTATACTTACCTAGAGAGATGTATTCTACTCCTCTCAAAAACTTTTTTCCTCCCAGAGAATGTCCTCTTCCCTCTATTCTCTCCTCTCAGAAAGGGGTGCCGCTAGACACCTTTCCTCTCAACCAACCTTTCTAAAGCTGCCCTAGATCTCGTGGAAAATTTCTCATGCTTAAACGTGCTTGAGAAACTTTTTTTGTGGGGGAGGTGGGAGAAATAGTTTCTGGGTATCCAATGACCGCATTCAAATGCGGTCTGCGCTATTGGCTTCAGTGCCCATGCTGAAACCATTAGAACATTCAGCGCACAATAACATGTGCAAATCTGGTACTAACCCCCTTTTAGTGATGTCATTAATTTTGAGCATCAGCCCCCTGGTTCTCAGCTCATTGTGCTAATCTCTGGACTAGGGCTTCATTCCATATCTGCAACATTGTTGAAAGGTTAAGAGCTCATTTAATCCCACTAAAAGTGAAAATGCTGGATGTAAGATGTTTTAAGCCTATTTGAATTTAAGACACAAAAACACATCTTTAAAAATGCTAAAGCAAACTAACCTTTTGCAGTATGTGGAAGGGTAACATGGGTTTGATGGTTTATTTGGCTATAGGTTGCACTCAAATTATGTAGCTTTAATGCCAGATCCACCTTGCACAGAGCTTTAACACCACTGATCAGGGCTTTGCTGCACAAATTTTTGTCATCCCTGTGAAATAATTAAAGGGTTAGAGCAAACCACTAAGGAAATAAAATGAAGAAGAAAAAAGTATGAGAAGGCAAAAATTATGAAGAAAAAAAAATTGCTTGTTTGGAGAAACTCCAAAAACACTTCTTAGCTCTGTGGAAGACTAAGAACTGATGGTCCCACGAGCCGACGTTGAGAAGGAAGGCACTCGTACATGTGGAGTATAGGCGGTCTCGAGACTTCTGAAGAAGTTAAAATGATAGTACACTTTTGCACTGTCCGTACCGGGCTCCATGGATGACGTCACCTATCTGTGAGAATATGCTGCATGCTAGTCTTGAGATAATAGGAGCTGGCATATGTATTCTTATCATAGTTTCCAATTTCAGAATTAAGTATAAGACTGCTTACTTACGTGCATAGTATGATGGAACTATGAGGATATAACTTCTGATACTGTAAGCAGCACTGCAAAACCCGATCATCATTATTTTCATTACTCAACCCATCTATAAATATAATGAAATCAATTCCAATTGATTTAAAAGTATAATTAAATGTAAATATAACAATAATTAGACTGTAATACTAAACATAATGCTTTAAGAGGAACAGGGAGATACAAAACTCACATTTATAACTGCAGCAAAGGCCTGCAAAACAGCGTTCTCTGCTGTTTCTCTCAGTACATGTAAGCATTCTGATTAATACACTTCTACTGATATTATATCAAGAAGGTACATATTGCAAAGTTGCTTATCTGTAATAGAGATTCTTTGTAGACACTACCTGGACTGGTTTGTTGCATACCTTGTAAATTAGCATAACATTTATTCTTATATTCCACATAAACCTACAATAAGTTCAATGCGGATCACATAATAAAAACATTGGGCATACTTATGAAATGCAATCATCAATAATAATAAAAAGCTAGAGGCGCATGCGCTCTTAAAAATTCGTGCGGTGTGGCGCCCTGAGGTGTGCTTCTGTGGCAACATTCTAAACCTCAGGGCGCATGCGGGGGCTGAAGGCGCGCGACTGTGCTCTCCAAACCTGGCTCCAACGGCGTAGGCGGCCCTCCACAAACCTCCCGGCTCCAGCGGTGTAGGCAGCATTATAAACACGCTGCTTCGCCCTTCTACTGCCGATTTCCTCTGCCGTCGTCTCTGATGACATCATCGGAGACAGACACGGCAGAGGAAATCGACGGTAGAAGGCCGAAGAGCAGCGTGTTTAAAGTGCTGCCTACGCGGCTGGAGCCTCGAGGTTTGTCGGCGGTGGGAGGGTCAGGAGCAGGCCAGATCGAGCAGGACAAGGCAGTAAAAGAAGGGGGAGGGGCCAAATGGAGCAGGGAAGAGAAGGTAAGAGAAGGGAAAGGGGGATGGGGGAAAATGCTGCTACTGTTTCTGCACAGGAAAGGGGGGGAGATAGGAGGGAAATGCTGTTGCATAGGGAAGTGGGATGGAAATGCTGCTGCACAGGGAAATGGGGAAAAATGACAGACAGACAGAGTGGGAGGGAGGGAGGGAGACAGAAAGAAAGAAAGACAGGGGCAGGGAGAGGGCCAGAAAGACAGACAGAGAAAGGGGACCAGAGAGAGAGTCAGCGGGAGAGGAAAGGGGGGGGCTGCTTTGGGGGGAGGGGTGTGCTTGAGGCAAAAAGCTTTGCTCTGGGGGGGGTAAGACAGAAGGGGCCATGGAGAGACAGGGAGAGGAAAAGGGAGCTGCTTTGGGGGGAGGGGTGTGCTGGGGGGGAGACAGAAGGGGCCATGGAGAGATAGGGAAAGGGGGCTGCTTTGGGGGGGGAGGTGTGCTGGGAACAGACAGCTTTGCTCGGGGGGGGAGGGGGAGACAGAATGATACAGACAGCGGCCAAGGAAAGAGAGATAAAGAAACATAGACAGACAGACACATCTATTCTAGCACCCGTTAATGTAACGGGCTTAAAGACTAGTTCAATCAATATGAACAAACACGACAATAAATCAGCAAAGTCTCAGGACAAAAATTTAGCAAACAAGGTTGTCTTTAAAATCTTCTAAAAAGGTTTATAATCATGTAGAACGCTTAGCTGAGCTGGCTATAGACACCACATTTTGGCAGCTTGAACGCAATAGAGAAATTAAATGTCTTAAAATTAAACCCCCTAAAAGTAGGTAAGAAAAAGAACAAACAGACCTAAGCTGGTAAGCCCCTGAAGAAGAGAAAACCATGTAAGACACAGCTTCACCATGCAAAATTTTGAACAAGAAACAATAAAACTGAAACAATATCAGGTGGGGTTTTTTTTTTTTTTTTCATGAAATAGGTTGGAGTGGGCTCTTGGATACAATCGCCACTGAAGAGATTGATTGAGAGTGGAGGTGACCTGGATACACTGTGAGAGTGAGTCCGTAGCCTGCTACCATTGCGGGGCTGGAGTGCAATGAGTAGCTCTTAGATGTAGTCATGGAAGTGGGGTTGAATGAACTATGAATGCCATGCAACGTAACAGCCACCTTAGTTGTTGAGTTGTAAAGAGAGCCCTATCAATGTGTATTTTCCTCCCCACAACTTTCCACTTATTTTTATTTTCAGATCTCGATGTATTTATTAATTTACCAAGCCCCTCCTCCTATCTTGTCTCCAGTATGTAAGCCTGTCATGCTCCCTCTTATTATTTTTCTTACTTTTATTTTAATTTTACAATGTTTTATTATTTTTAAAATTCTTTATTCATTTTCAATATTTTCAATAAGTGCAATACAAATTAAATACATTTTATATTTAAGACATCACTTAATATTCTTTCAAGAAACTTGGAAGTACAATGGGGAAGGGGAGTAATTTTTCTGCTTGGAGGGAGAGCAAAGAGTTTATAGACTGAAGGAATCTGAATAGAAAAATTTAAATCCAGCCTGAAAAGTTAACTAAAGACTCTTCATGGAGAGGAGCTAGTAATGAGTTCCAGAGGGTGGGCATCGTAACTGAACAAATCTTTAATAGGACCCACCAGAACCTCTCTGAGCTCCCTCAATATCCTAGGATGGATCCTGTCTGGTCCCGTTGCTTTGTCCACCTTCAATTTTTTAAGTTGTCCATAAACACTTTCTTCCATGAACGTTGTAATATCTACTCCATTCTCACGGGTAACTTTGCCAGACAATCTCAGTCCTGCTCTCAGATATTAGCCTTGATCAGACTGTTTTGGACTGGTTCGATAAATTTTGATCCTCCTGTTCTTACTCAGTTAATATGGAAGGATCTAATTCAAAATCTTGGAGAGCCCTTTGTGGAGTTCCCCAGGACTCCCCATTGTCTCCAATGTTATTTAACATCTACATGAGTACTTTGAAATACTATGACTTGAATACTTAGGAAACTCTATTAACGTACGCTGATGATATATCTTCATATTACTTGAGGTTGGCCCAGATCTTGTTAATCTAGCACCCAATATTATCCATTGCATTGCTAAGCTTCTGTCCAGGGCGATGATGGTCCAGATGAAATTGAATGCTGCTAAGACCAAACTCTTATGGATCGGTCCAAAGTTAAATTGTCTTCCCTCAGCTGTGACCTTAGACTCAGGAGAATCTCTGAAAATTGAGTTTTCCTCACTAATATTGGGTTTTGTTATTGATTCATCTCTTACATTTAAGGATCAGCTAAATTGTCTTGTTAAAAAGTGTTTCTTTAGCCTCCATATCCTGAGAAGAGTGAGAACGTTCTTTCATCAGCAACACTTCTCTATATTGGTTCAGTCAATCATCTTGGATTATTGCAACTCAATGTACCTGGGTCTCTCAAAGGTCAGTCTGCAGAGACTTCAATTGATACAGAGTACCGCTGCCAAGTTAATATTTGGTAAGAGCAAATTCGATAACATAACCCCATTGCTAAAGGAATTGCATTGGCTTCCAGTGTATCTTAGAATTCAATTTACCGGTAAGTGCGTTAGTATTGCATTTAAAATTCTCTTTGGCATTTTTATTACTTTGGTTCCTTTAGATTGGAATGTACATAGATCACATCTCGCTAGGAGTTCAAATAAATTAAAACTTACATTTCCTTCCCGTAGGAGTAAAAATAGAACTTTCAAGAGATTCAGCCACTCTTTTATTTTCAAACTAACTGAGCTCTGGACTGAGTTACCGCTTTCACTTAGAAGTCTAGGCCCCTTCATTTTATTTCAGAAAGCTCTGAAAACTTTCTTGTTTACTAAACACTGTGGAAACTAAACCATTCTAGATTACATTCTTCTTCTATGTTTATGTACTATACTTACATTATTGTAAACTGAGTCAAGCACCTTTTTGGGTTAAGACCCGGTCTATAAAATTAAGTTTTAGTTTAGTTTTCCATGTCTAATTAATTTCTGGCTTCTCAGCTACAATAAGATCATCATCTCTGGCAAATGTAAATAGCTACTTTATTGACTGGGAAACATGCCGGTGAATAATCAGGAGACCACCATCTATGAGATAGCTATCGGATGTCAATCACTTTCAATCTCTACTGAAAGAGGCTGTATTTTAAATAGTGAATGACTGATGAAGTATTTGATATGATAGAGACTTACAAGATCATGAAGGGCATAGAGAGAGTAGAGAAGGACAGATTCTTCAAACTTTCAGAAAATAAAAAAACAAGAGGGCATTCGGAAAAGTTGAAAGGGGACAGATTCAAAACGAATGCTAGGAAGTTCTTCTTTACCCAACGTGTGGTGGACACCTGGAATGCGCTTCCAGAGGACGTTATAGGGCAGCGAACGGTACTGGGGTTTAAGAAAGGATTGGACAGTTTCCTGCTGGAAAAGGGGATAGAGGAGTATAGATAGAGGGCTACTATACAGTTCCTGGATCTGATGGGCCGCCGCGTGAGCGTACTGCTGGGCACGATGGACCTCAGGTCTGACCCAGTGGAGGCATTGCTTATGTTACCTTATTTATTTATATTTGGCTCATGCCTTTTTCGGCTGCAGTTCAAGACAAGTTACATTTCAGGCACAGTAGTTATTTCCCTATCTCTGGAAGACTCACATTCTAAGTTTGTACTTAAGGCAATGGAGAGTTAAGCAACTTGCACAATATCACAAGCAACTGTAGTAGGATTTTGAACCAGGCTTCCTTTGTTCTAAGTCTGCTGCTCTGACCATTAAGCTATCTTCCATCTAGTCCAATACTCTCCACTAGAGAGGTGAAGAGTATAACGCGCACACGGGTATAGCGCGCAGAAACCACGATTTTATGTACAAAAACTTTTGTATACCGCGCTCACGGGTATACCGCGCATGCTGCCCGACTGTCCTTTCGCCCGCCCCAACTCTCCTCTGGCCACCCCGACTCTCCTTTCGCCCTCCCCGACTCTCCGTGCACTGTCCCGACTATCCGTTCACCCTCCCTGACTTTCCGTGCACTGCCCCGACTCTCCGCGCCCCCAGGTGGGACCTAAGGCTCCAGGGCCTATTCTGATTGGCCCACGCGCCTTAGGCCCCACCAGTAGGCGGAGCTTTGGGACGGATGGGCCAATCCGGCCTCATTCCGTCGTTGGCTGCCTGCCGGACAGGCGGGTTTGGCTCCCGTCTGTCCGGCCAACTACCAAAGGTACGGGGAAGGGGGGTGGGGGAGTCGTGGGGGTCTGCCAGGGGGGTCGCGGGTCGGCTGGGGGGGCGGTCGAGGTTCTTGGGGGGGCGGTCGTTGGAGGGAGGGGAGTTTGCGTCGAGGGCAGGAGGCCTGGGATCCCTCCTGCCCGTAATGTAGTGCGGGGTGGGGTGGTCGCCGTGGCCAGGAGGGTTTGGGCTCCCTCCTGGCCCGATATTGTCGGGGAGTTGTGGGAGTCGGCCGGGCAAGAGGGCTTGGGCTCCCTCTTGCTCCGATCGTGGATGCGGGTGGGAGCGCGTGCGAGCGGTCGTTCGGGGTGGGGGTGCGAGCGGTCCTGCTGGGGGGGGTGAATCGGGTGTCGGGCGGGGGTGGGAACTATGTAAAAAAAATTTTGTATACCGCGCTCACAGCGTATAACGCGCGAGGGGTATGCGCGGTAGGTAAAAAACGCGTATAACGCGCGCGTTATATGTGTGAAAATACGGTAATAAATACTGAGGAAAGTCAGATATTTGGTTCACAAATATTTCTAAATTTACGCACACACTGAAATAAAAAAGTGAATAAGAGATAAAAAAAAACTTACACATTTTTTCAGATGCCAATTGCATAGATTGTCCCCACAGGTGAGGATCCTGCTTTTTCAGACTGTTGTAGATAAAGCGAACAGCAGGAATGGCCTTGTTCTTCATGTGTTCCAATAGTTTCCCATTTTTCATATAGTCCAATTCTTGTAGTACTACCCAGGGAATTATTAGTACAAAAGTGCCAATACCTGAAATTAAAAAAAATATAGAATGTATTGCTACTGAAAAGTACTGCCTTATATTAGCCTGAGGAGTTCAGCTTTCACTTTTCATTACCATTTACAAAAAAATAACCTTTGTTTGATGTGGCTAGGTCAGGGGTAGGCAATTCGGCCCTCGAGAGCCGAAGCCAGGTCAGGTTTTCAGGATATCCACAATAAATATGCATGAAATAGATTTGCATCTCAAGGAGGCAGTGCATGCAAATCCATCTCAACATTGATATTACATTTCAACAATGCTGCAATTACAGTTTAGTAATGATTTATCAGCTAAATCACTAAAAAAAAAAAAAGCTTTCTACCATTACTAACTAATTGCAATTCTGCCACTGACTGTGTGTGACATTAAGAGGGGTATTTTCAAAATAACATTTAAATCTGATCCAAAAATTCAGTAGAGAGAATGGGCCATTTTCAAACCAGAAAAAAATGTGCAACTTTTTGTTTTGAAAAAATGGCAATTTGTTAAATATTCTTTAACTCAGAGCATTTATCTTTATGGCCATTTTTGAAAAAAAAAAAAAAAAAAAGTCCAAGCGACAACAGACACAAAAACAAGCTATTAGAAGGAATGGGGGGCCAGCAGTCTTAGTAGACTGGCCCACACAGGACATCCCAGAAGAGCAGTGGAGCACCCTAGGGGGAACTGCAATGGACTTCACGTTAAAGATCCCAGGTACATAAGAACATAAAAATTGCCGCTGCTGGGTCAGATCAGGTCCGCTCAGCACTGCAGCCCCTGGGTCAAAAGACCAGTGCTGTAAATGAGCCCAGCCTCAACCTCCGGGGCTTTCCAGTTGAGCAGGATCTTGTCCAACTTGTCTTGAATCCCTGGAGGGTGTTTTCCCCTACAACAAACTCCAGAAGAGCGTTCCAGTTTCTACCACTCTCTGGGTGAAAAAGAACTTCCTTACGTTTGTACGGAATCTATCCCTTTCAACTTTAGAGAGTGCCCTATCGTTTTCCCTTCCTTGGAGAGGGGTGAACAACCTGTCTTTATCTACTAAGTCTATTCCTTTCAGTATTTTGATGTTTCGATCATGTCCCCTCTCAATCTCCTCTTTTCGAGGGAGAAGAGGCCCAATTTCTCTAATCTCTCGTCTGTACGGCAATTCCTCCAGTCCCTTAACATTTTAGTCGCTCGTTCTCTGGACCCTTTCGAGTAGTACCATGTCCTTCTTTATGTATGGCGATCAGTACTGGATGCAGTACTCCAGGTGAGGGTGCACCATGACCCGATACAGTGGCATGATAACCTTCTCCGATCTGTTCATGATCCCCTTCTTTATCATTCCTAGCATTCTGTTCACCCTTTTTGCTGACACAGCACATTGTACAGACGCTTCATCGACTTGTCTATCAGAACTCCAAGTCTCTTTCCTGGGAAGTGTCTCCAAGTACTGCCCTGGATATCCTGTATTCGTGCATGAAATCACTTTACATGCATCACTTTACCGACATGCATCACTTTACACTTATCCACACTGAACCTCATCTGCCATGTCGATGCCCATTTCTTGAGCCTGATTATGTCACGTTGCAGATTCTTTGCAATCCCCCTGTCTTTTCACTACTCTGAATAACTTCGTATCGTCTGCAAATTTAATCACCTCCTCGCCGTACCAATGTCCAGATTGTTTATACAGATGTTGAAGAGGCATTGGGTCCAAGCACCGAGCCCTGAGGCAACCCAACTGGTGACGCTCTTCCAGTCCGAGAATTGTCCATATTACTACCCCCACTCTGTTTCTATGCTCCAGGGCCAGTTTTTAATCCACGTGAGTATTTCACCCTAGATTCTATGGTTTGCAATTTTCCGAAGTAGTCGTTCATGAGAATCTTGTCGAAAGCCTTGCTGAAAATCCAGATATACAATGTCGACTGGGTTGCCCTTGTCTATCTGCCTGTTTACTCTCCTCGAAGTGCAGCAAATTTTGTCATACAAGATCTTACCATTACCCCTTTACAGTGTATGAAGAGCCCTTCCCAGAACCTACTGATATCCAACTGTAAGACCACAACAGCAGCCTTATATTTCTACAGGGTTCACCTCTGTGAAGTACAGTAGGGTTTTGGAGGGCTCACATGTTCTATCACAAGTGTACTAATGGACTTGGGTCTACTGCACTAACCACTAGGCTACTCCAATGACTTGCTTGCTGCTCTAATAGGACTGTCTATAACATTTGAAGTTGTTATATAGGCTGACAGTATGTACTAGTTTCTTTCACATCTTTAGAGGGTGAAAGGGGTAAGAGGGGCCATGACCCTTAATACCTTCAAAGTGGTCAACTGTAGGTCAGTTTGGGCACATTTATTGGCACTTATTCTTTATTGAAACCGATCGAAGCCTCAATGGCCTGATTTTCTATAATGTTCCATTATTGCCGAAAAATGTCCAAATCATAAGCTCACCTTAGAACCACACAAAATACACCGCCAACATACCCTCTTGAGATTCAGACACAAACTGCATTTGAAACCCATCTAAAATGGGTTTCGAAAATAGCAATTTGGATGTTTTATACTTGGTGCGGCCCCCACATACCTGGTCACACATTTCAACTTGGACAGCCCCAGCAGAGTCCACATGCTCACCCATCCATCAATAAAGGCCGATACAAAAGATACCAAGCAGGCCAAATGAACAACTGGCTGAGCAACTTAATAACACACTCTTCATCCTATCTAAGTTTTAGAAAACTGGTAAAAACAAACTTGTTCAACCGATTTGTATCCTAAATGCTCCCTTTGCCCTTTCGCTTTACTCCATCTGATTTTTACCACGATCTCTCTTTCCCGCTCTGTTCTCAGCCTACATGTATCGATGACTGTCCAGTGCGCCTATTCTCGCTGATTGTTTGCAGCATGTTCCAGCCCTCTTTTCCCTGTATCCGCTTCATGTACTTTAAAAACTTACTTTGTACCTATCTTCGCTGATTGTCCAGCTCCTCTTATTGTAAACCGCCTCGAACTACCACGGCTTTGGCGGTATATAAGAATAAAAATTATTATTATTATTAAAAAAATATCTGTTACTTTATGCTACTTTTAGACGGTTTTCTGTTTTGAAAGTGAGCTTCTAAATCACTCATCTGCCTGTGCTTCAACAGAAAATAAGAGCAACATACTTTCTCTTTGAGAAATGTCATGTAGATCAGTCTGCTGAAAAAAAAATAGATGAATACTACAAGTTACTGGAAAATTGTTTCAATAAAAAATTCAATATAAATACAGTACATAGAATCCTTCTTTAAATCTATTGTTTTTTGTTTTTTTTTAATAAACATGTTTAATTAATTTATTTAACAGATTTAGTCTGTTTATACCAAAGCAGATTCCAAAAATAAATACATAAAACAAACACAAAACATCAGCTTATCAAAAATAAAACAGAATAAAAAGCCAGTTTAAACCCCACCCAAACAAAACATCTGTACAAAAAGATATATTTTCAAAAATCTCAAACTTATTAAGTCATTAACCAATCGGGGATTGCTGGCGAGATCATTTCAAAACCTTACGTCTACCACTGAGACCTCTGTAGCCCTAGTCACAGCATATTTCACACACTCTGTTTCATCTGTGGAAAAATGGATTGTCAATCCTGATCTCAAAGATCGTTGAGGGCGAGAAACAATCAATACCCATGACAGATACCAGGGTATACCCGGATTGATTGCCTGGAAAACCAGCACTAATGTTTTTAAACATAACACATGATTTCACAGGCAACCAAAACCTAAAAAATGGGATTATATGGTCAAGCCTGTCACCACCAACAATCAAGCATGCAGCAGCGTACTGGATCACCTGCAATGACTTGTAATCTATTAAACAAAAAAGCATGGCTTGAGGATAACAAGTTACTTAACGGTAGAAGGAATTTTTCGAGGAAAGCAGGTATATATACCCACAAATGGGTGATGTCATCCACAGAATCCAGTATGAACAGTAAAAAAAAAAGTGTACATGTCACTTTAAATCTTAGCAACCACCCCACACCATGTGTGTCCTGGTGCCTTCCTGCCCAATACTGGCTCACGGTGACCTGTAGTTCAGTAACGAAAGCTAAGCAGTGAACTAGGAGAGGTGGGGCGAGTTTTGAGAATATATACCTACTGTTCTCAGAGATCAGCTTCATGGAAAGTATCTTTGCTTTCTCCAAGAAATGCCGTTATACAGTATTTTCTCATTTGGGACTCAAGCTGCCTAGGATCATGCCTCTAGGAAGTGGGATTACAGTTAATCATGAATCTGGCATGGGACAGATCCAAGATGACTTGCCTTCACCTGACACTCGTTTTCTCATTTGGTCTTCAAGTTCAAGTTTATTAAAATTTGATTGATCGCTTTACATAAAATTCTAAGTGATTTACAATTACAATAGTGGAACACAGCAATCATAAAACAAGATGAGAGACAAAGACTCTAAATATGGACTGGAACGATAGGGAAAAGGGAGAACTTCCTATGCTGGTATTTCCTATGCTGAAGCAGTGGGGAAAGAGCTCTACTGGAACCTCACAACACCCAGAACCTGCAGCTTCAGGTTCTATTGAGAATTTTTTGGGGAAGACTATAAACAGAGTTTTTATCAGAGAGTAGCCCGCCAGCATGGAGTGGAGGCTTGGTTGATCTCCTTGGGCTGGATACGAAGCTAAACCCTGATTATAGAACTTCTCCCCCTCAGTCGCAGAATGTTAGTTCCCCGCAACAGGTTCAGGAAACACCAAGGCTGGTGAAAGTTTCTGATCTGGAGGTTCAAGTAAAATCATCTGCAGGTTTGGAGTTTCCTCGATTGGAGGATATTGTTTCATCTGTGGAATCTGCGATGTCTCAGACATCTGAAAGGGAGATATTGGACTCTACTGGAAGTATTCATGAAGAGATGCAAACTACAACTTTACAATTTCCAAAAATTTTCCTTGACTAAACCTTCAGAAGTAACATTAGACTCACTCTGGGATTTAGTTGCAATTCTGGGGAAATCTTTGTGTCCCCAAATTCAATGTCTGTAGGAAAGAACAAAAACCCAAGAAGAAGAATTAAATGAAGTGAAAGGTGAAATAGGATCTTTGAAATCTCAAATGGACAATGTTAATAAAGAATTAAGTGAGACATGTCAGATACAATTAGTTATGGTAAAAGATAATACTAATGTGAGGAGAAAAATAGAATCATAGAAAATAGTTCTCAAAATAATAATTTATGTTTCTTGAATTTTCCTCAGGTGTTCTCAGTAACACCTAGAGAAAGTTGAAAATATATTTTTAAGAAATTATTTTAGTTCCTGAAGAAACAATTCCTCCTTTCTCTCAAGTTTATTACTTACAGGTTAAAAAGTTTGCAATAACAACAAATCTTAATCAAGATGAAGCATCTCCTGATATTTCAACTATTTTGGAAACTTCTGATAGAGAGGTGGCTAAATCCTCAACATTAATGGCTTCTGTGTCACTTTTGCTGGACAAGAGGTGGATTCTAAAAATGTTCTTTAAAACAGGCAACCAATTTTTGGGTTTTTTAAGATCCAGATATTCCCAGATGTGTCTCAAGATACACAAAAGTGAAGATGTCCGTTTTTGTTTTTGAAACCGGGTGTTACTCAGATTGGTGAAACTTTTATATTTATGAAATCCATGCAAATGTGTAGCGAGATTTCAGTCTTTGAAATATGTTTTCTTTGAACCATCTCACCTAACTGTGCTTCTATCCATGAAATGTCTTGGAGTATGATAGATTAGCTCTTAGAATTAGATTGTTTGTTTTTCAGGCTTCAGATGACAATATTTCCTTTCTTTCTTTTCTAGGTAATATATTTCCTTAAATAACTCTATTCTTTGTAATCTTGGATCCAAAATGGAGGACTTGAGAATATTTAGTCTCTTATTTTCTTTAAAAAAAATTATTTTTCCTGATATGTATTTGACTATATTATTCTTTTCTGCACAAGTGTTTTGCTTGATATAAAGAATGAAAGTTCAATAAATAATTAAAAAAAAAAAACACCACCACCCAATCATGAATCTGGTGAATTGAAAGGGGTGGAGAGGGAAAGCTGGCATTTAGGAAGAGACCAAAGTTTGCAAAACTGCTTGTCCAAAGCAACTGTCCCATCTGAAATGGTGCTCCAAACAGTAGTGAGAAGTGAAGGTATGGACTAAGGACCAAGTGGCGGCTTTACAAATGTCTTCAATGAGCGGAGATGGGCTACAGAGGTCACCATAGCTCAAACCTTATGAACTGTGAAACAGCCCAGCCCGAATATATGCAAAGGAGATAGTTTGCAAGCTAATGGAGATAGTTTACTTGATGACAGGAACTCCCAGTTTGTTAAGGTCGAATGACACAGAGTTGAGTGGCAGATCTTTGTGGCTTGGTGTGATCCAAGTAGTAAGCAAAGGCATGTCTATAGCCCAAGATGTTTAGAGCTGCTTCATCAGGGTGAGAATGCGGCCTTGGGAAGAAGACATGTAGAACCATGAACTGATTGAGGTGAAATTCAGAGACAACTTTCAGGAGGAACTTTGGATGAGTGCAGAGTACAACCTTGTCATGGTAGAATCTTGTATAGGGTGGATTCACTTCAACTGATTGAAGCTCATTAATCTGGCACGCTGATGTTAGTGTTATGAGGAAGTCTACTTTCCAAGTAAGATGTTTGAGTGAATAAGTGGATAAGGGCTCAAAAGGAGACTTCATTATAATGGAAACAACAACAATGAGATCCCAAGTAATGGTGGGAGACTTGAGTGTGGGCATATGATAAAGGCTTTTCATGAATCTGGAAACCAAAGAATAAACATATAATGCAAAACTCTGCTGCACAACTCATCTTCTACCAACCTTGCTACCCTCTCCTTAAATCACTTTATTGGCTCCCTATCCGCCTTCATGTACAGTTCAAGATCTTATAGCTGACCTACAAGTGTGTTCATTCTGTTGCCCCTCAATATCTCTCCTCTCTTCTCTCTCCTTATACACCTTCCAGAGAACTCCGTTCCTCAGATAAGCCGTTCTTAGCTGTACCCTTTCTCATCCACTGCCAATTCATCTAGCTGCCTGAAATAAAACACCCGAGTTTGTCCACCAAGCCCCTTCCCTTATTTAAAAGCAGACTGAAAACCTACCTTTTTGATATAGCCTTCAATCCATAACCCTACTCCCCTCTGCCCACCAACCTAGCCAGCAGATTAACCATTCCCCTTAACTCTATCCATGACATCCTGTTTGTGTCTCGTCTGTTTAGATTGTAAGATCTTTCGAGCAGGAATTGTCTTCATTGTGACTCTACAGCGCTGCGTACATCTGGTAGCACTATAGAAATAATTAATAATAGTAGTATGCATGAATCTCAACAGATAAAGCACCTTTTAAACTAAGATGGAGGGAAGCCAGCCATTGTCCAGGAGCGGATGGTTTGGTATGGAGTATCGTTGAAAGATACTATGAAGACAGGATATTTAGGGAGTTCCAATATGGAAATTTTAATAATTATGAAAGTAAGTCAGGAGTGTTTAAGAGGAAGGTAGAGTAAAGGATTCAGGTTATCCCTGTCATCTTCTCATCAGCCTGTAGATACAAGGAAAACACACAATTTAAAGTGTCTATATACAAATGCTAGAAGCTGAAAAAATAAAATAGGAAAGTTAGAGTATAAAGCACTTAATGATGAGGTAGATATAATAGGCATCTCAGAGACCTGGTGGAAGAAGGATAATCAATGGTACACTGTGTTACCTGGGTACAAATTATATCACCATGATGAGTTGATCAAATTGGAAGGGGGTTGTGCTATATGTTAAAGAGGGAATTGAAACAAACAAAATAAACATTCTGCATGACATAGATAGAATTCCATGTGTGAAGGGAAGGAATATTCAGGCAGGGTTATACTATTGTCTGGGACAGAATGAGCAGAAAGATGAAGAAATGTTTTCAGATATTAGGAAACCTAGCAAATTGGGCAAAAGTATAACAACACTGGTCAACAAAAAAGTTTTTCTTTGCTACCGAGAGCTTAAGAAGTGATCTTAGTTAATTTAATGATGCTGATTTCAGATCTGTAATTGAAATTCACTAGCATGTCAGGTTTCTGAGATACATGCTACTGATTTTTTAGACAGTTTGCCATTATCAGCACAATATTGCAAGTATGAACTGTATCCTACCAAACTTGTGTTAAGGAGTTTATTCTGAAATCAAACACAAAGACAATAAGGAGACATTTACACCTCTCTTAACTCATACAAGAGTGATGTCAGCATGTTCAGAAATGTTTGAGACACTTGCTTTTACGCTTGTACTGTACATTTGTCTCTCTTTGCAAGAACCAACAATAGTCTCCCAATCATATTAGGATTGAACTTTCCCCGATATCTGCTTTCCATTACTTTGATATCTTGATGAAATCTTTCCCCATGCTCATCGCTGGCATCACCAAGATTGGGTGAGAATGAAAGAAGTGCATTTTAAGTGACATTCTGGCACCTTTAGCTGATATGCTGTCGGCATGTTCTCCGCAAAATCAGCATAATTTTTATTTATATATATATACCGCCATACCCAAAAAGTTATAGGCGATTCACAACAATTAATTGTATACAAAAACAATGCAAATCATAATTCTCTGATCTGCGATTACCAAGACAATTCTGAACAACCAGCACGAATGCTTCCCGTGCTGCTGATTCAGCTGGGTTCAGCTTCTGTTTAAACATATCATCAAGGATCAGTTCACGGATTTCGGGTCCAACAAAAACACCTTATTTGATTTTGGCTTCACTTTTCTCAAAACTAAATGTACTTCTTAGGTGAAATGCACCATTTCTGTCCATTGCCTTGACAAAATTTTTCAGCAGACCCAGTTTTATGTGAAGTGCTGGAAGTTAGATTTTCTCACGATGTACTAACGGTAGGTGCTTCACATTGTATCTACCAGGTACAGATTCATCTCAATTTGGCCATTGTTTCTACCTATAGTGGTTGGCATCAACATGACTATTCCAAAGACATAAGAAGCACATGTTATTTGGTGTACCCTAGTTGCAGACCCAGAAGGCGTGACACAACTTTTGAGATCACTACAGAGGTTCTACTGGTTATAAAAGTGTCTCCATTGACTCGTACATTTCCTTCAACCCAACTGCATGAGCAACAAGAACAGATGGCTTCTGATTTCCATTGTGTAAAAGTACTACTTTAAGGCTTCTTTGCTTGAATCAATAGTCTTCATTCATCAAACTTGTTCATACCCCAGTTCACGCATGAGACCATTAATATCAGTACAGAAACAAATGTTTCCTTCCATTTGGTAAAAGGAAGCCAGGATAGTGTGATCATAGAAAAAAAGATATTTTGATGTCCTGCATTAAAAGATTCCATTGCTTCAGCCTTGAACCCAACAATTCTGCTTTCTCCTTTGACAGTGGCAAGTCTCTAACCAGATCATTAAGCTCTTCTTGAGTTAGCAGGTGAGGTTGTTTTTCATCCACTTTAGGTTCATACAACTCCTCCACGGCAGCAGAGGCACATTCTTCATCTGAACTTTCGGCACACTGTGTTGCAGATGTAGAAGGAGGAATTGGAACTGGATTCTCAGAGTCATGAGGAATGGGATTACACTTCTCCCTCCATATTCACGGGGGTTAGGTGCAGAGCCAGCCCGCGAATAGGGAAAATCGCGAATAATTTTATGGTCCGGCTCTGACCCACCCCCGCCTCCCTCCTGCACCCCCGACCTTACCTGGTGGTCTAGCGGTGACGCGGGGCAGGAGCGATCTTCCTATGCTCCTGCCCCGTGCAGAGCGGTCATCAAAATGGCTGCTGTGAGTTTCCGTTGTAGGTGCATAAAACCCACTGGTCCTGGAATAAAGTGGGATTGTAGAAGAATGGTCTTTTTAAACATTTTATTTAAGCACCTTTTTTTCTATATATCTTTTTTATATCCATATTTTTAACTCATTACTGATAATGGTTAAAATCCTATTTCAGATTCTTTATCGTCAGCCCTTTTGGGGCCTGATTCTATAAATAGTGCCTAACGGCGGGTAACTTCTAGGTGCCACTCCATGCTGTTGTCAATTAACCGTATTGTAATCACAGAATTTAAAAAAAAATATTTTCTACCTTTTGTTGTCTGGTCATTGTATTGCTCAAATCATGTTAGTCCCAGGCTCTGGTTTCTGTTTCCCTCTGTCTTTTCTTAATTCATTTACTAGGGTCTCCTGCCCATTTGACATTTCTTCTTTCTCCATGCTCCCATCTATCTTTGTGTACCTATCATTCACCATGTTCAGCATCTCCCTGTGCTGTGTCCCCTATGCTTCCCTTTCCAGTATCTCCCCTGCATCCATCTCCCCGCAATCATCATCACCACTGTATGTCCCTATCCCCTTCCCCCTGTGCCCGGCATCACTCTTCTGTGTCCCTTTGCCCCCAAGTCCAGCATTTCCCTTCAGTGTTCCTATTCTCCTCCATGTCTAGCATGTCTGTGTCCATATAACCCTCCCATGTATGGCATTGCCCCTCTGTGTCCATATACCACTTTCATGCATCATCTCCCCTTTGTGTCCCTGGTCCCTATATTCCCCTCTGTTTATGTATACCCTCCTTGTGTCCAGCTTATCTTGTCTTTTCCTCCCTTATACCAAAGTGTGTGTCTCTTTTGTATAAGGGAGTCTCTCTCTTTCCTCCCTCTACTATATGTTTATTATTCATCCCCTTGGTTCAGCATTTCTCTTTCCCTTCCCTTCTCTCTCCTCCTCCTTTCAGGTCAACCACCTTTCTTCTTTCCCTCTAGTGCCTCCAAGGGTCCAGCACCTCTCTCCTTTCCTTTTCCTCCCCTCCAGCATCCCCCACCCCTCATGGTCCAGCACATTTCTCCCTTCCCTCCAGCTCCAGCCACAAGTTCAGTGTCTCTCTTTCTTTCTTCCCTCCAGCAGCCCTCCAATGGGTCTAGCACTTTTTTCCCTTCTAGCTCCAGTCAGCCAGCCACCTCCCATGAGTCCAGCAAACCTCTCTCCCTTCCCCCTCCAGCCCCCAACTCCAGTGTGTCTCTCCCTTCTCTCCAGCCTCCCCTCCATGGGTTCAGCGCTTCTGTTCCTTTCCTTCAGCTCCAGCCAGCCATCTACTTTCTCCCTTCCCTGCAGCTGCCAACCACCCCCCCCCTATTGGTCCAGCACTCTCCCTTACCTCCCAGCTCCAGCCATTCCACCTTCCTACAGGTCCAGCATCCTTTTTGTCTATTGCCTCTAGCTTCTCCCTCCAAGTAGAAGCATAGCACAACACTCTCCCCCCCACCTGGATCAAACAGCACAGCACTTTCCTTCCCTAACAGTCCAGCGACATCATCTTCCTCCTGCCCCAGCATCTCCTTAGCATTCCCTCCCTCTCTTCCTCAGGGCCGACGGCTCTAGCTTCCCCCATTGCGGGTCCAGCCACCTCTCCCTTGCAGGTCCCAAGGGTCCAACCTGCTTTCCTCCCTCTCTGCTGCAGGCATATACCTTGTAGGAGAGTGAGCCTTCCTGCTACCAGGCTCTGCCTTATGATGCAACTTCTTATCTTTGAGAAAAGAGGAAGTTGCATCATAAGGAGGTACCCAGCACAGGGAAGGCTGCGAGCACTGTCAAGCAGGCCTGTGTAGGGATCAGCTCGCTCTTCTACAAGGAATATGTCAGCAGCAGGGATGGAAGGAAGCCAGCTGGATCCACTGGACCTGTGAGCAAGGGAGGGCTGGACCCATCGGACATGCGAGTAAGAGGGGGGTAGTATGTGGAGCTGCTAGACCCATGAGGGGGAAGGGATGGAGCTGCAAGGGGTAGATAGGGATGGATGGAGCCCCAAGGGGGGGTAGGGATGGTGAGGAACTTAGGGAACTGTGATTGGGGGGGTGGGGTGTTCCCCACGGGATCAAAGTCTTTTACCACTCCTGTTCCCACACCTGTGGTAAATATATCACATTTGTATCAATTCCTGCGGTTTAACTATGGTGACTTTCCCCACAGCGGGTTAACAATGGGAAAAGTCACCATGCCATTCTCTACTACAATGCTAAAGCAGACGATAGCTTGATGGGGCTACCACAGATATTCCTTGACACAAACATTCTAGATAGTTTCTTCAGCAATCAGCAACATCCTCCAGTTATTACTGTTCCCCTAAGAAATGCTAAATTCACATACCTGGTATTCCCCCAGACTTTAACTTTTCAATAAACTGAAGGTGACTTAGTAGGATGTTCGTGTCGAGCACAATTAATAAATTCAACTGAGCAGCAATGATGGCTGAAGGAAAGAACAAAAATAAGTACTGATAATTATTTCATGATCAAAACTAGTAGCAAATGGCAGTACAGTACTTTATCTGATTCTGCTCAGCTGCAAAAAGAGAGGTAACCTCTGCCTTTTATTACAAATCCAAAAATGAAAGGAATGGTTTTCTTTAAATAAGGAAATAAGGCCCGAAATCTAGAAACAGTGTCCCAAATTTAGACAGTGATAAGCGTCCTACTGCCGTCTAACTAACCAATTGGGACAAACATTTTTTTTAAACATCTATGTAGGAAATGGTGTCTACAACAGTTCTCTAAGCACAGCAAGTAATCTCTGTTTCAAATGCATTTATGTTCATCAAATGGTTCCTGGTGTATTTTATCTATTTAAGTTAAAGCCCTATACACTAGATGGTGTATTTCATTGTCCCATTTTTCATTTGGGTCTATATTGAAGGCGCCATTCGTGCGCCTACAGAAACGCCTATGCAAGCCTGAGGCCGGCATGGGTGTGGTTAAACCGGAAGTGGCCTTAGGCGTCTTTAGGCAACCCTAGGTACAAGACAGGTGCATTAAATAGACCTGTAAAATGCTGGCCTACATTTAAGGCACCTGTTTTAAAAACAGCTTCAGTGAGCGACACATGATCAGCGGCTGTTTTTAGGTGACTGCTGATACGGGTGTCTTTTATAGTATCTGAGCCTAAGTCTCTCTTTTGTGCTTTTACAGCTCTGAAAACTGTGACATAAATAATCGACAAGGTGTACCAGGAGGAAGAGTTGGGTTTAGAGTTGGGTCTTCTTCAGTGAGCTCAATATCCATACTGGTTAGCTCTCCACAGCTTTGCACAACAGTCAAACCTATCTTTCTTTCGTTACGGGCAGCATGTAATTCTTCTATTATCTGCATCTAATTTAGAAAAACAGTCATGTTATAAAACAATTTCTTGCATTCTGTGTGCTATTTGAGAAGTGGAAGATTAGGTTCTTACTTTTGGTAATCTCTCTGTTAATCCACTATGGATTCTGTACAAATGGTGTTCAATCCTAACCCGCGAACCAGGTCTTGCAGAAGATACACTCACAGCTTTCTGCACCTCTCAAGTGGCAATATAAAGCCCCCTACAGTTTAGTCCCAAAGCAATGGCACATCAATGGAATAAATTACACAGAAGAAGGGGCAACAGCAAACAGTTCTGTTCAGATCTGTAACTCATAAAAGAGCAAGAATGCCCACCCCTCCTGCCAATGGAGGCCCCCGAACCATCCCCTCCCCCTTTCTCCCCCCCAAAAAGAGCCACTCCCACCTGCCACCGGATGCTCCCCTGAACCCCACCTCTTCATTCTGAAATAAAAAGGGCAGGAGGGATGGCCACTCTCTCCTGCCACCGTATGCTCCCGAACCCCTCTTCCTCCTGAAAAAAAGGCAGGAGGGGTGGCCACTCCCTGATGCCATCAGATGCTACCCTGAATCCCCCCCCAACGCCCCATACCTTTGTTAAGCATTAAAAACTGGAGGGAAGCACGATCCCTCCAGCTCCGAGGCCTGCCAGTTGAAAATGATGGGCCTTCCCCTCCCCGGTGTGCCCATGTGATGCATGGGGAGGAGTCTAAGGCCCTGATTTGCTCAGACATCAGACCTTAGGCCCCTCCCTGTGCATCACATCCTAATAAAACCATCGAATCAACATTCTTGTTTATCAAATAGATAAGTTTTCAATGATTTACATTTAGGAAATCATTGAAAACTTATCTTTTTGATAAACAAGAATGTTGATTCGATGGTTTTATTAGGATTTTTTTAATTGTACCTTTTAACTGATGTTGTATTTATAGTTGCAGTGTGTTTGAAATTGTATTTTTACTGAAATGTCTCTGTTTCTTTGATGTGAACCGCTAGAACTGTTGATGGAGCAGTATATAAAAAAATAAATTATTATTATCATTATCACATGGTGTACCAGGGAGGGGAAGGCCAGTAATTTTCAACTGGTGGGCCTTGGAACTGGAGGGAACATTTGTCGGGGAGGCCGTCATCAGCGGAGGTGGACATTTTTCTTTTTTGGGACAGATATTTTACACGTGTAACACACACAAAATATCTTTACCATTGAAAAATGTTTTTTAAAAAAACCAGGCAGACCTGTCATGTTTTTTCCCCGATTGCTAAAATCCCTGTTTTTTGGGGTTTTTTTTGCATAGTCAAGCGATGTTAGTGCATCAATCACTTGGCAACTTTGCATGGGGTTTTAGCTAATTTGCATGGGCAGATTAGAAAATGGGCGATCGAGGGGAAAAACATGCAGTGAGCCGTTTTGTGAATTGCGTTGGTAAAAGTGATAGTCGCTAAAGCTGTCAAAATAGGTTTAGCGACGATCTGACATTAGTGCATCTAGCAGTAGGTCCAAGCTATATGTGCAAGTCTCTTCTTCCTCTTCTAAGAAATTCTTGTACTCAGAACATTTTGCTATTACATTTTCAGTCAATGATTTAATTATTCACTCAAAATTTTTTTTCCAATTTTATTATTTCAGCTTGTAAATCAGGGGTGTCAAAGTCCCTTCTCGAGGGCCGCAATCCAGCCGTGTTTTCAGGATTTCCCCAATGAATATGCATGAGATCTATTTGCATACACTGCTTTCATTGTATGCTAATATATCTCATGCACATTCATTGAGGAAATCCTGAAAACCCAACTGGATTGCGGCCCTCGAGGAGGGACTTTGACACCCCTGCTGTAAACACTGGAATATATTACTTCCTGTAATATTTAGAGAACATTCTTATATTCATTTTAGGATTCTTGTTAAAGAATTTTTACTAGCTTGATTTTAAAATTTTTTGTCTTTTTCTTATTTTGTAATTTGTTCTCTTTGTTTTTCTTTTACAATCTGCAATTAGACCTGGTAATGCAATAGACAAAAAGTCCATTGTATTGTATTGCATAAAGCTGACTGATCACATCTCTTATTTTGCAGTGGTAAGCTCGGGGGGGGGGGGGGGGTAGGGGGGTTTGAGGAGAGTTCTTAACCCTCCTCTTGCTGGCATGATCCTAAAGGGACCACTGCCAGCTATCCTCACCAAGCTGAAGCCTAAGGGTTGAAGCTCAGTACTGTGAGGGATAAAGCTGCTCCTGCCTCAACTGGGATAAGGACTTGACCTCAAAGGATGCAGTCTCAGGTCTATGTCCTGGGGACCATACCTAAATAAGGGATAAGCTGCACCAGACCAGACTCACTTATGATGAAGGTAGAGAAATATTAAAGAATTCTAGGCTGCACCAGACTTTATACCAGTGACTAGTTCAGGAATCTACTTCCAACTGCTGGTACAGGGGGGACTCAACACATTGGTTTAGACTGGTCTAGCAAAATGAATAGAAAATATCAAATTTTTCAATATACCTTCAGCAGGTTTTGCCACTTAGATATTCCTACTTTGCAAACTGTATGAAACTGTTCAGGAACAGAAAAAGAAGAACTCACTCCACAAGGCACAACCTACCTCCTGGTCTGTATCCTCAGAAATCTGGTGACAGATGGATGGACCTGGAACTTCAGAGCTCTGATGTAGATAATTTGGGTGATTAGAAAAGACCAGCAGGAAAATAAAGGCTGTCAGTAAATACCATTTAAACAAAAGAAACTTTCTTACAAGAGTTAAAATACCTATTGCCAAATACTGATAACAATATTCAAATTTTGTAATCTTTATTTTGATATGAACACTATATATTGCAATGTTACCCATCAGCAAGTATGATACTTGATATCTTTTCAACATCATGTATTTATTACTCAAGAAACGAAGTTTCTATCAAGTCAGTTTATTTATTTGCCATATTTTTGAAGAAATTTAGATCTGCGGTTCCCAAACCTGTTCCTGGAGGCCTCAAATGGCAGCAATACATGAAATCTCTCATGAATATCCATTGCGGATATCCTGAAAACATGGCTGGCTGGGGTACCTCCAGGATCAGATTTGGGAACCACTGCAATACACAATAATAGCAGAAGAAAATTTTCAAACAGTATACATTATAGCATAGTATTCTACTTATCAATGTCAACACAAACACAGTGGTTCCCAAACCAGTCTTGGGGGCTCCCCAGCCAGTCAGATTTTCTGGATACCTCAAAGACTGGTGGAAGGAGGACAATCAATGGGACACTTTATCAGGGTAGAAAATATATTGAAATAAGAGGAGGGGGGATTGCACTATATGTTAGAGGGAATTCAGTCCAACAGATAATCATTCTACATAAACAGTGTGGAATCCTTATGCATAGAAATTCCTTGGGTGAAGGGAAGGAGTATACTACTGGGGCTATACTACTGTTCACTGGGATAGAATGAACAGACAGACAAAATGTTTACAGAAATTAGGAAAACTTGAAAATTGGGTAACAATAAAAATAGGTGATTTCAACTAAATATTGACTCAATAAGTGTTACATCAGGCATAGGAGCTAACTTTTCAAAATGATTGGGGGTGCTCAAAAGCTCCACCTGCCCAAGCTCTGCCCCTGACCCCATATCCATAATAATAGTACTAATTGTAATGCCATTTTTTCCATTCATTTCATTTTTCATATATATACACATATATATACACAGTGGTACCTTGGATTACGAGCATAATCCGTTCCAGGAGCATGCTCGTAATCCAAAATGCTTGTTTATCAAAGCGAGTTTCCCCATAGAAAATAATAGAAACTCGCTTTGATAAGGTCCCACCCTCCCTCGGCGAGAGGGAGAATTAGAAGTCCTTGATCATGTGCAGATGCATGCTCAAGGCAGGCAGAAGCTGGAAGATCTTCTAGGCACCGGCACGATCTGTGCCTGCGTGCCAGTGCTAGACCGGGGGTGGGGGGTAAGTTTAAGTTGTTCAGGCGGGGGGGCCGGATGAAGCGAGGGGGCCTTTGCGAGCGGGGGGGGGGGAGCGATGCCGGTTATCGGGGGGGGGGGGACATTGTCATCAGCAGCCAGTCACATATGCTATCCTGCTACCGGCACCTCTTCTCTACTGCAGACCCACCTCTGAGGTAACGAATGTTATGCCAGAGAGAGTGGGAAGGAAGGAGACATGTTGGATTAGGCTGTCGGATGGAGATGAGAAAGAAGCCAGATCATGGGGGTAAGGGGGATGAAAGATATGTCAGACCACAGGAGAGGGAGGAGACTGTGCACATGGATGGAGGGGAAAATGAGAGAGAGCCTCGCCATGGAGAGTGAGGATTTGATAACATCTGGGGTCGGACAAATCCAGAAAAGTGATCAACGAGGAAAAAAGCCAGCTGGTGAGGAATTGGAATCTATGATTCATTTACCTCAAGTGCAGAAACCCAAAAGGTAGCATTTGATTCTATCTGGGACCTGGAAAAAAGAAGCCGATATGGTTCTCCAACCTAGTGGCTGAGAAAATAAAGGCGAAAGAGTTGGCGTTCATGAAATATAAAAAAACCCAAGAAGAGGAGAGCAGAAAGGACTACAGGGTGAAACTGAAAGAAGCCAAGAGAGAGATACGTTTGGCGAAGGCACAGGCGGAAGAACAAATGGCTAAAAATGTAAAAAAGGGAGATAAAAATTTTTTCAGATATATTAGTGAAAGGAGGAAGATAAAAATGGAATTGCTAGGCTAAAAGATGCTGGGAACAAATATGTGGAGAGTGATGAGGAGAAAGCAAATGTGCTAAACAAATACTTCTGTTCTGTGTTCACAGAAGAAAATCCTGGAGAAGGACCGAGATTGTCCGGCAAAGTTACACGAGAAAATGGAAGTAGATTCTGCGCCGTTCACGGAGGAGGGTGTTATGAGCAACTTGAAAAACTGAAGGTGGACAAAGCGATGGGACCAGACGGGATCCATCCCAGGATACTAAGGGAACTCAGAGAGGTTCTGGCGAGTCCTATTAAAGACTTGTTCAACAAATCTCTGGAGACGGGAGTGA
Organism: Geotrypetes seraphini; assembly: GCF_902459505.1. Classification (NCBI taxonomy): domain Eukaryota; kingdom Metazoa; phylum Chordata; class Amphibia; order Gymnophiona; family Dermophiidae; genus Geotrypetes; species Geotrypetes seraphini. Next base: position 126,889,878 of record NC_047093.1, read on the forward strand.
TTCCTGGGATTGGAGGAGAGCGGATGTGGTCCCTATTCATAAAAGTGGTCACAGGGATGAAGCAGGAAACTACAGGCCGGTGAGCCTCACTTCAGTTGTTGGAAAAATAATGGAAGTGTTGCTGAAAGAAAGGATAGTGTATTTCCTTGAATCTAATGGGTTACAGGATCCGAGGCAACATGGCTTTACAAAAGGTAAATCGTGCCAAACGAACCTGATTGAATTTTTTGATTGGGTGACCAGAGAGCTGGATCGAGGACATATGCTAGATGTAATTTATTTGGATTTCAGCAAAGCCTTTGATACAGTTCCTCATAGGAGGCTGTTGAACAAACTTGAAGGGCTAAAGTTAGGACCCAAAGTGGTGAACTGGGTCAGAAAACTGGCTGTCGGACAGACGCCAGAGGGTGGTGGTTAATGGAAGTCGCTCGAAGGAAGGAAAGGTGACTAGTGGAGTCCCTCAGGGTTCGGTGCTGGGGCCAATCCTGTTCAATATGTATGTAAGTGACATTGCTGAAGGGTTAGAAGGAAAAGTGTGCCTTTTTGCAGATGATACCAAGATTTGTAACAGAGTAGACACCGAAGAGGGAGTGGAAAATATGAAAAAGGATCTGCAAAAGTTAGAGGAATGGTCTAATGCCTGGCAACTAAAATTCAATGCAAAGAAATGCAGAGTAATGCATTTGGGGATTAATAATAGGAAGGAACCGTATATGCTGGGAGGAGAGAAGCTGATATGCACGGACAGGGAGAGGGACCTCGGGGTGATAGTGTCCGAAGATCTAAAGGCGAAAAAACAGTGTGACAAGGCAGTGGCTGCTGCCAGAAGGATTCTGGGCTGTATAAAGAGAGGCGTAGTCAGTAGAAGAAAGAAGGTGTTGATGCCCCTGTACAGGTCATTGGTGAGGCCCCACTTGGAGTATTGTGTTCAGTTTTGGAGACCGTATCTGGCGAAAGACGTAAGAAGACTTGAGGCGGTCCAGAGGAGGGCGACGAAAATGATAGGAGGCTTGCACCAGAAGACATATGAGGAGAGACTGGAAGCCCTGAATATGTATACCCTAGAGGAAAGGAGAGACAGGGGAGATATGATTCAGACGTTCAAATACTTAAAGGGTATTAACGTAGAACAAAATCTTTTCCAGAGAAAGGAAAATGGTAAAACCAGAGGACATAATTTGAGGTTGAGGGGTGGTAGATTCAGGGGCAATGTTAGGAAATCTACTTTACGGAGAGGGTGGTGGATGCCTGGAATGCGCTCCCGGGAGATGGTGGAGGAGAGTAAAACTGTGGACTGAGTTCAAAGAAGCGTGGGATGAACACAGAAGATTTAGAATCAGAAAATAATATTAAAGATTGAACTAGGCCAGTTACTGGGCAGACTTGTACGGTCTGTGTCTGTGTATGGCCGTTTGGAGGAGGATGGGCAGGGGAGGGCTTCAATGGCTGGGAGGGTGTAGATGGGCTGGAGTAAGTCTTAACAGAGATTTCGGCAGTTGGAACCCAAGCACAGTACCGGGTAAAGCTTTGGATTCTCGCCCAGAAATAGCTAAGAAGAAAAAAAAAAAAAATTTTTAAATTGAATCAGGTTGGGCAGACTGGATGGACCATTCGGGTCTTTATCTGCCGTCATCTACTATGTTACTATGTTACTATGTATGGACCTGGTATCTAGTCTACCTATTTGACTTCAGCCAATCACTGAGCGGCGCGGGACCAGGCAGGAAACGCAAAGGTTGCGCTCCTGTGTCGCACCGCTCTGCTTCCAAAAACAGCCGTCCAGCAGAACACCACAACTTTAAAAAGGTACCGGGGGAGGGGGGGTAGGAGGAGGTGTATTTGCTCCATAAGATGCACTTTTTCCACCCCCAAAAAGCGAAAAATACGGTTAATATAATTAAAAAAACCAACAACCTGCATAATGGTTGTCTACTACAATAAAACTAGGATTGTAACTCCGTGCCTCCACATGGGAAGCACAATAGCACTCTCCCCTACTTGAAGGAGCCTGCGGCGGTTTCCTCATCGCCCTCCCTCAGTGACGCTGCGAGCCCCGAGCCAGTGGCGACTCCACCCTCCCGCCCTCTCTCTGTCTGCCAGGAGCTTGTGGCGGTTTCCCCATCGCCCTCCCTCGGCGACGCTGCGAGCCCGGAGCCAGTGGCGTGGAGGCTGAAAGCGAAAAGATGGGAGGGGGCTAAAAAGGGGTTTGGAGCTGGGGCTGAAAATAGGGGACTTGTGAGGGAAGGAGGCTTTAAAGGTGGGTTCTTGGGAATGGACCAGGGTCCAAGCCACACTTCAGAGGCAAAAGGGGTCAAAATAAGGGCTGAAAAAAAGGGGTAGGTGGGAGAAGGGGGCTGGAGTTGGGGGTCGGTATTGTAAAAATGGAACAAGTTAGAGAAAGGAGGTGGGAGCTGACAATGGGGATGTGTAAGAGAAGGGGGCTGGGGGCAGAAAAGGGGATATGTGTGAGAAGGAGGCTGCAAAAGGGGCATGTGAAAAAAGGGGACATGTGAGGGAAGGAGGCTTTAACCTTTTCAGGACCATAAGGATCGTAGGCCAATTTTTGTGGTTTTGACGACATTTTTATGGTAAAAAGGGCTTGCAGATTCCAAAAAATTGATTTTTTTTGTGAAATATCATTATTTTTATTTAAAAAAAATCACACTTCTGGCTTATGGACAGTGTGGCAATTGAATCTTCTCGTCAATCTAGCAACGACGCTAATGAATGAATGTCGGAACCAGTTTGTTTACATAAAGGTAGTATCATATGGAATCCGTACATATCAAATTTAGAACTGTAGACTATCCCAATCAAAATTTATAGGATTTTAAAGTTATGGGACAAATATGTCCCTTGGTCCTGAAAGGGTTAAAGGGGGGGGCTGAAAAATAGAGACGTAAGAGAAAAGGACTGGGACTGAAGCGGGGGGTTAAAAAGGGGCTGAAGATAGGAGCTGGAAGAATAAGTGAAGGTTGATAGAGAAAGGGGGAATGGAGAGGGAGTTCTATGGAGGTGAAATACAGAGAAAAGGGACTGATTTTTAAGTTGGTGTAAAAATGTGGCAATGGGGAAGGTAAAAGGGGAAATGGGAGCCTGAATCTGGGGATACGACATAAGAATAGCCATACTGGATCAGACTAATCTATTCTAGCACCCGTTAATGTAATGGGCTAAAACTTGGAAGAAGGGATTTTGATTTATATAATATGGCTCACCTCTTGGAATATTGAGAAATTCCTCAGCAAGGAAAATACAAAATTATTTCAATATATATCAGTATCAGAATGACATCATATTAGATTACCTTTGAGATACTACATATGAATTAATTACTTTACCTGCTTCAAACTGACATCACTGTTACTGGGAAAATCTGTAGATTTTGCTTCTGAGTGGCCAGCAAGCTTACTATATTCTTGCTTATACTTCTTTTGTGTCCAGCACGCTGTTGTGGAGGAAGACTTTTCTGAAGACACTGGCAATGCATAAGTCATTCTAGGGAGGCTACAATTAGAAACATTTTTTGCTTCAGTGAACTGTTTGACATTTTTTCCAGGAACCTTTGAGGTGTGGGGCTTTGGGCAACTCTTATTTACAGATGCCTGAAGATTGTCACACAACTTTTTGGCAATCTTAATATTTTTACTCCATTTTTCAGACATATGCAACGTCTTGCTAAAAAGGCAAGAACGCATTTTGGAATGTTTGATCATCATTTCTTCGTCCAACTCTGCTTTTCCACATCTAGGCTGCTTTTTATCATGGTCCAACTTTATATTTTTCTTCTTTTCTTTCCCTTTCAGAGTGTCAATTTGTACACTTGAACTGTGCAATTCCTGTCTGGCCTCCTTGCTGTTGTTATCCGTATAGTTTACAATTCCATATGTGTGCTTGTTAGATCTTTGTGTTTCAAACTCTTCACTGTTTGAGCCTCTTTTATGTTTTCTTTCCCAAGTGCTTTTTTGTTTGGTATCTGCTACTGCTGACCTTGGTTCTGAAATCAAGGGGGTGCTTGCTTTATCCTCCATAAACCTTTTGGGATCCATCCCAACAATGTCTTTTGAGAGAGGACTACTTGCTTCTCTTTTCTTCTTTGATAAACTAGACCTAAAGTAAAAGAGTGATAAAACATCATCACTGTTAACATTTTTATGTGAAACTATCAATTTATGGTAATTACTAGTATATTAAAAGATTGGCATTTCCATGCAAAGGAATTTATTGTCTTTTTTATGTTTATTGAAATTATTACATAACAATCAAAAACGTGCATTGGTTGTACTCTGTTTATTGTTAATCAGTGTACTTTAACTTATAAAGTGCTCATTAAATGCAAATATTCAACCTGAGTCTCACATGAAACACTTATAAAAGCAATGTTTCTCCCATTTTGTTTGATATGGAAGTTCTCTCTACAATGTCTTGTGATAGGATCTTAACTTGAAGCTAATTAATGATGTTTCAAGCCTTTTGTTTGAATAAGAGACGGAGCTGAAAGAAAACAAAATGAGAACAAACAAGAGTCAAAACAGGAAAAATGTAAAGTCAAGAGGCTCATCCCATTTCTGAAATTGTCTGCCACTGGAGGCATTAAATACTGATCTACTGTTCAAATCCAAATAAACAACATGATTCATGAATTCTACTAATTTATAAATACATTAGAACTGAATAAAACTATAACCTAAAAATTAAAGGTCTATTATAATAGGGAGATCTTTAATTTTGGTCACCATACCTTTAATATTGGTCACCATACCTTAAGAAGGATATGGTGTTACTCGAGAGAGTTCAGAGGAGAGCGACACGACTGATTAAGGGGATGGAAAGCCTTTCATACGCTGAGAGATTGGAGAAACTGGGTCTCTTTTCCCTGGAGAAGAGGAGACTTAGAGGGGATATGATAGAGACTTATAAGATCATGAGTGGCTTAGAGAGAGTAGAGAGGGACAGATTCTTCAAACTTTCAAAAAATATAAGAACAAGAGGACATTCGGAAAAGTTGAAAGGGGACAGATTCAAAACGAATGCTAGGAAGTTCTTCTTTACCCAACGTGTGGTGGACACTTGGAATGCGCTTCCAGAGGACGTTATAGGGCATAATACAGTACTGGGATTTAAGAGAGGATTGGACAATTTCCTGCTGGAAAAGGGGATAGAGGGGTATAGATAAAAGATTACTGCACAGGTCCTGGACCTGATGGGCCGCCGCGTGAGCGGACTGCTGGGCGCGATGGACCTCAGGTCTGACCCAGCGGAGGCATTTCTTATGTTCTTAATTTCGTTAGTAGTCAACTCTGCTCCGTGTTAATCAGTGGTCCATTAAACAAAAAAGTCTCTCTCTGTATGCCAAAAGAAAATAGACAGTCAAATGATGCCATAAGGAGCAGGAGGCCACCTCCCTTGTAAATAAGCAGACACTCAGTTTTGAATAACCAGTGGGAATAAAGGTATGGATTATTTTGGATCTGCAGGGAGATGTGATGACATCTAAATTTACCTTTTCAGATGTGCTTTAGTTTGGTTTTGATCCAATTCTGTTTTCAATTTTTGTTTCTTTAGGGCTTACTGTATTTTTCGCTCCATAAAGTGCACCTGACCATAAGACGCACCTTAGATTTAGAGGAGGAAAACGAGGAAACCCCCCCCCCCCCATTCTGAAGCAAATTCTCCCTGCCTGGCTCTGTACATGGATCTACTAGCTTGCCAACTTTCATGCACCACACTAAAAGGATCCATAACTTGCATGCTCTGCTACATAACACAGGAATTGGAACACAGCAAGACCCAAATTTGAAGATTTAATATACCAAAACTCACTAATGGCAACTTACAACCTAATCCTAGGAGACCTAAACCTCCATCTCGAAGACCAATCCTCCAAACAAGTAGAAAATCTACTGTCATTTCTCGAAGCCCTAACATACAAGATTTTAGCCCGAAAGCTCAGACTACAGATTTGGAGGGGTGCCTGCACTGGCTTCGGAAGAAAAAGATACAGACAAGAATTGTCAGCAGAGGTGAGAGGTGCTCGGGAGGGAACATCCTAAAGTTTGGGGTGTTGGAAAAAAACAGCTAAGATAGATATAGAAGCATTGTGACAAGCTACATCTGTTATAGATTCTAATCTTAAACTGACTTTTTCAACGTTTAATACAGATTATGGGAGTGTCTTTTCCAAAGTGGGCAACAAGGACTGTGAGTTAAATTAAATGAAAAGTTGGAAAAACAAGAAGATAAGCTCAACGAGATGAATACTCTAGAATTGGAACTGATTAAAGAAAGATCTTTAATGACACGAAAAGTTGAGATTTTTGGAAAATCAGTTAAGAAAAAATAATTTGAGACTTTTAAATTTCCCAAAGTGTCCTCTTATATCACCTATTGAGATGGCAATAAAATATTTTCATGAAATACTAGCCATTCCACCAGAAAATCTTCCTCCAGTTATAAGAGCAAATTACTTCAATATAAAGAGACCGCTCGGGGCCTCCACTCCTAATGACAACTGATCCACTTATCTCTTTCCTCTCAATAGCGACCTACTGTCCTTTTGATCACTTTTCTCCTCCACAATGAATTTCCTGTCTAATTACTTCTCTTTCTTCTTCCCCTCTTGAAGTCAGTCAATTTGTACCTTTGCTTAATCTTTTGTAAACCGCATAGAACTTCACGGTATTGCGGTATATAAGCTGTTGTTATTATTATTATTATTATTAATGAGACTCCAAGAGATAAAGTTGTGGACATGAACTTGTCAACTTTTCTGGAGAATTCCTTGGAAATTAACACGGATAGAACTTTCACTTTGGAAAGTGATAGAATTCAGGAAATGCCTGAAAACATATCTATTCCTGAAATACTTAGGAAACCAACCAATTCAATCTTAGTCCTTAACAACAGAGCGCAAGAACCACCTGTCGCTAAATCTGTACTTTGTTTATTCATTCAATCTGTAACTTTGTTTATTCACTCAATCTGTAACATTTCTAATCATTGTAAACTGCATAGAACTTCACGGTCCTGCGGTATATAAACTGTTATTATTATTAGAGAATATATTCTTCGTTTATATTTCTGCCATATTAATGATCAGTTTCTAGGCTCTAATGTTTGTATTTTTCCTTATATTTCTCAGAAATCTCAGAGGCGAAGGAAAGAATTCTTGGCTTTAAGACCAAGAATCCTAACCTTGGGAGGTGTATTTTTGTTGAAATTTCCTGCAAAAATGTTATATTACATATCAAAATAAGAATTTTCTTTTCTTTGAGCCAAAACGGCTTTTAGAATTTCTTGAGGCAAAAGAAGAGTTGGTAACTATAGCTAATGGTGCATGACTTGCCATATATCACATGGCTGTTAGATGTGTTGAATATTGCTGCTACTTTTGCTTAATAATTTTATGTTTCCTGTTGTCTCTCTAAATATTGGACATATTACATTTTTCTTTGCTTTTTTTATTGTTATGAAGCTTTGATCTGAATCAAGTTGTAATTATTATACTTGAAAGTAAAATTGAATATGTTATAAATAAAGAATAAATAAATAAATAAAAAAGCCTCATGTTTTCTTTTGTGCTGTTTTCTATATATATATTTTTTTGTTTGAAATGTTATTCTGAAAGCTGAATGATATAGTACATTCTCTGTGGTTTTGATACTGTAAAGCTGGACTAAGAAGTATTATATCTACTCATTTGACCGCTGGTCAAATTAAAGCCACTGACTTTGACCTACATGACTGAATCTGTTTTTGTGATCAATTGCTTACCTGTATTTCCAGACCCAGGCAGCCACCTAGGGTCAGATGCAAGCCCTGAAGATTCCCCTGATAGGAGGAGACACGCCAAGTCATAGGAAATTGTCACTATCCAACAACTTTCTGCAACTGGCAGGGATGTGTTTGTGACAAGATCCTCAGACACAATCACCCCAAGGTCCTTCTTTCCATCTGTGCTTATCAGCCTCTCACCTCTCAGCACATTCGGTTCCCTCGGATTTCTACCCCCCCAAATGTATCACTCTGCACATCTTTGCATTGAATTTTAGTTGCCAGCTGCTAGACCATTCTTCTAACTATTGCAGATCCTTTTTCATGTTTTCCACTCCCTCTGGGGTGTCCACTCTGTTACAAATCTTGGTATCATCTGCAAAAAGGCTAACCTTCCCTTCTAACCCAGGGGTGTCAAAGTCCCTCCTCGAGGGCCGCAATCCAGTTGGGTTTTCAGGATTTCCACAAATGAATATGCATGAGATCTATTAGCATACAATGAAAGCAGTGCGTGCAAATAGATCTCATGCATATTCATTGGGGAAATCCTGAAAACCCGACAGGATTGCGGCCATCGAGGAGGGACTTTGACACGCTTGTTCTAACCCTTCAGCAATGTCACTCACAAACATATTGAACAGAATCGGTCCCTTGAGGCACTCCACCACTCAGCTGTCCCTGCTCCAAATGAATTCCATTTACCACTATCCTATGGCATCTGTCAGTCAACCAGTTTCTAATCCAGTAGGTCACTTTAGGCCCTAGCTTCAGATCATGGAGTTTGTTTAAGAGCCTCCTATGAGGAACTATGCCAAAGGCTTTGCTGAAATCTAAGTAAATTACATCTAGCGCACATCCTTGATCCAATTCTCTGGTCACCCAGTCAAAGAATTCAATCAGATTTGTTTGGCTCGATTTATCTTTAATAAATCCATGTTGCCTTGGATCTTGTAATCCATTAGATTATAAGAATTTCACTATCCTTTCCTTCAGCAACGTTTCTGTTAGCAGAAGGAGATGCAGTCTGTCAACCATCAAAATGGCGCCCAGCTAAGTCATCAGCTGTGGTGCCTCCCTCACCCCATTTATTTATTTTTGCTTTTTTTTTCCTCCACCTTGCTTATATTTCTTTTAATATTTTATTCTTTTGTTTTATTTATTTTTAACCTGGTTCCTCAGATTTTGGCCGATCTTCTTTTTTTTTCACATCTTAATATTAAAATGTTTCGACCGTTGGCTCTTATCCAACATTCAAATGGGCCTCCCACCTGCTGCCGTTGTCTGGATCCACGGTGGTGTCTGGAGGAGGCTGGTGCCGTTGGATGGATTGGGGTTGGGCCTCCTTGGCTACTCCTTTGTTGGGGATGGTGGGCACTCGGCTCCAGTGTGGCTCCCATGTGTTGCCGGTGGAGCTGTGCTGACAGCCGCGCTGATGGCTTCCTCCCTCTGGAGTCTGCTGATGCGTGTGGTTCACCACTCCTCTGTTGTTGGGGATCATAGTGCTACTGGCCGGACGTGCCCCTTGCTGCTGCCTCCTTCAGCTCTTCGGTGGTGAAGATTGGTCTGTCGGGCCTGTTTGGATGGTGTGCGGCCAACTGGAGCCAGTGTCAGGAGAGGTTCCATGACCTGCCTCTTCTGTTGGGACTTGCCTGTCTCTTCGGATCCTGCCTTTTTCAGCCTCCTTGGTGGCGAGGGTCATTTTCTTCAGCCGCTTTGGGGCTCTGCTGTTGGTTGGGTACAAGACTTTTCCAGAGACTTCCTTGCTGTTAAATTCGATTTTTTTCCCCCCCCTTCACTTCTTTATTCTCATTTTCCTATTTATTTGATCTCAATTATGCATTTTTTTTTTCCTGTTTTTATTTTTACTCTTTTGAAATGTGCCTTATAGTTATATAGTTTTATATCGGTGCTTTAGCTAGATTGTGTGCCTGTTGGACAGATAGGGAAGTTTCCAAGCACCTAATATTAGATGTCATTGTTTAATCACATTGATTTGACTTTGTCTTTCCACCCGTTAAAGGTTGCAGACTTAAAAAACATCAGCACCTTCTGTCGTATCAGGCAGCATTATGGGGCAAGCATTTGGAATTAGAGAATGACACGGTGACAAAATTCATCACCGTCCCCGTCCCCGCGGATAACCGCGGGAAACCATCTTCATATCATTCTTTAAGGAGAGAGGAAAGAATCAGAGTATAATTGGGCACAACCACTGACCCGCAAGCTTTGCTTTGAAGAATGCGGAGATTGAGCAGCAACATTCCAGAGCAGAGATTGTGATGTCATAATGCCTCATTCCACCAGTGCCTAAGAGCCAATCACATCAGTGATGTCACAATGGCTTCATTATCCTTGGCTCACATAAGAATCAGAGTATGAATGGCCACAACCACTGACCCACAAGCTTTGCTTTGAAGAATGCTGGTGTAGAAGGACCGAGGTTGAAATAGACACTAGAAAATGACATGGGATTATTTCCCGCGGTTATCCGCGGGGACGGGCACAGTGATGAATTTTGTCACCGTGTCATTCTCTATTTGGAATATCTGATCATGCCTTCTAATTCCTATGTGGAATTTAGGCGACAACTAAAGACACATTTGTTTTCTAAATATTTGGGTAACTAACTTCTATATCCATGGCTATTATATTTTAGCAATTTGTCTTGTTCGGCTTTATTTCTTTTTTCTCCTGGTTACATAATTTCTAATTCATTCAATTATATACATTATTTTAATCTTTTGTTAACCGCATAGAACTTTATGGTACTGCGGTATACAAGTTGATTGTTATGTTATGTAGGAAGAGAAGTTGGGCACAAGGGATGGTGTAGATGGGGGTGGGGGATAGAGATACTGGATAGGAGGGTAGTTGGGAAGAGAAAGGTGGACCCTGGGGTGGTGGGGAAGGAGGGAGAGATGCTGGATGAAAGAGTACTTGAGAAAAGGAGAGATGGTGGATCTGGGGATGGGGGTCCATCGCTGCAGCTGTGGGGATGGAGATGAAAAAAGGAAAAATGGAATTACAGGGGAGGGAAGGGAAATGGAATTACAGTTTTAGCTTCTTCTTTTTAAGGACATTCTCATCACTGAGATATCTCCTTTCATTATTTCACTCTCATTCTTCCTCTGTCATTACTCTTTAATCCTAATTACCAAATGTTAGTATGTTGTATTTGTTCTCCGTTTACACTGTAAACCGCTTAGAACTGTAAGGCTTTTGCGGTATAAAATGTTTATGATGTTTATGTTTAATAAAATTCTTGCTATACCACTTAAACTACAAACAAGAACAAAGTGGTTTACAAAATAATATAATACAGGAATAAAAGAATTCTATTCAGATAGGAAAGCTCAATCAAACATAGCAGAAACATTCATATGCAGATAATACATAGGAATTCAGACTGTCAGGTCTACAGAGAAAGCTAGCTTAAAATAATGCGATTTTCAATTCCTTTTAAACCTTACCAAAGATTCTTCTTTTCTCATTTCTAATCAGCAACCTATTCCACAAGACTGGTACTAGATAGGAAAAAGCACTGCTTCTAGTAGAAGCCAAATATGCTTTAGATATGCGAGGTAAAGCTATTCTATTATCATCTAAAGATCTTAATAATCGCCATGAAGCATAGATCATCACCAAGGAAGACAAATATGGCGGTTGAAGTTCAAACAAAGCTTTGTGTGCTATTATCAGAATCTTAAATTTAATTCTAAATTCCATAGGTAACCAATGGTATTTTATATATAATGGTATAACATAATCCCTCATCCTCACTTTACCCAACAATGAATTGCCGTATTCTGTAATGTCTGTAACCTCTTTAATTATGCTGACACTAACCCTGCATATACTAGGTTACCATAATCCAATTTTGACAACACAAAAGTAGGTATAACAGGATTCTAGTCTTGGCAATTTGTTGCACTTAAATTTGCTCTATTATATCCTCTAGATCAGGGGTCTCAAAGTCCCTCCTATACGTACTCGTATTGCAAGACTTTGCTTGTTAAGAACAGTCACTACACTCCTGCAGCATCAGAGAGAGAAGAACCATTGGCTCAGTTGTGATGTGTGTTTACTGTATGTACTCCCTTGCTTGTATATCAAGTTAAAATTTAATCAAATGTTTTGCTTGTCTTGCAAAACACTTGCAAACCAAGTTACTTGCAATCCAAGGTTCTACTTTATATTGTGTAAAAAACTGCCCTACGAGCCCGCCCCGAATCCCCCCTCTCCTCACCAGTCCCTAGAAAAATTTGCTTCTATAAAAGCGGTCCTTGGTGTCAAAAAGGTTGGGGACCGCTGCATTACAAGATTGGCCCTTCCCATATCCAAATGGTCTTCTTCTTGGCATTTGAGACTTGGACGAAATTTTGGTCGAAAATGTGAAATAAAGGTGGACATTCTGTCAGTCTGCATGAACAATAGCCTGCACAGTTCATATTTATAACAAACCCATATATTTTTTCCCACCCTCTCGCCTTTCTTACTCCTCTCTTGATCCTTCAGATATTAACACACACCTTAATGAAAGAAGGACACCACAGTACATGGCGTTCCTGTCCATCTGTTTTCAACATAACCTGTCCTTTCAAAAACCTTTTTTATAACCAACTGAAACCACGGCTAGAAAGATTAGAGGAATGAAAATAAAATAGATTAGGCACATGGGGTGCCCTTGAGAATAAAAGGTTTTGTGGCGCAGTGGTTAAAGCTACAGCCTCAGCACCCTGGGGTTGGGGTTCAAACCAGAGAATGACACGGTGACAAAATTCATCACCGTTCCCGTCCCCGCGGATAACCGCGGGAAACCATCTTCATGTCATTCTTTAAGGAGAGAGGGAAGAATCAGAGTATGAATGGCCACAACCACTGACCCGCAAGCTTTGCTTTGAAGAATGCTGGTATAGAAGGACTGAGGTTGAAATAGACACTAGAAAATGACATGGGATTATTTCCCGCGGTTATCCGCGGGGACGAGGTCGGTGATGAATTTTGTCACCATGTCATTCTCTAGTTCAAACGCACGCTGTGCCTTGTGACTCTGGGCAAGTAACTTACCGTATTTTCTCGCATATAACGCACGCGTTATACGTGGTTTTTACAAACCGCGCATACCCTTGCGCGTTATACGTGTGAGCGCGTTGTACAAAATTTTTTTTACATAGTTCCCCCCCCCCCCCGACGCCCGATTCATCACCCGGAAGGAGCGCTCGCACTCCCACCCGAAGGACCGCTCGCACCCCCACAGCCTCCCACCCTCCCCCATGGAGAAGCTGTCTACCTTGTTTCCGGATGCCAGCCCAGCTGCTTCCTCTGCCGGCGGTCCTGCCCCTTCTCAGAGCCCTGTGCTGCGCTGCTTCCTCTTCAGGCGGTCCCGCCCTTTCTCTGATGTCAGAGAAAGGGTGGGACCGCCGGAAGAAAAAGCAGCGCAGCAGGGCTCAGAGAAGGGGCGGGACCGCCGGCAGAGAAAACAGCTGGGCTCGCTGGCATCCGGAAACAAGGTAGACAGCTTCTCCATGGGGGAGGGGGGGGAGGCTGTGGGGGTGCGAGCGGTTCTTCGGGTGGGGGTGCGAGCGGTCCTGCGGGCGGTTGAATCGGACGTCGGGGGGGCATCAGGCTTTCAGGGTAGGGGCAGGACTTCAAGGAGGAAAGGAGAGTCGGGGCGGGCGAAAACAGAGTCGGGGTCTCCAGAGGAGAGTCGGGCAGCATGCGCGGTATACGGGTGTGCGCGGTATATAAAAATTTATGTACATAAATATGTGTTTTTTGCGCGCTATACCCGTGTGCACGTTTTACACGGGTGCACGTTATCTATGTGAAAATACGGTAATCCCCCCCCCCCATTGCCTTAGATAGATTGTGAGCCCGCCGGGACAGACAGGGAAAAATGCTCAAGTACCTGAATAAATTCATGTAAACTGTTCTGAGCTCCCCTGAGAAAATGGTATAGAAAAGTGAATAAATAAATAAGGAGAAATAAGAAACAAGAGAGACTAAAAACAGAAGGCAGTTTTGTTCCATTCTCATAGTTTTACACTGCCTTTTTCCCTGCCATTCAGAGACTTCACTTCAGAGAAAATGAGATGAGGTAGGGGTGGGTGGGGGAAGCAACATCTTATCCTTTATCTTAAGCAGATTGCCTTGAACTGTTAAAGCTGAAATAGTACAAAATACTTGCCTTTGAGCTTCATGTTGATATTTTGAACTGGTATTAAAACCTTCAGTCATTTTATCATTCTAAAAGAGAGAAAAAAAAAAAAATCCAAACATGTACAGCACTAACCAAAATGCTCACTGGATTGACAATCACTCAAACAGACATTTATAAAAATATTCAACTTCTTTTGCATCAGTTTCTATGCACTGAACAAATATCTTTTTCTTAGAATTAACAGGCTATTTGGCAAATTAAAAATGATGCATTATCGTTAGACATTAGGGGGTGAAGAGACATCTGATAATAGCCAGTTTTCAGTTGGCGTTGTTCCCAGGCGATCGACTCGCGTTGCCTTCGTTTTGGGCATCCCTGCGCTAGGGAGAACACTGCAGTGGGTTGCTAAAAAATGGGACATTTCGGCGTCCCGAAGCATGGGACAAACTAATTAAAAACGGGATGGTCCTGTTCAAAACAGGATGTATGGTCACGTTAGTTATAACCTCAGAAGCTTCTAAATGGGTGGAAGATACAAGAAAAGATGAGCCTTTTTTGTTTTGGTAACTTTACTGGTATGAGAAAAAAAAACTAGAGGGTGACCAAAACTGGGGATTTTGGTTTCAGCTGAAAGAGAATCTGGGCCAAAATCTGCCACCCAGTTTCAAATGAAACAAACTATGTGGCATATCCACTCCTCCGACCAAAGGCAGGCTGCTTGGATTCCAGCCCACCCAACAGAAAGCCACTGTGTCAACCCCCCACAACAAAAGATGCTACTCTCCCACTACCTGTAGGCCCATCCCAGATTGAGCGTCTGGGATTTTTGGATCCAGACGGTCTAAACAAAAATTTAGAGTGGCAACATTTTTATTGATCTTAAGTAGAAATGACAAGTTAGTAAGGAGCTATTGCCGAGTTTTAAACTTCCCCCTTAAGGGTTATTGTCGGGAGTAATGACGTCAGTACGTACAAGGATGTCACTAGGTCAGCACGTTGATGTGCTAGTATAAAATGAATGCCGGCGCCATTTTGCCGTTGTTTGAAAAAAAATTTTGGCAGCCGAGAACAGTAAGTCATATTCTGCTTAATAAGAAGCATGATTAGAAATGTTAGTAACTTTGTTTTATTATATTATAGATGCTTGGATGTTTCTGCCTCTGGCCCTGAAGCAGTGGATTGAGAGTTATTCCCACGAAACGCTGGCCGCGTCGGCAGTAGACTGGCAGCATACGACAGTATACATAGCAATGGCGAGGGCAATATTGAGATAAGTGCTTAGCTGTCAATTATTTTTCTAAACCGAGGGAGAGATGCATCCATAGATATGAGTTTAAGTCTTAAAAAGTTTACTATTTAAAATTATTTAAAAACTATTTAAAAAATTACTAAAAATTATTTAAAAATTATTAAAATATAATCTCAGGTTTTTCTGGCCGATGACTGGAGCAAGGAGCAGAAAACACTACGCTGATGGTTCAGTCTGTGATAGGACTGTGCGTAGGCTCCAATTCTGAGGCCTTTTCCTGAATGCATTAGATATATGATATTGTGAATAGAGTTACATCCTAGAACATTCTGGATGAACTCTCTACGAAAAGTGGTATTGATATATTAATTTGGTATAGTCATACACATCCGCACATGATCCAGGCCACCAGACACGACCAGTGCGCGTCGTAGAAGAGAGGAGGCTTGCTGGGGATGGAACTGGGCAGCAAAGCTAGAAATGAAATGTGAAAACTTTCTACTTCTCACCCTTCTAAGATTCCTTCTACCTTCCCCACATATTTAACTTTTCTCCATTAATCTCAAATATAAGTCTTGTGGGAGTTTAATGGAGAAGGCAGTAAGCTGCATTATTAGTGAGAAAAATCACTGTTGTCTATATTTGAGAAGAGACAGCTCAGAAAAAACTGAAGTGGAGTACAGCTCCTGAGTGAGCAGAAATGTAAGCGTTTACATTATGAAGCTAGCTAGCTAATTTTCTTCACCAAATTTCATTTTGGAACACAGAAAAAAAAATAAAAAATCCCCTCTCTTTTTTATTTTTGCAAACGACATTAATAGTGTAAATTTTCTTACATTTCCTTTAGAGTTGCTTGAAGAGGAAGTCCTTTTTCTATGATAGCTCTCTTTTTTCTGCTTCTTTGATTTTTTCTTGGGCATTTTGAAAAATGTTAGTTGCCTACAAAGCAATAATAATTTAAACATTAAGCTAATACACAGAATACAAGGCTTGGGTTTTCACTGAATAGATTCTGCTAATGTAGTATAAAGAACTATATATACAGTAGGCTTTTATTCAGGACTTAATTTGTGAAGGGACAACCCAGAAAGCAGTTACTTACCGTAACAGGTGTTATCCAGGGACAGCAGGCAGCTATTCTCAACATATGGGTGACGTCATTCACGGAGCTCGGATGCAGACAGCCTCGCAAGCAGACTTGCTTGTAAAACTTTAAAAAAGTTTGTGACTGCCGCACCGTGCATGCGCGAGTGCCTTACTGCCCGATGTAGGGCGTACATCTCCTTAGTTCAGATAGCTAGCAGAGAGCCAAACAGGGGAGGTGGGTGGGTTGTGAGAATAGCTGCCTGCTGTCCCTGGATAACACCCCTTACGGTAAGTAACTGTACTTTATCCCAGGACAAGCAGGCAGCATATTCTCAACATATGGGTGACCTCCAAGCTAACCAGAATGGGATAGTGGGAGTGTTGGCAATTCAGGAGAATAAGTTTTGTAAAACTGTGAATGCATTTTATTCAATTATTGTATAATTTTAGTTGTTTTTAGATTTTGTACTTTTATTCACTGTTTGTATATTTTTAGTACTGTATGTGAACCGCCTAGAATTATTATTATTAAACCACTGGAGGCGGTTTGAGAGGTGGTTTGATAGAGAGAGAGAGAGAGAGCCCTAAGCCAGATGGAAGCTAAAGAAGCACAGCCTGGGTTTTGTGGTCCCTAGTTATGTCTAATAACAGTTCTAGCAGGATACATATTTCAAATCTGAAATATTCTAATCACAAAATATAAAATAATTTTTTTTTCTACCTTTTGTTGTCTGGTAATTTTATTCTTCAAATCACATTGGTCTCAGGCTTTGGTTTTGGGTTCCTTCTGTCTTCATCATGGCATGGCTGGCTCCTGAAGGGAAATAGGTATAAGAGGAGCTGGGGAGGAGATGCAGAGTCTGACACAGGCACAATTTTTTACAAGAGGAGCAAGACTTTTCACCGCACCCATGTGGCGGTAAAAAGTCTTGTCCCCATTCCCGCGGGGTGGTGAAAGGTCTTGTCCCCCATTCCTGCGGTAAACCAGTTGCACATGTCTCCATTCCTGCAGATTTACTGCAGTGACCACGGTTTACTGCGGTAAACGGTCCCCGTGTCATTCTCTAATAATAATGGCCCATTCGTTCAGATCACCCATAATATTTCCAACTTGTGGAAATAGTTGAATAATTACTCTCGGGTGAGTGGCGTCAGGGTGCCAGGGACCCAAGCAATGAACTCTTGATTCTTAAAGGCTGAACTGTCGATTTCAATTGTAGAGAGCCTACGAGCCAGGATTCAAGGAAAGATTGCAAGTCAGCTTCGGAGACTGTCTCTGGAATGCCGACCAGATGCAAATTACTGCACCAAATCTGTTCTCCAGATCTTCAATCTTCGGTTTGAGTTGTTGTACTTTAGTTTGTATCGCGTTCTGCGCCTCTTGAACCTGGCGATGCTGATCCTAAATCCGATACCCATTGATAAGCACCAAGGTCAGTACACATTCCATCCTTGGACTCATCTAGCATGTCTGTCTTATGCAAGACTTTCTGCAGTTGATCATTTAATGTCCTGGATCGCCGCTCAGACTTCCAATATGATCTTAAACACCCACGCAGAACTAGCCAAGGGAAGACCTACTGAATCACTCTCCGTCATCTTAGGCTCCGCACCCACAAGGCTTTTCTCTCTCCTTTCGGGGAGCTTTTGTCACCATAGCGCTGTTGTAGAGATCCAACAAAAGCGATCTCTAGTATGAGTTCTGAGAGTGGGGATGATAGAATTGCTATTGCTGATAGAGTCCAGAAAAAGGGTGGGGGAGGGGGAACAGATCCAGACCCAGGAGTTCGCTCCACATACACCTGCTCAACAAGACGGCATCACGTGACCCTCTCCTTTTATTTTATATACTGTTTATATATTTTTTGTTTGTTTGTTTACCGCTGATATGACCTTTGCTGAATAAGCAATAATTGTGGCTAAACAAAACAAAACAAAAACATTTACTCTTCCTTATTTAGAAACTTTCTGAATGAGTACATACATAGGGTTAGCAGATGTCTGGGAAAATCTAGAAATATCCTTTTTCGAGGATTGTCCAGGTGCCTGGATAATTTTTTAAAAATGGTTGAGTCTGTCCGGGTTTAGATGTCACTTCCGAGTCCCTCACCTACCTCCTTCCTGAGCCCAGCTGCTGTAATTGCCAGCAGCAGTTATGAGCTAAGCCTGCTACCGCCAGCCTGTCCTAGAAGCTGCCTTTCTGCAGCGACTTCCTGTTCCTGTGTAGGCAGGATTTACAGAGAAGGAAGCTTTTGGGGCAGGCCGGCGGCAGTAGGCTTACCTTGTTGCTGCTATTGGCTCCCCAAATATTCAATTACAGCAGCTGAGCCTGGGGAGGAGGTAGGTGCGGGAAGACAGGTGCTAGAGAGCTAGTGAGGGGAAGTAATGTTGGAGGAGGGTGTGGGCTGGAGAAACAGCATGAAGAAAGGGGGGGGGACAGGAGAAATAGCAGAGAGGGGACTAGAAAAACAGAGAGGGAGGGATGACTGGAGAAACAGCAAGGAAAGAGGGCTGGCTGGAGAAGCATTATGGAGAGTGCAGGAGAAAAGAGCATGGAGAAGGATAGTGCTGATTAGGAGGAGAGAGGGGGGTACCTGCAATGGCAGTGTTAGTGGGAGGAGAGGGGGTTGGAAGGAGATGGAGAGAGAAGCATCCGTGAGGGAGGAAGGGAGAGAAAAGCACAGATGAGAAGTGGGAACCAAGGAGAGAAAAGCACAGAGGATGAGAAGGGGGAACAAAGGAGAGAGAAGCATCCCATGAGGGAGGAAGGGAGAGAAAAGCACAGAGGATGAGAAGGGGGAACCAAGGAGAGAGAAGCATCCCATGAGGAGGAAGGGAGAGAAAAGCACAGAGGATGAGAAGGGGGAACCAAGGAGAGAGAAGCATCCGTGAGGGAGGAAGGGAGAGAAAAGCACAGAGGATGAGAAGGGGGAACCAAGGAGAGAGAAGCATCCGTGAGGGAGGAAGGGAGAGAAAAGCACAGAGGATGAGAAGGGGGAACCAAGGAGAGAGAAGCATCCGTGAGGGAGGTAGGGAGAGAAAAGCACAGAGGATGAGAAGGGGGAACCAAGGAGAGAGAAGCATCCCGTGAGGCAGGAAGGGAGAGAAAAGCACAGAGGATGGGAAGGGGGGAACCGAGGTAATGGTGGAGTATGGGCGGGGTGTCATCTTTTTTTTGTCTTCACAAAAGTACAGAAGTGTAAAATTAACACACAAGACAAAACACCAGCAAAAGATAATGGTGCAGAGAAGGGAGAAAGACAGAAGTATGGAAAGTCAGGTTTAAGGAGGGAAGAAGTATAAAACGAGTGAAGGGAAAAGGACAAAGCAAAAGGGGATGTTTCTGTTCAGCACAGCCTTATGCTATTCAATAGGTAGAAGAAGGGACTTACCACTAGGCCGCACCGCCGATTGGGTCTTGCGGTTCTTTAACGAGGACCAAAATTATAATAATAACGCGGCTGTAAATCAACTTCCTAAATGTATCTAATTGGACTTCAGCACGGATGAAATAAAATTTTTTTAAAAAAAGTTGTCTTTGCAGCCGGAAATCTTCCCGTCGGTCTCCTCAGGTCGCGGAGGCCGGCGCATGCGCACTTCGTGGTGGGGGTGGGGGGGGGGAGCCGAAATCTCGCGAACGGCCGCCGAACTCGCGGCCTCCTCGACCCGGTTCGCCCGAGCGGCGGCTTTGAGGGACGGGGGGAGCTGCTTTTTTGGTGACAGAAAAATAAAAAATGGCCTCGTCCGCCCTGGAAGCGGAGACGGTGCAGCCCAGGCGCGCGACGGCCGAAGAGGACGAAGAAACGGAGCTAGGTGAAGGCCGAGGCCTAGTCCCTGGGGGGGGGGGGGGGAGGGGGACGAAAGCACGACTGGCTCTGCCCGGCCTCTTTGCCCGCTCTGAGCCATTTGTACAGGCTGCTGCCTCGGTATTCAGTGGGGAGGGGGGGGGGATGCATTGCATGATGGTGGACTGTAAAAAAAAAAAATAAAAAAAAAAGGGGGGCTTAACATTGAAAGGATCGTGTTAGCAAATAAATCTTTCTCCTCTGCTTTTAATTAAAAAAACAAACAAACAAACAAACCCCTGTATAGAATAGGCGCCCAAATGTGCATCAGGGGTGCCAGGGAGCCGGTGTCTGACCTCTGTAGCTTTTCAGTATACAGTATATACATTTTAGCAGTCAATTTCTACAAGTGAATGATGCTAATGAGTCCCCAATTCAGGACACTTTTGACTGCAAAAAACACTTTCTTTGAACCTGTTTTTTGCTTTTTAACTCGCCTTACTTAACCCTTTCAGGACCAAGGGACATATTTGTCCCATAACTTTAAAATCCTATAAATTTTGATTGGGATAGTCTACAGTTCTAAATTTGATATGTACGGATTCCATATGATACTGCCTTTATGTAAACAAACTGATTCCGACATTCATTCATTAGCGTCGTTGCCAGATTGACGAGAAGATTCACTTGCCACACTGTCCATAAGCCAGAAGTGTGATTTTTTTTAAAAAAAATAATGATATTTCACAAAAAAAATCAAATTTTTGGCATCTGCAAGCCCTTTTTACCATAAAAATGTCGTCAAAACCACAAAAATTGGCCTACGATCCTTATGGTCTTGAAAGGGTTAAGACACCTCCTTCGTGGCAGAATTATTCATTTCTAATGCATTGTATCTAGCGGCCTTGAACTCTAAGGTAGTGAATGATAAGGTGACTGTTACCTGTGGGCAGGGACGGGGAGGAAAAAAAAGATTGGTTGCTGCAGGTACAGGGATAAAGCCATTCACCGCCCCTTGTCCCTGCAGTAAAGCATCTGCCGTTTTGCCTCCCCACTTCTCCCAGTCTCGTGGTTGCACATCCAGCATTTACAATCCTTCTCACGATTGCCAGCAGCACAAAAAAAACCACCCCAACAACAAACCTGCCTGCCTGCAGGAAGCTTCGAAGAGGCTGGTAGGCCCATCCCGGGAGTTGTGAAGGGGCTAACTAACACAGGCAGGTGTTAGGGGAGGACGGACAGGGCAGCTGCCCAGGGCCCCATGGTCCAGCTATCTCTTCCCCTCATCAGCACCTCTCCCTCCCTTCCCCTCACCTTTGCAGGCGCTTTTCAGAGGTTTTCTCTTTCTAGGTGTCCGGACGTGGCAACTGTTCCCACAAGTCCTGTGCGACTGCCCCAAAACTTTTCCTCTGACACTTTCCTATTTCCGCCTGGGTGGCTCATGTCGGAAGAGAAGTTTCGGGGTAGTCGTGCGGGACTTGTAGGAACAGTTCCTGCATCAGAAAGAGAAAACTCTGAAAACCGCCCGCAAAGGTGAGGGGAAGGGAGGGAGATGACCTGATGAGGGGAAGAGGTTTAATGGTACTGAAGGGAAGTGTAGAGAGATGGAGAGGGGAACAGACACTGAAGGGAAGTGAGGAGGGGATAGAGGGGAGCAGATGCTGGATGGAAGTGGAAGGGGAGAGAGAGGGGAACAGACACTGGATGGAAGGGATTGAGTGAGAGGGAAGGGAGCATACTTTGGAAGGAAGAGGAGAGAGAGAGCACATACTAGATGGAAGGAGGGGATAAAGAAAGAAAGGGCACATGCTGGATTGGGGGAAGAGGATACAGTTAGTGAGATACTGAATGGGGTGAGGGAAAGAGGTGGCAAGCTGTAGGTAGACACAATGAAAGGTAAATTGAGGACTAGAAAGTAAGAAAGTAGATGAGATAGAAAACAAATTGAGAAGGAAGAGAAAGGGAGAGTAGAGAGATACCAGAGTATTGGGGGAGGGGGAGAAAGATACATGAATCTGAAAGGGAGGAAAGGAGAGAGATGCTAAAAACTACCTGGGGAGGGAGTGAGAAATGAAAGGGAAGAAGACAGACATGCCAGACCATGGGGGGAAAAGGAGGGAAGAAGAGGGGTGCCAGGCCAATTGGGGGGGATGGAAGGGAGAGGCAGACAGTTTCTGGTAGAGGCATAGAAATAGAGCAGATGCCATATGGAGAAGGCAGACAGGGGATGGAAGGAAGAGAATGACGAGAAGAGGAGGAAAGCAGAAACCAGACAAGGGTAGATTAAAAATTCTATTTCTTTTCTTTATTTTGCTTTAGGATAAAGAAGTATTGTAGCTGTGTTGATAAACATTTATAAACAAAGCCCTGCCAGCTTTCTCTAGTTCTGCAGACAATTGTACAGAATATTGTTTCTTTTTATACTCTTGTGTCAGATGAAAGGTCCAGTAGCCCGTTCTCACGGTGGTCAATCCAGGTCACTAGTACCTGGCCAAAACCCAAAGAGTAGAAGCATTCCACACTACTGATCCAGGTCAAGCAGTGGCTTGCCCCATGTCTTTCTCAATAATGGAAAAGTCCATACATAGTCTGTTAATGAGAAAGACATGGGGCAAGCCTCCTCTGCAAGTTGCACAAATATGTTTCTGATCTGCCCTGTGGTTTTATTATTTTTTGTGGGTTTTTTTCTGTGGTTTTCAATTTGAGGCTTGGTGCCCAGGGATTTCCTTTTTTCTCTCTCTCTTTATACCTGTATTATAATTATTGGAGTTCTTTTCCTTTTTAATTGATGTAAATTACACCACACTGATGTAATTAAGAGCAATACTAAATACAAATAAACATAAACCTCTGCCTGGGAGAAGAAGACAGACGCGCAAGGCGAAAGTCTGTTGCGGGCAGGATCAGCCCTTGGGGACACCTGTCAAACCAGCCAGCTTGGAGCTCTTCTCTTGAGTAGCTGCTTGCATCCCTGATTTATCAGGAGCTTGAGTGCAGGCTGTTTGGCTCCTTCCCTGCTTAGATGGGATTAATAGTGGGCTGGCTGCATGGTTCTTCCCCTGTCGCAGAGAGGGAGTTTCCTGAGGTTGAGGCTCAGTTCTACATCAGTCTGACTCTTAGTCCAAAGACCAAGCTTGTCAAGCAAACCTATGAAGCAGAGTTCTTTTCCATTTGTTCCAGCTGCACTTCTGAGCTCAGGCAGGCAGGCACCACATGGCACAGTAAGTAGGGCTATTATAGCCAATATTTGAGGGTTTCTGGAGCCATAGCTAGGGTCCCCCTCCTCCAAAAAGCCCTTTCCCTGTAGGTTTTGAACTTCAGGCCGTTTCTGATCCAAATTCTCTGGTGGTGGCCATCTTGAATTTTTAAAGTATCTTTTTAAAAAAAATTTTGCTTAAAATTGATATGGATGGACCCCTTAGGCCTTTTTACCCTTGTATCATGCCATGTTTGTACAGAATGGTCAGCCGAGGAGCATCCGTGTACTGTAGGGGAGGGGCAGTAACCTTGGGCTCAGCCTCCTCAGTCCTCCAGGGCTGGGAATCCCAGGAAGCTCGATCCCAAGGAAGAGGCCCTTTCCAGAGCCCTTCAAAGGAGATTTGGTTAAGCGCAGATGCGTGAACGACATGGAGCCAGGAGGACTTTCAAAGAGTCCCTGCCAGGGTCATCAAGACCCCTGGGCAAGGCTTCACCCCAGATTTTGTGAGCCTGATGTGAAATTCTTATTTAAACTACCAGAGTCTCCCAGAATCTGCTGAAGACACTACAGTGGTGGCAGCACCGGTGATTACGGTAATCTTCAGCCCGTGCCACATGGAGACGAGGACTTAAGAGCTAAACCAAAATGGCCAGTCTGACAACAGCTAGGAGTGTGGAAGGTCCGATTCCATTCTCTTGTTTTCCCAGGAAGCAGTTTTCCTGGCAGAGTCTGGTTTTCTGCATGAGACCAGCAGACAAGAATCAGTGGTGGCCCTGGAGCAGGGGAAGACCTCACAGTGCAGTGCTTTTTAAGATTGAAGAGGAGACCAGGTGAAGGCAGACGAGAATGAAGAGCAGCAGCGGCCAGATTTACTATAAAGTTTAAAATGTCTGCCGGGGCAATTTTGAACACCCTGCGGGCCAGAGTTTGACATGTCTGGTCTACATGTAGCACTATATTTGGGGTACATGAGTTAGCGCCCCCTTCTGCAGTGCAGGCTGTCTCTCCCTATAGCACTGTTTTGTAGTTCAGGCTCTGATGTGTGGTAACCTGTTTTACAGTTTTCGTTGTTGCTATTTTGCATATGTTACTGTGAGCAGAATTAATTATTTGGTGGGGAGTTCCCCGCTTCCCTCTCTCTCGTTTATTATTTCTGTAGATGTTCTTGGCTGCTTGAAGTCTGACTGGATTCTACTGGGCATGCTCCACGATATGCTAGCATAGGGGAAGGATTATGGCTTTAATCATCTGAAGCTCTCTACAGTGCCTGGCGGTCAGAGATGCATAAAACCCACTGCTCCCGGAATAAAGTGTGGATTTATAAGAAAGAAGATTAGCAGAAGTAAGAACCTAATCTTTTGTTTTTGCTTGCAGCCCTTAGAATTTGATATCTTTGGCTGAAGTCAGATCTGACAGTGTTCTGCAAGCACCTGAAAACTGTTTTACGGAGCCAGTATTTAATGAGGGGTATACATTTTCAGTTAGTTTCTATGAAATATTTATAAGTCTGTTTTAGAGCTGAGAGTATATTGAGAAATTGGCAGTAAATAGGGAAATGTGACCCTTTGCACTAGAGCAGTGGTCTCAATCTCATGGCCCAGGGGCTACATGTGGCCCGCCAGGTACTATTTTGCGGCCTGCGGTCTTTTATAGTGCCGTCATCCTCAGCAGCACGTTTCCTCTGCCACGATCCTGCTCCTGACGTCAGAGGAGGGACATCGGCGATCCTCTCTGCAGGCTGCGGTAATTAGCTGAAACTAAGACCAGGAGGCCAGGGGAGCTGGAGGACGCTGCAAAGAAGGGGGAACATGCAGGCCTTCGGTGAAGGGGGGGGGGGGGAGATTTATAAACTTTAAAGAGTTTTACCTCATGCAAAATTGTCATTTCTTTAATAAGACATTAACTATTTTTTTCTGCGGCCCTCCAAGTACCTACAAATCCAAAATGTGGCCCTGCACTAGCGCTACATTTCTGGAAACACCCTTTTCAATCAAAAAGGGAGAAAAGTATTTCAGTAATAATGTAGCAGGAACTGATTTGTGATTATTTTTTGTTTAGGCTATTTAACTACTGAAGTCTATACAGAAGATGTTATGCTGAATGACTTCTTTGAAGGTAAGAGTACCATAATCTGAATGAAATAACATTATAAAAATATTATTCTGTTGAATTGAACTTTAAACTGTGTTTCTAATTGATTTTAAAAAGGGGGAGTAGGAGTATGAGGACAAAATGTTAATTGTGGAGGTGAGATTATTATGAGTGTAAGCTGTACATAGAATGGACTTTCTCATATATCTGTTTATACAGTTCTGTGTACATCTGGTAGCCCTATAGAAAGACATGGTTCATAGACAACGGCGCGAAAGACAAAAGCGCGCGCCGCTCTAAATTACAGTTTTTAGGGGCTCCGACGGGGGTTTTTGTTGGGGAACCCCCCCCCAGTTTACTTAATAGACATCGCGCTGGCGTTATGAGGGGTTTGGGGGGGTTGTAACCCTCCACATTTTACTGTAAACTGAACTTTTTCCCTAAAAACAGGGAAAAAGTTAAGTTTTCAGTAAAATGTGGGGGGTTACAACCCCCCACAACGTGGCACAATGTCTATTAAGTAAAGTGGGGGGATTTCCCCCCACGCCCCCCCCCCCCCTTCGGAGCACTAAAAACAGTAATTTAGAGCGACGCGCGCTGCGCTCAATTGTCTGGGCACGCCTTTGTCCTGGCGCACTTTTGACCTGACACCGAAAGACATAATAGCAGTGATGCATGCAGTTTTTTCTAAACTGTGTAGGTCAGGAAAATTCTTGGCTCGGTGTTGGATATCTAATTGCAGTTAATGTGAACTGATAACTTATTGCTTCCTTCCCTCCCTTCACATTTCCTTAAGCAAGTTTTTATTTGAACGAGAATGTAGGCAAAGTTGCGCCAGTTTGGAGATGCTGATTCTGAACATCACGTTGAACTGTGTAGAAGACAAATTCTGTTCTTAGCAATGGTGTATTAATCATTTTGAGTTTATACTTTGCCTCAATGACCCCTGATGCAGGCGTTTGACGCCAAAACATGCACTGTGTCGGGTCCATCAATAACCATTTTTGATTGGCCCATCTTGATGGCCCTTGGTGCTTTGTTCCAATTCTTTGTCAAAATGCCTAAGACAGATTGGCAGGTCACAGTGCATATGCCATACATATTATTCTCACCCTGTGCACCACTCCAACCTAGAATGGCATCAGCATAGTCAGTTTTGAAATTTGCGAGCCAAAATCTTTTCCAGAGAAAGGAAAATGGTAAAACCAGAGGACATAATTTGAGGTTGAGGGGTGGTAGATTCAGGGGCAATGTTAGGAAATTCTACTTTACGGAGAGGGTGGTGGATGCCTGGAATGCGCTCCCGAGAGAGGTGGTGGAGAGTAAAACTGTGACTGAGTTCAAAGAAGCGTGGGATGAACACAGAAGATTTAGAATCAGAAAATAATATTAAATATTGAACTAAGGCCAGTTACTGGGCAGACTTGCACGGTCTGTGTCTGTGTATGGCCGTTTGGTGGAGGATGGGCTGGGGAGGGCTTCAATGGCTGGGAGGGTGTAGATGGGCTGGAGTAAGTCTTAACAGAGATTTCGGCAGTTGGAACCCAAGCACAGTACCGGGTAAAGCTTTGGATTCTTGCCCAGAAATAGCTAAGAAGAAAAAAAAAAAAAAAAATTAAATTGAATCAGGTTGGGCAGACTGGATGGACCATTCGGGTCTTTATCTGCCGTCATCTACTATGTTACTATATTATGCTGATCTTGCTGATCAGCCTGGCCAACTTAGAATTTTTGGAAATGATCATAGTGCTGGGTTAGAGCAACAGGAGTTGTATGCTTTCAAAGAATTGGAAAACCCTCAGTGAAAAGCAAAATCTTGAAAATAAGGAGCAGCATTTTAGAAAGATTGTGCACATAGGATTTTAGACCTCTGGGTTGGGATGTTTAAAGTTCCTCTAGTATTTTAGAATAGGATCTGCAGAAGTAGAGCATGTTGTAAAAGAACATTTATTTATTTATTTATTTAAGCATTTATATACCACTTATAGGGCTCCTTTGACAGAGCGCGCACTAGCTGAAAATCTACCACCTGCTCAAAAGGAGGCGGTAGCGGCTAGTGCACGCGGCAATTTAGCGTGCGCTATTCCGTGCATTAAGGCCCTAGCCGAAGCGTGGCTTCGTAAAAGGAGCCCATAGTCTTAACTCCCTCTTCTACAAAGCCGCGCAACAACAGCTCCGAAGCCCTTTAAATCTCTATGGGCTTTGGGGCCGTTGCCGCACGGCTGCCGCTAGTGCGGCTTTGTAGAAGAGGGGGTAAGTGATTTACATTCAGGTACTCAAGCATTTTTCCAGATCTGTCTTAGCAGGCTCGCACTCTAATGTACCTGAATAGATGTTTGTTTGTTTGTACGCTGTTTACATGGGACAGGAGCATCCTTTTTATAATCATAAATGTCTAAAATATCCACGGGGTCAGTGCGGCAACATTTTAACATATACTTGTATGTACCAGAACATACGTCTTTATGTTGAGCATTTGAGAAACACAAACATGTATTTTCCCCAAAGCCATCAAAGATTCCAATTTTCTTGCCAGTATTATTATTTTTTCTTTATTTTTATTATGCATTTTCAAAATACATCATACAAACATTCACTTGTTCAGGTAATACAGAACTTAAGAAAACCACATAAATATAAGTTAAGGTAATCAAAAAGGAAACAAGTTAAAGTTCTTCCTTAGACCCCAATATAGGGGGGGGAGTTGAAGTATCAAAATAGTATGGAGATTCAAACAGAAATAATTCAATAGGAAAGGCTCTAGCGTGAATTTAAGCCCTGATATATATTTAAATTAGCAAACAAACAGCTTTCGATTTAAATGGACAACTTATTTAAATCATTAAAAACCCTCAAATGTTCAGTTGATAATAAAAATAGGTTATTCCCAAGTATTTTATACGACATTTACATAGATAAGTCAAAAAAATTTAGCTCCAATTCCAAAACTTCTTGCCTCATTTCCAAAAAAAAGCTTTTCTAGTATTTTGTGTCTGTTGTGTAACATCTGGGTTAATGCAGATTTTTTTCTCCATAAAACAAAGTTTGAGCATTTCTGAAGTACAGCTTCATAATCAAATTCACATCTTATTCAAAAATGAATGATGCCAATAATGATCTTTCTGAATTCTCAGTCATAGAAGATTCAAGAATAGCTGAAATATGATCTTCATTTCTTATCTCAGGTTCATCAATCTCCAAAGGGTCTCCTGCCTTCCTTGAGGCAATAAAGGACTAGATTCACTAAACCTTCCGATCTTGTATTGACGATCGAAAAATCAGTTTTACTAGTTTTGTGATCATTCCCGGACCCAATTCACTAAACAGCTTCCCGATCAATCTCCTATCCGATCCAATCCACCCATGCAAATGAGGGGAAATTGCATGCAAAAGTAGGAAGCGATTGATTCACTAAGCAGAAGAAGAAATACCGATTGGGTTGGCCGATCTGAAAAGAAGTGACTGCAAAGGACCAGTCGCTTACTATACTTGCCAATTCTTCTGTCCAGAAATATCAGTATTGAGGTTATAACCCCATATAAAATAACCATTAAAATAAAAAATACAACCAGGTAATTCCATGTCAAGTGGACCAATACTGAAAACCGCCCACGCTCGACCCCCCCCCCCCCCCTGAAATCCAACCAAATTTTACAGGGGTGTTGTCTATGGTCTCAAATGAAACTCTGCAAAAATTTTTGGATCTATCTCAATTTGGTCAGGAGCTAGGGGTGGTTGAACAAAAGCAATCAATCTACTCCCTTGCCTCGTGTGACCTAAAAAGCCAACTTTGCTTAAGCACTGCAGCAGAAGGAAACTACCTAGGAGTCTGAAATTTTGCAGTTTGGTACAAGTTTCTGTGCCGTTTGAAATCGTTTGCAAATGTGCTTCCATTTCTACAGGTTAGCAAAGTAGGCAAAAAAAATCACGAATGAAAATTTTTGGCACAGTTTGGCTCCATACTGCTGCTGGTAGGTAAGTCAGCTGAGGGTACAACTTTACCAGCAGACATGTACCATGAGGTACTTCCAAGATTTGCAATATGCAAGTGAAGCTGAAGATATGACCATCCAAAAAATATGGCTTTATGCATTTATTCAAATTTTCACTGTTTTTCAGATTCAAATATCTCTAATGTGTAGTTTGTTTTTTTATTTTGTATATCATTTGAAAGAGCATGTTTTTTTGCTACAGAAGCTATCTGTTCAAATCGGCTGCATTATCACAAATTTGTTTAGTATCAATGCAAATTTAAATATTCTGTAAATTTAAAACTGTTTTATGTTATCTTTACTGGAACTGTGCAATTTAGGGTCTTCAAAGCCAAAATCATTCTTACGTTCAATAAGGCACATCTCAATTCAAAGGGACCTTTCTGATCTTGAATCACTGCTTCAGCTGGATATAGGTAAGTTTTTAGATAGATTTTTTCCACTTCTCCCTCTTTCAAAATAAATATGTTTAAGTTCTATTAATATACCTAGTTCTACTAGTTTATGCAGTGTTCATTGTTAAAGATGATTTATCTGGCCACAGTATCCCTGTCTAGAAGAATTAACTCTCCTTAAGCATGGAGAGATCTGATGACTTACACCTAGTAATGGAGTGGAATATGACTATACAGTGTATATATTCAAGTATAATAATAATAATAATAATAATAATATTTTATTTTGTATACCGCCATACCCAGGGAGTTCAAGGCGGTTCACAGCAGGTAGATGAATTACATACAGTGCGATTCGAAAAAAGAAGAACATAACAAGGCAATCGTGGGGACGAACTCGTTTACATAAACGATTTAGGAGGGGGAAGGGCTAAATACGGGATACATACAGTGTGCTGCAGTAGGATACAATACGGGATACATACAGAGTGCTGCAGTAGGATACAATAGAGTTTAAGAGAGGAAATTAGATAAGAGCATATTAGATGGAAACAGGGGGGGGGCAACCAACTTGGAGGGGGGGTGGGAAAGTAAGGGGGGGAGAGGGGAGAGGAGGGTTTAGATGGGGGAAGGGGGGGCTAAGGGATAGGTCTGTTGCAAGGAGGGGTTTCATCAGTTTTCTAAGGTGGAGAGGGGGTAACGTTACGGCGGAAGAGGGGAGCGTTAGGGATTTGGTCCGTTAAAAAGTAGAGTTTTGAGCTTTTTTCTGAAGGGGAGGTATGAATAGCTGTCAAGTATGATTTGGGCGAGCCATGAGTTTAGTTTGGCCGCTTGGAAAGAGAAGGTTCGTTCGAGGAATCTTTTAAGGTGACACGATTTCAGTGAGGGAAAAGCGAATAGAGTTGTTCTGCGGGGGCTCTTCTTATTATAGTTCAGGTTGAAGTGGGGGTAAAGATAGGCTGGTGACATACCAGAAACAAATACAAGTAGATAGCATCTAGTGACACGAAAAATTCTTGACATAATTAATCTCTCGTTCTCCTACTGCTTATAATTTCTATAGCGCTACTAGACATCTGTTATAAATACGTACAAAAATAGGCACACATAAATATACCTACTTTTATACAATCTGTGCATAGATGTTCCTGGGGACACAGCTTGGGCAAAACCTAGGGTGGAGTTGGCAATGTTTGTGCATGTTTTATAAAATTTTGATATACTGCTTGACGTGGGATCTCTATGTGGGTCGAGCAGCACTCTGACTTAATGGGGTGGGACAGTAGAGTGGGCAGACTTGATGGGCTATAGCCCTTTTCTGCCGTCATCTTTCTATGTTTCTATGACTTATACAATACATAGAGGTTTACAGTAACAATATAAAACAAAAAAGGAAATTCCAAAAATTATTAAAAGAAAAGCTGAGAACATGCATACAAGAACAGTCACATACTACAGTCAGATGTAACTACGAGTATTATAAAATTGTGTCATTCAAGTTCACTAAGGCATCTGACCACCAGCATCCAGATCATGACCAAAATAAGTTTCCAATAAAACTTTAAACTTTTTAAAACTAGCTTCTGCTCATATTTCCTTTGGCAAGTTATTCCACAATGTAGGGACCAATCAGAATTCTTTAGCGGACAAGCTAAACCTCATTCTTCAACCTCACGAATGGACACTGAACTCAGCAGCTCTCCATCCTATTTTCTCTCAATTGTGGATGCCTCAAGTAGACCTGTTTGCATATCCCTACAACCACAAGCTACTCTGCTTTTGCTCCAGACCCATATTCACCTTATCACCAAAAAGTGGATGCTTTTCTCCTGGATTGTACGCACAAATTCCTTTATGCAGTTCCACCCTTTCCTCTTATTCTCGTCAAGCTCAAACAGGAGTAAGACACCATGATTCTGATAGCTCCTCGGTGGCCCAGGCAACCATGGCTCTCCCTTCTACTTCAACTCAGCATCAAGGAGCCAATATCTGCCAATTTTTCAATCCCTTCTTACACAGAGTCACGGTTCTCTTCTTACCCCCCCCCCCCCCCCAACCTGCTGTCTTTGCACCTGACAGCTTGGTATCTCTCGGGCTGACTTCCCTTCAGTTCTCTCAGTCTGTAAGAGACATCTTGGATGCTTCCAGAAAACCAGCCACACGACAATGTTATACTCAAAAACGGACCCGGTTTATAGCCTGTTGCATTCTTCATCAGGAACCAAAATCCACCTCTCTTTCTTCAATTTTGGATAACCTCCTGCATTTGTCACTTTCTGGCTTCGAATCTACTTCCATTAGAGTCCATCTCGGTGCAAACGCTGCTTTTCATCAACCAGCGAAGGAAAACCTCTCGCTGCTCGTCTGGTGGTTTCCAGATTCATGAAAGTACTTTTCAATGTCAAACCACCTCTAGCTGTTTGGGATCTTAATGTGGTACTTTCTAGACTGATGAAGCCTCCATTTGAATCAATGTCTTCGGCTCAACTCAAATATCTTACTTGGAAAGTGGGTTTTGTTTTTGTTGTTTTTTTTTTTTATTTCTATATCTTCTGCTCACAGAGTCAGTGAACTTCAAGCATCTGTAGCGGATCCACCATTTACAGTATTCCATCTTGACAAGGTGGTGATCTGCACTCATCCTAAGTTCTTACCAAAAGTTGTTACTGAGTTCCATCTCAATCAATCCATTGTGCTTCCAGTATTTTTTCCTAAGCCTCATTCTCATCCTGTAAAAATAGCTCTTCATACTCTGGACTTCAAACGAGTATTGGCCTACTATTTGCAATGGACTAAATCACATAGATCATCTCCCCAACTTTTTGTCTCATTTGATCCTAACAATTTGGGGCATCCTGTTTCCAAAAGGACGATTTCCAACTGGTTGATTGCTTACATCTCGTTTTGTTATGCTCAGGCCGGGCTGTAACTGGAGGGTTGTGTCACAGCCCATAAGGTTCGAGCTATGGCAGCTTCAGTAGCTTCTCTCCGTCTACCCCTATTGATGAAATCTGCAAAGCTGCTACTTGGTCCTTGGTTCATGCTTTCACCTCTCATTACTGTCTGGACATTTTGGCCAAGCAGTGTTACAAAATTTATTTTTCTAAAAGGCCTACTCTCCCACCATACTATTCTGGTTAGCTTGGAGGTCACCCACATGTGAGTCTGACCTCGGTACCGGGAAAGATGGTAGAGGCGCTGATAAAGGACCGCATCATTGATCACCTTGACGGACACGATTTAATGAGGACCAGCCAGCACGGTTTCAGCAAAGGCAGATCGTGCCTGACAAACTTGCTGCACTTCTTTGAGGGAGTAAACAGGCGGATAGACAAGGGCGACCCAGTCGACATTGTATATCTGGATTTTCAGAAGGCGTTCGACAAGGTTCCACATGATGACTACTTCGGAAAATTGCAAGCCATGGAATTGAGGGTGAAATACGTGGATTAAAAACTGGCTAGAGCATAGGAAACAGAGAGTGGGGGTAAATATAAATACTCAGACTGGAAAAGTGTCACCAGCGGGGTGCCACAGGGCTCGGTACTTGGACACGTGCACTTCAACATCTTTATAAACGATCTGGACATTGGTTCGTCTAGTGAGGTGATTAAGTTTGCGGACGATACGAAGTTATTAGGAGTAGTGAAGACACAGGAGGATTGTGAAGATCTACAAAGTGACATAATCCAGCTCGAGAAATGGGCATCGATATGGCAAATGAGGTTCAACGTGAATAAGTGCAAAGTGATGCATGTCGGTAACAAAAATCTCATGCATGAATACAGGATGTCCGGGGTGGTACTTGGAGAGACCTCCCAGGAAAGAGACGTGGGAGTTCTGATAGACAAGTCAATAAAGCAGTCTGTACAGTGTGCTGCGGCAGCAAAAAGGGTGAACAGAATGCTAGGAATGATAAAGAAGGGGATCATGAACAGATCGGAGAAGGTTATCATGCCACTATACCGGACCATGGTGCGCCCTCACCTGGAGTACTGTGTCCAGTACTGGTCGCCGTACATGAAGAAAGACACGGTACTACTCGAAAGGGTCCAGAGAAGAGCTACTAAAATGGTCAAAGGGCTGGAGGAGTTGCCGTACAGCGAGAGATTGGAGAAACTGGGCCTCTTCTCACTTGAAAATAGGAGACTGAGAGGAGACATGATCAAAACATTCAAAATACTGAAGGGAATAGACTTAGTAGATAAAGACAGACTGTTCACACTCTCCAAGGTAGGGAGAACGAGAGGGCACTTTCTAAAGTTGAAAGGGGATAGATTCCGTACAACCTTAAGGAAGTTCTTCTTCATCCAGAGAGTGATGGAGAGCTGGAGCGCTCTTCCGGAGTCTGTTGTAGGGGAAAACACTCTCCAGGGTTTCAAGACTAAGCTGGACAAGTTCATGCTAAACTGGGACGTACACAGGTGAGGCTGGACTCATTTTAGAGCACTGGTCTTTGACCTGGGGGCCGCCGCATGAGTGGACTGCTGGGCGCGATGGACCACTGGTCTGACCCAGCAGCAGCAATTCTTATGTTGCCTGCTTGTCCTGGGATAAAGCACAGTTACTTACCGTAACAGGTGTTCTTGTACAATCCCTTTGTAGGCTGAATGGTAGGATAATCAATCCCTTCTAGCCCTGATCTGTAGGGAACTCAAAACCAAAGTCTGTAAAATCGCAAAATCGCCATTTTCCCAGGCCGTTTTAGAGCAAAAATCGGCACCCGCAGCAGCCATCTTGGATTTTCATGAACACTTTCAAAAGTATATGTTTTGGACTTAGGAGCTTCGTTTTTGCTGCAAACTTCTCAGATTGCCTGCTCAGGACAGGACGGCATGGATTCATGCCTTAAATGCAGCGGATGCCTGGCAGATTCACAGCCATGTATCACATGCACCATGGCCAGAGGGGGGGTGCAAGGCATGCGCGAATTCCATGCTTCCCTCCTTTGGAGAGGCCACCATTACATCTTCTACTGGAGATGCAAATGGTGCGTCCGGTACCCCTAAGAAGTCCTCAAAGAAGGCCTCAGACTGAACTTTTAGCGACCTCCGTCAGATTTTTGTCCTGGCTTCGCCCACAGGACAGCCAGGGAGAGCCCTGCGTGTGTGGGCCACTGTTTGCAGGCTGATAGATCTGGCAGTGCTCGAACCCATTCCAGAAGACGGGCTCAGGGAGATACTCATTATACTTCATCGTTCCAAAGAAAGGCTGAGTTTGGAGACCTATTCTGGATCTAAAGGCAGTGAATGCTTTCCTGCGAGTTCCGGATGGAAACGGTGCACTCAGTCGTTGCAGCAATAGCCCCTAGGGAATTCTTGGCTTCCCTGGATCTCACGGAAGCATACCTCCACATACCCATTTTTCGAGAACACTTCCTGGAGCATTGCTTCTAGTTTGCGGCTCTGCCTTTCAGTCTGGCCTCCGTGCCCAGAACCTTCACCAAGATCATGGTGGTAGTGTTGGTGCATCTTTGCTCACAGGGTGTTCTAGTCCATCCACACCTGGACGACTGTCTGATCAGAGCCCCCTCACTGACGGAGAATTGCAGTGCAAATCATCAGGTGGTGCAACTGCTGGAGCGTCTTGGCTGGATGATCAACCTGAAAAAGAGCCATCTCGAGCCTACGCAGGAATTGGAGTACCTGGGAGTCTGGTTTCACATAGCCCAGAATCAGGTGTTTCTCCCGGAACCCAGGAAGATCAAGTTGTGGAGTTCCATTCGTGCTCTGTTAACGGTTCTGGCTCCTAGGGCCTGATAGTATCTTCAGGTCTTGGGTCTCATGGTAGCATCCATAGATGTGATCCCAGGGGCCAGAGCGAGACTTGGATCTCTTCAGCAGTCCCTATTGTAAATGTGCTTTATAGAACCAGGATTACATTTCAGAATTACGTTTCTAGATTATATTACATGTCATCTGGTCCAGTGATTAAATCCCAATCCATCCAGCTAATATAACTTATTGAAAGACCTGCATGAAGACCCATGTTTGAAGGCACGATTTATCTATGATGGTTCAAATTTAGATTGTTGGGAGAGTGTTTCAGAGAAAAGGACCTAGTATAGTTTCATAGTTTATTTAAAATTTGATTACTCGCCTATCCAGAATTGTAGGCGAAAATGCAATTTTAAAAAATGGGGATACTAAACTAGGACAGAGACATATACAAACTAACTACAAGGACAAAAAAGACAGTTAACAGGAGGGAAGGAGGAAGAAGTACATTAAAGTCTAAGAAAGCTAACATGGATGGTAGATTCAGGGGCAATGTTAGGAAATTCTACTTTACGGAGAGGGTGGTGGATGCCTGGAATGCGCTCCCGAGAGAGGTGGTGGAGAGTAAAACTGTGACTGAGTTCAAAGAAGCGTGGGATGAACACAGAAGATTTAGAATCAGAAAATAATATTAAAGATTGAACTAGGCCAGTTACTGGGCAGACTTGTATGGTCTGTGTCTGTGTATGGCCGTTTGGTGGAGGATGGGCAGGGGAGGGCTTCAATGGCTGGGAGGGTGTAGATGGGCTGGAGTAAGTCTTAACAGAGATTTCGGCAGTTGGAACCCAAGCACAGTACCGGGTAAAGCTTTGGATTCTCGCCCAGAAATAGCTAAGAAGAAAAAAATAAAATAAAATAAAAAAATTTAAATTGAATCAGGTTGGGCAGACTGGATGGACCATTCGGGTCTTTATCTGCCGTCATCTACTATGTTACTATGTTACTATGTTACTATGAATTCTTGCAAGGCTCTTAAATTAATGTGCATGGTCTTCTGTGAGTAGTTCATATATTAAGTCAATTAAAAGATGGTACCACTCGTACCAAATTTTAATGAAAGGAAGTATAATCAAAGTAGTTTATCACAAATGTATAATTATGCAATGCTCTCTGCTGCAGATTTTTGTGTGGTAGGAAGGAGTATAAATGCATTTGTCTCTTGTTTTACAGTTAAGAAGATGTCCTGCCCCTTGTGTCCAGAAAATAAGTTTAAGCCTTCCTATAAACTGAAATTGCAGCGACACCTTCATAATTTACATTGGAAAATCTCTGTTGAGCTTGAAGGTGAAATTTTCTTTTTTCCCTCTTGTTACAGCTGTCTATTGCATTTTGTGTTTGCTTAAAGAGTAAAAACGCATACTATTGCCATTTTCACACATCATATTTTGCAGTGCCCCTTCATAAAATGGGCCCTGTGTTTGGGACCATGTGATAAGTGTTAGTACATGCTAATTATTTGTAAATAATTCAAGTTAAATGAAATACATATGCCACAAAGTTGGATGGGGTGAAGTGATAAGTAGAGGGAAATTACCGTATTTTCTCGCATATAACGCGCGCGTTATACGTGGTTTTTACGTACCGCGCATACCCTTGCGCGTTATACGCGTGAGCGCGTTGTACAAAAATTTTTTTTACATAGTTCCCCCCCCCCCCGACGTCTGATTCACCCCCCCCCCCGCAGGACCGCTCGCACCCCCACCCCGAAGGACCGCTCGCACGCACCCGCACCCCCACCCTGAAGGACCGCTCGCACCCCCACAGCCTCCCGACCCCCCCCATCATGTAGAAGCTCCTACCGGTGTCCTGCTGCTTCCTCTTGGCAGTCCCGACACGATCAGGGCAAGAGGGAGCTCAAGCCCTCTTGCCCCAGCCAACCGCGGCACCCCCGACACGATCGGGGCAAGAGGGAGCTCAAGCCCTCTTGCCCCAGCCAACCGCGGCACCCCCGACACGATCGGGGCAAGAGAGAGCTCAAGCCTTCTTGCCCCCCCAACTCCCCGACAATATCGGGCCAAGAGGAAGCCCAAGTCCTCCTGGCCCTGGCGACCCCCCCCCCCCCCCCCCCGCTAGTTGTTCGGGCCAGGAGGGAGCCCAAACCCTCCTGGCCACGGCGACCCCCCACCCCGCACTACATTACGGGCAGGAGGGATCCCAGGCCCTCCTGCCCTCGACGCAAACCCCCCTCCCCCCAACGACCGACCCCCCCCCCAAGAACCTCCGACCGCCCCCCCAGCCGACCCGCGACCCCCCTGGCCGACCCCCACGACACCCCCACCCCCCTTCCCCGTACCTTTGTGTAGTTGGCCGGACAGACAGGAGTCAAACTCGCCTGTCCGGCAGGCAGCCAACGACGGAATGAGGCCAGATTGGCCCATCCGTCCCAAAGCTCCGCCTACTGGTGGGGCCTAAGGCGCCTGGGCCAATCAGACTCTAGAAGAGTCAGGCATAGGTAAAACCAAAGCAAAGCCTGAATGAAAGTTAAAAAGTTCAGTCTTTGAGTAAAAATAGGATGATCTCGGTATTGATCCAATGAAGACGATGACGAGGAACGATGAGTATATCCATGAGTAGCAGGAAGCTCTTATGGATAGCTAACACCAGTACTTAGAGGCCCTGTAGTGGAAAAAGCCCCAAAACACTGCATTGGGTACCAAGGGGAATGTATGCTAGCCTCAGCATGGTGTACCAAACTTCCTGC
This sequence comes from Geotrypetes seraphini, assembly GCF_902459505.1. Classification (NCBI taxonomy): domain Eukaryota; kingdom Metazoa; phylum Chordata; class Amphibia; order Gymnophiona; family Dermophiidae; genus Geotrypetes; species Geotrypetes seraphini. Next base: position 126,928,086 of record NC_047093.1, read on the forward strand.
TGTAAGATTCATGTAGGCTTGTCCTGAAACATGTACCAGTATCAGAAAGTGAATATTTGGTACCATTGGTGCAGAAAGTTGTCTCAGTGTACATAGAAAGCTGAAGAAACAATGGTGTCGTTTAGTGGTCTGCATCAAATAATTGTATGCTGATAAGACCTATGGCACCTTAAAGTATGCACCAGTACAAATGGCTGAACAGGCGGTCCCCTCGGTGCAGTAGATTGACTCAGAGTGAATGACTTCAATAAGGATATATACTGAAGAGAAAAGTGAAGCTGGAACGCAATGGCATCAATGTATGGTCTGCATGAAGACTCAGTGCTGGTAAGACTTTACACCTTGAAGAGTGCACCGTACTAAAGGCTCCACAGCCGGTACCCTCGGTGCAGCAGGTTGTCTCGGAATGGTCGACCTCAATGCACACCATGAAGGAAAGAGAACCTGCAAAGCTGGGGAGCAACAGCGTTGATGTGTGGTCTACATCGACTGACTTGATGCTGTAGAGACCTGAAGTATACACCAGTACTATAGGCTCAACAGCTGGTACCATTGGTATAGCAGGTTGTCTCAGTATGGGTGACCTCGTAAAGGATGCACACTGTGAAGGAGAGACAACCTGTGAAGCTTGAGAGCGGTGGCATCATTATTTGGCCTGCATCGAGTGATTCGATGGTGTAGAGACCTGTGGCGCTTGATGGGAAGCAAATGGCCTCTTAGCTGACATCCCCGATGCTGGAATGTTCTGCGATGTCGATGCTTTCGACGTCAAAGGCTGTAAAGACCTGGCACCATCCATGCTCGTGCTGAAGAACTGTTTATGACAGAAAAAAAGGACATGGAAGAAAGAAAGAAAATATTTTAAAGAAGTAAATTAAAGAGGTTTTACAGAAGGAAGCCACCAACCTTTGAAAAAGGCCAGCAACAAAAAACCATAACTACCGCTGCACAAGCCATCGCCATGGAAGGAAGAGGTCTTTGACGGAAAAGTTCTCTCTCTTCTTTTTTTTCTTTTTTCTTTTTTTTTAAATAAAACCAAATTACTAAACTTGAAAAAAAACATAGAATAGAAAATAAAAGAAGCTGGAAGGCAACAAAAACTGAATGAAGTTCAGTAAAAACAAACTTCTTCACACCGCAGAAAATGAGGAACTGAGGGGCTTGAGCGGTTGTCGGGCAGGAGGGCAGTCGCAAAGTTTTTCAATTTAAAGTGACAGTTCACTTGTCAAACTGTCAGTACCATGCTCCATGGATGACGTCACCCCATATGTGAGACTATGCTGCCTGCTTGGCCTAGGTTAAATGCATTTATGTGTTATATGGTACGTAGTAATGCGTAAGTAGCTGTTGATATTGTTTATGCTAGAGCACAAAAATTGTGTTTTTCCTTTTCAGGATATAGAATGTGCATCTGTTACTTACCATGCAAGGTTCTGAAACAAGATTTCTATGGATACCAGGTAGTATAAGCGTTACATGAACTTGCTTTAGTGCTTAGAGCTGTTGTAGTTAAAATGCACTGTACGATTCTGTTATCCTTTTTATATACAAGTACTGATATCATCCAATATATTTGGGATGGAAGGGGAGCAAGAGCCAGGAGTATGGACCTTTGAGATATGTGAAACTTACAGTCATATAAACGAGACTGTAACACTTTTTTCTTTTTCATGCATTCTCCATTTTCTCCTCATCTCTCCAGACCAGTTTGGATGCATGAGTTTATCTTTTACTACCACAGATGGAGTCTGAGAACTATTGGTTGAACATCTTTCCCGTATAAGGGAGCCTATGCAGTCTGGCACCTGCCAGCATTCCTGTATCCAGCAGATGGTAGGTGAGCTGCTATGCAGTCCAGCTGGCCTGGTAGAAGTGTAGGAGAAACTTGGTTTTAGCTCTGTTTGGGGGGGTGCCATTTTTTAATCCCTATTAAGATGGGGGGGGGGGACTAATTTATTTGGGCTTGACTGGTTGGGCCAGACTGCAGAGCCCAGGGATGTTAAATCTGATGATCTAGGTTTCCCCTCCACTTTTTAAGGATCTTCAGGTCTGAAGACTTAGAGCCTCCTACTCCCAAACTCTTAAGAGGGAGCCTTTGATTGCCTGGAGATGAGAGTGGAAAGCAACCAAAGCCTTGATTTCCTGAATATGGGAATGGAAAGCAACCAAACCACAACAACATACAGTCAAGTAGTCAGAGACTATGACAAGCATTGCAGGGTTGGGGTAGGTGTTTGTGCAACACCCTGATTTCAGCCAGCAGTAGGCAGCAGATATAGGCAGAGCAAAGCCATTGACACATAGTGGCTGAGAGTGAGTGCAACTGCTGCTATGTGGCCTATGGAAGCTGCTACTCAGAAGCACCAGAAAACAGTTTTAGTTACATGTTTGGAGGAATGGCAAGACCCTTTCCCACCAGATGGCCCAGTGAGCTGGGGAGGTTGGGCCCAGAGAGGCAGTGTGTGACTCAGATGGGTCATTCCATGTCAATTGGTCCAATATTAAAAATTCTGTTAACGTCTCTTCCGGATTCCATACTCTAGGTCAGGGTGCCCACACTTTTTGGGCTTGTGAGCTACTTTTAAAATGACCAAGTCAAAATGATCTACCAACAATAAAATGTAAAAAAAAATGCAAAACACACTGTACACAGAGAAAATGTTAATTATCATTTATATTCCGCGAGTTTTCAAAGAGGTCAGGTCACCTCAATAACAACTATACAAAAATAGACAAATATACCCCCTCCCTTTTTACTAAACCACGATAGCAGGGAGCTTCCGCTGAATGCCCTGTGCTGCTCGCGATGCTCATTGCTATAGCAGTTTAGTAAAAGGGGGCCATAGTGCAAAATATAGACAGCAGATATAAATTCTCAAAACTGACACATTTTGATCACTAAATTGAAAATAAAATCATTTTTGGTGATTTCATGAGTCTCTGGTTGTACTTTCTTCTGACTGTGCATCCAGTATTTCTTCCCTTCTTTCAGCCTCCTGTATGCTTCCTCTCCTCCAGACCTCATTCCCTTCCCCAACTTTTTCTTCCTCTCTCCCTGTCCCCTCCCCTTTCTTTCTTTCTGTCCATCTTTCTTTCTGTCTTCCTGCCCTTCCCTTTCCGTCTGTCTCCCTGTCTTTCTTTCTCCATGCCCCCATTCCGTCTGTCTCCCTGTCTTTCTCTCTCCATGCAAATCGGGGCTTGCAGCGCACAGGCACGTAGGAGCGAGTTTCTCGAGCTCACGCGCGTCCCTGCACCGCTAGCAGAATGGCTGCTCCCAGCTCTCATGGGACCTGGCAGTAGCCATTCAGCTAGCGGGGCAGAGCTGTGCAGGAGTTCGAGAAGCTAGCTCCTGCGTGCGTGTTATCCCTGATTATCAAGCCTGGAAGGAGGTGCACAGGGCTGGAGTGCGGTTCTGCCCATACACCACTGGACCACCAGGGATAACTGAAAAGGTACCGGGGGGGGGGTAACTGAAAAGGTATGCGGGGGGTAAAAAAATGTATTTCTATCAGCTGGGACAGGAGACGGGAGGGATCTCTCCTGTCTCGGCCTACCACTAGACCACCAGAGGTGGAAGAGGAGATGGGACGGGGTTCAGAGTCTAGCATGGAGGGGGGACAGGGTGCAGTTCAGTGCCTGGCAAGTAGTGGGTCTGGGTGCATAGCCTGGTAGGGAAGGGGGCTGGGTGCAGAGCTTGCAATGCAGGGAGTGGAAGGAGGCTGGATGCAGAGCCTGGTAGAGAAGGGGGCTGGGGGCAGATCCTTGCAGGTCAGGGAAGGAAGGGGGCTGGATGCAGAACCTGGCAGGGAGGGGGGCTGGTGCAGAACCTAGGAGGGAAGGGTGTGAGGGAGGGGACACTGGGTGCTGATCCTGGCAGGGCATGGCACTTGAATATTAAGCCCCCATCTTATATTCGAGTCAACCATTTTTCCTCCTTTTGGGGGGAAAAATAGGGGGTCTCGATTTATATTCAAGTATATATGGTAATTTTGGATACTCCAGGCTGTACATGATTATAATAGTTTTATTTTTCATTTGTTTCCATCCCTGATTAGTGAGAGAATTATTTGGTTGGTTGATTAGTTGATGTAGTGCTTTGTTAAGAAAATACTTGCAATTCCAGACTGTATAGTAGGGTAGTACATGGTAGTATGCCAAAAAAAAAATCAACCTTGTCAAATCTTTTCTCCCACAAGACTTATTTTTGTTCACTTGTCTTACTCATATGTCAAATTTCAGCTTAATTACACAATATTTAGAGATCACCCCAGCATGCACTGTTTGCTTGTGTGTTGTGTATATAGGTAATTACGCATAGTTTGTATGGCATGGAATGAAGTGACGTTGAACTGCTGTCTACTCTCAATATATATCCAAATAAAACTGTTGCAGACAAGGCGCTCACAGCCATTTACAGATATCTATGGTTTCTGTCCGAGCACCTATCAGCACTTGCCTTTTTTGATGATAGAATTGCACCAGAAACAAAACTACGAATAGTGCAAAACTTACAGCATCCACCATTGTCGGACATTCCACATTGTCTCTTGCATACAGATGAAGCGGAACCTATGACATTTGAAAGTCTTATAACACAGAGAACACAGTCATTTTTTTGATCTCTTGATTTAAATGAGAATCAACAAAAGCAAAAATATTCCTGAAGAAACATCCTACAGAGTGGACTGATGATCCAGTTTTCAAGGAACTTTGGAATCAAGCATCCAAACTGACTGTTGTTAATGTGCAGCAGAACGAGGGATAAGCCTCATTGAAAAATACAACGATACTTTGACAAAAGATGAAAAACAGAAGCAATTTATTCTTTGTCTAGTGGATACCCACCTGAAGTGAAAACACAAATACACGTGTTGAATCATCTTGATTTGTTGGAACAACTCTATCTTGGCACAATAAATTTCTATTATTATAAAGTGCCTGTTTATATGCCTGTTGAATTATACAGTATTATTAGGATAGCCCCCAGTTTGTAGTATTGTGACTTATTCTTTAAAATATATTTTAAATTCTTCACATGTTGAACAAATGCATCTCATATATCTTAAAAACTGTGATATCGGAAGTCTATGTTTTAACGCTTCAACATGGCAACTAGAAAAGTGCAAAACATATTTTAGTCTATATGTTTCCATATACTATTGTTAATAAGTCCATATGTTCTTTCTTGATTTTAATATCTTAAAAAGAAATGCCCGTTGTACTACTAATTATGCCCTAATTGGCGTCCCAATTAGCCTTCACGTAGGAACACCTTCCTCTCAGCACCAAGACGCTCTCACGTCCCCTGGGTAGATTTTAACTGAAAAATAAAAACGCGACCACTAGAGGGTGCTATTGCAACACGTCGGGGTCACCCCTGAAGTGAAAGGCTGCTTACTTTACTTCACCGGAGATACGTTGTGAAGGAAAAAGAAAAACCAAAAATAAAAATAAAAACCAACAAAGTTACATTGTATATTCCAAAGCAAATAACTTTATTCTGGTAATAAGTATTATAGCAGCATTTGTCATCGGAAATAAATCAGTTTGGACATATACAATGGAGAGAAAAAAACTCATACGAACAGTGCCAGCATCTTTCTGTAAGCATGGCGCAGTCTCTCTATGGAAACTCAGACCCTTCCCCTGGCTGGGAATATGTTATCACCCTATTGGATAAACCAAATGCCTATCTAACTCTCTCCTAGTCCACACCTCCATTCTTCCCTGGGGAGCCCTGGACAGGCATAGCTTCTAGAACTTTCTTCTTCTTGAAGTTTCCATTCTTCACACAGGTACAGCATCACTTTATCAGTTCTTAGGTTCCCGGATGGAGTGTTCTGCTGACTGGCATTTTTCTTTCAGCGCTGTTAAAAAGCTCATTGTCTTTCCAGCACTGGTTGGTGTCCTTGAGAAATTTCACAGCAAGAAATACACACACTCATATGCCACACATTAGCATCTTAGCATCTGAACTGAAACCAGTTTGCACAAGCCCGTGACTTCAGCAAAATGTAGGAATAGGTCTCACAACCTGTAAAAGTCTCCCATAGGCTCCTGTCATCTATCTCACACCTAAAGATGTTTCCTCCTGCATCTAAGGATGCATCTAAGGTGGCTCTTATATCACAGACCATTGATTATTTGTCAAGTGTACAAGAATTACCTTATACTGTTAAGTTTAGCAGTAGTTTAAAAAAAGAAAAAGCAGTGAGGTGCGGTGACCCCTAAACTTTATTTTAAGTAGAATTTTGTGTTGTTTTTTCTATTTTTGTGTAAAGGAATAAAATTAGCCTTGTGGACAAATGAAATGTGTTCATTTTTTTGGACCACCCTACTGCACAGGTTCAACCATTAGTTCTCAGTCTCCATCTGCTGGTAGGAAAAGATAAACCTATGCTTCAAGAGGCAGTGGAACTAAGAGATTGAAGAAAGAACATAAGAAAGCCCATAAAAATATTAAAAAGTGTTGGTGCTAGTAATGAACCTTGTGATGCACCACAGGTAGATTGAAAAGGAGGATAAAGTACCAACACCAATATACGTATGTAGGCAGCTGCACTGCCCAATCTCGCCCCACAATAACTTACCGCTAAACTTTAACTCTGTTAGTACTACTCAATATGTAACATTTTTTAATCATTGTAAACTGCATAGAACTTCACGGTCCTGCAGTATATAAACTGTTATTTTTATTATTATTATTATACAGTATTGTGTTTGATCGATTTGTAAAATGAAAGTTAAATCAGGTTAAATCTATGCTTGTAATACCAATTGCCTGCAGTTGTGTAAGAAGGCAGTTTTGATTGTCCAGAGACAGCAAAGAGATCAATGGGAAAGTAAGAACACTGATAAATCTTGATCAAGAATTTGCAAGATAGTAACTGTAAGGCCTAGCAAAGATGTTTCTGTGCTAGAGAATAACAGGGACAAAGTTTATTCTTGTGGACTCTATCGTCATTGCACAAGCCTCCAATACTTATGACTTTATATTTTAATCTTTTTATTAAAGTATAAAAAGGGACAGTATTCTGTACAAGTTTATAAATCACAAATAGAACCTTCCATTTCTATCTGGTTTTGGTTCAACCTTCCCAAAAATTCAGTCGCCTATGTTTTTATATCATCTAGGAAGATAATTGGATTGTCTTTCAGACATGGGCGTAGAAGAGAACCTACACTGTTTAGTGGATAAACAGGAAAGTAAGTGTCTGTTAAATGCTGGAAAATGCTCCTTTATGCCAGCAATGATGGATGAATCTGTTGCAGTAATAGCAAGCTGGGCACATGACAGAAAGACGTTTCAGATGGTAGGAGTCTGATCAGCAGACAAGACTTGTTGCCACATCAAAGGCAGATAAAACACAAATGATCTCATTTAACAGTAGTTCATCAAAATCTAATAGCAGCTTCTGCAGTTTTTTTTAAATCATTGAATTCAAGAGATCATGTGATGCTGAACTAGAGAGCGGGTGTCGGCGGTTTGAGCTCCCGGACCCACACAAGCTTAATTACTAGTAACATAGTAGATGACGGCAGATAAAGACCCGAATGGTCCATCCAGTCTGCCCAACCTGATTCAATTTTAATTTTTTTTTTTTTTTTTTTTTTTTCTTCTTAGCTATTTCTGGGCAAGAACTCTAGATTGAACTCTTTATGAGAGTTTTTTGGGCAATCGGTGATTTTCCTATGAGCAAAGGCATCAGAGAGAGCATGGTGGCTAGAATATCTTTTTGTCATGGGTTCCAGACAATTAAAAGGTCACAGCCGCATGGGATAAAGTAAGATGGCGAGTGACAGTACAGCTGAACACACTTTGGTGGGATCCACATGGGCTGCGGAGATAGTGACTGAAGTGAGAACATTATTGGAGACCTCTGTTACTAAACAGTTAAAAAAATATGGAACACAATTTGACTTTGGTGGATGCAAAGATTGGGGCATTACGAATGGACATTCAGACTTATCAAGAGAGGCTCTTGGCAGTAAAGGATGCCATATAAGAACAGGAGACCCAGCAGCGAGAGATGCAGCAAACAACTGCTCAACTGGAAAATAAGAATCACTTGAAATGGGTGAATTTGTGCTTGGTTGGTCTGCAAGAATCTATAAAGGAGCCTGACCTGCAGAGCTTTCTGGAAAAGTGGATTCCTCAAACCCTGCAACTCAGCACCCTGAATGGAGATTTTCATATAGAGCAAAACACCAGTTGGACCACCAATGCAAGGGGAACTTTGAAACCACTGAATTCTGCACACAAGACATTCTAAGAACAATTCAAAAAAATAGCCCACTACAATATGATAACAAATGCATTCTCTGTTTCCAGGACTTTTCTGGTGCTATTTTAATGAAACACAAGGCCTTCTCATGAGTGTGCATGTTGCTTCATACCAAGAATATAGCTTCAGTGCTGCTTTACCCTATGAATTGACAGGCCCACCATCAGTGTCAGTTTCGCTTTTCCAAAGACAGCAGAAACACTGAAGTTTGCTCAGCAGTTATCAGACAGTAAGGACACTTCATAACTGAATTTGATTTGGACCTGCTTCATTTTTTTTTCCACGTACTGATCTTGTAGTTCAATTATGTCATAGTCTTGGAACTGCTGGGCTGACTGCAGATGCCAGTTCCACAAACTTAGGACAAATGATGGAAGGATGCAGATGCCAGTTCCACAAACTTAGGACAAATGATGGAAGGAAGGAGGGAGGGGCATGAACTTAGGACTCAGAATGAAGGGAAAGAGGGAGGGGAACATAAACCATAGGATTGAAGAATGGAGGGAGTGAGGGAAAGAGATGCTGAGGTGAAGGAGGGAATAGAAAGGGAGAATTGGGTGTTAGGGGAAAAGAGATGGTACATATGAAGTAGTGCAGCTCGATTTGCGATTCAAATCAATTCACTTTGGGTGAATCGAATCAAATTGATTCGTTTAAAAAAAAAAAAATCGTCCTCGCTGATTCGGTGGGGGGCAGTCAGGAAGTTCATGAGGCTATGCCAGTCTTCAATGCAAGACCTGCACACCTGCCCGGAGCTCTATTCCACCATTACCATCTCTGCGAGATCTGGTACTTATTTACCCTGCTAGCTCCCCAACAGCACTGAGCATGTTCACCGTTGGGGCTGCAGGCAGCGTTACAAACACGCTGCCTTTGCAAGCCCCAGAAGCTTTTCCTCTGTTATAGCGTCTGACCATAGAGCAGGCTGCCTTTTGAGTGTTAGGGTGGGATTTGGTATCCTGGCATGGTTTACGCACTGTGGAAGTTGGAATTTGTGTGCTTTGCAGAGCAAGGAACAGGTTCGGGTAGGGCTGAACAGTGACTCATGGAGAGATCAGTGTTCCACTGACAACTGTCATGGGGTTGGAATGGATGAAAGACTTCCCATGTTGTGCATCTTTGGGAGAATTTTCGCCTATGCAGGGACAGGAAACTGTAGCTGAGTGATAGGCTTCCGGGGGCACTGAAGGCATCATGTTTGCTTCATTCGCGCTGCCCATGTGACCCCAAGAGTGAAGTGCAGCGAGCAAGTAAAGGATCCTGCGGGGGATGGGAGAATAGAGTGTGAGCAGGCCCAGATGAGTGGGACAGGCTGGATGGAGAGAGATTGACCTGTGGGGAGCTAGTCAGAGACTCTGCTGGCGTTGGTTGGCGGAAGATGAAATGTTAAAAAGAGACTGCAAGAGAAACTAGTGAGAACAGGATGAGAACAAAGAGCAGAGTACTGGGTAAAAATCTGGATCTCGTGCTTCCTTTAAAATGATGAAGGATCCGTGCATGGGCGCAGAGAGAAGGGGGAGAACATGCCGGGCCGAGGAAACCTCTTGGACTGGTTTGTTTGTTTTTTTTAAGTACAGAGGGGGAAGGGTATTAAAAGAAGTGCCAGATTGGGCGGGGGGGGGGGGGGGGAATCCCACTACAGGGAATTATCCAGAGAATGGAGGATAATGGGTCTCAGAAACCAATCTGGCTAAGGAATTCAATCCAATACCAGATTTCAATGGTTCAAAATTTCCATCCCTCTGGTCTCCTACTCCTATTTTTATGAGTTTTTTCAATCAATATTTTTGCAATATCAGTCAAAAATTACTTATCTTAAAATAGTAGAGTTGCTGACAAGCCCGATGGGGACCCGTTTCGCCAATTACATGGCTTTATCAAGGGTTCTCAGGACGCTCTGTCAATTTAGTCATGCGTCCTGCCTTACTTATGGCCAATATACTGCTAAATGTATACTGGGCCCTAAGTAAGGCAGGACGCATAACTAAATTGGCAGAGCATCTTAAGAACCCTTGAAACCCATGTAATTGATCATGGAGCTTATCTTACTCAGACACAGCTATTCTGAATGGGGGGTGGATGTTGCATGGTTAATTCCTTTTATCATGCTTTCTGGGTATGTCTGCCAGTACATTTATTTTGGAAATCTATCGTTTCTTATTTAGAGAGTTTTGGACATGCGAATACTTGACTCTGTAAAGGGTTTCTGCTGATCGGTCCCGGGTCCTTTGTGCTGAGGGTTGAGGAGCTTGGCTTTTTATAAATAAAGCAGGATTGGTAGGCAAAAAGATTATTTTGAAAGTTTGGAAAAGCGCTTCACCCCTCCTTATTTTCAATGGCGGTATTCATTGCACTCATTAATGTTGATGGAGCAAGTAAGTGCTCATTCTTCTTCCCCTTGCCTTCGAAAGATATCTTTGGATTTGGGGATCACATGTTCAATCCTTGCCACTGAGGGCCCGTAGATTAGTGCTCAGTTCTCTTTCACTACGGCCCTTCTCCCCCTCCCCACACTTTTTTTTTTTTCATACCAAATGACAGGGAGCTGGTTCAGTTTTGAGAGGGAAAGTGGGTGGCATGGGCAATACCTATAATGTGTAGGTGGCTCATAGAAGGACTGGGAAAGGGGGAGTGCATTTCAGTAGGGGTAGGGCTATAGGCTGCTTGGTTGCTGGGGTTCCATAAGAGGCCAGGTGCCCCGGTTTCTGTATAATGTGGGCACTGTATAAAAATAAATATTTCTGAGTAATTGCTTGTTGATTTGGGGGGGTTCAGGTTGTGGGGAGGGGGAATGTACAAAATTTATGTCACTTTAATTCTTATAGTGTGACCTATGGAATTCTTTTTTGTATTCATTGTATTTTTTGACATTTCAATAAAAACAGATTTTCTACTAAATCATTGAATTCCATTGCCAGTTGTCTAGCATGTGTTAAGTTTTTACATAATGATACTAGTCTCAAGTTTTTAGAGAATGACACAGGGACAAAGGCTTGTAATGGACAGACTTGCACAGTCTGTGTCCCATATATGGTTATTCGGTGTAGGATGGGCTGGGGTGGGCATTAATGGGAACTCCACCAACTTGGAACATGAGGATGTTACTGGCCAAACTTTATGGTAGATATCCTGCAAACAGTGGGGTGATTGGATAATCTGGAGTAATTTTGGTTGGCAACTTCAGCATTTGGAACCTAGGACAATACCAGACTTACAGTCTATGACCCAGAAATATCAAAGTTAAACAAGTTCCTGCTGAACCAGAACATACACAGGTAAGGCTAGTCTCAGGGCACTGGTCTTTGACCTAAGGGCCGCTACGTGAGCGGACTGCTGGGCAGGATGGACCACTGGTCTGACCCAGCAGCAGCAATTCTTATGTTCTTAATGGGTATAACTTATGAGCAGACTGGATTGACCTTTCAGGTCTTTATCTGCCATCATTACTATGTTACTGTGTTATTCCCGTGGGCTCTGTATCTGTTTCTGCCCCATCCCCCTGGGCCCTGTGTCATTCTCTATCTTTGATGATTCCTGATGTGGATTTATTTAGTTAGCTAGTTTTATAGCCTGTCCTCCCCTGGAGTCCAGAACAAGTTACAGAGTTACATTCACAATATGCTGGAGGCATTAGACTAAGGGTTACAGAGATACATTCACAACCAAACTGGAGACATTAGATTAATGGGACCACGGTAGGAGTTGGAGCAATGGAGAATTAAACCCACAGGCCAAGACTACCATTCCTATTTACAAGAAAGACGATTAGCAAAGTAGGAACCTAATCTTTCCATACCTGTCTCTATCACAGCAGCTTCTGGTGTGAGAAACGTTAGTAGAGCATCATGGAGGTGTCTTAAGTAACTTGGTGGATGGGCTATTGAGCCATAGAGAGGAGGACCCAGGCTAATAAGACATTATATTTGTGGTGGAAAGTGTGAGGCCACCAAAATCCTACTATACTAATATCTAATCTTTTATTTGTGCGTCGCACAAGGCGACATCAAGAGAGGAAGGATTAGGAGAAATGGGGAGAGGGAGGGAGAAGTAGAAGAAGGTAGAAGTATGGAGAACGGTGAGAGGGAGACTCTTAAAGTCAATCAATTTGTACCTTTGCTTAATCTTTGTAAACCGCATAGAACTTCACGGTATTGCGGTATATAAGCTGTTATTATTATTATTATTATTATATATCAAAAATATCGGTTTTCAGTTCCTCCAGAAGATGGTGTAGCTAGGTTTTGTTCTGGTGCCACTTGCAGCCTTAAAGGCTATTGGTGTGGGAGATAGGTCGGTATAGGAGGTTTTGAGGGAGTTTTGGATTGATCACCATAAATTATAAGGAATTTATGGTGAGATGTATATCTGGCACCCTCTAAAGGTGTCCTACTGATGTCTATGTGGCCAGGCTATTACAATGCTGGCCCCTCCCATTTCCAAATGGTCTAGATTTGGACATTTTCAACTTGGATGTTTCTGTGGCCTCACACATTCCACCATAAATGTAGTGGTTAGAGTGTCTGATGAGCCTGGATTCTGCTCTCTACGGCTCAATTTCCCATCCACCAGGCCACTTAAGACACCTATGTAATGCTCTACTAATCTTTCCCATACCAGATGCTGCTGTTCTAGAGACACGTATGTATGGTTTTATTTATATTTAGGGGGTTAGTGACCACTGGGAGAGTGTGTGGGAGTCATTGTTTAATCCCTCCAGTAGTCACCTGGTCAGTTTGGGTATCTTTTTGGCACTAACAAGTCTAGCTCAAAATGTCTAAGTTCCGTCTAGGACGTCCTGCAAAAGGTTTGATTATTGCCGCAAAACATCCAAATCTAACCTGGTCCACAGCCCACCCATAACACGCCTCTAACACATCCCTTTCTGAGATGGACGTTTTGGAGGGTGAACATCATACAAAATTTCTAAGTTCTTTGTTTCAATTATCCACACTTGGATGTCTTACAGAGAAAAATGTCCATGTGTTGATTTTTGGAAGTCTTTATCTTTTGAAAATGCTCCTAAAAGTCTCTGTAGGATATAGAGTGGTCATTGTGCTACCGACCAGTGTTACAAGACATGTCTCCAATCAACAAGGGTGTGAGCAGGGCTGCAACTTGTGCCCTGACAAAGAATGAAAAAGAACAAAAACGGCCACATTGGAAGCATGAAAGGAGCACAGTCTTCTCCTTTGTGAGGCTTTTTGGCATCTACCACAGTCTTGAGTAAATTTGAAAGAAGCCTGTGATATCTTGGTCAATTGGTGTAGTCAAATACAGTGGGTATAGTAGCAGCAAGAGATCTAAGGGACTGTAAACAGGAGACATGCACTAAAGTTACTGACAACGTGTAAAGTGTCAAACAGTAAATAATTAAGCAGTGCACCACAATCCAAGTGAATTTAAAAGAAGTCAGTGATGTCATCTTGGCAAATATCTGGTCACTAGGTGCATCTGATATAGCAGTGAGAGATCTAAGGGACTTGACAATCAATTGGTGGGGTCAGGTACAGCATGCGTAGTACAGTGAGAGATCTAAGATAGAGAATAACACTGACTGGTAGCCGCAGGTAACCCAAAGGAACGAGGGGGAAAACAGATTGGGAACCGCAGGTACGGGGACAAGGCCATTCACCGCCCTATGGAGTAAAGTAAAGTCTCTGCCATGCGTTGCCTCCCTTCCTACCCCTCCCAATCAGCAGCCTTCCTCGCGATCGTATGGTCCATCAGTCCCTTCCCTCCTCCCGATTGCCACGGTCTGTGCATCTCATCCCCTCATCAGGCCATCTCCCTCCCTTCCCCTCACTATCGCTTTTCAGAGTTTTCTCTGAGCGGCCCGGACGCCACAGCCTTCTTACAAGTCACACACAATTGCCCTGATGCAAGCTGAGCAGGCAGAAACATTAAGTTTTGTCAGAGGAGAAGCTTCAGGGCAGTTGTGCGTGACTTGTGAAAAAGCTGTGGTATCCGGGCCACTCGGAGAGAAAACTCGATTCTGAAAAGTGCCCACAAAGGTGACAGGAAGGGAGGAGATGACCCCAAAAAAGGAAGAGTCGAGTGGCGCTGAAGGGGAATGAAGAGAGGAACAGACACTGAAAGGAAATGGGGAGGAGAGAGGAGGGAGCAGATGCTGCATGGAAGTGAGGAGGGAGAGGGGAGCAGACACCACATGGAAGTGGGGAGGAGAGAGAGAGGGGGGAACAGATGCTGGAAGGAAGTGGAGAGGAGAGGGGAGAAGACATTGAAGGGAAGTGAATCGAGAAGGAGGAGTAGATTTTGGAAGGAAGTGGGGAGGGGAGAGAGGAACAGACACTGAAGGGAAATGGGGAGGAGAGGGGGGAACAGATGCTGTATAGAAGTGGGAGAGGGGAGCAGACTACTGGCTGCATGGAATCGGGGGAGAAGAGAGAGGGGAACAGATGCTTTAAGGAAGTGGAGAGAAGAGAGAGAAGAGCAATCACTGGAAGGAAGTGGGGAGGAGAGAGGAGAGCAGACGCTGGAGGGAAGTATGTTCTTATGGAGAGAGAGGGAGAAGCAAATGCTGGATGGAAGTGAGGAGGGGAGAGAGGGAAGCACATACTGGATGGAAGGAGGGGATAAAGAAAAAAGGGCACATGTTAGATTAGGGAAAGAGGATAGAGTTAATAAGATATTGGAAGGGGTGAGGGAAAGAGGTGGCAAGCTGTAGGTAGACATGAAAGGAAAATAAGGACTGGAAGGTAAAAAAGTAAGCAAGCGGTAGAAAACAGATTGAGAAGGAAGATAAGAAAAGGAAGGGAGAGGAGAGAGATACCAGAGCATTGGGGGAGGGGAAGGAGACAGATACCAGATCTGAAGGAAGGAAAAGAGGAAAGAGATGCTAAAAACCACCTGGGGGAGGGAGTGAGAGATGGAAGGGAAGAAGACAGATATGCCAGACAATGGGGGGAGCGGAGCGAAGAAGATGGGTGCCAGACCAATTGGGTTGGATTGGAGGGAGAGATGGAAGGGAGAGGCAGACAGTGCAGATGCCTTATGGAAGAGGCAGAGAGAAGGCAGACAGTGAATGTAAGGAAGAGAATGATGAGAAGATGAGGAAAGCAGAAACCAGGCAACAAAGGTAGGAAAAATTTTGTTTCTCTTCTTTTTTCTTTTTTTTTTTTGCTTTAGGATAAAGTAGTAGTGTAGCTGTGTTGATAAACGTTTATAAACAAAGGCTTGCCAGCTGAAGATCTCTTCCTCTAGTTCGGCAGCCAGAACTCTGATTTATAAAATGACAATTGTACAGGATATTGTTTTTTTGTATACTTTAATAAAATAAGTTCAGTATAAAACTGAGGCTTGTGCGGATGGGATCAGATGGTTTTTGGGGACGGGGACTGAGCTCGCAGGGATGGGGCATGGTCGGGGTGGAGATGGGGACAAATTTTTTCCCTGTGTCATTCTCTAATCTAAGACTGTAAATAGGAAACTTGCACTTCAGTTCCTGACAAAGATATTAATATGCAAAGTAATCAAAAGTAAATAGTTACTTATTTTATAATAGCCTTCATGGTTGCTGAGAGTATTTTTTTTTTTTTTTAAATGAAACCATGTTTTCTGTTTTAGTCTACTGTAAAAGTAGAAGCCCATTACCACTGCATTGTTTGTGCAACAACCATTCAACGGAGATCTGACATGGTATCACACATTAAGCAGCATGTGGCCAGTGGTGAGACTTCAGGTGGATTCGCTGCAGGTGGGTAGTTTGTGTATTGTGGATCACTAAAATTATTCAAGATGATGCTTCTGAGCTATGCCTGTCAATATTTAACATAACTGTGATAGATGTCTGTAAACTAAAGCAACCAACTGCTGAGTGCTGAGAGCCAATCAATAAAAGATATAGAGCAGAGTTTCTTTACTTCCGGAGGCTGGCAAGACTGAAGTTAGGCTGAGATAAAAAGTCCTTAGACTGTGCTGAAATACACCATGGGAGCTATTCATCTGTTCCTTGCACAGGATTTGGCTTTAATGACCCAGGCCACAGGAATAGCTGTTGCTGGTGTCTCTGTCAAAAATTCTTGGCCTTAATGCAATGAGACGAAATAACGTTTCTAACTCATTTGGGGAACATTCTAGCAGCAATATCTACAGCTCTCCTTGTTTGCTTACTCTCAGAGAATCTACTCATTCCTCCTGCTCAGACATCCTGTTTGCTTGCTGCATAATTTCCATGTTTCTGTTCTCCCTTGCCAGTTTTCACTGCATTTCCTGCCAAGCTTTGTGTGGGGTTCATTTACCCCAGTGGAGCTAAGTATTTTGGGCAACAACAAATTTTGAACTGTAAATTCCACCACCCTCCTATGTTACTGCATGATTCCCCCCACAATTACCTCACTTGTGTTAGAGGAAAGCAAGACCTTGATGGCAGTCCTGAGATCTGTGGTTCCCAAACCTGTCCTGCATACAAATCTATCTCATGCATATTCACTGTGGATATTCTGAAAACTCAACTGGCTAGGGTTACCTCGGGACAGGTTAGGAAACCACTGTTTTAGATAGTCAATTCAAACTTGACAGTTCAAGACCTGATATTCTAGAAAAGAAATTGAATTCCTATTTTTTAAAATCTTTCTTGAAAAATAGGGGACAACTTAACTAATAACGAAAAACTACACAGAAGCATCAACTGACTGTTTACAGAAGAGTCCATTTCATTCCCACCTTGCCAAACAACTCATTCTCCTCTTGCAGCATTGTTTTCCCAGGATCAGGTCTATACTCACTCCCTATCTACAGCCTACAACCCACCTGACCTTCACTACTATCCCACTTTAAACATAATGCACTCTTCTACTGTGACCAGCCTCTGTGCAACTCCACCCCTCTTCTCACCCTGTCTCTGAACATCTCATCCTCACCATAATGCTCTCTTCCATCTGTTTTTCAATCCCTGTTTCCTTCTACTGAGCATCAGATGGTCTTAGATTTCTCCACATTCCCTTAAGTGGCCATGTAAGCTGCTGGTACTTTGTTTCTTCATCCTTTTGTTCTTCTATTCTCTAATGTGGGGCCCTTATCTTTCAACCAGTGCACTGCAATGGCTAACTGTGCTACCATCAAAACTCCTAATTGGCTCCTTTTTCCCTTCTTCCAGCTCTGGGCAGCTCCCTAATACCAACAAACAATACTTAGGATGTAGCTCCTGTTCCCATTACACTTCTCCCTCAATATTCGCGGGGGTGAGGGGCAGAGCCGGCATGCAAATAAGAACAGGGGGAGTGTCCAAGATGGCAACGGGACTGGTGAGCTGCTAGCCGATCGCGTTGAGGGATCTCTTTTCTTCTTTGAGCACCATGCCTCACACGAAGCGCAAAGGCTTGGTCCGTTTGGGACCCCCACCAGCCAGTTCATCCATGCCGATGTGCTAGACTATGCTGGATTTCGCAGCTGCCAGTGTTTCTCCTCTGATTGCGGGAGTGTGAGGCTTGCAACCGTTGGCATCCCGGGACTTAGCCGCCACGCTGGAGCCAGAAGTCTCTCTATCGCCTCCTGACCCGGTAGTGCCTCCGTCTCCCACAGCCGCACTGTTCAGGCAGTTGAGTGGCTCTGTAACTGAGGTGGTTGATGGAGCCGACTCACTAGAGGGGAGCAGGACAGAGGACGGAGCTGCGGTGAAGAAGAACCAACTAAGGGCTGAAGGTGATATCCTGATCCCACCAACGGAGGTAACTTTACTGGATGTCTGGAAGACACTCCAGAGAATGGATACTGCTATTCAAAAAACAGCGGGGGAAACTTTATTGTTAGTGACTAAGGTAGACTCATTGGTAAAAACAGTTGATGATTTAAAAACAGATGATGAGACTAAACATGATATAGTGAAGCAGGAGATAAGTGCTTTGAAATCTGTCTCTGAAAGTTTGATTAAAGATAAATTAATGATACATAGGAAAATAGAGCAATTTTAATATTCAGTTTCAATTAGACCCCATGTATAGGTCCCAGACTTTTCTTTTTGTCCCCTCTATTTTACTCCATTTTCTTATCTTTACTCTTTGCCACCTTCCTGATGTGTTCTCCTTAAATGTTTCTTCTTTTTCTTTAATGATTGTAGTTCATCCCCCTTTCCGATTGCACGTCGCTGGCCCACAAGCCTTCGCCCGACGTTGGAACTCGGAGGGTAGGCAGGTTTCAGCATGCAGGGAGGGAGGAAGGCAGTTTACGGCGCAGTAGGGAGGACAAAGGCTGGAAGGCAGGCAAGGAGGCACGAGCTCGGGAAATGGGAGGGAGAACGAAGGACAAAGGCTAGAAGGCAGTGAGGGGGCACGAACTCGGGACATGGGAGGGAGGGAATAGAAAGGGACAATTCTTGGGCCTGAGTGAAGAGAGGAAGGAAACTCATGAAATCACCAGACAACAAAAGTAGTAAAAACTATTTTATTTTCAATTTAGTTATCAAAATGTGTCAGTTTTGATCATTTATATCTACTGTGGGTATTGTGTGTATATGAAAAATGAAATGAACAACCTAGCAGGGAAAGGGAGACAGGGTGCAGAGCCTGGTATATATTAGTGCACAATTTGGTTCAGAATGTTTTTTTTCTGGTTTTCCTACTCTAAATCTAGGGTGCGTCTTATGGTCCGGTGCGTCTTATGGAGCGAAAAATACGGTATATTTTATGTATTTATTTATTTGTTTTGTAACAAATTGTCTTGTAGTTTGTTCCCTACTTTTAATATTGTCATGCGCATTGAAATACTTGACATTGTGTGTACAACAAATTTTTAATAAACTTGAACTTGAAACTTGTGATTTTGTTTTTAAAGTATTCAGCTAAAAGGTTGGCTGAGGGTGGAGGGGTGTCGTTATTGGCCAGGTAGGGTTTGGTGTCAGTGAGTTATTTTAGTAATTGGAATAGTTTTTTAGTAGCTTGGGAATCTCTGCCTATTTGGTTAGAGTAGTGTGTCTTTCTTTTTTCTTTCAGTTTTAGTTTGTATTATTGGTTTAGTTTTCTCCATGCTGTTTTTGTGGGCTCTTGATTACTTTTTCTCCATTTTCTTTCTAGTCATCTGCATTGACTTTTGAGTTGGAGTAGTTCGTTCTGTGCTAAATTTTGGGGACTGCTTTGATACAGACTACTGTACCCTTTATACTGGAAGGGAAGATTAGGTTCTTACCTCGATAATCTTCTATCCAGTAGACAGCCCGCCCTGTCAGAGTATACCTGCTTAACCCTTTCAGGACCATAAGGATCGTAGGCCACTTTTTGTGGTTTTGACGACATTTTTATGGTAAAAAGGGCTTGCAGATGCCAAAAAATTGATTTTTTTTGTGAAATATCATTATTTTTTTTAAAAAAAATCACACTTCTGGCTTATGGACAGTGTGGCAAGTGAATCTTCTCGTCAATCTGGCAACGACGCTAATGAATGAATGTCGGAACCAGTTTGTTTACATAAAGGCAGTATCATATGGAATCCGTACATATCAAATTTAGAACTGTAGACTATCCCAATCAAAATTTATAGGATTTTAAAGTTATGGGACAAATATGTCCCTTGGTCCTGAAAGGGTTAAGGTCTCAGTTGTATTGTGGCGTTCCAGATGCTTGTTTTTAGGCAGCCAAGATATAAAGAAATGCTCATTGGATGCCCTTCTAACAGAGATGAGTGATACAATAGTTCTCTATATCATAAGCTTATAAGAAGCAAGAAATGCTGTATATATGTTGGTGCTGGTTACACTCAGGAAGGTTATGTTTCCATTTGATTAATTACTTGTTTTCATTGCAGAGCAGAACAAAATTGACTTTTGTCGGGGAATTCCCTGTGTCCTCTTTGTTGTTTATCCTATTTATAAGTCATCTATTGCTTTGGTACGAACTGAGGGAGAAGAGCACTGCCCAGTGACACAAGGATGCAGAGCTGAAGAGCTGTTTGATGCCTTCTGCAAGTTTCCTGCAATTGGGGGGTGGGGTATAAAACCTATAGTCCAAACTACTCTACCCATCTACTGGAAAGAAGATTATCGAGGTAAGAACCTACTCTTCCTATTTGTCTTTTTAATATTCCAGCATTGCTACTGCACTATGTGTAATAAGAATTCTCTCAGAGCTGCCTGCACCAGCTTTTTTTCTCAATAGCATGGCCCTTCACTATGGTGAACCTGGTCCCCTTTCCTTAGATCCATGGTTTGTACTACATCTTCGTTGTCTGCAGTTGACTTGAATTGGATTGAAAGCAGAGATCCATCTTGTTATTGGGATTGCCAGAAGTACAAGGGAGCTTATTTTATTTTATTTTTTTCTCTCAGGGAGCATATGGAGCTGAAATGGGGCAACCAGCTTCATCCAGCCATTTCTGCATTGTCAGTGCCTTGGTTGCCTGCAGCTGCACTATCCTTTAGTCACTTCTGACCTTCTTTCTTACAGAGCAGATGGAAGCAGACACAAATGTATGGGTTCTTCCTAATTACTCAACACCCCAGAAATCAGACACTTACTTTAATCCAAGGATGAAAATAAGTAGGTAAGAGACAGCAGTTGATAGGGTCTTTTTTTTTTTTTTTAACTTTTATTAATTCATTTGGAGCTTCAAAACTTTCATTATTATGGCTTTAAACTTTTGCAAATGTAATTGGTTAATTTGAGAGCATCATTCATAAAGGTGTTTTCTAGGGAAAAACCTTTAATGTCTTATCCATTTGAGTCTCGGATTGGTATTCCTTATTCACAATTCACTGATTAAGACAAGCTGTAGGTACAAAGGGAAATTCTGTAAGGGCTGTCTAAAGTTAGGTGTCTGCTGGCACCTAGCTTAATTATTTTAATCGGCTTTAAGTGGCATGGTTGATCGTGCCATTAAAAGCCAATTTTTTTTAAAAAAAATTTTTTAATCTAGGTGCCTCCCGGGACCAGCAGCTAACACCCAGGTGCCTAGAGGAGTTTAGTGATGCTGCATGCCTAAGTAAGCATGTTTAGGGATGGAGTTGACCTTAGACATGATTCTTCGATGAATCTAGGCACTGGAAATATAGGCCTTTAAAATCCTGGACTACATTACCAGTGCCTAAGTTCGTAGTTAGGTGTCAGTAGCGATTCTCTAAGTGGTGCCTGAATGTGATTGACATGTGACAGATGTAATTTTTCTATGCACCTGCCACTTATAGAATCAGCCTCAAAGTGTTTAGAAAGTGATAGTAAATATCGGCAGAAGTTCTCAGACTTGTCCTTGGAGAGTGCCAGCCAGTTAGGTTTTCAAGATATCCACAATGAATATGCCCGAGATAAATTTGTATGCAATACAGTATGTGCAAATTTTTCCAAGGACAAATAGGATAAAATATTGATGCTGATGTTGAGGAAGGTCTAGAGACCCTCTCCATGTCTGTGCATCCCCAGTGTCTGATGCAGCTCCTAGAGTCAGAAATTGGTGTTTCCAATGTTCATGCTGATGGACTGGACTTCTCTGCACCAAAAATCCTTTTGCACTGCTTTTCATGACCTTTGAAGCCGCTCCTTAACATCTACAAACAGTTACAAGAAGGAGGAATTTTAATCGGGTCCCAGGTATTGCAGGTACCAGTTATGGATGGATATGCTCCTGTTATACCCGAAACACTTCTTAAAGCCCAGACTTGCCCAGAAAAAATAGCCACAGAGAAATCAAATGACTTAAAAAAATTTACCCAGCCAGATGGCTGAGGCCTAAAAGGGCCTAGTGGGCTGTGCAAAAAAAAAAGCTGAAAAAGTGCTGAAAAACCTAAGCAAAGTCAGAACTACACATGATAAACAAATTCTGCTCAAAAAAGTTAGACATGAATTGAGAAGAGCTATCAAACTGCTCCCTAGAAAAATCAAGACTGGCTAGGTCCTACATGATAGTGGCAGGCAGGACCAGATATGGTACATGGTACAATGCTCTAAATACATGGTCAGTGCTCTAAAAAGTTGTAGTAAACAAGCTGATAAGTGTTCCTATAGGCGCTTCATCAGATGGTGTCAACCTGTTATAAAAATATTTATTCTCTTGTCCTCAGAAAACACCTGTTTACAAGTAAATAACTTTGTCTTATGCATATTCATTATAGGTATACTGAACACCAGACTGGATGATATGCGCCCAGGAGGGGTTTCAGAACCACTGGCCTGTAATGTTTGAACCCAAGTATAGATTATATAGAAGCTTCAAGAGCAATCAAAAAGCCACATACAGCGTAAACTTTGGTTTTAAAGTTTTGCTGTTTTCATTTGGGGGGGGGGGGTAATTCAGTATTCTAGGCACTAACATATATGTGTGTATTACTGTGTTCTACTTTAGAATACTTTTTCAAAACAGCACTAAATTTATAAAGAGTCTTTTGTGAGAGTATGATTCATTCAACTATTATCTTGAAAGTGTATGGTTCTCAACACCTTCAATGACCCCTCACTTCCAAAAGTATATACATAAACCCTCAGAAGTACCACCTAATACTCAAAAGTTTCATTGTATTAGGCTTTATGTACTACTTCCTCTCTGGATCTTACAATTCCTGTCAAATTTTAATTTATTTGCTTAAATGAATGTAGATGTTTTAGTACTTAGCTTATATTTGTGTCTTATTTTCAAGGATTATATTGCCAACATGTTTCACCCAAGGGGTATTCTCAAAGCTCATATCCCTAGTGATATAAAGAACACCATATTTACCATCACTAAAATATTATTCAAACTGTAAAAACACATCTGATTAATAGGTGACTACATTTTATAAATAGAATTATCACTTAACCTTATCCACATACCTTTATTCAGCTTACTGCCATTGTAACCGACCACTGAATGTTATTTCAAAATGGCTGCGGCGTCTTTCTAATTGCCTAAAGTACCCTCCCAGAACATCAGGCAGTGACGACATCAGGACGACACTATTGCTGAAGAAGGTTTTTTTTATTTTTAACAGATTGTTCATACTCACTATATTTTACTACCCCGATTTTAGACACCCCCCTCCCCGCCCGAATAAGAATCCTCATATCAAGGTGGCCCATTCCAACTCAAGATTTAAACCGGAAGGGATCACCATGTTAAGTTGGTAAATCCATCTTTGTTCCATAAAGTTACGTTTTTCTTCCCAATTTCCACCGTCTCTCCCTACTACAAGATGTTCAATAACTCTACATTGAATTTGTTCTACAGTATGATTTAATTGGATCCAATGTTGAACTAACGGGGCTAGGAGTGCCCCTGTACTGATGCGAGATTTATGTTCATTCAGCCGCACCTGTATTTATCGTTTGGTACGACCCACATATACCCAGTTGGTTTTACAGTTAGTATTCTCCCGAGCCTTAATGGTACGTTTTGTCTGGGGGTCCTGCCATTGGTGACCCTCAATGGTCTTATCGCACCATTGGCAGTGATGACATTTAGAGTGATTCCCAGCTATATTACTGGTGTTCTCATAGTGCTCCAAGATTTGACCTATAGTTCTCCCCTTTGTAAAAGCGAACATCGGGGGATCCTCAAAACCTCTCAAAGATTTCAAAATCGGCCAATGTTCTGTAATGAGAGAGATGACTGCCTTAGTTGTGTCTGAGTATGGTAATATGCAAATCAATCTCTCATCTTCCAACACAGATTGTCTTGAAGAGGATTTATCCTGGAGTAATAACTCCAGTTGTGCATAACGAGCTTGTAGGTATGCTTTCTGAATCGCCTTCTCCTGGTAGCCTCTTCGTCGAAACTGTTCCTTCATTTCCTCTGCAGCTATCTTGAATTCGCAAGTAGTGGAACAAATTCTCCGCACCCTCAGAAACTGGCAAATCGGGAGACTGTATTTAAGCTTATATGGGTGAAAACTAGAAAAATGTAGAAGGGTATAGAAGGGTACAGTTTTCTGTATAGGGTGGTCGGTCAATAGTTGATTTTCCTTCTTAGTAATCAGGATATCCAAAAATTCAATTTTTCTTAAGATGTAAGTAGCTGTGAATTGTAAATTGCAATTTCTGGTGTTCATCCATGTTATGAACCCTTCTAATTCTTGTTTTGTTCCATTTCATAGAAAGAAGATGTCGTCCATTAAGCGTCTCCATAAGCTGATGTGGGTCTGAAATTTAACGGAGGGGTAGATTTCTTGTTCCTCAAATTTGCCCACATAAAGGGTAGCCACTGAAGGGGCAAGGGTAGCCCCCATGGCAGCCTCCTGGGTTTGCTGATAGTATACCCCTTCTAAGGAAAAATCATTTTTGCAGATAACCCATTTCTCCTTTTTTGGGGTCTCCACAGTATCATCCCCTTCAGATGCTGCTCACCTGGATGAAACCAGTTCGCAGCAGTCTGTGCTGGTGGCTTCAGGGGGAGGCTCTCTACCAGAGCAAATCTTTTTCAGACACGGAGTGGTTTGCTCATGAAAGATGCCAGCCTGTCGGGCTGAGGTGCTCACTGCGGGGACCACTTCATTCAGGTTCAGTGAATTACCACATCAGGAGTGTCAGTCAATCGATCATCTGGAGCTTCAGGCTTTTTGGCTGATATTTTCTCACTGTGCTACCCACTCTGGCAGGAAAAGAGGTGTGTGTTCTCCTACAATGCCACGGTGATGGCATATATGAATTGTCGAGGGGACACTAGAAGCGTTCCTTTGAGATAGGCAGCTCATATACTGTTTGCTGGGCAGTATTACATCTGATGTCTCTCTCTGCAGTGCATGTGGCTGGAATCAAAACTGTACTGCTAGACTTCCTCATTCAACAAGTCCTGGACCTGGGAAAATGGTCCCTCTCACAAAGAGCATTCCATCTTATTGTGTAGCGTTGTGACCACCCATGGCTGGACTTGATGTCTTCATCCAGGACCTCATAAGTCAGGTGCTTCTTCATTCGAAGAACAGAATGTGGAAATTTAGGTCTGGCCGCCTTGGTTCTACCCTGGCCGGCTCATGACCTCTTTTCTGTGTTCCATCCATGGCCTCTTTTTGATTGATTCATCTGCTGGATAGCGTTGCATCCTGGCCTGGTGATCCTAGTGGCTCCAGATTGACCTCGTCTTCCGTGGTATGCAGATCTTGTACATCTTCAGCAGGACGATAAGAGAAAGCTCCCTCTTCTTCATTACCTTCTCAGTCAGGGTCCAATATCCATGGAGACTCCACAACGTTTTAGTCTTTCGGCATGGCTCTTGAGCTCTCAGCTTTGATGAAGCGTGATTATTCTGATGATGTCGTTTCGACATTTTTGAAGTCTAAGAAAACCTCTAATTTGGCCTCTTATGCCACAGCCTGGAAGGCTTTTCAACAGAGGTATGCCAAGGACCTGGTAGGACCCGAGCAGGCTCCCATTCCGGTGGTTCTGTCTTTTCTTCTAGCAGGTTTGGATATAGGTTTAGCTGTGGCCTCCCTTAAGGTTCAGGTAGCAGGCTTTTCATGCTTCCGAGTCCATAGGGGTTCCAGTTTTCTTACTGCTTATCCTGATGTGACCAGGTTTCTGAGAGGGGCACTTTGCTTGTGACCTCCCTTACATCTTTCTTTCCCTACATGGAATCTTAACCTTGTTCTGCAGGGCCTTGTGGAATCCCCATTCAAGCCACTGAAGGATGCTTCTCTTCTGGATCTGACGATAAAGTCTGTCTTTTTGGTCACCGTTGTCTCACCAAGATGTGTTTTGGAGCTTCAGGCTCTTTTGTGCAGTGAACTCTTTCTATAGATCACGAAAGTGGGGGTGGTTCTCCGTACAGTACCTTCTCCGTGCAATATCTTCTTTTCTATCGAAGGTGGTTTCCGATTTCCATATTACTTAGGAGGTTCATTTGCCTTTTCTTTCACTTCACGGGATCGGTGCGAAAGGATCAGATCTTCCGCAAATTGGACGTCAGGAGAGTCTTGCTCCACTATTTGGAGAAAACTAATGACTTTCAGCTGTCTGATCATCTCTTTGTCTTGATTAATCTGTCTTGGCCAGGTGGGCCAGCTTCTAAGTCCTCAATTGCCCATTGGCTTCATATGGCCATTTCTGCAACATAGGCAGCCACAGTAGGTAGCCACCAATTTCTTTTACAGCTCACTCGACTAGACATGTTGCTGCCTGATGGGCGGAGTCTTGAGCAATTCATCCAGATGAAATTTGCAGGGTGGCTACTAGGTCCTTTCTTTATGCCTTTACTTGGTTTTACTAAGTGGATGTGGCAGCTCACTTTGATGCCATTTTGAACCCTCAGTGTTGTGGACAAACTCTTCTGTCCCTCCTTAGACACTGCCATTGCTTTCATACATCACCTAGAGTAAGGGATCCAGAAGGGACGTAACAGAATGGAAAATTAGGTTTATACCTTCGATAATCTTCTTTCTGTTAGTCCTTGTAGGATTCCATACAATCCGCCCTCTCTGTGTAAATTCCGTTGTTTCGGAATCACCTACGTTTCTTTCTGCCTCAGTTATTCTTCTTACAGGCTTCAGGATCTTCCAGCAAGTTGACAGATCGTGGGGGGCAGTTTGCTCTTCTGTGAGTATGCATCTAGACCAGACATGGGCAACTCTGGTCCTTGAGGGCCGGAATCCATTCGGGTTTTCAGGATTTCACCAATGAATATGCATTGAAAGCAGTGCATGCAAATAGATCTCAAGCATATTCATTTGGGAAATCCTGAAATCCTGATTGGATTCCGGCCTTCGAGGACCGGAGTTGCCCATGTCTGATCTAGACAATGGCTATTTCATGTGGGTGCTAGTTGCACACAGCAGATTAGTTCTCCATTGTTCCTCAATGTCTTTTCTGTGTTGCATTTTGCCTGTTTATTACTTGTTCTTATATTTTGCAGAGCTGATCTTAACAGAAATTGTTTTTTGCTGTGGAGATTCCTCCATGCCCCCTTATTTGTAATGGATTGGTTCCGGTATGGTTGCTTAGCTTTGGGACTGAACTGTAGGGGGCTCTAACTCACTCTCTAAGTTAGAAGGAGCACATGCTCAGAAAAGTGTTTGGATTTCTATAACTCCTGGATTAAGGAAAGGGATTTAACACCTTGAGTATGGAATCCTACAGGGACTAACAGAAAGATTATTGAAGGTAAAAACCTAATCTTCCAATCCCTTTCCCTTTTTTCAGAGTAGGAAAGTATGCACTTATTCTCTGATAAAACAATTGTACATGATGTTTTTGTTGCCTTCCAGGCAGCTGATTTTCTGTACATTGGCTACCTTCATGAAAGAAAGAAACCTCATTGCATGCTTGGATGCCTTTGGAGGCACTGGTAAGGATGAATATTAAAAAAATTATTCAGTATGTTTATGTAAGACAAGAACCATTATGTCAAAGGTTGCTAACAATTTAATATATTGTATAATCAATGTACTTCAGAGATACTTATGTTCCAAAGGATTAACCAAATAATAACTTAGTATGCAATTTAGCATGGCGCTTTAAACATATGAAAAATATATATTCCTTATTGTTCCTCTAGAGCAGTCCAGACTCATGAGTTTACCTTCTACCAGCAGATGGAGACCGAGAACCAATGACATTGCCCTATTAAGTATCTTGTGTAGTCTCTCTATAGTCATTATTTCTCAGTTTCCAGCAGAAGACATCCAGTGTAGACTATAGCTGATCTAGTAGATAGTTGGTTCGGGGCAAATGGCTTTCACCTCTTGGGGGGAGCCAGGGGCACTGACCCGAGTATAAGATGAGACCCCCATTTTTGGGTCCCAAAATCTCATCTTATATTCAAGTATATACGGTATGTAGGAGTGTTGATTTCATAATTCATTGAACTTGCCCTGGGTGCAAAGAAATGTAGTTATGCCATTGATGTATACTCAGAAAGCTTGCCCAGTCTCATTTTATAATTTATTATTTACACTTTTCAGGTATAATGGGATTACAGTGGGCAAAGCACTTTGGGAGGGTTGTAAAAGTAACAATCAACGACTTGAATGAGAACTCTGTGGCTATGATCCAGGAAAATTGTTCTCTCAATAAAATCAAGGTGATGAAGCAAAAGGAAGAGCAAGAGGCTGCTGATGTCATAGAAAAAGGGGAAGAATTTATAAACATGGTTGAGGTGACAAATCTGGATGCCAATGTCTTAATGCATTTGCGTGCTTTTGATTTCATGTAAGTGGATGTTTTTTGTCTTATATATTAGATTGACTGTTAAGGCATGAACACAGAGAAATTGACAGGCACATTAGATAACCGTGTTCTTCTTAATGTGTTTTGAACTTAATACTCGTTTGTTTGTTTTTTCATCCCATGCGTATTTTGTTTCTGCTCTTTATAATTTAGAATCCTTTCGTAATGTCCTGGATAGTATTGCTTCTCCAACCAATGTTTGAACAACTGTCTAACTTGGCCCTTCTGTAGCTTGTGGACACCATTGCCATCGTCCATATTGTCTATATGATCCCAATATATTATCCTTATCAATTTTATCATTTCTATGTTTGAACAATTGTTCTGTTGTTTTCCCCCTCTTATATGCTATAGCCAGAATGTTGTTAAAAAGCTGATGTAATTGCATGATATGCAGATGTGTTTTCATAATTTGAAAAGGACAAAACAGAAGCTCATGTCTCTTGCTCCCTCATACCAAAGGATTTCTCTCTTCCTTCCCTCCCTCTGTTGTGTGTTTAAGTATTTCACTCCCTCTTCCTTCATTCCCTTAGTTCAGCATCTCTTTCCCTTCTCTCCCCTCCCCATGCAGGTCCAGCACCTCACTCCCGTCCCTTCAGCCTCCTCCTTTGGGTCCACCACCTTTCTCCCTTCTTTCCAGCTTCAGCAGCACACCCCTACATACATACACACATACAAATCCAGCGCTTCTCTCTTTTCCTTCCAGCAGCTTCAGCAGCACTCCCCATACACACACAGGTCCAGCACTTCTCTTCCCTCCAGCTCAAACCCCTCCATGGACCCAATGCTTCTCTGCCTTCTCTCCAACATCAGCAACAACCCCCTCACAAACACACAGGTCCAGTACCTCTCTCATTCCCCTCCAGCTTCAATCCCTCCATGAATCAAGTGGTTCTCTTTCTTCCCTCCAGCCCTCTCTACTGCAGGTTCAGCACCATCACTCCCTCCCACAAATCCAGCACTTTGTCTTCTTCTCCCTCCTCTACCTAAGGGGTATCTGTACCTTAATGCGTTTCAACAGCATCCCAACAGACCTGTTCCTGGGCTGTCCCTCTGTCAAGTTCCACCTTCTGATGCAACTTCCTGTTTTTGTAAAACAAGAAGTTGCATCAGAAAACAAGATTGGCAGAGGGAAGGCCCAGGAGCAGGCCTGTGGAGATTTGTAGTAGAGAGAAGGAGGAAGACACAGATGTAGACCGGGGCAAAAGTTTTACTCCCACATCTGTGGTAAATCTGATATTTTTTAATATTACCCTGGTTTACCGTGAGTTCCCATGTCATTCTAGTCTATAGTATAAAGCTTAATCTTCAGGCAGTGTCTTTCAACATAATCATGTTTCATTAAACTGCATCAGGATGGAGGTCCCTGCAAATAAACAAGAAATCCATGTCCGATCCCTTTAAAACTTTTTACATTAACCAGACACAAAAATTGATACAATTCATACTCAACAAAGATTTTTATATCATACCTGAAACTGTTCATGGAGACTCATATCTTGAGACTATTCTCTTCCATTCCAAAATGGCGGTGGCAATCTCCCAACCATTTAAACTAGATCAGCTGACCTTCATCCATCAATCATACCAAACAAGTGTCATCATTCAGTCTCTTCATTAAACTCCCTTGCTTAGCATATTTAATGTGAAAATCTAGCGTTGTTTTTTTGTGATAGTTCCCATTCACAGAATCTTGAAGAACAAGGAATGTGGGATATCCCTTCTCTGGATCTCTTATTAGTGAGAAAGTTATCTCTATGTATAGAATCCAAAGGGATCTGAGATTTGAGAAGCAGTACCTTCCATATTGTATGATGGTCAAATCAGCTCTCAAGAGTCAGTTCCAAGACTTATTCCTTGGTGCCCCTGAGAGGGAGTCTCAGACATTTTAGGAAGACATTGTTCTAGAATGCTATGCCCTCATTCCATATAGCATCCTATCAGCTCTTTTATGGGCATGTACAGAACTTGCAGAACATAATGTGTAGCGTTATTATTATTATTCAAGTTTATTAGGTTTTTATATACCGCCTATCAAGGTTATCTAAGCGGTTTTACAATCAGGTACTCAAGCATTTTCCTTATCTGTCCCGGTGGGCTCACAATCTATCTAACGTACCTGGGGCTATGGAGGACTGAGTGACTTGCCCAGGGTCACAAGGAGCAGCGCGGGGTTTGAACCCACAACCCCAGGGTGCTGAGGCTGTAGCTCCAACCACTGCGCCACACACTCCTAGAGATAAGGCTAAGTAAGGAGCTGTACTTGCTAGTATCCAGTGAAAGAATATGGAAAATGCATAGTCTAAGTAAATGATGATATTTTTGAAATGGCTTCAAGAGTTGATGCCACTGGGATTGGTGGGATCTCTCACTTTCATCCCAGATAAGCAGATGGCCCAAAAGTCCCAGCATCATTGCAGTCAAAACCAGTGATGTGGTTTTGATTGCTTCCTTGAGAACATAGCCTCAGTCCCCTTATCTATTCTGGAGAACCCACCTATAGGAAGAAGGCTACAATTTGGCAGGCAGATAGCTCCTTATAGCCTCAAACAGTGAGTCCTCAAAATTGTCTGGTTAGATTGCCATCTCCAGATTGCCTACAGAGAGCAACAAGGTTAAGCTCTTAGCATCAAATATTTAAAAGAAACTCTCTTCTCTCTAGGGGCTAATGCTATTGAACCCATTCCATTGTAGGAAAGAGGTCAGGGATTTTATTCAAAGTATTTTCTGGTTCCAAAAAATGGGATGTTTTCCTTTAATTATGTATGTTCTGTTGTTTTTAACTTTGCATAAAGTCTGATTTATAAATATTTCATAAATCTAAATGTGAGGATATTGCCCAGTTCTAAACATGAGGGCCCTAAACAAAAGTTCAGGATGGTTTTCTTAGACTCCCTCATTCCAATGCTCAATGTGACTTCCTTTTTTAAGGTTTGACACTTGTGCCAAAATATTTTTACTAAATTTAAGAAGTATCCAATTCTAGAAGGGAATAATTAGATATTTGCCCTCTTTCAAATGATATAGAGGTTTAAAAAAGGGAAATGCATTAATAAGGTCATTAGGTTCAATCTAGCCATTTATTTCTGCATGAATTTAAACAACTTTAAAAAAAAGATAAATATAGCTCATCCAGTCATACAAGAAATGGCTCTACTTTTTTGGCTTGTGAGCTACTTTTAAAATGACCAAGTCAAAATGATCTACTAACAATAAAATTTAAAAAACCCACAAAACACGCTATATGCAAAGAAAATGTTAATTATCATTTATATTCCGCAGGTTTTCAATCACTGGCTAACCACTGGTCAAGTTTACACTCACATGGTTCCACAAGTCTCCAGTATGAACTTAGCCTATCTGAACGTAATGTGTGATTCTCAGACACGGGTGCTGGAGGCAGGTGGTGCTTAGATGGCAACTCCAGCTGTGAAGAACTAAGCTGTGGGCAGATTTGCACAGTGTTTGTCCCATTTATGGTAATTCGGTTTTAGGATGTGCTGGAGAGAACTTCAACAGAAACTCTATAGTAACATAGTAGATGACGGCAGATAACGACCTGAATGGTCCATCCAGTCTGACCAACCTGATTCAATCTAAAAAAAAAATTTTCTTCTTCTTAGCTATTTCTGGGCAAGAATCCAAAGCTCTGCTCGGTACTGTGCTTATGTTCCAACTACTGAATTCTCTGTCAAAGCTCACTCCTGCCCATCTACACCCTCCCAGCCATTGACGCCCTCCCCAGCCCATCCTCAGCCAAACGGCCATATACAGACCGTGCAAGTCTGCCCAGTCTGTATTAGTTGGATATAATTTAATATTTGTCAATTTATTAGCGCCAATAAATAAGACTAACAAAGAATTATTTGTTTTTAAGTTACTGTATCCTGACTGTTTAGAAATAAATATGGAATGGTGGTTAGATTGTAAGCTCTTCTGAAACTATGGAATGGTGGTTAGATTGTAAGCTCTTCTGAAACTATGGAATGGTGGTTAGATTGTAAGCTCTCCGTCTATTAAATGTCAAAATGTACAGCAACAAATGTGTGTGAAAGATGCATATGCTAGGGGCAGTACGTATGAAGATCTATCTCATTTATTGTAAATATCTTTGAAGCCAGACTCTCCAGGTATGTTGAGAACTCGTGAACTAAAGGAATAAGCGTGAAATTTATGCAATTAAAATCCTTCATTTTCGTGAAATGCTTGGAGTCATTCATTAAATAAAATTACTTCCCGTATTCTTGTAACAAAATGCTCAATTTAGGATTGGTCCAAAGATATGGTTCTTAAGGCCTGTGTTTGAGCTTCATTTCTCCAGTCAATGAACATAACTGTAGGGTCATGAAATAGTTAACTGTTGTTTAAAATATTGCTCTGGCCTACATAGCTGAAGAAAGTTTACAATCTATTGATTTCATCTGCCTAAAATGTATGTCCCTGCCTTACCACATTGTAAGCTAAATAGATAAGAGTTTGAGCCATGATGTACCCTGCCCTTCTGTACATTTAACTGTAAGAGTTAGATAAGTGTCCTGCTAGTGACCTTAGAACCAATGAGTGTTAAGAAAAGTAACACGTGAATTCAGTTGTATAGCCAGAAAAATGAATCAATATCTCTGTCACTTCCTGGTTTCGGCACTTCTGAGTCAGCTTGGAGCTCAGGGGTCCAGCATGCATGCTGTGAATAAACTCTTGTACTTTCTTCACGCCTCTGACTTTGTGTGTCCAAGTGACCTTTCATAACTGCATCAGAAGCTATAGAAACTTGGAGATTAAGACCCCCTTTTATGAAGCCATGTTAGGCTTTTTTATCATGGCTTTATTAGCTCCAGTGCTCATAGAAAATCTGAGCGTCAGAGCTTTTAACGTCACGGCCAGCGAGAAGCCTAGCGCAGCTTAATAAAAGGGGAAGGCAGATAAAAGAATCAACTTTCCCCTCTTTTGTCTTCTATCTCTCTGCTTATTATGATTAATACATCTTTAATAATTTATTCTTTTATTAGTTTTATGTTGATTAATAGAGTAGGTTTTAACTTGTGAACTACTTAAATATGTATATGTGTAGTGGTATATTGAAATTATTATTTGGAAAAACAATGTGAACTGACTGATGTTTGAACGTCAAATGTTTTAAAACTAATCGTGTTTCTGGTGCAAAGGACATATGAGTCCTGACAATAGGTGATATGTCTCTATTTGCAAGCTGATTGCAGAAGGATGAAATTTACATTCTTTATCTTCACCTCTTTCTCCAGTGCTGTAGAGCCCCCTTCAGTTTTTTCCTTCTGCAAACAAGTTGAGAAGGTGTGATTTTGAGCTGCTCTGATATTCTTTTATTATTTTCAGGTTTTTAAAAAAAATTTTATCACGAGTTCAAGGCTTTTCGGTGCTGGGGCAGCTCTACCTTGGAGAAGACAGACTCTGGGTCAGATGTCTGCAGCTGGCAAGGCAACCTTCAAGGTTTCTGTCTGGCCGGTCTGCACTAATCTAATCTAAATCTTTGATTTATATACCGTGTCATCTCCCCAAAAGGAGCTCAGCTCGGTTCTCATAAAAATCGATAATTGAAGTGAAAGTAGTTAGATTATATCTTGTGGAGCTTGGGGTTTGTTCCCCTTGAAGCTAGCTTGTAGGGATGCCATTCTGAAACAGGGCGAGATCAGCACACTGATTTCTCCGCCCCTGTGTAAGAATTATGAATTATTCCTCATTCCCTCTTGCCACTAGCCATTCTAACAGGGAAAATGTTAGCACCTTGTGACAGAATACTGAATCATTCCCTCTCTCCCCCTTATCTGTCACACATTAACCCTTATCTAAGCTGTCCTTATTTGGAAAGGACATCAGCTGACAGGCATTGCATTGCATTGCATTGCATATGTGCAAAGACTCAGGTTCTGTCCACGTGTTAATCAGGCCCCTGCCTAAGTGTTGAGTTGGAGGGTGATCACGAGGTAAAGCACGAGGCAAAGGGCAGATGATCACGATGTAAAAGCATGTTTCCACCAATGTAAAAGCATGTACCTTTGTATCCACCTATCATTAGATGTGTATACGAGGGAGGAACTATGATGTCATTAGCTTAGAAGCATAATAAAAGGGACTCGGAGCTAGCCATTGGCAGCGCCTCCATCCCGACTCTTAGACTGCGTGTGTGTTTACTGTGTTCCATTCCTACACTAACTAATATCCTAATTTATTAGGTGCCTGAGTGCAGGCTGTTTGGTCGCTGTTTCAGTCCACCAGGACTTAAAGAATGCCGGCTGTTTAAATTTTTCCCCTTGCTCGCACGTGAATCTATGAGGGTTGAGGTTTTTGTCGGGCTTAGAGCTCACTGGCAGACCAAAGATCCCAACGCGTGGTCTGGTATGCTGAGTAAGTGGCAGCATCTTCTCTATTTCCAGTTTCTGTGAGAGCTATAGCAGGCTAGCACAGACAGAGTGCTGACTTTTGTAGTCTATGGGAAAATTGGGGAAGATGGTTTTGAATTTGCTGTTTTTAAAGGTTTCTTGGGCCGTAGCAAGGGTCCCTCACCTCCATAAACCTCTTCGCAGAATTTTTTGAGCCTTTAGGAGAGGGTCCCTCAGGCTGCTTTTACTGCAACCATGCTGCCCGTAGCCATCTTAGATTTTTCTGATTTTGAATAAAAGTCTCCCTCTGGCTCAAAAAACCCTCAATTTGAATTAAAAACAATTGGCTTGGATGGATTCCTCCAGTGGAGATACCCCTATATTATGCCAGATTTGTGATGGATGGCCAACTGAACAGAGGCTGTTTGCTGCATATCTCTGGGCACCTAAGAAAGAGGCGGAAGCCTCAGGTTTAGTTCCCCTCTGCACCCTTAAGACTGGGGATCACAGAGAACACCTTGTCCAGGGAAGAGAACCTCTCTGGAGCCTTGAAATGGAGCTTGGGTGAAGTACAGGTGTGTGGATGCTGTGGAGCCCAGGAAATAGCAAAGTGAGGTCCAGAAAGGCACCTCAGGAGTCCCTAGTCAGGGATTTACCTTGGATCTTGTCAGTTTATTGTTAAAAGCTTATTTAAATTGTTGGGAGTCTTCCTCAGCTGTTGAGGGAGCAATGCTGTCTATGTAAGGGAACATGTCTCATCCAAGTGTACAAGCTTCAGCAGAAATTCCTGAGCAGGAGCCAGAAGAACAATCTTAGAGTGATTAGAAGGACTGGATATTGGATTCTCTGCCTTTACTGTCCAAGAGTGAATAGTCCCTTCTTGGGGGTTCTGAGTCACAAACAGACATTGTAGACCAGGAGATTGTGTATAGATCCATGGTGAGGCCCCACCTGGAATACTGTGTGCAATTCTGGAGGCCACATTACCGTAAGGATGTGCTGAGACTGGAGTCGGTCCAGAGAATGGCCACCCGGATGGTCTCGGGACTCAAGGATCTCCCGTACGAGGAACGGCTGGATAAGTTGCAGCTGTACTCACTTGAGGAACGCAGAGAGAGGGGTGACATGATCGAGACATTCAAGTATCTCACGGGCCGCATTGAGGTGGAAGAAGATATCTTCTTTTCAAGGGTCCCGCAGCAACAAGGGGGCATCCGTGGAAAATCAGGGGCGGGAAACTGCACGGGGACACCAGGAAATTCTTTTTCACTGAAAGGGTAGTTGATCGCTGGAATAGTCTTCCACTTCAGGTTATTGAGGCCAGCAGCGTGCCTGATTTTAAGGCCAAATGGGATAGACACGTGGGATCTATTCACAGAGAAAGGTAAGGGAGGGTCATTGGGGTGGGCAGACTAGATGGGCCGTGGCCCTTATCTGCCGTCTATTTCTATGTTTCTATGTTTCCCTTGAGCAAGGGGAAGACCCGACAATACACCGCCTATTTAAGGCAACGGTGTTGCTGGAGCTTATGCCAGAGTTGCTGTGGGAGTTAATCTTGGAGACTCCGCAGACTGTGGCAGTGCAGTGCTAGATTATAAGTGCTTCCCAGACGCAGACTTCATTTTTCCATCGCACCTGGATCTTAATGTCTTAATTACGGAGCATCGTGAGGTCCTGGAGGGCTCCTTAAGGGGAGCTAAGACGATAACAAGTCTGTATCCAGCCTAATGTGGACTCACTGGTAGCTCAGGTTACCAAACGGACTTTGCTCCCTAATAAAGGGATGTAGTCTTGAAAGATGTGCAGGATCTCAGAGTAGATGTAGTACTTGGATATTAGTTTGAAGCCTTAGCCTTGGGATTTAAGGCAGCCCCGTGGCCTCTTTTAATGCACGTGCAAGTCATACCAGAGTCCATCATGCCACAGGCATGGACAATGAGGTATGCCTGCGACAAGTCATGGAAGGAGTTGACTATTTGGCGGATGCCCTATGTGACATAATTAGTGTCCCGAGTAAAGTCTCAACTTACTCTATCTCTGCCCGCAAAATGTTTTGAATCAGACAGTGGTCTGGCGATTCAGCCTCTAAAGCCACCTTAAGCAGACTCCCCTTTAAGGGTCAGATTTTTGAGGGAAAAGATTTGGATGATCTTATGTGGTTAATCGTCATACTAAGTCACTTCGAGACAGTAGACATCGGAATAATTTTTGTGGCTCCAGGCGCTTTTGTCAGTACTCCGGAGGACTCTCCATCCAAAGAGCAGTGTACGATACCCAGGCCTCCGGACCACACTCTGCCAAAGTCTCCAAGAAGTCCCAATGAAGCCTGGACTGTAGCTGAACTCCCACTGATAGGAAGAAGGCTAATGAAGTTATGGGAGGCGTGGGTGATTATCAGCTCAGACCGCTGGGTTCTGGACATAATCCAAGATGGATACTAACTCAAATTCAGCTACCCCTTGGTGGATCATTTCATGGATTCATCGACCGAACAACCAGAAAAAGTGATCATACTCCGAGCAACAGTAGACAGGCTGCTAGCCATTCGAGCCATAGAACTCATGCTGCCCACAGAATTTGGCTTGGGAAGATATTCTATATACTTTATAGTGACCAAAAAAAGAAAGACTCAGAGGAACAAAGACCGATCCTGGATCTAAAGTTGGTCAGTGTGGCCTTGAAGGTGCCGCACTTCTGAATGGAGACTATTCGGTCAGTCATGCAGCGGTTGCTATAGGGGAGTTTCTGGCATCCTTAGATTTAACATATTCCAGTTTATCCAGCTAACAGGAGATTCTTGATATTCCATTTGCTGGGGAAACACTTCCAGTTCTCCACCCTTCTATTCGGGCTTACAACTGCGCTGCACACCTTCATCAAGGTAATGGTTGTGGTGGTACATCTTCGAAAGAAAGGAATTCAAGTGCATCCCTATGCTTGGACGATTGCCTGATCAGGGCACCATCCAAATTAGAAGGCGAAAGTGCAGTGACTTAGGTGGTTCAGCTGTTGCAGGACCTGGGTTGGATCATCATCAGCATCCGCAAGAGACACTTAGATCAACAATTGGAGTACTTGGGAATATGCTTCAACACAGTGGAGGGCTGGGTCTTTCTTCCTGAGCCATACAAACGGAAGCTTGTGAAACAGATCTCGGACTTCTTGACAATGCAACTATGGTGTAAAAAGTTCTATAATGTCTAAGTCTGACAAATTGTGGAACACAGCCACCGGAATATAAAGAGAATGATAATATAAATTATTTAAATCAAAATAATCTTAAAATTTGTGTGTGTAGATTAGCTAGTCAAGCAAAAATTAGTTAGTCAGTTTTGGATAGAACTCCTTCATCAGGAACCTCCAATAATTATAAGCTTGAAACCATATTAGCAGTAAATGCTTTGGCTGTGTCTGGGTTCTCGACACATTTGCTGCTAATATGGTTTCAAGCTTATAATTATTGGAGGTTCCTGATGAAGGAGTTCTGTCCGAAACTGAAGCTCAGTTGAACCATTAGCCCCTTTGGGGCACTTTTCCAGCAGCACAGCATTCTACATTTTGGGCTTTTTTGGCCTTTAGTGCTTCCAGGGTATTAATGTCTTCGGACTCCTGATG
Organism: Geotrypetes seraphini; assembly: GCF_902459505.1. NCBI lineage: Eukaryota > Metazoa > Chordata > Amphibia > Gymnophiona > Dermophiidae > Geotrypetes > Geotrypetes seraphini. The sequence continues at coordinate 126,966,408 of NC_047093.1, forward strand.
GAGATAAGTAGTCCTGTTTTTTCTTTTTGATTTCAGGGCTGTGCAGTATGTTGTCTCACAAATTGTAGTAATTCAGCATTGTGAATATATGATTTGTGATTATTATTTTGAGTGTTATTGCACATTTTCTTCATTAGATTTGTATCACACAAGGAAGCATCTATGATGGTGTGATGTACTGGGCTGTTGCCCTTACATGGGTGGTAGTATTGAATGTTAAAATCGTTTGCTTGACTAACTAATCCACACTGAGGTCTTCCTGCACACAAAAAATTTTAAATATATTTTGATTTAACTAATTTATATTATCATTCTCTTTATATTCCGGTGGCTGTGTTCCACAATTTGTCAGACTTAGACATTATAGAACTTTTTTCTAAAGGTGGATCTGTGATAATTCGAGTTCTTTTCAACTCTGATAGCAACTATTTCGTGACACTATCTCCAGATACTAAGTTCCTTGATAGTGGTGACCATAGAAGTAATCCTGTGGGCAAGAGCTCATATGCGGCCCCTCCAGCAAGTTTTGTTGTCCCACTGGTTCCCATAGACGAATCCACTCCAGAAGCCATTGGAATGGAAGGTAAAGGCTCTGCGGAGCTTATGATAGTGGCTGAAACCGGAGCCTCTGGCAAGAGGTGTGTTAAGGCCTGGAGGTTATTTTCACTTGGGTGATTTTGATGATCAATACCAGTCTCTAAGGCTGGGGAGGACATTGTCATGGGCATGTAGTCCAAGGCCGATGGACTCTTTTGCAGAAGAAGTGGAGCTGCAAGTCATTCGGCTCACCTTGCAAACTCTGGAGAAACACCTGAAAGGCAAAGCGGTCAGAGTGTTCTCAGACAATGGCAGTGGCTTATGTCAATTGACCAGAAGTGCTCCACTGAGCCAGGAAGCTAAGCTGCTGTTCACTTGGGCAGAGATCCATCTACAAGCGATAGCAATGGTGCATGTAGTGGGGGTAGACAATGTGCAAGCCATCTAATTCAGCAGAAAAACCTGAGACCCGGGGGAGTAGTCAGTGTCCCAGAGGGCATTTAACTACATAGTCCAATGCTGGGAACCCCCAATGATCAACCTTATGGTGTCATCAAACAAGAAAGTGCCTTGATTTTTCAGCAAAAGAGCTGAACTAGAAAATGAAGATTTAGATGCTGTGATCCAACATTAGCCAACACAAAGTCTGCTGTATATATTTTCCTCATAGTCCATGATAGGCTGAGTCATCCATTATATAATGACCCATGCCGGATGGATGATTCTAGTGGCTCCAGGTTTCCTGTGTCAACTATGGTACAGTGATTTGGTGCACCTGCAAAGAGAGAAAAGTCTCCGGCTACCGGTGCACACAGATCTCTTGTCTCAGAGTCCAGTTCCCTTAGAGAATCCGGAACACTGTAGTCTTATGGCATGGCTCATGAGCGTGCAACCTTAATGTGGAAAGGCTATTTGGAGGTGGTTATTGCTACCCTCCTTAGAGCAAAGAAACCAGCAACAGTTGCTGTTTATGCTAAGGCCTGGAGGTTTCAACAGTGGTGCATGAATGATCAGGTAGATCAGGGGTGCCCACACTTTTTGGGCTTGCGAGCTACTTTTAAAATGACCAAGTCAATAGGGGAAAACACCCTCCAAGGATTCAAGACAAAGTTAGACAAGTTTCTGCTGAACAGGAACGTGCGCTGGTGGGACTAGTCTCAGTTAGGGTGCTGGTCTTGGACCAGAGGGCCGCCGCGTGAGCGGACTGCTGGGCATGATGGACCACTGGTCTGACTCAGCAGGGGCAATTCTTATGTTCTTATCTACCAACAATAAAATTTAAAAAACACAAAGCACACTGTACGCAGAGAAAATGTTAATTATCATTTATATTCCAGGGGTTTTTCAAAGAGGTCAAGATAGATGACTTTATGCAATGTCACCTCAGTAACAACTATACAAAAATAAACAAATATACCTCCTCCCTTTTTACTAAACCGCAATAGCGTTTTTTAGCACAGGAAGCTGCGCTTAATGCCCTGCGCTGCTCTCAACGCTCATAGGCTCCCTGTGCTAAAAACCGCTATTGCGGTTTAGTGAAAGGGGACCATAGTGCTAAATATAGACAGCAGTTATAAATTCTCAAAATGGACATATTTTGATCACTAAATTGAAAATAAAATCATTTTTCCTACCTTTGTTTGGTGATTTCATGAATCTCTGGTTGCACTTTCTTCCGACTGTGTATCCAGTATTTCTTCCCTTCTTTCAGCCTCCTGTATGCTTCCTCTCCTCCAGACCTCATTCCCTACCCAAACTTTTTCTTCCTCTCTCCTTACCCCTTCTTTCTTTCTGTCTCCCTGCCCCCTCTCTTTCTGTCTGTCTCCTTCTCTCCATGCCCCCTTTCTTTCTGTCTCCCTGTCCCCCCTTCCTTTCTTTCTGTTTCCCTTCTTTCTTTCTGTCTTCCTGTCTGCCCCCTTTCTTTCTTTGTCTTTCTTTCTCCCTGCCCTCCCCCAAGCCATGGAGGAACAGGCCCCCAAGCCACCGCGTCCTAAGCTCTTCCTGCTTTCTGATGTGGTAAACGGGACGCAGAAGTGCCAGGCCAACCAACTTTCCGCCCCAGGGTCAATTCTGATGTCGGAGAGGAAGTTCTGGGCCAGCCGGGCAGCAACTGGCTGGCCCTGAACTTCCTCTCTAACGTCAGAATTGACGAAGGGGAGAAGGTTGGTCAGCCCAGCGTTTCTGTGTCCTGTTTACCGCGTCGGGAAGCAGGTAGAATGCAAAGCCTACACGAGTCTATCACGGAGCCTTGGATGGGCTCTGCAATCGACTCGCGTTGCCTTTGCGATCAACCTTTTGGGCACCCCTGAGGTAGATCCTTGGAGAGCTCCTGTGTCAGTTGTTTTAGCTTTTTTCAGGCCGGCCTAGAAAAGTGACTTGCAGTAGGATCTCTTAAAGTGCAACTTGTGGGTATCTTGTGTTACAGAGCCCAAGTGAAAAAGAATTCTTTGACCTCACATCCGGATATCGTCAGATTTTTTTAAGGGGGAGCTCAGGTTCATACCTGGTAAGACAGCCATTTCCCACTTGGAACCTTAATATTGTCCTGAGTGGCCTCAGCAATGCACATTTTGAACCTTTGTAAGAGGCATCCCTACTGAATCTAACAGTGAAGAACATAATATAAGAACATAAGAACTGCCATCTCCGGATCAGACCCATGGTCCATCGAGTCCGGCGATCCGCACACGCGGAGGCCCAGTCAGGTATACACCTGCTGTAGTTTTAGTCACCCATAGCCATAGTCTCAGCGAGGAAAATCTCAAAGATGCAGACATTTTATGCAGGGAACCATTCCTTAGGTTTATAGAAGTGGGAGTTTCTCTCCATACAGTCCCTTTGTTTTTGCTGAAAGTGGTGTCATCTTTCTATGTCAATCAAGAAGTCAGGCTACCCACCTTTTTAACCACAGGTTCCAAGAGGAGAATCAAAGTGTTGAACTTTCTGGATGTATGAAGTCTTCTTCGATACTTGGAAGTAACAAATGACTTTCATCTTTCAGATCATCTTTTTGTCTTAACCAGTGCATTGAGAATAGACTGGCCTACATCTAAGTCAACCATCTCCAGATGGATTCATATGGCTATTTCATTAACATATATTAACTATGGAAACAGCCACCATTTGCCTTGAGAGTCAACTCCACTAGAAATCTGGTGTCTTCATAGGCGGAGACAAGGGCAATTCCTTCTGAAGAGATTTGTAGTGCTTCTACATGGTCTACTCTATACATTTACGAAGTTTTATAGGGTGGATGTGGCAGCAAGAGAGGATACCATGTTTGAGTCCTCGGTGTTAAGGGCAGACTCATCTGTCCCACCCTAGGTTCAGGAGACTGCTTTTGTACGTCACCTCTTGTCAGGACTCGTATGTCCTTTGCACCAGAAGGGAAGATTAGTTGCTTTCTTGATAATCTTCTTTCGGGAAAAAGGACATATGAATCCTGACACCCTTGCCTTGTCAGTCTGGAGTTCAGACAAACAGGTGTGTCCAAAGCTGGAGATTTTCTCCTGTCAGTCAGATATATGCTAAAAGAAAAAAAATGCATAAAGCAGTAAATGAGACTCTTCAAGCTCCATAAGTTTCATGCTGGCTGCATTTTGACGGGTGGTTGCTGTTCATTCCACCTTTGTTGTTTATGTGTTGTTCAACCTTGTTAATTATATCTTACAGAGCAAAACAGAAACATTTAATGGGAAGCTTCCCCATTTCCCCTCCTTATTTCTCTGTTTAGTGTTGTTCAATTGCTTTGGTAAAAACTGAAGAGGGATCTACAGCACTGGAGGAGGTGGAGCTGAAGAATGTAGTTTTCATCCTTCTGCAATCAATTCGCAAGTAGAGAAATATCACCTATTATCAGGACTCATATGTCCTTTTTTCCAGAAAGATTATCGAGGTAAGTAACTAACCTTCTCTTAAAACAGAGACATTGAGCATGTATTTTCTTTTTCAAAGTCTCTCTTCAACTCTGCTATTGTGATTCCTATATTAGACACCTGGACCCCTACGGAACAGCAGTGAACTACTTGGATGCAGCTTTCAGGAACATCCGAAATCTTGGAATACTATCAGTTACCTCTACAGATACCAGTGCCTTATATGCAAAGAACGTGTCTATGACCCAACGGCATTATGGCTGCAATATTGTTAGGACGGAGTACTTCAGGGAAGCTGGAGTTAGAATTGTTGTTGCTGCTTTGGCAAGGTAACTTATTTAGAGTGCTTTAAAACTTAGTTCACCTTAATGTAAAGTATAATCTGGAGTGGACAATTAATTTTGATATCGATTGAGATGTACCTACTACCTTTTCCTAGTACTAAAATGGGAAAATCAAGACAGAGATCAGTGGCTGTGGATTTATCCAGAAGGGATACATAGAACCAGTGGAGACAGCCAAATGGAGTCTCCACTCGTGTTTCTTGTTTCGTGTTGGCTTAGTTGAAAGGTGATGGTATGGTAGAGATTGGGCTGAAAGACATAATTCCACGGTATATGATAAATTCTGTAATAGAATCTTGTCAAAGGAGGAGTGTAAAACACCTCTAAGGAGAAACACATGTATTTTGTAGCATGTCCATCAGAAAAGTCCATTAAATTTGTTGCTTATAAACTTTGTAAAGTAGTCATTTTCTGGTAATTTTTGTGTGCCCAGTTATGATAGCTTTTTTTTTTTTTTTTTGGGGGGGGGGGTGAAGATGTTCCTGATCAGTGTTCAGAAGGGAGGGAAATAAAGAAGAACGGAAGGAGAGAGGATCTGAGTTAGGGAGAGCATAAGAAATCTCAGCAGAAGAAGAGTAACTTTTAGAAGAAGAAAATGGAGATCAGATCTCAAGCAAGAAGGGTAAAGGGATGAAGAAAATTGAGAGCAGAGGAAGAAGTAGGAAAGGGTACTCAGGCTCAGGAGATAGGATGATCCCTTTCCTCGTGACTTGCCTTACACCTGACATCCCCTTGCTCACTCTTCCCCAAATGTTTCTCTATTCCTGTCACTCACATTTCAGTCATTTTGATCTCCTTGTTCCAGGGCTTGACAAACTGCAGATGCCAGGTTGCCATGGCAACTGAAAAATCGAAGGAACCAAGCAGTTGCATGTCAAAGTAAAGCCTCTTCTTCTGATGCCCATTGCTGAATGCAAAATTTAAACCCAGTGGTTCTAATTTTGCATTCAACAGCGGGAGTCAGAAGAGGAGGCTCTTGCCTGACATGCAGCTGCTCTTCTCTCCTTCTGCTTGTCTCTGTGGTGAAGAGGGTAGAGAGCACTGGATTTCTGTGTGTAAATGGAGCTGGGTGCCTGCCTGTTTGCAACTGGGGGGGGAGAGGGGGAGAATGAGAGCTAGATACTTGTGTGCTATGGGGAAGGGAGGTAAATGCATCAGCTTCCTATCCCTCCTATCCCCCTGTGCATCAGCTTTCCCTCCCTCCTATCCACCTGTGAGACACCTCCCCCCATGAGATGTGACATAGGCCCCCCAAAGCAGCAGCAGTGGCCGACGAGATGAAGCAGCACTTGGAATCGGCTGCTTCTGGCCGGCTCCACCAGGGCTTCTCTCTACTGCATCACCAATGATGTGGCAGAGGAAAGGCCCTAGTGGGGCTGGCCTGGAGTAGCCTGTTCTGAGCTGCCGCCACCGCTGCTTCGGATGGCCTACGTTAGATCTTACGGAGGAGGAGGGAAGGAACAGTCGAGAGGTGCCTCACAGGCAGATAGGAGGGAGGGGAAGCTTCAACTTTTGTGCCCCACGCTGGTACTGCGTACGCTGCACACAGGGCCGATCAGGTGTTCCCCCTGCCACACATAGGCCTGCTCAGTCATACCCCTGCCAAAGTCCCTCCCTCCGATGCAATCCTGCACTTGCGAAACAGGAAGTTTCAAGTTACACTAGAAGGAAGGGCTCCGGTAGAGAGACAGGTATGATCAGGCCTGCACAGAATAGATCAGTGGTGAGGAGGCTTGTGCCCCTGATGGTGAATTGGTGAGTTTGGTTTTTCCTGAAAATGAATCGATTCGAATCGTGCAGCTCTACTTCCTATAGAGGTGGTATAGCTATCAAGGATGTTCAGTATAGGAAATTAGAATATGCTTTAAAACTTTTCTTCAGGGTGTCTGCCTTATCCTTTTAAGCATCAGTTTATAGCTCTTATGCAGCTAGAGCTTCCTTTAGTTGGGTACAACAGGCTTCTATTTATTGGCATTACCTTCTGTTGAAACCAGTGTAGCAGATTTGACAGAGTCACTCTATGATTTCAGAGTTTAGATAGCTGGGGAGCTCACTGTCTTTGGACCAAAATACAATTACTTTGCCTGTTCTGGAACTCAGAGTAGTCATCAGGGCTCTGGTGGCCTTTCAATTTATTCTCAAGAGCAATCCAGTACGAATTCTGTTGGACAGTGTAATGGCAGTAGTTTGTCCCCGTGTCATTCTCTAGTTTGGATCTTGCGGCCCTTGAGCCAGAGGGCAACTTGGGCTCAGGGAGATACTCGATATGCTTCATCGCCCCAATGAGAGTCTCTGAAGTTTGGAGACCGAACTCGGATCTCGAAAGTGGTCAATGCGGAACTGAAGGTGCCCTGCTTACGCATGGAGATGGTGCATTCCGTCATTGATTCACTAACGCCGGGGGAGTTTATCACCGTTTTTCCGGCACACAGGAAGTTTTTGTGGTTTCACGTCCTGGAGCAGCACTTTTAGTTTGTGGCTGTTACATTCGAGTTGGCGATGGCGCCCAGGACCTTCACCAAGGTGACGGTGGTAGTGGCAGTGCATCTTTGCTGTTTGGGTGTCCTGATCCACACGTATATGGACGATTTGCTGTTCAGAGCTCCCTTACTGGCCAAGGAGATCCAGACGGTTCAGCAGGTGGTCCACTTACTGCAGAATCTGGACTAGGTGATCAACCTTCAATGGAGTCACTTCAAGCCCACCCAGGATTTGTAGTACCTGGGGAGTCGCTTTCTCACGGGATAGAACAAAGTGTTCTCCCATCTCCCATAATGGGAAGATTCAGACAGTCATCAGAGACTCCTGGCCACTCAGACCCCAATGGCCTAGCAGCATTTCCAGGTCCCGGGACTTGTGGTGGTGACGATCAATGGAGTTCCATAGACCAGAGCCGGACTGCGTCCCTTGTAGCAGGCTCTGTTACCCCCCCCCCCCCCCCCCCCAGCCTTGGGCAGTTGTGGTGCACAGCAGCATGACGTGATTACATCCCTTGATGCTAGCCAGGGGCCTTATGCTCCTGATTCAGATTAGGTGACTCACTCATAGGATGTGAGTCTCTCCGAATAGGGGACAGTTTGTAGGTCTGCTCCAGTATAGGGCCAGTGAACGCCCTCTGGGCGCAAGGGGTCGACTATTCGCCTGGAACTGAGGGCATTTCAGCTGCCTCTTTGGCCTTTCCAGGCCCATCTCTGTCATCGAGCTGTCCGAGTGTCCTCAGACGTTGCCAGGGTGGTGATCGCAAGCAGGGCTGTGGAGTCAGAGTCGGAGTCAGAGGAAATTTCGGTTACCTGGAGTCGGAGTCAGAAGTACAAAAAACTGAGGAGTTGGAACATTTATCTACCGACTCCATTTTTGAACTTGGCATACCAATCACGAGCGATTCTTTCAGCTATAGCACTCACTATATACACAGCACAAATGTTGCGAGCAGCTTCTGCGGCCTTAGAACCTTGATTAAAAGCAAAAAGAAGGTGGTGTCGAAAATGCTCATTTCTCTCAACTTGACATTCCATTTTAACGATCTGAAAATTAACCAGTGCTGTGGAGTCGGAGTTGGAGTCGGAGGAAATTTCGGGTACCTGGAGTCGGAATCGGAGTCTGAAGTACAAAAAACTGAGGAGTCGGAGTCGGAACATTTATCTACCGACTCCACAGCCCTGGTTGCAAGGAGTCCCAGTTGCTGTTTCGCCGGACGGAAAGACTCCAGGTTGCACTGTCTACAGCACACATGGCAGGAGTGGGCAGGGTTCGAGTAGTCTTTCTCAGTTGTCAGATAATAGACCCCGGACAGTGTCTCTCTCTAGGAGAATGTTAGAGTGCATAGTGCACCTCTTGGAGACTGTGGTGAGGCCGGCAACAATGGCTTGGATGATCTAGCGCAGTCCTGGCCGCAAGAGGGTTTTCTTTACGCCATCCCTCCATGGCCCATGTTAGGGTGTCTGGTGTGTCGCATATCAGAGCGCTCGAGAACCGTAATGTTGGTGGTTCCCGATTGGCTGAGATGACCATGGTATGCCAACCTGGTGCAGCCTGGGGGGGGCGCTGAGTTTCCCCTGTTACCCTCGGCCCCTCTCTTGGGCTGATTGCTTTGCAGGACCCGGGCATCTTTGGTCTTGCATCTGGCTTTTGAGAGCGCAGCCTTGTCGGCCTAGGGCTGTTCTGTTGCAGTGATAACTGTGCTGATTCACAGCTTGTGGATGGCCAGGGTGGCAACCTATGCAGAAGTTTGATGGTTCTACCAGGTATGGTTCACAAGCCGTCAGGAGGATTATTATTCTCCCTCAGTTCTTTGGGTGCCTTGCATTGGCTTTCCTAAAGGTTCAGATTGCAGGTATCATCTGTCTGGTCCCTATTGCCTTGAGAAGATCTTTGGCAGTTCTCTGGACATGGTCCATTTTCTACAGGATGCGGTTCGTCTAAGGCCTCCTTTGCTCCTCCCTTGTCTGATGTGCAGTCTGCATCTGGTCTCTGCTCTCTGGCTTGCCTGCCTTGTGAGCCTCTGGAGCAGGCGTCCATGATGGATCTCTCTCTCAAGACAGTATTCCTTTTGACTGTCATGTCAGCTTGGGCAGTTCACCTTCCAGTGTTTGTTCCTTACGGTTCAGGCTCAGGATTGAGTTCTGCGGTCCCTGGATGAGCACAGACTTTTGCAGCAGGCTTTGGAGATAACCAACGAATTTCAAGTCTCAACTGCAAGGGCTAGCCTACCTTTGGGTGCTACCATTTCGAGATGGATTTCTGTAGTTTATGTAGCAGCAGGATAGAAGCCCCCCTCCCCCCTTCGAGGTGCGGGCTCATTCAACTAGGGGAATTTCCTCCTCCCGGGCCATGCCATTTGCTGTGCCTCCGTATGAGATTTTCAGGACTACTACATGTCCTCTCTGCACACCCTCTCTAGGTTTTACAGAGTTGGTGTGGTGGCCAAGTGGGATGCTGCTTTCGGTGCTTCGGTGTTGGCAGCGAGCTCATTAATCCCACCCTGAATTTTCGGGACTGCTCTGTTATGTCCCACTGGTTCCGGAATAAAGTAGGATTGTACAAGAACAAAAGATTAGGTTCTTACCTGTGCTAATCATCTTTCTTAAAATCCACACTTTATTCGGGGAACCCACCCTATATATGTCTGATTCGCTGTTCACCTGCCTGGAAATGCTGGTAAGCTGGATTTATGTTTTGGGGACCAGCCTTTTTAAAAGTACCATCTGACTAGATGTAGTGCTATATTGGGGGCGGGAGTCCCTGGGTTAGCGCCTCCTTCTGACAGTGCAGGCTGTTTCTCCCTATAGCACTGTTTTGTAGTTCAGGTTCTAATATGTGATAAGCAAAACAGCAATAGTTAAAACAGGTTATGTTACAATGAGCAGAATTAATTATTTGACGGGGAGTTCCCCATTTCCCGCTCTCTCTTGTTTATTATTTCTGTAGATGTTCCTAGCTACTTGAAGACTGATTGGATTCTACTGGGCATGCTCCACGATATGCTAGCAGAGGGAAGGGTTTATGGCTTCAATCATCTGAAGCTTTCTACAGTGCCTGGCGGTAAGAGATACATAAAACCCACTGGTCCTGGAATAAAATGTGGATTTACAAGAAAGAAAATTATCAGAGGTAAGAACCTAATCTTTCGTTCTTGAACCACAACATCTGAAGACCTTTTTGGATATGAAGATCTCTGGAGTTAATGAACCATCTAAAGATTGATAAGATTGTTTAGCTTTAATCTTTCAGTTTATAGCCTTTTCCTTGGAATATTTAAATGTTTCCTAAATTGTCCTAAAAATTAATTTTTCCCTTATTATAGTGGGCTAAGGAAGAGATAAAGATTATTTCTTGTTTTTTTGCAACAAGCTTTTTGTTTTTCTTCAGATGCTATAAATTTGTGTTACTTAATCAAGTTTAATGTTTGTATATAATGTTTAAAACTGTAAATAAAAAAAATATGTAATGCGATTAATGGCTCCAGTCATGACTTTCCTCTCCCTACAGACTTCTCACCTGCTTGTTCACTCACCGACCCACTGTCTTCTTGACTATTCATCATCCCCTGTCTTTCTCCTTGTCCCCCCCCCCCAATTGCCATCTTATATTGCCCCTATTTCCCTTTCTTCTCCTCTCTCATTCGGTCACTGAATGACCTCTGCTGGGTCTGCATGTTGGTCACATTAATAGCAAACAGAAGGCAGGTGTGGGACATTGCGCTGTGCTTGCTACTACTGGCTCCATCAGATATGATGAAACTTCCTGTTTGTGGAATTGGCAAAGCCAGCTGCAGCACACACAGGGCAGTGCATCTTGCTAGGGAGACAGGACAGTGTTAGAAGGGATGGGGTGGAGAGACAGGGTGTTGGTGGTGTGAGGAGAGAGAAATTGTGGGAGGAAGAGAGATAGGAAGTGTTGGATAGTGGGGGAGGACAGAGAGAAAAGGATGACACTAATGGGGAGAAGAGAGAGACTTAAGAGGAGAGGACCCTGATGGCTTGGGGAGAAGAGGGGCGATGCTGCATGGCAGGGGGAAAGTTTACTTCTCATGTGGTCAGGACTACTGTAGCAATATCCTGGAAAATAAAACAGCCTATTGTCCAGTTTTTTTAGAAATTGAAATTTTGGGATTAAAAATTTTAATCACACATAATCGAGTGACTAGGCTTTTGTGGGATTAATTAGAGAAAGATTAGCTTTTAGCATTGAATTTTATCTTGTTTTGTAGAGCTGCAGCTCGGAGTAACAAAGGCATTGAGGTTTTGCTGTCTGTTGCACTGGACCATTTCGTGTTGGTGGTAGTAAGGATATTAAGAGGTCCAAGTCAGGCAGATGAATGTGTAACGAAAATTCGCCACCTCTTCCATTGCCTGTGGTGCGAGGAACGAATCTTTCAGAAAGAGGGAAACCTGCTGGAAGGTGAATGGATTCCTTTTATACTTTTGAACACCTAGCTTCAATTACTTACAGCAAGTCAAGCAGCAAGGTTAAGATGTGTATAACTGCAAACTTCCTTAGAAAGAGTACCTGAATCTTTGCAACAATGAGCATTCTGCCATTAACACACATTGAGCTCCTTTTACAAAGCCACAGTAGAAATTACTAGTGCGGCAAATGCGACGAATCCTCTAGGAATTGAATGGGCTTCGTTGCATTTGCCAAGCGGGAATCGCTACTACAGGTTTGTTAAAGGAGCCCACTATTAGTGAAGAAGTCCCACAATATAAATTGGTATATAACACATATTAGCGTTAGCACATGATAGTGATTTCTAGTAAATCTATACCATAACATTCTTCTTCCTCTTTTTTTTTTTTAATAACATTTTGTGGAGTTCTTCAAGGTTTATTAGAATTTGTTATCCCACATATCGAATACACTTCTAAGCAGCTTACATTCTCAAGTTTTATAATCATTTTTGATTTATCGAACAGTGTAAAATGAGTTGTGATGTTTTAAGGGTGGGATGAATTTTTCTCAAATTTTCCGTAAAAGATTTGATTGTTTCCATCAGAATTAATTAACAGGAAGCGGTAAGGAAGTAATAGTGATTCTTGAAAATTATTTAACTATATTGCTGGTGCATTTGCATGGACTTAGGAATGTGAGTGTTTATTTCTTAGAATGAGTTTCATTTTCCTGGTGATTTTTTTCATCCAGGATTTGGAAGGGAAAGATTAAATTCTCTACAGATATGTCACTGGAGTTTGTGTCAACTTATTGTGGTAGTTTTTTTTAAATCTTCATGATGATACCATCCTATAATGTATCTCCAAATTTTGCTCAGTATTATCACACAGGCCACACATAAAACCAAACACACACAGAGGGGTCACAGATTCAAAAACACTTATATCCACCCATTTGCATGCCCAAAAAGACTGTAAAGCATTCAATGAGCCAATTTCCACATCCTTTCTCCACTTGTTTAATTCATAGATATCCATATGCATTGCTTTCCTTTCTCTATGAATTGAGGTTGCTTGTTAGTGAATAATGTAGGGGCACTTTTACTAAAGTTTAGCACATACTAATTATATTACATTGCATTACATTGTACTTATAGATCGCGTAGCCATTAGTTCAGCGCGGTTTACAAAAGATTACTCACAATGGGAGAAATAAAATAAGTTAAGTAGTCAGATATTTTGTAAAAAGATAGGTCTTCAGTTGTGTTCTAAACTGTTTGTAAGAATAAGCTGTAAGCAGGAATGCTTGAAATTCTTTATCATGAAGAGCTGCTTGGGACGCTAATGTGTGGTTTAGAAATTTCTTACTTTTGCAGCCCTGAACAGAAGGAGAGTTAAACAAGGGATGAGTTTTTCTACTATGTCTATAAGAAGCTAAAGAAAATCTGTTAACCAAGTAAAGAAGAGCTGGACCATAAAGATCCTTGTAACAGAAACACCCCAGCTTAAACAAAACCCGAGCCTCCCTAGGCAGCCAATGTAGCTCACAATAAAAGGGGGTGATATGATCATATTTCTTCAAGCCGTAAATCATTCTAATCGCTGTGTTTTGTATTAATACAAATCTAGCTAGTTCTTTCTTGGAATTGTCAAATAAATAATATTACAATAGTCGAGAAGACTCAGTAATAGCAATTGAACCAATAATCTATAAGCTCTAATGGTTCGTAGCTTCCATAAAGTAAAATAGCTCTTACATACCCCTGCATCTATCTGGGACTTCAGAGTAAGGTGCTGATCTAAGATGACTCCCAGTATCTTAATCATTGGATGGATTGTATAAGAAATTGAATTTATACTAATGGAGGATTCAAACGAAACTTTACTAAAAGATGCCACGAAAAACTTAGTTTTGTCTGAATTGAGCTTAAGCTAATGGACAGTAATATGCATTAAGTGCCACTTGGCTCAGAGGTGTAAAATAGTATGTGCAGCATTTAGCACATGCTAGTGTTTAATACGTGCTAAATTTTTGTAAAAGGGCCTCTTAGGGCTAGATTCACTAAACTTACCGATCCTGTAAGGATGATCACAAAAAAATGGGGGAAAAAAGCCTCTCCCCCACAAAGCGCTCCCTCCCTTCTCCTTCTCCTAACCCCAAAAAATGGCAGGAGGGATGCCAACTCCCTCCTGCCATTGGCGCTCCACCCACCGCAATTAAAAATATGGCAGGACGGATACCGTCTCCCTCCTGCCATTGACGCACTGCAATTAAAAATATGGCAGGAGGGATGCCAACTCCCTCCTGCCATCAGCGCACCGCGATTAAAAATACGGCAGGAGGGATGCCAAATTTTTTTTTCCACCTGACGCCCCAGCCCTCTCCCTCCCTCTAAAGTTGCGAGCAAGAGGGTGCTCAGTCCCTCCAGCCTCCTCCAAACAACTGCGGGCCATAGGCCCCACCCTGGTGCATTATGTGATGCATGGAGAGGGGCCTAAGGCCCTGATTAGCTCAGGCACCTCGGGCTCCTTCCTTGGGAGGGGACTTCCTTAGGCTCAGCCCTAAGGAAGTCCATGATTGGCTCAGGCACCTCCCAAGGGAGGAGTTCAAGGCACCTGAGCCAGTCAGGGCCTTAGGCCCCTCCCCATACATCACATGATGCACCGGGGTGGTGCCTTATGCCCACAGTTCGGAGGAGCAGGAGGGACTCTGCACCCCTCTTGCTCCCAATTTTAGAGGGAGGGGGAGGGCCGGGGTGTCCTGTGGCAGAAGGGATTTGGCATCCCTCCTGCCATATTTTTTGATCGCAGTGTGCCGATGGCAGGAGGGAGTTGGCATCCTTCCTGCCCTTTATTTAAAGTGGTGGGGGAGGAAGGGAGCCCTGACAGAAGTGACAGCTTGTCCTGTCACTACTGTCAGCTCTACCCCAACTCAGTCGCTCACTGAGTAATTGAGATGGGAGTTTGCATGCAAATGATTTGCACGGAAGTGAATCAATCGCTGTTTTAAAATCGGCCAAGAATCGACCAACACCGATTGAATCTGGGCTTTAGTAATTAAGGGCCTGATTCTGTATAGAATGCCAGTCTTGGCAGTCACCTAAGAAGCAGTTGAAAATCATGTGCAGCAGAATCACGTTTATCTTAGAGAACAGACACCTTACCCCCGATTCTCTAACCAGCGCCCTTGTCAACCGGCGCTGGTTAGAGAATCATGCCTCCCTGATGGCAAAGATAGGTGGCTCAGCACCCTGTCTTTGCCAAGGGATCCCTTGCCATCAGCTGATTGCAGCACGGGAACCCTGAAACTGTTACTTTGGGAATCCTGCTGGCTCAGCTGATCAGGGGGAAAATACTCCTGCTGTGATCAGCTGAG
Source organism: Geotrypetes seraphini (assembly GCF_902459505.1). Lineage (NCBI taxonomy): Eukaryota > Metazoa > Chordata > Amphibia > Gymnophiona > Dermophiidae > Geotrypetes > Geotrypetes seraphini. The sequence continues at coordinate 126,981,430 of NC_047093.1, forward strand.
CTAGCTGCAGCAGAGGAACCCCTGACACCATTGGCAGGAGAGATGCCCACTCCCTCCTGCCTGATACCCCCACCTCCCACATCCATGATCAGTAGGAAGTATGCCCAATCCCTCCTGCCACCAGGCCTCCTTAATCCCCCAACACCCTCCAACTCTATCCTCCATCCCCCACCCGCACCCCAGTACCTTTAGAAGAAGACTTGGCAAGAGGTATGCCCAGTCCCTCTTGTTAGCAGGCCTGCCTCTTCAAAATGGCAGACCTTCACCTTCCTGATGCATCCTGGGATGCACCAGTGAGGAACCTAATGCCTCTCCCATAGGAAGGACCTTAGGCAGGTGCCTATCAGGGCTTAGGCCTCCTTCCTGGTATATTCTGAGATGCACTGGGAGTAGCCTAAGACTTCAATTGGTCCTGATACCAAAGGCCATGAACAAGAGGGATGCCCTTTGGGAGGAGCCTTAGGCATCTGGGTCAGTAAAGGCCTTAGGACCCTCCCCAGTGCATCCCAGGATGCACCTGGAAGGGGAAAGCCCACCATTTTGAAGAGGTGGGCCTGCCGGTAGGAGAAACTGGGCATCCCTTTTGCTGGTCTTCTAAAGGTACCCAGGGTGTCAGGGGATTGAGGGGGCCCAGCTGCATGAGGGAGTGAGTATTCCTCCTGCTGATCACGGATGTGAAGGGGGTAGGGATGTTAGGCAGGAGGAAATGGGCATCTCTCCTGCCGATTGTGGTTGTTTGGGAGGGGGGGGTGGATTCCTCTGCCATAGCCGACTCAGCTCATCGCGGCAGTGGTATTTTCCCCCTGATCAACTGAACCGTTAGGACTCTGATCAGGGGTTACTGTGCCATGATCAGCTCAGCCAGCCGCATCTACTTTTCCGAATGAAATGTAGGCCATCATTTTGCATGCATTTTTAGTTATCTGTAGGCAAAAAATAAGAGCATAAAAGTTAGGCTGAGTCAGATCAAAATCAATTAAGCCCCTGTCCTTATAGTAACCAAACTAGGTTACAAGTACCTGGCAAATCCAAAGAGTAGATTTATTTCTCATAGCGTATATGTAGGGGATGAGCAGTGGCTCCCTCAAATCTACCTGACAAATATGGACTTTCATCCAGGAACATGATGAAACCTCTTTTGAACCCCGCTTGGATCGCATCCTTCAGCTTCAGATTCTGCATGTGCTTTCTGCAACTCTACAGTTTTCATTGTGTCATTTGATTTGTTTTAATGTGTGCTATTTTATGTTATTTTATGCTAAAACAAAACAAAAATGCATATCCTTAGTACCTTTTAAATTCAAGAAAGAAAATGTTTGAATTTTGTATTCTAGCAAATCCATACAAACAGCTACCTTGTACCTGCAATAAAAATATGACTGTGAAGACGGCAGTAGAGCTTGGACCTATGTGGTATGTAATTATCACTTTGTTGTTGTTTTCTTTGGTTGAATGTTTCAGTAGAACTAGGGAATTCTTTTCTGATATCACCTCTGTCCAGAGCAGTCTAGCAAACTTTGCCAAGCCGCAGCACACTAAACATGGTGGCTGTGTCTCGAGGCATTCAGAAGTGCCCCAACCTGTTTGGATCAAATGAGATGAACAGTTGGGGAGATGTTCTGTGAGGCTTTGTCCGGTCGATGTAATAGGCCAAAGCATGCTTACAGTCCAGAGTGTGCAAAGCGGTTTCTCCAGCATGAGAATGAGGCTTAGGAAAAAAAACACTGGCAGAACAATCGACTGATTGAGATGAAACTCCGTGACAACTTTCGGTAGAAACTTAGGGTGCATGTGCAGAACCACTTTATCATGGTGAAAAACTGTGAAGGGTGGATCTGCCACTAAGGCTTGTAACTTACCCTCCTGACAGAGGTGAGAGCAATAAGGAAGACCACTTTCCAGGTGAGAAACTTGAGATGAGCTGTAGTGGCTTCATCAAACTGGAAAGAACCACATTCAGGTCCCAGACGACAGGCGGAGACTTGAGAGGTGGTTTCACACTGAAAAGTCCTTTCATGAATCTGGAGACCAAAGGATGAGCAGTAAAAGGTTTTCCTCCAACTGGCATGTGACAAGCTGTAATAGCACTGAGATGGACTCTGATAGATATAGACTTGAGGCCAGAGTCAGATAGATAAAGAAGATAATCCAATTCATTTCTACTGCCAAGGAAGTGGGATCATGATGATGAAGAAGACACCAGGAAGAAAACCTAGTTCACTTTTGTTGATAATATCAAGTTTCAAGTTTATTAGATGACTTGATAAATCGCTTAATCAAATATTCTAAGCGATGTACACTTTAAATTTAACAATTAGTAAATATTAAAAACAAAAACAAACAATACAGTACATACAATTATTAAATAATGGGTAAGAACTCATGATTATTAACATTGATAAACGGGAAAGAAGGGATGAACTATAATTCATAAAGTAAAGAAGAAACATTGATGGGAAACACAAAAGGAATAATTAACACAGGTTTCATATTGAAAACATAATACTAGAACTAAAATTATAATATAAAAGCATCTTTAAAAAGGAAGGTTTTAAGTTCAGTTTTAAATTTTCCAAGTTCTTTTTCCTCTCGTAAGAAAATAGGAAGAGCGTTCCATGTCTGTGGTGCAGTACAAGAAAAAATAAATTGTCTCCTTGTATTGATAATTTTTAACGAAGGGACAGATAACAGATTTTGTTCACTTGAACGTAATATTCTTTTCGTAGAATAGGGAACAAGAAATCGATATAAAAATGCTGGGGTCTTGTTGATCAGAGTCTTGAAGATAATTAAACATAATTTATAAGTAATTCTGTAATTGACAGGGAGCCAATGAGCCTCTTTGAGGAGTGGTGTTACATGATCATATTTTTTTGCATTGGTTATTAATTTTATGGCTGTATATTGCTGAGTGGCTGGTTTCCTGGAGGCATCAATAATATGTTGAACAGGCTGAGAGAGACGTAAATGAGAAGAATTCAGCCCAAGAGAAACCAAGCTGTCAGGTGTAATGATTGCAGGTTGAGATGTAGAAGTGATTCCTGCCGCTGAGTAAGCAGAGTAGGAAAAACTGGAAGAAGTAATGGTTCCCTGGAGCTGAGTTGAAGTAGAAGGGAGAACCAATGCTGCCTGGGCCACCGTGGAGCAATGAGGATCATGGTGGCTGCCTGTCGTTTGAGTTTGAACAGAGTCCTCAATATGAGAGGAATTGGAGGGAATGCATATAGAAACAGAACCATCCAATCCAGGAGAAAGGCATCGGTCCAGACGGAGAGGAGAGTAAAGTCTGAAGCAAAACTGGGGCAACTGGTGATTGTGGGGAGCCGCAAACAAGTCCACTTGTAGAGTGCCCCATTGAGCAAAGATGGACTGAAGAGTTGATCACTAAATTGAAAATAAAAATTCCTACCTTTGTTGTCTGTGCATCCAATATTTCTTTTTGCCTCCTGCCTGCTCCCTCTCCAGACCTCATTCCTTTCCTCAACCAACATCTCTCTGTCCCTCCATGAGTCCAACTTTTCTTTCTCTCTCCTCCACACCTATTGGCAACAAGTCTCCCTCTCTCTCTTTCACTGTCCATCTGTCTTGAGAGATCCAGGCATTTCTCCACCCCCTCTAATGCCACATCCAACATTTCTCCCTTTCTCATCCCCTAGATCATATGCAGCATTTTTCACCATTGCCTACCTGTCCCATGCCCATTTCTCCTTCTGTCACCTTTCTCCAACACCATGCCACATCTCTCCCTCCATCACCATGTCCAACAATCCTCCCGCTAGCTTCCCCTTCAATCTGTCCCTCAGGTCCCTCTCTACCACCATATCCAACATGTCTCCCTTTCATCCTTCTATTCCCCATGCATCGCTACCTCACTCCTCTCTCTCTCTCTCCATGCCCAATTTTCCTTTCTTCCTTTCCCCATGTATGCCATCTCTCACTCACACTCATGCCCAACATTTCTCCCTTTCTATTCCCTCCCCCCTATGTCCCAAGTTAGTGCCCCTTCCTCTCTCCATTCTGTGTCCCATGATCATGCCCCCCTTTCTGTGTCAAATTCATTCCCTCTCCTCCTCCCCCTCACTGTCTTCCAGCCTTTGTCCCAAAATTAAGTTACATCGCCCACACATACCCTTCCTCCCTCCCCTGAAGCTAACCCATCCAAAGAAGTCACAGGTGCCGAAGCCTGCATGTCCCCCGTTGAAGTCATCACCAATTATTCCCTGCCTCCCCGCTCGCTGCACCACCTTCGAAGCCGACCCTGTCACCTGACACACTCTATCCCCCCGCCACCACAACAACAACAACTCTGCGCAGGGATGGGCCAGGCGCATTCAGCGACTGCATGCAGCCGGTCCACAAACCTTCCCCCGACGTCAATTCTGACTTCAGAGAGAAAGGTTCTGGGGAGGCCAATCGCCAGAATTAATGTCGGGGAGAAGGCTTGTGGGCCGGCCGCGTGCAGTCGCTGCACGCGCCTGGCCCGTCCCTGCGCAGAGTTATTGCTGCAGTGGCAGGGTGTATGGAGTGTGTCGGGTGGTAGGGTCAGCTTCAGGGGTGGGGAATGGTGCAGCAGAAAGGAAGGCAGGCAGGAATCGGTGGCTTCAGTGGGGAGGCAGGCAAGGAGAGATCCCAGGCGTTGGCCAGCCCACATACCCCCAACAGGTGGCCCACGTACCTCCTAGGATACACATATTGCGTGTTGAGAAACACTGCACTAGATTTAAAAAAATTAGATTCTTCTGTACAAAGAGGGTGAGTTCTTGTGCCCCCTTGTTTGTTCAGATAGAAAATAGCAAACTGAATATCAGTTTGGATAAGGACTATTTGCTGGAAGAGATGGGCTTGGAATATTTTGAGAGCATTGCATATTGTGCAGAGTTTTCAAAGTATAATGAGAGTTTTCTTGTGAGGAGACAATATTCCTTGAGTACGGAGGCCGTTGAGATAAGCCTAACATCTAAGCATCTGTGATGATAGTGTATATGGATTTTCAAGAAGTGTTTAACAAGGTACATAGACTAAAGTGTGTGAGACAATCGCGCGCGGACTTTGCCGGGCAGATAATTGCGCGCAGAATGTCAGCATGCTGGATTAAAACACAATGTTAAAGCGCACTTTACTGTAGGGATGGAGATCTGATAAGTTCTGATCCAGGGCATCAGAACACAGGCAGAGTGAGCACATGCAGGCGGTTCTGAACGCAAGCCAGGTCGGCACACCGACCTAGGCCCTGTGTGCAGATCTGTGCCTGTGTGTGGATCTAGGCCTGGGTTTGGTTCTGAGGCCCTGTTTCTCATTTCCTCTCCCTCCTGCCACGTATACATCCTAAGCAAGGACAAGGGTTGCACCTTAAGCAGAAGGCTGAGGCATTCCCCCCTCCCTGACTCTTGCTATATATTAACCTGACATACATTTACCCTTTTTCTCTTATCTTGTTTAAGCATCCCTTATATGGGCAACAATCAGACTTTGCCTGAGCAAGGCTAATCAAGAGAGCTTAAGAAGCATGCATTATAACCTTTGGACTGTCACATGCCATAGTAAGATTTGAAACATATCAGAAAGGTACACATTGGGAATCACTTTATTATAACTGTTATTATGTATTCATATGTCACGTGAGATAGTAGCTTTGAGACACATGATATAGATAAACAATGGTTTAATCCTCACTGTAAATGCATTATGAAATTATAACCTTGTAGAGCATTAACTAAGTAATTATTGGAGATATGATTCTCAATAAAAAGAGGGAGAGACCATTCATTTGGAGCGTCTCCTCTCGACTCTAAGATTGCATGTGTGTTTATTGTGGGGCATTCCTACACTTTACTTAGAATAGTTGGCGCTCCCATTAGGGGGGAACCCCCCATTATAGAGGAAATGGCCTTTTTCCCTTTCTCTTAGGGAAAAATTACAGTTTCTTCTGTAAAAGGGGTTCTCCCACACCCCAACGGGAATGCCAACAGTTATAAGTAAAGTGGTGGGGTTCCTCTCACCCACCCCTCAGAGTGCTTTAAAATCGTTTTAATCCAGTACGCTGATGTCCTGCGCACGATTGCCCGGCATTGTCCATGTGTGATTGTCTTGCGCAGTTTTGACTTCTCACCGTTTGACAAAGTATCTCATGAAAGATTTATTTTTTTTTTTTAATTCTTTATTCATTTTTAACCTTTCATCAAGTGTACAACAACCATAAGAACAACAATTAGTTAATCACTTGAAAATCTTATCATTATACTATATATACTTTGAAGAAACCCTTACCCTACCCTCCCTCCAACCCTATTAATAATTCTATTTCATCACTTCACGAATACAAACCCTCCCCCATACTGGGGTGGAGGATGGAGTTGGAGGGTGTTGGGGGATCAAGGAGGCCTGGCGGCAGGAGGGATTGGGCATCCTTCCTACTGATCATGGATGTGGAAATTAGAAAGTCATGGGGATAGGACAGTGTCTCGCAAACTTCTGCAAATACATGGACGTTGAAGCGATGATGTTGACATCTGCGCATGCATGAAGGCCCTCCAGACAGGGCCCTGAGCTGCCGGGGGGGGGGGGGGGGGGTGCTGCAACAGGAGAGGCACCAGTGGTGCTGGCTGATTGCCTACAGAATGTGCTTTCAGGGCTGTCCAGCTGGGTTGCTCCTTCCTACCTTCAGCGTCTCTTGTTGCAGGCACGTGGGCATCCGCTGCACGTAGCTGACCCACAAGCTTTCTCCCCGATGTCAGTTCTGACCTCGAATATTGTGTGCAATTCTGCTCACCATTATCTCAAAAAAGATATAGCAGAATTAGAAAAGGTACAGAAAAGGGCAACAAAAATTATTTCCCTATAAGGAAAGGCTAAAGTTGCTAGGGCTCTATAGCTTGGAGAAGAGACGGCTCAAGGGTAATATGATAGAGGACTATAAAATACTGAGTGGTGTAGAAAGAGTAGATGTGAATCTCTTGTTCACTCTTTCCAAAAATACTAGGACTAGAGGACATGCGATGAAGTTACTAAGTTGTAGATTGAAAACAAACCAGAGAAAATATTTCTTCACACAATTTGTAATTAAGCTCTGTAATTCATTGCCTGAGAATGTGGTAAAATCAGTTAGCTTATCAGGGTTTATAAAAGGTTTGGATAATTTCCTAAAAGAGAAGTCCATATGCCATTATTGAGATGGCTTGGGGATATCCATTGTTTATTCCTAGGATAGGCAGCATAAAATCTGTTTTACTACTTGGATCTACCTAAGGACTTGGGACCTGGGTTGGCCACTGTTGGAAACAGGATGCTGGACTTGATGGACCAGTCCCAGTTAGGCAATTCTTATGTTCTTATGAGTTTTGTTGGCAAGGGGCTAAAAGGGGAGACCTTGAGTGAGACTGGGAGGAACCATCCACCATTGGAGGAAGCAACGGAGGTCAAAGATTACATGGATTGGAGCAGAGATACTGTGGCCCGAGGCCATTGGGTCAACAGAGTCCATCGTGGAATTCTGGGGTGGAGATATGCAAATGGAATGATGTGTACAGTGGAGACCATGTGGCCTAGAAGTTACAGCATTTGATGTATTGTTATGCATGGTATGGTGGAGACTGTCTGGCAAAGGTGAAGAAGATTGTCAACTTTCTGTAGTGGTAGATAAGCTCGACTTTGAACAGTGTATAAGAGAGCTTCTATGCAGATGTGATTTTTAGTAGTTTACGGCAAACCTTAGCAGCTCTTGGAGATAAACTGTTGCATTGATGGCATTCTGAGCTAATATTAGCATTGATCAACCAGTCGCCTAATTATGAAACCCCCATAAATGAAGGCTTGCCACCACTTCATTTCATGAAAACATGAGGAGCTGAAGCCAGCCCAAAGGGTAGGACTTTGTACCAAAAGTGTTGAAATCCAATATGAAAAAAAATATATTTTCTGTGTGCAGGTTAGATGGATATGTAAGTGTAAGTTTCTTTGAGATCTAGAGAGAAAAGATAATCGTTCTTTTCCAATAGCAGCAGAAGAGTTCTCAGAGAGAGCATGCAAAACTTTTTCTTCCAACAATTATTTGTTGAGACCCCCAAAGCTCTAGAATTGGACAAAGGCCTCAAGTCTTTTTTTGGTATCAGGAAATACTTAAGAGTAGAACTGCAAAGGAACATGCTCTGCATTTAGCTGGAGAAGGGCTGAGAATTCTTGGTCTTCTGGAGAGAGTTGATAAAAAAGACTGTCTTGGTGGGTGGATGAGCCTAAGGAAGTCCCTGATTGGCTCAGGTGCCTCAGGCCCCTCCCAAAGGGTGCATCACATGATGCACCGGTCCGGGGCCTAAGGCCCAGGCAGACGCGTCGCTGGAATCCAGAGGAGCAGAAGGGACTGAGCACTCCTCCTGCTCCCAACTTGGAGGTAGGGGGGTGCCGAGCTGGGTTGGGAGTGGGGCAGCCGGTCTGATCAGGTCCAGTCCAGTCGGGGGAGGTGGGAGGCAGGCCTAAGGAGTAGGAGGGACTGAGCACCTCTCCTGTTCCCAACTTTTAGATATGGGTGGGTTTCAGGCCAGGCCAGGGGAGGGCAGTGTCGGGTGGTGGCAGGAGGAACTGGGCATCCCTCCTGCTATTTGTGGGTCGCCAGGGGGGATCGCGTTTGTTGGGGTGAGGGCCCTCGGCCGTTTTTTGACAATTCTACCTGTCTTTTCCTTTTTTGTTTTATGGGGCAGATATTTTGCATGTGTAACGCATGCAAAATATCTTTGCCATGGGAAAGAATTGAATTTTTTTTTTTTTTTTTAATCTTTATTCATTTTCAGTTCTTACAAGTGTATAATATTCAATCAGAAAATTTTAAAACAAATCACTTGACAATTTACTTATAATCCTTAAAATCTATAAATATAAAAGAATCCCTTCCCACCCACCCATTTATTAATAATCAAACAATTAATAATTATTATCTTTCCCAATCCCACCCCCTATACCTCATCAAATACCTAGGTGTTTAAGATGTCTGATCATTAGAATAAGTAATCAATGGCCCCCAAATCTTTTTAAACTTATGATAATTTCCTTGTTGCATGGCAAGCACTCTCTCCATTTTGTAAATATGACATACTGAATTCCACCAAAAGGTGTAATTAAGTTTAGTATAATCTTTCCAGTAATCTGTTGAATGGCAACTCCTGTCAATATTAATAAAAGTTTATTATTATTTGCAGAAATTGGGCTTTTAAATCTTATAGATGTACCAAATAATATAGTATCATATGAAAGGACAACATGATTTTCTAATAATGAATTAATTTGAGACCAAATTAATTTCCAAAAGGCGTTAATATAGGGACAGAAAAAATTAAATGATCTAATGTCCCAGCCTCTAAACCACAATGCCAGCATCTATTGGACCTAGAGCTATCCAACTTCTGTAAACGAACTGGGGTCCAAAAAGCTCAATGCAACAAAAAGAACCAGGTCTGTCTTATAGATGCTGACCTTGTAGTTTTAATTCTCCAAGACCAAAAACGTGGCCATTGAGAGGCAGAAATTTGATGTCCAATCTCATTGCTCCAAATATCCCTAAGAACAGTTTTTTGTTTTTTTATTCAAATACCCATACAACAATTTATACCACTGTGCGGCTTGGTGACCCAAGAAATCCGCCTGAAAGCAAAGGAATTCCAAACTATACTGAGAGTTAAGCACTTTCCATTCAGGGAACCCTTCCTGAATAGCCTGCTACAATTGCAACCATTTAAAATTTTGTGATTTATTTAGCCCATATTTATGTTGCAATTGTGAAAAACTAAGCAGTGACCCATTTAGAATAAGGAGAAATTAGGTTCTTACCTGCTAATTTACTTTCTTTTAGCTTCTCCAGACCAGTAGAGGTTAACTTTACGAATGGGTATATATCTAATCATGACCAGCAGGTGGAGACTGAAAACAAAACTTTGGGACAGTATATCCTAGCCCCTCCTCTCTATTTCCCTCAGTCTGCCGAATAGCCAAGCAGAACCAAGAACTGGAAAACAACAGAGAGAAAAAACAATACTCCGAAAGGAGTAACAAATAACATACCCAAAATGCTGTTGGAAAATGCAGAGGAGAAATTCCCGAAGGAAGAATGTCCCCACAGCTCGCCAGCTAAGCCAGCCGAGCCACAGCCGCTGTTCTTCAATTCTCCCCGGCCCTAGAAAAATACTAGAACCCGCAGCAAAAACCAAAAACTGCCCGCGCAACAGCCCCAACAACAACAGACAGGGTGGGGACCTCTACTGGTCTGGAGAAGCTAAAAGAAAGTAAATTAGCAGGTAAGAACCTAATTTCTCCTTCTTTAGCACTCTCCAGACCAGTAGAGGTTAACTTTACGAATGGGACGTACCAAAGCAGTCCCTCTCACGGGCGGGACCCCCGAAGGGCCGATACCAGTACACGCTCACCGAACACCGCGTCCCGACGCGCCTGCACATCAACCCGATAATGACGAACAAAGGAATGCAAGGAAGACCAAACCGCAGCCTTACAAATATCCACTGGAGGCACGAGCGACGACTCAGCCCAAGAAGCCGCCTGACCCCGAGTGGAATGAGCCTTGAGAAACTCCGGAACAGGCTGCTGTTTCAGAAGATAAGCGGAAGCAATCGTCTCCTTGATCCAGCGCGCAATAGTAGCCTTAGAAGCGCCAGCTCCCCGACGAGGACCCGCCAGGAGGACAAAGAGATGATCGGACTTCCGGAATTCCTGGGTCCGCTGCACATAAGAGCGAAGGACCCGACCGACATCCAACTTGCGCAGCTGCCGGTGCTCAGAAGAGCCCTCCCGACCACCCAAGACCGGGAGAACCACCGATTGATTGACATGAAAAGGAGAAACAACCTTCGGCAGAAAGGAAGGAACAGGCCGCAAGACGACCCGCTCCCTAGAAAACTCCAAGAAGGGAGCCCTACAAGAGAAAGCCTGCAGCTCAGAAACACGCCTAGCAGAAGTAATGGCTACCAAAAAGACCGCCTTCAAAGTAAGGTCCTTTAAAGAACAGTCGTCCAAGGGCTCGAAAGGCGGACGCACCAAAACAGAGAGAACCAGATTAAGATCCCAAGAGGGAACCGAGGGCCGTAGGGGAGGCCTAAGCAACTTGGCCGCCCGCAAAAACCGAATCACATCAGGAAGAGCCGATAAACGCTGACCTGACACCAACCCTCGAAAAGCTGACAGGGCCGCAAGATGAACCCGGAGAGAAGACCAAGCCAGGCCTCAATCCAGGCCATCCTGCAAGAACTCCAGAATGTTAGGCAGAGAAGCGCGAAAAGAGGTCACTCCCCGCGCCCGACACCATTCCTCAAAGAGACGCCAAACCCGCACATAAGCCCGAGAGGTAGAAAGCCTCCGGGACCCCAACAGTGTAGAGATCACCTTGTCTGAATATCCCTTCTTGCTAAGGCGACCCCTTTCAAGAGCCACGCCGTAAGACAGAAGGGAGACGGGTCGAACATGGGAATGGGACCCTGCACCAGAAGGTCGTCCGAGAGAGGCAGAGGAAGAGGATCCGCTACCAGGTGCCTCACCAGATCCGCATACCACGGACGGCGAGGCCAATCCGGCGCCACCAGCACCACCAAACCCGGATGGTGAACAATGCGAAGAAGCACTCTGCCCACCAGCGGCCAAGGAGGGAACACATACAACAGCCCCTCCGTTGGCCACTGCTGGACCAGAGCATCCAGACCCTCGGCCAGACCGTCCCTGCGACGACTGAAGAAGCGGGGCACTTTGGCGTTGCCACCCGTGGCCATCAGGTCCATCAGGGGCTGCCCCCAAGCCTGCACTATCAACTGAAACGCCTCGGCGCCGAGACACCACTCTCCTGGATCTAGGAAGTGACGACTGAGGAAGTCTGCCTGAACATTTTCTACTCCGGCTATATGAGAGGCCGAGAGGTCCAGCAGATGGGATTCCGCCCAAACCATGAGCAGAGCCGCCTCCTGCGCCACCTGAGTGCTCTTGGTGCCCCCCTGACGATTGACATAAGCCACCGCCGTGGCATTGTCCGACAGCACTCTGACCGACTTGCCCAGCAACAGGGAGTGGAAAGCCAACAGCGCCAGACGGACCGCTCTGGTCTCCAACACGTTGATCGACCAGGCTCCCTCCTCCGCGGACCAGGTGCCCTGAGCTGAGTGACCCAAACACTGAGCCCCCCAACCCAGGAGACTCGCATCCGTCAGGAGCACCGTCCACTGCGGGAGATCCAGACCCACCCCCTGAACTAGGTGAGGGGTCTGGAGCCACCAACGCAGACTGCAGCGCGCCAAGCCTCGCAGGGGAACCGGAACATCCATCCCGTGCCTCTGGGGAGACCACCTCCGGAGCAGAGCATACTGGAGAGGACGCATGTGGGCCCGCGCCCACCTCACCACGTCCAGGGACGCCGCCATCGACCCCAAGACCTGGAGGAAATCTCGCGCCCGAGGACACCGGGACGCCAAAAGCAGGCGAATCTGAGATTGCAATTTGCTCACCCGGCCCTCTGGGAGGAAGACCTTCCCCAAGGAGGTGTCGAACAGCACCCCTAGGTACTCCAGACGCTGAGCCGGGACCAACCGACTCTTGGAAAGGTTGACCACCCAGCCCAGCGACCGGAGAAACTCCACCACCCGAGCAGTAACCCGGGAGCTTTCCTGCAACGACTTTGCCCGAATTAACCAGTCGTCCAGGTAGGGGTGTACCAGGATGCCCTCCGACCGCAAGGCTGCCGCGACGACCACCATCACCTTGGTGAACGTCCGAGGAGCCGTGGCCAGCCCAAAGGGAAGCGCACAGAACTGAAAGTGCCGACCCAAGATCGCAAAGCGCAGGAAACGCTGATGAGAGGCCCGAATGGGAACATGCAAGTAGGCCTCCGTCAGATCGAGAGAAGTGAGAAACTCCCCCGGCTGAACCGCCAGAATGACCGACCGCAGAGTTTCCATACGGAAAGAGGGAATCTTGAGAGCCCTGTTGACCCCTTTTAAATCGAGGATGGGCCGAAAGGTCACCTCCTTTTTGGGCACCACAAAGTAAATGGAGTACCTGCCCGTGCCCCACTCCGGCGGGGGCACCGGAACAACTGCCCTGAGATCTAGCAAGCGCTGAAGGGTCTGGCGAAAAGCCTGCGTCTTCCCCGGAGTCTGACACGGAGAAGCGAGGAAAAAATCCGGCAGAGAGCGGGCGAACTCCAGGGCATAACCGTCCCGCACCACCTCCAGGACCCACTGATTGGACGTGATCTCGGCCCATTTGGGGAAAAATTCGCGCAGCCGAGCCCCCACCGGAACCAAAGGGGGCGCCGGCAAGGCGTCATTGTGCAGGACGGGAAGCGGGGGAACCGGCGGAGGGATTCCCTGCCCCCCGACGGGCCCCCCGAAAGGGCTGCATGCGCTGGAAGAACCGACCCCGGGAAAATCCCGGAGACTGGAAAGAAGCAGCCCCACGCCCAGGGCGATACTTGCGAAAATCCCGCAAACGCCCCCGGGCCGCACCCCCCCGAGACGCCGGGCGGGCACGGTCCTCCGGCAGACGGGGAACTTTCGAGTCCGACAGAGTCTGAATCAACTTATCCAAGTCCTCTCCAAACAAAAACGACCCCCGAAAGGGAAATTTAGTAAGCTTAGCTTTGGACGCAGCATCCGCCGCCCAAGCGCGCAGCCACAACACACGCCTTGCGGCCACGCCAAAAGCCATAGACTTAGCCGATATCCGCACCAAGTCATATAGAGCATCTGAGAGGAATGAGGCCGCCATCTCAATCTTCGCAACCTCCTGATCCACCAGAGACCAGTCGTCAGACTCTCGATCCAAGACCCGCTCCGCCCACCGAAACACGGCGCGAGCGACCAGTCCCCCACAAATAGCCGCCTGGACCCCAAAGGCAGAGACCTGAAAATTTTGCTTAAGGATGCTCTCCAATTTGCGCTCCTCAGGGTCCCGCAAGGCAGAACCGCCCTCAACAGGCACGGTATGCCGCTTGGAAATTGCCGAGACCACCGCATCCACGACTGGCGAAGCTAACGTAGCCCGATCCCCTTCAGGAATGGGATACAGGCGAGCCATGCTGCGCGCCAGCCGAAACGGCGTCTCCGGCGTTTTCCACTGCTCAAGAATAATATCCCGAATATCCTGATGCATAGGAAAAGAGCGGGAAACGGAACGGATCCCCCGTAACAGGGGGTCCCCCACACGCGGAGTCTCCGGCGGCGCGTCCTCAAAACGCAAAACCGAAGAAACCTGTTGAATAAGGTCAGGCAGCTCATCTTTCTGAAAAAGGCGCACCACGGACGCCTCGTCACTGGAGAACGGGAAATCCGACAACCCGCCGCCAGCTTCCGTCCCCTCCAGAGAGTCCTGGAACTCCTCAGAAGGGTCCAGGTCCTCCTCCAGACCGACCCGTTCCTCCGACCACAAATTCTCGTCCCACGACACCCGCGGACGCTTGGACAAGGGAGGCGGCGGAGGGGATGTCACGCCAGACGAAAGAGGCAAAGCCGCAGGGAGCGCGGAGGAAAACCCACCCCCCGAAACCCCCTGGGCGCAACCGGGACCCCCAGCCGCCTGAAAATAGGCTCTGCATAAAGAAAAGAAAAATTCAGGAGAAAAACCCCCCGAGGGTCCCAAGGGACTCCCTGCCACAGCAGGGGACCCAGCAGAACCTTGCCCCTGCATAGTCAAAACAGGGGGAAGGTCACCTGAGGTGGAAGACAAAATGGAGGGGCCAGACAGAGAAGATGGCGGTTTTCCCGCCAAAAAAGCTCCCTTCATAGCCTGAAGCGGCTGAGAAACCTGAATAGTCTCAGCCGCTAAAGCAGGCAAGCCGGCATCAGCTGTCAAAAAATCAGCTGAGAGGGAATCCTCTAAAACCCGACCGTCGGCGGTTTGGGGAATCCCTCCGTGGGCGGACGGAGAAGACCGGGCTTCCCCACCGTTCCCTGCCGACTCGCGAGGCACCATCGGCGGGGAGCTCTGGGCGCCTGCAGCCGCTGCCGACGGAGCTCCTCCACCGCACCGGCCTGAACACCGCTTGCACAGGCCGGCCGCGAGTGCCTCGCGTCTGGAGCACAATGAGCACTTTTTCCCTTTAGAAGTGCTCATTGCTCCATACGCGACCTAGCTGCAAAAAAGTGCCGGTTAGTTGAAAAAATACAGTAAAATACAGTTTTCTTAAAGGGATACAACCCTCCAGACCAGCACTACCTCAGGATTTTTTTTTTTTTTTTTTTTTTACAGAACAGACTCCACAGGCTCTCGAAGCAATATGCCTTGCTTGATTTAGGGGGCAAGGCTTACTGCTGAGGCTCCTCTAAAAAAATGTGGGGAGGTGGAGGAAGTGGGGGGAGGGACCCCGCTCGTGACCCGCCGGGTTTGACACCCCCGAGGTCGGACGAACCCCCAAACAGAGTCCGTCCAAGCTCCGTCCGGCTAAAAACAGGGACAATAAACCCCCTAAACAAATTCCAACAGCCCTACCAAGGGAGATGGGTACAGATCACTCAACACCTGCTGGAGACTGAAAGAAGACTGAGGGAAATAGAGAGGAGGGGCTAGGATATACTGTCCCAAAGTTTTGTTTTCAGTCTCCACCTGCTGGTCATGATTAGATATATACCCATTCGTAAAGTTAACCTCTAATGGTCTGGAGAGTGCTAAAGAACATCATTTAAAGTCCATATACCTGCAATAATCCAATGCTTCCAGACGATTTTAAATCCGCCAATTTTGATCTTGGAGTTTACCCAAATGGATTGATTTAATGATTTAGAAATTGGATCTGGTGATAAATTACTAACATAACGTAAGGTCTTCCATGTGTCAAGCAAAATTCTATTATCTTTATAGTTCCTGGGCAAATTTATACTAATAAGATGAGACAAATGCAAAGGAAACAGGAGCCGCCACTCTAAATATAACCAATCTGGAACATTTTCCATAAGGTCTGGGAGGATCCAATACATACCCTGTCTTAAAATATAGGCTTGATGATACCTATAAAAATTTGGAAAATTTACCCCTCTCTCCACAATTGTCTTTTGTAGAGATACTAAAGCAAATCTAGGTCTTTTACCCAACCAAACAAATTTAGTAAGAATACCATTTAACTTTTTGTAAAATGACCCCTGGAAAAAAATTGGTATCATACTCATTTGATAACAAACCACATTTTGATCGTTTGAACTCTTCCCCACTAAGAAAGATGTAAAGGATTCCATTGCTCACACATCTCTGTTATTTTTCTTAAAATAAATAAAATATATTTGCCATGGGAAAGAAATGAATAAAAAAGACAGGCAGGCCTGTCAGAAAACCTGCAGACTTATCGGTAACTCAGTTACCAACAGGTCTGCAGCAGTTGGGTTTGCCAATAGTAAAATCCGATTCAAAATAGCCAAGCAGTTGTTAGTGAATCAATCGCTTGGCTATTTTGCTGTCAAACAACTAAAGAAACTTCTGTTTTCTACCTCTATTTTAGGTCTGGGAGTATTTTTCATTCCGGATTCTTGAAAAGAATGCTGCATGAATCTGTTCGATATGGAATCAAAGAAATTCAGGGATTCTTAAAGACATTAATCTGTGAAGCAGATTGTACAATTCAAAAATCATTTTGTCATGAAGCACTGCAGGACCCAGGTGAGACAGTGACGGAATGTTTCCTTGCAAAAAAAAAAAGTGTTTCTTTCATCATTTCTGTGAGTTCTTGTCCAGAAGCCTACTATTTTTTTTATCACCTGCTAGACCAATACATATGAGTAGGTTGTGTCCCCTATTGTGCATATGGGGATAAAGAACACTGATATTTTCATGATGTCATCACTAGTATAAGGAGGAAAGTAGCCCTGGGAATTTTCAGTAGTCCTCTGCTTCCAGTAGATGGTACAGACGGATATGCAGCAGAATAAGGGTATTTCTGTGATTCTGGCATCCTTGGTTGTAGGCTACAACCTGTATCCCCACGGTTGTCTGTGGTGTCTGGATATTAAGTGAAAGCTGGGGGGTGTCTCCAAGAGCCCCTGACCTTGACCTGTGGGCCTGTGCTTGATGGGGCTGTGGCTGGCAGGAATTCTGTGAGACTACTGAACTGAAGCAGAACGAGACTTAGGGGTGATCGTCAGTGAGAACATGAAGACTGCCAATCAAGTGGAGCAAGCTTCATCCAAGGCAAGGCAAATCATAGGTTGTATTCGCATGAGTTTCGTCAGCCGTAAGCCTGATGTCATTATGCCATTATATAGATCCATGGTAAGACCCCACCTGGAGTACTGTGTGCAGTTCTGGAGGCCGCATTACCGCAAGGATGTGCAGAGACTTGAGTCGGTCCAAAGAATGACTACCAGGATGGTCTCGGGACTCAAGGATCTCCCGTACGAGGAATGGCTGGATAAATTAAACCTATACTCACTCGAACGCAGAGAGAGGGGTGACATGATCGAGACATTCAAGTATCTCACGGGCCGCATCAAGGTGGAAGAAGATATCTTCTTTTTCAAGGGTCCCGCAACAAGGGGGCATCCGTGGAAAATCAGGGGCGGGAAACTGCACGGGGACACCAGGAAATTCTTTTTTACTGAAAGGGTGGTTGATCGCTGGAATAGTCTTCCACTTCAGGTTATTGAGGCCAGCAGCGTGCCTGATTTTAAGGCCAAATGGGATAGACACGTGGGATCTATTCACAGAGAAAGGTAGGGGAGGGTCATTGGGGTGGGCAGACTAGATGGGCCGTGGCCCTTATCTGCCGTCTATTTCTATGTTTACTTCAGTGAAGAGTATGCGCCACATTTTGTGTGGCGCAGCCAGGGGGAGGGCCTATAGTGCCCAACTTAGCTTCTCCCCTGCTGAAGCAGGTGACCAAATGCTCAGTTAGCCCGGCATGGCGGCCATTTTTTGGGGGGGCTTGGCACGGCTGGTACTTCCATCAGCCAGACTGCGGACCCTCCGCAGCCAAAGAAACGCTAATGCAAGTCATCTAAAAGTGACTTTCCGCCCCAGGAGCCAGACGCTTTTTCTAAATTTATGTGGTCAGAGTTTCAGACCAAGTGTTCTCCCCCTAAACAGTCTCAATCCATCTCTGGGCATGGCCTCTCCTCAGCCTGATGCAGCTTTTGCTCTACTTGATCCCAGAGGCTGATGTTTCCCCTACTGATACTTTGTTTGCAGGTACAGCGCTTCCTGGAGCAGGAGAGTACAGGCTGTGTGCTGGATCTGTGGATCTCTCTGAGGTCTTAGATCCTGTGGATGATTCTACCGTCTTGCACTTATTTAAGTTTGCTGCCCTGCCAGACCTCATTTCTGAGTTGTTGCAGGAATTGAATTTGGTCGCTAAGCCAGCTCCGTCCACTTCTTCCTCCTTGCTATGTGGTGTACGCTCACAGTCAGCTACCTTTCCCTGGCACCCTGATATGAGTGTTCTGGTCTTGAAGCAGTTTGACTCTTCGGAGGGTTCTCTGAAAATTGCTAGAGCTGTGTCCCGCTTATATCCTGTAGCACAGGAGTGTCATCAGCTTTTGGGTCAGCCCAGGGTAGATTCTTTGGTGGTATACAACTGAATCTAACCAATAGATGGTATGTGGGATCAAAAGGAAACAATCCAAAAATACAAAGAATCCCACAGTAAGATACAAAGAATGTTGAAAAGAGAGATTGAGGATCTCAGAAACCTGCTTGGAATTAGGTAGATAAATCTTGAACCAAGGCTGACTGGTTCCAAGTTTCCATCATCAATCCTCTAAACTTCCGCCTTCTTATTCTAAAACTCTTCTGCTGCATTCCATATTTCTTTATTAATCTTTCTTCACTTAAATTTAACCCAGCAGAGAGAATTTATCACTTATCTTAAAAATGCAGATATCCAAAAGGCATTCTCAAAGTTGAGAACCGCAAACTATGGCGTACCCCAAGTCACTATTGTCCCCACTATTATTCAACATCTACATCAGACCAGCCCTTGAAATTGCGAAGAGGCATGGAATACACATCCACTCCTTCGCAGATGATATACAACTCTACATCCCATTGGGCAAAGCATGGGTCACACAACCTGAGATTCTGCAGACCTGCCTTGCGGAGACTGAAGCATGGATGACAGCCAACAAACTCCAACTGAATCCATCTAAGACTGAACTATTATGTATTCGCCGAGAGTCTTGCCTTGCCTCTCACCCATACATCTCCTGGGACAGCACCATTCTGGAACCCAAAGTCCAAGTGTCCAGCTTGGGCATCATACTGGATGCTGGCCTGACTCTATCAGCCCAAATCTTCAAGGTAGCATCCACCACCTCTACTACCTACAACAGCTAAAACTCATCCACCATTACTTCTCCGAAACAGACTTCACTCAGCTGTTATATGCCTTCGTACTGTCCCACCTGGACTATTGCAATGGTCTCTACACAGGTCTACTGGCCAAGGAGCAACACTGACCAGTCCAGAATGCAGCAGTAAGACTCCTACAGAATCTTGGCCCTTTTGACCACATATCTCCTGCACTGAACCAAGCCCATTGGCTCCCAATACACCAGTGCTCCATCTTCAAACAATTAACATTAGTCTTTAAATGCTTTCATGGCATGACCTCCGACTACGTGGCAAGGAAGCTCCCAATCTACCACCCTCGGTGGCCCTTCCGTTCGCAACTTGATCTCGGGTTGTCCAACCCTCCAGAAACAGCCTGGAAGCGACCGTACTCCTACAGCACGCCTAAATATGGAACCAACTCCCTCCTGTCATCAGGGAAATTGGCATCCTACTGGCCTTCTGAAAGGCAGTAAAGACGCTACTATTCACAAACCAACTCACTCCTGGTCTCAAACTTTAACCGACTAGGACCTGGTGTACCCGTAACTCAGGGCACCTGAATCTGTCAGCCAATACTGTGCTCTTATCTATTTCAGCCATGCAGATACCATTCTGAGACTTATCTACTACAGCCATGCAGCTACCATTCTATACCCGGAGAGAGAAAGAGATAATGATTACTGCAGATGGGCAGACTAGTTGGGCCATTTGGCCTTTATCTGCCATCATGTTTCTTTGAATACAACGTAATACGGTTCAGTTATAGAAACAGCACTGTTCCGTCTAATGCAATACACTGTAAACCTTTTTTTAAACCAACATTATACTGAAATAATCAGTCATTGTTTTCCGCACGCAGATGCACGATTCAGGCTGTGTATCTGACTACTGATGCTGTAAAACTGTCCATAGTCGTGACAGCCATTTATCTCCAGATAACAGCGCAGTGTGTGTAGAGACTTCAGCATGTCCGAGAAGAAAACAATCTCTGCAGGTGGTTCATTAGTCATGATGACAGCAGCAGTATCTCCATTCTCATCAGACTCTTGGTTATCTGCAATGTCCTTTATGACTGTACAGAGCACCAAAACGATATCCCTTAACCCAATTGGGCACTGGCACCAGCACCAACGCACAGGACATGCCGGTGCCAGTGCCCGAAGATCCTCCCTCTTCTGTGCTGGGCTGGGCGGTGCATCGGCGATCCTTCCTCTTGCTTGTGCTGGGCTGGACTGGGCTTTGAGCATTTGCGCATGCTCAAAGCCTTCTGGTCTCGCTCTCTCCGAGATTCTCAGATTCAGAATCTCAGAGAGAGCGAGACCAGAAGGCCTACTTAACTCAGGGTGATTGAACATCTCTCAGGGGTCTTTGCAGAATTTTATGCAGATTAGTGCCTTCTATCTGCTGCTAAGGCCCGTGATAGGAACTTTACCCTGTCACACCTACTTATGGTACTTTCTGAGGGAAACAGGATACTGGGCTTAATGGACCTTTGGTCTGTCCCAGAATGACAATTCTTAAAATTCAAGATAGTGTGATCCATGTGTCAAATTATACAGGGAATTTCATAAGAGCAAATTCTGCTTGTCATATTGTGATCAATTTATTTATGTTCTGTTATAGGTGAATGTGAAGTTATTATCAGACGACCGGAAGTTTCAACAGAATATTCGTCTCAGCTAGGTACTGCTTTTGTGATTATCAGTTATTGTATTTTGTAGAACAGTTCTGTTTTAATCATTTCCCATAATGAATATAATTCTCTAATCTCTTATTTGTCCTCTTGAATGAATTGTATGCTCTTTTTTGGCAAGGGACTTTCACGTATGTGCTTATGTACAATAAGTGGTCCAAAAAAATTAACACATTTCCTTTATCCATGAGGCTAATTTTATTCCTTTATATAAAAATGAAAAACACGCAAAATTTTACGTAAACAAAGTTTAGGGGTCGCCCCACCTCACTGATTTTTAAAACTACCACTAAGCTTAGCAGTATATTGTAATTTTTGTGCACTTGACAAATAATCAACAGTCTATGACATAAGAGCCGCTTTTGATGTAGAAGAAAACTTCTTTCAGTGGCTGGCCACTAGCCGAAGAACAAATTGCTTCTGTTCTTCATCTTTTGTCAAAGTATTGTATTTTTCGATGAGGCTTATTTTATTTTATTCTATTCTTATTTATTTTCTGCACTATTCTCATAATAGATTCTGGGCAGAAAACAACAATTTTTTTAAAAAAAGGGTCCAACAAATTTATTCTTTTAACAATCCTTAAAAATAATAAAGGTTTTAACAATTTTTCTAAAAATAAGAAGAAACTTTTCTTAGTTCATTTGGAAGATCAATCCAAAGCTTTGTTCCTATAAACTCAAAAGATTTGTTCACCAAATATTTCAAATGACCATATGAACTTATAGAGTAGCCAAGCCTCAATGGAAGTAACTCTGTTTATTGGGAAAGTTATATACTTCGTTAAACCTTCTGGTCCATTCCCTGCAACAGTTTATATATAAGTATAACCAATTTAAAATTCACTCTCTTCTCAATCTTCAACCACTGTGATTAATTCAGAAGAGAAGTAACCCGGTCATATTTTTTTTGCTCTAAAAATCAAACACATAGCTGTATTTTGAAGCAATTGCATCCTATTTTTTAAATTCGGTGTAACACCACAATATAAAGAGTTACAGTAACCCAACTGAGGCAATACAATAGCTCTTACCATCATTTGAAAACTCTCTGAAGATAAAACAGAATGTATTGCCCGTAATTGGTGCAAATTAAAAAGACTCTTTTTACCAATCCATTTATTTGATTCTCAAATATTGAACCACAATCCAAAATAATTCCCTACTATCGTAAAAATCTCTCCAGTACTCAGTACTATTTTCTGACCAATAAACCCACTTGGATTACCAAAGCAAACTAATTTACCCCCCCTCTTTTTTACAAATTACCCCCCCCTTTTTTTTTTTTTTTAAACAAAACTGTAGCACACGCGGTAACAGCTCCAACGCCCTTGAATTCCTCTGTATCACTCTATCTGCAACCTCACCTGGAACATTGTGTTCAATTCTGGTCGCCTTATCTCAAAAAAGATATAACGGAACTGGAAAAGGTTCAAAGATGATAAAGAGGATGGAAATCCTCTCGTATGAGGAAAGACTAAAAAGGCTAGGACTCTTCAGCTTGGAAAAGAGACGGCTGACAGGAGATATGATTGAAGTCTACAAAATCTTGAGTGGTGTAGAATGGGTACAAGTGGATTGATTTTCTACTTCGTCAAAAACTACAAAGACTAGGGGACACTTGATGAAGTTGCAGGGAAATACTTTTAAAACCAATAGGCGGAAATATTTTTTTATTATTTATTTATAAAAATTTACACATTTATTATCAAGCATATCATCTTGTACAGAAAGTGAGATCAAGAAAACATAATAATATTATTTACTCTCAAACCTGAAAATAAATCAAAATTTTTAGAAGAAAATAAACATCATAACTTAATCACACACTTGTCCTCAATTTAGGATCCAGGATTAACGATAAGAGTAGAAATTAAATTAAAAGAAAAATATTTTAACAAGGAAAATCGCTTAAACTGCTACTGAAAAGTGAGCTAATTATTATTGCAAGGGTACAGATGGTTCTACAGACTCAAGACGTTTCGCAGAAAGGAAAGCAGTCAAGTGAGCTGGTTCTACAAATACATATTTCAAAGAACGGTATGGCGGAAATATTTTTTCACTCAGAGATTAGTTAAGCTCTGGAACGTGTTGCCAGAGGTTGTAGTAAGAGCGGTTAATGTAGCTGTTTTTAAGAAAAGTTTGGACAGTTTCCTGGAAGAAAAGTCCATAGTCTGTTATTGAGACAGACATGGGAGAAGCCACTGCTTGCCCTGGATTGGTAGCATAGAATATTGCTGCTATTTGTGTTTTTGCCAGGTACTAGTAACCTGAATTGGCCACTGTGAGGACAGGCTACTGGGCATTGGTCTCACCCAGTAAGGCAATTTTTATGTTCTTAACTTTACTTCAATCCACATTCAGTGCTTTCGGAATTTGTGTCAATAATAATATCAGCAAGCTGACCTGGCTATAAACCCTCGGTTAAAACCTTGTTTACAAAACTAGTCAACCTATTCAGTATTTCTGTTGGTTGATCTTAATAAAAAAGAGGGACAAGTGTCCAAATACAATATTTATTCGATAAGCACAATAAAGCATGATAAAACTTTTAAAATCTATTCCTCTGAAACTCAAGGAAAGGTAGTCCAATATAAATCACCAGCAATTCCATTTTCTTCATTCATTATATCTAATAATTTTGCGGTCACTGCACCCACCCTATGGAATTCATTGCCCTGTCACTTACGTGCGGAAACCTCGATAAAACAATTTAAAGCAAAACTCAAAACATTTTTATTTGAGGATGGTTTTGGATAAAATTGTCCTTTTTAGGGCTAAAATAACTACAGTCCTTTTCCCCTCCTGTTGTTTTATCCCTAAATGTACTCTATAGTAAAATATTATAATTTCAGTCCTACTTTCCCTCTTGTGTCCAGTTAGTATATGTGTCACTGTTCAAGTCTATTAACTCGATACTGTATTGTACAATATCACTAATTGGTTCTGTTTCTTTTAAAAAATTAGCTTTTTACCATAGCTGTACACCGCTTAGTAATTTGAATGAGAGGTATAAAAATTTTTAATAAACTTGAAACTTGATAAAGTATATAAAATAGCCATGCTAGAGGCTAAAAAGAAGTACTACTCTGAACAACTGTTAAAAATCTCCAATAAATCAAAAAACCTTTCCAAACTAACAAAAAATATACTCAACATCACAAAGAGACAATCAATATCTTAACACTGAACTCTACAGCAAAACGCTTTCAGACTACTTCGCTGACAAAGTAGACAAAATACGGTCTCACCTTGACTGCATTATGTTACAGACATTGCCTCCCTGCGACTAAGACAAAACAACTAAAACCACAACTGGGAACCTAACTAACTTCAATATAGTCTCCCGCGACGACATCATTGAGATACTAGACTAGAGAGTTGTGCGGGGACAGAAATCCCACCCGTCCCCGCCAAAGTCCCACCCGTCCCCACCCGTCCCCGTGAGGAATCCCACCCGTCCCCACCTGTCCCTATAAACTACAGAAATAGTTATTTCATTTAATTATGCTACTGAATTAAAGGCTCTGGTAGAAACCCATTTACAAATAAGCAAAAAGACTTAATTAATTTGGAAATATTAATTGGGAAGAATACATACTTTGTAAACGGGTTTCTACCAGAGCCTCTAATGTTTATAAATTTTTATCACAAGACATTGTGCTACGATAGTTCTCTTTCCTAAATAACAGATCCCAAAGCATTCCGCTCAATGACCTACTATCGCAACTGATCAAATGCTCTGCTATCCCCCCTACTATTCAGTCTCTATGTTAAACCTGTCCTAGAGATAGCCCACAAATAACAAATACGGATTCATTCCTTCGCGAATGACATCAAACTGTACCTACCACTAGGAGAAGCCCATGACGCCCTGTCTCTCAGAAATCAAAAACTGGATGTCCATCAACAAATTACAACTAAACGCCTCCAAGATGGAGCTCCTTTGGCTCCACAAAGAACGCTGCAACCGTGCCCATCCCTTGCTGTGCTGGGACTCGACTGCTATAACTACGAAAAACCAAGTGCACAGCTTAGGAATACTCCTTGATTGCAACCTGTCGCTTTCTGACCATATCTCTCAGATGGTGTCCTCCTCTTTTTTTGCCCTAATGAACAAAATAATAAATCCGAGTGTGTCCAATCAATGTGCAATCTCCACAGTATTTATATGCAAGTCTGAATACAATAATAATAATTACTATTTTTATATACCGCAATACCACAAATATAGTTCTTCTGTAATTTCATAACACACACTATTATGCATCCAGACATGACAAACTGTATTATTTGTAACTGTATTTTATTTAATATTTCTGTATTCCAATATTTGACTTTAGGAAAGCGGAGATATCCATTTGTTGTCAGAGAATCACAAGGAAAGGTTCTAGTAGAGCACCCTGCCTTTTACTACAGCATCCATAGACATAGTATGCGAGGAATGAACATTCCAAAGTAAGGCACAAACTTCCTAGAATTCCTAGAAATGTTCAATACTAGCACCTAAAAGTATCAAAAAATAACCTTTTTATTTTTTGTATATTTACAGGCTTAACAAATTCCTAAAGCACCTGACAGACGATGGTTTCCAAGTTAGTCGCACTCATTTTGATCCTACAGGAGTTCGTACTGATGCTAACCTAGAGCAAATTAAGTCCACCTTGATGGAGTATAGCAATCGCTTGAATTGTGAGTTGATTGAAGGACAGTCAGGTGATGGTCCTCCGTCCACAGAAAATGCCACATCAGAATCTCAGCAGCCCAGCGAAGAGCCACAGGCTAAGCAAGATGCAGCATTTTTGAACTGTCCTCAGAAGTTTGAGGTTTAGATGTGAAACTAATCCTGAGACTCTGGAAAAGTGCCAGAAATATTTCTACCACTTGTTTTGTGGTCCAACTGTGTTGTAATATACATTTTTATAATATAAGATAATATAGCAAAACATGCAAGTGTTAATTATTGCTATCCAGACAACATTAGAAATTGTTTTGGCTTTATGAGAATTCATTTTGTTTGCCTTAAACTGAGGTGATTTCATACTCATTTTTTGATTGACTGTTTCAATCAAACATGCCCATCGCAAACTATCAGTTCATTTCTTTTAACTCTTTAATTTGTAGATGGTGAAAATGACTACTTTATATACCGTATTTTCACATAGATAACGCGCACCCGTGTAAAACGCGCACACGGGTATAGCGCGCAAAAAACACATATTTATGTACATAAATTTTTATTTATCCCAGGACAAGCAGGCAGCATATTCTTAACACATGGGTGACGTCACCGACGGAGCCCTCGGTACGGACCTTTTTAACTAGAAGTTTCTAGTTGGCCGCACCGCGCGTGCGCGAGTGCCTTCCCGCCCGACGGAGGAGTGCGTGGTCCCCAGTTTCTTCGTTTCCGCGGAGCGAAGAAGACGCGTGTATTTTTTCAACGGCCGTTGAAATCACTTTTTCGCCTTCCCGCTCGCGTTTTTTTCCTAATTTTTTCTCTCTTTACCTTCGGGTTTATTTTTCTTTGATTTGCAAAAAAAAAAAAAAAACTTTCATTTTTTCCTTTTCCTTTCGTTTTTGCCCCGGCGGGGCCTGTTGCCATTATACAGGCCTCGGACTTCGATTTTGCGGAGGCTATCTTCCCCTTCATGCCCCCGCAGGTCGGTTTTAAGAAGTGCCAGCGGTGTGCACGCCCGATCTCCGTATCTGACCCACACAATTGGTGTTTGCAGTGTCTGGGTCCGGAGCATCGGGCGGACTCCTGCACCCGCTGTGCCACTCTGCAAAAACGAACACTTAAAAACCGAAGAATCCAACAAACTCTTCTCTTCGGCACCGAGTCGGCGATGGACTCCTCACCTTCAACGGCGGTACCTCAAAAATCGGCACCGTCGACCTCGACACCGACCGACCCCGCATCGGCGCCGCTGGCGCCAGGTAAGCCGGCTAAGAAGCCTTCCTCTTCCCTCGAGCGCCCTCCAGCTACGGTGGCGACACCGTCCCTACCGGCATCGCACCGGTCCCGCAAACGCTCCGCCCCGATATCGGTGAGTGCCTCGTCATCGGCCTCCTCATCGCCGGGGCGTGGAGCGGCATCCAAGGAACCGAAGAAAAAGAAAGCGGTTCCGATGCCACCCCTAGATGACCGTATCTCGGTCATTCTACAAGCTCAGCTTCAGGAACAGTTGAAGAAACAACTTGAACAACTGTTACCCTCTATCCTGGCACCGCTCCTTCCGGTACCAGACCGGCCCGAGCCCCGCACCGAGCCCCCGGTGTCCACTCCTTCGGTACCGGCAAACACTTCTATGCCGATCCTTTCGGCTCAACAACTTCACGCCGATCCGGTGGTTCATTCTCAGACCACTGTGGATCCTCCTCGGCACCAGGCGGTACGGCACTCTTCTCGGGACCGAGAACGACGCCGATCGTCCTCCCCTGGTACCGTTTCAGTGCGCTCTGGTAAGTCTTTGTCCAAGACTCGCCACACCGCGCCCTCCACCCCGGTGTCTCGACATGCACCAGAGGTCAGAGACCCTGATTTGTGGGAGGAGACTCCCCTCGGTACCGAGGAGGATCCCTCCTCATCTGATGAGGAACCATCGGCACCCGATGCCACCTCTAAACCAGAGCAGTCCTCATTCACTAAATTTCTGAGAGAAATGTCTGCTGCCCTGTCCCTTCCACTAGAATCTGACTCGAAAAAGTCTCAAGCCTTTTTAGAGGCTTTAGACTTTGAGCAACCTCCTAAGGAGTTCCTCAAGCTTCCCGTACATGACATCCTACGGGAAACGTTCTACAAGAACTTGGAAACTCCCCTCACGGTACCGGGAGCCCCCCGTAAGCTGGACAACCTTTACCGGGTCATCCCTATACCTGGATTTGACAAATCTCAATTGCCCCATGAGTCCCTTTTAGTGGAATCCACTTTGAAAAAAACTCAGGGATCCAGTGTCTATGCCTCTACCCCTCCTGGCAGAGAAGGTAAGACCATGGACAAATTTGGCAAGAGGCTTTACCAAAATGCCATGCTGGCCAACAGGGCAAACAACTATTCCTTCCATTTTTCTTTCTACCTAAAACATTTGGTCCAACAACTGTCTACCCTTCAGAAGTACCTTCCTGAGCGCAAGGTCCCGCTCTTCCAACAACACATCTCTGGTCTTCTCCAGATGCGAAAATACATGGTCCGCTCAATATACGACTCCTTCGAGCTCACCTCTCGGGCCTCTGCCATGGCCGTAGCCATGCGTCGACTAGCCTGGCTCAGAGTCTCCGACCTGGACATCAACCACCAGGATCGTTTGGCCAACGCCCCCTGTCTCGGGGATGAACTCTTTGGAGAGTCCCTGGATTCCACCACCCAGAAACTCTCGGCCCATGAGACCAGGTGGGACACCTTGATCAAGCCAAAAAAGAAGGCTCCGCCTGCTCGACCCTATCGGCCTCAATCATCTTACCAGCGGAGGTTCTCAGCCAGGCCACTCAATCCGCCCCCCCAACAATCTCGGCGACCTCGTCAACAGCAGCACCATGCCCAGGCTCGATCTCAGGCCACTCAACCCTCTAAGCCGCCTCAGCCTGCTAAACAGTCTCAGCCCTTTTGACTCTTCTCTCCAGGGCATAGCCAGTCATCCTCCCTCGCTGCCTCTTCCACAGCCTATCGGGGGTCGTCTCACCATTTTCTCCAGCCGTTGGGAAGTCATCACGTCGGACCAGTGGGTCCTCAACATCATCCGCCACGGCTACTCTCTCAACTTCCAGACTCTTCCACCAGACAACCTTCCCGTAGAGTCTGCTTCACACTCATCTCAAACCCCCCTCCTCCTGAGGGAGGTTCAATCCCTCCTCCTTCTCAATGCCATCGAAGAAGTACCTCCAGATCAAAGGGGTCAGGGATTCTACTCCCGCTACTTCCTGGTACCCAAGAAGACGGGAGACCTCCGTCCCATTCTCGATCTCAGGGACCTCAACAAGTGTCTGGTCAAGGAGAAGTTCAGAATGCTCTCCCTTGCCACGCTTTACCCTCTTCTCTCTCAACACGACTGGCTATGTTCCCTGGACCTCAAAGAGGCCTACACTCACATCTCCATCAATCAGAGTTCTCGCCGCTACCTGCGGTTCCAGGTACTGCACCACCACTATCAGTACAAGGTGCTACCGTTCGGCCTCGCCTCCTCACCCAGGGTCTTCACCAAGTGCCTTATAGTGGTAGCGGCCTTCCTCAGGTCTCACAACCTCCAGGTGTTCCCCTACTTGGACGATTGGTTGGTGAAAGCACCTTCTTCTCACCTCGCGCTACAAGCTACTCATCACACCATCTCTCTCCTCCACCTCCTGGGGTTCGAGATCAACTACCCCAAGTCGCATCTGCTTCCCACCCAGCGACTTCAATTCATTGGAGCAGTTCTGGACACCACGCTCATGAGGGCTTTTCTCCCCTCCGATCGCCAGCGGACCCTCCTCCATCTCTGCCGTCAGGTGCTCATGCATCCCTCCATTCCTGCCCGACAGATGATGGTCCTCCTGGGTCATATGGCCTCGACGGTGCATGTCCTTCCTCTGGCACGTCTCCACCTTCGTACGCCTCAGTGGACTCTCGCCAACCAATGGTCACAGACTACGGATCTTCTTTCTCATCCCATCTCTGTGACATCATCTCTTCAGCAATCTCTCCAATGGTGGTTGAACTCCTCAAATCTTTCCAGGGGTCTACTTTTTCATCTGCCCCCCCACTCTATGATCATCACCACAGATGCGTCCCCCTACGCGTGGGGAGCTCACCTGGGAGATCTACGCACCCAGGGACTTTGGACCCCACAGGAGCGTCGTCATCACATCAATTTCCTGGAACTCAGAGCCATGTTCTACGCCCTCAAGGCTTTCCAACATCTTCTCTGCCCTCAAGTCCTCCTCCTGTGCACAGACAATCAAGTCGCCATGTACTACATAAACAAGCAAGGCGGCACCGGATCTCGCCCCCTTTGTTTGGAGGCTCTGCGCATCTGGACCTGGGCCACGGACCGCAATCTCTTTCTCAGGGCGGTCTATATCCAGGGCGAACAGAACTCTCTGGCCGACAATCTCAGCCGCATCCTTCAACCTCACGAGTGGACGTTGGACCCTCCGACTCTGCTATCCATCTTTGCTCGATGGGGCACTCCGCAGGTGGACCTCTTTGCAGCACCTCACAATCATCAGCTGCCCCAATTCTGTTCCAGACTCTTCTCTCCTCACCGACTGGCTCCGGATGCTTTCCTGCTCGATTGGAGGGATCGGTTCCTGTATGCCTTCCCTCCACTTCCTCTGATGTTGCGGACCTTGTCCAAACTCCGCAAGGATCACGCCACCATGATTCTTATCGCACCTCGGTGGCCTCGCCAACACTGGTTCTCACTCCTGCTCCAGCTCAGCTCCAGGGAACCCATTCTACTTCCTGTGTTTCCTACTCTACTTACGCAGCAGCATCAGTCTCTACTGCATCCCAATCTGTCTTCGCTCCACCTGACAGCTTGGTTTCTCTCGGGCTGACCTCTCCGGAGAATCTATCTCAACCGGTCCGCCTCATTTTGGACGCCTCCAGGAAACCGACCACCCTCCAATGTTACCATCAGAAGTGGACCAGATTCTCCTCGTGGTGTCTCCGGCATCATCAGGAACCCACCTCCTTAGCGGTGGAAACTGTCTTGGAATATTTGCTCTCACTGTCCAATGATGGCCTCAAAACTACCTCCATCAGAGTCCACCTCAGTGCCATCACTGCGTTTCATGAGCCTATTCTCGGAAAACCCCTCACGGCTCATCCTCTGGTTTCCAGATTTATGAGAGGGCTCTTCAATATCAAACCGCCTCTCAAACCTCCTCCTGTCGTCTGGGACCTGAATGTGGTTCTCTCAGCCCTCATGAAACCTCCGTTTGAGCCTCTTGCCACAACTTCGCTCAGGCTTCTTACCTGGAAGGTGCTTTTCCTAATTGCCATCACCTCTGCCAGGAGGGTTAGCGAACTGCATGCACTGGTTGCCGACCCACCTTTCACTGTTTTTCACCATGACAAGGTTGTTCTGCGTACCCACCCTAAATTCCTTCCCAAGGTGGTCTCGGCTTTTCACCTTAACCAGTCCATTGTGCTGCCCGTCTTCTTCCCTAAGCCTCACTCGCATCCTGGGGAACAGGCGTTGCACACGCTGGATTGTAAGCGTGCCCTTGCTTACTATCTTGATCGTACCAGGGCTCACCGAACATCCCCTCAGCTATTTTTGTCTTTCGATCCCAACCGTTTGGGTCGTCCTGTCTTCAAACGGACACTTTCCAATTGGCTTGCTGCCTGTATCGCTTTCTGCTACGCTCGGGCCGGTCTCTCACTGGAAGGAACTGTCACGGCCCACAGGGTCCGAGCTATGGCTGCTTCTGTAGCTTTCCTCCGCTCCACGCCCATCGAGGAAATCTGCAAGGCGGCCACTTGGTCCTCAGTTCACACGTTCACTACTCACTACTGTCTGGATGCATTCTCCAGACGGGATGGACACTTCGGCCAATCTGTGTTACAAAATTTATTTTCCTAATGGCCAACCATCCCACCTCCCTCTTTGTTAGCTTGGAGGTCACCCATGTGTTAAGAATATGCTGCCTGCTTGTCCTGGGATAAAGCACAGTTACTTACCGTAACAGGTGTTATCCAGGGACAGCAGGCAGATATTCTTACGTCCCACCCACCTCCCCGGGTTGGCTTCTTAGCTGGCTTATACTAACTGGGGACCACGCACTCCTCCGTCGGGCGGGAAGGCACTCGCGCACGCGCGGTGCGGCCAACTAGAAACTTCTAGTTAAAAAGGTCCGTACCGAGGGCTCCGTCGGTGACGTCACCCATGTGTTAAGAATATCTGCCTGCTGTCCCTGGATAACACCTGTTACGGTAAGTAACTGTGCTATACCGCGCACACCCGTATACCGTGCATGCTGCCCGACTCTCCTTTTCCCCGCCCCGACTCTCCTCTGGAGACCCTGACTCTGTTTTCGCCCGCCCCGACTCTCCTTTCCTCCTTGAAGTCCTGTCCCTACCCTGAAAGCCTGATGCCCCCCCCCCTGTGCTGCGCTGCTTTTTCTTCCGGCGGTCCCGCCCTTTCTCTGACATCAGAGAAAGGGCGGGACCGCCTGAAGAGGAAGCAGCGCAGCACAGGGCTCTGAGAAGGAGCAGAACCGCCGGCAGAGGAAGCAGCTGGGCTGGCATCCGGAAACAAGGTAGACAGCTTCTCCATGGGGGAGGGGGGGAGGCTGTGGGGGTGCGAGCGGTCCTTCGGGTGGGGGTGCGAGCGGTCCTTCGGGGTGGGAGTGCGAGCGCTCCTTCCGGGTGATGAATCGGGCGTCGGGGGGGGGGGAACTATGTAAAAAAAATTTTGTACAACGCGCTCACGCGTATAACGCGCAAGGGTATGCGCGGTTTGTAAAAACCATGTATAACGCGCGCGTTATATGCGAGAAAATACGGTAACTTGATGCAACAGTGCCAAGTAACAGGCATTTGGAGATGCAAATCTCCCTTAACAGCCATAGAAACATATGTTGCTTCTGAGCAACAATGTCAAATAAAGGGTTAAGGAAATTTTTTTGTGTGACAGAAAAGGAATTTTAGATGTATCATTAATAGTCTCTTGTCTGGGGGAGGTCACAGATTTTGCCCTCTTTCTATAACTGATATAAATTGTTTCTAGTGCAATAGGTGTGTCATTCTGGACAAGTGGGTAATCTCCCCATGGCCGCGGTCCTTTGTAGAAGGAATCCACTTCAGATTTTTTTCTGTAACTTTACTACTTAATAGAGAGCTCTACTGCCACCTACAGTTTTTCTGTTCGGCATGCAAGCTTGAAGGAGTGTCTCTGTTCTCTGCCTGCATGAAGAAGCAGATTGTGGTCTGCAGCTGACAGGTCATGCTTTTGTGGTACCTATTAGCCAGCCTGCAGAACTTAATTTAAAAAAAATTAAAAACATGTATATACTGCTGATCTAATATTCTCAGCGGTTTACAAAATATGCACATGGAGGGCATAATTTTTTTTAAAAACGTCTTAAGTCCCCTTTTGGCCTAAGGCCCTAGGTACCTAATGTAGGAAGCAGGGAAAGGTCTATTCTTGCAAAAAAAAGTCCAAAATGTGGGGTTTTTTTTCAAGAATGGCCTACCTGTACGTTCAGGAGTTTAATCGCCCAGAATGCCACTATGTCCACCTGTTCTCAAAAAAAATAATAATAATAATTGCCCAAGTCACAAATGCCCAAACCAAGACCTTTTAGGCACCTTTAAAAACACAATTCTAATCATAAGTGCTGGTTAGAGAATCGTGGAACTGTCTGCCCTCCTGAAAAGATCACAGCAGGAGAGATGCCCAATCTCTCTTGCCGTGATCCCTCCCCCGAACCCTCCTGCAATGTTCCCCGGCAGGAGGGATGCCCAGTCCCTCCTGCCGACACCCCCTAAAAGTTGACCTCCCATTCTGGGATGCACTGGGAGTGGCCTGATTCCAGTTGGCCCAGGGGTCTAAGGGCTTGATTGGCCCAGGTGCTTAAGGCCCCTCCTGTAGATTTCATCAAACATGCACATACAGCATCAGTAATGCACACAAATCAGATCAAAAACAATTTGCTTTATGGAAATGCCTGAGAAAACAAATGTGTTTCCAGCAATTTTCTAAATTACATTACATTACATTACATTAGGGATTTCTATTCCGCCATTACCTTACGGTTCAAGTGCATAACTTTGCATTTTTTGGCATTGAAGTTGAGTTGCCATGTCCTAGACCATTGCTCCAGTAGGAGTAGGTCGTGCATCATGTTGTCGGGCATTGAATCTTCGTCTGTTGTGCATTTGCCCATTACATTACTCAGTTTGGCGTCAATAACATTATTCGCCGATGACGCCAAACTGAGTAATGTAGTGGGCAAATGCACAACAGACGAAGATTCAATGCCCGACAACATGATGCACGACCTACTCCTACTGGAGCAATGGTCTAGGACATGGCAACTCAACTTCAATGCCAAAAAATGCAAAGTTATGCACCTGGGCAGCCAAAATCCATGCAAGTCTTATACCCTTAATGGCGAGATCCTAGCAAAAACGGTAGCAGAACGAGACTTGGGGGTAATCGTCAGTGAGGACATGAAGTCTGCCTATCAAGTGGAGCAGGCTTTGTCCAAGGCAAGACAAATCATAGGCTGCATACGAAGGGGTTTCGTAAGGCGGAAGTCATTATGCCATTGTATAGATCCATGGTGAGGCCCCACCTGGAATACTGTGTGCAATTCTGGAGGCCGCATTATCGCAAGGATGTGCTGAGACTGGAGTCTGTGCAAAGAATGGCCACCCGAATGGTCTCGGGACTCAAGGATCTTCCGTACGAAGAACAGCTTGACAAATTACAGCTATACTCGCTCGAGGAGCGCAGAGAGAGGGGAGACATGATCGAGACGTTCAAGTATCTTACGGGCCGCATCGAGGCGGAGGAAGATATCTTCTTTTTCAAGGGTCCCACGACAACAAGAGGGCATCCGTGGAAAATCAGGGGCGGGAAATTACGAGGTGACACCAGGAAATTCTTTTTCACTGAAAGAGTGGTTGATCGCTGGAATAGTCTTCCACTACAGGTGATTGAGGCCAGCAGCGTGCCTGATTTTAAGGCCAAATGGGATCGGCACATGGGATCTATTCACAGGGCAAAGGTAGGGGAGGGACATTAGGGTGGGCAGACTAGATGGGCCGTGGCCCTTATCTGCCGTCTATTTCTATGTTTCTATGTTTAAGGCGGCTTACAAAAGATTTATATACGGGGTTACAATGGAGGAACCGATGATAAATTAGAGTGGTAAATAGATAATTTCGGAGTAAGGATAAATATAGTTTACAGGAAGTGTGTAACTGGAGGTTACATTGGTAGCATAGTTGTAATTGCTGGTGTGGTGTGGGTAGATGTTTTGTCTATTTTGGCGTTGTTAATAGTACGTGAAGTTAGGGCTGAATTAGGAATTTCTTAAAAAGTATAATTTTTATTTCTTTTCTGAATGTCTTATAGTCTGATGTGGTCGTCAGCAGGGTGGAGATCCGGGTATCCAGTTTTGCGGCTTGGGTGGCTAGGAGGCCGTCATGAAGTTTTGATCTTTTTACTTCTTTGATCGGAGGAGGTATGAATGGGGAGTGCGCTTTTCTGTGTCTGAGTGTGGATGCTTGGTTGAGGTGGTTGTTCAGGTAAGAAGGACTGTATCCATTTAGGGATTTAAATAGCATGCAGTAGAATTTGAATTGTATTCTTTCTTGGATTGGTAGCCATTCAAGGATTTAGATATTCTAATACTCTTGGAAGTGCGTTCCATAATTGAGGTCCCACCACTTTGAAAATTGACTCTACATATCAAGTCTTATTTGCTTAAAATCTGGGACATCAAGTAAAGCTTGATTCCCTCAACACAAAGGACGTCCTGGTACATGAACCTTCAAAGTAACAGCAAGACAGATTGTTGTTCATGTAAAATTTTGAAAATTAATGTCAAAATCTTGAACTGAATATGCCAATGAATGGGCAACCAATGCAGTTGTTTAAGGATCGGTGTAATGTGTCCATAACGAGGACATCCTGAAATAAGTCTTGCAGCCGCATTTTGCACAACATGTTAGCTCTTTATTAGGCAACCCAACTAATAGTGAATTACAAAACAAATAGATAAACATAGGCTTGTACTACAATTGTAAAATTCATAGCACTCAGTAGTTTAAAGGACGTAACCCCTTTAACTAAAAGAAAACTTTCTTGATCATTGTTTTTACATATGGCTTCATTGATAAAGAAGAATCAAGAAATACTCCAAAATACTTCATTTTTTTCACAATCGTAATCGTAAAATCGCCAAAGAAATTTGGAAATGAAGAATTCAATCTACCTGAGAACATAAGAACATAAGAATTGCCACTGCTGAGTCAGACCAGTGGTCCATCATGCCCATCAATCCGCTCACACAGCGGCCCTCTGGTCTAAGACCAGCACCCTAACTGAGACTAGCCCTACCAGCGCA
This sequence comes from Geotrypetes seraphini, assembly GCF_902459505.1. Taxonomy (NCBI): domain Eukaryota; kingdom Metazoa; phylum Chordata; class Amphibia; order Gymnophiona; family Dermophiidae; genus Geotrypetes; species Geotrypetes seraphini. The sequence goes on from NC_047093.1 coordinate 127,017,463, forward strand.
CGTTCTTGTTCAGCAGAAACTTGTCTAACTTTGTCTTGAATCCTTGGAGGGTGTTTTCCCCTGTAACAGCCTCTGGAAGAGCGTCCAGCTTTCTACCACTCTCTGTAGAAGAACTTCCTTACGTTTGTACGGAATCTATCCCCTTTCAACTTTAGAGAGTGCCCTCTTGTTCTCCCTATCTGACTTGTCTCTTCAGGCTCTCCAGTTCTCCGCATCGGGCGCATACGTAAGACCGTCTCCTAGAGGGGAGCTAGTCATACATATGGCAGACGATGCAGAAAACTGGGTAGCTCAACATCTTGCTTCCGTCTGCTGCTTCCATTGCTGTCTGCTTGCCGGTCTGCTGCGGATGCCTTCTGGGTCTGCTGTGGTTGAGCCTGCTATCTGAACTGAGGAGACGCGCCCGGTGCATCGGGCGGGAAGGCACTCGCGCATGCGCAGTGTGGGCGACTGGAAACTTCTAAAGTTTCTACAAGCAAGTATGCTTGTGAGACGTCCACATCGGGGCTTCGTTGGATGACGTCACCCATTAGTGAGAATAGCTGCCTGCTGTCCCTGGATAACAACTGTTACGGTAAGTAACATTGCTATATAGAAATCTCAGTGAGTGGAAAAGTCAAAAAAACAAAAACAAAATTTCCTTTCACAGCTGTGCTGGGCTAATCAGCACAGCTCCTGTGCTTCTGCACTAGCCAGTCTCTTACACAAGCCCAGAGAAAAAAAAACAAGAAAAAAACACTTTCAACTGTTCCTTATAGAACCTTGGTATCAAACAATATTGTGTAGCAGAGTTCCTTATTTCAAAAGAAGAAAAATTAAAAGTCTAGCACTGGTAATCAGCAAGAGGCAAAACTCTTCACTTTTAAACACGGTCAGCATTTCATTACAGCTTCACTTGCCTTAATTCAAGCAGTTCTCTATTGCTTGTTGGTCTGTATTTTTTTTTTTTTTTTTACTCTTTGTAGACCTGTGTCTCCATTTGCCTCTTATAGGTCCATGGCTTGTGGCAATTCCCCTGTTGCCTGACCCTCAGCCTGGATGCTCTCTGTCCTAGGACACCTCCTAGCAGTGCAGCTCAGGTGAAGGAGCTCTACATGGCACTCTGCAGATGCCTGCTTCCTGATTAAAACATTTACTTTCAGTTCAGTGTGTATTGCACTACAGACCCATCTGCCCTCTTGCTCTCTCTGGTGCTTTTGAAGAAAATAACACATTTCAGGATTTTCTTTCTCCAACCCCATCTCCTTTGGGTCCAGGTCTCTTTCTTTCTCCAACCTCATCCCCTTTAGGTCCAGGTCTCTCTTTTTCCCTCTGTTACCCTCCCCAGATCCAGTGTCAGTTCTCCTTTGTACCTTTGTTGCAGGTCTCCTTCCTATGTCCCCCTCACTGCCTTCCAATCTTTGTCCCACCCTTGCAGCCAACCAGCGTGTCTGTCTGCCTCCCTCCAAAGCCTGACTGCCAAAGCCTGCACTTAGTTTCATCCTTCTTCAGATCTCTACTGCCAATTCTGCTGCTGCTTCCCACCCGCCGCCATGGCAACAACTGGAAGAAAGGAAGGCCCAGGTGCCGGCACAGAAGCTTTCTCCCTGACATTAATTCTGATGTCAGGAAGCTCCGGGCCAGCCAGGCAGCGATTGGCTGAGCCAGAACTTCCTCTCCGATGTCAGAATTGACGTCGGGGAGAAGGCTTCTGAGCCGGCACCTAGACCTTTCTTTCTTCCAGTTGTTGCTACGGCAGGTGGGGAAGCAGGGCGAGAACCCATTCTCCTGCAATCACCTGTCCCGTTGTCCACACACACAGCTTCGGGATGCCGTCTCTGAAAATGGTACATTTCGGTGTCCTGAAACTGTGCATGGGGACAACAGGACAGGGGATCTGAAAAAGGGACAGTCCCGTGCAAAACGGGATGCATAGTCACCATATGCATAACTCACTAGTCCAGGAATAAAGTGGATTTACAAGAAAAGATTAGCAAAAATAAGAAGTTCTTATCTTTGCTAATCTTTCTTTACAAATCTATATAGAGGCTGATCTCAATGGATAACCTATGCCACCATAGCTCCTACATAATGAGCCATGACCTGAGCATTAAGATTAAGCCCAGCCTGAGTATAAGTGAAGGAGATACAGTTTGTTAGCCAGTTGGGTAATGTGCATTTACAGTAGTATTGGCACCCCCCTATCCTGTTGGGGTTTAAAAAAACCAAAACTGTCTATAGGCTCCAGAGACAAGGCCAGGGTTCTCTTGCAGTCCAAAGTATGCAGTGTTTTCACCAGGACAAGCATGAGGATTTAGGAAGAATGTTAGCAGAGCAGCTGTCTGCTTATAAGGGAATTCTAGTACCACCCTAGCAAGGAACTTAGGTTGCATGTGGAAAAGTACTCCATTGTAGGGTGGATCTTGCAGGCTGAAGTGACCACCACCAATAACCAATAATTTCCAAGTCAGGTACTTCAGATGGCTAGAAGCAAACAGCTTGAAAGGAGCTTTCATAAATTGGGTAAGGAAAACATTGAGATCCCATGACACTCTGGGAGGCTTCATAGGGTCTTTAACAATATTAAAAAAAAAAAACATTCTTAAGCAAATAACGAGGTTATAGATTGGTTTACTCTTCACATGATGGTAAGCACCAGTTGCACTGTGGTGAGGCTTACAGAGTTGGTGTTTAGACCAGGTGCAGAAGGTATTCAAAATGTTTTTGTGTAGAACAGGAGAATGGGTAAATGGCCTTGCTCTCTGACTAAATGGCAAACCTCAAGTTGGAATTATATGATGTCTTAGTGGAAATGTTCTTAGCAGCAAGCATGACATGGGGAAACATTCTCATGCAGCTGGAGAGCGTCAACATTTAACCTCAAAATCTAACCTGTGAGGACCAGGGACTGAAGTTTGGGATACAGAAGTGTCTCCTTCAGGGTGATAACAGGGGGGGGGGGAACTCCAGTCTCCCCTGGTTCCTGATGGCTAAATCTGCCTCATCCTATAAGGAGCAATGAGGATCATTGTTTCCTTGTCCGGCTTGAACTGCAGGAGAGTTTTTGCTGTGAGAGGTACTGAAGGATATGCATTCAGAAAACCCTTAACACAATTGAGGAGAAAGGCATCCAATGCTCGTCTGCTGTGTGATCCCAGTCTGAAGGGATGAGAATACAGTTTTTTTTATGGTATTAAGAGTAGTAGTGAATTTTTGTTTGCATTGGAAACTTCTTCACATCACATCTGAGGCTTAGATAGGATGTTTTGTACACCTGTTTACTGTCCAGTTTTTTTTTCCACTCTTGTCATGAATATAAAAAGCTGCTACAATTGGCTTTTTTCTGCATTGTTATTGTTGTAGTGGGACGTCAAGGTATATACCATGTTCTGTTAATTAGTCATAGCTAAAGAAAAAAAAACCACATCAGGGTACAACAGTTCATTTATCAAACTTCTACATTGTATTTTTCCATAGATAACAAATACTCAGTAAATTCACCAGTGCTGCAAAATAAATATACAGTTTACATTTTTCTGTAATTGTATTTGTACATGGGGTAAAAACCCTAGACATTTTCTCCAAGTACAGACAATTCAGCTTCACAACTTCCTCTCACTCTGGGACAATGAGCTAATGTTACCACTGCAACATCTAAGTTTGTCACCTAAAGTCCAAAATTAATGGCATTATATTTAAAGGGCCTATACAAGGAGTCTATTCCACCAAAGATTATGCCAAAATGTTCAGAGTAAGAAAGAAAACAGTTAGTATTCACAAATTTTGGTAGCTCAACAGGTTACACAAAAAAGTTCCAAAACATTACATAAATTTTGAATACTAAAATCCAAGTATAAAATTGATTTACAAATGGAGGTCTCTAGGTTTTCATGCTGGATTAAATATTTCATATATGCAAGTGCCCAACTAGCACTCAAGCTGAAAATAGGTTTATACCTTTTAAACTTACAGTGCTGGGTGTGGTGGCATATTTCTTCCTGGCTTTTAGTAAACATGGTCTTATTTTTGAAGGCCATAGGCTTAAGTGCTATACTGAAAACTAAACACCAAACAGATCCACAACAGAAGATTCGACTTCCTGCCCCCCCCAAATACCATGAAAATATCAAGTGCCACCGGTCTAAAAATGAAACTCAGAAAACAACTGTTATTCAAAGCTGAATTCCACGTATCAAATGGAAAAGAAGACCAGGGCTCCCGATGATCTTGAAATTTTTAATTAGCACCTGACAATGGGTGCAATTATGTTCTGGCTTTTGATATGAAGGATGGCAAAAATGGTGTACAATAGTACATCATGTGAAAATATACTGTATATATCCTTAAAAAGTAGAGAATCAAAATACAAGGATCCTTGAGGTTCTTGGAAGTAAGCACCAAGAGGTAAGGAGTTGCTTTATTATTAAGCCAACTGGGCTCGGCTCCTAATTTTGGGTAAGATTCATGTAGTTCAACCCCAAAAAAGGGAATATCAGTGGCAAGGCCTTATGGACAAATTCTGCCAAAACCATAGCATAGACAGGTCTTAGGCCATAAGAGATTTTTTTTCTTCTGCAAAATAAAATTATTAAATATGGAAAACCACTCCTCCTCTCAGATGTTGCCCATGGAGGAAAACATCATAGATGAACATTTCAAAGTATCTCCTTTCTGACTTTTAGCCTCATTTGCAGAGTCTGAAGAATCCAACACAGATTAAGTGTCACTAGACACCAAGTTTTTTCCTACAGTCAGTTTCCTTGCATTTTGACCCCAATTTTTTAGTTTTGGATTCATGTTTAATCAAAAAGGATCAGATCATGCATTCTCTCTAGCTTATCAACTTAGGGCAGAATGGTGACTAAAATCTGTCAAGTTGATCTGATCACTGAAGGGTTAATCTCAACTAAGTGCTGGTTTTTAGCTTTTACACTTATTGTTCTTCTGACTGTGCATCCTACATCTTATCTCATTCTCGCTCTCTAATTTAAAAAATTGACTTAATATTTGGAAAGTAAAAGGTTTTACAGAAAGTTTCCATGGCATTTAAGAAAGAATTTACCAAGCTCTAAAATTGATTGCCCAGATAGATAGCTTTATCTCTGAAGTTTACAAGAAAAATTCAACTCCTCTGAATCTAAAAGCATTTTAAAAAGAAACACACACTTTTGGTGAAAAAGAGAATGTCTCAGATGAAGCAGCGTACAATGCAAATGAGGCATTCATTTTCACAAGGCACTACAGGGACAGAGAATGTGTCTTTTCAGTCCATCTTCAACAAATACAATTTGCAAGCCCCAAGGCCTATGCTTTCACTTCTCCCACACAGATCATTATTATTTCTTCCACATCTATGCCTTGCCCCATCCTACACACATTTTTTGATACAGGAGACCTAGTGAGGAGGAGGTTCGGTCTATTGCAAAAACTCTTATAATGCTCTCAGTAGAACTTTCTTAATTGGATTTTATCTTGTGCAGTGGGGAGCAAGTAGAAACCTGGGTACCCACAGTCAGAAATACAATTCAACAATAGCACCTGCAATACTAGTTAAAAAGAGGAGCTAATTCAATTTTGTACCCATTGGTTCTATGAGGGCAAATCATAGAGGCATAAAGGCAGTTTTTTAAATTACGTGATAACAGGAACAGAGCTAGTGAAATGCAATGCAACATATGTACTCATATGTTGTCGGATACTTCATTCACACACATTGCAGCGCTCAGCTTTTAGTCATGTGGCAACCATGAGGTCAGAAATGTAGATGCTCTATTGCAAGATGGCATAAACAAAGAATCAACTCTTTGCCACGCCACAGAAAAGGAATCTGACAAACAACTCTGTGGAGAAGGTGATGTTCCAAATGTAGGCTTTATTAAAAATACAAATAATCCACATAAAAGTATCTAGGACTCAACACAGGCCATGTTTCGACAATACAGTCTTCTTCAGGGGTCCCTAGAGGTCCTAAGAAGGAAGCTCGTGGATTTAAAAATCTCTGCGCTCCTGCGAACTTCTCATCAGCGCAGAATTTTTTCTGAATTTGCTTTTAATCCACGAGCTTCCATCTTAGGACCTCTAGGACTCCTGAAGAAGACTGTATTGTTGAAACATGGAATGTGTTGGGTCCATAGCTTCCAGTGTATTGGGTCCTCGATACTTTTATGTGGATTATTAATTTGTATTTTTAATAAAGTCTACATCTGGAACATCACCATCTCCACAGAGTTTTTTTTGTCTTTGTCCCATTGCAAGATTGCACCATCAAAGAACAATGTGAAGTAGTGCCCTTTTTTTGGGCAGAGTGAGTGAAACCTGTGGAAATTCACTATCGGATACTGATTCATTATGATACAGCACCATGAATCAATGAAAGGTTTATGAGTGGGTAAAAAGGTTTAAAGCGGGAAGAACAAGTGTAATCGACAAAGGTAGTTCTGCACGCGCATACAAGAGCACATTGACAGGGTGGATGCCTTGATTAGAGAACACCAACGCATAATGGTGTCTCAATTGGCTGCAAATTTGGACATCAGCTATGGATCTGCATTTGCCATAATGCATGACGACTTGGTATGCAGGAAAGGCTGCGCACGATAAGTTCCAAACAGCTTACTGATCTGCACAAGAATGTTTGGATGTTGTGACCCAGTTCTTGAGACAGTATGAAGAAGATCTAAGTATTCCGGAGAGGTTTATCACCAATGACAAGTTATGGTGTGACCCGGAGAACAAAAGATAAAGCATGATAAGTAAAGGAAACAGTGCTCACCTGACTTCAGGAGCAGCCGAAAAACTTATTCTCTGCAGGAATGCAGAAGCTAGTTGAACAATACAACAAATGTGTCATCTTGCATCAGGCCTATGTTCAACTGCTCACTGCTACGTCTATTAAAGTTGTTAAAAGTATTTTGCCTTTACTTTTTAATTTACCCTTGTATTTGTTCATGTGCAGCAGACTTCAAGCTCCAATGGTTGTGCACTGTTTAGAACACAGTCATGATTTTTGTGAGGTACGCTGTGCAATAGATTTCCTTCCAGAACATGCTGGCAACCGGAAACAACTTTTACGCCAGTGCATAGAACCTCAAGTTTGAGTAGAATCAATTTTGTTGAGATGATGCTAATATAAGAACATAAGCAATGCCTCTGCTGGGTCAGACCTGAGGTCCATCATGCCCAGCAGTCCGCTCACGCGGCGGCCCAACAGGTCCAGGACCTGTGCAGTAATCCTCTATTTATACCCCTCTATCCCCTTTTCCAGCAGGAAATTGTCCAATCCTTTCTTAAACCCCTGTACTGTACTCTGCCCTATTACTCCCTCTGGAAGCGCATTCCAGGTGTCCACCACTCGTTGGGTAAAGAAGAACTTCCTAGCATTCGTTTTAAATCTGTCCCCTTTCAACTTTTCCAAGTGTCCTCTTGTTCTTTTATTTTTCGAAAGTTTGAAGAATCTGTCCTTCTCTACTCTCTCTATGCCCTTCATGATCTTATAAGTCTCTATCATATCCCCTCTAATATGGAAATACTTCATTTTTTTGTTACTTTTGTCATCATTTTACACTTCAACTATTTATGTCTGTGAACTGTACATTAATTTGAGGAAATTATGCCACTGGATGCTTAATAAGGCTCCTTCCACATACCATGACCATCTTTGTGAAGCAAGAATACAGCTAGATTGGTATATCTGTGGGGCACAAGTATTTGTTGAATTTCTCAGTGCAAATGTAATGGATTTATGATTGTTTGGAATGACAAATGTCAATGTCCTGAGGCAGCTATGATGGTGAAATGCTAGCCATCATCTGTGTGACTTACTTCACCCAGTACAGATAAGCATTTTGACTTTTCCTATCTCTCCACTGTATTTTATGCATTGCACAGAGCCACTACTTTCATCATAGGAGATTTTTTTTTTTTTACCCCCATAATGTCTACCACCTGGTCACTTTGGGGGTGGGGAATCCGAGGCTTTTTCTTCCTTATGATTTATATATTTTTGGTGGCATTTATTCACAGTCTGTGTGTGTTCCCCGATAACCTGTTTTTGCCTAGAGTGTGTGGGTTTACTTATATAATTTTCTATTTTCTTGTGTTGGACATGACTTGCAAAATGCCATAACATCATGTACCCTCTACACACTCTTCCAAAGACCCTTCCAGATACTATCAATAAATGATGTCTTTGCAGTAGAGTTCCAATTGGCTTTAGAAGCGGTTAGAGCAGTGCTCTCCAACAGGACAAGTCTCCATTGTACCACGTGACATACTTCCTAGTTAAACAGGAAAAGAGCGGAACTTCATGCTATGTCTGCCTTCACTCTGAACTTTGGAAATGTGGAGCCTTCTCTCTCTACAAACAAACTAACATTTTAAATCAAAACATAATGTATGTTTATTACATGCCCAGCTCAAATTAGAACCAGGGATGGGATTCTGGTGTCATGAACTATTGTTCACAATTACCCAAGAATCTTTCCATATTCTGGTTTTTATAGTGGCAGTCCTGAATTAGGGCCATGCACAAGGGCTCCTTACAGAATCATACAATCATGGATCCTGTGCCTGAACTTGGGAGTCCTTAATCAAATCAGCACAATTTCCTGCCTGAAGCACTGCCAGCTCCATCCGACTCAGGAAGTGGAAGACCTGATGTGAGGTATTTGCCACCTGAACCACTGGGCCAGACTTGGTAAAAATGAGTTTTGTTCAAATAGCTTTTCACTTATGCATATCTAAAGCAGAGCCAGCAAGTAGAAATAGATTTGTAAAATGATCTTTGAAAGGAAATAAAATCACTTTCATCAATTTGGCACGGCATTTTCAAACTCAGAATAAAGCCAGTACAAAGAGGCCACAGCGAAGAAATACTCAACATCTTGCATTGGTGGAAGAAGATCATGTCAAGTAGATTTCAAGAGAATACAAAGCACTGTCAAGGGTGGATTGTGAAGGAAAAGGGCCACAGAGGAATTAAAAGATCATATGGGCAGGAGATTAATGCTGGCTCAGCTATTATATTAAGTATAACATGTAATGAAAATACATTACTGTGATGCTTTTTGCAAAGAGTAGAATATTTTTTTGGTGTGCTGCAAGGATTAAACCAGCTTAAAATGTGTTGAAGTAAAATGAGGTTGAAGACTGCCATGCTTGTACATAGGAAACTTCAAACAATTCCAACTCAGCAAAAGTAACTTTTAAAATGTTTTCTTCCAAGGGCCTACAGCACTCAAGTTTAACCATGCACATCCTTAGTCTCATTTCAGCTTTGCCACATATTTTGCGTTAGCAAGCTTGTTTCACTGAGCAACCATTTCCAGTCAGACCAAGCCACTGCAGATTTTTTTTTTTTTAACAATAGACCACATTTAATGCAGCAAGATGAGTTCCACACAAGTGGAACAGGACAAAAAAAAAAAAGTTTTGTTTGCTACAAGATCAGATAGCAAACCAATTCTGCTTTTTGTCTCACCACTGTACCTATGACTTTTACACAAACCAAAGGCTAAGGTCAATACACTCCTGCATCATCAGGAAAATTTCATGGATAAATATATGTAACAAAACCAAAAACATAGGCAGCACTTCTGACATCCTGGATGTACTACACCCTATGACTTAACTTGTTTATAACATTAGGGGGGACACACTATAAACATATCCTACCATTTTCTATACTTGGTTTAAATACAATTAATTATTATTATTTTGAAAGGAGGCGGGAAGAAGATATCGATGCATTCGTTAAAACCAATTTCATGGCTCAGATGGGCCTCTTCTCATCCAAAATAATGCAATACACTGCCCCTGTTTTTGGAATGTTTTCACTGGAAGCCAGCTACATCTTTTGAAATCCCAGAGGAATGAGATAACCAAAAACTGCTCCTTTAAAAAAAAAAATGAAAGCTGGACTGCTGAACCTACTGCAGTGTCAGAGCACATTGGTTTTGCTGGAAACAAAGAATGTTTCTGTCTCTAAGCGTGGCCAGAGCTTGTCCATGAAGAGAATGGTGGTAGCATCTCTCTTTATTCTTGTGAGATCACAGCTAGGAAAAAAAAAGGGGGACTGAAGTCTTACTCTGGGCTTCTTGACAAAGGCTATTTATGTTCCTTTGTTGGTGCATAATACAGTTCCATGGGTTTGTTCACCTTCCAGTACTTCTCACTGACAAGTTCCAAGGAGAAAGAGCCATTTAACACCTACAAGTCAGCAAAAGAAAACAGCATATTGTAATGTTAATATGAATGTGTCAACTTGCAAAAAAAAAAATTGGACAGTTGCTCTCTCCCCTCTACCATTTTGAGGATGAAGTTCACGGTTGGGCATCCTTGGTCCTTGAGGACTAGAGAATGACACTGGGACAAATCTGTCTCCGTAGGAACTCAATTTCCCTGTCCCATTCCTTTAAGCTCTGCCTCAAACACTTATGATTTTAAAGTGTTTTGAGGTTTGTACATATAAAGATGGAACTTGTGGGAATGGGACAGAGACAGGAAAAGAACTCACGGGGACAGAAGGAAAATGAGTTCCCACGGACACAGGGAAAAATTTATCTCAGTGTCATTCTCTAATGAGGTCCACAATTCAGTCAGTGAATAAACATGAGATCTGCTTGCATGCACTGTCTTCAAAAGTACGCACATAGACTTCATGTATAGTCACTGGGGAAAACCCAACTAGGTTGTGGCCCTCAAGTACCAAGGTTGCCCACTCCGATGTAGTTACTATGAACTGCACTTTTGTTCCTCTGGTTAAGTGAGCCAAAGCACATGCTCCTCGGAATAACAAAGTTGGATATGTGTCAAAGGCAATGCAACACTTTTGATTGAAGGGTCCCAACAAACCAATCTCTGGCCCTACCCCCAAACTCTCTTAAAAAAAAATGCTGAATTTTGGCTGGGCCAGACCCAACCTATTCCAAGGTATGTAAATCAACACCATGGCCATTCAGGACTGCTACACTTATGAAGTATCCAGTAAAATAACAGCTTCTCTAGTCCTATTCATCTAAGTTTCTCTGGCTGGAAGGAAGAAGGATTTAAAGAAAAAGTAATATGCTATGGAGGAAGAGAAATGAGAAGTCAACAGAAAAACAAACAGAATTCCATTCTGTCTCCCTGTGTAATCCACACCTGTACAGTTTACAAAGGTTCATATTTCTACAAAACTACCCCCTGGCTTTGATTAGCATTAATCCAGGTACTAAGATATTGCAAGTATTGCACAAACCTGTCATACTTCTTGTATGGAGCAAAACAGAAAGGCACACAGTGTTTGTATGCAACCCACAGAAAAGAAAAAAGTGAAAGCTAAAAGGGGGGGGGGGGGGATTTCTTTTGACAGAATGGTTGAGGAAGAGGAATTAGAAAACAAAAAAATTTCTTACAAATTTGATTCAACCTTTACTATTTAAACTTACCTAAAAGTGTATACAGATTAGTTCGCTTATGAAACCTACAGGACTTAGGTCAACCAAAATATCAGTTCAATGAAGGGATCTCTAAAAATATGAAAAATGTTAGAAACTGGATGTGACCAGGACAGGCTCAAGGAACTATAGCATTCTGAGCCAAATTTTGCCACCCACCCACATTCTGTTACCTCTCCGCCACCTGTGATCCAGTATTTCCCCTCCCAGGTGAGGCAGTGTCTCAGGGAGCTGATGATAAAAAGGTGCCAAAATCTTAAACTGGCATCTATTCCTTTAGGAGTTTGAAGGTAGATGAACTGGGATTTTGGTTCCCTTTATCGCCAGTGCCCTGGACGTGACATGCTAATCAAACTATAAATGCAATAACTGACAGAAAAATGAAAGCAAAAAAACAAAAAAAATATGAACCAATAATTTAGCATTTAAAGTAGATAAAATATCTTCATACTATACCCTAGATTGATCGCTCCTTTCTGTCTACAGGGAGGATAAAACTGTCAGCTCATAAGTTGAATAATTCTAGGTATTAATATGTATTTCTTACTAGAACAAAAGATTAAACGGTTCATAGACAACCCCGCGAAAGACAAAGGCGCGCGCCGACAACTGAGCGCAAGATGGAGGCGTGCGCCGAAGAAAATTACAGTTTTTAGGGGATCCGACGGGGGGTTTTGTTGGGGAGCCCCCCCAGTTTACTTAATAGCGATCGCGCCGGCGTTATGGGAGGTTTGGGGGGTTGTAACCCGCCACATTTTACTGTAAACTTAACTTTTTCCCTAAAAACAGGGGAAAAAGTGAAGTTTTCAGTAAAATGTGGGGGGTTACAACCCCCCACAATGCTCCCACAATGCGGCGCGATCTCTATTAAGTAAAGTGGGGGGGTTCCCTCCCCCCCGTCGGAGCCCTAAAAATAGTAATTTTCTGCGGCACGCGCCCCCGCGCTGTGCTCAATTGTCTGGGCGCGCCTTTGTCCCGGCGCGCTTTTGACCTGACACCGATTAAACAAAACCCCCACCACCACCACCACCACCACACATTAGAGTCAAAATTGGGTCTGAACTGTTCGGTACGTTTTAAACACTGACCACTGTTCTTCTTTAAGCCCAAGTTTCCGTACCAGGCCACATCCAGATATTGATGCTGAATATCTGGGTAATAGGGGCTGCCAGGAGTTACCCAGGTACCGCTGATATTCAGAGGTGAAATCCAGATAAACAACCCAGTTAATTTAACATAAGACCATAAGAATCACCATAGTAAGACAGACCCGAAGGTCCATCAAGCCCAGTATCCTGTATCCAACAATGGCCAACCCAGGTCCCAAGTACCTATCTAGATCCCAAGTAGTAAAACAGATTTCATGTTGCTTATCCTAGGAATAAGCAGTGGATTTCCCAAGCCATCTCAATAACGGCCTATGGACTTCTTTTAGGAAATTATCCAAACCTTTTTTTAAACCCTGTGAAGCTAACTGATTTCACCACATTCTCCAGAAACGGATTCCAGAGTTTAATTACACATTGTGTGAAGAAATATTTTTTCCAGTTTGTTTTAAATCTAATATTAGTAGCTTCATCACGTGCCCCCTAGCCCTAGTATTTTTGGAAAGCGTAAAACAAGCAATTCACATCTACTCTTTCTACGCCATTCAGTATTTTACAGACCTATCATATCACCCCTGAGCCCTCTCTTCTCCAAGCTGAAGAGCCCTAGCCACTTTAGCCTTTCCTCATAGGGAAGTCGTTCCGTCCCTTTTATCATTTTTGTTGCCCTTCTCTGTACCTTTTCTAATTCCGCTACATCTTTTTTGAGATACCGTGACCAGAATTGCACATAGTATTCAAACTGTGGCTATACCATAGAATGCTTTATAACATTTTTATCTTTGTTTTCCATTCCTTTACTGATAATTCCTAACACTCTATTTGTTTTCTTAGCTGCTGCCACCACACACTGAGCTGAGGGTTTCAACGTATCCTGAACGATGACACCTAGATCCATTTCTTGGGCAGTGACTCCTAACGTAAAACCCTGCATCACTCAGCTATAGTTCGGGTTCCTCTTTCCCACATGCATCACTTTGCACTTGCTCACATTAAATATAATCTGCCATTTTGATGCCCAGTCTCCCAAGGTCCTCTTGTAATTTAACAACTTTGTATCATCAGTAAACTTAACTCACTAGTTCTTCCCATCTCTAAAATCATTGATAAATATGTTAAAAAACAGCGGTCCCAGCACAGACCCCTGGTGAACCCTACTATTTACCCTTCTCCATTGAGAATATTGACCATTTAAACCTACTCTGTTTTCTGTCTTTCAACTAATTCTTAATCCATAATAGGACATTACCTCCTATCCCATGACTTTTTAATTTCCTCAGAAATCATGCGAGGATTATTCAACAGATTCGGAATGACATTCAACGCTAGAATGGGTTTTGGTTGTCGTGGTGGGGTCGCATAGCAGTTCTTAAAATGAATGTCTTCCAAACGTTATCGATTTCTGACCCTCTCTGGTTTTGAAGCAGTTACATACTTCGTTTTTTCGTTTTATTTGGCAGGGGAGATCTCCTCGTTATTTCTAGGGTTGCTTTGTGGGCAGCTAAGTCAAGAGGGGGGCGTGCTGTACCAAATCTGTTTTGGTATTTCCGGGCCGCTCAATTACGGCTTTTGCTAGATTGGGAGATTGCAGAATCTAAGCTGGCGGTGTGCATGGAACAACATTTTGTGGGTCATCATTGTTTGAAGTATTGGCTTTGGTCTTCTTCCATTGGTGATGTGAGATTAGCGGTACCGGAGCTTACTTCTGTGGGGTGGGGGTGGGTTGTGGACCGAGGGGGCTCTCCTGCAGAAACAACAGGGGGTCCCTCTTTGCTGGAGGTGGAGCTTGGGGGTGGGGGGTGGTATGTGGAGTTCTGGTTATTGATGGATATCGGGGGCTTGCTTGTTTTGTTGGGTTTTCTCTGCGCTTTGTAGATTTATTGCTGGGACCCTTTGTATGTTTGCTTTTACTTGAGCTGTCCCTGATGTTCATACTCTGGTTTGTATATTTTCAAAATTTTCAATAAACATTTATTAATAAAAAAAAAAAATTTCCTCAGAAGTCTTTCATGAAGCTCTTTATCAAATGCCTTTTGAAAATCCAAATACACAGGATCAATTAGTTCACCTTTATCCACATGTTCATGGTGAGGCAAGATTTCTCTTGATTAAATCCATGTTGGCCTTCTCTCGTTAATCCATGCTTATGTATATGTCCTGTCATTTTGTTCTTTATAATAGTCTCTACCATTTTGCCCGGCACCAACGTCAGATTCGCCGGTCTATAGTTTCCCAGATCACCTTTGGAACCCTTTTTAAAAATCGGTCTCATTGGCCACCCTCCAGTCTTCTGATATTACACTGGATTTTAAAGAAAAATTACAAATTACTAAATAGCTCTGAAAGTTCATTTTTCGGTTCTATCATGTATACCATCCAGTCTAGGTGATTTTGTTACTGTTCAGTTTGTCAAACTGACCCATTGCATCTTCCAGTGTTAGAGGTTTGTTTTGAGTTTCTCCGATTCATCAGAACTGAATACCATTTCTGGCACTGGTAACTCCACCACATATTTCTCAGTGAAAACCAAAGCAAAGAATTAATTTAATCTCTCCACTATGGCCTTGCCTTCCCCAAGAACCTCTTGTATCCCTTTGGTTGTCTAGCGGTCCAACCAATTCTCTTCCTGGTTTCTTGCTTTTAAAAATAAACCTAAATTTTTTTTTTTTAACTGTATGTTTGTGCTTCCAGTGCAATCTTCTTTTCAAGGTCTCCCTTTGCCTCCCTTTGCTTTGCATTCGACTTACCATTCCTTGTGCTGGTTACAATTATTTTAAGTTGGATCCTCCTTCTACTTTCTGAAGGATTCTCTTTTAGCTCTAATAGCTTCCTTCACCTCACTCGTTAACCACACCAGCTGCCATTTGGTCTTCCTTCTTTTTTAATATATGGAATATATGTCTATTCTGGACTTTCAGGATGGTACTTTTGAATAACATCCACACCCGATGTAAATTTTTTACCTTTGCAGCTGCTCCTTTAAGTATCTTTTTTTACCATTCTCCTCATCATAGTCTCCTTTTTTAAAGTTAAATGCTGTTGTACTGGATTTCTTGTGTGAATTTATTGCAGGGATTATATCAACTCTGATGTTATGATCACTGTTATGAAGTGGTCCCAGCACAATTACTTCCCGCACCAATTCACGAGCTCCACTAAGAACTAGGTCTAGAATTGCTTTGCCTCTTGTTGGTTCTTGGACCAGCCTTTTTTCTCCTACCTACTTAAGTCACATTGAATATCGATCCAACTATTGTACCCAAAAAGCATTTCATGTTGTAAATCAATCATTCTAGGTACATTTTCATCGATTCATATTTTTATTTTTTTTTCTATTTATGCAACAAGTTATTTAGCATGTCACATCCAGTTTGACATATTTTTAAAGACATACCTTTATTTACTGAATGAATACATTGGTTGACTTAAGTCCTGTGGGTTTCAAACACACTAATCTCTACATCCTTGCAGTCATATCTTCATGTTTTTATCCCACTTCAGTCACTAATATGTGGACAATTGGTCAGTGGTATCAAGCAGTTTTTAGTTACTTAAGTTATATCCCTGATGCAACCATTTGATGAAGTAGGGCCATGTTGGGGGGGAGGGGATTAACTGTATTTTTTCATTCATCTTGTTTTATTAATATTTTATTGTTTGTTGCCCCTTTCTAATGCAGAATACCATTATTAGAATTATATTTTGATAATGTGTATATTTCTAAAATAAGTTTTTTTGGATATTTGGAATATTAGATCTCTAAAAAAGGTTTTCTGTAAGAAATTTCTTGAGCATCATGTCTTCCTCAACTATTCTAGTCAACAGAATCCATTTTAGGCTCTTGCTCGTCTTTTTCACTATTTTCTTTTAGCATTTACCTTTGCCTGTAGCAACAGGAAAACAGACAAGAAAAACTGCTTAGGAGCTGAAACATTTCTGATAAGAACGTAATCCAAGCACCGTAATGTGGCTTGGCAATACATTCAACAAGTTAGTTCTTGGCATTGTAGTTTCGTATAATTTAATCAAAATTCAGTGCTAGCAAAAATAATAAACATTCAGCTCAAATTGGAACCAAGGAAGGGATCCCGGCACTGTGAGTTTTCATCCACAATTCCCTGAGAGGTTTTCCCTTATCCTATATCTCCTGCACCCAACATACTCGTACCTAGCCCGACTGTTATAGTGAAAGTCCTGGGTTGGGGCCATGCATCAGGGCTCCATCAAAAACCATGCAATCATGGATTCTGTATCTACCCTAGGAATCACCTTTAAGCAATCGGCATAACTTCCTTACTAGAACACTGCCAGCCCCAGCCAACCAAGGTAGTGCATGACCTGACGTGAGGATTGGAAACCGTCTGCACTGCAGTGCATGGCACTTGTCATCTGAGCCACTGGGCCAGACTTGGTTTTGCTCAAATAGTTTTCCATTTATGTAAAGCAAAACCAGAACCTCATATTAAACTTGTAGAATAATCTTTGAATCAGAAGAGCATTGTCACCAATTTGGCTTTACAAAAATACTATGGCCACTGACTTTGCCTAAGTGTAAGAAATGCACGTTACTAATCAAAACAAGACAACTACCATACAGCTAATACAGAACCTAGAATGGCAGATACTTTTGATTTTTGTGAAAAATGAATCACATTTGCTAGAAGATTTTTGTACTGCAAGACAGATGAACATTACTGTATGAACTCACTACTTTGGCTACTTACAGTGTACTGGCCATTTGCTGTTGCAATGTATATGGTGTACTGTTTTTCACTGGCTGTGTCCAAGTTCATCTGGTTTGAGTCTCCTTTACTCCGTAGTTCCTCCAGGGCCAGCCTCACAGCTAGGTACTTGGATAAGTGATCAACAGTGGCATTGCCAGAAGTCTTTATGTACCTGTAACAGTATCACCAAGCCCAAAAGGTATTACAAGTCAGCTGCTTGAAGGGTAAAGGCAACAAGTTGAGGGGAAAAAAAGTTTGACAGAAGTCCTATGTTGCTCCTCGCCACCAAAAGCATTATTATTTTTTTCAACAAAAGACAAGACATAAGCAGCAAGATTCACCAAGATCAACTCACGTGCAGACTGGCCAGGACTCACAGTTCATGTTCTAATAAAAATCATTCAAGAGGGAAAAATAAAGCAAAACGAATAAAGAATAATAACAGAATCCCAAGAATAGCACAATGATGACGAACACAAAAAAATTCTGAGAAAAGGCTCATAGCTCAAAATCTCTGGGTTCTTTTTCCTCTTGTGGGTTTCAGTCTTAACAAAGACATTAGGAGAATCTTGCACATCAAATAGTTGATCAATAACAAATAACCTATAGCAGCATTCTTCACTGCAACGCCCAGTGGCTCCAATCAAACCTGATTGTTTCCCCAATACTTATTCCCTCCTTCCACCTTCTCCATAGGCTTGATGGCACTTTTGTAATGGCTCTTACCTGTTCTCAGTGAGTTTGAACTGCATACTACCCACAATCCTCCACTATTCTAAGACAACTAAGAGAACAGTATGAGAATTCTGGCACAGAACCATACAGTTCAAAGTTATGGGGAGTCATGTGGTGCTGGATTAAGAGAGAACAGCATGACTTGGGAGAAGGTATAAAAGAGGTATATAGACTGGGGGGGGGGGCAGGGGAAGAGCGTTGAAGAGAAATGTTCAGAGATGATGGGCTGAGTTACAGCAGCTTATGCTGAATGGGAAGGGAAGATTAGGTACTTACCTCGATAATCTTCTTTCTAGTAGAAAGGCATAGAAGTCTTGACCAGTGGGTTATACACGGTCAAGTCACATTATTATGATCGCCTACTAATATCCAGGATAACTACCTCTGGTAGCACAGAGGGCAACCAGACACCAGGGGAATGACTCAATAAAATGCTAGGTGGTTGCTAGAGGTACCTGGAGCCATGCAGCCTGTAGTGATTCCGACAGTTGCTGACGCATGCGTAGTGGTGGATCCAGTCATTAACATGTCAATTGAGGTGGTCCCAATTGTGCTCGATTGGGTTAAAGTCTGGGGAATTCGTAGGCCAGGGAAGTAGCTGGAAGTTTTGGTCGTGCTCTACGAATCACTTGCGAATAATTCTGGTGGTATAACATGTCACATTGTCCTGTTGAAAGATCCCATCGGCCATAAGGAAGACCACCAACATGCACGGATGTACTTGAATGGCAAGGATGGAGAGATACCCATATTGGTTGAGACTCAGATCATACCAAGAAAACTTTCCCCAGACCATAACACTGCCACCACCAGCTTGTGTGCATCCAACAATAGTTGCTGGGTGTTTGTTCTCGGTTTCACACCTGACATGCCAATATCCATCCATTTCATAGAACTCAAAACATGACTCAGAGAAGGCAACCCTCTGCTAGTCGATGCAAGTCCAATGTCCGTACTCCTGTGCAAAATTGCGGCCATTTTTTTGTGATGAACCCTCGTGAGGATGGATGCAGTCACCAGCCGTCTGCTCAGGAGTCTTATTTGTAACAGGGTTCGCTGTACAGTCATTTAAGACACAGATCTCAAAGCCCCCTGGTTCATTTGGACAGCGAGTTGCTCCACAGTAGCGTGTAGATTGGCCCATACCAACCTGCGCAGCCAACGTTCACTTCTCACATTGATGGCTCGTGCTGCCCCACAGTTGCCACTTTGGGTCATCGAAAAGGTTCCATTCATCTACCTCAAGGTACACTTTAATCACAGCAACCCATGAACAGTTCACAAACTCCACCATTTCCAAAATGCTGCCACTCTTGGACCAGTAGCCAATAATCATGCCTTTTTCAAAGTCTGATAAATTGCGCTTTTTCCCCCTGACAGCCACAGTTGCTATACTGACAACTTGTTGACATCCCACCTTATATACCTACGAAGTCTATCTGCAACATGTGCATTTGTTCATTGGTTGTGCTTCTCTGATGTCAGAGGTAGGAAGTGGTCATACTAATGTGACTCAACTGTGTATATCCCTACTTGCAAATCTGTGTAGAACAAGTCAACCAGACCAAGGAGAACTCGGACCCTATTTACCCCTCCATCAAAGGTACACAGCACAAAATGTATGAAAACCTACTAGCAACACAAGCAGTGAAACTAGATTACCACCTCTCCAACATGCTGACAACGGCTGACTACAAAACATTCCGAAAGGAAATTAAAACCTTGTTATTCAGAAAATTTATCAAGAAATACTAATACATCTCCTTGACTATTCCCAGTCTTGTCAATTTCCCAGCAAAGTTTCAACCATGTAATTAGCACTCTAATCTGTAATTTTCCTGGATATGTCCAGTTATTTTCTTTTGCAATCTGCCTGGAACTGCAAGGTATTGGTGGAATAAAAGTCACTAATGTAATGTAATGTCTACAGTTTTCTGCTCTACCTCCTCTGACACTGTTCTGTGATCCTCAGTTCATACCAAAGCAGTCGAGAAAGCAATACAAACAAAGAAAAAAAAGAAAAAAAAAAGGAGGGGTAAAGGGAATTACTCATCCAGCCTAAGTCTGCTCTGACCTTATAGAAAATTGATTAGAAATGAACATAACAAATCCATATCATAGCACAACACACACTAACATTGATACAACAACCATATCCCTATGTCAGGTAGATATGAACTCTTACTTCATGTATTAAAATTTTTTTTCAAAATAGAAATAATTTTTTCTGTGTAGCATTAGAACCTCTGCCCCCCCACCCCTCTCCCCAGAGGTGTTTATCTATGAATGGCTGAGCTGTCCAGAGTATTCAACACACTGTAGACCCCAGAGACGAAGCAGATCAAGCATAGGCCCAATACACCCATGTCTAAAACAGTAAGCAGGCAACATGAAAATTTGACAGGGAGGGGTGTCAAGACTCATATGCCCTTCTACTAGAAAGATTATCGAGGTAAGTACCAAATCTTCCCTTCTAGTGCAAAAGGAATATGAAACTTGACCAGTGGGACATACCAAAGCAGTCCCTCAAGTTTAGGGCAGGATAAAGGAGCCAACTAACAAAACAGAAGACCCAAACACAGCATCTGCATGAGCCGCCACATCCACTCTATAAAATTTAGTAAATTCATGGAGAGTGGACCACATGGCTGCCGTACAAATCTTATCATGTGGCACTGCACGGGACTCAGCCCATGAAGAAGCTACCTACCTAGAGAAGTGAGCTCAAAGAAAACGGTGGCTGCTTACCACATCTGACATACACTGAGGAAATAGCCTCTTGAATCCACCTTACTACAGAAGCATTAGAGGCCAGCTTCCTTAAGTGGCTAGGATTAGTCAACACAAAGAGATAATCCAAAAGATGAAAGGGATTCATCACTTCCAGGTTCCAGATGAGAACTTGGAAGTGAAGGAGTGACCTTATCATTAAGAACAGGCGCCTCGCACACTGAGTTTGTGAGATTAATTTCCATTGCAGCTCCTAGTGACTCTGGGCAAGTCACTTAACACTTAATTGCCCCAAATACAAAATAAGTTACCTATCTAAAAATGTCAACCACATTGTATAACCACACAGAAAAAGCAGTATATCAAGACCCATTCCCTTCATCTTTATCTAACTCTGCAGACATCTAGCAAGGTCAACACCTTATCCCTCTTCTTTGAGCCCATTAGATGAAAAGCAGGTAGCCACACCTCCTGATTCACATGGAACGCAGAAAGAACCTTTGGAAGGAAAGGAGGCATTATGCACAGAGAAACACCTGCCTCGGTGAATCGAAGAAAAGGTTCCCTGCACGACAGGGTCTGAAGCTCACTCTTCTCACTGAAGAAATAGCCACCAGAAATATCATCTTGATAGTAATATCCATACGCAAAATGAAACCCCCTTGTGATACAGAAGCGTTGCCGGATGGACCCTGATAGTTCATATATGCTTTGAATATGAGCCAGACAGAGGTGGACAAGGATTAACCCCCCCCCCCCAATTCTGTGCACTTGTGCTTCGTCAAAGACAGTGAGTCATTATCCGATCGCTCAAGAGAAAGGGAACCCTGCAACTCAGAGACCCTAGAATGGCCAGAGGAGGCTATCTGTAGAGTGTGCCCCCTCCCCCGCACGTAGAATATGGACACTCTTCTACAATTCCAATGCTAAAAGCCCTAGGGAGTCCATATATTTTTTATTTTGAGCAATATTGATGTTTTTTTGAGGCAGAAAGATACAAATTAGAACTGAAAATCCAAGATAGCAGCCTGATGGTACCCCAAAAAACAGCACGAGGCAGCAATGAAAAAGCGCCAAAAATATTGGAAAGGGGTTTTTGGAGGTGAAAAACTTGAAAATCTGCTCCAGAACCCCCTAAAACTGGAGATTAGAGACCCCCTAATGTGTTTCATAAGAATAAAGGCTCAGTACTCACAGAGCAGCTTGTGCCATGCCTCCCTCAGACAACCTGGAAAACTGGTGAAATTTACTGCCTCCAACAAGCATAAAAAGGATTGCTTGTATGTTCCGGCTGCTGCTTGGACCCCCGCAATTCCTCACTCCTCTTCAAGGGCCAACACGGGTGCCAATCAGCCTGCTCTCAGCCTCAAGAATGTCTGCAGACCACAAAGGATGAGCTGCACTACAAGGGGAAAAGTTCCCTGAGCTAGCCCAATGTTAGTGCAGGATGTAGGTGCCCTGAACAGGATGGCCCTTTCCCAGCAACAGACCTATGAGTGTCTGTCTCCACCAAGGCAGAGCTGCTTCAGGAAGCCTGAGCACTAGAAAACCTCCAAAGTGGTGAAAAAGATACCAAAAATAAAAAATGAACAACAGAGCAGAGCAGAGAAAAAAGATTAACACCAACTCACATGTAGAAGAATGAACTGAGGATCACAGAGCAGTGTCACAGGAGGCAGAGCTGAAAAATGTAGATTATGCCTTTTATACAAATCATGAGTAGGGAATCATAACCCACTAGTTAAGACTCATATACCTTTTGCACTAGAAATAGGCTTAAGGGAAGAGGTAGTATGTGGGATGGTAAGTATAGACTATTAAATGAGGGGCATTCAATAATTTATCTACCTCAGTAGGAAAGAAGAGTTTTCAAATTAAAAAAAATTTGTTTTCAATATAGTTTCCTGATAGCTCCAAACTCTTCATCCATTTTTTCTGCAATGCCTTTAACACCTTTGAAAATAATTATTCTGTTTGACCTTCAAACCAGGACGTCAATTTCTTCATCACTTGAAAACCGTTGTACACAGAAACTTCACATCTCGGAACAAGAAATAATCTGAGGGAGCCAGGTCAAGACTATAGGGTGGATGGTTCAGCCACTGAAATCCACATTCTTGGATAGCAACCTGTGATTGGCATGACATGTGCACCAGCGAATTGTCGTGAAGAAGCAGCACGCTTGCTATGGAGTTTTCATCTTTTATCCTTGATTGTCTCCCAAAAAAGCGATCATTGTGTTGGCATAACTGTTCCAGTTATGGTGGTCTTGTGTGGAATGAATTCCAGAAGCAAAAGTCCTTCAACATCCCAGAAGAGAGTTGCCATGACTTTGCCTGCAGATTTTTTTGTCTTGAATATTTTGGGGGTGGGGATGACTTGTACTTCCATTGCATTGAATCCATTTTGGACTCAGGATCTCTATGATAGACCCAAGTCTCCTCTCCAGTCACCAAATGATGAAAAAAAAAAATTCATTTGGTCTTCATGGAGCATCTTAAAGTTCTTCCGACAGCACTGGAGCCTCATGGCATCAGCATTCTTGGAACCCATCTTGCACTAACCTTGGACATGCCCAACCTTTCATGAATTATTTTCCAAACTTTGTCTGCTGAGATGCCCATTTCTTCAGGTATTCAGGAAACCTTAATTTGTCTCTGACAAATTTAAATCCTCGACTTTCTTGCACATTTCTGTGGAAGTTGCTTCCACAGGCCATCCAATGCGAGGGTCATCTTCAATGGACTCTCTACCCCACTGAACGGTACTCCAAATCTAGCAGTTTCTTACTTGATTCGCATGAGAACTCTCCTTACATCCTGTCTCTTAGAATGTTAAGACTCGCACAGTGCTGCAACTGTGCATCAGTAACCTTGAGATATGTTGGCAACATACAGACTTGTTTTCAATACGTTCGGTACTTTCTTTCATACTCTGGTAGATAAATTATTCAATGCCCCTCGTAGTTTCTTCAAATCAATATGGTTTTACTAACATATCAAAGATTCCAACAATAAAAATTATTTTGTGGACCATAGGAACGTGAGTAACTCATGAACATGATTCTTTTCAAAGACACTCACTCAATTCCTCATAAGCCTAGTTTATAGGTTTCT
The DNA here is from genome assembly GCF_902459505.1 of Geotrypetes seraphini. NCBI lineage: Eukaryota > Metazoa > Chordata > Amphibia > Gymnophiona > Dermophiidae > Geotrypetes > Geotrypetes seraphini. The sequence continues at coordinate 127,041,288 of NC_047093.1, forward strand.
TATGAAACAATTCATACTTCATATTTGTCTTTGTATATAGTCTAACTTTCAAGCAAAAGGCACTTACAGTATCGCAAATCTCCATGAATCTCCCATATGTCAATTTCCAACGCTACAGCTCCCAACATACTACGTTTCATCACAACGCTGCATCAGAGGAACTCATTTCTGCTTCTTGGGTCTGGCTTCTTCGCCCAGTCTCCCCTTCAACATTTAGGCTGCTTTACATCTCCCAGAAAGGGGAAATACCACACTGTAAAACAGCCTGCATGTTGAAGGGGAGACTAGGAGAAGCCAGCCCCAAGAAGCAGAAATTAGTTCCCCCCGCCTTAGTAAATGACAGCAGATAAAGACCTAATCGTCCATCCAGTCTGTCCAACAGTCACACTAATATATTCATGGTTAAATTGTCTTTTCTTTAATATTTCTAAGCAATAAACCATAGAAGTCCGCCCAATACTGTCTTTAGGTTCCCACTGCTAGAGTTGTCATTGGAAGCTCACTCCAGTTTATCCTAACCATCCTGTCGCTGGAGCTTCTATCAAAGCTCTTCCCAGCTCGTCCTAAACCAAATCACCATACACAGGAAACAGATCAAACAGGATTGCTCAGTACTGGCTTTAGCTTGTTTATATCAACTAGGTCGGAAGCTGTAGTAATGAAAGTTATGGCAAAAATATCATAAGAAACCCAGTAAACATAAGAACTTTTATTAGTGCTCAGAAAAGCTGAAGAGAGACCAAACTGGAGTCTTTTTCAATCATAGAACTTCGAAAAGAATTTAATATCTTGAAGAATGCCCTGCTTGTACAAAAACCACGTTCTTTTTGTGAAACGTATCAATCTCTTAGCAGGTTCTAATGCGTTTCGTCAGAACTGCTTTAGAAAACCCGAAGGATGGGAACTTCTGTGCGCTGGTCTAAAAAAAAGGAAGAACATGTAAATACAGCTTCCAACATGTAAAAACATAATCAACCTTTCGGTGAATGCTTAAGTGTATCTCACTCTATATGTTCACTTAGTTATTTTGAGAGACACCTTAACTTTTGTTCAAATGATATTAGAAGCTCAGGATGTCTGACTTAGGCTTAAACTCAATCCTAATAAGACAAAAATCTTTATCCGACACGATCATGGAGGATTCCTTAAACCTGAACGGCAACACTTATTCTATCTTACCGACTATAAAAATATTGGGAGTTCACCCGGATCGCAAACTATCTTTTGATTTTCATATTACTACTCTTGTTAAGTCTTTATTTTCTCTTATGGAAATTGAGAACGATAAAATCATATTTTGCTTTTGTCTCATTTACATTGTTGGCACAGTCTCTTGTCCCGAGTTCCATTGGATCATTGTAATATGCTTTATCTTCCGATCTCTAAGCAAAATACAAAAAGATCGCAGACTATTTAGAACACTGCTGTAAGGTTGATTTGGGGGTTAAAGCGATTTGACCATATTTCACAATACTATCATAGATTATTACATTGGCCGACTGTTGAGGCTAGAGTAATTTTTAAGCTTGGTTGCATTTGTTTCAAAGTGTTGTATGGACTACTGCCAAGCTATCTTCTTGAACACTTCAAATTTGCAATCAGGAATCATTTATGGTTAGTACGTTTTTTTGATTTTCTATTGGTTAAAGGCAGTATTTACAAATGATTCTTCTGTAAAATGCTGGCATATCAAGCAGCCCTTTGAGGAAAACATCTCTTTTTCGACCTCTTACTCAGGTTTTAGGAAAAAGTTGAAAACATCTTTTTAGGAAATTCTTAAACTAAAACTTTATAATATGTTATAATGTTAATATTTCCTCTGAAATACCTGAACTTAATACTTACGATCTGCTACAATGTTAGTAAGGTTATTGCGGTATATAAGAAATTATGTTATGTTGAGCGCCATCCACACTTTGACCAAGTAGCAACCCGAAAGTGACATCATATGTTGCTCTTTCTTCAACAGGACTGCTGGTAGATATGGTGAGCTTTTCCATGCCAACGCTGGCTAAGCGGGGCAATACAGATTGAGGGACCAGTTGTGACACTATTGGGGTGGTATATTTGATCAAGTGTTCTCCTGGCCATTGTTTTATATTGGCCACACCACGAGATCCATTGGAGCATTTGAGTAAGACGCAATGGAGGGGATCAGACAGCCTCACTTACATATAGAGTGAGGTACTCTCCAGCATTCACCAAAAGTATGTTATAGGTTGATTATGTTTTTACATGTTGGAAGTTGTACTTACACGTTCTTCCTTTTTTTTTTTAGACCAGCACACTGAAAAGTTTCCGTCCTTCGGGCTTTCTGAAGCAGTTCTGGCGAAACGTGTCAGAACCCGCTAAGAGACTGATACGCTTCACAAAAAGAATGTGTTTTTTGTACAAGATTGTTGAAGAATTAGCACGGCATTCTTAATCAAGAAATGGAGTGTTAGTGCACTTTCCAAGGTAGTATAAAGAAATAAAACAAAAAACACCTTTTTATTGGACTAACTCAATGCATTTTATGATGTACCTTTGAAAGCTCATCATAAAATGCATCGAGTTAGTCCAATAAAAAAGGTATCGCCTTATTTCCTTTGTTTTTTTTTTGGTCTTATTTCTTTATACTATCAACAGGCAAAAAAAAAAAAAAGAATGCAATTGAAAATGCTCACAACCATTGAGGGTACACCCCAATGAAGTTTGAAGGCGGGCTGTGGGGTGGATTTCATTGTCACACACTGGTCAGCAGTGTTGTGGTTCCACAAGGGAAGATATCTGGTGGCTCTCCTTCGGCTCATTAGAAGTCAAAGTGGCCCCAGATAAAAATTAAGGAAGACCACTGCCCTAGAGCCAGAGAAGCCCCATATATCCAAGAGGAAGGAGGCAATCGGGTGGTCTTGAACTCTAAGAATACACCGGGATTCTAAAGAGGAAACAAAACTGAAACTGCACCAAGGAAACGATCTTGGTAGTTGGTCTATGAACAACAAAGTATCTGAAATATGGAGTCTGCAGGGGATCCAGGTGCATAAAGAGTCAAAGAGGCCTCAAGTAAAATATCTAGAAGAAAGCCATGGTGAATGAAAGCTGCAGTATAGCTTTTAAATACTAACAAAAAGCACTGCAAGAGCCTCAACACTGGAAGTACCAACAGGATATCTTGACATCATGGAACTCTGTATAGCCTAAGAAGGACATGGGACACTTTGAAATGGTTCAAGGATATGGATAATCAGCTTTTACGGGAGACCTATAAACCTGCATAAATTATTAGTGCATGCATTTCCCTGCTGGTTCTTATAGAGAGAAATATTACAGATATGGTCAAGCCCACACCTCATCTGGAAGAGTGGGCTTGCTAGCGTCAGAAAGGGATACTAGACTGTATGGCCTCTAAAATATAAACATAATCCATCAATAAAAGGAGATCGTGACTGTAAAGAATTATTTTTTCCTATGCAACCTGAAGCTTAGTGTGCATCAGGAAAACCACAATCCCCTTATAAGTCCCAGTGCACACAGAAGGAAATCAGGTGCAGTAAGCCAGGAATAGGTCCCAAATTACTATGCAAAGAAAGACTAAGAGGCGATATGATAGAAGTTCATAAAATTACGAGTAGGGTGGAATAGGGAATAGTTTAACTTGTCCCAACACCATAAAACCAGAAACTAATGACCAACAGATTGAATGCAAAGCATAGAAAGTTTGTTTTTCTATGCAGTGCATAATTAAGCTACAGAACCTGATGCCAGAGAGAATGTGGTTAAGACAACCAACGTAGCACAATTCAAAACAGGTCTGAACACGTTACTGGAAGAAAAGTCTACAATATATTAGTAGCTCCATAGACTTGGGAAACCCACTGCTCATAAGCTATCAGAAATAAAATCGACTTTCTGAGATCTACTGCGTACTTGCAATCTTGACTGGCTGTCAGAGACAGGATGCTGGGCTCAATGAACCTTGCTGCCGTTACGATTTTAGAATTTTTCATCCACTACACACCAAAGCAAGAATACCTTTCAAATTAATCCATTCTTGAGCAAACTGAGCTGAAACGTCTCAATGCAGGTAAAAATAAAACACATCAGATTTCTCCCTTTTTAAACAGTTTCAGAAAAACTCAAGATGCAACTAAGACAAATCAAACCCAAAGATTCAGGGCGTGGAGACCACTTGCAAAGCTCTTGCCTGGTCTGTGCACTGTCGTCCTTCTCCATGAGCGTCGGGTGGGGCCTAAAGACTAATTCAATTTCACTAGCACCGTCCAGCACAGGGTCCATGGGCACAGTCTCATTGTTATTATCCAGCTCCAGCCCCGAGTCATCGGATGTCTTGGTCCTTTTGTTACTAGGCCCAGCTTCCTGATTGCTGTGCACGGATGCATTGCTGCAGTGTGAGCTGTCACCGTTATCTTCTGCTCCGCTACCATTCTCAATCTGCTGTTTCTTGCCTCTTTGGAGCCTTTGGGAAAACAAACAAACAAAAAACAGGCAAAAAATTAAAAAGTACTATGCACAGTCCAGTGTGATGTACATAACTTTGCTTCTAAATTTGTCTTCCTGCACTAATAATTTCTTTATTGTACGAGACCTCATACTGGGGTCCTTTTACTAAGGCATGCGCTAAATCGGCCAGCCGTGCCTTAGATTTCAAGAATTTCTGAAAGCTAACCAACTCGTATGACTTATATGAGAGCTCCACAAGGCAAATTTCATAGGCAACTGGGATGCCATCTTTTTTATATGTTTGTCTTCCTATATTTTGTAATATTTATCACTTTGTACATCGCTTAGAATTCGGAATAAGCGATTAATCAAAATAAATAAATAATAATAATGCCCAAATTTGACAAAACAGTAAGTATTGGCTGGGTGGAGTAGCATGCCGACTGGGATTCCCTTAGGCCTTGCTAGCTGAAGAAAATAAAATGGACTGGGCAGAGGGGAGCAAAGCTCATGCTGTAGCTTTCTGACAATCTTCTTCCTATTCCTTAAGGTCGGCACTGCGAGCACTTTTCAAAACATGTTACGAGATCAGCCTTGAATGTGTTGGCACATGACCACGGGTTTAGAATTTACCTAGGGCACTTGGTACCCTTATACTGGCCCTGCGGACCTGGTTATGTTATTCAGAATCAGAAGGTTGCATTTTCAAGAGGCTTTGGTTAAGAAATCAAGCAATGAGCGCGATTTTTCACAGGGTAACAGGTAACCTTTTAGCCTGTTCCAACCATCCAACTGGGGTTTTTTTTTTTTTTCTCTTGAAAGCCAGGAGTTAGCATCCAAACATGTTTTTTAAAGGGTTTCAGCTAAAACTAAAATCTGTGAACAAAATTTGAAACCAAGCACACACCACAACCCTGAAGTGACTCCTCCCCCCCCCACCTCCCCAAAGCCTACTTAGCACATGTTTTTGGTTGAGCAGTCTAGTGGTGTAGTTGGGGCAGAATAATCCCCAGTTGCTCCTGCATGCTGTCATAATGGCTGCTGTGACCTCTAGTGGCAGTCTTGAGTGTGTAAATTAGGCTGGAGGAGAGCTGCTCAACATGACACAAAATTTCAGTTATGGCCTCTACTAGGAGGATAAATCTGTACTCCAAAATGAAGACAGTGAATTGGTCAGTATTATCATGAAAAATGTGTATACCAAGCAAATAACACCCCCTGGAAAAACAGAAAAAGACTATTTTTTAGCAAACTCTCCAGCCCTCGGTTTAGATCTCACAGATGGGTAATATCTCATCATGACCAGCAGGTGGAGACTGAGACAAAACTTTGGAATAGTACATAATAGGTGACTCTCCCTATATCCATCAGTCTTCTCTCAGTCTCAGCAGGTGTCAGTGAGTTGTACCCATCTCCCTTGGTTAGGGGCTGTTGGAATTTGTTTAGGGCTCCTAGTCTCCGTTTTTGTGCCAGACTGAGCTTTAGGAACTGCAGTCAACTTGTAGGTGGATTGAAGCTCAACAGTTCTCAGTCTCCATCTGCTGGTTGGAGTGCGAAAATACCCATCTGTGCCAGTCTAGAGGGGCGCTATGGAAGTAGCCATTAAAACCTATCCTTCATACAATCCAACAAAACCAGGGCTGTGGAGTCGGTAAAAAAATGTACCGACTCCAGCTTCAAAATAAAACAAATTAACAATATAAAAAAAGTTATATTTACCAGCACTTTAGATCTAGAACACAAAATTTAAAAAGCCTAATATTAGTAGGAGTTAGCAGAACAATAGAGGAGTCAAAGTCAAAGGTTTGGTGTATCAACTCCAAAGCTCTGCACAAAACACATAAATGTGAAAAATATCATTGTTCATAAAAAAAACCACCACCCAAAACAACCTGATAGGGCTATGTGGTTGTTAGAAACATACCAGTTTTACCCTCCACCGCTTTATTTCCCTGTATGCGTCATAGGGAACATGCGTGTCTCCCTATGACACACATGCACCGATAGCCATGGGATTCTTGGAGTTATCTCCATGCCTGACGAATAATTTTGGGTCACGACCAAGTAAAAGCAGAAAGCTAGGACACACACCTCCATATTCAAAAAACATTCCTATATATTTTTAAGCTTGCTTGCCAAAAGAGTTAATACTATCTATGATTTGTCACTGCTGCCTAGCCAAAAACCTAAGGGACTAGTTTCACTTTTTAGCTAACAGAATTTGATGGTCACTTCATAACATTTGTTGAGATCTCATTAGGAACTTAATGGAAACAGGCCAGAACAGGGGCTCTCAGTGCTAAACATGGAGGGCCACAAACAGGTCTAGCTTTCAGTGTATCCACAGCTAATATTCATCAGATGCATTTGCACGCACAACGATTCCTCTGAAAAACGGACCCAACTGTGGTTCTCATAATTGTCAGCTTTAGTCATATGCAAAGTGGAAGACTTCTCAGGTCATTTGAGCTGTCTCAGAATGTGCTGTCAGCAGTGCCATACCTGTTCATTGCCTGTATTTTCAGCCCTTCCTCAATGCTGTGGCTCAGAGCCTGCTGGTTGTTGTGCTTGCTGATTCTTGCCAGTACACGCTCCTGATGGGCTTCATACTCATCGCGGCTTGGATATATTTTGCTGATGAGCGCATCAAAATTCGGATCTGGCCGGAGGGATCTTTTAGAAACAAGTTTTTTCCGACAGGTGGGACATTCTTTGTTTCTAATGAAGAGGAAAGGAAGGAGTAGGGCATGTTAGCATTCTTAGTGGGTATCTCTGCTCTTCACATTGGATCTTAAGAGATACAACATCTCAAATTACCTCACTCATAAAATCTTTTGGATAATTACCAAGAGTGCATGCAGACACAATAATGGACTGGGTGGAACACTGGTCTGATCCAGTTTTACAGTTCCCATATTATATTAAAAAGTCTTCCTAAGCATTGTGCTGTCATTCTTGAAGTAGTAACAGGGACAGATTCTTCAAACTATGGGGAACCACAAGTACAAGGGGCACTCGGCGAAATTGAAAGGGGACAGGTTTAGAACAAATGCTAGGAAGCTCTTCTTTACTCAGAGGGTGGTGGACACAAGGACGCGCTCCCGGAGGTTGTGATAGGGCAGAGCACGCTACTGGGGGGTTCAAGGAAAGTTTAGATAAATTCCTGAAGGATAAGGGGATTGAGGAGTATAGATAGAAAGTAGAGATAGGTTATAGGAAAGTCGGGGACCACTTTAACAGGTCATGGACCTGATGGGTCGCCGCTGGTGCGGATCGCTGGGCTCGATGGACCTCTGGTCTTGACCCAGTGGAGGCAAGTTCTTATGTTCTTAACTGTGAGAAAGCTACTGGTCTCTGAAGTGTCCCATCAACCACTCAAAGGATTTCTTTCTATGCTCCCTTCACTATATGGTACCCCAAATAGAGACTGTCTCTTGTACTGGATCATAGTAACTGCTGCAACACTGGATACACAACACTCCCATCATGTAGTTCTCCCGTTCCTCTCACTGTCAGGTCTAGTTCTCACACTCCCATCCCCTTTCTAACTTAGTTTTGTAAGCTGCTTAGACACTTTATTTTGATAAGCGGGATAGTAAATCTCTTATTAAACTTGATAGCTAAAAAGCTTATGAGACCTTATTAGCTGTAAGACTCAAAGTGCCACCTTTACAACACACTAAAATGACACCAGCTCCAAGAAAAATATCTCGATTCGGGCTTCCTACTGAACAGCATGACCAAACCATGGGGTCCTTTCACTAAGCAAAAAAACGGCCTTAGTGAGCACACTTACACAGGTCGTTCCCACACGGTAAGGCCATTTTTACCACAGCCCATAAAAATGTCTTATTCGCTCTTTTTTGTATTATGGCTATGCATTAATGTTCTCATTAGTGTACGGCCATTTTAAAAAATGACCGTGTAAGCACTGACACACATTTTGTAGGTATTCTTGAGTTAAACCAGGGGTCTCAAAGTTCCTCCTCGAGGGCTGGAATCCAGTCAGGTTTTCAGGGTTTCCCCAATGAATATGCATGAGATCTATGTGCATGCACTGCTTTCAATGCATATTCATTGGGGAAATCCCAAAAACCCGACTGGATTGCGGCCCTCAAGGAGGGACTTTGAGATCCCTGAGTTAAACCAACTAGTGCAGGAATGCTCAATAACCATAATGACCCTTCAGAACTCTTTTTTTTTTTTTTTTAGCTGGTGGACACAACAATGAAATCAACGTCACAATGTGCAGCAGCCTCAAGGAAAGCAAACTGAATGTTGGGTATTATTAAGAAGGGTATTACAACAAGGAAAAAGGAAGTCATCATGCCACTGTATCGCGCGATGGTGCGCCCGCATCTGGAGTACTGTGTCCAATATTGGTCGCCGTACCTCAAGAAGGACATGGCGATACTAGAGAGGGTTCAGAGAAGAGCGACGAAAATGATAAAAGGTATGGAAAACCTTTCATACGCAGACAGGTTAGAAAGGCTGGGACTCTTCTCCCTTCAGAAGCGGAGACTCAGAGGAGACATGATAGAGACCTTCAAGATCATGAAGGGCATAGAGAAGTTAGAAAGGGACAGATTCTTCAGCCTATTGGGAACCACAAGAACAAGGGGGCACTAGGAGAAATTGAAAGGGGACAGGTTTAGAACCAATGCTAGGAAATTCTTTTTCACTCAGAGGGTGGTGGACACCTGGAATGCGCTTCCAGAGGTTGTGATAGGACAGAGTACACTACTGGGTTTCAAAGAAGGATTGGATAAATTCCTGAAGGATACGGGGATTGAGGGATATAGATAGGTTATGAAAGGGTATAGATAGAAGACAAGGGGTATTAAAGGATTTAGACAAGGATCACCTTACAGGTCATGGACCCGATGGGCCGCCGCGGGAGCGGACTGCTGGGCGCAATGGACCTCTGGTCTGACCCAGCGGAGGCAACTTATGTTCAGAATTACTGCAGGACACCTAAGCGCATCCCATGATGCTCCATTTTTAGCTGCTTTAGGCATGCGTTAACACCTAGTATAGCTTAGTAAAGGGCTCCTATGGGACCTACCCCATCTGATCATTTTAAAAGGGAAAGGAAAGCAGACCCTAGTATGGAAAAAAAAATTTACATACTGAAATTCAAATATGAAATCGTCAACATGAAAAACAACATTTATGCCCATGACAGTGCTATAATAAAAGTATATTAAATAAATAAATAATTAGCATTATTTGTACATTAATATTCAAAACATCTTGCTTCGCTGTCGAAAATACAGCAGTTACACAAAACCGCACGCACATCAGCTCTCAACACTACAATAAACTAAACTAAACAACACAAAAATAATTACCAAATGAATTTAATTAGTAGGGTTCTCACGTCTACATTTATGTAAATGCCATTGTTCCAAGTACTTTGACTGTTATATGATGACTATGTCAGGGGTGTCAAAGTCGGTCCTCGAGGGCCGGAATCCAGTCGGGTTTTCAGGATTTCCCCAATGAATCTGCATGAGATCTATTTGCATGCACTGCTTTCAATGCATATTCATTGGGGAAATCCTGAAAACCTGACTGGATTCCGGCCCTCGAGGACCGACTTCGACACCTGTGGCCTAGATTCACTAAACCTACCGATCCTGTAACGACAATCGCAAAAACCAGTTTTACTGGTTTTGTGATCGTTCCGACCCGATTCACTAAACAGCTGCTCGATCAGTCTCCTCTCCGATCCACCCATGCAAATTAGTAAAACCCCCATGCAAAATAGCCCAAGCGACTGATTCACTAACAATTGCTTGGCTATTTTGAATCGGGTTTTTACTATCCTAAAACCCCGACTGCTGCAGACCTGTCGGTAACTTTGTTACCTTTAGCAAAGAAGGAGGTTATTTCTATCATCTGGATAATCCCTTCTCCTTTGCTATAAATAATTTGATACATGGGGGTTGATGTTTTAAGGCTTTATTCTGTAATAACTTCATGGTAACTGTGTTACCAACAGGTCTGCTGGTTTTTTGACAGGCCTGCCTGTCTTTTATTCTTTTTTTCCATGGCACAGATATTTTGCGTGTTATACATGCAAAATATCTGCCCCATAAAAAAAAAATGAATACAAGACAGGGGCAGACCTATCAAAAAACCCCAAACAAACAAACAAACAAAAAAAACAAACACCGCCCCCCCCCCCCCCCCCGACGCACAAATGGCAGGAAGGATGTCGACTCCCTCCTGCCACCCGATGCTTCCCCAACACGCCGCTTAAAAATATGGCAGAAGGGATACCGACTTCCGCCTGCCATCAGGCCCACTCCCGACTGCCCCCCCCCCAAAAAAATAAAAAAATCCCCCTCCCCGTAGGGAGCAGGAGAGGTGCTCAGTCCCTCCTGCTCCGTATGGCTCCAGCGACAACCAGTCTTCAGGAGCAGGAGGAAAAGCAAAATCCTTTTGTTCCTCCCTGGGCCATGATGCAATGCCGTCATTAGGCCCCGCCCCAGTGCATCATGTGATGCATGGAGAGGGCCCTAAGACCCTGATTGGCTCAGGCGCTAAGGGCTCTTTCTTCCATTTGTTTAACAAATCGCGTACTTCCTTAGGCTCAACCCTAAGCAAGTCCCTGATTGGCTCAGGCGCCTCGGGCTCTTGGGAGGGGCGCAAGGCCCCTTCCCATGCATCACATGATGCACTGGGGCGGGCCTAAGGCCAGCACTGCGTCGCAGCCTGGGGAGAAGCATGAGCAGAAGGACTTTGTGGTTCCTCCTGCTCCCGAAGACTGGCTGTCGCTGGAGCCATTCGGAGCAGGAGAGACTGAGCACCCCTCCTGCTCCCAACAGGTACGGGGAGTGGAACGGGAGGGGGGCGTTCATTTGGGGGTTTTTTTGGGGGGTGGCAGTCATGAGTGGGCCCAATTGCAGGAGGGAGTCAGAATCCCTCCTGCCATTTTTTTGCAGCGGCAGAGGTGGGCATTTTGGTTTGAGGAGGGGGCACTTTTTTTTTTTTTTTAATAAAATCGGGCAGTTATTTTGCGTGTGTAATACACACAAAATATCTACCCGATTAAAAAAAAAAAAAAAAAAAAGGAAAAAAAACCCGGCAGAAGCCCTGACAGCAGTGATAGGAGGCTGTTTCTCCTGTCACTACTGTCAGGGCTCTGCCCCAACTCAACCGCTCACCGAGCAATTGAGTCGGGAGTTTGCATGCATAAAAAGATAGTGAATCAATCACTGTTTTAAAATCGGCCATATTTAGTGAATCTGGGCCTCTGCTGTTCTAAAAAAAAAAAAAAAAAAAAAAAAAAAATATTCCTTTGTACCAAATACTCTCATGGGTACTGCAAGCCCCTTATTGCCTGAACCTACTTGTATCTCCTTATTTGGTACTGATTAAAATGTCATCCTTCAAAAAGGGCTGCATTAAAGGAAAAACAACAAAAGGTAACACAGGAAATATAGATGGAAACACTGAGCAAACTGTCCTCTCTAGCTGTGAGAATTCACATCAAGAGGAAAGACGGAAGGTTTGAGGTGAGCGACGGCGCCTATGACAATTCTTGTCAAAGCTTTCTGCCTTGAGATGTTAAAAGAAGCAGAGAAATGCTACTTCATAGAGCTGTGAACTGAAATAGTCTGTACCCTCCAAGGAGTGGCCTAGTGTATGCAATTTTTTTTTTTTTCGTGTGAGCAATTGTAAAGCCCAACAATTTTTGATTTCAGTATTAACAAGGCATGTCTGTTTACAGCGCACACACAAAAATTCATCACACATATACTAATCGATTTAGCTTAATTAATTTTTTATAGTTTGCATGCTGTTTTAGAGTTGAGTCAATATTTTTGAGAGAGGAAGAGGAAGAGAAGAGACAGAGAGACAGGCAGGTAGTCTCCGCCGGGTTCAGTAAGTTTCTTTGCTAACGTGCCGCGAAGGTAAGGGGGAGGGAGGGAGATTCTCGGGCCGCTGAAGGGCGGTGAAGTATCGAGAGGGAAGGGTGGATGTGACGGGGACATGGCGGTGAAGGGGACGGTGGTCCGGTGACTGAGACAGATTTTTTTTCCCCGTGTCATTCTCTAAGAGAGGGACCCCTTCAATCCTGCCTATAAGTTAAGTAAACCTGTTAAAACTTGCCACAGGTGCAGTGACAATTGCAAGTTTAAAAATCAGTACCTTGTTTGGACATTTTTTGAAGTTTCTTGAAGTGGTTTTTTGCATAATACCTTTGAAGGCAGTGATTAAACATTTTTCATAAGAGGAAGGTAAACTCTTTCCCCAAGGGAGGTCTCAAAACCTTCCCTTCAGACTTTCAAATCTCTGATCTTTCTCATAAATTTGTTTGATCACCCTTCACTGGTTTACCATTTATAAGGCCAGTTTTTTTTGGTGTGTATTCTCTATGAGAGAACATTATTTTTGCCCAAGACAACATTTTGCTTTTTCCACTGTATTTTTTTTTTTTTTTTTTTAACATATTGTAGACTCTATGGGCCTGATTCTGTATAGGATGCCCCGGTCTCAGCCGCCGCCTAAGAGGCACTTCTTTAGGCTGTTTTTCAGGCTTAAAGAAGTGACCTTTATGGATTCTAAGATCTCCAAGTTCCCAGATGTTTCAAAATTAACTCAATCCAGAAGGAAAGGGTTCCTGGAAATGAACACCGCAGACAATAGACTGAAAAACAGTGAGCTGGGTTCATTTCCAGGAATATACTGCTTTATGCATATTTATAAAAAAGTATAAATAAAGAAAAAATGGTCCATCTAGCCCAGTATCCCATCTTCACAGAAGACAATCCAAGCCACAAGTACCTGGCATAAACCAAAATAGTCACAGCATTCCATGACACCGATCCAGGGCAAGCAGTGGCTTCTCTGCCGTTTTCCTTCGATTCAGGTGTCACTGAATCAAAGAAAAAACTGCAGATAAGTTATTTGAGTATTTAAAGACTTGAGTTTTGGTACTGAAAAAAAAAATTTCTAAATTTAAAATATTGAAGATAAAAAAATGGGATCAATGAAGAGTTGAGTTGTACGATTCAAGATATTATCTCTGGCCGCTATCTGAAGATCCTTTATAATTGTAACGGCACGAGTTGCTAAGTCCTGAGACTGTTGCATGGTGACCGAAATTAATGAAGGGATATTCTTATGTTCAAACATCAAATTGAGGAATCTCGTTAACACTGTAATAACCAATAAAACCAGCAACAACTAAATAATCCAAAACACTACTTACTCGATGAAAATATAAAATAAAATAAAAATTTACATGCCGGAAGTGTACAATGGACTGTTTTGCAGTGAATATTTATGCGTCCTTTGTCTACAATGGCTCTAAAAGCTAGGCTAATTAATATGCATATTTTGAATGTCCTTGAACTTCAAACCTGTCTAGGGTTTACTTCTTGAGCATCTCTTAGCCACGGGTACCATTTCCACCAGCATCAAGGAGGTACACCACCATCAGCCTTCATCCATCCACTAGCAAGCTCTCCCTGCCCCAACAACACATAGAAAGGCCGACACTTAACTACTGACCCACTGCGTAGCGCGGTGATGATGCAGTCTGCGCAGAAGCGGTGCAGGCACTCCTTGGTGGTCATAGTGTTCTTCAGCATGTCCAGACAGATAGGGCACATGAGCTCACTGTGCAGGCTCCTCGGGGACACCACAATCTCCAGCCCATCCGTTATTGCTTCCTGCAAGAGAAGGAGAAAACAAAGAGTCACAGCATCAGAACCATCCGCACATTAATTCATGCTAAGTTGGTGAAGGCGGCGTGGTCTGAATTTTTATAAAAATTTGTTTCTAACCCATCTCCATATGATGTAAAAATCAGATTGTACAGCGCTGTATTTACAATGTCCATCAGGACCAAAGCTACTCCAGATGGCAAAGATGTAGCAGGTGTTCTTCAAGGACAGCAGACATTCTCATATGTGGGGATATCATCCTTAGAATCCAGTACAGACACTACCAAGATCAGTCACTTTATATTTTTATGCAGTGCACATAATGCATGAGTGCATGGGGGTGCCTTCTCATCCAATGACAGTTCACGAGACCATCAGTTCAGTAACAAAGCTAAGAAGCCAACTAAAGAAATTGCGCAGGATGTGAAACCATATGCCTTATGTCGTCAAAGAATACCTGTTACAGGTAAATAAATCTTTGCTTTCTCCAAGGACAAGCAGGAATAATATTCTCAAAATGTGGGAATCCGAAGGAGAACGAATATATAAATATGATCCTGGCAAAACACAAGAGGGATGAAGGGGAAGTTAGCGCTCGGGAAGAAAACAGATTTTGCAGAACTGCTTCTCCAAACTATCACTTCTGGAGTATTGTTCCAAACAATAGTGAGACGTAAAGGTATGTATTGAGGACCAAATAGCTGCTTTGCAGATGTCCTCAATAGATGCAGAGAGGAAATGAGCTACCAAACTAGCCATAGCTCGGCATTGTGGGCTGTTACATGGCTCTGGAGTGTCAGCCTAGCTCGAGTATAAGTGAAGGAGATACAGCCAGATAGCCAAGCAGTAACAGAACGCCGAGTCTGTTAGAAGTCAAAAGCTAGGAGGATTTAGTCCAGTCCAAGTAGTATGCCAGAGCACATTTGCTGTCCAAGGTATGAAGAGCTGCCTTGCTAGGATGCTTATGCAGTTTTGGAAAGAAAACAGGCAGAACTACGAGATGAAATTCTGAAACAACTTTAGGTAGGAATTTTGGATGAGTTTGAAGTACCACTGTTGTGGTAGAATCTTGTGGAGGGAGGATCAGATACAAGAGCTTGAAGTTTATTTAAAAAGCATGCAGAGATGAGGGCAATGAGGAAAACGACTTTCCAAGTGAACTGAAAGTGGCTCAATGCAAGCAGTATCACATTAAGATCCCAAGGAACAGATGGAGGCTTGATAGGTGGTTTTACATGGAATAGGCCTTTCATGAAATGGGCTATCAAGGGGAGAAAAGAGTTTTTTTGTCCAAGATATTCTGCTTTCCCGTTAAATAAACTGCTCTGAAAAGTGTTGCCACGAGCAGTTGCCTAATTCAAAACCTCTACTTCTTCCATGCAAAGCTAGTGAAATCCGGTGCCCCCTTGTTTGTTCAGGTAGAATATGGCAACTTGACTGTCTATATGGACAAGGATTACCTGTTGGAGAAGAGAGTCCTAGAATGTTTTGAGCACTGCAAGAAAATTGTGGAGGCTGTCTAGATGAGTACCCCATCCTAATATTGACGTATCTATGGTTAGAAGTTTTGTGATAGGAGGGTGGCTGGAAGGGAAGACCTCGTGTGAGATTGTGAGGAATCATTCACCATTGGAGAGAGTGACGGAGGTCCGAGGTGACTTTGGAGCAGACAGATGTCCATTGGGTCGACAGGGTCCATTGTGGAACTCTGTAGGTAAAGATGTGCCAATGGAGTGACATGTACCACAGACACCATGTGACCAAGAAGGCACAATATCTAATGTGTGGAAGTGCATTGAAGGGAACAGACTGTTTGACACAGATGAATGAGAGGCATAACCAGTAAAAGAAAGAAGGTGCTGATGCCTCTGTACAGGTCATTGGTGAGGCCCCACTTGGAGTATTGTGCTCAGTTTTGGAGACTGTATCTGGTGAAGGACATAAGACTTGAAGCGATCCAGAGGAGGGTGACGAAAATGGTAAGAGGTTTGTGCCAAAAGATGTACGAGAGACTGGAAGCCCTGAATATGTATACCCCAGAGAAAAGGAGGGACAGGGGAGATATAATTCAGATGTTCAAATACCTGAAAGGTATTTTCCAGAGAAAGGAAAATGGTAAAACCAGAGGACATAATTTGAAGTTGAGGAGTGGTAGACTCAAGAGTAATGTAAGAAAATTCTTCTTTATGGAGAGGGTGGATGATGCCTGGAATGCGTTCCTGAGGGAGGTGGTGGAGAGGAAAACAGTGACAGAGTTAAAAAAAAAAAAAAAAAAAGCATGGGATGAACACAGAGGATCTTGAATCAGAAAATAATGGTAAATATTGAAGAACTAAGGCCAGTACTGGGCAGACTTGCACAGTCTGTGTCCGTATGTGGCCATTTGGTTGAGGATGGGCTGGGATGATTTAGATGGAAGCTTCAGTAGATGGAACCTAAGCACAGTACTGGGCAGTTTTGGGTTCTGGTCCAGAAATAGCTAAGAAGGAGGAAAACTTAAATTACAGCAGACTGGATGGACCATTCAGGTCTTTATCTGCTAACATCTACTATGTTACTATGAATGAGATTGTCCACTCTCTGCTTTGGTAGAAAAGCTTGACCCCTAGTAGTATCCAAAAGAGCCCCTATGAACCCCCAACATCTGAAAAGGTGTAGATGTGAATTTAGTAGTTGACTGCAAATCCAGGCAGCTCCAGGCGATGAGTTGTGGAATTGATGGCATGCTGAGCTGTTTGCAATGATGAAGTCTTGATCAACCAGTCGTCTTAAGTGAGGAAATGCGTGAAACCACTCTTTATATTAGAAACTTGTGAGTTCTTGCCGTTCATGGCTCTGCACGGAAGATCGCTCCTGCCCCGCTTCACTGCCAGACCACCAGATAAGGTGGAGAGGGGTCTGGGAGGCGGGGATGGGTCCGGGCTTAGAAACTCATGAATAACTGAAGTTGCGAGTCCTAAACCCATGAATTTGAGGGAGACGCGTAGCTTATAAAATCACCTCAATAAAATTACAAACAAACAATTCTCCAAGGAGTAATATTCAATTTCCCTCTATCCTCTCCCATTGCAACAACATTTTAAAAAGCTTCATAATCCAAGTAGCATATATCTGGTGTGCATTACAAACCTGAGGTGTCCTCTGTAACTCGTACAGGCTGAGCTCCCACGTTTTACTGAGTGGCTGCGTCCCGTTGGTCTGCACAGTCTGTGCCATCGCTGCAAATGAAAAGCAAGAATCAGAACAGTACACAAGACAGAATTTTTTAAATCATTCTGTACAGGCTACCGCTGAAAGCTCCTGCACAACACAAAACACTGCATTTCAAGCACAGCAGGAGTAAGCAGACTCTCGGCGCATGCAACTCATCGCTTAAATTCCTAGGCTAGTTGTCTTGCTCGTACCTTTAAGGAGCTGCAAGATGAGGGTAACCAAAGCATTGCTTGGCCACCAATACCTGGACGCTCAGAAGCACTTATGAGATCTTTAGCATTATTAGAAGCTGACCTCAGCCAAGGAAGTTCGTTGCAATGTCAGCTGAGGTAAAGGAGATGAAGCTGTGAGGTTTCACTTCAAGTTATCAAACAGAACCAACATATGTGCAGTGACAGAGATACAAGATAGGGTCCCTACCATTGGGAAAGCCAATTAAAAAGTTATATTGCAGTCCTTCCAAATAAAGAGCAAGCAAACAATTTTAGCAAGCATTGGTGCTGTTTCCCCCTGTATGACTAATCTTAAAGCCCGTGGCTCCAGAGAGGAGTGCAGGACAGTTTCAACACCTTTCAAGGCAAGTTAAAGGAAATTACTTTTTTCTTTCACACTAAAGAGTATGAGGTAAAGTCCCCCCCCCCTCCTACATATCTTATGCTTCCCTGAAAATTAATCAGAAGAGCATACCCTAAAGCAGTGATTCCCAACCCTGACCTGGAGGAACACCAGGCCAATCGGGTTTTCAGGCTAGCCCTAATGAATATGCATGAGAGAGATTTGCATAGGATGGAAGTGAGAGGCATGCAAATTTGCTTCATGCATATTCATTAGGGCAGTGATTCCCAACCCTGTCCTGGAGGAACACCAGGCCAATCGGGTTTTCAGGCTAGCCCTAATGAATATGCATGAGAGAGATTTGCATAGGATGGAAGTGAGAGGCATGCAAATTTGCTTCATGCATATTCATTAGGGCAGTGATTCCCAACCCTGTCCTGGAGGAACACCAGGCCAATCGGGTTTTCAGGCTAGCCCTAATGAATATGCATGAGAGAGATTTGCATACGATGGAAGTGATAGGCATGCAAATTTGCTTCATGCATATTCATTAGGGCTAGCCTGAAAACCCAATTGGCCTGGTGTTCCTCCAGGACAGGGTTGGGAACCACTGCCCTAAAGGGTCCAGCCATCCCAGAAACAAATGACAGCACCATATTCTTAGGATAAGCAGCATTAAATCCATTTTATTACTTGGGATTTAGCTAGGTATTTGGGGCATGGGTTTGCCACTGTTGGAAACAGGATACCGAGTTTGATGGACCTTTGGTCTAGCCCAGTATGGCAATTTTTATGTTTAATTTTCAAGCAGTTGCTCTGTCTGGAAATATTCCAAAAAGCATGGCAGGAAATAATGCTAAACAGAGATCCTTTGTAGAAGTCTTTTGCCCTGATTTCCTAAACCCAATTGACAATTCTGGGAATGCAAGAATTTATTTGCACGCAATCCTGGAGAGTTTGGCCTCTTGAAGGCAGCAGAGACCCTATTCCTGATGCAAAGATAACCCTCTCTAATCTCATTCCTGCTTAGAGCAATATGTGCCAAGGTAGTTAAAAAACTCCACTCTGCAAGAATTGATACCTTTAGCTGTTAGATGATGATGGATCAAAGTTATAGCTTCTTGAGGGACGTTCGTGTACAGCGCCGCCACGTCCAGCGTGGTTGATATTGCTCCAGGAGGGACATCTGTCAAGGACTGTAAGAGTGGAAGGCGTGGGATCCACGTGGGATCCCTACGAGGGTCGAGTTAAGGAACTAGGTCATTAGCATTCAGACTTAATGGGGTGGGTCAATAGAGTGGGCAGACTTGATGGGCTGTAGCCCTTTTCTGCCGTCATCTTTCTATGTTTCTAAGGCTGTAATAGCCAGCTGGATCCTTCAAAAAGGCATTCACACATAGACCTCACATGACTCATTCGACTGTTCCAACTTCATCTGTCCCTGCCCAAATCTGTACAAGATCCATCAGAGCCAGGATACATGAGCATGTTAAGTAGAATCCGTAAGGGAGTGATGGAGGCTCCCTTAGTAAACTGGAGGGATTTAACCCACCAGGTAGTGGATCTAAAATTCCTGGTAATCGCTACGGTCACCCTGCCTCGGGGAGGAGATTTGGCTGGAGTACTGTGGAGAAGTGAACAACGGTGAATTCACCGGCTCCAGTCAATTCACCCCCGAGGGCTTAAACAGAGAGGCGGAGTGGTGTGCTTTTTTTTTGTGACGCTCCCTTTGTTACGACCAGATCAAAGCACACAGCAATTCTTCAGTATCTGTCATTTCTAGTCTTGGTTTTAGTTTGGGGGTTCTGCTCTGGGTGAAAGTCGTTTTTTATCGAGGGCTTTACATTTTTGCAACGATTCCTTCGCATATAAAGATCGCCACCCCTTTGAATGAATGAGCTTTTGATGCCGTCTTTTCAACTAGGAGTGCTTTAGTCAGGGGAAGGGGGTAAAACGCGGACCTCACGGACCTGGCGGATCTAAACCCGCACGTCCTTAAAAATCTGAGGTCCGTGCCGTTTAGTTTCCGACAGACCTCGGTGACAATTTAGCGCTGACGGATCCTAATACTTTTCCCTCCCTATGCCGAGACGGATCCGTCAGCGCTAAATTGTCACCGAGGACTGTAAGAGTCAGAAACTAACTACAAACAGCACGGACCTCAGATTTTTAAGGACGGGCGGGTTTAGATCTGCGAGGTCCGTCAGGTCCGCGTTTTACCCCCTTCCCCTTTCGTCATACTAATGGTTGTGTACTTGATTTTGTGAAGAACATTTTAACTGTTTTTCGTCTATTATCATTTAAGCTTGGGCACTTTTTTCACTGCACGATTTTGTTTTGCCACAGGCACTGCATTTAAAAAATGTTTTGTTTTTTCCAGCTTCCTGATGTAGCCACAGCGAAACACAGGCTGTGTGACACGATTAAGATCTATACATGGTGTCAGCGACGACATATCACTGTTGTGGCCCCCACATACGAGTCTGCCCGGTATTGGCCTTAGTCCGCATCTACGCACTGCTCGACACATCAAACACACATGCAACCATTTAAGTTTTGATTTTCATACCATCCTTTTTGAATTCCACCACCTCCCTTGGGAGAGCATTACTCCTCAGTCTACCATCCCACATCCTCTACTTTTTATCATTTTCCCTTCTCTGGAAAAGATTTTTCTATATTAAAAACCTTTCTAATATTTAAATGTCTATTTATCTCCACTGTCTCTCCACTCCTCTAGAGTATACTGTACATTCAGGTCTTCCAGTCTCTTCTTATACGTCTTTAGGCGCAAGCCTTGTACCATTTGGATTGCATTCCTCTGGACAGATTCAAATTTTTATAATCTTCAACCATGGCCTTCAAAACTGAACATAATACTCCAAGTGGGGCCTCACCAGCAACTTGTACAGGGTCATCAACACCTCCTTTCTTCCGTTATGCCTCTCTCTGTACATAAAAACATAAGAAAAGCCTTACTGGGTCAGACCAATGGTCCATCAAGCCCAGTAGCTCGTTCTCACGGTTGCCAATCCAAGTCACTAGAACCTGGCCAAAACCCAAGGAGTAGCAATAGTCCATGGTACCGATCCAGGGCAAGCAGTGGCTCCCCCATGTCCTTCTCAATAACAAGACTATGGACTTTTCCTCCAGGAACTTGTCCAAATCTTTCTTAAAACCACCTACACTATCCGCTCTTACCACAACTTCTGGCAATGCGTTCCAGAGCTTAACTATTCTCCGAGTGAAAAAAATTTTCCTCTCATTGGTTTTAAAAGTATTTCTCTGTAACTTCGAGTTGTCCCCTAATCTTTGCAATTTTTGATGGCGTGAAAAATCAATCCACTTGTACCCGTTCTACTCCACTCAGGATTTTGTAGACTTCAATTATATCTCCCCTCAGATGTCTCTTTTCCAAGCTGAAGAGCCCTAACCGTTTTAGTCTTTCCTCATACGAGAGGAGTTTCATCCCCTTTATCATCTTGGTCGCTCTTTGTTTGAACTTCTCTAGCACCACTATATCTTTCTTGAGATGAGGAGACCAGAATTGAACGCAATACTCCAGATGAAGTTGCACCATGGAGCGATACAGGGGCATTATAACATTCTTAGTCTTGTTAGCCATCCCTTTTTTAAATAATTCCTAACATCCTGGTTGCTTTTTTGGCCGCCGCCACACATCGTATTGCCTACAATGATACCCAGATCTTTTTCTTGGGCACTAACCCCCCCCCCCCAAGGTGGACCCTAGCATCCGGTAACTGTGATTCAGGTTATTCTTTCCAATGTGCATCACTTTGCATTTGTCCACATTAAATTTCATCTGTCGTTTGGACGCCCAGTCTTCCAATTTTCTAAGGTCTGCATGCAATTTTTCACAATCTGCATGTGTTTTAACAACTTTGAACTGTTTAGTGTCATTTGCAAATTTAATCATTTCGCTCGTTCCAATTTCCAGATCATTTATAAATAAGTTAAATAGCACTTGTCCTAGTACAGACCACTGTGGCACTCCACTGTTTACTCTTCTCCATTGAGAAAAATTACCATTTAATCCAACCCCCTGTTTTTTATCGGATAACCAATTCCTAATCCACAACTGAACTTTGCCACCTATCCTGACACTTTAATTTTCTCAGGAGCCTCTCGTGAGGAAGTTTATCAAAAGCTTTCTGAAAATCTAGATACACTATATCAACCGACTCACCTTTATCCACACCTTCAAAGAAGTCAAGCAAATTGAAGAACTTCCTCGGCTGAATCCATGCTGACTACGTCTCATTAAATCATGTTTGTCTACGTGTTCCTTCTAGCCACAGCCACCATCTTGTCTAATTGTTTCATTGCCTTCAGATCCTCAGACACTATCACCCCAAGGCCCCCTCTCTCTGTCTGTGCAAATCAGCCTCGCACCTGCTAGCGTATATGGCTTCCTTGGATTTCTGATCCCCAAGGGCATCATTCTGCATTTCTTTGCAATGAATTTTAATCGTCAAACATTAGACCATTCTTCTAACTTCTGCAGATCCTTTTTCATGTTTTCTACTCCCGCCAGAGCAGGGGTCTCAAAGTCCCTCCTTGTGGGCCGCAATCCAGTCTGGTTTTCAGGATTTCCCCAATGAATATGCATAAGATCTATTTGCATGCACTGCTTTCAATGCATATTCCTTGGTGAAATCCTGAAAACCCAACTGGATTGTAGCCCTCAAGGAGGTACTTTGAGATCCCTGCTCCAGAATGTTTGTTACAAATCTTGGTACCATTTGCAAAAAAGACAAACCTTACCTTCTAACTAACTCTTCAGCAAAGTCACTCAAATATATATTGAATAGAACTGGCCCTAGCACCAATCCTTGAAGCACTCCACTACTCACCTTTCCTTACTGAGTAAATTCCATTAAATATCATGCCCTGATGTTTGTCAAACAGTTTCTAATCTAGTTCACCAATTTGGGTCCTAAGTTCAACCTGTCAAGTTTATTCTAACTAAACTAAACTTTGTATATCAGGTCATCTCCAAACAAGGAGCTCAACTTGGTTAAAAAAAAAAAAAAAAAAAAAGATGATGAAAAGACAGAAAGGGCCAGTAGGTCAAAGAGAGCAAGGCTAGGAGCGATTTCCAAAATGATTTGCAAACAGAACTGTCAAAGGCTCTGCTGAAATCTAATTAAATTTTATCCAGTGCATGTCCTTGATCCAATTCTCAGGTCACCCAGTCAAATAATTCAATGGTAATCATTTGGCACAATTTACCTTTGGTAAAATCATGTTGCTTTGGATCTTGTAGCCTACTGGATTCTAGGAAATTCAGGACCCCAAATGGAGTCACAAAATTTGCTTGGGGGGGGGGGGGTCACAACCTAGGAAGGCTATCCATAAGTATATCGTTATTCGGTATCTCCAGGGAAGGGTCACACAGCTTTATTTTGATGCGATCATGGGGTCACAGACCCACACAGATAGGGAAGCCTTGTGCTCATTTCCACTCTTTCAAGTCCAGCACTTAGGAGGCATACATATAGTTCTGCAAAGAGCTGAAAAACTAAACAAGAAAGTTTTTCTGTAACCATCCATGTATTCCCAATGTAAAATGGGAAATTAATGTATAATATTTTCATGCATTCAGACCATTACATTTAAGCATTCTGGCCCATCTTCATGTAAATAGCAGCATTCTAATCGCGTTACATGTGCATGCAGTCCACATATATAAATTTGCAAGTGCACGCAATCTACACATAAAACATTATATTTCCATGTTGATACACTGCATGAAGCTTCTAAAATGATCTCCAAGGTATGTTATGCTTGGTCAGATCAAAGGTCCATCGAGTCCAATACCCTGTTTCCAACAGTGGCTAATCCTGGTCATATGAACTATCATTTTAGTGTGCCATGTCCCACCTACTAATTTGTGTCATGTCTGCCTACTAATTCCAAATTCTGCATAGTCTATCAGATGTGTACACATGTGTGTTCCCCCCTTCCCCACATGGGTCATTCTAGGATTCTCACTCTTACTCAACACCTCACTCAAACCGCTCGTCTTTGCATCTACTGCTAGGACGCAAGACATGGAGGAAGAAAATGTAAACCATTCAGACTATTACAGCGTTAATAACATTGATGAAAGGTAGCAGGGATGTGGAAGGATTCGCACAATCACAATATCATCTTCTTGTTCTGTACCTAGGAGACCAATTGTTGACGACGAGGCCATAGTACTCAACTTAACCCTTCCGGCAAGGTTTGGATATCTGGCGCACCATCATTAAGGGCTCCTTTTACAAAGGTGCACTAGCGTTTTTAGCACGCGCGACCCGAAAAACTACCGCCTGCTCAAGAGGAGGCGGCATTTTAGCCGTCTTTGTAAAAGGAGCCCTAAATGATCCATTTTTGCCTTATCTCCCGTCTTTTCTACTTCCCTATAATCTTAAAACCCAACATAAAAGAAAGGTAACAAATTCTTTTGTTGATGGTACCGAGAAATCTCTTTCTAAAAACAGAACAAAACTGGTCAGCAATTCTACAAGTTCTTTTCCGTCTAACAGTGTCACCGGGGGAGAAGATAGATGTGCGAAGACTTATTTCTGGAATGTTTTCAAGGAAAAGTTGCAGAAGCATAGAAAATAATCGCAGAATACTCAAAATTGATACACGACACCAAACTGACAGTTCAACACAGGAAAGCTCAAAGTGGTAGCCAAACAACATATAAACAATATTGATATAGAAGCTCTTGAGGTAGGTGTTTAGATGGTAGCATTTGACATCACTACGAATTACAGGATAACAATTTATCTTCAACGTGTCACCGAAAGAGTCCCAACCCCCTCCAATTACCATAGGAACAACTCTTTGCAACACATCAATCTCTTCCCCAGTACAATCACAACTGTTACCACATACCGGCAACTCTTATCCTGTCCACGTGTATTATTATGCTTCTGTTACGTTGCTGTTTGTTTTATTCTGTTATGCTATATATTTTTTGATTGTGTTTTTATAATCGGCTTTAAGACCTTGAGGTATCAAGTTAATAAATCCAATCACATCACAATTTTTGGTGGGATCCCAGTTCTAGATCTGGATGCACTCAATTAATGAGACTGCTTGGCTTATGGTGCACCCACCACCGATTCAGCTGAATAAAGAAAAACCAATGTGACAGGCACTTGAAACTAATCCCTGTCTTAGTATATCTTGTCTTTCAATGAACTGGCAGAAAAATCAACAGCAGGCCTCAAATGCAGAACAATGGGATGATCTGGGGGACTCGGTTCTGGATCCCTCTGCGTTTGTAGAAGGCATAAAAGTTAACTTTTCAAAAGGATGAGGACAAAGGTATTAAAAATCAACACAAGAGACACACGATGGAATTTTTTTTTGGGGGGGGTGGAGGGAGGGGATTCCGTTTATCCTTTTGTTCTTTTTTTTTTCCGCGTTTCTTCGTTAAAAATCAACAGGAACCATCTCCCCCCCCCCCCCCCTAGAAACAGTGAGTTTGTTCAATACCAGGGGTGTTTAAGCAGCTCCTGAAACCCCAGAGCGGGCACTTTGAGCACCCCCCTGGCAGCAAGAGGAAGGAGGAGGCTCCCAGCACAGACTGACACAACTCAGCGGTGCTGAAGCCGTTTAAGAGGTCCGGGAGTTCAGCAGACCCGCTGTAAACACAGCTGCTGCTGTTGTTGCTGCCCCAATTGCGCACGCAATACAAGTCCTGGGAAATGCAAACGTAAAGCAGAGCCCAGCAAAGAGCAGGTAGGAGAAAGCAGGGGGGGGGGGGGGTTTGCACAATGCAATCGTCCCCGGGCTATTGTTAGAAAAGTCTTTGAGGAGTGAATGAATCTTGGGGGGGGGGAGGGGCTGATGCGGTGCGTACAGAGACTACGAGGCGGAGGGATCCAGAGAATAAAAAAAGGGGGGAGTGGTAGCGTTCCTGGGGGGGGGGGGGGGGAGAACCCCAGGAAAGAGGCAGAAGGGTACCAGCCGGGGAAAGAAAGGCGGGAGGCGAGCCCCTGCGTGCAATCAACACCTAGTCACGTGACACTAAATCCGGGAGACAGCACGCGCCCCCCCCCCCCCCCCCCCCACTCACCGTTCAGCGGCGGCAGAAAGTACCGGGGCTCCGACTCCAGCAGCTGTGCAATATGGCGAGAGGCAACTCCGCAATGCAGCTCGGGAAGAGGAGGAGGAGGAGGAGGGGGGGGGAGAGGAGGGAGGAGCGGTCCACCACACCCCCCTCCAACAAACGGAAACACTGTGACAGGACAAGAGAAACACCCGTGGCGGGGAGAACCAGACAAACGCACCCAGAAACCACTAATCACATTACCGCACGTGCTACAAGCAGCAGACAGAGAGAGGGGGAGCTCGCGCCGGCGAGGACCGCCCGACCTCCCCCGCCCGGCGCGGCCTCTCCGTCAAGGCACACACATAGCCAGAGCCAGGCAGACGCACGCGCCGCCCCACGCGCACAGAGCGGCGCCCGCCGCCAGGGCGGCGCACGCGCAGCCGCGCACGAGCCACAGCAGGGCGGAGGGCAGCAGGCGCTCGCAGAGCGCGGCGCACAGGGGCAGCGCCACGCACTGGCCCGCGAACAGCACGCACTGGCCCAGCCACACGCTCACGCACAGGCACAGGGCGGAGCTCGTGGCCAAGGCCACGCACTGACGGGCGAAGGCCGCCGCGAGCTGCCAGAGCCCCATCGCTGCTGCGGGGCCGCGAACAGTGCCCGGGGGTAGCGTTATATACGGACGCGCTGGTGACGTCAGATTTGGAGGGTCTAAAGCAGATAGCGGGAGAATAGAAGAATACAATGTTTAGATTATAGTATAACATTTTATTGAAGGAATCAAATAAATATACAATAATTTGATACAAAAAGATATTCATTACAATTAAATTCACAATAAAACATTTGCATACGCATTTTATCATTCCTCCAAAATATATTTTAATATATCTAAACTATTTTTTCCCTATATCAAGTTTCAAGTTTAATGTTTTTTTTATTAATCTCTTAATCGTATTTCTTTTTTTTTTCTTTTTTTTATTTATTTATTCAATTTTCAAAATTACAATTCAAGATTACACTTGTACAGAAAGCTTTAAGTCAGGAAAAAAAATCACAGCAATATTATAAATTCAAGATATCAATTAACTTAAATCAGCTCAAGTCCACAAAAGATCCAAAATGTAATTATAAACGGAAAAAACAAAGAAATATTATTAAGGAAAATAATGCAAGACAGCTGATAAGGACATCTTAATTATTCTATACTCCTCCATTCTTTTCCTTCTGAAGCCGAGAAAGAGATAGGAAAGTTGTCAGCTGGTAAGGCTCAAAGAAAACATATTTTTGGGAATTATATTGTATAACATTTACAAGGATAACACAGGAAAAAAGTTGCTCCAAGAGCTATTATTCCTGGTTTTAACATAAGAAACTCTTTTCTTCGCCTTTGTGTGTCCCTGGCTAAATCTGGGAACATTTGTATTTTGAGTCCCATAAATTCTTTCGCTCTATTTTTAAAGAAAAGTCTCAAAATCCAATCGTATTTCTAAGCGATGAACAATTTAAAATTACAATAACTGGGAGACAATACAATACAAAACTATGTATAACGACATAAGGGATTAAAAGTTTCACTTAACAGACTCATAAACACAAGGAAAGAAGGGAGGTGAAATACAAAATCAGTATAGAAAAGTAGAACAAAAAGGGAAACAAATAAAAGCTAGAATATGATACAATAAAAATAATTTGACCTACGAACTGTTTGGTTAATTACCAAAGGCATCTCTAAAGAGAAATGTTTTAAAATGACTTTTGAATTTCTCCAGATTGCGCTCTTCCCTTACGTAAATGGGAAGGGCGTTCCAAGTTTGAGGTGCGGTAACAGATTTAAGAGATGGAATTTAAGAGATGGAATTGTTAGTAAATTCTGTTCATTGGATCTCAATGTTCTATTTACAGAATAAGGAATTAGGGGGAGGGAGGGAAATTAGAATGATTTTAATATATATGTATGGAGTGGTGAGGGGGGATATAGGGGAAAAGTGGTTTAGATATATTAAAATATATTTTGGAGGAATGATAAAATGTTTATGCAAATGTTTTATTGTGAATTTGATTGTAAGGAATGTCTTTTTGTATCATATTGTTATGTATTTGTTTGATTCCTTCAATAAAATGTTATAACATAGAGAATAAGGAATTAATCATTTATATATGAATGCTGGAGTTTTATATATATTAAAATCATCATTCCTATTTCCCTCCCTACCCTAGAATGAAAGGTGACATAAAATACCAAATAAATAAAAAAAAAAAAAAGTTTTTCTGTTTAATTCATTTATGATAATATAATAATTAAAACAATCTAAAGTAATAAGGGGGGATATAGAGAAAAAATAGTTTAGATATATTAAAATATATTTTGGAGGAATGATAAAATATGTGTGCAAATGTTTTATTATGAATTTAATTGTAATGAATATCTCTTTATATCATTTTATTGTATATCTATTTGATTCCTTCAATAAAAATGTTATAATAAATACAGAAAAAAAATGTTATAAATTAAGAATAAAATTTAAAAAAAAAAAAATACAAAGCCACACAAAAATGAAGTAGCACAAAACCAAAAGCACATAAGAATAACTTTATTTATTTATTTATTTTTTCTATACCGCCAACACCCAAAAAGTTCTAGGCGGTTCACAGAATAAAGAGGACTGGACATTCCAGCGATGATACAAAGCACCCAGCAAAAGCAGTACAATATTTCAGTCGTGAAAATGGTGCAAAAATGTACAGAATAAAACAAAAATCGCAGGAACAATGTGATTTTATTGTGTACCATTCTGCACCATTTTTTAAAGCTACCTCCTATCCCGTGACTTTCTAATTATCTCGGGAGTCTTTTTCACCTTTATCCACATGCTCATTCCCCTCTTCAAAGAAATGCAGTCGATTGAAAGAGGCAAGGTTTCCCTTGACTATATCAGAAAAAACTACACATCTGAGCGCATATCTGAACATACACATCTGTATGATCCCATCCTCCTCTGCTTGCCTATAGCTGCATCATGCATGTTAAAAATGTACGATATGTTGATATGTGCACCTTCCTTCCTTCCCATCCGTCCTCCTCAGCCTGTCCTTACACATCCACAGCTGCATGTTAATGATGATGTATATGTTATGATGATAAATAAGTGCATATGAGCACATGCAGCTATGGATGAATATATAATGATGTTGGTTCTGTCTGATTAATTCATGCTTACGTACAGTCATGTGAAAAAATTTCGACTCTCTCCCTTGATCTTTGAAAATTCTCACTTGGAAGATCATATTCCTTAATGCTCTTCTTTTGTATCCTCCCTACACAAGGGAGAAGAGGCAGGCACAGCATATTTATACCAAATTACATGCGTGACAACGAGCTGTCCAGATGGCATAGAATTGCCAATGTTAGAACACTACAAGGCCCCAGCAGGCAGTTGATAAATTACCTTAGAGTTCACATGGTTGGCAACCAAGGTAAGGATTTCAGATAAGTGTTGCCAAGATCATAGGCTCTGTCTACAGCAGGGGTGTCAAAGTCCCTCCTCGAGGGCCGCAATCCTGTCGGGTTGTCAAAGTTTCCGCCATGAATATGCATGAGATCTATTTGCATGCACTGCTTTCATTGTACGCTAATAGATCTCATGCATATTCATGGGGGAAATCCTGAAAACCCGACTTTGACACCCCTATTCTACAGTAATTAGCAGCCCTGATGTAGAAATGCATGTTACCCAGTTCCAAGCTAGAGACTGTAAGACGGTAGAAGCCAGGACAGTTCTTGAACTTCCCGAGAAGGGGTTGTTTCATTGAAATGGTTACACCCCAAGAGGACATTTAAGACCTGGGTTGGCACCCAAATTTGTCTTTTGAGGCATCTCCTACCAATTTTGATCTGAAAGATTTTGTGACTAGTTGGACCGTTTTAAGCAAGTGCACTTTCATCAATTGGAAGAGTAAAGGGTTGGAGTTTCAATACCTAGTGTGGTCTGCCTTATTTGGAGGAGTGTATGCACTGTCTGATGCGTGCTTGTGGCAGCTTGCCAGCTTGAAAGTTGGTCCAAACAAATAAATATTTTTGTGTGTCGTAATTGCCAGGGTTGCCTGGAAGGGGAGACTGGAGGAAGAGGAGGATTACTGGAAGGGTTGAAAAGACTTCTTCTCTGTTGTACGATGTGAATTGGTCAGGAATTGGTGAAATTTGAGGATCCTTGGGGATTGTTTGGGGAGCAGTCGAGGACCAGTAGGGATCATATGGAGGGAGGCTAGAATAAGGGATCACTGGGAAAGAACAGAGAATTAGAAAGAAAGGGAAAATCCCGGAGGTTGGGCACTGGTGGGGAGGTTTCCACCTATATTGTACATAGTTTCCTAGATTTCTTCTCAGTCTAGGGCAGACATGGGAAACTCTGGCCCGCGGTGTAATAAAAATTTGACCCGCCAGACAATTACAAAATTTCACTTAAGCTGGCCCGCCGGCAGACAGGTACAAGCTCCGCATCAGCTGTAGGTTCGCGCGGATTCCCGGTCTCACATTAAAGCAGCCTGCAGAGGATCGCCGGTCGGCTGTAGCCTCAGCAGCACGTTCCCTGTGCTGCGGTCCTGTACGTCAGAGGAGGGGCAGGACTGCGGCAGAGGGAACGTGCTGTGGAGGCCGACGGCAGCCTGTTAGGATCACTACAGCCGACCGGCGATCCTCTGCAGGCTGCTTTAATGTGAGACCGGGATGGAGGGAGGGAAGGAACAGAGGGCCAATAGGAAAGAAGCCAGACCTCCCGAGAGAGGCTAGAATAAACCCTGGAGGTTGGGCACTGGTGGGGAGGTTTCCACCTATATTGTAGTTTCCAAGTCTGTGGCCAATTTAAGCCTTAGATGCTCACTTAAAGCACCAAAATTTGAGTGAGTGAGTGACACTGTGATGTGGGGGGCAAATGGTCTAATGCCTGAAATTGCCCAATCCCCTCTCAATGGGCTTGTGCACCTGAATAACAAATAAAATCAGTCTTTTACCCATGCTAGGTGGACTCTGGGGTTAGAAGACCAACAAAAGGAAAGTGAAAACGACATTGGGATTAAATGCTATTATTCCCATTGTATTGCAGATCTCTCTTGGGCATATTCATAAGAGATATCTGTTATACATTATCCCTTACTGCTGTGGAATCAAAGCTATCCAGTCAGGTTTTTAGGATAACTACAATGAATATGTATGAGATAAATTTGCATACAGGGGGGGTCTTCAATATATGCAAAATTATGGTATGCTTATTCATTGTGGTAATCCTGAAAACCTGACTGTGAGTTACATGGACCAAACAGAGTCAGTAATACCGTGTGGGTCCGCTGAGATCCGATTTTTGGTCGATTCCAAAAGAGCGATTGATGCACAAACAAGTTTGCATGCAAATGATGTGCACAGAGGTTTGCCATTAATCCCCTTCATTTTGCAGCGATGCTCATCGACGCTGTGCGGCGGCTGTCTGAAGACAAAATTGCAGTGACCAGGAGGAAGAGGTTGGGGGGAGTAGAGACGCCCATAACCAACTCCTCTGACTGACTGCCAATTTTTGGGGAGGCCATTTTGTAAGGAGATGGCAGAAATGTGTTCAATGGAGGTGGAAATCTTTTACCTCAGTCAGAAAGGCTGGGATTTTGTCCCAGTCCCCAGAGAGAGAGAGAGACCTTCAAGCTGGGATAATACCTGTGCCAAGAGAACTCTCTGCTGAAGAGGATAGCTCTTCCAAATTTTGAGAAAGATAGATGGCATCCAGAGGACAAAGCTGGAGGTGGGACTATAGTGGCAGAGAGGATACACCTGGAGGATACAGCCCAGAGGTGGAGCAGCAGTGAAAAGATGGCCAGACCCTGGAAGTAAAGTAACCATGGAGAGATGGTGCCCACAGTGCCCTGTAGATGGTGTGACAGAGGAGAAATGGTGCTCAAAGGACGCAACTGAGAGGCAGGGTTGCAGTGGCATTTGACCCCAGGCAGCTCAGGTGGAGTTGTGAGGTCCAGTAGCAGAGACAATGGAAGAAGACAGTGTACAGTAGCGTTCTCTCTAAGCTGAGGACATACTGGGTCATCATGAGGTCACATCATTTTCTAGTGATGCATAGGTGCCAGGCAGAGTTACTGCCTGGCAGGAAAAGTGATGTATCCCAACTCAGAGCCCACCAATCGAAGTCCAGTATTTCTCCCCTTCCCCCTCCCCTCTTGCCTGCAGTCCAACATCTCTCCTTCTTAACCCTCTCCCATCTATCTTTCAATTTATCTTTGCCGTCAGAGCTTGCGGACAACAATTCACTCATGCTGACCCCCAGAATCTTCCCTCTGATGCAACTTCTTGTCTGCGCAGGGCACAAAGTTCTGGTGCCAGTGACCTCTGGAGATAAAGACACGCTTAAAGGTTATAGTGGTAGGTCATAGCAATTAATTCAGCAAGCCGTGACTAAGCAATTGGAAGGAGCAGGGTTGATGGTATGTTGTGAGAAGAATTTAGGTGTGCTTTGGGATGATCAGGGTTGCACAATGTCTTTTTCAAACACAGATTATTGGGGCAGTTGAAATACTTGCTGTCGGAGTCAGACCTGCACATGGTTGAGCAGGTGAGTTGTTGTTTTTTTCCTTCAGGTGCCGACTCTAGGGATAGTCTCTGCTGATAGAAATTCCAGCTCAATATATTTGACTATTGCAGCTGGTACATCTCATTACAGGTTGTAGCAGATTAGCTCATGTTACACCAGAGCAATTGAATCTGCATTGGCTACCAGTGCAGTTCGAAACGAAGTTTAAGCGTCTCTATGTGGTAAATCGTGTGGTTTCTGCTTAATGATCTGTTTTATCTTCAGAGTGAGATCTAGATGCATTGTTCAAGGAGATCTTTGTGTTCTAAAACTCAGGGCTTGTCACAGTTACAGGACAATAAACAGGATTAATTGGTGGTGACAAGACTGTAGCTAGTCCCCAAGTGTGATGGGGCCGAGGGTAACCCTAGGAGTGAGTACTGTACATACATTTTTGCTGTAGCACCCCAGGATCCGTGGTTGACCTGGCAGGACTCTCCCTCAGATGTGCTTTATCAATCCCTGAATGCTTGGTACCCAGGGAAGAAGAGTATCAGCAAGTAGGATTTCCCTCCACCCCCCCCCCCCCGGGAAAAATCTAAAATGTGTGTGACTGTGTATAAGACTGATTAGAAATATTTAAGCTTATTTAATTTATACAATATTCTAGGTTTATGGTAAATACCAATAATGAAGTATAACCATATAAAGAACAAACTGCTTTTTATATATATATAGTATTTTAGCCCGTTACATTAACGGGTGCTAGAATATATGTCTGTCTGTCTTTATTTCTGTCTCTCTCTTCCTCCCGCTGTCTTTCTTTCTGTCTGTCTCTGTCCCTGGCCCCCTTTGTCTGTCTGTCTTGCTGTGTATCTCCCTGCCCTTCTGTCTCCCTTCCTCCCTCTGAATGTCTGTCTGTCCAAAGCAGCATTCCATCCCCCCACACCATTTCCTATGCAGCAGCATTAGTGTTTCCTCAACCCCCCTTTCCCTTCCTGTGGTCCCGACTACGAACCTGGCGATTCCAGCGTGTGCAGCAGTCTTCACACACTGCTTCGGGTCCTTCTACTGCCCTGATTTACTCTGGCAAGTCCATGATAACATCATCAGAGACGCGGCAGAGCAAATCAGAGCAGTAGAAGGGCCCGAAGCAGCGTGTGAAGACTGCTGCACACGCTGGAATCGCCAGGTTCGTAGTCGGGTCCGCGGGAAGGGTGGGGCGGCAAAGGACTCGGGTCCCGGGCGGCGGGGACATCGCAAGAGCCGGTTCGGAAAGTTGCTGGACTCCTCTCGGCTCCATTTTTTGGTTCGTCCCGGGAGGCGCTCTTTGTGTCCCAGTCCTGGCTTGTGGAGGCGATCGTCGGCTGGTGACGTACAACGCGCATGCGCACTCTCGCCCAGCATGACAGATCAGATCTCAGGGAACACGTGGCGAGAGTGCGCATGCGCGGCTAGCATTTTATTATTATAGATAACATGGTCTATCTTGGGATTTATTGACACCTTTATGAAGAGATTCAGCCAAAGTGGTGTACCGAAGACACAGTGAAACTTACAGTGATGTTAACAGTATAACCAAAGTAAATTGACCAAATCTAAGCGTGAATATAACCAGTGAGGTAAACTGAAACCTAGTACTAGGATTAACATGACACAGTATCTGAAATATACACATTGAACAGTACTGTAGAACAATTGTGTATCAGAAATATGATAAATATTGGTACAATAGGAATAATATCTTAAAACAGGGCCGCCATCAGAAATTTCTGGGCCCCTTACTGAGCAATCCTATTGGGCCCCCCACGCACCCCTTCCCCCCCCCCCCCCGACCCCCCCTTCTCTGTCGCCACACTCTTTGACCAAAAGATTTGTAAGCCTGCAACCACGTCAAGGTAGACTCTTTCAGCAGGGCCCTAACCGAACCTAAACTAATCTATACCTATCTATTCTAAACTAACATATGTCTAATACTGAACTAATAACAAACTAACAAACATCTGCATAATAAATAACTAATAACTAATAGTGCTAGTAGCTATAATTCACTTTTGAATGTCAAATCTCAGTTAAGGATTTCTTTTGACCTTTGTAGGCCAGAAGTAGATCACAATTGCACAATATTTTTTGTAACAAGTATTAAATGTGTTTTTGTAAATACTGTAAGCTTCATAAATATATCAGAAAAAACTACACATCTGAGCGCATATCTGAACATACACATCTGTATGATCCCATCCTCCTCTGCTTGCCTATAGCTGCATCATGCATGTTAAAAATGTACGATGTTGATATGTGCACCTTCCTTCCTTCCCATCCGTCCTCCTCAGCCTGTCCTTACACACTCATAACATCATTATATATAATGATGTTATGAGTGTGCACCTCTTCCTTCCCATCCTCCCCTGCATGTCACATACAGCATGTTACATTACACAGTGTCTCAGTTGAGAATAACCGTAGCAACCAATGCAGAATCTTTATATTCAGTGTCTCAATCTGGAACATTCCAGAATGAAACACAATACATCATAGAGTATGCTAAAGAACCAAAGACAAGATTTGTATTCCACTTATTGCTGAAATGATCCGCATCCAGTTAAATCGTATGTCAAAAGTATGTTCACACCAAATGCACACCCAATTTCCAGAAAAATTAGAAAAGCAATACATCTAGTCTTGGGAGATCCTGGTTGTTTTAGCAACTCTTAGAGCCAGCAACAAAAGTTGCTCAGCATTTTTTTGAGTTAAGGATGATTCCCAAAGCCTCGTCTTGATTTTTGATATGAAGACACAAGAGCCCATGTTATACTCTGTATGTATTTTAGAGTAATGCTAGAGCAGCATATGTTAATCATCAATGCATACATTCAGCACTGCTATTCTGAGGACAGCAGTGCTGAAAATAAGTGGACACTCAACCTCCATAACTAACATGAAAAGCAAACATCGACTCCAAAATTTGATTGACTCACAAATATGCTACTTTATAAAACCCTCAAGTCAACTCAATTAAAATAGGCAGTTGCTATTTTATCAAAGGAGAATCCATCATGCATTCAACTATTTTGGATAAATGCACACTATTGTAATATATTGTCGAATTGTATAGAACCGGTTAAGGATGCTTATGGAACACTGGTTGAAAAATACAGAAGGGTGATTATTTTAGAAGTATTATTCCTGATTTACAGACGAAAATATCAATATTTACATAAGCAAATGGCATCCATGGCAAGCTGTCATTTTGGAAAGGTTTTGACTTATCTTTGGGTGTACTGGCTGTGTCTAGATATCCCTGTGTTTAAAGCAGCCATGTTGAGGGCTTGCTACGGTTTTGCTGAGGCACATACAATTTTATAATACATGATAATACATATAGTAGCACATTTTAAACTGTGGTATAAATCATGTACAAACAAGTTTGCTTTTCACTGATGGTGTCTAGATGAAAAGTGATTGTGAGTTATTTGCTTGGTTGTCATCTCTGTCCATAAAGAAACATAGAAACATGAT
The DNA here is from genome assembly GCF_902459505.1 of Geotrypetes seraphini. Taxonomy (NCBI): domain Eukaryota; kingdom Metazoa; phylum Chordata; class Amphibia; order Gymnophiona; family Dermophiidae; genus Geotrypetes; species Geotrypetes seraphini. The sequence goes on from NC_047093.1 coordinate 127,077,335, forward strand.
GTCAAATAAAGGCCAAATGGACCATCCAGTCTGCCCATCCGCAGTAACCATTATCTCTTTCTCTCTCTGAGAGATCCCACGGGCCTATCCCAGGCTTTCTTGAATTCAGACACAGTCTCTGTCTCCGCCACCTCTTCCGGGAGACTGTTCCATGCATCTACCACCCTTTCTATAAAAAAGTACTTCCTTAGATTACTCCTGAGCCTGTCACCTCTTAACTTCATCCTATGCCCTCTCATTCCAGAGCTTCCTTTCAGATGAAAGAGACTTGACTCATGCACATTTATTCCACGTAGGTATTTAAACATCTCCCTAGAAACAATACTAGCAATAACAATCTAAATAGATAAATAACTGCAGCAAGAAATGTTGCAAAAATATTATAAGCCAAGTGGTGGAAATATCCTTTGAAAAACCATTTAAGTAAAGTGGATAAAAAAGCCTCAACTAGTTTTATATGCAGACAGCAACCCAATGAGTTTTTTAGCCGTTCTTAATCTGTATCATAGGCAAAATGAACTCCACTACTTCTCTAAATGTAATCTTTCAAAATAGGAAAATATTTCACCACTGTGCATAGGGAACAGGAAAAAGAACCTTCAGGAAGGTTACACTTGTCTTCACAGCTGTTGATGGAAGCCAGGACCGCAATCCAAAGACGCAACGATCTTCCTACAGTCACATTTCTGGCATTGAAGTGAAGACAAGGAACCGATGTCCAAATCCAACAAGTCACTTGTTTCACCAACGAATGGCTGCTTCAGGGAATTCCCTCCTATTCCGTCCTATTTTGAAAGATTACATTTAGAGAAGTAGTGGAGTTTTTTTTGCCTATGATACAGATTAAGAACGGCTAAAAAACTCATTGGGTTGCCGTCTGCATATAAAACTAGGAAATCATTACGAAGACGTCCATAATTTGGATGTTCCAACACGTCGGCCACTCTGACATGGGGTTATTTTGACTACCCACCATTTTCACCCTCCCTTGAACTCATGAGGAGTGGATTTCCACTTCCCCTATTCTGACTTAGATCTTCTCAGTTTATATCCCACACAGCTATTCTCATTCAAAAAAATAATCTCTTAAAAGGTATAACAGTCCTCCCAAATGTCTATCTGTTCATCTCTCAGTGTATGATTTGCATAAGGTGTTAACCAATCCACTATTTGTGCTGAAAATCAAAGGCATCAAGGATAAGGCTACCAGAAACCCAGAACTGACCTATGATCTCCCTTCTGGATCTGGGCAAATTGGCAGTTGTGGCACATTGCCTCCAAAATGCACGTCTCTAAGATCTTAGATGCAAGGAGTTAATATACTGAATATTTGTCATCCTTTTACTGCCCTTTGTAATAGACAAGCGAGAGGTAAAAATAAATTCCAGTCTGAAGAGGGACAGATGAAGGTAGGGTGCAGTAAACGTTGCTGTAAATTTATACCAATGATTAAGCGATTATACCTGTATTCTGAGGAATGACCACAGGAGGACAGCACTGAACTATTAAATTTAGTTCTTTCTAAGATAATTGGCACCCTCATGTGGCGCTATCCAGAATAGCACCTATAAATCAAAGATTTCAAATTCAGCACAAAATTTCTTTATATGCATTTTGGCCCTGATTCTGCAAAGTGCTCCTGATTGTCTAATCAGCCAATCGGGAGGCACTTTTTCTTAAAAAAAAAATGCTCCCCAGGCAGGCCGCCTATATTGAAGGCGCCTCCAGGGAGCCTAGAGAGGCCTGCAAACCACCTAAGCTTGCCTAAGGCTAGGCGGTAGCCATAAGTGAACCTAGGTGGCCCTAAGCGTCTCCCTAGCAGAACGGGAGACGCTTACAATGTAGGCTAGCAAAATGCTGGCCTACATGGTAAGTAGACACGGCCGCTGTACCTAATTGTGGCAAGGATCTCCCTGCCGTGATTAGTATAGAGGCCACGGCTAAGGCCGCAAAAGTCTCCCCTCCCCCAGCGATCACGGCAGGAGGGTGCCCAACCCCTCCTGCCGACCTCCCAATGGCCCTCCCGACAATCGCAGCAGGAGGGTACCCAACTCTTCCTGCCGACCCCCCAACGACCCTCCCGATGATCGCGGCAGGAAGGTAACCAACCCCTCCTGCCAATCCCTCCAACGGCTCCCCCCTAAGATCGTTGGCAGGAGGGTGCCCAACCCCTCCTGATGAGCCCCCAATGACCCTCCCGACGATCACGGCAGAAGGGTACCTAACCCCTCCTGCCGGACCCCCCCAGAGAACATCACCACCCCGGAACCCCCCCTTGACCTTACCAGCAAGTTGGACTGGACGGTTCCTCACACGTCTGGCCAGCAGGCCCGCCTCCATCCAAATAAGGCGGGCCCTCCCCTCCCCTGCCCAACCCACAGGATCCTAGGACCTGATTGGTCCAGGCGCCTAAGGCACTTGACACATGACACATGACATGTGCCTAAGGCCCCTCCCGCTATAAGCTTTGTCCTTTAAGGCTCAGATTAAGGCTGTGATATGCAGTGTGTTTTTCAAATTGCGTTTAGTACGGAGGCTGTGTGACTATCTCTCTGGTGATAATTTTTCACAAGGTCATCACGTTGATGATAACCCCGTTCCTTGATTATTGTATCTCCATTTATCTGGGTTTGCCCAAATGTGTTTTGCAGCTGGCACAAAATGCAGCTGCACGCCCTATTGTTCATGCCTCAAAATTAAACTACATCACACCGATACTTTGAGAGCTCCATGGGCTGCCAATTGGCATGTGGGTCGAGTTTAAAGTTCTGTGTTTGATATTCAAGGTGCTTCAGTTTCACCGTCCGTCAAGTGTTCGTTCTCCACTGCAGTGGCGTTGTCCTTCGCGTGAGTTACGGTCTTCTCACAAAATTTGTTTAGAAGTTCTGTCATTGGCAGTGGTGAGACTTACAGGGAACGGCAAGTCAATGCTTTCTGTCCAGGGCCCGATGCTGTGGAACCACCACCACCCAGATTTGACCCTAGTTAGTTCATTGGCATGCAAGTTATCTTGCCTCTGGATAAAAACATCACTGTGAGGTATAGGACCATTAACACTGGGTCCCTTAGCAAGAATCTTGTCTTCTGAGCCATGTCTCTTTATGTGAGTTATAGTAATTTTGTATGAAACTTTAGGCAATGATAATTTCTAGTGAATTAATTGAGAATTATTCAAAGATGCTATAATATATAGCATGCTTAGGCCCCAAAAAGTTCTACCAGCACCAGTGTATGTCTACAATTCTCCATACACAGATTTTAAAAAAAAAAATGCCATGTTTCCCCTGATGTGCTGTCAATCCTGCCTATGCCAGCTCCAATCTCAAAATGGCTGCCGCAACCTACTGTGACAATCTTTCAAGACTGCCACTGTAAGTTACGGCAACCATTTTGACTGCAGACATGGGATGGGCATGAGTGACTGGGGACTGCTTCTGGCCCAACTTGACACTAGACCACGAGGGTGGTATAGAAGGCACAGAGGTGGCTTACAAGTGGACCCGGCATATTTTATATTCATGGAGGGAGGGAAGAAAAGAAGTGGGAGTGGGAGCGCCTGTAGTTTGGAGGGGGCACAGTGGCAGCAGAGAAGGAAGGAGGGAGGGAGAAAGAGAGTAAATGAGAGGCTGGTTTTGACAACAGCTTCGGCTGAAGCCATAAAAATGGGTTTCAGTCACCCTCCAGTTTGGAAACATCAACTTTCCAGCAATGGAGGTTAAAAATTATGAGGTCTTTTTACTACAGCTTAGCATGTGTTAAGTACATATGGACATATGCTAAGTTCCACATGGCCCACAGGTATAAAATAGGATACGCAGCTTTCAGTACACACTGTGCTTTAGTAAAAGAGACATACTGGATTTATAAACATATGCCAAAAGGATTAATAATGACATACTTTACACCTTTTCTGTAACATGAATTAATTAATTTATTGGACGCTAAGATTTATATTTATAATGTTCAGGAATCATTGAACAGTCTTACAATTAATATAATTTGCTGACAAATTTAACAACAAAGAATGAATAAGATGTGCTCACCTATTATCGTTTTGTAACGATGACTTTACAATCATACGACTCCCTTTTCAAAGCCTTCCTTTGTCTCCCAACCCACTTCTACATACAATTCAAGCTTCTTTACCTTGAAATGCTCTACTTTTCAATTCCTCATCCTAACCTCTTCTTCATCTCCATTTATTGGGCAAGACTTTCCCTCCATTCTCCTCCAGATTCTATGTACTGCACCTTGTTCCCTCCATTCTCCTCCAGATTCTATGTACTGCACCTTGTTCCCTCCATTCTCCTCCAGATTCTATGTACTGCACCTTGTTCCTTCCATTCTCCTCCAGATTCTATGTACTTTACCTTGTTCCCTCCATTCTCCTCCAGATTCTATGTACTTCACCTTGTTCCCTCCATTCTCCTCCAGATTCTATGTACTGCACCTTGTTCCCTCCATTCTCCTTCAGATTCTATGTACTTCACCTTGTTCCCTCCATTCTCCTCCAGATTCTATGTACTTCACCTTGTTCCCTCCATTCTCCTCCAGATTCTATGTACTGCACCTTGTTCCCTCCATTCTCCTTCAGATTCTATGTACTTCACCTTGTTCCCTCCATTCTCCTTCAGATTCTATGTACTGCACCTTGTTCCCTCCATTCTCCTCCAGATTCTATGTACTTCACCTTGTTCCCTCCATTCTCCTCCAGATTCTATGTACTTCACCTTGTTCCCTCCATTCTCCTCCAGATTCTATGTACTGCACCTTGTTCCCTCCATTCTCCTTCAGATTCTATGTACTTCACCTTGTTCCCTCCATTCTCCTCCAGATTCTATGTACTTCACCTTGTTCCCTCCATTCTCCTTCAGATTCTATGTACTTCACCTTGTTCCCTCCATTCTCCTTCAGATTCTATGTACTTCACCTTGTTCCCTCCATTCTCCTCCAGATTCTATGTACTTCACCTTGTTCCCTCCATTCTCCTCCAGATTCTATGTACTTCACCTTGTTCCCTCCATTCTCCTTCAGATTCTATGTACTTCACCTTGTTCCCTCCATTCTCCTTCAGATTCTATGTACTTCACCTTGTTCCCTCCATTCTCCTCCAGATTCTATGTACTGCACCTTGTTCCCTCCATTCTCCTTCAGATTCTATGTACTTCACCTTGTTCCCTCCATTCTCCTTCAGATTCTATGTACTGCACCTTGTTCCCTCCATTCTCCTTCAGATTCTATGTACTTCACCTTGTTCCCTCCATTCTCCTCCAGATTCTATGTACTTCACCTTGTTCCACCAAGCACCTGGAATAGACTTCATGAGGCTTTTGTTTGAGGTTTCTTTTAAATATTAAATCTTGGCTCTTCTATGCTGTAACCATATGCACGGTAATAAATACATTTCCTGTATCTTTAATTTGTTTGTTTGTGTTTACTGGTTCAGTAATTGTCTCATTCAAATTAGAATTTATTAAACATTGTAGCAGAATTGTGCTTGTTCTCCTATCGATATGTATAGCAATGTTTTTACAGCAAATGGATCGCGCACTGCCTCTCGACTATGTCTATGGAAACTTTGGCGATGCACACTGGTGGTTAAAAACGTGGCGACTTCTAGGCAGACACAGATGGGAAGAGATTTTTTTTCTTTCAAAATTCCCTTGAAACCTAATTCCTTCTAAGAGCCAAATTGGCATGTTTAATGGATTAATCCAAAATTTTGAAAACGTTCACAAGAAATGTTCTAGATAATTCTGTGCACTAATAAAGATTCCTCTACGATAAGTGTATTAATACCTCGTTAACATCAAAAAAGACATTAAAATAGCATGCTGGCTGCGGCAGTAACAAGGGGACAGATTAAAAATGAATGCTAGGAAGTTCTTCTTTACCCAACGTGTGGTGGACACCTGGAATGCGCTCCCAGAGGGCGTAATAGGGCAGAGTACGGTACTGGGGTTCACGAAAGGATTGGACAATTTCCTGCTGGAAAAGGGGATAGAGGGGTATAGATAGAGGATTACTGCACAGGTCCTGGACCTGTTGGGCTGCCGTGTGAGTGGACTGCTGGGCACGATGGACCTCAGGTCTGACCCGGTGGAGGCACTGCTTATATTCTTATGTTCTTATGGGAGAGGAGGAGATAGTGGATGCTGTGGATGGGCCATTTGGCCTTTATCTGCCATCATGTTTCTATGTTACTAAAGTTCTGTGACATCACAATGCAGGTGCAAAGAGCCTTAGCCTATAGGAAGAGGAGATGCAAATGTTAAGAGCCTTAGCCTATAGGAAGAGGAGATGCAAATGTTAAGAGCCTTAGCCAATAGGGAGAGGAGGAGATAGTGGATGCTCTGGATGGGCCATTTGGCCTTTATCTGCCATCATGTTTCTATGTTACTAAAGTTCTGTGACATCACAATGCAGGTGCAAAGAGCCTTAGCCTATAGGAAGAGGAGATGCAAATGTTAAGAGCCTTAGCCTATAGGAAGAGGAGATGCAAATGTTAAGAGCCTTAGCCAATAGGGAGAGGAGGAGATAGTGGATGCTCTGGATGGGCCATTTGGCCTTTATCTGCCATCATGTTTCTATGTTACTAAAGTTCTGTGACATCACAATGCAGGTGCAAAGAGCCTTAGCCTATAGGAAGAGGAGATGCAAATGTTAAGAGCCTTAGCCTATAGGAAGAGGAGATGCAAATGTTAAGAGCCTTAGCCAATAGGGAGAGGAGGAGATAGTGGATGCTCTGGATGGGCCATTTGGCCTTTATCTGCCATCATGTTTCTATGTTACTAAAGTTCTGTGACATCACAATGCAGGTGCAAAGAGCCTTAGCCTATAGGAAGAGGAGATGCAAATGTTAAGAGCCTTAGCCAATGCGCTTCCAGAGGGCGTAATAGGGCAGAGTACGGTACTGGGGTTCACGAAAGGATTGGACAATTTCCTGCTGGAAAAGGGGATAGAGGGGTAGAGATAGAGGATTACTGCACAGGTCCTGGACTTGTTGGGCCGCCGCGTGAGCGGACTACTGGGCACGATGGACCTCAAGTCTGACCCAGTGGAGGCATTTCTTATGTTCTTATGTAACACTGACACTCATAGAATTCCATGAGCGTTGGAGCTGTTACCACCACGGCCAGCGCTAAACACACTTGTTAAAGCTCATAATTGAAGCCAGTTTACTAATTAACCCCTACTTTTACAAAACCCCGATAGCGGTTTCTAGCACAGGCTGGCACGCTGAATGCTCTGCGCTGCTCCTGACCGTCATAGAGTTCCTATGAGCGTCGGGAACAGCGCAGAGCATTCAGCGCACCGGCCTATGCTAAAAACCACTATCACGGTTTTGTAAAGGGTTGGGCGGGTAAGTTAGTTGCCTAAAGATAGAATTTCCCCCACATTACCGTAAAGATGTGCTCAGAATTGAGTGGGTTCAGCGGATGGCCACCAGGATGGTCTCGGGGCTAAAGGGTCTCTCGTACGAAGAGAGACTGAACAAATTGCAGCTCTATACGCTCGAGGAGCGTAGGGAGAGGGGAGACATGATTGAGACATTTAAGTACATCACGGGACGGGTCGAGGTGGAAGATGATATCTTTCTTCTCAAAGGACCCTCGAACACAACAGGACATCCGTTCAAACTCAGGGGAGGGAAGTTTCGTGGAGACGTCATGAAGTACTTCTTCACGGAACGAGTGATAGAGCATTGGAACAAGCTTCCAGTACAGGTGATCGAGGCCCGCAGTATCCCAGACTTCAAGAACAAATGGGATACCTATGTGGTGGGATCACTGCGGGAGTCATACCAATAAATAGAGTCGCTAAGATATAGACTTAATAGAGCAGGTCAGTAGACTTAAAAGGGGGTCAATGGTATGGGCAGACTTGATGGGCTGTAGCCCTTATCTGCCGTCATCTTTCTATGTTTCTAATATATATTTATTGTAGCATGGGCACTATAGTTGCAATAAGGTACTAATGATATCGAATGCTGCATCAGAATCCTTTCCCAGGGTACCACATTAAAATGCTCTACAAGGCTATGCAGGCCATTTTAGAATGATTGTGTGACACTGACCCACATACACGGCATACATGCATAAATGCCGATTTTAACAATTCCACTATTTATAGGTGGAGATGCTGTGGAATGCATAGATTAACATAAGAACATAAGAACATAAGCAGTGCCTGCGCCGGGTCAGACCATAGGTCCATCCTGCCCGGCAGTCCGCTCCCACGGCGGCCCAAACAGGTCACGACCTGTCTGAATCACCAGAAGGGGCTCTCTTGCCACCTTGGTTTCTCATTGAAGTCCTATCTTCCCTGAGAAACCAAGGTGGCAAGAGAGCCCCTTCTGGTGATTCTACGGAAGCAAAACCAAAGAGCGTTAGTATAAAGCTCTCAAAGGACATCCACTGGCCTGAATTTGATACGTTTGTAAATTTTTATTTTTTTTTTGAAGAATATATTTTATTGCATTTTCAGAAATATTCAAAATACTCAAATATACATGGTGTACAACAGAATAATTGGATACCAGAACACATCCCAATTTCACCGTATACCTGAGCCTCCCTCCCCCCCGCCCCACTCCCAATCCCACAGCCTAAACACGAACTAAAAACAAAATCCATTCCAGTGCAGTCCCAACAGAAAGTCTCATACATTCAACAAGTGACTACGAGCTCTGGGTGTTAAAGTGTCCCAAAACAGTTCCAACAATGACAAAATGACCGGCCCAGGGCAGAGTCCAACGAAGAAAAACATAGCCTCTCCATGGATGCTTAGTGTATCATCAAAGTGCACCAACGGGAGAGCGTCGGAGAATCAGAGGAGATCCAGCAGAGCAAAATCGCTTTCTTCCCCAACAACACTGATAGAGCAAAAAAGCTCCGAAACCCCTTTGGTGCAGACAGGGGAATATGGTCCAGCGTAAACAACATCGCCGGGTCCAAAGCAAATTTGTAATTCCACATGGTTTGAATATGACCACAAAGCTGCTGCCAAAAAGCAGTGATCCGAGTACAAAACCAAAACTGATGTCCAATACGTTTGTAACTTTTTAAGGCTCTGGGCAGAAAACTCATAGGTGACCAGCACCAGGTTAAAAAAAAATCTTAATAAGCCCTGCTCCGTACATCATTCGGTCTCTATAATGATAAATAATTAATGTAAATAAACGCTCAGTGAAAGGCAAAGGGTTGTATCCGAAGAAGTTTCGTCAGCCGGAAGCCCGAAGTTATAATGCCGTTGTACAGATCCATGGTGAAACCTCATCTAGAATATTGTGTACAATTCTGGAGACCACATTATCAAAAAGATGTGCGGAGAATTGAGTCGATTCAGCGAATGGCCACCAGGATGGTCCCAGGACTCAAGGATCTCCCGTATGAGGAACGGCTGGGTAAGTTGCAGCTATACTCACTCGAGGAACGTAGACATGATTGAAACGTTCAAATATGCCATGGGCCGTATTGAGGTAGAAAAGGATATCTTCTTTCTTAAAAGACCTACGGCGACAAGAGGACATCCGTTGAAACTCAGGGGTGGGAGATTTCATGGTGACACCAGGAAGTATTTCTTCACCGAAAGGGTGGTTGATCATTGGAATAGTCTTCCACTGCAGGTAATTGAGGCCAGCAGCGTGCTGGATTTTAAGAGAAAATGGGATCACTTCAAGGAAGAAATTAGGGGGTGGGTCATTAGAAACATAGAAAAATGATGGCAGAAAAGGGCCAAAGCCCATCAAGTCTGCCCACTCAAGTGACCCTTCCCTCAAGAGTTTGCTCACCAACCTCCTGCCCTTACCTCATTAGAGATCCCACATGAATATCCCATTTATTTTTGAAATCTGCCACGCTGTTGGCCTCAATCACCTGCCGTGGGAGTTCATTCGTGTGGGCAGACTTGTTGGGCCGTGGCCCTTTTCTGCCGTCATCTTCTAGGTTTCTATGAAAAGCGACTCAAAAAAGCTCTGCCCCTTGAATGAATAAGTTTCAAAAATGTATCAAACGTGCTGGTCACTTAGGAGTTTTCTGCCCGGGGCCATAAAAAGTTACTAACATATCAAATTCAGGCCCGTTCTGAGGTGTCTCATATATATTTATTAATTCAGCCAGTGGATGTCCTTTGAGAGCTCTATGCAGGGTACTGCCAATGCTCTTTGGTTTTGTTATATTATAATTTTGGCAGTTTCCGGTTGCCTTTTGGTATAGATTCTAAGGAGACATGTTTTGGGAATAGTTTGGGGCAGTGCACAAAATGTACTTTTACTTCCAGTCTTGCATGGGAAAATGCGCATAAGTTAAAAATGTTCCCTGTTGGCTTCTGCACCCCCACTGAGGTATGCAGGTGTCAGCAAACTGCTCGGCTCAGCTCGGGCCTTACAGGAATGATTGAGGGAGCCATTGTGGTCTTTATAATGACTCAAAACAGTACAAAATCCTCACTTGACAGGATAAACCAATCAAAAAAAAAGAACAAACCAATTCATATCATTCTTCATTTTTCTTTATTCAAAAATTTCTTGCTCCAATGCTCAAAATGCCCGACGGGACCCGTTTCGCCAAACTGGCTTTTTCAAGGGTTCCAACAAGGAGCACTTAATTTAGCTTCCTCTTGCCCTTGAAAAAGCCAGTTTTGATTGGTTTATCCTGTCAAGTGAGGATTTTGTACTGTTTTGAGTTGTTCCGCTTACCTCACTTCCTATCTTCAAGAACCTCTTTCATAGTCTTTATAATGACCCCAAAATATAAAAATATGTCATTAGGAGCTTGGATCCTTAATTGGCACCTGTGTCGTGTACAGTTTTCTAAAATACAGCACTTACACATGCAAACCCCAGTTCACGTTGCTCTTGGTTTTTTTTACTGTGATTTCCCCCCCCCAAAAAAATGCTTGCTACTGCTGCATATTTTTTGGGAACCCCCCCCCAAAAAAACTAATGCGTTTCCCACAGCCCTATAAAATATTTTACAAAAGGTTCCACATTCAGTAGGCCTTCTGTAAAATAGACGGGGAATTGTGAATATCCCAACTTCAATATCTCCTTCTTAACCTAACCTATTTATTCAGATTGACTCTCTTAGGGATCCCCTATAGGCATCCCCTTTATTTTTAAAGTCCCATTTATTCTTAAAGTCCAACACGATGCAGGTCTCGATCATCCCATCAAGTCTGCTGACCCATCCTCTTAAGGTATAGACTTGATGGGATGATCGAAACCTGCATCGTGTTGGACTTTAAGAATAAATGGGACTTTAAAAATAAAGGGGATGCCTATAGGGGATCCCTAAGAGAGTCAATCTGAATAAATAGTCACTAGGTATAGACTTAAGAGGAAGGGTCAGTAGGGTGGGCACTCAGCTTTGATGGGCTATAGCCCTTTTCTGCCGTCATCTTCTATGTTTCTATGTTTAACATCCTTTGAAAAATCTGCCTTCAGAAACCCATAATGTCTTCTTTCGCATCTGCACTTATTTATGTAAAATATTTCTTGATTCCACTATCCCTGACACAGATGTGTGCTGTACAGTTATAAAATGCATCATTCATTTTGCATTTATTATTTTTTTTTTAAAAAAAAGCCAATGTATTCCGTTGCAGCGTTTCCTATGAGTTCGCAGCCTATTTCGCAAAACTTTTGCAACGTCAACGAACCAGATAGAAACATTTTGCGTTCAAAGAAAAACGATCATTATACATCACTGAGGCACTTTTGGTACGAACAGGCCTGCGAAACCTCTTTTGCGTGCCCGTGTGTCATGAAACCGCAACATTAATGAGCTATTTTCATACGTTTGCATCACGGCAGCTCCCTTTTATCAAGCTGCACTGGAGGCTTTTGGCGCAGGCCAGCGAGGTAAGTGCCGTGACGCTCCTAGAAATTCTATGAGCCTCAGAGCATCTACCACCCCATCTCAGCTTGATAAAAGGGGCCCTGATGTTGAGTTTAAATCCATTTTGTTTGTAACAGACTGATTTTTTATTTTTGCAAAAGTATGTGAGAATGCCATCATTTTAGCATTTTTTTGTGTATTTGGGGACTTTTTCTCTTTTATTGCACAAAGCACCTTTTCTGATTAAAAAAAATATATATATATCACAAGCCTCTAAACCTGCTCTTGCCCTGGGCGATTTGAATCACAATGGCAGGAAATAACTGAAATGTTATTACCGTATTTTCACTCATATACCGCGCACCCGTGTAAAACGCGCACACGGGTATAGCGCGCGGGGAACTGTAATTTATGTAAATAAATTTTTATATACCGCGCACACCTGTATACCGCGCATGCCGCCCCGACTCTCCTGTCGCTGCCCGACTCTCCTTTAGCCCGCCCCAACTCTCCTCTGGCCAGCCCACTCTCCTTTAGCCCGCCCCGACTCTCCTCTCCCCCTTGAAGTCCTGTCCCCACCCTGAAAGCCTGATGCCCCCCCCGACGTCCGATTCCCCCCCCCCCCCCGCAGGACCGCTCGCACCCCCACCCCGAAGGACCGCTCGCGCTCGAACACGCACCCGCTCCCCCACCCCGAAGGACCGCTCGCACCCCCACAGCCTCCCCACCTCCCCCATCATGTAGAAGTTTCCTACCGTCGTCCTGCTGCTTCCTCTGCCGGCGGTCCTGCACCTTCTCTTAGCCCTGCGTCTACGCTGCTTCCTCTTCCGGTGGTCTCGCCCTTTCTCTGACGTGGGGGTGCGGGTGCGTGTTTGAGCGTGAGTGGTCCTTTGGGGTGCGGGTGCGAGCGGTCCTGCGGGGGGGGAGTGAATCGGACGTCGGGGGGAACTATGTAAAAAAAAAAAAAGGGATAACGCGCTCACGAATATAACGCGCATGGTTATACACGGTTTCTAAAATCGTGTATAACGCGCGCGTTATATGCGTGAAAATACGGTACTGCTAATTCTTGTCCCGTGGATGACAGAAGCAATGGAAAACCATAACCATTCCTCATCTTCAGAGTTCTTTGTAGGTCTTCTTTACTAGAGATGAGCATTCTCTGCTTTGCATCCAGCTCATTCATTTTACATGTGTAAAACAGTGCACACAAAATTATTAACCCAGCCATTAACGGGCACAATTTCCGCATGTTAAAAAAAAAAAAAAAAAGTTTCACGCACATAAAAATGTTTTTAAACTTAATAAAATTTGGAAGAGAACTGAGAAAAGTCTGAAAGTTATCCAGAAAGTTCAAAAATGAACCAAGAAATATTTATTTGAATATCCCTATTTTTTTTCTCCTTTATAGTGTAAGTTCTGTGCACCAGACCCCACACTCAGCTTTTCTATTTATGCAGTGACATATAGGTCCTTTGCACAGTGCTTTCTACACTGCTGTCAGCACTACACAAACATGAAAGAAATATTAAAATACTTAATTTTGAATATCCATATAAAGTACTGCTAGTGATTGCACTACTAAACTAATGTGACCATATGTCCTGTTTTGAACGGGACCGTCCCTTTTTCAGATTCCCCTGTCCCGTTGTCCCCATGCACAGCTTCGGGACGCTGAAATGTCCCATTTTCAGAGACGGCGTCCCGAAGCTGTGTGTGGGGGCAACGGGACAGGCGATCGCGGAGAATGGGCTCTCACCTTGCTTCCCTGCCTGCCGCCGCCACAACCGCAGGAGAGGCATGTCCAGGCGCCGGCCCAGAAGCCTTCTCCCCGACGTCAATTTTGACGTCGGAAAGGAAGTTCCGGGCCAGCCAATCGCTGCCTGGCTGGCCCGGAATCTCCTCTCCGATGGGGCGGGGCTAGGGCGGGATTGGAGGCGGGACTGAAAATTAATAGATGTCCCGTTTTGATGAAAAAAATTAATGGTCACATTATACTAAACACCAAATTAAGGCCCTCTGATTCTAAGTCCCGGTTGAGGTTCCTACCTTGGCCTGGAGCGCTAAGTCCTCCAACACTGCTCTGATGCTCATAGAAGCATTTAGTATTCCAGGCCATGATAGAAACCTCTACTGCAGCTTAGTAAAAGAGGGGTAAGTAGATTTATTGCATCTGTGCAATTTAAGAATTAAACTTTTCACCCCTAAACACTGTAGACCAAATTAAGTTCCTTGCTGAAGCTCTGAAAAGTTAGCTTCAGTTAACGATTGTGTCAGCAAATAAGCTGGTTCACTCTTCAGAGTGCTGCTCCGTGCACTCACTGAACCCCGGACCTGCATCCTCGTTCCAAGTTGAACTTGTGATTTCAGTACGAAGGGCAGATTCCTCAGCCACTGGCTTATGCTCATCACCCAGGAATTTGGGAAGATTTTCTGGTTTATCATCCGTTGTAATTTGCTGAGGCAAATCTGCCAGAGGAGCAACATCAGCCACCTTATCAGAGAGTATAGTGTCACCTGACTGTTGAGTCATCGTGCGGTCTTCAGCCGCACCCTCTGGAACCCTTTCTGCAGTAGACACCATATCCTGGGCCACGTGGGAAAGATCGTGTCCTACTGCCTTGGTTTCAGAGTGTTCCCTTTCAATACATTCCCGGGCTTGTGCTGAAGGACCAGCAGAACCCCCACCAATGTCTCCTTTAGTATCTACGGTGTTCACGGTTTCTGGGCCTTCCTTCTTTTCATCTTGTCCATGTGTTTCCACGCTAGACACTTTGGGGCTATCCGATAGCATCAATCGATCACATGACTCTGAAATAACACCTTCCTGGCATGTAACCTCTGGGTGTTTCATCTCTTCTCTAGCTGCTTTTTCCGCCTGGGTTTCTTCTCTTTGTTTATCAATCTTTTCTTCAACATCTTTATCAATCTTTTCTTCAATTTGTATATTTCCTCCTCTTTGAACAATCTCCTCTACGTTCTGATGTTGAACATTTGCCGGGACTTCAACGGTTACCGTCAACAGATTCCTGATTTCGCTTATGTCATCTAAGGCCCCATCATGAGTTTCTTGTGTGCTCTCTTTCTGTTCGTCTTCTGTCTTTTTTTCTACACCTTCTTCACTCCCCTTGCCTGGATGTGTTGCCTCTTCGTTACCCTCATGATTTACAGGGAACGACTTCTGCTCATCAGTCGTGCTGGAAGAAACAGTTGAATCTCCAGCAGAAATCGTTTCTGTATCAGGCAATGTTTCAGCATTAAGCTTCTCTGCTGTAAAATCATCGGGCGGTTGATCTTCACTTTGCTTCTCCTGATCAGCAAACACATCTTCTGCTGATGCGACATTCTCTGAGCTTGCTTTTAAGGGGGTCTGCATCTTTGCAGGGCTAGCTTGTGCTGATCCTGAAGGGGTTTTTAGGTCAGATAAACTGGACACGCTCTCACAGATGAGGTGAGCATTGTCCTCAAACAGATTGTGCTTCTTCAAACTGGCAGCTTCCTGGATCACTGGCAAAGATACAATATTAAAACACTGTAAGTAACTTTGTAAAACTTACCAAACATTTTCTCATCTACGAGACATTTACCATGCTTCCCCGAAACTAAGACCTACCCCGAAAATAAGCCCTAGTCGTAAGCAGTTGCACTTCCCCCCTCCCCCGCCGTACAACCGAACCCCCGCTGACCCTCCATCCTTCCCTTCCAACCGAGCCCCGCCGACAACGACCATAAATACCTTGCTGCGGGCCTTCTTTCTGGGGCCGTCTGTGTACAGTATTTATGGTCGCGGTCGGCAGGGATTGATTGGGAGGGAAGGATGGAGGATCATTAGTGGTTCGGCTGCTGCACAAGGGATGGGACGGATGGAGGGATAGAAAGATGCTGCAGAGGGAAGGCACAAGGGGATGGGTGAGTGGGGAGATAAGATGTTGCACATGCGGGGGAAAGAAAAGAGGACGAATTGGGGTGAAGGAGAGGAAGGGAGAGATGATCATGTACATGAAAAAAATAAGCCCTACCCGAAAATAAGACCTAGTGCCTTCTTTGGGCGCCAAATGAATAGAACACACTGTCTTATTTTCAGGGAAACACGGTAATACAGCTTTATCCAATTCATAATGTATCGTGGTACATATTGAATTCTATAAAGATTAGGTTTCAGGTTTATTAAAAAAATTTGATATACCGCCTTATCAAAATTCAAAGCGGTTTTACATAATATATAAAAACAAAGAGTAGAAAGGCATAAATTAAAAACAAATTACAATTATTAAAACAGACAATCAAACACATAGACGAACATTAACTTACCGAAACAAAATGAAAAAGGGCAGAAATACATTTGTGTAATGAAAAAGAGAGGGAGAAGGATCAAAACAAAAGGGAGGGAACAAAAAATTAAATAATCTAGCACTTTGTAGAAAAGATTCAAATGAATAAGAAAAGCAAGGAACGAAGTTCCATTACAGTCCTTAAAAGGACTATTATACTCCAAATGCGTCTTTAAAAAGAAAGGCCTTCAAGCTACTCTTAAATTTATCAACTGATGAAATTTCTCTTATATAATTTGGTGCTGAGTTCCAGATGGTAGGGGTCGTCACGGAAAAGATATTAGTACGCATGGTGCCAATGTGTCTTAAAGAGGGAATGGATAAAGATTACACTGTTCTGTGATAGAACAAGAAAATTGTAAGCGTTGCAGTGACATAAATTAACTCTTTGCTACCTGAGAAGATAATTACTAACATTTCTAAACTAAACTAAACTAAACTAAACTAAACCTTGGGTTTATATACCACACCATCTCCACGAATGCGGAGCTCGGCACGGTTTACAGGAAGAAGGATGAGAGAGGAACTACAGTGGAGAGATTAAAGAGTTAGGTGTAAAGGGGAAGGTGAGAGGCCTAAGAGGGGGGAAGTGTTACAGTTTTGAGAATAGCCAGGTTTTTAGGTGTTTGCGGAAGAGTTGGAGGGAGCTTGAGGTTCGGAGAGGGGAGGGGAGGTGAGGTTATTCCAGATCTCAGTGATTCTAAAGGGGAGGGATGACCCAAGTTTGCCTGCATGGGAAATACCTTTTATGGAAGGGAAGGATAGTTTAAAAATTTGGGAGGATCTGGAGGAAGTAGGGGTTGGGGAGTTCCAGGATAGAGGGATAACGGCAGGAAGGATGCCATGTAGGATCTTGTAGGCCAGACACACACATTTGAAGTGGATCCTGGGGATTACTGGGAGTTCAGAATAGTGTATCGCAAACGGTGTGCCACAGTGAGATTCTGGTGTGCTGTGGGATGCCGGCGAGGAGAGGCACCAGCGCCGGCTGACTGCTTACAGGATGTGCCGCTCGTGGCAAGCCAACGCCTCTCCTCCTCCAGCACCCCACCACCACCAGCGTAGTAATGACAGGCTCAGAGCCCCGTCTTATGGGCATCGACGTGATGACATCACTTTGACGTCCACATATTTCCAGATGCCCTCCATCCATGGCCCCAAGTTTCGTGTGCCGCAGCTTCAAAAAGTTCGTGAGGCACTGGCTTAGATATTCATAGTTGAAAAATGGAAGCTGTTTTTATCGCCATAGAAGATGTTGGTAGGTAGCGTAATTTCCAATTGCATTTCTGTGTGTAAAGCAGTGCATGAGAAGGACAATTCTATAAAGATGTATGTGTAGTTACATATGATACTTTTGGGTGTATGTGCACTATGCACTGTTCTATAAGATAGCAAAAAAGAGGAATGGAGGGGAAATATGCAATCACTCCGCTGGAGGAGCTGCCGTACAGCGAAAGATTAGAGAAACTGGGCCTCTTCTCCCTTGAAAAGAGGAGACTGAGAAGGGACATGATCAAAACATTCAAGATAATGAAGGGAATAGACTTAGTAGATAAAGACAGATTGTTCACCCTCTCCAAGGTAGAGAACGAGAGGGCACTCTCTAAAGTTGAAAGGGGATAGATTCCGTATGAACGTAAGGAAGTTCTTCTTCACCCAGAGAGTGGTGGAAAACTGGAACGCTCTTCTGGAGGCTGTTATAGGGGAAAACACCCTCCAGGGATTCAAGACAAAGTAGATAAAGACAGACTGTTCACCCTCTCCAAAGTAGGGAGAACGAGAGGGCACTCTCTAAAGCTGAAAGGGGACAGATTCTGTACAAACGTAAGGAAGTTCTTCTTCACCCAGCGAGTGGTGGAAAACTGGAACGCTCTTCTGGAAGCTGTTATAGGGGAAAACACCCTCCAGGGATTCAAGACAAAGTACCGTATTTTCGCGGATATAACGCGCGCGTTATACGCGTTTTTACCTACCGCGCATACCCCTCGCGCGTTATATGCCTGAGCGCGGTATACAAAAGTTTTTAAACATAGTTCCCACCCCGCCCGACGCCCGATTCACCCTCCCAGCAGGACCGCTTGCACCCCCACCCCGAACGACCGCTCGCACGCGCTCCCACCCGCACCCGCATCCACGATCGGAGCAAGAGGGAGCCCAAGCCCTCTTGCCCTGCCGACTCCCCGACGTCCGATACATCCCCCCCCGGCAGGACCACTCGCACCCCCACCCCGAAGGACCGCCGACTTCCCGACAATATCGGGCCAGAAGGGAGCCCAAACCCTCCTGGCCACGGCGACCCCCTAACCCCACCCCGCACTACATTACGGGCAGGAGGGATCCCAGGCCCTCCTGCCCTGGACGCAAACCCCCCTCCCCCCCCAACGACCGCCCCCCCCCAAGAACCTCCGACCGCCCCCCCAGTCGACCCGCGACCCCCCTGGCCGACCCCCACGACCCCCCCACCCCCCTTCCCCGTACCTTTGGTAGTTGGCCGGACAGACGGGAGCCAAACCCGCCTGTCCGGCAGGCAGCCAACGAAGGAATGAGGCCGGATTGGCCCATCCGTCCTAAAGCTCCGCCTACTGGTGGGGCCTAAGGCGCGTGGGCCAATCAGAATAGGCCCTGGAGCCTTAGGTCCCACCTGGGGGCGCGGCCTGAGGCACATGGGCCCAACCCGACCATGTGCCTCAGGCCGCGCCCCCAGGTGGGACCTAAGGCTCCAGGGCCTATTCTGATTGGCCCACGCGCCTTAGGCCCCACCAGTAGGCGGAGCTTTAGGACGGATGGGCCAATCCGGCCTCATTCCTTCGTTGGCTGCCTGCCGGACAGGCGGGTTTGGCTCCCGTCTGTCCGGCCAACTACCAAAGGTACGGGGAAGGGGGGTGGGGGGGTCGTGGGGGGTCGCGGGTCGGCTGGGGGGGCGGTCGGAGGTTCTTGGGGGGGGCGGTCATTGGGGGGGGAGGGGTTTTGCGTCGAGGGCAGGAGGGCCTGGGATCCCTCCTGCCCGTAATGTAGTGCGGGGTGGGGTTAGGGGGTCGCCGTGGCCAGGAGGGTTTGGGCTCCCTTCTGGCCCAACTACACAAAGGTACGGGGAAGGCGGGTGGGGGTGTCGTGGGGGTCGGCCAGGGGGGTCGCGGGTCGGCTGGGGGACGGGCGGAGGTTCTTGGGGGGGGCGGTCGTTGGGGGGAGGGGGTTTGCGTCGAGGGCAGGAGGGCCTGGGATCCCTCCTGCCCGTAATGTAGTGCGGGGTGGGGTTAGGGGGTCGCCGTGGCCAGGAGGGTTTGGGCTCCCTCCTGGCCCGATATTGTTGGGGAGTCGGCGGTCCTTCGGGGTGGGGGTGCGAGTGGTCCTGCCGGGGGGGGGATGTATCGGACGTCGGGGGGGGCATCAGGCTTTCAGGATGGGGACAGACCTTCAAGGGGGGACAGGACTTCAAGGGGGGACAGTGCACGGAAAGTCAGGGGGGGTGAACGGAGAGTCGGGACAGCGCACGGAAAGTCAGGGCAGTGCACGGAAGTCAGGGGGGGTGAACGGAGAGTCGGGACAGCGCACGGAAAGTCAGGGCAGTGCACGGAAGTCAGGGGAGGTGAACGGAGAGTCGGGAGAGCGCACGGAAAGTCAGGGCGGGCGAAAGGAGCGTCGGGCATCATGCGCGGTATACCCGTGAGCGCGGTATACAAAAGTTTTTGTACATATCATCGTGATTTCTGCGCGCTATACCCGTGTGCGCGTTTTACACGGGTGCGCGTTATATCCGCGAAAATACGGTAGATAAAGACAGACTGTTCACCCTCTCCAAAGTAGGGAGAACGAGAGGGCACTCTCTAAAGCTGAAAGGGGACAGATTCCGTACAAACGTAAGGAAGTTCTTCTTCACCCAGAAAGTGGTGGAAAACTGGAACGCTCTTCTGGAGGCTGTTATAGGGGAAAACACCCTCCAGAGATTCAAGACTAAGTTAGACAAGTTCCTGCTGAACCAGAACGTACGCAGGTAGGGATAGTCTCAGTTAGAGCGCTAGTCTTTCACCAGAGGGCCGCCGCGTGAGCAGACTGCTGGGCACGATGGACCAATGGTCTGACCCAGCAGCGCCAATTCTTATGTTCTTATGTTAGATCAGTACACACCAACGCCAGAAAAAGTATTTTAAGGCAAAATAAAAGCCTCAGACATGGGGAGATGTTCCCACTTTCTTCCACCCAAGCGTCACTGGCAAAAGCTTTCGCATATACTGTAACTTATTACTGGCAGGTGGGAGCCTGAAAATAGTCAGAACTAACTAGAAAAAAATGATTGTTTCATGGCTTTTAGGCCACTGCTTCAGGGCCGTGACCCCAACGCTCCAGACTATCCTGCAGTAATACAAAAATATAATCAAGGCCTGCTCAGATGAAAGGAACGCAAACTGCTTTCCTTTACTCCCGATTCGCAGAGTCAAGCGCCTGCTTGCTGCCACACTTTCAAAGGCACCAGTGCAGGCCTTAAGAGACATCCAGGCCAGTTAGGTGACACTAGACCAGTGGTGTCCAACTCAAACCCTTTGCAGGGCCGCATTTTGGATTTGTAGGTACTTGGAGGGCTTCAGAAAAAAAATAGTTAATGTCTTATTAAAGAAACGACCATTTTGCATGAGGCGAAACTCTTTATAGAAGGCTTCCAGAGGAAGCGCGGGATGTGCGAGGAGCCGCTGCCCATGGTTTTGTGCACTGCAGCACTGAGGATGAAAGAGCCGGCCCGAAGATAACGCCAGGAAGGGGGCAGCATAAAAGGGCCTGGCGGGAGCAGGCCAGAAGGTAAGGCACAGCATGGAGGGAGGGAGACAACAAAGCTAGGGGAAAGGATTTTAGTTTTGAATTTAGTGCTGTCTGTTCAGGAAGAAATGCATTTGTTTCTATTTCTCTGGGGTTGCACTGCATGCATGCAGAGCGTGGCATCTTAGGGTTTCATTTGGGTATATTAGAACTTTTCGTTTTTGGTCCCGTATTTGCATAGGGGTTATCTGTGTTCTGGTAGGAATGAATGTTGAGAACCATACAGTGTGCTTTGTGTAGTTTAATTTTGTGGCTAACCATTATGTGTTGTTAATACGATTATATTGTGTGTATATATGAAAAAAAGAATGGAAAAATGGTGTTACAACTAGTACTATTATGGGGGTGGGGTCTGGGGCAGAGATTGGCGGGGTCTAGCCCATGACTTAGCCCAGTGTTCTTTAACTGCCGGTCCATGGGCCGGTGCCGGTCCACAAAATAATTATTTTATTTCCGCCGGTCCATAAGTGTCAAAAGGTTGAAGAACACTGGTCTACAATATACAGATATCAAATAAGGCATGCCTCAAGGACTGAGTTCTTTATATAATAATAATAATAACTTTATTTTTATATACCGCCACCTATCTTGCGACTTCTAGGCGGTTTACAGTAAAAGAGATTGTTAATACAGTAAAAGAAAATGTAAATACAATAAAGAGAGGCTTTACGTACAATGAATTAAAGAGTATAGCAGTATACTTCTCGTACAATGACTTATAAAGTAAAGCAGGTTACATCTGATAATATTAATAATGTTAACAACAGTTTGTGTGTTGCAAGGCCCGGAAGTGCCAAGCTGTTTGCTCAGAAGTAGAAATATTCCGTGACTTGAATAGAGTGTTCGTGGATAGTGATTAGGGGTTGGGGTTAACAGTTTGCGAGTTTAGTTATGTGATGGTGTTACGAGGGGGTTGATGTTCCGGTTCGTTGCCTAGGTGTTTCAAGAATAGGTAAGTTTTTAGGTGTTTCCTGAATTCTTCATAATTGTTTGTGTGTGCAATGGTACTTACAAAAAAATAAATGCTGAAAATAAAGTCAAGTAGTTAGGCTCAGTTTATAGACTAGGATTTGAGCCTAACTTTAATCCTCATGTCTAAAGTTAAGCTCAGATGCCCCCTTATTCTATAATTCTGTCTATAACTTTGAGGAATGTTCCTGGTCTGCCCAAGACTCTCCCATTTCATTGAACCCCTTCTCGTCACCACGTGTAAAATGAAGGCGTAGATCCTGTGTCTAAATGTGTGCATATAGATTTAAATTAAAATCATTTAACACTAATAATTGCTTGGTAAGAAGCAGATTATCAGTGCTAATTGCTCGTTACTCAGGGGTCCTATTATTAAGGTACGCTAACTGATTTAGCGCACATGCTAAAGCGCCCATAGAATATAATGGATGCCTTAGCATTTAGCACGCATTAAATTGGTTGGTGCGCCTTAATTAAAAGACCCCTCAATTATGTTGTGCACACAAATTTGGGGACAAGTATGCAGGCAGCAAGACGACCAATTCAGCTGGCTAGCCTTGCATTCCCAAAGGCTTTGCACGGCATATTTAATTTTCTATACCGTTCTCCCAGAACTGTTTCCTTGAATTTATTCAGGTATTCAAGCATTTTTCCTTGTCTGTCCCAGTGGACTCACAATCTGTCCTAATGTACTTGGGGCAAGGGGGAGGGAGATTAAGTGACTTGTCCAGGGCCACAAGGAGCAGCGTCGGCTTGAACCCACAACGTGCTGAGGCTGTAGCTTTAACCTCTGCGCTGCAATGGCATTATCAGATCATGCTGTTAATAAGAACATAAGATGCTGCTGCTGGGTCAGACCAGGGGTCCATTGTGCCCAGCAGTCCGCTCACGTGGCGGCCCTTAGGTCAAAGACCAGCGCCCTAACTGAGACTAGCCCTACCTGCGTACGTTCCGGTTCAGCAGGAACTTGTCTAACTTTGTCTTGAATCCCTGGAGGGTGTTTTCCTCTATAACAGCCTCCGGAAGAGCGTTCCAGTTTTCCATCACTCTCTAGGTGAAGAAGAACTTCCTTACATTTGCCCTAACTGAGACTAGCCCTACCAGCGTACGCTTTTGCTCACCAGGAACTTGTCTAACTTTGTCTTGAATCCCTGGAGGGTGTTTTCCCCTATAACAGCCTCCAGAAGAGCATTCCAGTTTTCCACCACTCTCTGGGTGAAGAAGAACTTCCTTACGTTTGCCCTAACTGAGACTAGCCCTACCTGCGTACGTTCCGGTTCAGCAGGAACTTGTCTAACTTTGTCTTGAATCCCTGGAGGGTGTTTTCCTCTATAACAGCCTCCGGAAGAGCGTTCCAGTTTTCCACCACTCTCTGGGTGAAGAAGAACTTCCTTACATTTGCCCTAACTGAGACTAGCCCTACCTGCGTACGTTCCGGTTCAGCAGGAACTTGTCTAACTTTGTCTTGAATCCCTGGAGGGTGTTTTCCCCTATAACAGCCTCCGGAAGAGCCTTCCAGATTTCTACCACTCTCTGGGTGAAGAAGAACTTCCTTACGTTTGCACGGAATCTATCCCCTTTCAACTTTAGAGAGTGTCCTCTCATTCTCTCTTCAGTACCTTTTTATGTTCTGTTCCAGTAGGAACTTATCCAACCTTGTCTTGAATCCCTGGAGGGTGTTTTCCCCTATAACAGCCTCCAGAAGAGCGTTCCAGTTTTCTACCACTCTCTGGGTGAAGAAGAACTTCCTTACGTTTGTACGGAATCTATCCCCTTTCAACTTTAGAGAGTGCCCTCTCGTTCTCCCTACCTTGAAGAGTGTGAACAGTCTGTCTTTATCTACTTTGTCTTGAGTCCCTGAAGGGTGTATTCCCCTATAACAGCCTCCGGAAGAGCCTTCCAGATTTCTACCACTCTCTGGGTGAAGAAAGAACTTCCTTACGTTTGTACGGAATCTTTCCCCTTCTAACTTTAGCGAGTGCCCTCTCGTTCTCTCCACCTTGGAGAGGGCGAACAATCTCTCTTTCTCTACTAAGTCTATTCCCTTCAGTATCTTGGAACGTTTCGAACATGTCCCCTCTGTGTCTCCTCTTTTCAAGGGAGAAGAGGCCCAGTTTCTCTAGCCTCTCATTGTACGGCAACTCCTCCAGCCCCTTAACCATTTTTGTCGCTCTTCTCTGGACCCTTTCGAGTACTACTATATTTACATTGTGACTGTTTCATCAGTTTGAGTCATGGTTTGGTATGTGCACTAGAAACTACTTTCAACTTTGGAAACTGTTGGTTGAAATCTTTTAAATAAATAATCAGACGGCTGGATCAATTTGTTTGGTGGTGGTTGCTTTTTTTTTCTGGTGTAGTTTTGTGCCTTTAATTATTCAAACCAAATTAAGTTGTTCTTTGGGAATTTCTCTGTGCACATGAAATAAATAAGAGACAAAAAAGCAAACGATACCTTGTTTGTGAAATGTCATGTTCAAACTTTTATATATTAGCAAAACATATCACGAAACAAATTGTAACATTTGCTCTTTGAATATTTCATCAACAGGGATTTAACTGAGCCTCTGAGCAGGTTTCCTAATCAGATTTTATAACCTGCGGACTAGATTCTTACAGCATCACGATTTGGGAATGTCTAAAGCAGGGGTGTCCAACCTGCGGCCCAAGGGCCGCATGCGGCCCTGTGAAGTGTTTTGTGTGGCCCCGGTCGAGGGCGACGCAGTGTTTTCCTTTGCTGCCCCTGGGTGTTTACTGTCTTGCCGGCTCCCTCCTGTGTCTTACTGCAGCGTTTGCACGTTTATGCGGCCCCCAGGAACATTTTTTCCGGCCAATGCGGCCCGGTGAAGCCAAAAGGTTGGACACCCCTGGTCTAAAGCTTCCTCCTACCTTTGACGGCCTCATCAAGAAGCATCTGAAGTAAAATCTCCTCGTAGACATTTTCAACTTGTATCACGTTTGTGTAATCGGCAAAAATGAACTGTTCAAACTTTTGAAGTTCCTACGAAGTTCAAGGCAAAATCAATTAAAAACACAAACATTGTATTTATTTTTTTCTTCCTGCACTTGTTCCATGGCTCTGTCTCATGTGTGCTACCATTCATACATACATTGTACTTACATGTACATCTGCAAGTTTGGATATGCAGGATAAAAGTGTTTTTATTTAAATAAATAAAATACCGTATTTTCACGCACATAACGCACACACGTGTACAACGCGCACACGGGTATAGCGCGCGGGAACAAGGCATTTATGTAAAAAAATTACCTTATAGCGCACCCACGCGTATATCGCGCCTGCTCCTCATTGAACTTTCATAATCCATGCCAGCGTTTAAGTCCTATTTATCTAACTGTTGCTTCGTATGCAAAATGAAGCCCTACAGCAGGGGTGTCCAATGTCGGTCCTCGAGGGCCGCAATCCAGTCGGGTTTTCAGGATTTCCCCAATGAATATGCATGAGATCTACGTGCATGCACTGCTTTCAATGCATATTCATTGGGGAAATCCTGAAAACCCGACTGGATTGCGGCCCTCGAGGACCGACATTGGACACCCCTGCCCTACAGTATGAGTGATCTAAGGATTTCTTAAAACATGTATATAGCTCCCTGCAACTTATCTGCCTTCAGGAGCCAGCCCATTCAGAGCCAAGTCTGAATACAGCCACCTGTGTGACTCCTTTTCACTGAAAACCGCGGACAGCGGGTCCTATGTGCCTCTTGCGGCTGACCCAGAAGTGTTCCTCTGACGTCACGTCGTCAGAGGGAACGCTTCCCAGCCGCAGGAGGCGCATGGAAGCCGTTGCCGCGGCTTTCGGCGAACGCTGCAGGAAGACGGAGGAGGGTGCCAGCAAGACAGAAAACAACTGTACAGCGCGCTCACGGATATTACGCGCATGGTTATTGTGCGGTTTGTAAAATCTTGTATAACGCGCGCGTTATATGCGTGAAAATACGGTACTACTGCCAATTTCCAGATCCTGCCATGGGATCAATAGACAGGCATTGTTATAGGTTTTTGTACACACCAGTAACTAACTAACGTCTATTTCATTCATTTTATAAGTGAAATTACAAAGCAGCAAGAAGTGTTCAGTTACTATGATTTATTGATTGGCTGAACAAACGAACACTCTTATGTGGCAACCACGAAAACTGGCTTCGTGGTTGCCACATGACTAAAGGACGAACTATCCAACAGACAATGCAATGTACGAATCCATATGTTGCATTTCACTAGCTCTGTTCCAGTAATTGTGTAATTTAACAGTTGCCTTTAATTTTCGATTCACTCGCGTATTAAAGCAATGTTTTGGGGCAGAAAGAGTGTTACAACCTGAAGAAGTCAGGCATTCTCCCCACCATATTACACTTCCTCTCTTACTTTGGAATGAAAGGATCTTCCTTTAACCTAACTGAATATTGAGCATCTATACCAGTGGTTCCCAAACCTGTCCTGGGGGACCCCCCAGCCAGTCAGGTTTTCAAGGTATCCCTAATGAATATGCATGAGAGAGATTTGCATATAATGGAAGTGACAGGTATGCAAATCTCTCTCATGCATATTCATTAGGGATATCTTGAAAACCTGACTGGCTGGGGGTCCCCCCAGGACAGGTTTGGGAACCACTGATCTATACTTACTGGTTTGCAAGTTGAAGCCATCGTCTTCTGCAGGGTCGGCAAAGTGATCTGAACCAAAGCTTCCTGAAATATTTTTTTCCTTGTGCTGCTGCTGTCATAGTCATATTGCTGTCAATATAGAAGACATCAAAAGTTACTGCTGAGTGTCGTAAGTATTGCAATTCTAGCATATTTCCATGAAACCTAACATAATTTACATGGACCATAGAGTACAGATATAAAAACATAAGGACAGCCTTACTGGGTCAGACCAATGGTTCATCAAGCCCAGTAGCCTGTTCTCACAATGGCCAATCCAGGTCACTAGTACCTGGCCAAAACCCAAGGAGTAGCAATATTCCATGCTACCGAGCCAGGGCAAGCAGTGGCTTCCCACATGTCTTTCTCAATAACAGACTATGGACTTTTCCTCCAGGAACTTGTCCAAATTTATTTCCACACAGTCCCTACCTGTTTCATGAGATTTGTACTAGAGAATGACACGGTGACAAAATTCATCACCATTCCCGTCCCCGCGGATAACCGCGGGAAATAATCCCATGTCATTTTTTAGTGTCTATTTTAACCTTGGTCCTTCTACACCAGCATTCTTCAAAGCAAAGCTTGCGGGTCAGTGGTTGTGGCCATTCATACTCTGATTCTTATGTGAGCCAAGGATAATGAAGCCATTGTGACATCACTGATGTGATTGGCTCTTAGGCACTGATGGAATGAGGCATTATGACATCACAATATCTGCTCTGGATACCAGAGACTGTCATTCTGTAGTGTCTGTTTCAACCTCAGTCCTTCTACACCAGCACTCTTCAAAGCAAAGCTTGCGGGTCAGTGGTTGTGGCCATTCATACTCTGATTCTTATGGGAACCAAGGATAATGAAGCCATTGTGACATCACTGATGTGATTGGCTCTTAGGCACTTTTGGAATGAGGCATTATGACATCACAATATCTGCTCTGGATACCAGAGACTGTCATTCTGTAGTGTCTGTTTCAACCTCGGTCCTTCTACATCAGCACTCTTCAAAGCAAAGCTTGCGGGTCAGTGGTTGTGGCCATTCATACTCTGATTCTTATGGGAACCAAGGATAATGAAGCCATTGTGACATCACTGATGTGATTGGCTCTTAAGCACTGGTGGAATGAGGCATTATGACATCACAATATCTGCTCTGGATACCAGAGACTGTCATTCTGTAGTGTCTGTTTCAACCTCGGTCCTTCTACATCAGCATTCTTCAAAGCAAAGCTTGCGGGTCAGTGGTTGTGCCCAATTTTACTCTGATTCTTCCCTCTCTCCTTAAAGAATGACATGAAGATGGTTTCCCGCGGTGATGAATTTTGTCACCGTGTCATTCTCTAATATGTACCTCAGTTAATCTGCTCATTGACATTGCTTGGAGACTATCAAGTGCCATCAAGTTTATTCAGTCATATTATAGCTCCGTCCCTCTTCTTGTGGACTAACTAACTTTGGAATGTATTAATTGACCTGTAATTATCATGCAGGAATGTTTTGATTTGTGCTAATTAGCTATATTGCTGTTTCTATGGTATTTTTCTTTTTGAATTGTTTTTTATTGTTATATGATGAAAATACAATAAAGAATTAAAGATTTAAATTAAATTAAAAAAAGATAGAACTCGGCACGGTTTACAGGTACTTTAATAAATGAGGGAAAAACATAATAAGAATTAGTGGTTATAAAGAGGGTAGCGAGATTTGCATTTTTGAGAAGAGCCAAGTTTTCAGATGCTTTTGGAATAATCGGAAGGAGCCCAGATTCCGCAGCAGGGCAGAAAGATTATTCCAAAGGTCAGTGATTTTGAAGAAAAGAGATTTCCCTCATTTTCCTGCATAGGTGATGCCTTTTAACGAGGGGAAAGATAGTTTACGTTTTTGGGTGGATCTGGTACTGTCAGGTCTCGGAGAATTCCAAGATCCTTCTGACGACCACCCCAGACTACAAGACATTCAGAAAAGACATAAAAACAATACTTTTCAAGAAATTCCTGAAGCAGCCATAACGTCACGTACTCTTAATAACTCTAGAATTGACAATTGATCCACTCTTTACTTCACTAGGAACAATTGTGCTTCCATTGTTACCCCCTTTTAATTCTTTTGTAAGCCGCCTTACCCTTAACAACCCGAGAAATGTTAAAAGATCTACTACTTACCTCTCTAGTTAATCAACAGTTCTCCCATTGTAACCCCCATTTTATTAATCTTTTGTAAGCCGCCTTGACCCGCAAGGTAATGGCGGAATAGAAATCCCTAATGTAATGTAATGATAGTGGAATTAGGGGCGGAAGAGTAGGATGTAGGATCTTGAATGTTAGGCAGGCACCTTTAAAATGTACCCTAGAAATTACTGGAAGCCAGTGACGTTTTGACAGAAGGGGGGAGACATTTACTTTTACAATAATCTATAGATCAATATCTTGAGAGAGAGAAAGAGACAGACAGACAAGAGAGTGCTGAAAAGTTCTCAACCCAACCAACCACTTTACTAAATTCTGACCATTATTTTGTCATTTTAGCTGTAAAGAGTCCTGTATTATCTTATTTTGTTAAGCGCCAATTTGCAGGAACAAAATTCTCTGTTTCTGATATTGTTTCAGAGCATTGGGTGAACCATATCCACATCGTTCTCTTCTTGGTCGGACTGAGAACTTGTTGGCACCCCTTGGTAGACATTTGAAACTTAAAAGACGCAAAACATAACATTGGTCTACCTTCAGCACACGGAGTTTTACTCTCTCTATGGCGACTGCAGCTTTGGATGAATCCCCTTTAAGGGTGTGAGACAGAAGCTGCTCAAAAGTGAACACTGCATTTTCCATGAGCTAGAAACAGAGACATTTGACAGAATTATGGCTTACATTTCAAGGAAAACAAATTTAGAACAAGTGCAACAGCCCCCTACAGGATGGTATTCCAATCATGGGAAATTTTATCAATGCAAAAACAGTTTGAAAAAGTTTTCTATTGGACTGATAATGCCCAGGGAAAATCAAAGACTATAAAACACATCCCAAGTATAATGTGACCATACGTCCCGTTTTGAACGGGACTGTTCCGTTTTTAATTAACTTGTCCTGTTGTCCCGAAGAGTCCCGATTTTGAGCAACCCACTGCAGTGTTCTCTCTAGCGTAGGGAGAATCAACCCGCTTGTTTCCCTTTGACAACTTGAGGCAGCCTTTTTCAGCTTCCCCTCCCTCAGAGTCCACCTTGGCCAGCGCCAGTAAAGCTTTCTCTCTTTCAGACTCCCGTGAGAGCCCTACGCTGCTAGTACCTGGCAAGTTTGAGCCCCACAGGCACTCGTAGTTTCATCCTCGTGTCTGCAACAACCTTCGCGAGATCAGGGCAAAAGTACAAAGGCAACGTGAGTCGATTGCCCGGGAACAATGCCGACGCAGGAACAAATCAGGTGCGTGCAGTGACTGTACAAGCCTTCCCCCTCCCCTCGACATCAATTCTGACATCGGAGAGGAAGTTCCGGGGCCTGGCTGGCCCGGAACTTCCCCTCCGATGTCAGAATTGACGTCAGGGGGGTGGAGGGAGAGAAGGCTTGTGCAGTTGTTGCATGCACCTGGCCTGTTGCTGGAGAAATCGGTGGTGACTTGGGGGGGGGGGCAGGGAGAGAAGAGAGAAAGAAAAAAAGGGGGGCAGGGAGAGAGAGATAAAGAAAAAAAGAAAGAGGGCAGGGACAGAGAAAAAAAGAAAGAAAGGGGGCAGGGAGAGAGAAAGAGAGACAGAAATAAAGGGGGGCAGGGATAGAGAAAGAAAGAAAGGGGGAGGGAAAAAGAAAGAAAGAAAGGATGCACAGTCAGGGTGGGATTGGGGGCGGGACTGGAAATTAGTAGATGTCCCGTTTTGAGGAAAAAAATTGGTCACGTTACCCAAGTAGTATCTTGGAGCTCAATTTGTTTTGTTCTGTTCTGCTGTGTTCTACTGTTCAAAAATATTCAGCAGCTGGGTTTTATCGTCTTACTTTTGAAAGCCTTAAGCTGCACTTTTCAGGTTTTGATCTCATTTCTATTTGTGGTTTGAAAGCTTCTACATTGCCTAACTTTTGAATCAATAAAGATATTACAAAAAAAAAAATATATATATATATCTCTCTCTCACCTCCTGCATGTAATTCTGTGTCCTCTGAACCACAAAGTCAATACAGTAGAACTTAAAGCGGCTTTTGAGGTCCTGGAGTTGTTCTCTCAGCAGATTGACTTTCAAATAACAGACTTCCATTTTCTTGGAGTTTGATGGTAGATTTGCCAGCAGGCTCAATCTCTGCATCCCAAGCCCAGAAACAGATTTCTTGATTTATTTTAAAAATTTCTATACCGTTTACAACTAAATGGTTAACAAAGTGTACATATATAATCTTAAAACATAAAAAGATAGACATACAAAGGTCTAAAAATTCATAGCTAAAAAAATGCTAGCATAGCTTTGCATAGAAACAGAACTTAAAACAGATAAACGTTAATATCGCGTCATGGATAGAGATTAATAAAGTAACTGTGGATCACAAACATCAGATTTACCTAATAAAAAAGTATGACTAAAAGAAAGCATCAACAAATAACTTGGTTTTAAGTAATTTTCTAAACATACCCCTCTCGCAACAATTCCATATCTGTCCTACCAAAGAGTTCCAAATCATAACTCCTGCACAGCAAAGAGTCTTTTTGCCAGTATTGACCAACCTTAGATTCACAGTTGTCTTTAGCAGAGCCCAATTCTCAGAACGCAAAGATTGTTTTGGAATATAACTAGATATGTTATTTTTAACCAATTCTGGAATATTTCCATACAAAAACTGGGGACAAATCATTAAAAGAAGTTAGTTGCTCCACCAGAAGTTGAATGGTTGGAAAAATTACGAAAACTTGCTCAGATGGAATGTTTAGCTGCTAAGCATTATGGCTATTATGACAGTCAGAAGCGGACTTGGGACAACATTTTTCATTGTATTTGATCCTATCTTTCTGTAGAGTGGGGAGGGGGGGGTTAGGGGGGAAGGGGTAGGGTGGTTGTTTGGGAGTCTCTTTGCAGAAACAACAAGGGGACTTCCGCATAGTGAATATTATGTTGATGTTTTTCTTGTTTTCTTTTTATCTTATTTTATTATATGGTATTATATGATGGGCTGTGGGATTGGGGTATTATTGCGCACTGATTACTTTGTGGGCTATATCGAGTTGTTGTACTATTCTACAGAAGTGTTCTTGTGGTGATTATATTGTTATTGTTTTTATTACAAAATTCTAATAAAAATTGAAAAACAAAAAAAATAAAAAAATAAAAAAGTTACAGTAGTGTGTTTTCTGTATCAGTTCACTTGGATATGCAGAAATGAGCAGCAAAATATGAAGATAGAGAGGCCGAGTAACACTTGAGATCTAACATGAATCACGGATCTCAGTTTAAAAAAAAAAAAAGAAGATTCTACTGTGGGCCGGTGAGGTAAATGCTCCGACGCTCATAGGAATTCTATGAGCGTTTATTTTGCCAGTCGGCAGTAAAAAACCTCTACTACGGCTTTGTAAAAGTCGGCATAATAAACTTGAAGGAGAAATTAGGTCTTACACGCTAATTACTATACAATATGGAAGTTATGAATCAAGAGTATTTCATTCAATTTTCCTTAGCAGCTCTCCAGACCGGTCAAGATGTTGGTCGCCATCTGCTGGTAGGCATGTATAACCCAAGCTTTTGACCAGTCTAGAGGGCTGATAAGGAAACTTGAATACTATTGACTTATAACTTCTGTACTATATAGCATATGCCCAATATTAAATCTGTTAGCTCTATGATCCCAAAGTAAAATTTGTCAACATGAAAGTTAGTAAATTCTTTTTATCTTTTTTTTTAAGGTGGGTATTTACAAAACTCTATAAGTTGTATTACAAAATGGTTCCGATACCATGAAACGAAATCCAAATAATTTATGCTTTACCTCCTTCAGCTGAGCCTCGTCATTTGTTGCCTGAAAATTCCGGCCGATCTCGTTGACTTCATTTTCAAACAGTGAACGGACTTCGCTGAATCCAGAGCTTACTGGGCCCATAAGTTCCTCCAATACAGACGTCAAAAATGGCTGGATATTCTCGGCACAGCACTTCCACATTGGTTCAGACACCATAGCTAATGTACAAAACATAGGATAAAATATAAGGAAACATGCTCTATAGTCTCCAGTCTGCAAATATAGTGCAAATATAGTCTGCTTAAGTGACCAAAAGCAGCGCCTGGGTCCAGGCCTGTGTTGTTGAAATTCCAGCCAATGCAGGAAGCCTTATGCTGTCGTACATGCAACTCTGCAAAGTGCTCATGCCAGATTCACTGGAGGCAGACAAGGGGTGGCCAGGGCTGCTAATTGAAAGGAAGACAGACCTGGGTAAACCTCCTACTAACCACTGGCAGTTTTCCAGCAGAACAAGGCCACATCTCAATAACTCCTATCATAAAAAACAAGAATGAACCACCCAACACCCCGTCCAACTACAGACCAATCGCAAGCATCCCGCTATTCACCAAAATTGCAGAAGGGATGGTAAACGCCGAACTAACCAAATACCTAGAAAAATTTGATATCCTCAATGACAACCAATCAGGCTTTCGCTCCAATCACAGTACCAAAACCATCATAGCCTCCCTCCTAGACCACATACACACACTCTTCAGCCGGGGATCCAGTGCCCTGATTTTACAACTGGACCTGAGCAGTGCTTTCGATCTAGTCGACCACGACATTCTCCTAAACTACCTTGCCTGTATTGGCATCTCCGGCCAGGTCCTCAACTGGTTCAACGGATTCCTACGGAACAGATCTTACAGGGTATTTAAAAATGACTCCTTCTCCTACTCATGGGTAAACTCTTGCGGTGTGCCTCAGGGCTCCCCCCTGTCCCACACCCTGTTCAATATCTACCTCACCTCCCTAGGAAACCTCCTGCAAAACCTCAAGCTAAAATTCTTTATCTACGCAGATGACATTACCATAGTCATCCCTCTAACCAGTTTCACTCAAGAGCTCCTCAACTCCCTCACAAGCATACTGAATCAGATAGATCTCTGGATGCTATCCTACAGACTAAAACTAAACCCAGACAAAACAAAATTCTTCCTAGCAACCCCCAATGACAAAATCAAAGATACCTCAATTCAAGTAAAAGGATCCACTTTCCCCCTCGAACAAACCTTAAAAATACTAGGAGTAACACTAGACAAACATCTATCCCTGGAGAAACACACCGATATCACAGTCAGAAAAAGTATCTCGACACTATGGAAACTTCGCACCATAAAAAAATACTTTGACGACACTTCCTTCCGCCTCTTAGTACAATCCTCCATCCTCAGCATATTGGACTATTGCAACATCATTTACTTGTGCACCACAAAGAAAGCCATCAGGAGACTTAGGATGATCCAGAACACTGCTGTCCGCCTCATATTTGACCTGAAAAAATGGGACCACATTACCCCCTTCTACCACAAACTCCACTGGCTCCCACTAGAATCCAGAATCATATTCAAATTCGCCTGCTTTTGCTACAAAACAATATTTGGTTTATCCCCAAGCTACATCACCCCTCACTTTACCCTAAACCACAACTATAAGACCTCCAGCAAAATCCAACTCTTCGCCTACCTCTCCCTAAAACTATGCCACTCAAAAAAATTCCTCGACAAAACCTATGCCTTCCAAGCTGCCAAACTAAACCCTTGGCTGGCCCAAATGGTCCTCAAAGCCCACAACTACCTCGACTTCAGAAAAACACTTAAAACCCACCTATTCCGAGAGCAAGACCCTTAAAGTCCCTAATGCCCCTTCCTTCAATCCTACTCCTCCCTCCTACCGAAACTTCTCCCCCCCCCCCGCCTCCCTCCTCTCCCCCCTTCTTCCTCCTCCTTGTAGTTCGTAATTCTATGATCAATTTGGAATGTAACCACTTGTAACTACTTTCTCCTTGCTACTCGCAACTCTATGATCAATTTGGCATGTAACCTCTTGTAATTTGTTCTAACCCATGTGAACCGCCTAGAACTCTTCGGGGTATGGCGGTATACAAAAATAAAGTTATTATTATTATGTTGTTGAAATTCCAGCCAATGCAGGAAGCCTTATGCTGTCGTACATGCAACTCTGCAAAGTGCTCATGCCAGATTCACTGGGGGCAGACAAGGGGTGGCCAGGGCTGCTAATTGAAAGGAAGACAGACCTGGGAGGGGGGAGGGTGGCAGGAGAAAGTAGGCCGCCCATACTTTTGGAATGTCTGGCTGGGTGAGTTAAGAATGATAAACATGTATTATCACTTTTTTGTAAAAAGCTAAAGGCACATCTTTTCAAGTGGGTTTTTTATTTATGTTGGTTACAGGCTTACATTAAAGGCACATTGGAAGAGTATAAGGCCCCGATTCACTAAAGAACCGACCCGATTCACAAAACGGCACACCGTGTGTTTTCCCCCTCGACTGCCAGCGGAGGAGCCTAAACTCTGTAAACACCAGCTATGTGGGTCAGTTAGGGATACAGGCCACTGGCACCGACAGCACTTTTAAAAACCTGTCAACGGTTTCGACATGGGCGGGAATATAGCATTGGCAAGGTTAAACTCAATGTTTAAATTTGTTAACCAAAAGAAAAAGACGTCTGAAGGCTAGAAAGACCTAGTAAATGGCTCACACCATGGCATGAGAAACTTCCCAATAGGGCAGAAACCCATCGTGAAAAGAAAGAAAAAAAAAAGAAAAACAATGACCGACAGCCAGGAAAGCGAAGAGGGCCGAAGGCGCGCGTACCAGACAAAGTCCCGAACGCATCTTCGCTCCCGCAGAGAACGAAGAAATGAGGTACCGCGAGCCTACATCGGATGGGAAGGCACTTGTGCAGGCGTGGTGAGGGCAGTTGCAAAGTTTCTTAAAACTTAACGCGACCGTTCACTTTCAATGCTGTCTGATGACGTCACCCACAGGTAAGAATATGCTGCCTGTTTGTCCTAGGAGAAAGGTCTTTATCTGCCATCATTTACTATGACTGATTGTTTGAAGAAACCTCTATGCCAGAGCATTGAAGAGAAATCCTTTCCCTCCCCCCCCCGAGCCAACCCGATAAGGTTGTGTGTGCATTGAGCAAAAAGAGATGAATATTCCGTGGGGGCTCTGGCTTGTGAATCACAACTAGCACACTGCCCTTACACAGATATCACAAAAAAAGCAAAATATTTGTGAGCTTTATAATCCAAAGTTGACTACCACATCTAGAGGCCTCGTCTTAGGACCTTTGATTACATTACTTCAGGGGAGATGTTCATAGTCAAGATTTCGTGCATAGCTTTAGCTGACAACAATGTACTCTGCCCATTGACCTTTGATCTTCGTAGCTAAAAACTCCTTTGAATTCACTATCTGATCCATGTCTGAGCGAATAGTCCCCTCCAGTTGCTTAGCCAGGGTTTGGCACTCTTCTTGCAGTGCTTGGAAGACTTCCGACACCTGGGCCTGGACCAGATTATAGGCTTCTTCCAGAATCTGGACACAAACATAAAATACATGTTAGTGCATACAGGAATCGCTGCTGAAATCACGTACAGCAAAGTTCTGATGTGGACAGGAGGTATCTTCAAGCTTCTGCCACCTACGTTTTCACCCAGGCGCCGCTAGGCATGATTCTGTAAATGGCGCCTAAGTTTTTTTAGCACTGAAAGCGTGCAGAGAGCCGCGCTGCTCCCGGCGCTAGAAATTGCTAGTGCAGTTTCGTAGAAGAGGGGGTTGGTTGGCGCCATTTTTCCAGGCACTGGCCGATTTAGGTGCCATTTACAGAATCCGGGACGTGAATTCCTGGTTTCCTCAGCACATTTCGGGAGGAAGCTATCGATGTGTGCTACCATTAAGATGGGTTATTTTATCATAAGTTGCACTATTTTAGCACAGGGCCTAATTGCATAAAATGGGACCCTGGGCTAAAAATAGCAAACGCAAAACCTGGAACAAAGGGCCGATGTCCCACACCAAAAACAATGGGATCCAAAACACAAAAAGTGGAACAAAAGGTCTGGATGTCCAGGAGACTTCTAGTCCAAAACTTTATTAGTCTCAAAAAGTCTTAGGGCTTCTTATACTAAGGTGCTCTAGCGTTTTTAGTGCACACAAAATATGACCTTTATTGATCAACTCCCATTGGCTTCCTATTAGCCACCATATTACCTTTAAGATATTATTTCTAGTATTCAAAATACTAACTTTCAATGAACCACAATTCATGACAAGAATGATTATTCCTCATTATGCCCCCCGCTCTCTTCGGTCGTCATCACTAGACCCATTAACCATCCCTTCCTTGAAAATTGTGGGCACAAGAAGAGATGACATGTTTTCTGTTATAGCTCCACAATTGTGGAATTCATTGCCGCACTATATTAGAAAAGAAAAAGATTTTATTTCTTTTAAAAAACTTCTAAAAACTTTTTTTATTTAATGATGCTTTTAACAATTAAATTCTGAGACACGTTAACTTACTCTAGAACTCAATATGTATCCCTCCCCTCGTTCTTCCCTTTTTTATGTTTTTTTTCATACCTGAGAGAATTGTAACTTTTCCCCTCCTACATCATGTCTGTCCCTAATCCATTTGTATGATGAAATTTGTTAAGTGTTATAATTATGTCAGTTTTTTTTACTTTTGTTTAAAAAGCTGTTTGTGAGAAGGATTTAGCATCACCAGCCACTATGATCATTACTTTTAGCTTTGCCAGTTGATAAAACATGGTTGTTAAAACTTTACTTTAAAAATAGACAAAAAAGTTTTCTTGGTTTACAAAATACAAATGTTTCCAGATTTGGCGCGGGAGACGCAAAGGCGCCGCCGTGAATTTCTTCTTTTGAAACCTGGGGTTTTATCTTTGGGGGCGACTTTTTATTTGAGACACCCGTGTAAATGTATTGCGTGTTACCGTACTCTCAAATATGTGTTCTTTGAACCATCACAATTGACAAATTTCGTGGCAATGTCTCGTCTGAATGCAAACAATCTTTGAGCCCTATCATTTGGATATTGATGACCTCATCTCACTGCTATAGCTCTCAGTTTCTTATGTATTATTATTATTTTTCTTTATTATTTCGCCAATTTTCTTTAATTCTTGGATCTTAATTTGAGGACTTGAGCATAAATAGTATATTTGTTAATTTAGGATTTACATTTGTATTGTATTTGATATCTACTCTATTCTTGCTTTCTGTACAAGTGTAATACTTGTATGGAAAACTTCTCTTGACTGTATTTACAGTTTCTTTTATTGTAAACCGCCTAGAAGTCGCAAGATTACAGGCGGGATATAAGAATAAAGTTATTATTATTATTATTATTATTAATACTTGGAATTTAAATTGAAAATAATAAAAGATTTAAATATAATTCTGTTCATCGCTTAGAAAGTTTGTATAGGCGATTCATCAAATGGTAATAAAACTTGAAACTTGATATTACCACGCGCTACACGCGCTACACGCGCCAGCTCAAGGCTGGCGTTAAGGTCTAGCGCGTTTGGCAATTCAGCATGCGCAATTCCACACGTTAATGCCCTAACGCAGCTTAGTAAAAGGAGCCCTTAAAATACCAACAGAAAATTCTGAGAAACCAAAAAAAAATGTGTGTCAAAGTTGTACAGTAATTTCACCTTGTGCGTGTAGGGGCATAATCGAAAGAAACGTCTAAGTCCGTTTGGGGCCTACGTCGCTAGTCGCCCAAAGTCGGCAGTGTCTAAAGTCTGTTCTCGAAAATACGTCCAAAATATTTTGGTTTTCTAAAGTCTAACTGTACGTCCAGCTGTTTGATCGCCCAGACCGCTAAGTCGTCTATCTTTATACCCCATTCTCGTCCAAAAATTCCTTCAAGTCAAAAATGCCTAGAAAAGGACCTTTTGGACGTGGGAGGGGCCAGCAAAGTAATGGAATGGACACCTAGACATGGCAACAGAGTAGTGGGGCACCTTACAGGGCACTGCTGCGAACTTCACAAAAAGGGTACCACATAAACATCTCACCACAACTCCCTTATAGGTCATGGTGAGCCCCCCCCCAAAACCTACTAGACCCACCTGTCTACCACCCCAATAGTCTTCACAAAAAGGGTACCACATAAACATCTCACCACAACTCCCTTATAGGTCATGGTGAGCCCCCCCCCCCCAAAACCTACTAGACCCACCTGTCTACCACCCCAACAGTCTTCACAAAAAGGGTACCACATAAACATCTCACCACAACTCCCTTATAGGTCATGGTGAGCCCCCCCCCAAAACCTACTAGACCCACCTGTCTACCACCCCAATAGTCTTCACAAAAAGGGTACCACATAAACATCTCACCACAACTCCCTTATAGGTCATGGTGAGCCCCCCCCCCAAAACCTACTAGACCCACCTGTCTACCACCCCAATAGTCTTCACAAAAAGGGTACCACATAAACATCTCACCACAACTCCCTTATAGGTCATGGTGAGCCCCCCCCCAAAACCTACTAGACCCACCTGTCTACCACCCCAATAGTCTTCACAAAAAGGGTACCACATAAACATCTCACCACAACTCCCTTATAGGTCATGGTGAGCCCCCCCCCCCAAAACCTACTAGACCCACCTGTCTACCACCCCAATAGTCCTCACAGCTGCAGGTGGCCCCTATATGGCAGTACAGTAGGGTTCGGGGGGGTGCACATGTTCCACCATAAATGCAGTGGTTAGAGTGGCTTATGGGCCTGGGTCCTCCTCTCTATGGTTCACAATCCCACCTACTCCAGACTACTTAAGACATCTCTGTGCAGTTCTACTATGAATATGCTGATGTTCTGGAGGCAGGTATGCATGTTACTATTCTGATTTTTATGGTGTTGGAGGGGGGGGGGTCAGTGATCACTGTAACGTTCCTGGCACAAGCAGCAACCCTCAAGCTGCGCCTAGTAAGTGACGTCAAGGGAAGAGCCAACGCTGGCACGACAACGGCTCAGGGACTGCTGCTCGCACCAGGAACGTTACGGAGGCGAGGGAATCGATGTGCGTGCAGGATTGGGGGGAGGAGTGTATGGAGGTGGGGGGGGCGGGGGAGGGGTGCCACCACTCCAGGTAACTGGACCACTGGGACCAGGGTTGGGAATCACGGAGGTATTTGAGTGTCTCTATCGTAGCTCCCTTCTGCTGCCTTTCTTCCAAAGTATACAAATTGAGATCACGAAGTCTGTCTCCGTATGCTTTCTGACAAGGACCGCGGCCTGTTTTAGTAGCTGCCCTCTGGCCCTGTTCCATCCTATTTATATCTTTTACAAGGCGTGGTCTCCAGAACTGTTTTG
The DNA here is from genome assembly GCF_902459505.1 of Geotrypetes seraphini. Taxonomy (NCBI): domain Eukaryota; kingdom Metazoa; phylum Chordata; class Amphibia; order Gymnophiona; family Dermophiidae; genus Geotrypetes; species Geotrypetes seraphini. The sequence goes on from NC_047093.1 coordinate 127,117,293, forward strand.
GTTTATGACATGTTTTGGATTGCCAGTATTTAATGTACTAGTATGCGTTTTTGTTCACATACTGAGTGTAACAAACTAAACCTTAAGTTTGTATACCGCATCATCTCCACAAAGTACAGCTCGACACGGTTTACAGGAATTACTAAAGAAAGGAACTCCAATGGGAAGAAGAAGGGCTTGGTAAAAAGGAAAGAAAGAGGGGACTAAGTAAAGAGGAGAGGGAGGGAGTGGTTACATTTTAGAGAAAAGCCAAGTTTTCAAATGTTTTCTGAAGCGTTGGAGGGAGGTCGAACTCCGAAGAGGGGCAGATAAGCTGTTCCACACAAATCATCCTCGCTCGATGATATATATATATATATCTTTTACACATTTCAACAAGCACCAAAATTACTCACACTAAACCAGGCCCTCTTCCTGTCATTCTTCTTCCCTTTCATTTTTGGCAGGAGGTCAGTCTGGAGGGATGGCAGGAGCTCCTCCATCACTAGATTGCTTAAGATCTGAAAAATACAAGTTGTAAACAGACACTTATTTCGCCTACCTCTTCCGCAAACAGGTCCTTTAACTCTTTTCCCCCTGCTTCTCCCCCTTCTCACTCTCACCCCGCTCCCGCTGCTCCCCCCCTCCCCCTACTTGGTCTCTCTCTCATTATCTCATACCTTCCAACCCTACCTTCGCTATTGCTTGTACCTTTGCTAAAACTCTGTTAAAGCGTCCCCACGCTCCCTTCTCCGTTGCTTGTAACTGTGTTAAAATTTTGTAAATCCGTGTGCCATCGCGGATCTTAATTATCTGATGTGAACCGTCTAGAACTTATTGGGTATGGCGGTATACAAGAATAAAATTATTATTATTTTATTATTTACAATGTCTGAAAAGTAAGAAGTACTCCGTCCTTGACAACCATAATTACAGAAACTGTACATGTACAAGGCCTCAACTGATCAGCAATCAATCTTAACCTAGTTACTGCTCCTTCTGTAAATAAGGGAACCCTACCACGCACTCTAGGGATCAGTTTTACTCTGTCTCAGTAACAATAGCCAAAGACTGCTGCTATCACGATTCGAGTGGAAGGTCGGGTTTCTCCCGAGGCAGAGCGTACATACTCCCTATACTCGCAGCGGGTGCCCAGAATTACAATAAATTACAGGATTTGATGATGAAATTGGAGTGATAGCTTTGGAGACGCAGGTACCCAGAGATCCAGACGGGAGAATTCGTAAATAAATTATATTGCTATTTTATTGCAAAATAACTTAAAAAATATAAAAAGACTTCCAAACCATTAAAGTGCATTCTGAATAAGAAGAATCATCAGAACAATTAAAGTGCTTTCAGATTAAAACCACATTCTAACTAATGAAAGGTACTTTCTTTTAATATAAAGCGCTACTCAAATGCTCTCTTATCTGTTCCAGTTTAGTTAAGCAATATTTCTTTCTTCATTACACTTTCTCAGGTAAGTATTTATTTTCCTTACTATTTCCACTATATGCTTAACTCAAATCTTTGCTTACAATTCTCTCTCTTTCTCTTTTCAGGTGACCAAGAGATTACTCAGCCAACTCAGGTAAGTTCACCTTAAATTCCTTAATACCAATCTTTTGTATGCTTGAGCTATTAGCTAAAGACATTAGCAAATAATATTTGTTCTCTCTTTCAGTCACTAGTGACTAGACCCTATATAGGTAAGTTTATATTATTAGGACCAATGCCCTTTCAATTCCCCAAAACTTGTGTAAAATGTTCACCCCCCTGAATGGCAGGCCTGCTCCTTCCCAGTGCATTGTGGGATGCACCGGTGAGGGGCCTAGGGCCTGATTGGCCCAGGCACCTTAGGCCCAGCCCATAGGAGGGGCCTTAGGCACCTGGGCCAACCTCCTTTGCCTAGAAGGACTTGGCCCTGACGAATTGATTGAAACGCTGGTTACCATGGGAAAATGTTGCCGTTGATATGATGAGAGCTCTCAAAGACAAATAAATCTAATGCCAGTTAAGTACAAAGTTCCATTTTAAACCAAATTGTTAAGATATGGACTGTTGAAAGGTTTTTACGCTGATGATGAGAGAGTGGACTATCCTGGAATTGGTAGCATGGAATCTTGCTATTTCGGATTCTGCCAGGTACTTGTGACCTGGATTGGCCGCTTTTGGAAGCAGGATACTGGGCTAGATAAACTTTTAGTCTGACTCAGTATGGTTAATCTTATATTCCGACTGAATATTACCACCATCCAGATAAGTGCTGGCGCTGACCACTTTATCCAAGTATTCAATGCCAGCAGTGGATAATGGAGTTATATGTTCACTGGCCAAACTATTTGAATATCAGCCCCTATATGGTGGGGTTTTTTTTCCTTTACAAATAGGCATGGACAATATATTTTCCCCCCATTTAGAGCAGTGGTTCCCAACCCTGTCCTGGGGGAAACCCTAGCCAGTCGGGTTTTCAAGCTATCCCTAATTTCGGCAGTTGGAACCCAAGAAATAGCTAAGAAGAAAAAATTAAAAAATTTAAATTGAATCAGGTTGGGCAGACTGGATGGACCATTCGGGTCTTTATCTGCCATCATCTACTATGTTACTAATGAATATGCATGAGAGAGATTTGCATACCTGTCACTTCCATTATATGCAAATCTCTCTCATGCATAATCATTAGGGATATCTTGAAAATCCGACTGACTGGGGGTCCGCCCAGGACAGGGTTGGGAACCACTGATTTAGAGTAATAGAGTTTCTTTTTTTTCTGGCATGGCTTACTGTTACAGGAATGTGCTTTCTTTCCTCTTTCCTTGACTGGTCATTACAGAAAGCCAGAACCAGCACAAGCCAAATGGTCTTTCTGATCTGTAACACTGGGAAGAATGCTTAAACATAAGTTAGAAAGACTGTCTCTCTGTCAGACACTGAGTAAGCTTCATAATAATGAAAAAATAAATTGGCAAAGTCGGAAAGAAATTAAACAGAAACAGACTAAATACTTGAGCAGAAATTATTTTACGTTATTCTTCAAACTAAAGGAAATGCTTCATACTTCATGCAGAATCAAGCCTCTGCTCACACGTCTCAAAGTTGTATTATTTCAACTATTTATCTCTGTGGGCCACCCCCAGGGCCTTTCTAGAGCTGCACGTCTGCACAACGGTGAGAGGGGATGTAAACATGGACGGAGCCCGGGTGGGACATGGACGTTTACTCGTCAAACCCCCGAAGGTTCAAGAACGCGTACAGCAATGGCGCTACTTACCAGTCATCTATTTTGACAAAAATTGACCTCATGTTGGGACGCTATCATTAGATGCTACTCACAAATTAGACAACATGACAGACCGCTGATGCAGGCCATTGGCCGAAACAGTGGCAGTGTCAGGTCTTTGTAAATAAAGAATATTACAGTCCCAGTTCTGCAGACTTGGGTGCTTCTTGTTAGGCTGGCTCCCACTTATGAGCCCAATTTATACTTTAATACAATACAATATAATGCAATCTTTATTTGTATACCGCCAATACCTCCATGAAGTTCATAGTGGTTTACATTATAAGCTGCGCACATTCCTTGCTACACTTAGGCACATTAATTTACGTCTGCTATAGACATAAGTGGGTTTCTACATTTACAGATGCTGATGTTGGTTTACTCTGGCATGCTGTAAAGGAATCTGGCTGCCTATATCTAAGCTGATTTAATGGAATTGCCCTATGTGTCCAGTACATTCAAGGCCAGCTCAAGAGATTATGGCAACCTAAGCCAATTTGCTTTGGCATCCTCCCCCTCCTTCCAACCCCACATCAGCACCCTCACACCCTACATCAGTACTTCTCACCCACATTGGCACCCTTCCCTTTGGCTCCTTACTACAGTTTGGCATCTCTCTCTTCCTTCCCTTCCTCTTCTCCCCATGAGTCTGGCATCTATCCCTCTCTTCCTTCCCTCTGTTGCTCCAGCATCTCTTCTTCTTTCTCCCCACTGTACCCAGTCCGATCTCTCTCAACACTCTCTGCTCCCCCCCCACACAGTCCCAGTCTCTCTTCCTCTCCTCCCTCTCCCACTCCACAATAGTCCTGAGAATTTGTCAAGGGTTGCTAGTAGCAACAGCAGTAAATAAAGGCTGCCTCCAATCTGCCCCATGTCTTTCCTCTGCTGCGTTTCCCCCTTCCTCGGATGAAATTTCCTGTAGGACCATGAAGAGGGAGAGAAGAGAGGGAGATATGCCAGACCTGAAGGGGTGGACAGAGAGGAGGGAAAGAGTGAGAACTGAGGGAGTGGGATCAAAGGGGGAAAGATGCTGGCTCAGTGATGGGAGGGAGGCAGATATGTTGACGGTGGCGGGAAGAGGAAATGCGTGCCGTGGGCAATCAAAACATCCTCTGGATCTATCTGGCAGCACCACCTGATTGGCTTCCTAGTGATGTTAAAGAGTGAGGATTTAGGAGCTCTCTTTATCACTGGCAGACAACGATCCAAAGGTTAAGCTGACCTGTGTATGTACTGGCTGATTTTACGTGCAAATGCAAGCAGTGTCTCACTTCCAGCTCACCACACAATTGTTTACCACGTACTCGCCTTTATAGGACCTCCAGGGACCCCTGAAGAAGATTTTTTGTCGAAACGCGGACTGTGTTGGGTCTTGTATCCCTAGCGGACTAGGTCCTTTAAGGCTCTTATGTGGATGATTTCAGTGGACCTTTGGAACTTTGACACTTTCAAATAAAGTCCATTTAGGAACATCGTCACTCCACAGAGTTTTTTTTTTTGGTTTTCTCTGGATTTTCTTCTTTGTGGATATTTTGGGGTCATTTCCTTTTGTTTTTTGATTTTACGTGCAGGACATCTCTCAGTGAAAGAATCTACACGCAGGACTTTTGTGTGTATCTCTACATGCATACTGAAGGGCAATTTTAGAAAGAGATGCTTCTGTGGTTAACCACTAGTTTATCCATGAAAGTGCCCTTTAAAATTATACTCAAAGGGACTCTTTTTTTAAAACCCTTTTTGGCCTCTTTTACAAAGCCAAAGCAGCGATGCTGCCGCAGTAAATAGGAACTGAACGGGCTTCGGTGCGTTTACAGTGGCAGCAGTGCCACAGCGGCTCGGGCCCTTTTACACAAAGGCGCGCTAAGCATTTTAGCGCTGATTTAGTGCACGCCAAATCAATGCGTGCGCTAACCGCTAACGCGTCCATAGGATAAAACGCACACGATAGCGTTTAGCGCGCGCTAGAAAGCTTAGCGCGCCTTTGTAAAAGAGGTGGGTTAGTTTTGGAGTTTAGATAGATAAAACCTATACCTTTGAAAAGGTCTCCTGCTGACTGGATAAGTCTGTCTAAATACAAAATTAATTGGGAGCTTAGTCAATCCAACACTGAATTCCCTAAATGAAACCATTTCAACTTCTTTTGGAATTCACAACTATATTTATATCATAAAATGCTCAAGTCTTCCTCCTGATGAAGCGTCAGCAGTGAAACACGATCGGTGTAGAGCAGGAGTGTCAAAGTCCCCCCAGTCGGGTTTTCAGGGTTTCCCCAATGAATATGCATGAGATCTATTAGCATACAATGAAAGTAGTGCATGCAAATAGATCTCCGAGAGATCCCACATGCCTATCTCAGGTCCTGAATTCAGACACAGTCTCTGTCTCCACCACCTCTTCCAGGAGACTGTTCCACGACTGTTCCACGCATCTACCATCCTTTCTGTAAAAAAGTATTTCCTTAGATTACTCCGGAGCCTATCACCTCTTAACTTCATCCTATGCCCTCTCATTGCAGAGTTTCCTTTCAAATTAAAGAGACTCGACTCTTGCACAGATACATTACATAGGTATTTAAACATTTCTATCATATCTCCCGCCTTTCCTCCAAAGTATACAGATTGAGAACCTTGTCTGTTCCCATACGCCTTATGATGAAGACCACATACCATTTTAGTAGCCTTCCTCTGGACCGACTCAATCCTTTTTACATATTTTTTAAGGTGTGGCCTCCAGAATTGTACACAATATTCTAAATGAGGTCTCACCAGAGTCTTATACAGAGGCATCAATACCTCCTTTTTCCTACTGGCCGTATCTCTCCCTATGCAACCTAGCATCCTTCTAGCTTTCGCCGTCACCTTTTCAACCTGTTTGGCCACCTTAAAATCATCACATATAATCACACTCAAGTCCCGCTCTTCTGTCGTGCACATAAGCTCTTCACTCCCTAATCTGTACCATACCCTTGGGTTCTTGCAGCCTAAATGCATGACCTTGCATTTCTTAGCATTAAATTTTAGCTGCCAAATTTCAGACCATTCTTCAAGCTTTGCGAGGTCTTTCTTCATGTTATTCACATCATCCGGTATGTCTACTCTATTGCACATTTTGGCATCATCTGCAAAGAGGCAAATCTTACCCGACAACCCTTCAGCAATATCGTTTATAAAAATATTAAAAAGAACAGGCACAAGAAAAGAACCTTGAGGCACACCACTGGTAGCATCGTTTTCTTCAAAGCAATCTCCATTGATCACTACCTTCTGTCGCCTTCCACTCAACCAGTTCTTGACTCAGCCTGTCACTTTGAGACCCATCCGAGGGCACTCAGTTTATTTATAAGACGTCTGTGTGGAACACTGTCAAAGGCTTTGCTAAAATCTAAATACACCACATCTAGCACACTCCCTCTATCCAATGCTCTGGTCACCCAGTCAAAGAAATTGATCAGATTTGTCTGACAAGACCTACCTCTAGCGAATCCATGTTGCTTCCAGTCCTGTATTCCACAGGATTCCAGAAACTTCACCATTCTCTATTTCAAAAGTGTTTCCATTAATTTGCTTACCTACTAATTTGCTTACCTACTTCTTCCTTACTTTCACTTTTGTGAAGAGGGCAAGGGAGGCGGGGAAGGGAGAGCGTGAGCTTTGCATTGGAGGGTGGAGAGGTGTTGGTGTCCAGGGTGGTCCGCCCCTTCCCCCCCCATTACTATACCACAGCTTCCAAACTATGAAGTGTGAGGTGTCCTCTGCAGGCATAGGGGCTATTGGGGTGGCATACAGTTGGATCCAGTAGGTTTTGGAGGGCTCACCATACACCATAAGGAGGATATGGTGAGGTGTGTACTTGGGACTTTTTATGTGAAGTTCACTACAGTGTCCCCCTAGGCTGCCCCACTGCTCTGCTCGGATGTTTGTGTGGCCAAGGTACTGAAGGGGATAGACTTAGCAGATAAGGACAGGTTGTTCACCCTCTCCAAGGTAGGGAGAATGAGAGGGTTATCTCTAAAGTTAAAAGGGGATAGATTTCATACGAACGTAAGGAAGTTCTTCTTCACCCAGAGAGTGGTAGAAAACTGGAACGTTCTTCCGGAGGCTGTTATAGAGGAAAACACCCTCCAGGGATTCAAGACAAAGTTAGACAAGTTCCTGCTGAACCGGAACGTACGAAGGTAGGGCTAGTCTCAGTTAGGGCAAATGTAAGGAAGTTCTTCTTCACCTAGAGAGTGGTGGAAAACTGGAACGCTCTTCCGGAGGCTGTTATAGAGGAAAACACCCTCCAGGGATTCAAGACAAAGTTAGACAAGTTCCTGCTGAACCGGAACGTACGCAGGTAGGGCTAGTCTCAGTTAGGGCAAACGTAAGGAAGTTCTTCTTCACCCAGAGAGTGGTGGAAAACTGGAACGCTCTTCCGGAGGCTGTTATAGAGGAAAACACCCTCCAGGGATTCAAGACAAAGTTAGACAAGTTCCTGGTGAGCAAAAGCTTACGCTGGTAGGGCTAGTCTCAGTTAGGGCAAATGTAAGGAAGTTCTTCTTCACCTAGAGAGTGGTGGAAAACTGGAACGCTCTTCCGGAGGCTGTTATAGAGGAAAACACCCTCCAGGGATTCAAGACAAAGTTAGACAAGTTCCTGGTGAGCAAAAGCGTACGCTGGTAGGGCTAGTCTCAGTTAGGGCAAATGTAAGGAAGTTCTTCTTCACCTAGAGAGTGGTGGAAAACTGGAACGCTCTTCCGGAGGCTGTTATAGAGGAAAACACCCTCCAGGGATTCAAGACAAAGTTAGACAAGTTCCTGCTGAACCGGAACGTACGCAGGTAGGGCTAGTCTCAGTTAGGGCAAACGTAAGGAAGTTCTTCTTCACCCAGAGAGTGGTGGAAAACTGGAATGCTCTTCTGGAGGCTGTTATAGGGGAAAACACCCTCCAGGGATTCAAGACAAAGTTAGACAAGTTCCTGGTGAGCAAAAGCTTACGCTGGTAGGGCTAGTCTCAGTTAGGGCGCTGGTCTTTGACCAGAGGGCCGCTGCGTGAGCGGACTGCTGGGCATGATGGACTAACCCAGCAGCGGCAGTTCTTATGTTCAGTCTACTAGAAATGCTGGTCCCTCCTACCTCCCAATGGCTGTTTTGTGCATTTTTTCATTTGGATGTGCTGTTTTTAAAAAAATGGTTTCAAAAAGATGAATGTACAGAACACATTTTAGAAAAAAACAAGATAGGTGTTTTAAGGTTTTTAAAAATGGTCTTGTTCGCTTCTGAATTTTTTTTTTTGCCTGTTCTCAAATATCTAAACTTGGATTTAGACGTCGTATTGAAAATGTCCCTCCACATCCACTAACCGAACTGACCTGCTTTCTTTCCAAAGCCCATGAACTTACTGCATAAGTACTGAGGTTAAGCAGTTAATCTAATCTAATCTAATCTAATCTAAACCTTAAGTTTATAAACTGCATCATCTCCATGAGAATGGAGCTCGACACGGTTTACAAGAACTTAAAATAGTGGGTAGAGAAGAAGAAAAAGGATGACATGAACTTATGTGTAGAAGAGGGGAGAGAAAGGGGGGAAGGATAGAGTTACAATTCGCTGAAAAGCCAGGTTTTCAGTTGTTTAATGAGATACTACTCAAGATCCCAGTCCACAGCTTAATTACAACTCTTGTCTTTTTCCATCTTTTTATTCCCCCTTTTTGGCAGGGCACTCCCTGCAAAGGCCAGGGTCTGTCTTCAGAAGCAAGCCATATGAAAAACCTACTAGCTGGGGAACAGCTCCAGCTGTAAGACCGCAAGGGATCGTTCACACAGTCTCTCCAACAAAATCTCCACATGATGAATGTTTGTTCCAAACCAGAAATATATTTTATTAAAGGAAAAAGGATCAGCAGTACAGTACAAAGAGTCCACAACAGAGATGAAATGGTCTGTAGATTTATGTAGTCCAAATTTTCACAAAAATAGACAGTCAACGGCAAAGATATAAGAACTGCCAAACTGGTCCATCAAACACAGTCTCCTGTTTCTAAAAATGACCAGTCCACAATCCCAAAGATTAATAATAATAATAACTTTATTCTTATATACCGCCAACAATCTTGCGACTTCTAGGCGGTTTACAATAAAGAGAAACTGTACATACAGCGAATTACAGAGTATAGCAGTGTACTTCTGAAAATTAGATAGATCCACGCTGCCTATCTCCAGGGAGTGGCTTTCACGAAGCCTACCTTGTTAACAATGGTTTATGGGCTTTTCCTCCAGGAATCTGTGTAAACCTTTTTCAAAAAAACAGATGTGCTAATGCTTTCACCTCATGCCCAGACAACAAATGCCAAAGCTTAGTTGTGCATTGAGTGAAAAATATTTTTCCTATTTGTTTTAAAAGTGCTAAGTCTTTGCTTTTTTTTTTTTTTTGGGTGGGGGGGGAGGGGAGGGGGGAAGGGAAGAGAAAAACCAACCTGTGTTTGTCCCTTAACTCAGCATTTTATATACTGGTATTATATTTCCCCTCAGCCATCTCTTCTCCAATTTTCAAGGTTCTTAGGTAGTTATAGGAAAATTATAGTCCCCCCAAGGATTTCCTTGAAGGCCTCTATCCCTCTGTATCCTGAATCTTCTTTTTATGTAGAAAGAATTGCTAGCACGTACTGTAATATATCTGGTGTCCACAGTCTCCAACACAATTCAATAGCAGTGGATGTGTTAGTGAAACTTCACAGCAGTGCACACCATTAATCTGATAATACGACGTTATTCAGAGTAGTGAAGACGCGGAAGGATTGCGAAGACCTGCAACGTGACATAAACACGCTCGAGGAATGGGCGTAAAAAGGTAGAAAAACACTGCACTAACTGATTTAGCACACGCTAAATGCTAAGACAGCCATTATATTCCTGTAGGCATCTTAGCATATAGCAAACGTTAAAAAGACCCCACGGTGTACAACACCCAGGAATGTCTATACATGGTTATGAATGCATAATTTTACAAAAGACCTCTACTGTGAATTAAAAAAAACAACTTTGCATGTGGAAAAATAGTTTTAAAATTATCCCTCTTCCTTGTGGTGTACTGTATATTCATTTCTTCTTCTTGTCTTTTAAGAGAACAAAAGAGCAATCTAACTCAGCAGTTAGGCCCGGATTCTGTAAACTGCATCCCGATTATAGGTGTAGCTGTAGGGGTGGGGGAGTTCTTTGGGGGGTCCGGCAGGAGGGGTTGGGCTCCCTCCTGCCGCAATCATACAGGGGGGTGGTCTTCAGGCAAGAGGGGTTGGGCTCCCTCCTGCTGCGATCGTACGGGGGTGGAGGGTGGGCGGTCTTTTGGCAGGAGGAATTGGGCATCCCTCCTGCCTCATTTGTTTAGGGGGAGGGGTTGAGACTGGCAGCCGTGGCCGCTATACTAATCGCGGCAGGGCGATCCCTTGTCGCGATAAGTATAGCGGCTGCGTCTACAGTAACCCGGTTCTGTAACCAACGTCTGTAACGTGGACGTCGGTTACAGAATTGGGTTTATTTTGGGTGGGCCTAGGCCCGATTCTGTATAGGACGCCCTTCCTCATGTCCAAATACATGTTATGGGGGAACTCACTGACACTAAATAAAATCTCCACGGATTGTTTGTGGTTCCAGCAGAGAGTGCTCTCATGTTGTTCCTGCATCTGGTTTGCTTCAGCTCATTCTGTAGTCACAATACCCACAGAGGTTTATATTCCTTTAGTTGGATGGCTGTTTAACTTCTCTCTGTCCTTCAGTATAACTGCTATTATTCTTTATTGCATATAATATACCGCCTATTTTGCCGGGAAAGTCAAAGTGGTTTACAATAAAATGATATAAAAAGAATTAAAAGCAGTACACATCTGGAATACTGTGTACAATTCTGGAGGCCACATTACCACAAAGATGTGCTGAGAGTTGAGTCGGTTCAGCGAATGGCCACCCGGATGGTCTCAGGACTCAAGGATCTCCCGTATGAGGAACGGCTGGGTAAGTTGCAGCTGTACTCACTCGAGGAACGCAGAGAGAGGGGAGACATGATCGAGACGTTCAAATATGTCACGGGCCGTATCGAGGTGGAAGAAGATATCTTTTTTCTTAAAGCTCCTGGCGGCTACAAGAGGGCATCCGTTGAAACTCAGGGGTGGGAAATTTCATGGCGGTTGATCGCTGGAATAGTCTTCCACTACAGGTAATTGAGGCCAGCAGCGTGCCAGATTTTAAGAAAAGATGGGATTGGCATGTGGGATCTCTTCATTGAGGTAGTTAGGGGGTGGGCCATTAGGGTGGGCAGACTGGGTGGGCCGTGGCCCTTTTCTGCCGTCACGTTCTATGTTTCTATTTGGCATGTGGGATCTCTTCATGGAGGTAGTTAGGGGGTGGGCCATTAGGGTGGGCAGACTGGGTGGGCCGTGGCCCTTTTCTGCTGTCATGTTCTATGTTTCTATTTGGCATGTGGGATCTCTTCATGGAGGTAGTTAGGGGGTGGGCCATTAGGGTGGGCAGACTGGGTGGGCCGTGGCCCTTTTCTGCTGTCATGTTCTATGTTTCTATTTGGCATGTGGGATCTCTTCATGGAGCTAGTTAGGGGGTGGGCCATTAGGGTGGGCAGACTGGATGGGCCGTGGCCCTTTTCTGCCGTCACGTTCTATGTTTCTATTTGGCATGTGGGATCTCTTCATGGAGGTAGTTAGGGGGTGGGCCATTAGGGTGGGCAGATTGGGTGGGCCGTGGCCCTTTTCTGCTGTCATGTTCTATGTTTCTATTTGGCATGTGGGATCTCTTCATGGAGGTAGTTAGGGGGTGGGCCATTAGGGTGGGCAGACTGGGTGGGCCGTGGCCCTTTTCTGCTGTCATGTTCTATGTTTCTATTTGGCATGTGGGATCTCTTCATGGAGCTAGTTAGGGGGTGGGCCATTAGGGTGGGCAGACTGGATGGGCCGTGGCCCTTTTCTGCCGTCACGTTCTATGTTTCTATTTGGCATGTGGGATCTCTTCATGGAGGTAGTTAGGGGGTGGGCCATTAGGGTGGGCAGACTGGGTGGGCCGTGGCCCTTTTCTGCTGTCATGTTCTATGTTTCTATTTGGCATGTGGGATCTCTTCATGGAGGTAGTTAGGGGGTGGGCCATTAGGGTGGGCAGACTGGGTGGGCCGTGGCCCTTTTCTGCTGTCATGTTCTATGTTTCTATTTGGCATGTGGGATCTCTTCATGGAGGTAGTTAGGGGGTGGGCCATTAGTGTGGGCAGACTAGATGGGCCGTGGCCCTTTTCTACCATCAGTTTCTATGTTTCTAAATTCATAAAATAATAGGAAAGACACGTTCATTCAAGAAACATTATACATAAGAGGATTTAGTCAAGGTCACCGTGCTCCATTTATCCAAAACTTGGAAAATAAAGATTCCTTTATATTAAGCTCTAGTTTGAAAAAATATCTTTTCAACAATGCATGAAACTTAGTTGTATGATTTCTCAAGTCAAATAAAATTCGGTAGCCCATTCCATATGATTTGGCTCCCGATATATCGGAAGGTACAGTTTAAGGGCTCCTTTAACTAAACTGCGATAGCATTTTTAGCGCGTGCAGAATTTTACCGTGCGCTAAACCCGCGCTACGCAGCTAGAACTAACGCCAGCTCAATGCTGGCATTAGCGTCTAGCGCGCGTGGCAATCTAGCAAGCGCTAAGTGCACTCTAAAACCGCTATCACAGCTTCGTCAAAGGAGCCAATGTTGCCTTTAAGAGTTTATATGGAAATTTTTTTTCCATTGCTTCCTTTTCTTTTCATTCTTATCGCCTCCAGTCTACGAGGAATATCCATAAATTCAAATTAATATTCCCTTCTGTAAGAGGGATTAAAACTTTAGGTAAGCTTTCACATTCTTTGGCATTCGCTAGGGTGAAAAGTTGGAATGGTCTTCCTTCAATTATCAGAACTTCATGAAAATCTTCTCGTTAAATTCAAGACCAAACTAAAAACATTTCTATTTCAAGATGCATATCATAACCTCTAAACACCTCCTTCCCCAAAACCAGCAAAATCATCTCAACCGCTTTTACGAAACGACCCTATTCCTGATGTCTCATCCCCACCTCCTCCCTTTCTTTTAAATTTCGTTTTAATAATGCACTTATTGACCCTTCCTTCTCCTTATTACCCTCAAATTCATGTAAGTTCTTGTTTATCGTCATTTTAATGTTCACTTCTCCCTCATATATATATATATTTATTATTTTACCTTTTATTTCTTTTTTTTTTCTTTTTTAGCATTGTAAACCGGCCAGATACATGCTGATGGTCGGTATATTAAACCAGTGGTTCCCAACCCTGTCCTGGAGGAACACCAGGCCAATTGGGTTTTCAGGCTAGCCCTAATGAATATGCATGAAGCAAATTTGCATGCCTATCACTTCCATCATATGCAAATCTCTCTCATGCATATTCATTAGGGCTAGCCTGAAAACCCGATTGGCCTGGTGTTCCTCCAGGACAGGGTTGGGAATCACTGTAATTAAACACAATAAAACTTGAAACTTGAAATTTTTAACTGATAGTTGAAGGAGGATACTTTTTAAGTTTCTTCTAGTTAATGACGGAATGCTAATTTTCTCTCTTTCTTTTTAATTTTATTACTGTTATATTAATGTATTTTTATCTTATTCTTTTGTTAACCAGTTCGAGTCCCTCATGGGAATGACCCGGTATATAGATTAGATTTGAACACTCCAAAATAATTTGATAGACGTTCTGAGCAGTGGGGTGCTAACACCAGCAGAAGGAGAGTCTAAAAATGAATAAATATGGGCCTGTCCACTTTACCTGAATTTCATTGCCAATCATCATCTCCCAAGGGCCATAGTGACCCTTTTCTTGTCGAAAGAATTGGATGGCTTCTGAGAACGCCTGGACTTCGCACGTTGTCGTCTTGAAAAAGTCTTTAAAGGAAACAGGGACAAATGTTAAGTCCTATAGAGAAAATAGTGGGCATGTCTTTTAGTATTGCATTTTACACACCTGAATCAACAGCCAAGCTGAAGGCGATACATAAGTTAATCCAATTATAAGTTATCTTTGACAAGCTTTTGAGAATTATCTGTCAAAGTCACATTAAGGGCTCCTTTAACTAAACTGCGCTAGAGGTTTCTAGCCCGGGCTGATGAGGCCAATGCGACAGCGCTCATAGAATTCCTGTGAGCGTCAGAACATTTACCTCGCCAGCAGCGCTAAAAACTGCTAAAAACCCTGCATAAGTTAGTCTAATAAAAAGGCAGCACCTAGTTAATGACTCTATTTCTATACTAATCATTAAGCCCGTTATATTAACGGGTGCTAGAATATATGTATGTCTGTCTTTCTGTCTCTCTCCATCCCACTGTCTCTCTCTCTCCCTGGCTCCCTTTCTCTGTCTTTCTGTCCCTCTCCCTACCCCTGTGTCTTTCCTCCTTTCTTTCTGTCTCCCTCCCTCCTGCTGTCTGTCTGTCATTCATTCCCTGCATTTCCCTGTGCAGCTGCAACAGCATTTCCCTCCCCCTCCAGGTCCCTGTGCAGCAGGAATCAGCATTTTCCCCCACCCCCCTTCCCTACTCTTAGCACGACGTGGCCTGCTCCTTTTGGCCCCTCCCCCTTCCCTCCCGCGGTGTAGCATGCTCCAAGGGCCCCCCCTTCCCTTATCGTGTTTCCCACAGGCAGGCCAAAGTACCCTTTTTTGTTTCTGTTTCCCTCCCTTGCATGGCTGCCTGCCTAGTTCCATTGAGCGGCGAGCGGCTGGAGTCTCTTTCGGCGCTTCCCTGCCCGGCCTGTGGTCTGGCCTGCTCAAGGCGAGTGTCGCAGCGTTTCCTGTCGATCCCCGCCAGCGTCGGAAGCCTTCTCCAACGCCGGTGCGGCTCATGAGAGGAGCCGACACCGCGATCTGGAGAGCAGGGAGTCTACATCTCACAGATCAGAGATCACGGAAGCACGCAGTTGAGTGTGCATGCGCGGTTAGGGTTTTATTATATAGGATATTCATATGGACTAACATGCATTCCAAATTCTCATAAATGATATGTCATTCTAAAATACAAGAAGTAAACCAGTAGAAATTGCAATTAGACTAAAAACATGGATATCTATGCATGTTCAGGAGCAAGTTTAAATGTTAATGTGTAAAATATGCATGTATTTTACAAACTAGATAGGCAAATCACAACTCAGCCATTATTCCATCGAAACTACTACTACTACTATTTATCACTTCTATAACGCTAAAAGGCATAGTCCCTGTTCAGAAGAACTTACAATCTAACTTGGACAGACAGACTTAATCAATAAACATGTCTAAATCCATTTTGGGCCTAAGTTGTTGTCGTTCAAAGTTGGACATGTCTAAAGTCCATTCTCTTGGAAAAATACATCCAAAATTTTTTTGTTTTGGGGGGGAGGCAAAATCGTCTACTTGTACGACCAGCCTTTTGATCGTCCAGAGCGCTAAGTCGTCTATCGTTATACCCCATTCTCATCCAAAAATTTGTCCAAGTCAAAAACGCCTAGAACAAAACCTTTTGGATGTGGGCGGGGTCAGGAAAGTGATGGACTGGACACCCAGACATGGCAACAGAATAGTGGGGCACCTTAAAGGGCACTGCTGTGAACTTCACAAAACGGGTGCCACATAAACCTCTCACCACAAATTCCTTGCAGGTCATGGTGAGCCCCCAAAACCTACTAGACCCACCTGTCTACCACCCCAATAGCCCTTATAGCTGCAGGTGCCACCTATGTGGCAGTGGAAAATGGTTTTGGTAGGTGCACATGTTTGACCATGAATGCAGTGGCTAGAGTGGCTTATGGGCCTGGGTCCTCCTCTCTATGGTTCACTAGCCCACCCCTTAGACTACTTAAGCCACCTCTGTGCAGCTCTACTAGGCTTTCCTATGCCAGGTGCTGATGTTCTGGAGGTAGATATGTATGCTTTTATTCTGATCTTTATGGCGGGGGGGGGGGGGGACAGTGATCACTGGGGGAGTGTGTGGGGGTCTGTACTTTGTCCCTGCAGTGGTTATCTGGTCACTTTGGATACGTTTTTGCAACTTAGACCTGTTTTTAGAAGGCCTAAGTCACAACTTTGGCAGTTTGGTTAAACTTTCGGTTATACTTGCAGTACGATTAAATCTAGGTCGGCCCACATCCCGCCCAAATACTGCCCTCACCACTCCTTTCAGCTCTGGGCGTACAGCAGCACTGAAAAGGCGTAAGCTGTTTTTAGATACGTCTAAAACCCGTTTCAATTATCAGCACTTGGATGACTTGTCTTTTAGATCGTCCAAGTACCGATTTAGGCTGGTTTTTAGACGTATTTGGATTTTGATTATGAGCCCCGTAACATATAGGTCTGGGGATGTAGAACGCTAGGCGAGAGGAGATAGTTGAAAGAAGTCTCGAAGAAGTGGGCTTTTAACATGGACTTGAAGAATGCAAGAGATGAAGCCCGTGTTCAGAACACGCCTACATGTCGATTCCATAAAGGTGCACACCTTTTTTTCATTGTGTGTACTTGAACATGCGTAAACTTGTGGTATAATTTAATAAAACCTTCCTAGGCGCATAAAACATGGTTTTACACTTACTGGTTCTCCCTATCTCCACCCAAGTGGGTCCAGGTCTTAAAAGACATACTGTAGGTCTATTTTTGCGGAGAAAGGGCTATATTTAACCCTGTTCTTCCTTTCGAATGCCACATTTCTTAGCACTGAAACCCACTCTAAAGCCAAACCCTTCCATGCCTTCGGAGGTTGGCATCGATCATCCTCCCTCTGTGCCAGCACCACACTGGTTCTCCTCGTGACGTGCCCCACCACACCAGCCCTGCCGGACTGCAAGTGTGGGCTCTGCTTCTGCTCCTCACTGCATAGCTCTTCAGCAATACCATTTTGTTAATGTCCACTTCAATGCGTCAAAGCATTCTAAAATACAGTACATTTATATGAAATACGCTATGTTTATATTGTGTTGTCTTAGTATTACAATAGTGTTGTCTTTTTTCCCCAGTGAAAACACCGCACTACATTACATTACAGATTTCTATTCCGCCATTACCTTGCGGTTCAAGGCGGATTACAAAAGATTTATGAAAAAAAGGGGGGTTACAATGGAAGAACATTACCGTAGTCATTACTAAAGTTGTAACGAGTAGATCATTTGTCATTTCAAGAGTTGTAAAGGGTTGAACATCTGTCAGGATCTGAATGGTAAAAAGTGGAGAGGAGTGGAAGAAATTAGGAGGGTAGGGAAACTAAGGAAGATCATTTGTTGTTTTTCAGGTTGTATAGTGGAAGAACATTTGTCCTTTCTAGAGTTGTAGAGAGTAGGTCCTTTGTCATTCTAAGAGTTGTAAAGAGTGGATCATATCAGGATTGTTTCAGAAATTTCTTGAAGAGTATGGTTTTTAGTTCTTTTCTGAATATCTTGTAGTCTGTGGTGGTTATCAGTAGGTTAGAGATCTGGTTATCTAGTTTTGCGGCTTGAGTGGCTAGGAGGCCATCGTATAGTTTTTTTCGTTTTACTTCTTTGATCGGGGGGTATGAATGGGGAGTGCGTTTTTCTGTGTCTGGTTGAGGTTGCTTGGATGAGGCGATTGTTTAGATAGGATGGGCTGTCTCCATATTTGGTTTTAAATAACATACCGTAGAATTTAAATAGTATTCTTTCTTGGATTGGTAGCCAGTTTGAGTTTATGTATGCTTCTGTGATATGGTCGTGTTTCCTCAGTGAATAGATGAGTCTCAGAGCTGTATTTTGGATTGTTTGTAGTTGCTTGGTCATAGTAGTGGGGCAGGGGAGGTAGAGGATGTTGCAGTAATCTAGCACTATAGCACTATGAATCCCAGATTAGAGACAGGAAGCTAAAACATTCAGACTGTCCTTTGATTCCTGCTTGATCAACGGTGAGCCAAAGAGAAACAAGCCCCGGTGAAATCTAAATGAAGTAGAAATAGCCATTATCTTCAAAGTGGTTGGTGTGCAATGCAAACTCAAATAGCAGGGACAGAGGCTAGGAATGATCGAGGATTACCAACATGAAAATCACATCATCCTGCACTAGTTCACCTGATCTTTAGTTTTCAGGAAACAAGGCCACAAAATTAATTTCCTATTCTCTTTGGGGTTTCACATTAAAATATTTTCTCTGAGGTTACGCCACAAAACACAGCCAGGTCTCGGACTTATATTAAAATCAACCACTAGGAGGCAAGATTGTGCAGAGGCTCGGCTTTTGCAGAACGAAGTGAAAACTGTCAAAGCAGTAAAGAAGTGAAACTCTGCGACTGGCCCAGATGTTTTTATTTTTAGAAGATGCTTCTGTCCTAGACGGAAGAGATGAAGGGAGAAAATTAAAGGCAACTTTCCGTCCTTGGTTTCCATTTTTCGGATGCCTCACTTTTTTGGCTATAAGGTTGCTTTGCCAGCTCTGGTGTCCTCTAGAAATCATTTCACAGGATTGCACATTAGAGAACTGGGGTGTCACTGTATTGGAAACACCCCAAGACCATGAAGGTATATACTATAAGAACATAAGATTTGCCGCTGCTGGGTCAGACCAGTGGTCCATCGTGCCCAGCAGTCCGCTCATGTGGCGGCCCTTAGGTCAAAGACCAGTGCCCTATTTGAGTCTAGCCTTACTTGTGTATGTTCTGCTCCAGTAGGAACTTATCCAACCTTGTCTTGAATCCCTGAAGGGTGTTTCCCCCTGTAACAGCCTCCGGAAGAGCGTTCCAGATTTCTATCACTCTCTGGGAGAAGAAGAACTTCCTTACATTTGTATGGAATCTATTCCCTTTTAACTTTAACAAGTGTCCTCTCGTTCTCTCCACCTTGGAGACGGTGAATAATCTCTCTTTCTCTACTAAGTCAATTCCCTTCAGTATCTTGAATATTTTGATCCTGTCCCCTCTGTCTCCTCTTTTCAAGGGAGAAGAGGCCCAGTTTCTCTAGCCTCTCATTGTATGGCAACTCCTCCAGTCCCTTAACCATTTTTGTCGCTCTTCTCTGGACCCTTTTGAGTAGAACAATGTCCTTTTCCATGTATGGCCACCAGTGTTGGACACAGTATTCCAGGTATTGGTGCACCATGGCCCGGTACAGCGGCATGATAACCTTTTTAGATCTGTTTGTGATCCCCTTCTTAATCATTCCTAGCATTCTGTTTGATCTTTTCGCCGCTGCCACACATTGCGCGGATGGTTTCATTCATTTGTCTACCAGTACTCCCAAGTCTCTTTCCTGGGGGCTCTCTCCGAGTATAGCTCCGGACATCCTGTATTGATGCATACGATTGGAACAGCATTAATGCACTTTTCAAACTGTTATCTATTTACTGCTGTTGACTTGATTCATGACAGGGTAAGTTACATAAGAATGGCCTTACTGGGTCAGACCAATGGTCCATCAAACCCAGTAGCCCATTCTCACGGTGACCAATACCCCAAGGAGTAGCAATATTCCTTACAGAATCTCAAAGAATAGCAAGATTCCGGAATTCCAAAGAGTAACAACATTCTAGAACCCCAAAGAGTAGCAGGGTTCCGGAATCCCAAGAGCAACAACATTCCATGCTACCAATCCAAGGCAAGCAGTTGCTTCCCCCATGTCTTTCTCAATAATAGACTATGGACTTTTTCCTCCAGGAACTTGTCCAAACCTTTCTTAAAACCTGCTACGCTATCCGCAATTAACGCGTTCCAGAGCTCAACTATTCTCCGAGTGAAAAAAAAATTCCCTCCTATTGGTTTTAAAAGTATTTCCCTGTTTGGGGAGAGACGTTACAAAGGCAGAGGCATACTGCAGTTATGACACAGCACTGCCTCTAATAATGGCATCTGAACGTTAATGATGCCAAAACAAAGCTGGCAAAAAAAACGCACATTTGTTTTATTCATGATTGAACAAGGCATCCAGGCTTACTGCCAGCTGAAAATAATGGAGATATTTAGGCTCTGTAGAAGAATAAAGACTTATTTTAAGCCGTGGATATGTTGTCATCAGCAGGTAAGGGGGAAATTCTAAAACCAGCCCCTAAACGTAGGCACCGGTTCATTGAAGAACGCCGTTAGAAACAGCAAAATAAGTTGAGGTTGAAGTGCCTACCAGCGCCTAAATAAAAGGTGCCAGAATCACACCTAAATAGGCGTTTTAGGCCGCCTGCCAAAGTAGGTGTGGCCAATGCCGGAAGTACCGTTAGGCAGCCTAAAGAAATTCATGCAAAGATAGGTGCCAGAAATATAGGCCCGGAAAACCCTGGCCTACGTTTCTGGGCCTACATTTGGGTCCTATGTTTTCAGCGGACTAGGTCCTTTAGGTTTTTATGTGGATTACTTTATTTTATGTGGATCGCTCAATTGTACTTTTGGAACTTTGAAATTCTCAATGAAGTCCATTTCAGGAACATCGTCACTCCACAGTGTTTTTTGGTTTCTCTTGGATTTTCTTCTCTGTGGATTTCCTAGGGTCAATTTTTTTTTGTTTTTGTCTTGACTACATTTCTGGGGCCTCTCTTTCCCACAGGCATGATTCTGAAACCGGTGCTGATGCACGATTGACGCACGATTGATCGGTGCCCTTAGTGCTTATAGCCTAGAGCAGGGGTGCCCAAAACGTCGACTGCGCAAAAGTCCTGAGCTGAGCCTGGAGCTGGTACCGCCATGCCTCAAAACACAGACTGCAAAAAAGTCTGCCTGAAAACAGATAGTGAGGTCTGGTCCTAGCCAGACCTTAGAACAAAGCTCACATATAGTTAGCAGAAGAAACTGGCTTACCTCAGCTAAGCAAAATGCAAGGCGTATGCTGGGGCCACTTCTTCCTCTCACTCTCCTGAGCTTCTTACTGCGAGATCTCCCTGAATCACTCCATTCTGGGACATATGAATTCCTTACTGCCAGACTCAGAATCCTGCCCCCCATGACTCAGCAGAGTTGCCCCATCTTCCCTAAGGTGGCTTTACTCATAACCTCTGTGAGCTAGCACCCCCTGTTGTCTAATGGTGTAATTGCAGTACCCATGAACTACCGCCCCCTGCTTTATAGTGGTGTCATTGCAGTATCGGTGAGGGAGTGTCCCTCACTCCCTCACAAGGGGATAGAAAAAAATGAGCACATGCTCAGGGCCAAAGATGGACATAGGCAGGAAGAGAAGAAGAAAGGAGAAAAAAAAAACAAACAGCAAATGGACAGGAGGACCTGGAAAATAAGTTAAGATCACAGACAGAGGTAAATAGATTAGAAATATAAAATCACCAGACAACAAAGGTATGGAAAATGCTAGTTTGAGACCGCTACAGTTCTATTAAAATTTGTTTTGTTGAGAGCAGAGTAGCACCATAAGGCAGAAACAAGACAAAGTTTCAATGTGTACACAGATAACACAGCTGAAGTGTTAACCACTAACTGACAACTCCGATGAGGTCATTTCCGCACTGGGTACAGCTCTACAACGCTCTGCTATATTTATAGCAAACAGAGCCTCAAGTATACAGTCTCACATATCTGACTTCAGCATCATCTTCTACATACTATATAATAATCCCTATATGCATTGAAAATTGTTCCTAACCCAAGCTTGGTTTTTGCTATAGGTGCGCTAATGTTTTTAGCGTGCGCTGCCCCCCCCCCTGCGCTATGCGTAAAAACTAACGCCAGCTCAATGGTGAAGAGAGTGAAAAAGTTTCAAGTTTATTAAAAGTTTGTTGTACACGCAATGTCCAGTATGCTAGCAGTGTCTCACTTCCGGTTCACCACACAATTGTTTCCCACGTACTCAGCTTTATAGGACCCCCAGGGACCCCTGAAGAAGACTTTCTGTCGAAACGCGGACCGTGTTGGGTCCTGTATCCCTAGCGGACTAGGTCCTTTAAGGCTTTTATGTGGATGAATTTATTTTTATGTGGATGGAATTATTTTATGTGGATGATTTTAGTGGACCTTTGGAACTTTGATACTTTCAAATAAAGTCCATTTGGGAACATCGTCACTCCACAGAGTTTTTTTGGTTTTCTCAGATACAAAGACTGGCAAGATGCTTGAAACTTATGAAATGCAAAGCCGCGTGATGTGCTCCGATTGAAAAAGGAGAGTTTTCCTGCTGCTGGAGCTCTGCTCCAAGTCTGGTCTCTTGCAAACTTTTTTTTCTGAGAATTCAAGAAAACACGCTACATTATATTTAAATTAAGAAGCACCGAGAACATGCACGCATGGATGGATTAATGAGAGCGCGCCAACGTGGATGTAGCCAAGGGAAATCTTGCTTTATCAATCTACTGCATTTCTTTGAAGGGGTGAATGCACGTGTGGAGAAAGGTGAACCAGCCGATATTGTGGATTTGGATCTTTCAAAAGGCATTTGACATTTGTTAGAAAATCACGTGGCATTGTCGTATGACACAGTTTTATTTAGCATGTCTATGAGAGCTAAATGCCAAATATCTTTCAACAATAACAAACTTTTAATGATTTTGACAGGAGTTGCCATCCAACAAATCACGTATAATTGGAAGGATTGGAAAAGATTGAATTATAGTTTTTGGTGGAATTCAACGTGTCACTTGTATAAAATGGAAAGAGCGTTAGCAGTTCAAAAGGATGTTTTAATAAATTTAAGGATGTGTGGGAGCCATTAATAAAGTATTGTGATGAATAGTTATCATTTTTTCCTGTATAACATAAATGATTGTTTGGGGTGGGGGGTGAGTTTTTGATTTTCATCATTTGATATGAAGGAAAGAATAGATTATACTGTATTATATTATGTAGTTTATTTGATATTCACTAAATCCTTACAAATTTGGCTAAAGCACAAGACAAAATATCCAAACTGGATGTATTGGAGAAATACTTTGAAAATTTTTAAGGATCTCAAGTGCTCACAGCTAAAGGCCTGATGTATTTTTCAAGCCAATAACTATAGGGTGAGCTATCATCGGTCCTGTATATTCTCCTATTTTCTCAATTTTTTTTATCAAAGCATTATTTTCTTTTTTATTATTTTAAATATTTTAAATGTATTAAATATTGTACAAATCTTATTTTGCTTCATATAAATACTTTGCAGATCTTTTTTTGATTCATATACTGGTCTTCATTTAATAAATAAAAAGTACTCTCTCGTTCAAAAATATAGATTATGAACTTAGCTTCATGACGACGGAAGATCTCCATTTCGCTCATACTATATTTAGAAGAGCTTCATCAGGAAAAGCACCAGCAATAACACTGTTTATGCCGACAGCATTATAAAGTCGAAT
Organism: Geotrypetes seraphini; assembly: GCF_902459505.1. NCBI lineage: Eukaryota > Metazoa > Chordata > Amphibia > Gymnophiona > Dermophiidae > Geotrypetes > Geotrypetes seraphini. The sequence goes on from NC_047093.1 coordinate 127,140,823, forward strand.
TAATGGGAGACTGCATGTTACAGAGGCACGATGTGCCTATCTTATCGATAAGAAATTAGAAAGTCATGGGATAGGAGGTAATATCGTTTTGTGGATTGAGAAGTGGTTGAAAGACAAAAAATAGAGAGAAGGGTAAATAGTGGGGGTTCCCCAGGGGTCTGTGCTGGGACCGATGCTTTTTAGCATACTTATCAATGATCTAGATATGGGAATAACTAGTAAGATAATTAAATTTGCTGATGACACAAAGTTGGTTAAAGTTGTTAAATCGCATGAGGATTGTGAAAAATTGCAAGAGGACCTTGTGAGACTGGAAGACTGGGCATCAAACATAGAAACATAGAAACATAGAAAGATGACGGCAGATAAGGGCCATATAGCCCATCAAGTCTGCCCACACTATTTACCCACCCTCTTAAGTCTTCTGACCCCTTAAGTATAATTGTAATTATACTGTCACTCTACTGACCCGCTCATTCAAGTCCTAGTGACCCTATCCCTTGGCATGACCTCGTAGGGATCCCACATGGGTATCCCATTTGTTCTTGAAGTCTGGGATGCTGCGTGCCTCGACCACCTGCACTGGAAGCTTGTTCCAATGCTCAATCACTCTCTCCGTGAAGAAGTACTTCCTGGTGTCTCCACGAAACTTCCCTCCCCTGAGTTTGAGCGGATGTCCTCTTGTGGTCGAGGGTCCCCTGACAAGAAAGATATCCTCTTCCACCTCGACCCGTCCCGTGATGTACTTAAATGTCTCAATCATGTCTCCCCTCTCCCTACGCTCTTCAAGAGTGTAGAGCTGCAATTTGCTCAGTCTTTCCTCGTACGGGAGACCCTTTAGCCCCGAGACCATCCTGGTGGCCATCCGCTGAACCGACTCAATTCTGAGCACATCCTTACGGTAATGTGGCCTCCAGAATTGCACACAGTACTCAAAATGGCAGATGACGTTTAATGTGAACAAGTGCAAAGTGATGCATGTGGGAAAGAGGAACCCGAACTATAGCTACGTGATACTGGGTTCTGCGTTAGGAGTCACTGCCCGGGAAAAGGATCTAGGTGTCATCGTTGAGGATACGTTGAAACCCTCAGCTCGATGTGTTGCGGCAAATAGAATGTCAGGAATTATCAGGAAAGGAACGGCAAACAAAGACGAAAATGTTATAATGCCCTTGGATCGCTCTATGGTACGACCACAACTTGAATACTATGTACAGTTCTGGTCGCCATATCTCAAAAAAAAATGCAGCAGAATTAGGAAAGGTACAGAGAAGGGCGACGAAAATGATATAAGGTTTGGGACAACTTCCCTACGAGGAAAGGCTAAAGCGGCTGGGGCTCTTCATCTTGGAGAAGAGACGGCTCAGGGGTGATATGATGGAGGTCTATAAAATAATGAGTGGAGTGGGAAGGGTAGATGTGAAAAAAATATTAGGACTAGGGGGGGCATGCAATGAAGCTAATAAGTAGTAGATTTAAAACAAACCGGAGAAAATATTTCTTCACACAATGTGTAATTAAGCTCTGGAATTTGTTGCCGGAGAATGTAGTGAAATCAGTTAGCTTAGCAGGGTTTAAAAAAAAGGCTTTGATAATTTCCTTAAAGAGAAATCCATAGGCCATTATTGGGATGGCTTGGGGAAGTCCATTGCTTATTCCTAGGATAAGCAACTTAAAATCTGTTTTACTACTTGGGATCTAGATAGGTACTTGGGACCTGGGTTGGCCTCTGTTGGAAACAGCATACTGCGCTTGATGGACCTTCGGTCTGTCCCAGTATGGCAGTTTCTATGTTACTATATTCCTACTCTCTTAACAGCTTAATAAAGAAATCACCAATATTAAGTTGCAGGCAGCAATCCAGCAGCAAGATGGGGGGCTAACTGGTCTTTTGCACTCTCACATGTTTGATTATTTCCCAGTTGGTGAGAAGCTTTTTTGTGTGTACTTGGTGCAAAGAGCTCCTAGCACTCAGGAACAAGTCCAAGCCCTGGAAGCTAGAATAGGAAACTAGGAGTAGAACATATATACATATACATATATATAAGAACATAAGAATTTGCCTGCACTGGGTCAGACCAGAGGTCCATCGCGCCCAGCAGTCCGCACCCGCGGCGGCCCATCAGGTCCATGACCTGTCATGTTATCTTGATTTAGCCCTATAGCCCCCTTGTTTTCATCTATACTCTTTCCATACTCTTATCTACCCTTATCTGTATCCCTCAATCCCCCTATCCTTCAGGAATCCATCCAATCCCTCTTTGAATCCCCGTAGCGTACTCTGCCCGACCACTTCCTCCGGGAGCGCGTTCCATGTGTCCACAACCCTCTGTGTGAAGAAGAACCTCCTGGCATTGGTTCTAAACTTCTCCCCTTCCAGTTTCTCCGAGTGCCCTCTTGTGCCTGTGGTTCCCCATAGTTTGAAGAATCTATCCTTGTCTACCATCTCCATGCCCTTCATGATCTTGAAAGTTTCTATCATGTCCCCCCTAAGCCTCCTCTTTTCCAGGGAGAAGAGTAGCAGAGACAGAGAGAGAGATTTAAAGAGGACATAGTAGAGAAGTCTCACCTCCAGTCTTGCAACCTCTTTTGCTGTCATGAAGGAGAAAGGTCTCCTGAAGGGAGAGAATCACTGTGGGGAGGCAGGAAGTGGCTATTGTAGCCATAACATGCCCTCCAAGGGATACAGTATCCTTTCCCACCAAGGATGTGTCTCCAGGGGCTTCTGCTCAGGAGGGAAGGGTTAAGACAGCCATAGTTGAAGATTTGACCATTAGGCATGTAGATAGCTGGGTGGCTGGTGGGTGTGAGGATCGCTTAGTCACTTGCCCGCCTAGTGCAAAGGCGGAAGGTTCCATACATCACCAAAATAAGGTTTTGGGCAGTGCTGAAGAGAAAATCTCAGATCCTTCAGCATGCATTTCACAGTTTGGGGGCAAAAAGCAAAAATGTTCAGCTTCAAGTAATGGCATTACCAAATAATTCTGTAAACATGTCCTCGTTGTCTGAGCTGAACAACTGATGCTAAGAATGGAGGCTACAAATTCAGCCTAAGTTTCAATATCAAGAACAACACCTTAAATCTAACTCGATATTCCACAGCTAACCATTGAAGGTGCACCATATGGGTTACCATACATCTGGATTTACTCAGACATCTCCTCTTTTTAGAGGACTGTCCAGGCCTCTAGATAAGTTTCTAAAACTTGGCAATTTGTCTGGGTTTTAGACTCTCTCTGAATCCAACCTAATTTTTTTTTAACCTATGAGCAGGCAGCGGGGGTCACCCGAGGATGGAAGCCTCATCAATCGTGGTCCCACCGTGGTCTGGGGCAAGAGCTCCAGTTGTGAGCTGCTGAAGGCTTGTTTGACACTGGATGGAGGTGGAAAGAAAGGCCCCGGTTCTGCCTGAGCTCAGGGCCACTTCCGGAAGATATCAGCGCATCATCCTATCTGCACATGCTCAGAGGCCCTCCAGACAAGGCCCCAAACTCAGGCAGAGACAGGACCTTTCCTGCCACCTCCATCCAAATGAGCCTCCAGTGGTTCACAACAGGTGCTCCTATCCTTAGACCACCCATACCTACGGCAGGACTGCAATTGACATGGCTTCCACCCATGGGTGACCACTTGCTGCCACCAAAGAAGTACCCATCTCATGGGAGGGAGGGAAGAAAAGGTTTGTGTGGTGGTGGGGCCAGGTGGGACAGCGAGGGGCTGGGTTGGGGCCATATGTTCTCTTTTTTTTATTTAAGAAATATGATAACCCTATGTACCATGCAGGGGATTTTTAAAAGAATCCACACAGCCATATTTTGAACCAACTGCAAAACTTTGAGCTACAATGTCCATGTTATGTCACAAGTGCTTTACCAACTTCATACTGGTATGTTCGGAGAACTTTCCAAAACAGCTGTCACAGTTCTGCTAAGCTGCACGGTGATGGCCAGAATATTTTTTGGCAGGCGTGGCTGAGTCACAAGAAAAGAGAGATGACTGCTGATGCATTATTCTGTTTACACAGTAAGGTGCAACTTCACAGTAGCCTCTGTTTGCTGGCCGACTGCAAGATGAGTTGCGGCTCACGGGATCACCGGTGCTTATGATCCAAAGTTAAGTCTACTCATTTGCAGAAGCTATGCACATGAAAATTACATCTCTTGCAACATGTACAAAGGAAATCGACTGTGGGAAAAGTCTGAACAGGCCCCGGGGGTTTGTTTTTTTTGTGCTTCATTTTTAAGATTTCAGGTTCACATACCCTGTTGTTGCTCCTTCTGGTTTATTTTGGGGTTTCTTTTACCTTTGTGTTTGTTTATTTTGCTGGGGGATTTTGGTCCTAATACATTTAGAAAAAAAGGGAATAAGTGCCATTTTGTACGTTTTTAACATTTTTTTTACAATATCTAATTGGCGCAACACTGCTGTCAGACTGACTGAATGAATGATATCAGCTAACTCTTTTACCATTACAGTCAAACCTCGGTTTGCGAGTGTTTTGCAAGCAAAACGGTGACGGGACCGAATCGCGCGAGACAACGGCGCTCCGACAACTGAGCGCAAGGTTGACGGTGCGCCGAAGAAAAGCACTATTTTAAAGGGCTCCGACGGGGGGGGGGGGGGTGTAGGGTCCTCGCGGCATTCCCATGGCCAGTCTCTCTCTCCTCCTTCCTCTCCCCTCCAAACACAGCAGCCCCCCCTCTGGCATACCTACCTACCCTGCTAGCAGTGCTGGCCTGTTGAATCTCCTCCGTCTGTATGGCAGTTACAGCAACGCTATGGCTTATTCTAACTTTCTGTAATGGAACCCAGATACCTTTATATTATAGACTGTCACTGCCAAAAAAGGAGGCACCCGCTTACAGAATTGCCTCCAAAATGCGAAACGTTCCGAAAATGCATTCAAAAATAAGTAAAATGGCCTTTTTATTTCCCGCCTCCTCATTATGTTTGTTCAATGCATCTGCAGAAAATATTTTGCAGCCGCCTGGCTCTATGCAGCACGCTGTATGCTCGAAAAAGGCCCCTTGCCTACCGTGGTTCTGATGCCTGACACAGTCGTGCAGTACTGCTCCAAAGTGTTTCTGAGCGTCATCATCCTGGAAGGAATAGAAACTGTGCCTTGTGTAGGGATGCCAAAGGTAGACAGGAAACAAAGTGGGCAGGACAACATACGGCTGCGCATTCTCCTTTTCTGTGGAAGCTGAGAAATATGGGCAAAATAAATAAAGCAGGGTTATAAATGGAATGCCTTTCACTGACCAAGAAATAGCAATATATTTGTGTATAGTTTTTTTGGCTAACTTACCCCCTCTTCCACGAAGCCACGCCGGCGGCTGCCGTGCGGTAACGGCCCCGAAGCCCATAGAGATTTAAAGGGCTTCGGGGCCGTTGCCGCGTGGCTTTGTAGAAGAGGGGGTTAATTGTTATCCTTGCATATCTTTTGAAAAGTAAATAAAAGCCATACAGGTTACTAAAGACTCGCTATTTACAATGTAACCGTCTTATACAGCGTTTCCCCCGGTCGTTTGCGGTCTTTTCCGACTGTGAACCGCCGACAAGGAGAGGCACGAGAGAGCAGCCGGAGCGCCGCGAGTGCGGGAAATCACTCGCGTGACGCTCTGACCGCCTCTTCCTGCACTAAGTCGGGCCTTATCCAATCAGGAGCTGCTTTGACACGCAGCTCCTGATTGGACAAGGCCCGACTTAGTGCAGGAAGAGGCAGTCGGAGTGTACCGCGAGTGATTTCTTGCACTCGCGGTGCTCCGGCTGCTCTCCTGCTGCCCTCTTCAGGCTCCCCTATGAAAAACCATATTCGCAGTTTTTCGAGATTCGCGGGGGTTCAGTTAGATCTATAATATTATATTACTGTATTATTAGACTAGAAAGGATCTTCACTACAAACGAGTTTTCCACTCCATGCTTACCTTTCTAGGAGTAAAAACTTGGAATGGCCTTATAGAAAGGACCAGAACTGAACCTTGCCACATCATCTTCCAAAGAAAACTGAAAACTCATCTATTTGACACCTAATCTCCTTTACTCTTTCCTCTCTCCTACCTACCCACCTCCCCTCTCTAACCTTCTCTCCTCCCTCTCTCCCCATCCTCTCCCCTCTTGCCTCTCTTTACAGTCGCCTTGAGCCTGTATTGGTATGAGTGACACACAAACAGAAGATTAGATTAGCGTAGACGTGTACCTGGGGCATTTTATGTGAAGTCTAAGGCAGTGTCCCCTAGGGTGTCACACTGGGATGTCTGAGTGGCCAGTCTACTAAAAATGCTGGCCCCTCCTACACTCCAATGGCTTTTTACGAAAATGTTTCAAAAAGATAGACCCACTGAGCGCAAACACATCCATTTTCGGAAAAAAACAAACAAAAAACAAACAAACCATGATAGACGTCTTGCAGTTTTGAAAATGGGCAAATTTGGTACTGGATTTTTGTGCATGTTACATAGAAACATAGAAATAGACGGCAGATAAGGGCCCACGGCCCATCTAGTCTGCCCACCTTAATGTCCCTCCCCTACCTTTGCCCTGTGAATAGATCCCATGTGCCGATCCCATTTTGCCTTAAAATCATATGTTCCGCTTGGTGATAGAGAAAGAGAAATTCCTCCAAGTGCAATCACATTATCTGGTGATTTGGGTGATTATTAGAACAAAAGGTTTCTCAAACGAGTTAAAAACTAAAATCCCTCTTGGTGTTCCCATCTCCTGCATCATTATATAATATCCCAGACTTACATTCCAAGATACAATTATTCGCTGTTTCCAAAGGTCAATGTTCCAATTGGTACAAATATATGCAGGAAAAATCCCATCCTTTCCTTATCGAATCCATATCTAAATGGGATCCGTTGTTACAATCCCCTCTCACCGAGCATACGTGGTTGGCGTTATGGCCCAGAGTATTTAAATCCCTCCATTCAGCCTCCCATAGACAAACGGCTCTTTTCCTTCTGGACTCCTGTTAAAACTGCTAAAATAACAAAGTCCTCGGATAATTCATGCTGGACTTGTAAATCTTCTGAGGGATCTTTGCGGCCTATGATTTTTGAATGCCCTCAATTGCAGAGCTTTTGGAATCCAATTTGGCACAAGATTGCCAAAATGTTTTCTCTCACTGATCCCCTCTCGTTTGATATTTTAATTCTGGGACCCACTGCACTCACTGCTCATCTTTCTGTGTATCATGACCGCCTTTTGACACTCCTATTGATTCTTGCCATCCAACTCATTTTACATAATTGGAAAGATTTTACAAAATTAGATTTCAATCAATGGTGGAACTCCGTTTGTCTCCACAGTAAATTTGAACGACATATGGCTGAACGCCATAACTCGATAACAACGTTTGACGAAACTTGGTCGATTTTGGCAAATCTCAGCACTTAGACCCTTGACCAACATACAGATCTTTACTTATAGTTTTCTGGTTGACATATGTATTTACTCTGTCCTCTATATCATATTATATTGGCATTTTAATGTCTGCTAACACTATAACATACCTACATGTACTATTATTAGCATTGAATGTATAATAACATTCTCTTTCGCCACATACTTTCCTCATTCCTCTTAGTTATTTGTATATTTCATTTCCTTACGTATTTATGATTTGCATACATTGATGATTGTTATAATGTTTTCTGCTCTTATAATTTCTGCTACTACCACCTCTACTTTGTAATTAGATATACATGATGGGTGTCTTCACCCGGCTTAACCTGTGCTTCATTGGAAGCTCTCTTTTTGTTTTTGTATTGTTATGCTTTCTAAAACCAATAAAATTTTCTTGAACTAAAAAAAAAAAAATCCCTCTTGGATAGCTCCATGAAGAGTGAACAGATCTTAAAGGCCGCAGCCAGTATTAACAAGAATTTTCTGACCCTCCAGAGCAATGGCAACATTAGACAATGATAACTACATGAAATATGCTTCGAGAAATGATGAATACAATACCCCTTCCGCACATTTAGTAGTTCCTCTATCTGCATGGCGATTGAAAGAGAAATTCCTCCAAGTGCGATCACACTTTTTGGTTCTTTTGAATCCATATTGTTTCATCAGCTACAACAGCACACGTCAGGATCAGCCATTTCACAAGCCTGTACAGCAAACCCTATGCCCACTATCTCCCCAAATATACAGAACAGACTTAGAAGTCCATCAGTTTATTCTTCTTGAAAGGGGACAGGCTTAGAACAAACGCTAGGAAGTTTTCACCCAGAGGGTGGTGGATACATGGAACGCGCTTCCGGAGGCTGTGATTGTCAGGAGCACGTTACAGGGCTTCAAAGAAGGTTTGGATAGGTTCCTAGAGGACAAAGGGATTGAGGGGTACAGATAAGAGGGATAGGAGTAGAGATAGGTTATAGAAATAGTCAAGGACCACTGCTTAGGCAATGGGCGAGATGGACCTCTGGTTTGGCTCAGCGGAGGCAGATTCTTATGTTCTAATGTTGAGACCCATTCACACTGTGTGCTACCACACAATCCCGAGCATTTACATTTCAGTCATTCTGAATACTTTTGCTTCCCAAGAAACTAGCTCAGTTCATCTTAAAGTTCTCACCGTGGCTTACTTAGCAGCTAACTCATACAAAGGTTTATTATTATTGCTGTAAAAACGACGCTCAAGTCCAAACACATTTCAGTATTTGAAAGTATTCTAGCATACGCGGTTTGTGGCAATTGCATTTGTCTCTTGAAGCAACCTGTCTCGTTTTACTGTGGACGCATTTTCCAGTACAGTAATAATATATTGCAGTGGAATATCAACAGAAAAAAAAAGAACAATACAATCGTTGTCTGCATTAACCTGTAACCTTTTGAGGAGAAACAGCCAGGCAAGAAAGCTATAGAGCTCTGTAGATACGAGGTGTAACATTACTTAAAGTCCAATTTCTGAAGCCATTGATTTATTAAAAATAAATTTGCCTGTATATTGGATGTAATATATGACCTTTGCTTTAAATGTCGATTCACTCACATTTCAAGTTTATTAAAAATTCTTGTAAATCCCAGAGAAATACATAGGTTTAAGGAGATTGTGATAAGAAGCAAAGGTGAACTTTTATCTGCTGGATTTGATGAAAAAGTAATTGGTAACTACTGTAATGTTTGTTTGTTTTTGTAGTGTGATTGAACTGATCGAAATAAATGGTTCAAGTACTAGCCTCCTCTGGGCCTTCAATGACCAGAACTGGTCAGATTGTATTGTTCAAGATCTTCGATTACTGACTTCGGCATTCTTGAGGAATCGAGCAGACTTCTTCCAGCTCTTTGTTGACGATGGAATGGCTATAAAAGACTTCTGTGCACAGGAAGTCGAACCTATGGCCATGGAGTGTGATCCTATTCAAATAACTGCACTTTCACAAGCTTTGGAAATACCTCTTCAAGTAGAATATGTGGATGAAACTTCTACTGCGGTTAATCATCATAGATTTCCTGAAACAGCCATTCCTTCGGTTTATATGCTGTATGCAAGAGCACATTACAACATCCCGTATAAATCTGAAGCATAGCGTCAACACTTTTATCTTGTACTTTTGTACCATGTTTTTATGTATAGAATAAAGACAATTCAGTTTTCCTTAACGGTAAATTAAAAAAAAAAATAAAAAATTGTTGATCGCTTTATATAGAATTCTAAGCAATTTGCAATAAAATAAAATTTTCCGAAACTCGGATCCTAGTCGGGACTTTGACTTTGGAACTTTGACCTTTGATATTTTGCTTGTTTTTTAAACTTTTGATACAAACTGCTAATAAAGGAATTCCGACCACTCAGATGGATTTGACATCTCCAGTGCCTCTTCTTGTTGGATTCAACACATGATACCACAAAAAAAAAACCTCAGCGGAGTACTCTTCTATAAGCGACGCTCCAAGTTGCACATTGTTTATAGAATAGAGTTTAGAGCCAATTCCCATGCCAAACTGTGGGGGGGTCAGGATTTACACCAACTGAAATCTGGGGTAAATCCTGGCTTGCAATTTAGGCATGAATCTGCGGTATTCAGTAATATTGCATGCATCTTTAGTAAACACCCCTGATCCACCCATATTCCTCCCAAGGCTGTGCCCCCTTTGAGTTGCACACAATAAGATTTGTGCATGGATCTTTATAGAATAGTGTCTAGCAAGATGCACACGCAAATCCAAAATATTGCCAATTAAAGGTGCTAATTGGCTTGTTATCCAATTTAGTTGCTCATGCATCTCAAGATAGCTCATAATTTTGTGGATGAAAATTTGCACACCACTTACAGAATCCAGGGGTATCTGTGTTTATCCTTCGTCACTGTACAAAGCATTCCCTATATCCTGCCATGATCAGAATAATGCATAATTCTGCAGCTAAGTTAGTGTCACTTTTGTTTGTGTCTCACTGGGTTAATGACAAACTAAACATGGCTATGGGCATCAAAGCAGTCATCGTAATTGTTAATTGCACTTTGCACAACACAACTCCATCTCTCCAGAATTTAAGATACTTGATCTATTGCCAGAAGCACTTTTCTTATGGCCAGCTCAGACAGCTTTACAAGAACTAACTGCAGCACATGATTCTAACTTATCATATTTATCATGTGAAGCAATCAGTACAGTTTACATAACTTGATTCCCAGGGTCGGAGAGTTCTCCTGTCAAACTCTGTCTGTTTATATTCTTGAAGAAACAGGAGTACAACCTCTGTAGAGCCAGCAAATGGACCAAAGAGAAGGAAAGGGTGGTCCAAGGAAGGAGGAAGAACTGATGATTCACATTGAAAATTTTATTAAAGAAGGAGCCAATGACCAAAGTTCGACAATAGCCTTCATCAAATTGTTCAATAAAGTTTTAAAATAATCACAAGCTTGAACACAATCTTCCAGAGTACTGGTCTTGAGCAGGAGCATCATTACTCTGGAAGTTTGTGTCCAACCTTGTAATTATTTTTAATTTTTATTGAAGAATTTGATGACCCCCCCAGTGAAGGCTATTTGTCAAAACTTGGCCAAGTTGGGTCCTTCTTCAATAAAATTTTGTATGTGAATCACTAGTTCTTCCTTCCTTGGATCACCCTTTTCTTCTCCTTGGTTCATATTCTTGAAGAAAGCCAGAGGACTGACAGCATATGAAGACCACCAGGACCAGTTAGTTTGCTTAATTTCCCACCTGGTAAAATACTATAGACTAGAGAATGACACGGGAACAAATTTTTCCCCATCCCTTGGGAATTAATTTTCCTGTCCCATCCCAGCGAGTTCTTTTTCTGTCCCTGCCCCATTCCTGCAAGCTCCATCCTCATCTGCGCAAGCCTCAACCACTTTAGAATCATAAGTGTTCAAGGCTTTGTGCGGTTGAGGCAGAGCTTACAGGAATGGGGCAGAAACAGTGACAGTAACAAAACTCATGGGGTCGGGATGGGGAAAAATTGTTCCCGTGTCATTCTCTACCATAGACCTTACTTTTTCCCATCACTAAAAAAGGATCTTCTGCAGGGTTGGTCCTACCACTAGGTGGACTAGGCATCCATCTAGGATGGCAGAATTTGGGAGAATATGGTGAGGTGACCATATGGCAGGACAGTGGCATTTGACAGCTATTTGCACAGGTGGATGCTAAAGGCCTGCTAAATCCTGCTACCTCCAACAGAAAATTTGTGTCAAAGAGGAGGCACATTTCAGGCCTTGAACATACATCTGTGCTCAGACAACCTTGTTATGCTCACAGCTCTTCAAGTATCACAGGGCAGCTAGTTGCAGGTAGTGAAAGAAGCAGTGGAGGAAGGGAGGAAACAGGACCAGCAAGGAAAAGAGGAGAGGTGGGGAAGATGTTGGATAATGAGGTAAGGATCGGAAAGGGGAAATGCTGGACATCTGGAGGTGGGCAAAAGAAGAGGAGGGAGGTGCTAGACACTAGAAGTGGACAAAAGATTGAGAGAGACATTGGAGATAGGGTAAGGAAAAGAGGGGAGAGATGCTAGACATGGGGGATAGGGAAGAGAAAGGGAGATGTTGAGCACAGAGCTGGAGAGAGGGAAAAGAAGGGAAAATACTGGATACAGAGTCGGGTGAGGGAAGAGAAAGGGAATTAGTGAGAAGCTGGGAAAGAAAAGAGAGAGAGAATGAGCCATAGGAAGACAGAAAGCTATAGAGAGATACATGGAATCACTTACCATCTTTCATTAGAGAAGAAACACGATTAGATAGATTCAAAAGTTCCCTTAAAAGTTTTCTTTTTAATGACCCTTTCGAGAGTTAAATTCAGAGATAAACTTCAGATCCTTAGATTAATACAATCACAGTTACAAACTAGCCTTTCATAGGCAGCCACCCTACGTCTTTTACCCATTATATGTTACTTTCCTATCACAATTGTAGTTCTACCCTCTTTCCTTATGTTTTAGTACAGTTTATGTGTTTTAATCTAACCTTTTTTTAATGTAAATCGCTTAGAAATGTTTATAAGCGTTTTATCAAATTTTAAATAAAACTTGAAAACAGTAAAAAAAAAAAAAAAAAAGAGGGACGTTTGAGTACTGAACAGTGAGGAAGGGCATAGTCTGGGTAGACACAGAAGGAGAAAAATAAAATGGAAGAAAGCTGAAAAGTCAACGCTGGGAAGGATTAGAGGAGGAAGTGAAAGAAGAGGAGAAAAGATATAGCAATGGACAGGAGACTCATCAAGCCTAATTATTATTATCACAGAGATGTGGTTCATACTGGGCTGTAATCTATTAAGGAAAGACAGGTGCGGGAAGGGGTGGAGAGGAGGGCTTGGGGGGCGCCTCCTACCCTCGCTACACCACTGATCTGTATTCAAGAAAGCTTGGGACAAGTACATTGGATTTCTGGGGGAGAGGAAGGGATAGTTAGGCAGACTAGATAGGCCTTGCGGCCTTTATCTGCGTGATCAAATCGCTAATGCTGTTGGCATTTGTGCAAGGAAGTAAACACACACAGTGAGCTGCTGCTGGGGGGGGGTATCTTGGCATCTTGGGAAACGCTTTTTACCTATGTGGATGATATCTTTATATTGATCGAGATTGATTCGAATATTACTAATTTAGCTTCTAAAATAAACCACTGTATTTCTAAACTTCAAGCTTGGGCTATGTCTGTCCAGATGAAGTTAAATGCAGCCAAAACTAAACTTTTGTGGTTAGGTCCAAAACTGGATTGCCTTCCTTCCACCATACTTTTGGATTCTGGGGCCTCCCTGCAAATCGAGTTCTCCTCTAAGATCTTGGGAACCCTTTTCGACTCCTCTCTTACCTTTAAGGATCAAATAAATTCTCTGGTTAAGAAATGCTTTTTCAGTTTACGAATGTTGAGGAAGGTTAAATCTTTTTCATCAACGTCATTTTTCTGTCTTGGTCCAATCAATTATACTATCTCGGCTAGATTACTGTAATGCTATTTATCTTGGCATCACAAAGATCTGTCTCCAAAGGTTCAACTGATTCAGAATACTACTGCGAAGTTGATTTATGGAAAAAGCAAATTCGACCATGTGGTTCCTTTGCTTTTGAGCCTTCATTGGCTCCCGGTTCATCTCAGGATTCAATTGAAATGTGTTTGCATTACTTTTAAATTTTTATATGGTATTTTTATTCCCCTTGTTCCTCTGCTATGGAATGTTTATAGATTTTCCTATCCTAGAGGCATTCAACAATTTAAACTTTCCCTTCCTTCTAGGAAAGGTAATAAAGGCCTTTAGCCTTTCTTTGGCTTTTAAATTTTCTCAATTATGGAATGAACTCCCTTTAACTCTGAGATGCCCTAGTCCTCTCCAGTTCTTCCGCAAATCATTAAAAACTTTTTTATTTGCTAAATATTTTGAAAATTAATCTCCTTGTAATTTTAGCATTGTCGAGCTTCCTCTGGTTGATGACCCGGTATATAAAGCTAAGTTTTAGTTTAGTAGGTGCTGCTGGACCTGGGGAGGAAGCAACTATTAGAAGATGGAAGGTTGAAGTAGTTATGTTGGTAGATGAGTCATTTTCATCTGGCATTGTAGTAGCTGAACTAAGGTAATGGGAGGGTGCGGTTATATCTGAAGTCTTTTTTTCCACTTTTAGCAAGTTTCTGCTCCAGCTCCAGAAAGACCTTTTCTTCATTTTAATAACTGTGTGATATAAGGAAGCAAATGTCCTCGTCTCGGAAAAATCATTCATCGTCCCTCTCCCATAAACACAATGCCAAAATAACCTTCAATTTTCAAGTTTATTTCAATCTGATATACCACTTATTATACAGTCTAAGCTGTTTACATAAAAATTTGATAAAATTTATATAAAATAACGACAAAGACTAATTTAAACAACAGGAAGACAGTACTGGAGGTTAAAAGTTACAATTAAAAAAAAAAAAAAAATCAAACTAAAAGGGGAAAAAGGTGGAGGAATCCCTTTCTGATGTTAAGGAAAGGGGAACGCTCTTAGTCTCCTTGGTATTTGAACAAGACCTAAACCTTATAATGAAACTTTACTTTCGGAACTTAAATCGAGAATTTTCAGGACAAAGAATTTGGATTTATCCTGATGTATCTAAGACAACACAGGACCGCAGAAAAGAATTCCTTCCTATGCGTGATGAGACTAAAAGTTTGGGGGCTTCCTTTCTTTTGGCATACCCCTGTAAATGTTTGATTCGATACTTGGGGATTAAGTACACTTTCTTTTTACCATCACAATTGAGAGTCTTTCTAGACCTTGAAAAGATCTCTAAAGATAAGTAATGTATATGAACTGTTGGATTTAAAAGATAAGTGGGGTTGATTAACGTAGTCAGCTTTCTGATAAAGGTTTTTGATTTTATTTCTCTCCATGGAATTATTGGATCCCTCCCCTTTTTTATTTTATTTTGAGGTCTAAGAAGGATGATAATTTAAATGCCGCATTTATAATTTTGTTCGTCATGTTGTTATTTGCTTTCTGTATTTCTTTAACAAGTGTATTACTTGTGATAATTTTCAAATCAATTAAAAAAAAGGGGAAAAAGGAAAACCAATAATTAAGAAAAATGTAAAGAGAGATACTAGAAATGCTAAAAAAGATCGCTAAAAAGAATATCTCATCTTAGACCTCAAAAGCATCTTTGAACAGAAACGTCTTAAGGGTCGCTTAAGTGCAGTTTTCCTGCCTGAGATTGTTTGGAAGGGAATTCCATAATGTAGATGCCAGAACAGAAAAAAATAGTTTTGCAGGTAGCGGCATAAACTATCTGGCATATGGCAGGAATTGAAAGATTTTGCTGGGTTGATCGAAGCAGCCTTGATGTAGAATATGGAAGTAATAGTTTATCAATAAATGCTGGAGAATGGTTTAAATTTTACCTTAATGGTGAGAAATAATATTTGAAACTAGTCTTTAAGCCCGTTACATTAACGGGTGCTAGAATATGTGTGTGTGTGTGTGTGTATTTCTTTCTTTCTCTCTCTCTCTCCTTAGCCTGTTTCTGTATTTCTTTCTTTTTGTCTTTCTTTTTCCTCGGCTGTCCACCACCATCCCTTGCCTGCTCCCCCTGTCCATTCTCCCTTCCTTTTTCTTCCCCTGTGTCCACCACCACCCCTTCACTGGTCCCCTTATCCGGCGACAGCCCTTCTCCCTTTGTTTGACTAAAAATATGTGTTTGCATGCTTGTTCTATTTGACTGAGTCAGGTTTGTTAGTGTGTATAATTGCGTCTTTGATTGTGTGTTTGAGAGCCGGTGTACGCACTTGCCTATCTGTCCTTTCTAGATCTCCAGTATTTGTTTACAATTCTCTCTCTCTCTTTTATATGATGGCGATGACAGAAGAGGCCTCCAGAACATCAAAAAGCATTTTTACCTCAGAAATGTCTTCCCCCCATCCTGTCTCTAGCCACATATAAAGAAGAGAAGGGAAAGTACAAACTCGGTGCAAAACTGAGGCTTAAGAAAAAAGCACCTTGAAACAGGTACATCAGAGAGGAAGAATTCACAAAGGGAACGTCCCATCAAACAAATTATATTAAGCTCCTTAATGAGAAACTCTCTTATAAAGGGGCATGTTCCTGTGGCCCTGCACCAAAATCCCTGGACCATACAGCACACAATAATGTGCTCACAAATCCCACGCTAACCCCATTTTTCTGCTAGTATTACACTATTACTTCCACATACTACTTCATGGCTTCTTCATTCAACGCAACGCAGCCCATCACAGTTTCGCCAACAGCCCGTGTCCATGAAATGGCATGCTGGCAGGAGGGACGTCAAGGGCGCTCCGTTTTGTTCCCTAAGGGTGGGGGGGGGGAGCATTTCAGTGCAGCAGATTAATGACGTCCAAGTTCAGGTGCTGCGATAAAGGTCAAATCATTGAAACTGGAAACTGAGGGCTCCTTTTACTAACCTGCGCTAGCGGTTTTAGCCTGCTTGCTAGATGCTAATGCCAACATTGAGTTGGCGTTAGTTCTTGGCACATAGCACTTGCGCATCTTAGTAAAAGGAGCCCCGAGTCCGACAGGGAAACTAATAAGAGGCCTTTTCCATTTTCCCTTCTTTAAAAGGTAAAAACCAAAAAACTATAAGGGGCCGATGTTCAGCTAGCAGCACTCGGTGTCTTGATGACCACCTCTGGCATTACGCTCAAAAATTCAAAACCAGGTCATGTCTGGGCTTCAGCACTGAGTTTCTGGGTAGAGAATGACACGGTGACAAAACTCATCGCCGTCCCCATCCCCGCGGATAACCGCGGGAAACCATCTTCATGTCATTCTTTAAGGAGAGAGGAAAGAATCAGAGTATAATTGGGCACAACCACTGACCCGCAAGCTTTGCTTTGAAGAATGCTGAGATTGAGCAGCAACATTCCAGAGCAGAGATTGTGATGTCATAATGCCTCATTCCACCAGTGCCTAAGAGCCAATCACATCAGTGATGTCACAATGGCTTCATTATCCAGAGCAGATATTGTGATGTCATAACGCCTCATTCCACCAGTGCCTAAGAGCCAATCACATCAGTGATGTCACAATGGCTTCATTATCCAGAGCAGATATTGTGATGTCATAATGCCTCATTCCACCAGTGCCTAAGAGCCAATCACATCAGTGATGTCACAATGGCTTCATTATCCAGAGCAGATATTGTGATGTCATAATGCCTCATTCCATCAGTGCCTAAGAGCCAATCACATCAGTGATGTCACAATGGCTTCATTATCCAGAGCAGATATTGTGATGTCATAATGCCTCATTCCACCAGTGCCTAAGAGCCAATCACATCAGTGATGTCACAATGGCTTCATTATCCTTAGCAGATATTGTGATGTCATAATGCCTCATTCCAAAAGTGCCTAAGAGCCAATCCCATCAGTGATGTCACAATGGCTTCATTATCCTTGGCTCACATAAGAATCGGAGTATGAATGGCCACAACCACTGACCCGCAAGCTTTGCTTTGAAGAATGCTGGTGTAGAAGGACTGAGGTTGAAACAGACACTAGAGAATGACAGTCTCTGGTATCCAGAGCAGATATTGTGATGTCATAATGCCTCATTCCACCAGTGCCTAAGAGCCAATCACATCAGTGATGTCACAATGGCTTCATTATCCTTGGCTCCCATAAGAATCAGAGTATGAATGGCCACAACCACTGACCCGCAAGCTTTGATTTGAAGAATGATGGTATAGAAGGACCGAGGTTGAAACAGACACTACAGAATGACAGTCTCTGGTATCCAGAGCAGAGATTGTGATGTCATAATGCCTCATTCCACCAGTGCCTAAGAGCCAATCACATTAGTGATGTCACAATGGCTTCATTATCCTTGGCTCCCATAAGAATCAGAGTATGAATGGCCACAATCACTGACCCTCAAGCTTTGCTTTGAAGAATGCTGGTGTAGAAGAATCGAGGTTGAAACAGACACTACAGAATGACAGTCTCTGGTATCCAGAGCAGATAGTATGATGTCATAATGCCTCATTCCACCAGTGCCTAAGAGCCAATCACATCAGTGATGTCACAATGGCTTCATTATCCAGAACAGATATTGTGATGTCATAATGCCTCATTCCACCAGTGCCTAAGAGCCAATCACATCAGTGATGTCACAATGGCTTCATTATCCAGAGCAGATATTATGATGTCATAATGCCTCATTCCACCAGTGCCTAAGAGCCAATCACATCAGTGATGTCACAATGGCTTCATTATCCAGAGCAGATATTATGATGTCATAATGCCTCATTCCACCAGTGCCTAAGAGCCAATCACATCAGTGATGTCACAATGGCTTCATTATCCTTGGCTCCCATAAGAATCTGAGTATGAATGGCCACAACCACTGACCCGCAAGCTTTGCTTTGAAGAATGCTGGTGTAGAAGGATTGAGGTTGAAATAGACACTAAAAAATGACATGGGATTATTTCCCGCGGTTATCCGCGGGGACGGGGACGGTGATGAATTTTGTCACCGTCTCATTCTCTATTTCTGGGCTTGCAAAGCCAGCTAAAACGTAACTGGTTAAGCGTGATATTCATCACTTGATGGGATTTGGGGGCACCTCGAAGATAGGACTGACTTTTATGGAGTCCTAATTATAGGGGCGACCTTGGCTGGTTAAGAGCTGAATATTGGTACTTAACCAGCCAAGTGTTGACTCCGCCTTGGAACACCCCAAAATACTCAGTTTTCAGTTTGGCGCTAACTGGACACTTTACCGAAGTGCCACGGAATATGACCGATTAGCCCCGAGCAAGCAATTTAACTGGCCAGGAACCATTTCTGGCCAATTGAATACCAATCCCCTAGATCTTTTACTTATTGTGGGCCATAAACTTTAGTTTAGCCATGGATTTCGAGATATCAGCTACTTCAATAAAATCCAGTTTTAATCTACTGCTATTATTACTATTTTATTTAGATCGATATCTCATTCTTCCAGAAGAGCTCAGAATGGGTTACAAGTTTACATACATAACTGTGTTTTAAGTAATTTTCTAAACAAACCTCTCTCACAACAGAGCGTTCCAAATCTTAACTCCTGCTAGTATCAACTAACCTTGGATTCACAGTCGTCTTCAGCAAGGCCAAATTCTCAGAACGCAAAGATTTTTTTGGAATATAACTAGATGTTATTTTTAATCAATTCTGGTAGTCTAGCAGTGAAGCAGGGCAGGAGCGATCTTCCTACGCTCCTGCCCCATGCAGATCCGCTATAAAAAATGGCTGCCTCGCGTTCCCACGTCGGCCTCGCAAAACCGCGGGAACTCATGAGACTTGACACGGGAACTTGAGGTAGCCATTTTTGATAGCGGATCTGCACGGGGCAGGAGCGTAGGAATGATCGCTCCTGCCCCGCTTCACTGCTAAACCAACAGTGCTTTAAAGGTAAGCTGTGGAGGGTTCTGGGAGGCAGGAGGGAGGCAGGGTAGGGACCCTAAAGTTATTCGTGATTTTTTAATATTTGTGAGCTGGTCACCTAACCCCTGCAAATATGATGGAAGACCTGCATAGAAGGAATGACAAACAGACATGGGCGCTTTTACAAGTGGGTTGGAGTTAGGATTTAAAATCTGCCGTGTACCATCACAAAAAATGTCCTGTGGATTCCATTACCAGCTGCAAAAGACATCTGCTTGCTAATTCTTGTGGTTAAGGTCAAGCATAGCTGCTGACTTCTTTTCACAGACAGTTGTGCAGTTCATTAATAATCTTTTTCCAGTTTGTGTCAGGAAACAACCCTCATTCCTAGGGGGAATGTAGTCAAGAAAGTCTACACAAAACATATGGTAAAAGGAAAAGTCACTTTAATATTTCTTTAAATGACTTAAATGATAAAACAGTACAAAGAAAACTGCAGGGATTTTCTTGGAAAGCTCATTATTTTGATAGCAATTAAAAATCGGATGCAATTAAATTCTGATGCATTCTGCATTGATGCCATTCTACTGCTAATTAATATCTGTCTTTATAGTAAACTGTGGCTCTGTGGTCAGACTTAATTAAAAAAAAAAAAAAAAGAACAGTTCTAATAATCTGGATTTCTATAGCAACACCATTTATAATTTGGTCCTTCAGAAACATCCAAATAGTCAACGTCTTGACACATTTTTTACATTAATAAGTTTTCAGGAAAAGATTTCAAGGGACGATAAGAACAACGGAGCCATTATGAGCAGATGCGTGCAGTTACTGTGAGGTATATAATGCGCATATTACTGGACAGACACTTCCTAATTCTATAATTTTGCTTCAATCACAAATTTGCATTCACAATTTATAAAATAAGGCCGGGTGCACATGCAACTTAATTTAATAATTGTTAGTTAATTGAAGTTAATTATTGACTTAAATTGACGCCAATCAGCAATTGCATGCCCAAATAATCTTTACAAGGGGCTGCTGAAAAGTTCTCAGCTCAACCCCAAAAATTGGGACAGTCTCCATCGAGGGCTATACACTTAGTCCAGCGATTTTCCATTTTTTTCCACTCTGTATTTTTCCGACAGAACAAAAAAAGTGGAAAATCACTGGACTAAGTGTATAGCCCTCGATGGAGACTGTCCCAATTTTGTTGGTTGGGCTGAAAACTTTCAATGGCTCCGTAATGTTGTTATCCTAAAAGTTTTGTGTGCAAATTCTATTGTACGCAACTTACAGGGTGTGTGGATGTGGAGGAAGCTTGGATGAGTCAGGGGCTGACTCAAAGTTAAATGCAGATGTTATAACATAAGAATAGCCTTACTGGGTCAGACCAATGGTCCATCAAGCCCAGTAGCCTGTTCTCATGGTGGTCAATCCAGGTCCCTAGTACCTGGCCAAAACCCAAGGAGTAGCAACATTCCATGCTACCGATCCAAGGCAAGCAGTGGTTTCCCCCACGTCTTTCTCAATAACAGACTATGGACTTTTCTGCTCTTACCACAACATCTGGCAATGTGTTCCAGAGCTTAACTATTCTCTAAGTGAAAAAATATTTCCTCCTAGTGGTTTTAAAAGTATTTCCCTGTAACATCATTGAGTGTCCCCTAGTCTTTGTAATTTTTGACGGAGTGAAAATTGATCCACTTGTACCCATTGTACTCCAGTCAGGATTTTGTAGACTTCAATCAAATCACCCCTCAGCCATCTCTTTTCCAAGCTGAAGAGCCCTAACCTCTCTAGTCTTTCCTCATGCGAGAGGAGTTCCGTCCCCTTTACCATCTTGGTCACTCTTCTTTGAATCTTTTCTAGTGCC
Source organism: Geotrypetes seraphini (assembly GCF_902459505.1). Taxonomy (NCBI): domain Eukaryota; kingdom Metazoa; phylum Chordata; class Amphibia; order Gymnophiona; family Dermophiidae; genus Geotrypetes; species Geotrypetes seraphini. The sequence continues at coordinate 127,162,035 of NC_047093.1, forward strand.
ACTATATCTTTCTTGCGATAAGGAGACCAGAATTGAACGCTATTCTCCAGGTGAGGTCGCACCATGGAGCGATACAGGGGCATTATAATATTCTTAGTCTTGTTAACCATCTCTTTTTAAAAAATAATTCCTAGCATCCTGTTTGCTTTTTTGACTGCCGCCACACATTGGGCAGAAGATTTTATCATATCGGCTACAATGACAGCCAGATCCTTTTCTTGAGCGCAAACCACCAAGGTGGACCCTAGCATCCAGTAACTGTGATTTGGATTATTTCTTCCCAATGTGCATCACTTTGCATTTGTCCACATTAAATTTCATCTGTCACTTGGACGCCCAGTCTTCCAACTTCCTAAGGTCTGCCTGCAATTTTTCACAATCTGCATCTGTTTTGACAACTGTGAACAGGAGTTGTGCACCTAATTGCAAAAAGGCACGAGCATTTACATGGAGAGGGAAAATCTCTAGTCATAAAGTGTTTTTTAAAGACTAATTCGTTCTCTCTGGCTCGGCTGAATTGTCTGAGTGAGAGAGAATGCATTTTAACTGATATTCTGCTCTGGTAGCATCTCCTGTGAGTGAAATGTAACTATAGTATTTGAAAATCACTATACCAGTGAGCTAAGAAGGGAGATGGGCAGTACAGTGAGTGGCTATGTGGATTTCTCAATGTAAGGGAAGGCAGACTAAATAATCGACATTTACGCTCTTTGGGGATAATGCATATAGATTAAGTAAGGGTAACTGAAACTGATCATAAACATAGATAGAAACATAGAAACATAGAAATTGACGGCAGAAAAGGGCCGCGGCCCATCAAGTCTGCCCATACCAATGACCCACTCCCTGACTTTTACTCCCCTAGAGATCCCACGTGACACGTTGTTGGCCTCAATTACTTGCTGAGGTAGCTCGTTCCAATGATCGACCACCCTTTCGGTGAAGAAGTATTTCCTGGCATCACCATGAAATTTCCCTCCCTTGACTTTCAGCGAGTGCCCTCTGGTGACCGAGGGCCCTGTAAGACAGAAGATATCATCCTTCACCTCTATACGTCCCGTAATATACTTAAAGGTCTCAATCATGTCTCCCCTCTCTCTTCGTTCCTCCAGTGAGTACATCTGCAGTTTTTTCAGCCTTTCTTCATACGTGAGATCCCTGAGCCCCAAGACCATCTTGGTAGCCGTTCGCTGAACCGACTCAATTCTCAGCACATCTTTCCGGTAGTGTGGTCAGGGAAACTCCTCACCAGAATATTAGTGGAGTGGGCTAGCTGTGATCATCTCTGTGATATAGAGATTCTGTCTAGCCTTTTGGTTAAGAGGCTTCCCTCCACTAGGGAAATCTTGGACCTGAAGGTCACAAGCTTTAATAGCTAAGAACTATGGACCTGACAGGTAAAGAGAACCCTGTAGGCTCCTTCTGAAGACAGCAGCAGAGCAGCCCTGGGAAGCATGCTTTCTTTGGACATACACACATTAAGGTCATCCTTAAAGCAGAACCTTTGTGCATGTGACCGGCAGAGCATCCCAAGTTATAGGGGAAAACACCCTCCAGGGATTCAAGACAAGGCTAGACACGTGTCTGCTGAACCGGAATGTACGCGGGTGAGGCTGGTCTCGGTTTGGGCACTGGTCTTTGGGCTCTGGGGCTAATAAGAGGTAGCATGTGTTAATCTCTGCCACTCCCATCAACCTCTAATGTTAAAGATAAGTTTGAAGGTGGATGGGGGAGAGGGGTAGTGAACAGGGAGCAATGCTAGTCAGTGGTGGGGGGAGGAGAGACGCCACATCAGGAAAAGTGGAAGACACCGAAAGAAATTCTGGACCTATGGGGACAGGAGAAGGAGGGAAGAGAGAAGGACAAATGCTAGACACCAGGGGAGCAGGGAGATGCCAGACCTCAGAGGATGGGCAGGGAGATGCCAAATCACAGGAAGCACTAGCTCCTGAATGTGTAAGAAGAAGAGTACTTGGTATGTGAACATGAAAGGGCAGACAAATGCATTTGTCATATCCCTAATACACGCGACTTGTTATCTCTGCAATAACATGAATTAGCAGAGCTCCTGGGACTGGAAAAATACATTAGGTCATTACTTAAAAGCATTTATCCTGAGCGCAAGCTCTGCTATCCAGGTCTATCCAGTGATTTTCAACGGCATTATCTAGGTAAGACTGGACAGAGCATGGACAGCCTCAGAGTTATCCAAACAGAAGCAATATTGAGATGGAGCAGTAACCGGCAACATCATCCAGATCGCTATCTAGACAGAGGTGCTGAGCCTGAATGTCTGTATTTTTCTGAACTGCTACAGCCAGCAGGGTAAAAAAAATACAGCAGCTCAAAATTATGCCAACAATGAATATGTGTACAGTGAAAACAACATCACTGAAATCCTGGTACACTGCCTAATCTAAAGAACTTCCCAGAGGCAATTCAAATGAAGGCCTGCATTTAAGCCCTGTCAAAACTAACCAGGTTAGTACGCCCACGGTGGCGAGGCTTCGTCAGGGCCCTTGGTGTAATTAGCTCGTTTAATTAAAATAGGTCTCTTTAGAGCTACCACTATAACTTGCCTCAAGAACAGCTGTTAACCACTATGACAAAGATCCAGCTGCCGGTTCATGTGGGGCCTTAGGCCTCAAACTGCACTGGGTACTAAACAAACGGCATGCAAAATCATAGGCTGAATACTCCTGCTTATAGATTCTGGTGCTAACGTACCCCTTCACATCGGCTGCATTCAAAATAAATAAGCATTGCCAGAAAAATGGCTATGTTGATCTGCAAGGCTGCTTACCAACGGGATCTGGAAAGTGCTTATCCGATAACGCATTGTATTCTTCCTCTGAGAGAACCACTTTCCCTCCAGAGGGGAGGATTTTACTTTTAGGGTCGGCTCCCTTTTGGCAGGACTGAAGGAAGAAAATAAAAGGAGAATTTCACTTAAATTCCTGTTATTCGGGTAATAAGGCATGAGTATCTAACGTAAAACATTAACAGCAGCAGTATTTACGTATTAGGATTAGAGAATGACACGGTGACAAAATTCATCACCGTCCCCGTCCCTGCGGATAACTGCGGGAAATAATCCCATGTCATTATATAGTGTCTATTTCAACCTCGGTCCTTCTACACCAGCATTCTTCAAAGCAAAGCTTGCGGGTCAGTGGTTGTGGCCATTCATACTCTGATTCTTATGGGAGCCAAGGATAATGAAGCCATTGTGACATCACTGATGTGATTGGCTCTTAGGCACTGGTGGAATGAGGCATTATGACATCACAATATCTGCTCTGGATACCAGAGACTGTCATTCTGTAGTGTCTCTTTCAACCTCAGTCCTTCTAAACCAGCATTCTTCAAAGCAAAGCTTGCGGGTCAGTGGTTGTGGCCATTCATACTCTGATTCTTATGGGAGCCAAGGATAATGAAGCCATGGTGACATCACTGATGTGATTGGCTCTTAGGCACTGGTGGAATGAGGCATTATGACATCACAATCTCTGCTCTGGAATGTTGCTGCTCAATCTCAGCATTCTTCAAAGCAAAGCTTGAGGGTCAGTGGTTGTGGCCATTCATACTCTGATTCTTCCCTCTCTCCTTAAAGAATGACATAAAGATGGTTTCCCGCGGTTATCCGCGGGGACGGGAACGGTGATGAATTTTGTTACCGTGTCATTCTCTAATTAGGATCTGATAAGAAGGGGAGATTTTTGTCAGTTAAGGCTCTGATGGGGGTGGGGGGGGTGGGGGTCAAAGTCCAAGGAAAAGTCAAGGGCTCCTTAATCGCACCAAGTAGATTTCCGGAGGAAATCATGGACCCCACAAATGATTAATATTGTAAACTTTTAAACTGACTGGGACTTTTAAAAGGACTGGGAGGAACCCCTGGTTTAGAATTTGGGGCTTACCTCTCTGCTTTCATAGCTCTCCACGGCACACTCATTTTTCACCACAATGTATCTGTCTTTCCACTTCTTCAAGTCGTCTGCAAACTGTGAAAGTTCTGCTTCGTACAAGACTGTAGCTTGATCTGAGAGAGGCTGGCAAGAGAAATGTTAGAGATCTCACACTACTTCAACACGCTATAGGACGCCAACATTTATTTCTAATCAATACATTTTATTCCAGACTTAAACAAACATGTATCTGATTAGTGCAATTGTTATTCTCTGAGTTAAAGTTTATATAGAACAAGACACTTGTGGAGAAAAATCAAATTAAAAATGTGGCGTGGCATTTTAGAAAGGACATCACTGCAGAGGGGAATCTCAATGTCCAAGTGGAGTTTCAAGTTTTGTTAAAGTTTGATATTCCGCTTATCAAATTTTCTGAGCGGCATACAGGTAAATATTTAATAAAAAGTAAAATCAGGGGGCACGGACAGTATGACAAACTGACATATGGATACATAAGGGTAAAGGGGAAGAACTACATGTCGAAATAGGATAGAGTCAAGGGTAGCACAATTGGATGGGGCCCTTATGTAAGAAAGAGAAAATAAGTTAAAAGTAGAATTCGTTATCAAAGATTAGATTAAACGTCAACGGCATCTTTGGATAAAAATGTTTTTTAAATTTTGTTTTAAAGCATACTAAGGATGTTTCTTTGTGTTTATTGCGTTCCACAGCGTAGGGGCTGTAACTGAGAAGATTGTCGATTGGGTCATGCTAAGCTTGGGATGCACTGGGAGGGGCCTATGGCTCTGGGAGGGATCTAAGGCCCCAAGCCAATCAGTGCATTAGGTCCCTCCCAGTGCATCCCACTTGCATCCCATGGGAGGAGGAAGGGCCACCATTTTGAAGAGGCAGCCCTATTGGCAGGAGGGAGTGAGCATCCCTCTTGGTGATTTTTCATCCAAAGGTACAAGGGTATGTGGAGAGGTGTGTGGTAATGGAGAATATGGAGGGGTGTCAGGGGTGTGTGGGGTGTTGGGCTTGGTGGATGGAGTTATCTTTGGAGGGGTGTTAGGGAGGGTTATCAGTGGGTGTGAGGGAGGGAGAGAGGAATTGGGGTTCTCCCTGCTGGTTCAATTGATCACTGCAGGAGAATCCCCAATCAGCTGAGCTAGCAGGATTCCCTGAAGCCAGTTTCAGGGAGTCCTGCCAGCTCAGCTCATCGGGGATTCCCCTGCTGCAATGAGCTGATGGCAAGCTGTGGACTATTTAGATTTTTATTTTTGACATTTCTAATAGGGTAGGAGAATTGGTAGATATAGGACAATTGGGTACGACAATTGGTAGGCAGATCCTACCAATTGTCTGGATCCCCCAACAGCTTTTCTGTTTAGTTGTTAGTTTTAAGGTATCTTGTGTGTTTTGTTCTTGACTGTTTGTGTTTGTTGTTAAGGGGGTGGGGTTTGTTTTATGAATTTGTGTGGGCTTTTTGTGCTTTTATCATGTTTTATTATGAATGCAAGATTTTCGTTACCTGCTTAGAATTGTGGATTTGCGGGTTATAAGTATTTAAATAAATAAACATAGGCCAGGGTTTTCCAGGCTTACATTTTAAGTGCCTATTTTTGACATGAAACGCACCTCTGGAGGCATCTACCGATACTTCCACCATTAGGCATGCATATAATGGCATTAGGCACCATTCCAGCACCTTTTATATAGGCGCCATTATGTCCGACCCATGGATACTCTATAGGCCAGTCCTCGCCAAGTGTCCCTGTTTTCCACGGCTTCTTTCAATTTCTTGATGTTCATTACCATGTCATTCTTGATGGTATGAACCCAACGGGCCTTTGGTCTCCCCTGCTTCCTTTTACCACTGACCATTCCGAGTAGCACCTCCTTTTCTATTGAATTTGCCCTCATCACATATCCAAAATAGATCAATTTCTGTCTGGTAATCTTGCGTTCCAAGGGATAACTCTGGGTTTATATGATCAAGGACGTCTTTGTTGTTGATCCAAGCTGTCCATGGGATTTGTAGACGTCTTCTCCAGCACCACAGCTTGAAGGCATCAATTTTTCTTCTATCTGCTATCGTGAGTGTCCAGCCATATGTTGCGATTGGGAATGCAATGGCAGTGATGGTCAGTCTTTGATGGTGACTTGAGATGTACTTGCCATTAGGCACCTTGAAAGTGCATTAAAATGTAGTTTTTCACGTAACTTAGGTGTAGGTAGGGCACCTACTGGTGGAAACTCTTATGGGGTTTCCTGTAAAAAGTCATATAAAAGATGTAATTTAAGATTCTGACGGCAAGTACTGAACTCTGGAATACACATCTGCCAAATCTGTTCAAGGTCCTGCCTTTTCTGGTGGAGTACTGGCATAGGTATGTGAACTATTTGCATTTTTTAAGGTAGTCTTCACAACTAAAGATTGACATTGTAATTGAGGTTTATCAAAGCCAGAGCATGAATGAATCTTATAAAGAGTGTCTGTCTTCCATGGGTACGTAGAGAGCTTGATCATCTATTGCAGTGTCTCTCAAACTGTGTGCCATGGCACAGTGGTGAGACCCAATGAGATTCCAGGTATGCCATGAGATATTCCAGAATTTTCATCAGAGGTTACATCAGAAGGAAGTACTCAGCCAGAGGAAAGTCCCATAGCAGGCCTGCAACATTGCCTTTTCAGTCATTGAAGCTTCTAAGATGCTGGTAGGCCCCTGGTAGGACGCACAAAGGGACTTACCTGGTAGGGGAGCCACAGGTTGGTTTGTGGGGGGGGGGGGGTTGCTATTTGACCGACGATCAGAAGAGAAGGGGGCTGTTGGACCCATGATTGGGAGGGGGCCTGCTGGCTGTGCAATTGAGAGGGGGAGGGAAGGAGGGAGGCAGCTCACAGCAGTCATCCTTTAAGGCCCTTTACTGCTCCTGTGGGGCAGTGAAAAGACTTGTTTCAAAACCTGAGGCAAATGGGATGAAGTTTCCCCCGTTTCTGTGGGTTTACCGCGGCGTACCACAGGAAACGGCCACTGTGTCATTCTCTACTAGACAGTCAGCCTTTTCTGTGGCAGCTCTAGCTTTGTGGAACACTCTTCCAGGCTACTTGCGCTTGTGTGCAAATATGCAGGGCTTAAAAAAAAATTGCTGAAAACTCACTTTTTGGTGGAGGTATTTTCCCGAATTACCATCTAGAAGAGACCACTGTTGTGATGTTTGAGAGCGGAACATTATATGCACAGCGTGGTTTGTTGAGTTTGTATTATAGTCTTATTGTTATTATTTTAATATGAATGCATTCTTGTAAACAGCTTAGATTTTAAGTGGGCGATACATTTTTTTAAATAAATAAAAACCAGATATAAATCCTGGGTGTGCAAGTTGAACCTTCATCTTTGGCATTGCCGCAATTTCCCAGAACACCCCTGACATACCCATGCTCCTCTCATGGGAATTCCCCCAGATAGCACTATAAAAAGACATGTAAGTGTATTTCTGTGCTGATCAACCCTGTTTCGGTGCCTTGTATCCGTTGGTGCACATTTCCATTCAAAATAGCGCCTAACTTCCCTATAAGTGTTCTTCTAGAATAGGCTTATTACCTGTGCAAATATGGCACCTCAATGCTGGTGGCCTACTTATAGAAATTACCTCCCAAACACACTTAGCAGGCAACACTTAAGTGCCAAGAATGTGTGCAAATGAGTAGTAGAGACAGACAGACAGACAGAAACATACATGCCAATATTCCAGCTACACATTATTCGATAAGATAGAACCTAAATGTGATAGTGTATAGTTAGTACATCGATGTCTGCATTATGAGGAACTAGTTGTGTTTCTCTGTTGGTTATGCTGTTGCACCGAAACAGGGTTCTTCTTCTAAATAAAGAATTTCAAAATAAAGATGGATGTACATGTGGGCGGAGTCTTGGCAGAGCGTTGGCGGATGCACAATTGCATGCATAAATTATCGAATAATATTATTTTCCTGCATTCTATAGCAATCTAAATTATATGTGTGTATTTGTGTTTGATAGTATTCTATACATGAAAGTAGGCATCATTCATATGTTTATTGGAAAATGTTTAGTAACTCCAGATGGGCAGTATAGATTTATTTGTAAATAAATCAATAAATTGTCCCAGGAAACTGACAGACAGTGACCACACTGCTGTTTACAAGTTTCACAAATGGGCTCGTCCAACCACTTTCCTAGTCAATTAAAAACTCAGGTCTCCCTCTCAGATTCCCCGAAGGGTTTTTCGCAACACAGTACTTCTAATATCAAAAACTGTCACAGATGTTTGTTGGTTTTGTTTTTTTTTTAAATTCCTTTTTTTTTTTTTACCTTACTCTTCAGAAACTGTGATACTGAATCTCGATGTTGTTCCACTTCGTTCTGTATCTGGTTGAAGAAAGCAACCGCGTGCTGGCGTTTGTAATGGGGGCTGAAGTTCTTTATCAACGCTTCCGTTTTCCCTGAAAGAGAGCACAACATCGGTTAGCTTCATTTGTTCTCACTGTTGCTGTCTCTTCTTTGACCGATTACAAAATGTTGCCAGCATTGGCTTCCTGCAGTTTGAAATATCCGAGGATCTTCCTTTCCATTTCTCTCTTTTCCGTTGAAAAATTCTACCTCATTTCCACAACACTTTGAAAATGAATTCTTGCCTTGCTGATGAACCCGTTCAGACATTCGGTCATAAGAACATAAGAACATAAGACTTGCCTCTGTCGGGTCAGACCGAAGGTCCATCGTGCCCGGCAGTCCGCTCATGCGGCGGCCCCTCAGGTCCAGGATCTGATAGTGCTCCTACCCTAAAACTCACATACACTTTTCGATTTTCTCCTGTAGAGTAACCTTCTATCTATACCCTGCAATCCCCTTCGCTTCCAGGAAGGTATAGATAGAAGGTTACTCTACAGGAGAAAATCGAAAAGTGTATGTGAGTTTTAGGGTAGGAGCACTATCAGGTCCTGGACCTGAGGGGCCGCCGCATGAGCGGACTGCCGGGCACGATGGACCTCCGGTCTGACCCGACAGAGGCAAGTCTTATGTTCTTATGACCGAATGTCTGAACGGGTTCATCAGCAAGGCAAGAATTCATTTTCAAAGTGTTGTGGAAATGGGGTAGAATTTTTCAACGGAAAAGAGAGAAATGGAAAGGAAGATCCTCGGATATTTCAAACTGCAGGAAGCCAATGCTGGCAACATTTTGTAATCGAGATTCCTACTGCATGTGGTGACTGACTATCCACTCAGCATCTGGACTAGCTTGTCACACACCTTGTAACTAAGTCCATTTCCACATACCTTATTTAACCGTACATATAACCATCTGTTTATCCCAAATGACTTTGTTCTACCCATGTTTCTATATGTCTATATGTTTCAACTGCATTTGCTTCCATGAGGGGAGATATGATAGAGACGCTTAAATACACTACGTAATGTAAATGCGCCTGAGTCGAGTCTCTTTCAATTGAAAGGAAACTCTACAATGAGAGGGCATAGGATGAAGTTAAGAGGTGACAGGCTCCGGAGTAATCTGAGGAAATATTTTCTTACGGAAAGGGTGGTAGATGCGTGGAACGGTCTCCCAGAAGAGGTGGTGGAGACAGAGACGGTGTCTGAATTCGAGAGGGCCTAGGATAGGCCCGTGGGATCTCTCGGAAAGAGAAAGAGATAATGGTTACTGCGATTGGGCAGACTAGAGGGGCCATTTGGCCTTTATCTGCCGTCATGTTTCTATGTTTCCTACCTACTATGATGTTTCATTGTATTGTAGTAACATTTATAAGCATCAGATCTACAGTATACTGTTGGAATGCTCTTACGCAGTGGTCTCCAACTCAAACCCTTTGCATGGCCACATTCTTGATTTGTAGGTACTTGGAGGGCCTCAGAAAAAATAGTTAATGTCTTATTACAGCAATGAAAATTTTGCATGAGGTAAAACTCTTTCTGGTTTATAAATCTTTCCTTTTGGCTAAGTCTTAATAATAATATTGTCATTTATAGCCAAAGAGACATATGATCAAGAAACTGTTATCATTCCATTGTGACATCACTGATGAGGCTGGCTCTTATTGGTGGAATGAGGCATTATGACATCACAATCTCAGTTCTGCTTCCCAAAGACAAACAGGATGTCATGGTTATACTTTAGCCAGTGGTCTCCAACTCAAAGCCTTTGCAGGGCCACATTCTTGATTTGTCGGTACTTGGAGGGCCTCAGAAAAAAGAGTTAATGTCTTATAAAAGAAATGGCAATTTTGCATGAGGCAAAACTCTTTATAGTTTATAAATCTTCCTTTTGGTTAAGTCTTAATAATAATATTGTCATTTATAGCTAAAGAGACATGATCAAGAAACTGTTATCAAGCCATTGTGACATCACTGATGAGGCTGGCTCTTATTGGTGGAATGAGGCATTATGACATCACAATCTCAGCTCTGCTTCCCAAAGACAAACAGGATGTCATGGTTATAGTTTAGCCAGTGGTCTCCAACTCAAAGCCTATGCAGGGCCAAATTTTGGATTTGTCGGTACTTGGAGGGCCTCAGAAAAAATAGTTAATGTCTTATTACAGCAAGGAAAATTTTGCATGAGGTAAAACTCTTTCTGGTTTATAAATCTTTCCTTTTGGCTAAGTCTTAATAATAATATTGTCATTTATAGCTAAAGAGACATATGATCAAGAAACTGTTTTATTTTACTTTGGTGATTATGATAAACATACCCAGGGCCTCAAAATAGTACCTGGCGGGCCGCATGTGGCCCCCGGGCCCCAAGTTTGAGACCACTGCACTAATGTGTGCCTATTAATTTGTATTGTGCTGGCATCATGTTCATCTTCTCTATTTTATATAAACATTCAAATCTGTGCCTATTAAGGGATTTAATTTGTATTTTATGCTGTGAAATGGTGTGGTGGCTGCGTATTTTATGCTGAAATTGGTATCATATTGTTATACGAATGTCCTTTCATGCCGCCTATTATGCTATGATGGATCATTTGTACTCAGCTGGCATTTATCATACTTTTGTTATATCATCTGAAGAGATTCATTGAAGGCAGTGTACAGCAGGTGCTGCTTGACATAAAACGTACAACTTTGTTATCAGCATAACAATATTGAAATGATCAAACCTAAGCATAATCAATAAGATATACAAACCAACTGAATCCTAATAATAATTAACAAATATCTGAGGTAGTCAAAACTGAATTCACAACCCTCAGTACTCTTTGATATCTGTGCAGTTTGTTTGTTTTTTATTTTTCACCTCTCCGTGCTGTGTGCCATGCTTTTATGATCTCTTATATTGATTACTGTAATGTCTATGTTGGTTTGCCTAAATCACAAATTTGGCACTTACAAACTTTACATAACACTGCTGCCAGATTACTCTGTAAAGCAAAAAAATATGATAATATTACTCCATTATTCATCCTTCTCTGGCTCCTGATTACTTACTGAATATGGTTCAAAATTCTCATTTTAACTGTTAAATTTTACTATTCTGGTGAACCTTCATATTTATCATCTTTTCCTCACATGCCAACTCATTCATTACACTCTATTGACTATAACCAGTTAGTCTTCCCTAGTCTGAAATTTGCATATGATGAGACCACTCAGGTCTCATCATAACTTTTGTCCCCAAAGCTTTGAAATGATCTCCCACCTCAAATACTTGCCTTATAATCTCAGAGAAGCAATCCATATTACATTACATTACATTAGAGATTTCTATTCTGCCATTGCCTTGCGGTTCAAGGAGGATTACAAAAGAATTAGAAAAAATGTTTTACAGGAAGATATCTGGTAATTTCTAGTGGAGATAAGGTGTAGATGAGGTTGCTTTGGGGAATCGGGAAGGTATTGGGAAGTGGGAAGGAGCTAGCGGGTTAAGTCATTTGCAGGAATTTCTTGAAGAGTAGAGTCTTTATTTCTTTTCTGAATGTTTGTAGTCTGGGGTCATAGTTAGTAGATTGGAGATTTGGTTGTCGAGTTTTGCTGCTTCTGTGGCTAGAAGGCCATCATATAGTTTTTTCCGTTTGACTTCTTTGATTGGAGGGTACGTGAATGGAGTGTGGGTTTTCCGATGTCTAGTTGATGTAGTTTGGATGAGGCGGTTATGCAGGTAGATTGGGCTGTCGTCGTTTATGGTTTTAAATAGTAGACAGTAGAGTTTGAATAGTATTCTTGCCGGAATTGCAGAACAGAAAACCTGATTAGCATAACATGACATAAAATCCATTTAAGAGATATTAACCTATGAATTAATATGGATAGAGTCAATTTCTCTATTGGTTACAAAATTCTAATAGGTAATAAAATTTTATTAGCACATAAACTGAAAAAGATTAAAAAAAAAAAACATCAGGAGAAAAGTCAGAAAAAGTCCCCAAAATGACCCAAAATTTTTTCCCATAAACATCTCTAACGCAGAGGGACTTATGAGCTGACTTAAGTTATCATCTTGTCTTTTAATCATGAGGTCTGAAATCCCACCTTTAGGATATTTTCCATTTTCTTTTATACTAAAAAAAAAAATGGTTTCTTAAATTATGGGCTCCTTTTACAAAGCCACAGTAGAGGTTTGTACTGAGGGCCAGTGAGGTCAATTCTATGAGCATCGGAGCATTTGCCTCACCAGCCCACGGTAAAAACCTCTAGCGTGACTTTGTAAAAGCCAGCGAATGTATGTCTTTGCAAAACATTTTTTTTTTCCTTAGTTGCCCATCTCTTCATCTATGCACAATAGGCAAATTAAGAAACCGGCATGGAATTATTCTGAGCGCGTCAATGATTTATTGAAGGCTCCTTTTAGATTCAGATGTATATTTATCTACATATTGCATAGCATGTGTAAACTTCGGTGTGAAAAATGCAACACATCCATCCTGAACTCTTCAGCATTAGCCAGCAGTACTCATTTCTAAATTAAGATAACCAAGCACAAGAATCCCTCCCCCCCTTTTATAAACCACGATAGCGGTTATTAGCGCATGGAGCCACACTGAATATCCGCGCTGCTCCCGATGCTCATAGAGTTCCTATGACTGTCGGGAGCAGCACGGAGCATTCAGCGCGGCTCCCTGAGCTGATAACCGCTCTCGCGGTTTAGTAAAAGGGGGGAGCGTTTGGTGTCCCCTCTCAAATGGCCTCTTAAGGATCTGTCCTAATTAATTCTAAATTTCATTTTCCCATTCATAGAATGAACGTCGCTGTAGTTGTCTCCTTAGCCAGTGATGCAATTTGCTTCCCTGCGAAAGCCAGTTTATTATTAGCCATGCCTCTGGAAAAAAAAAAATGTTGGGTTTTTGTGCAATTAATGGTCTCTGTTTAGAAGCATTACTGATGTCTCCAGTCAGTCTCAGATGACGGGGCCAGGATATTGCACTGAAGATACTGAACACAGAGACCATTGCTGAAACAGGCCTGATGGGCCCTGAGAAGTGAATAGCAGGGTTTATTCAGTAAGCTCTTTGATGATACTGTTATTTTTTGAGAGGGGGGGGGAAGTGGGTGGAGAAAGACTGTTCCTTTAAGACATTGCCAGAAAAGAAGTAAAAAACAGAATAGCTCAGACAATACACAAATAGCATTTTATCTGTAAAAATGTACAGCTTATAATCATGACAGCAAAGGATAAAAAGGTGCATTCCTAGAGTGACCATATGGCTCCAGAAAAAAGGGGACGGATTGAGACATCCGGGTTTTACTTCCATTGAAAGCAATGGAAGTAAGAAGACTCCAACGGATTCAGAATGCCGCGGCCAAGCTCATCTTCGCTAAAAGTAAATTTGACCATGTCTCACCGCTCCTGGCCAAGCTCCACTGGCTTCCGATAATCGCCAGGGTCCACTATAAATGCGCCCGTTTAACTTTCAAAATCCTATATGGTATCCTCCCTCCCTTTATCCCTCTTTCTTGGAATTCCTCAAACCCTAATACCACCAGATCCTCCCACAAATTAAAACTAGCCTTCCCCTCGCTAAAAGGCATTTCCCACACAGGAAAGCTAGGGACCTCCCTCCACTTCAAAATCACTGAGCTCTGGAACAACCTTACCTCCCCTCTTCGGAACTTGAGCTCTCTCCAAGTTTTCCGCAAACATCTGAAAACCTGGCTTTTCTCAAAAAATGTAAGTCTCTCTCCTACTTAGGAATCAAGGAAACTCTTATATCTTGGCATCCCAAGTCCTCTAAATTTTCTTCACACTTCTACCTCTAACCCTCTGTTGTAGTTCCTTCCTATTTCTCCTACTGTAAACCGCGTCGAGCTCTACGAACGTGGAGATGATGCGGTATACAAACCTAAGGATTAGATTAGATTAGATTGAGACATCTTGGTTGCTTTCACTGGAAGTAAAACCCGGATGTCTCAATCCATCCCCTTTTTTCTGGAGCCATATGGTCACACTATGCATTCCCTAGGAATATAACGTCCCAAAATGCAAAGAGTATGGAAGGACCAATGGACATCCAATAAAAAAAACCCCATAAGATCAGAGGTGGATATCAAATTTTATGAAATATATACCAGAAGGAAAATAGGATCAGATTCAACACCAATCTGTGTTTCGGAAAAACAATGCCTGTTGAAGTACTCGACTTCCTGGTTCTACATCCTCCCCCCCCCCAAAAAAAAAATGCGGCTCACATAGTTGTTAAGAAAAGCAAAAGCATGCTGGCTATCACATTTTTGGTGACACACCTCCCAGCTGTTGGCGACACCACTAGTACATCCTGCAGCCATGGGGTGGTAGACCTTTAGTTTTAGGGGGAGTTTGGGGTGAGATGTGCTTCTGGCACCCTTTATGTGAAGTTCACAACTGTGCCCTCTAAGGTGTCCCACTACTCTTGGCATGTCTATGTGGCCAGTCCGTCACAAAGATGGACACTCCCATGTCTAAATGCTCTGGATTTGGACATTTTCAACTTGGCTGAAAATGGGGTATAAGATTAGGCATCCTATGGGTTAGAATTTCTGTTGACCTAGACGTTCAAGTAGTCAATTTTCAAATATACAGTGGAACCTTGGTTTGCGAGCATAATTAGTTCCAGAAGCATGCTCGTAAACCAAAGTGCTCTTATATCAAAATGAGTTTCCCCATAGAAAGTAAGGGAAACTCCACAGACACCCCTCACCCCCACCCCTATGCCCCACAAGGCCACCGGAGCTGCTTGTTTCCACCCCACCACATCACTTCCCAAAAAGGCCCCCATCCCCAAGAACCAGCATCGCCCGCCCAAACCCAGAGCCTTACCACGATCTGGCACCGGCACCAGCCCACAGGATGAGCCGGTGCCGGAAGATCCTGCCTCTTGCTGCTGATCTCTGCTGGGCTGGGCCTTGAGCATCTGACATTTCCTAACACCCACTCGACACTCCCCTACACCCACCCCATGGGAGGGGCCTTTGGTATCTGGCCAATTGGAATCTTAGACCACTCCCAGTGCAACCCAGAATGCATTGGGAAGGAGGCCTAACAGTATAAATGAATACCTTGGCTGGTGGGGATCCCTCTAGCCCCACCAGCTACAGTCCTCTGTGGAGCCTCCTGGAGCATGTACGGGAAGCTCACAGCATGAACAGCCAGAAGCATGCCACCCACTGCCCTGAGGTTTTGGCTCCAAATTATTTCTAGCGTCTATTTCAAACGTGCCTGCTTTACATTTAAGATCTTGCATGGCATCTTTCCTTCCTTCCTTCCTCCCTCTATTTTGGAATTCTACAAAGATCCGAGATTACCAGACCTACTCAAAAACTTAAAGTATCTTTTCCTACGCTGAAAGGCGTCATCTATACTGGAAAATTAGGGAAGTCTCTTCTTTTCAAAATTACTGAGCTCTGGAATAATTTTCCTGTCCAGTTGCATGATCTGGGCTCACTCCAATTATTCCAAAAACATCTAAAAACTTGGCTTTTTTTCAAAATTGTGATCCCTGTTGTATTCTTTTTAATCTTCTGTAAACCATGCCGAGTTCTATCTTTATAGAGAAGATGCGGTATATAAGCCTATGGTTTCGTTTAGTTTAGAAAGGGCTTGGGGCCCTGCTTCACTAGCAATTCACTTTGTTGTGGAGTGGGCCTAAACTAAAACGGGGTGGACCAGGCCCAGGTCTTTACCCTACACAGATGGTGCTGTATAGACAACCTTTTTTAAACAAATGTTGCCATGGACTTTGAATATCTTGCCTGGATTTGGAAGTGTAGCTCAAGGAAATTATGTGCCCTTTCAGTTACAATTTAAGACAAAAGTGAATTACATGATTTAACTAAATAGCAAAGTAATCTGAATGTAGTTCACGATTGCTAATGCCCCTTCTCTATAACACAGCCCAAACTTGTTGGTTTTCAGACTGGTCAGAGTCCTTGAGTAATGAGTTCCTCCAATTCTTTTCCAAATTTAGTGCTGTTTCAAAACTTGTTTATATGAAGCAGAGCCAGGATTTCCCAATGCTCCATTGACTGGGAAACCTCAGCCGCATTTAGCAAATATCAGCTTTAAAAGACCCCATTTGAAAATTCTAGGAAAGTAAGCCTGAATTATTCCTTTCTGGATGACCATGAAGAGCTAGGATGGAAAACATAACATTTTTCACATTCAGTGCAGATGTGCATTTGCTAACCCTCTGAGTCTTCTCACAAAGTTGTTGTGTCTTCTTTTCATTCACTAAATTGTGTGCATCCCTCATCAAGTCTATGGTCCTCAAGCAGATCCAATACCTCCTTTTATCCTTAAGCGCTATTTTAAGATTTTTGGTCCTTTCATCCTTACGCTAGTTAGTGAAAGCCTTCAACAAAGCATCATGCCAAAGGCCTGGAAAGAATCAATCATTCGTCCCATTATTAAAGACCAAAAAACTAGCTCCGAGGATAAATCAAATTACAGACCAATAGCAAATATTCCCTTCCTAGCAAAACTAACTGAGAAGATGGTATTTAACCAAATATCGGAATTCATTGAAAAAACCAACATCTTACATCCGAATCAAACTGGCTTTAGACAGCATCACTCTACAGAACACTCACTGATCGGTATGACCACCTCCATACAATATTTTCTGGATCATCACCAATCGGTTCTCCTAATTTCTATTGATCTTTCAGCCGCTTTTGATACGATTGATCATCAGCTTCTGTTAGACAGACTTCAATCTATCGGCATTACAGACCAGGTCCTTTCTTGGTTTGTATCATATTTCACAGATCGTACCTCCACTGTGTCTTTTAACAACTCAATTTCTGAAACTTCTACAACTACGTATGGTGTCCCTCAGGGGTCCATTCTCTCCCCACTTTTGTTTAACATTTTCCTTTCCCCATTGATGACCTTGTGCCAATCCATTGGCTTTAACGTATTTGCCTATGCTGATGACATTCAGCTTTTACATCCAATAGATACTAACAACCCTTTGGATACAATAACAATTAATAAGAAGCTTGAACAAATACACCAATGGCTGGACACTAATAGATTAGCGCTTAATGTTAACAAATCAAATGTGATGCTTTTTCCTTGGAAAGATAGTTCAAAACTTAATTTTCCCATCTCCATTAAGGGTTCTCCCTTACAATCAGTAAGCAACATTAAGGTTCTAGGGGTTATTTTCGATTATAAATTAACCTTCCATGACCACATTAGTAGCATTATTAAATCAACCTTTTTCAGACTCCGTCAAATACGCTCAGTTTCACAGTTTCTTTGCTTAAAATCTCTTAACATTCTCATCCATTCTCTGGTGATTTCTAAGATAGACTATTGTAACGCCCTATTTAAGGGAATTGCTCAAAACGAAATTAAACGTGAACAGATTATCCAAAACGCCTCTATTATACTTATATCAAAAGCCAAGAAGTTTGATCACGTAACACCTCTCCTTAAAAAGGCACACTGGCTCCCGGTAGCTCACCGGATTACATATAAATTATGTTTGCTTACATTCAAATCCCTACTTTATAAAACTCCTGCTTTCATTTATAAATTATTAATTCCCTCTACTTCAAACTGAACGTTGAGATCCAATGAACAGCATTTGTTGACGATCCCCTCTCTCAAAATTATTAATACAAGACGGCAATTTATTTTCTCCGTCATAGCCCCCCCAAAATGGAATTCGCTTCCTATTTACTTGAGGGAAGAACGCGACTTGGAAAAATTTAAGAGTAAATTAAAAAGCTTCCTTTTTAAAGACGCTTTTGATACTTAGCTAGCCAGTTCTCTAGCTGATTTTAACTCTACTGTATAACCTCATTGTAGCATTTTGGCTTCCCCTACCTTCATGTATTCTCCTTGAATGTCTTGCTTACTTTCAAATAACATGTAGTTCTTTTTTCCTTCCCTCCCTAGTGTTTTATAGGTTTGTCAAGTTTGTCAATAGTCCTCCAAGACTTAGCTCTTGTTATGTGTTGTATTGTTCCCTGAATTTTGTAATTTTAGTACTGTGTACATCGCTTAGAATTACGATTAAGCGATTAATCAAAATTTTATTAAACTTGAAACTATATTGTATATACTCGAATATAAGTCAATCCGAATATACGTTGAGACCCCCATTTTTCCCCCCAAAAGGAGCAAAAATGGTTGACTCAAATATAAGTAAGGCGGCTTAATAGTCAAGTGCCCTGGCCTGCCAAGATCTGCACCCAGTGCCCTCTCCCTCTCCTGTCAGGCTCTGCACCCAGCCCCCTTCCCTCCACCCCCTGTCAGGCTCTGCGCCCAGCCCCCTCCCTGCCAGGCACTGCACACAGCCCCCTTCCCTCCCTCCCAGGCTCACCACCCTCACTGCCCTGTCCATCATACCTCCTCTTCCGTTGGAATCCATGGTGGTCCAGAGGTGTAGCGGGCAGGAGCGAGCTTTCTGTGCGCCTGCCCTGCTGATAACCCAGTTGGTCGGTCACTGCCACGCGTTCCGGCTTCAGCCGCTGAGCGGTACCGATCATGAGAATTCACGGGAGCCATTCAGAAAGCCGCTTAGCGCTGCACCGCAGCAGCAGTGCCAAAGCGTGCTCCTGCTCGGTACCGCTCAGTGGCTGAAGCCGGAACTCGCAGCAGCAGCGAGCGACCGACTAGGTTAGCAGCAGGGCAGAAGCACGGAGAGCTCGCTCCTGCCCACTACACCTCTGGACCACCACGGATTCCAGTGGCAGAGGAGGTACGATGGACAGGGCAGGGAGGGAGGGATAGGGTGCAGAGCTTTGCGGCCCAGTGGAGGCCTGCAATAAGTCTGGGAGGGGATTGGGTGGGCGCTGGCCCGAATATAAACCGGGACCCCCATTTTTGGGCCAATTTTTTTGCCCCAAAATCCCAGTTTATATTCAAATATATAAACTGGGTAATCATCAAGGACAAAAGAAAAAAAAAAACCCTAGTTTTATGAAGTATGACATGACCCTCCTCCTTCTCCCCTCACTAGCCCTTGATCAACCCATCATCCTTGAGCAGAGAGAATCAGCATTCCTGAGTTACAGAGGTTTATCGTGAAATGCTATTTTAAAGGCCAGGTTCGCAATGGTTTAGGGCTGCCTCAGACCTCTTTTCTACAGAATGCATCAACGCCTATAGAATTTTAGATCCTTACTATACCATTATGAAAGCTTGGTGCATGATAGTTTAGACTTCATAGTGTTTGCCATAAAGACGAGACTCGATGTCTTCACCTGTGCCTGTCCTGTGATTTCTACATCGATTGTTTATCCAATGTAAATTAGCTCTTTGCCCTCAGACGGGCTGAACAGTATATTGTTAAATATTTACTGATGCAATCCAGGCTATGCAGATTGCTTTCTGAAGATCATCAGACAATCGGAGATCATCACATGATAATACCACCAAGGCTATCACAGTGCTAGTTTTATCAGCTACTTATTATGCCATAAAAATGGTACAATTTGCATGATTGCAAAGCAGCTGAGATATGGGGATATATTTGTTTTCTTGACAAAATTATCTGATCCTTGAATGCTCTAGGCCCTAGGGTATCTTCTTCTGGTCTTCTTCCGTGTTCTCCTTTCCCTTTTTGGCCTAGGTTGTTTTGTTTGTTCACTTAAATAAATATTGTCATTGCCAAGTTAAATGCCATAAGGAATACCAGGGCCCCTAGGTCTAGGCTGTGCGTTTTCACCTACAACTGTTCTCTTTCCCTTTGGATTAAGTGAGGCTGCCAGGATTTGGGGCATAAACTCAACATGTTCCCTACAGATAAACAGTAGACACCAGTCACCAGAAAGAAGGAGTCAGGAAATAGCCCAGGGTAAGATCCAACAGAGCAATCTTACAGAATAGGAATACTAAAAGAGGTTAAGGTCAAGGCTTGCAAATAAGACCTATCTGAGAGCCACTCATTCTTCATGACAACGATCGCCCACACATAGGGATTGTTGTCATTGCAAAACTACGCGAATACGGCCGGGAGGTGATACCTCATGCTCCCTACAGTCCAGACATGAGTCTACCAGTCTTCGACCTTTTTCCAAAGTTAAAACAACCTATGCGTGGACATCGTTTTGCACCTCTGGAAGAGCTTTTTTCCGCTGGTACCCGAGCCATTCGGCAACTGAACAAAAATGGTGTCTTGGATGGAATAATGAAGCTTCCCGGACGTTGGGACTCTGTCATTGCAAAGCAGGGAGACTATATTGAAGGACTATAAAGAAATACTTGAAAAAGAAAAAGAAAACATGTAAATTAAAAAAAAAAAAATAGTGTGTATTATTTATGAAATGATCCTTGTATAATGTGAAGTGTTGCAAACCAAAAAACGAGAAACCTCAAACTCCTCTGAATATAAAGGAAAACCACAAAACAACATCGTCAAACAAAAGCCGGCAAAGTGAAGCTGATGAACTGGAAACTTCCAGGTTTATTTATCACATAAAATCAAGGAATAACTTAACATCAGTTGAAAACAATTGCAGCTAGCATAGATGCAAATAAAAAGAAGCAAATAATCCCATAAATGTACCAGTCTATGTGGGGATTACACAGTTATCTACACTTAAACCATTCCACCTTGATGATGACTTCAGTTTCAGCAAATCGAAACAGCTGACAAGTGGTAAGACTTCAGTTGATGGATGCAAACATGGGACGCTACATAGTCCATGTTTTGACAAGGGAAATTGGCTTCATCAGGGGTCCATTGCTGAAAGATAACCGACCAGTACCAAAGAGGAACAAATACGTAAGAGCGCATTTGAAATGAGAGCAACTAAGAACACCAACTCCAAATCACGATGCAAACCACCATGATGAATATCGCAAGAGGTAGTCTATGAAATGAAATCAATACTACTTTCTTTTGAATTTAAGGATTTTATGAGATGCACATACATTGCAATGTTTAGCTTGTTCACCCAGATGTCACTCCAGCCTTGAGCTGGCAGTGGAAGCCCCAAACAGCTGAGTACAGGGGACTCCCTGAAGCCGGTGACTTCGGGAAGTCCTGCTGGCTCAGCCGATTAGGGATTCCCCCGCCACATTCAGCTCAGCCAGCAGTGAAAGCAGCAGTGGCGGGCAGAAGAAAACTTTTTCAAATTTTGACAGGAGGAACGAGGGGAGGAGCTGTGCCTAGCGATTGCTTTTCTGAGCAGGCGCTAGGCACAGTTCCTCACCGGGGCAGCTCTGCAATCAGGCGCGATTCTCTAGCCAGCGCTGTCTCGGGTTTGACGTGATCAGAAGCCACTTTTAAGGCAGATGCCGACATGGGCACTGATTAGAGAATCCAGGGATAAGACTGTTTTTTTTATTATGACCCACAGGTTCAGATATAAATGATGCATTTTTAAAGAATCCTCTACTCGGGAATAATAACCTAACACATCCTCACCGCTTCCCAAGTATAACCCGTTCTTGTCGGCATGTTTCGCATCAGAATGCCGTTTCAAGGGTCTCCCGCAGCCGAGTTAAAGAAATCAGTAGGAGTCGGATGACAAAATCGACCGCGGGAGACCCTTGAAACGGCATTCTGATGCGAAACATGTCGACAAAGTTATGTTTTTATTATGAGCCACATTACATAAGAACATAAGAAGTTGCCTCCGCTGGGGCAGACCAGAGGTCCATCCTGCCCAGCGGTCCGCTCCCGCAGCGGCCCATCAGGGCCATTGCCTGAACAGTGTCCCTGACTAATTTTGGAACTGCCTCTAATCCTATCCCTATTATCTACCTCTACTCCTATCTGTACCTACCTCTACTCCTATCTGTACCTACCTCTACTTCTATCTGTACCCCTCAATCCCTTTGTCCTCCAGGTACCTGTCCAGACCTTCTTGCAGTATATACAGTAATAAGAAAAAGAACTTGGAAACAAGTGGGAAGCATTTTATTTTATCATTTCCAGTTTTAGAGACCAGCCTGTTTTCTTTTTGTTGAGAACAGGCTGCATTCACTGATTCTGCTCCACTTAGCCACACTTTGACGATGAAAGGCAGAGTTTCTAAATCAGTTGGTAAAAAACTTATATTCCTTAACAGTGAACTCTCTTCACTGAGATTGCAATAAATACAGTAGGCCAAATTCTGGTTCACCAAACAGAGTTCAGTGCAAAGAAAAAAATGTTAGAGATTTCCTAAGCTCCTTTTATAATACAATGACACATTGTGGGATCGGTAATCCAAGTAGACTGACGCAGATAATCCTCGTTTTCCATGCTTTGGATAAAAACACTGGCCGAAATGTGCGAACAACTCTACAGAGTATATAGTTTCAAGTTTTCAAGTTTTTATTAAAATTTGATTGAGTCGCTTATCCAATTTCTAGGCGAGATACACATTAAAATATAATAGGAAAGACAAAAACATGACTAAAATAAAAACAACGCCAATAACAGGACAATGAAAAAGATTTAAATGAAACATCAAATGAATGGCGTACTAATGGTTGACAGATTGAACGACAAACATGAGACAGAAAGGAAGACGGGTTGGAACCACAAGTTATATAGGAAAGAAAGACGAATAAGGAACAAACAAAAGGAGGGGGAACACTGCTTTGTTATAATGGAGGGAATTCAATAAATGGCCCCAAAACTTGGATGCTAAACAAATTCAGCGCTAAGCGTGATTCTATACAGCTCATTTAGTGTTTAGCGCAGATTAGAGAGTTGCACGGGGACAGAAATCCCATCTATCCCCGCCCGTCCTCGTCAGGATCCTCTCCGTCCCCACCCGTCCCCGCCAGGATCCTCTCTGTCCCCACCCGTCCCCGTCAGCATCCTCTCCGTCCCCACCAGGATCCTCTCCGTCCCCACCAGGATCCTCTCCGTCCCCATCAGGATCCTCTCCGTCCCCACCCGTCCCCGTCATGATCCTCTCCGTCCCCACCCGTCCCCGTCAGGATTCTCTCTGTCCCCACCCGTCCCCGTCAGGATCCTCTCCGTCCCCATCAGGATCCTCTCCGTCCCCACCCGTCCCCGTCAGGATTCTCTCTGTCCCCACCCGTCCCCGTCAGGATCCTCTCCGTCCCCATCAGGATCCTCTCCGTCCCCACCCGTCCTCGTCAGGATCCTCTCCATCCCCACCCGTCCCTGTCAGGATCCTCTCCATCCCCACCCGTCCCCATCAGGATCCTCTCCGTCCCCGTCAGGATCCTCTCCGTCCCCACCCGTCACCGCCAGGATCCTCTCCGTCCCCGTCAGGATCCTCTCCGTCCCCACCCATCCCCATCAGGATCCTCTCCATCCCCATCAGGATCCTCTCCGTCCCCATCAGGATCTTCTCCGTCCCCACCCGTCCCCGTCAGGATTCTCTCTGTCCCCACCCGTCCCCGTCAGGATCCTCTCCGTCCCCATCAGGATCCTCTCCGTCCCCACCCGTCCCCGTCAGGATCCTCTCCGTCCCCGTCAGGATCCTCTCCGTCCCCATCAGGATCTTCTCCGTCCCCACCCGTCCCCGTCAGGATTCTCTCTGTCCCCACCCGTCCCCGTCAGGATCCTCTCCGTCCCCATCAGGATCCTCTCCGTCCCCACCCGTCCTCGTCAGGATCCTCTCCGTCCCCACCCGTCACCACCAGGATCCTCTCCGTCCCCGTCAGGATCCTCTCCGTCCCCACCCATCCCCATCAGGATCCTCTCCATCCCCATCAGGATCCTCTCCGTCCCCATCAGGATCTTCTCCATCCCCACCCGTCCCCGTCAGGATTCTCTCTGTCCCCACCCGTCCCCGTCAGGATCCTCTCCGTCCCCATCAGGATCCTCTCCGTCCCCACCCGTCCCCGTCAGGATCCTCTCCGTCCCCATCAGGATCTTCTCCGTCCCCACCCGTCCCCGTCAGGATTCTCTCTGTCCCCACCCGTCCCCGTCAGGATCCTCTCCGTCCCCATCAGGATCCTCTCCGTCCCCACCCGTCCTCGTCAGGATCCTCTCCGTCCCCACCCGTCACCGCCAGGATCCTCTCCGTCCCCGTCAGGATCCTCTCTGTCCCCACCCATCCCCATCAGGATCCTCTCCGTCCCCACCCGTCCCCATCAGGATTCTCTCCGTCCCCACCCGTCCCCATCAGGATCCTCTCCGTCCCCGTCAGGATCCTCTCCGTCCCCACCCGTCCCCGTCAGGATCCTCTCCGTCCCCATCAGGATCCTCTCCGTCCCCACCCGTCCCCATCAGGATCCTCTCCGTCCCCACCCGTCACCGCCAGGATCCTCTCCGTCCCCGTCAGGATTCTCTCTGTCCCCACCCGTCCCCGTCAGGATCCTCTCCGTCCCCGTCAGGATCCTCTCCATCCCCACCCGTCCCCATCAGGATCCTCTCCGTCCCCGTCAGGATCCTCTCCGTCCCCACCCGTCACCGCCAGGATCCTCTCCGTCCCCGTCAGGATCCTCTCCGTCCCCACCCATCCCCATCAGGATCCTCTCCGTCCCCACCCGTCCCCGTCAGGATTCTCTCTGTCCCCACCCGTCCCCGTCAGGATCCTCTCCGTCCCCACCCGTCCTCGTCAGGATCCTCTCCGTCCCCACCCGTCCCTGTCAGGATCCTCTCCGTCCCCACCCATCCCCATCAGGATCCTCTCCGTCCCCGTCAGGATCCTCTCCGTCCCCACCCGTCCCTGCCAGGATCCTCTCCATCCCCGTCAGGATCCTCTCCATCCCCACCCATCCCCGCAAGGAATTGCCTCCATCCCCGCCCGTCCCCATAAAAAGCAGCAATTACTTCTGACAGGATCATCAATTCCACAGTTTCTTTTGTGTTTGCGCTGCTGTTTTCCTTGTGGAATCTCTTTGGTGGAACCCTTTTTTTTGTTTTCTGTTCAGGTAATTAACTTATAAACCCCCTCTTTTACTAAGGCTGACGTGTCCATGATATTATATGGACGAATCCTGCTTCCAAAGCCTTCCATCCCCGTGGGCCAGAGGGGGGTCCCCATGGGAGTCCCATGGGTTAGGGGGCATTCCCGTGGGAACCCCATGGGACCCGCGGGATTCCCGTGATCCCCGTTCCCGTGCAGACCTCTAGCGCAGATCCCATGCCTAACTTTTGGATGCCGGATGTATGCCCGCTGAAGCCTAGTGTCAAATGTCAGCACCCAAATTGGGCATGGCTTGGCACACCATTTTTCAGAATGCCCCTGACACGCCCATGGCCACACCCCCTTTTGAGATGTGCATCACGAGAGTTAGGCACCGCGCCTTAGAGAACAGCGTGCATCCAGAAGCATTGCAAATTGTAACGAGGGCCAATTAACATCAATAATTGGTATTCGCATCCAATTACTGACGGTTCAGAGCTCATAATCCAATTTATTTGTGCATGCAACTTTGGATGCCATATACAGAATCCAGGGAACTATGAATTTGGGCATAACCAATGAGACCTGTAACATGGGGACCCTTTTACTAAGCTGCATTAGGCAGTAATGAGTCTCTAATGCAGCATAAAATGGAGTACCGTGAGACATGTTCAGGTTTACCCTCTCCAAGGTAGGGAGAACGAGAGGGCACTCTCTAAAGTTGAAAGGGGATAGATTCCGTACAAACGTAAGGAAGTTCTTCTTCACCCAGAGAGTGTTGGAAAACTGGAACGCTCTTCTGGAGGCTGTTATAGGGGAAAACACCCTCCAGGGACTCAAGACAAAGTAGATAAAGACAGACTGTTCACACTCTCCAAGGTAGGGAGAACGAGAGGGCACTCTCTAAAGTTAAAAGGGGATAGATTCCGTACAAACGTAAGGAAGTTCTTCTCCCCCCTAGATAGTGGTGAAAAACTGGAACACTCTTCCGGAGGCTGTTATAGGGGGAAACACCCTGCAGGGATTCGAGACAAAGTTAGACAAGTTCCTGCTGAACCGGAACGTACGCAGGTGAGGCTGGACTCATATAGAGCACTGGTCTTTGGATAGATTCCGTACAAACGTAAGGAAATTCTTCTTCACCCAGAGAGTGGTAGAAAACTGGAACGCTCTTTCGGAAGTTGTTATAGGGGAAAACACCCTCCAGGGATTCAAGACAAAGTTAGACAAGTTCCTGCTGAACCAGAACGTACGCAGGTAAGGCTCGTCTCAGTTAGGGCACTAATCTTTGACCTAAGGGCCACCGTGAGAGCGGACTGCTGGACACGATGGACCACGGGTCTGACCCAGCAGCAGAAATTCTTATGTTCTTATGGTGCAGCAACTCTGAAATCTGTGCTAAATAATTTTTCTAATTTTTTGGGGGTCATGCCCAGAGAGTGGGTATTCCATTTAGCCGTTTCATTACCACATGCTAAGTGGTTAATCCACAGATATCGCCTTCAAAATAAGTGCTGTTAAGTGCTCACGTGGTCATTTTAAAGCATGGGTGCGTGCTAATGGCGACATTAGCGCACGGCCATTAATGCAAAATATATATTTTAAAAAGCATGTTTTTGGCTGCGGTAAAATTGGCCTTAGCACACGAGAGAGACCCACACAAAGGCCACATTTTCCCCACATCTTAGTAAAGGGACCCCATAGTTCGTAAAACATACATCTACCAGGATTCTCCAAACCTTTCCTGGTGACTCCAATAGACAGTCAGGTTTGAAGAATAGTGAGAAAATAAAAGTAAGAGATATTTTATGTCAGGCTGTACCTGCTGTGCATCACCTTGGCTGAATCTGTTTATAAAGGCAGTTAATAAATCCCAATAAATAACATGTGAATGTGCCTGTACTAAGATTCCAAATGGGGCCTCCCAAAGACCTGTAAAGCCTGTGGCTACTCTGAAATCCTGTGAAGGCCCCACTTGGAGTATTGTGTTCTGTTTTGGAGACCGTATCTAGCAAAGGACGTAAGAAGACTTGAAGCGGTCCAGAGGAGGGCGACAAAAATGATAGGGGGTTTGCGGAGAGACTGGAAGCCCTGAATATGTATACCCTAGAGCAGGGGTGTCAAAGTCCCTCCTCGAGGGCCGCAATCCAGTCGGGTTTTCAGGATTTCCCCAATGAATATGCATGAGATCTATTAGCATACAATGAAAGCAGTGCATGCAAATAGATCTCATGCATATTCATTGGGGAAATCCTGAAAACCCGACTGGATTGCGGCCCTCGAGGAGGGACTTTGACACCCCTGTCCTAGAGGAAAGGAGGGACAGGGGAGCTATGATTCAGATGTTCAAATACTTGAAGGGTATTAACGTAGAACAAAATCTTTTCCAGAGAAAGGACATAATTTGAGGTTGAGGGGTGGTAGATTCAGGGGCAATGTTAGAAAATTCTACTTTACGGAGAGGGTAGTGGATGCCTGGAATGCGCTCACGAGGGAGGTGGTGGAGAGGAAAACGGTGACAGAGTTCAAAGAAGCGTGGGATGAACACAGAGGATCTAGAATCAGAAAATAAGAGTAAATATTGAAGAACTAAGGCCAGTACTGGGCAGACTTGCACGGTCTGTGTCTCTATATGGCACTTGGGTGAGGATGGGCTGGGGAGGGTTTCAATAGCTGGGACTGGAGTGAACTTCAGTAGTTGGAACCTAAGCACAGTGCCGGGCAGAACTTTGGATTCTTGCTCAGAAATAGCTAAGAAGAAAACAAAACATTTAAATTGAATTAGGTTGGGCAGACTGGATGGATCATTCGGGTCTTTATCTGCCGTCATCTACTATGTTACTATATTTACAGTTAGGGTCAGATCTAAGACGCCCTAAACTACACGGTGCCTTGAGTTTAGGAATCTCTCTCCAACAGAAGTACATAATTTTGGGCTTCAAATTCTGCACAAAGCACTGACGTTTCAAAATATACAAGTGTAATCTGGTTCTTAGGCAAAATGCATCTCATTCATGTTTATTACAGAGTGAAAATAAGATCAGTTTGACGATCTGTGAGGAAGCCAGTTGTGTATCTCTCCTCGACAAATGATATCTGTCACTGGAAATTCCCCTTCCTCTAATTTTATATCTCAGCATCAGCCAGAGTTTCATCCAACAACCAAAACATTTATTGTCAGAGATTATATCTCCACATTTTGAACCACATTAGCTCAAAAGCTTGTCTTGCAAAAAAAAAAAAAGGCATTTGGATTTTTCTATTTTTAGAGATTTGTAATACAGTGCAGAGGAGGAGTGACTTTGCCAGTCCAGCAGAACAAAATGTAATTCTATAATAGTTCCCAGCTTGGACAAAGCCCGCAGCTCTCCACACTTAATTGCTAAGTGCCTGGTTATTTGATGTCTAACACCAAAACGAATGCTGAAGTTATGAAATCTTGCAGCAACTTGAAAGTTCCCCATTTCTAAATGAAGTGGTGTGCAAAAGCTTAGAAGCTTCCAGTTCAATTTCATGTTTCAGCGAATTCCGAAATGAAAAAAAGATGACAGAGCTCCTACATGATGATACAAAGTTAAACACAACATAGGCTGATAAAGGGTATGGAAAATCTCTCATATACTGACAGACTAAAAAAGTTGGGGCTATTCTCCCTGGAGAAGCGGAGACTTAGAGGAGACATGATAGAAACCTTCAAGATCCTGAAGGGCATAGAAAAAGTAGACAGGGACAGATTTTTCAAATTATGGGGAACCACAAGTACAAGGGGGCACTCAGAGAAACTGAAAGGGGAAAGGTTTAGAACAAACGCCAGGAAGTTCTTTTTCACCCAGAGGGTGGTGGATACATGGAATGCGCTTCCGGAGGCTGTGGTAGGCAGGAGCATGTTACAGGGCTTCAAAGAAGGTTTGGATAGGTTCCTAGAGGACAAAGGGATTGAGGGGTACAGATAGGAGTAGACCTCTAGCCTCTAACCTCTAGAAGAAAGAGAAATGTTGATTACCTTAAAGAGCTTAGGCAGGGGAAAGAGAGATGCACATGAAGAAAATCTCTTTCATTCGAAAGGAAGATCTGGAATGACAGGGCATAGGATGAAGTTAAGAGGTGATAGGCTCAGGAGTAATCTAAGAACATAAGAACATACATAAGAAATGCCTTCACCGAATCAGACCCTTGGTCCATCCAGTCCGGTGACCCGCACACGCGGAGGCCCAACTAGGTGCTTCATAATGAGACCTTGTTTACCTGTATCCCTCAATGTGATTTGCAAGGAGGTATGCATCCAACTTGCCCTTGAATCCTATAATGGAGGTCTCCATCACAACCTCCTCCGGGAGGAAATACTTTTTTACAGAAAGGGTGGTAGATGCATAGAACAGTCTCCCCAGAAGAAATGGTGGAGACAGAGACTGTGATGAATTGAAGAAGGCATTGGATAGGCACGTGGGATCTCTTAGAGAGAGAAAGAGATAATGGTTACTGTGGACGGGCAGACTGGAAGGGCCATTTGGCCTTTTTCTGCCATCATGCTTCTATCTAAAATACTGATCAGATTTGCAAAGCAGAACTGCAGATGTTCTGCCAAAAAGTGTAGTTGACACTGGTACAGTTTTGCTTACACAGCAATGATCTGCTTTGAGAACAGCTGTCAAGGAAACCCTTTCTACAACACATCACAAGTCACTGTCTTAAGATATGCGAAAGAAAACCCTGATAAGATAGAATCTTTTTAGAACAAAGTACTTTGGACTGATGAAACAAAAACTGATCTGTTTGGTCACATCCAAATAAGATAAACGGAGAGAAAAGAAGGGGTGACTCAGTTATGCTTTGGGATTATGTGACAGCCATTGGGACAGGAAATATTGTGCAGGTGGAAGGAAGTTAGCCAGAAAAGTGCTTTTGAATGTCAAGTTGTTCATGTTTAACTGTTGTACTGTGTAGAGCAGTGATCTTAAACCCGCGGCCCGGGGGGCACATGCGGCCCACCAGGTACTATTTTGTGGCCCGCGGTCTGTACTAGTGCTGCCTACTCTTTGCAGCGTCCTCCGGCTTCCCCCCAGCCTCCCGCTCTTACCTTGAGATAATTACCACAGCCTGCAGAGAGGATTGCCGGTGCTGTAGCAATCCTTGCAGGCTGCCGTTGTCCTCAGCAGCACGTTCCCTCTGCCACGATCCTGCCCCTGACGTCGGAGGAGGGGCGGGACCGCGGCAGAGGGAATGTGCTGCGGAGGCCGATGGCAGCCTGCAAGGAACACTATAGCACCAGCGATCCTCTCTGCAGGCTGCGGTAATTAGCTGAAACTAAGACCGGGAGGCCAGGGGGAAAACTGGAGGACGCTGCAAAGGGGGGAACATGCAGGCCTTCGGAGGGGGGGGAAAGATTTATAAACTATAAAGAGTTTTACCTTATGCAAAATTGTCATTTCTTTAATAAGACAATAACTATTTCTTTCTGTGGCCCTCCAAGTACCTACAAATCTAAAATGTGGCCCTGGAAAGGGTTTGCGTTGAAGACCACTGGTGTAGAGGTTGTATCAGCCTCTCTTCGCTTAGGGATTCATTGAAAAAGACCATTTCACCAGGGATGCCTAAACTTTTTAAAACAAATGTGGCATCCTTCTCTAATTTGTGAAACTTTCACTGGCAGTAACCCTTCCTCTTCTGGTGGTTAGTGGTAGCAATTCTCCTAATGGGAAACAAAATTAGGGGCCCTTTACTAAGGCTTAGCACACCCTAATGGACATTAGAATGAGCTAAGTGCCACATGGCCTAGAGCAGGGATAGGCAATTCTGGTCCTCGAGAGCCGGAGCCAGGTCAGGTTTTCAGGATATCCACAATAAATATGCATGAGATAGATTTGCATCTCAAGGAGGCAGTGCATGCAAATCCATCTCATACATATTCAATCCACGCATGCAAATGAGGGGAATCGGCATGCAAAGCAGGAATGACGCGATTCACTACACTTTCCCACTGGCTGGCCGATCAATAAACAAGCGAGTGGTGAGGACCAGTTGCTTGTGCTAAAACCCTGCTCTCTACCTCGATTCTCCTGCCTGCTGCCCTCTGCTCTGATCTCCTGCTCTCAGCCCCAAATCACTCCTGCTCTCAGCCCTGACTCTCCTGCCCTTCCCCGCAGTACAAGCCTGTGGTTTTAACCCGCAGGCTTGAAGCGGGTTAAAACCATAGGCTTGCAAAAAATCCCCCCCCAAACAGCTAGAACGAACACCAAACGCATGCGCAGACCATCTACAGGGAAAGCAGATGGTCTGTGCAAGCGTCAGGATTGCACACTAGTGATCCGTGTTGGCGGATGGGGGCGTTCTTCTGATCGCTGGTTGCTGAATCCATCAGACCTGCCCGGATCGGACACGGATCGGTCACGTTAGTGAATCTAGCCCTAAGTGTTACATTTGAGACTTATGCTAGATGGCGCGTGATTGAGAGGATGCGATGCCAATTGACATACACTATCTAAAGTCTAATTTGCACTTGATGTTTCTTTACTAGATGTGCCCTTGTGCAAATTTTAGCACACAAAGCCCCATTTTGCATAGAAGCTGAACATAGAAAATAGGATGGCCAGGCCAAAGCCTTAGACTGTGGATGTACATGTTCTGCAAGATCATTTATTATACGCTCATCACAATAAAACCATTAAAATACAAATATAATAGTCCAACCGGACCCTACACTGTTAGTGTTTCGGCAAACACACCTTCCCAGTTAATGTAAGGTACACAGATAAAAAATGAACTAAAAGCAGTGTACTTGTCTTTGAGCAGATAGCCGGAAATGACTGGACCCCTGAGGAAGTTGTGTTCGCCGAAACACGGACCGTGTAGGGTCTGGGTGGACGATTATATTTGTATTTTAATGGTTTTACTGTAAAGAGCCTATAATAAATGATCTTTCAGAATATCTACATCCACAGTCTTTTTGTTTTTATCGTTGGCTTGATTTCACTGTGGATTATTGGGTCTTTTTTGTCTTTTGTTGTGCAGGCCAAAGCCTTCACATTTCCCTGGTATTTTACAAAAGGCTCTGCCAGATATATAATGATGTGCAAGAATACACATGTATTTGCTGGCACATACTGCTGAAGCATTCATCTTACTGTATAAACTTACATGTGCAGAAAAAGAGCACAATCACTTAGCGCAGGGGTGTCCAATGTCGGTCCTCGAGGGCCGCAATCCAGTCGGGTTTTCAGGATTTCCCCAATGAATATGCATGATATCTATGTGCATGCACTGCTTTCAATGCATATTCATTGGGGAAATCCTGAAAACCCGACTGGATTGCGGCCCTCGAGGACCGACATTGGACACCCCTGACTTAGCGCTTTACGCCTATTTTACAGCATACATATCTGTACTTATTGGGCTTACAGGTGAAGATGCCCTCATTTTAAAAGGCTAACATATACAAAAAAAATTAAGGAATTAAGGAGAGAAATAACAAATGTTTTTGTATTTTTAAGATGATGGTAGACACCGTGGGCAAACTGACAGTAATCTCAGCCTCTGGGCAGTGGCATATCTTGGGTATGTGACACCCGGGGCCCATTGTTTTTTGACACCCCTGCCATCATTTTTGACCCCCCTCCAATGTAAAAAAATATTGTTAGTAATGTTCCCTCAGGTGCAAGCCATGAGTGGGGTGTTCCTGGCTTGGGAGTAATGTAGTGGGCAAATGCACAACAGACGAAGATTCAGTGCCCGACAACATGATGCACGACCTACTCCTACTGGAGCGATGGTCTAGGACATGGCAACTAAACTTCAATGCCAAAAAATGCAAAGTTATGCACCTGGGCAGCCAGAATCCATGCAAGTCTTATACCCTTAATGGCGAGATCCTAGCAAAAACGGTAGCAGAACGAGACTTGGGGGTAATCGTCAGTGAGGACATGAAGTCTGCCAATCAAGTGGAGCAGGCTTCGTCCAAGGCAAGACAAATCATGGGCTGCATACGAAGGGGTTTCGTCAGTCGTAAGGCGGAAGTCATTATGCCATTGTATAGATCCATGGTGAGGCCCCACCTGGAATACTGTGTGCAATTCTGGAGGCTGCATTATCGCAAGGATGTGCTGAGACTGGAGTCGGTGCAAAGAATGGCCACCCGGATGGTCTTGGGACTCAAGGATCTACCATATGAAAAACGGCTTGACAAATTACAGCTATACTCGCTCGAGGAGCGCAGAGAGAGGGGGGACATGATCGAGACGTTCAAGTATCTTACGGGCCGCATCGAGGCGGAGGAAGATATCTTCTTTTTCAAGGGTCCCACGACAACAAGAGGGCATCCGTTGAAAATCAGGGGCGGGAAACTACGAGGTGACACCAGGAAATTCTTTTTCACTGAAAGAGTGGTTGATCGCTGGAATAGTCTTCCACTACAGGTGATTGAGGCCAGCAGCGTGCCTGATTTTAAGGCCAAATGGGATCGGCACATGGGATCTATTCACAGGGCAAAGGTAGGGGAGGGACATTAAGGTGGGCAGACTAGATGGGCCGTGGGCCCTTATCTGCCGTCTATTTCTATGTTTCTATGTTTCTATGGGAGTCATGGTCCAGAAACTTCCCTTCTCACGGCCCAGTGCCAAGGCTCTGGGTAGTTTATCAAGTTTATTAGGATTTTATATACCGCCTATCAAGGTTATCTAAGCGGTTTTTACAATCAGGTACTCAAGCATTTTCCCTCTCTGTCCCGGTGGGCTCACAATCTATCTAATGTACCTGGGGCTATAGAGGACTGAGTGACTTGCCCAGGGTCACAAGGAGCAGTGGCGGGGTTTGAACCCACAACCCCAGGGTGCTGAAGCTGTAGATCCAACCACTGCGCCACACACTCCCTGTGATCCAGCATGTTCCCAGCCTTCTCACCTGTCTGATGGCCCTTTACCTTCCGTGAAGCTGAAAAAACTGCCGGCCTCGGCAGTGATTCAGTTACGTTGCCCTTCCTGCTTTCCGTGTCTGCCTCTGCCACAATCCACCCGGGCAGAAATAGGAAGTTGTGTCATTGGCAGACGCAGAAAGCAGGAAGGGGAGCCGCGAGCGACGTAGCTGAATCACTGCCGAGGCCGGCAGTTTTTTCAGCTTCACGGAAGGAAAAGGGCCATCGGATCGGACAGGCGAGAAGGCTGGGAACATGCTGGGCCACAGGGACTACCCAGAGCCTTGGGACAAGGCCGTGAGAAGGGAAGTTCCTGGACCATGACTCCAAGGCCAGGAACACCCCCATCATGGCTTGCACCCGGGGCGGACTTTTGGTACGCCACTGCCTCTGGGCAATAAGAGTCATGAGACCCTAACTACCTATCAAAAGTGATTCAATTAGATGGAGGTTAGGGGAGAGTGTGCTCCTTACTGCAATACCTTGGAAGCATTATTGTTCCAATGGCCAGGTTGCCCCTGGTAGATACAAACATTCTTATAATTGCCCTCTGAATCACTGATTGTTTTGGTGCCCTAACCATAGAAATAGATATGGCCCTGCTGGTTGTCCTGGTTTGTGTGCTCAGAAAGCTGAATTCTGCTCCAGTGGTGGATTCCTTTAGTAGGACCAAGGACGGGATTGAAGGAGCTCTCAGAGGAGCAGTGTCCTGCCTTCTTGGCACCAGAAAGCATTATGGTACATGACCTAAACAAAGCAAAAGACCAAAGAAAACTGATGATAGAGTTCAAGAGGTCACCAAAGAACCATATGTGGCCGTGTAGAAGCGACCAGTAAACAGAGTATAGGGCTATAGCAAACCCTCCTTAGTTCTGGGAAATACAAAATAAAGTTGAGAATCGTTGACAACAGAAAAAGGAAAGTGTTCCAATTTTATTTTTGTAAATAGCAAACAAAAATCTCAAAAGAATTTTGACTTGACAGAGCAAGATCCTAGTGGAGATGGATTTTAAAAGAACCAGAGTGTGGATATAAGAGACGGTTTTTGTAGTGCTAGTGTGACTCATTATCCTAAAACAGAGAAAATGAATGAATGGGAAATGAGGCCACGGTTTGAACAGGAAGCAGTGTGGGCTTTGCATATTGAGAAAGCATTCTACGAGTAGAGAGGGAAATGCGGAAACATATACAGTGATTAAGAAATACAATAAATAACCCAGGGCTCTTTCTTCGACAGGAAGCCAACATCTGTTCACAACATTGGTATCCTTCTTGAAATAATAAGCAAGCAGAGCAAAATGAAGATTCTTCTGTATTAAATGGTGAATATTGTTGAAAGGACTATGCGTGAAAGCCAAATAAGTGCCTACTCTTAGTATATTTCATAAATATTAACTTAACGTGGAGGGCCATTTCTAATATGAGGTTCAAATCAGAGTTTGGATGTTTTGTGGAAGATGCACAAAAATCCTGTACCAATTGTGCCATTTTCACAACTGCAAAATGTCTATCTTGGGTTTTTTGGGGGGTTTTTAATGGCCATTTTTCAGATGTGCGGCTATCTTTTTGAACCATTTTCGAAGAGAATAAAAGCATGTCCAAAAGAAAAATGCACAAAACAAGCCATTGGGGTGTCGAAGGGGCCAGCATTTGTAATAGACTGGATACACGGACATCCCAGCAGAGCACTGGGGTACCTCACGGGTCACTGCAGTGAACTTCACATAAAGGTTCCAGGTACACATCTCACAATCACTCTCTTATATTGTATAGTGAGCCCTCCAAACCCCACCCAAAACCTACTGGACCCAACTGTACACCACACCAATAACCCATATGCCTGTAGGTATCGCCTATATGCAGGTACAGTGGAATCTGGGAGGGTTTTAGAAGGTTCACATAGTCCACCATATGTGTAATAGTTAGAGTGGAATATGGGGCCTGAGTCCCCATCTCTATGGTTGACCACACTAGTATTTCTCAACTTGGTCCTGGAGTACCCCCTTGCCAGTCCGGTTTTCAGGAAATCCAAAATGAATAGAAACTTGCATATAATGGAGGCAGTATATGCAAATCAAATTTATGCATATTCATCGTGGATATCCTGAAAACCTGACTGGCAAGGGGGGTACTCCAGGACCAAGTTGAAAAACACTGGACTACATCACCCACTAGGTTACTCCTGGAACCTTCTAGCTACTTGACTAGAACTGACCATAACATCTGAAGCTGTCATACAGGTAGGTTTGTATTGTTTCATTCACATCTTTGGAAGATGGAAAGGGGTCAGTGATCACTGGGGAAGTGTAAGGGGGTGATGCCTTCATCCCTCTGGTGTTCCTCTGATCAGTTTGGGCACTTTTTGTCACTTATTCATTGTTAAAACAGGTCTACCGCCATGTATGATTATTGCTGAAAATCATCCAAAATATATGCCCGCCCTAATCCCACTACAACCACGCCTCTAATATGCCCCCTTGGGGTGAAGCTCTTAGGTAGTGTTCTCACCATATTTTATCAATTAATACACTCCCTTGAGATTTAGACGCACTGCAGCCAACTACCATAGATATCTGTTTAGAAAATAGGTTTCAAAAAATAGCAAATGGAAGGGTTTGGCATGAAAAACGTTTTTGGACGTTTTTCTTTTTTTGAAAATGAGCCCCATAGGCAAAGGATCAGAAATCATGTCTAGATTGCAACTGTAGACATTTATGTCTGCTTAAGAGAAGGCGTAAATTTTTGCACATACAGAGGACCTATACGTGTGTATTTTATAAACAATCCACATAAAGCAAAACCCAGCCCATCTCCACCCAAACTCTATACCTGAACATGCCTACTACCCTTGGGTAATTTTACAAATGGTCTTAAAAGTTGCCTCCCATGACATGCAATGCTCCCTCATAGGGGTGGCCGAAATGCCTGTAGATTTTTTTTTGCGTGCATTTAAAACTTTAAACAGAGACAGCCCATCCTACCTGAACAACCGCCTCATCCAAACTACCTCAACCAGACATAGAAAAAACACATACTCCATTCACTCACCCTCCAATCAAAGAAGTTAAACGGAAAAAACTATACGATGGCCTCCTGGCCACTCAAGCAGCAAAACTAGAAAACCAAATCTCCAATCTACTGATAACTACCCCAGACCACAAGATGTTCAGAAAAGAAATAAAAACTATACTCTTCAAGAAATCCCTGAAAAAGTCATAACACCACGAATACCTTCCTTCTTCCCATCTTCTTCCAGACTCACCGATACTACCTGAGCTTCTCTTTACCTTTACTAGAAATGACCAATGATCTCTTTTTGTAACCCACCATCTATAATTCTTTTGTAATCCGCCTTGAACCGCAAGGTAATGGCGGAGTAGAAATCTCCAAGGTAATGTTCTAAAAACCAACAATTTTCGATCACAGTATTAGAAATGCTACTCAATGGCCACGGATTTGGACTTGGAGGATGAGATGTACAGCTGACTGGTAACATTGCATTTAATTCTATAAATTGGACGCCCCCCCAAAATGCCCAAAGTTGGGCGCCATTTATACAATGTCGCTTAGTGCTAGGATCCGTGCCCAATTTGGGGGCACGAGGATTTACATCAACTGAACTCTGGTGTAAATCCTCGTGCGTAAATTAGGTATGGATCCCCCAAATTCCATAACGCGGTGTCCCATACCTCTCCTGTGGCCACACCTCTTTTCAGATCTGTGAGGAAAAGATTATGCGCCCATTGATATACAATGGCAATTATAAAGTTGCATGCATAAATTCTAGTTATTGCCAATTAATTCCAATAATTGCGAGTGCCCAAATATTAAATTGGGCACACAATTTGAGCATGTCTTTTAGAGTGCTATATATAGATTATGCCCAGGCAGGGATGGTAAAGTGCCACTGGGCAGAAAACATAAAGCAGATGCCTTCATGTGTCAGTCTCAAAATGACCTCTTTTTAAAAATTCTGTGCAGCTGTGAAAAAAAAAAATGTCTCGGAATAAAAGTGGTGCAGACCTCTGAGCGTGACAAGCAGCAAGAGATTAGCAGGGGGCTTAATTCACCTTCATCCAATATGACTTCATTTCAATCCACTTGTACGTAACCCGATATGAGAACTAGTCAAGTAGTAAAAACAGTGCAAATATGTTTTGCACAAATACACTTACTGTCCCGGGTGAAACCAACGCTGTCATTATTTGACTTCCGTGCTGTTGTACAAGCAATGGTCTTGTCACGGCTGTACTACTGCAATGTCCTGTACCTGGGAATAACTAAGACCAGGTGTAGGGTATGCCGCAGCTAGGTTGATAACTGGAACATCAAGATATGAGTATATTATTCCACATCTTCAACAACTGCACTGGTGGCCAGTTGCGTTTCAAATTCAGTACAAGGCAATCATGTTATGTCATCAATTCTTATATGGAACGATGCCCGATATTTTTAAGAATACGATGTCTCGTTATCAACCACAAAGGTCCCTGCGTTCTGCAGGTGCTTCATTGTTGAAAACAAAGGCCAACCCTAAACATGTAGACACGAACGCACAACTTTTACATGTGCAGGAGTCAAGCTATGGAATGGCCTTGTTGGCCAAAGTCGAAAATGTGGAGAGAGGAATTCTTGTAGGAAAACGTTGAAGACTCAACTATTTGTTAATGCATTTTTCTGAGCACTGAATTTATGCTACACTGAATATGTCTATTTTATCTTCTTATTTTTTTTATAGACTTTTAACATTTTATGTTTGTAACCCCTTGTGAACCGTTTTGGATAAAAACGGTATAGAAATTTTAAAAATAAATAAATAAAACAAAATAGCAGATCTCTATTCCCTCACCCACAACAGGGAAGCAGTACCTATGAACCCACTACCCTAAGACCAGTCATGACCTTCACTTTTGTAAAATGGCTGCATTGTGAATGCCCTTCATGTAACCCGTTCTGAGCTTTGGAGAGGACGGGCTAGAAATTGAAATAAATAAATAACACAGTGCCAGTGAATCTTTTAGATTATGGGTGCAGGCATTGGTTCTATCTATATTGGATTATGGCAACATCGTTTATTTGGGTGTACCTAAAAAAAATTTTGAGAAAATTGAGAATAGTACAGAACACGGCTGTCCGTCTGATATTTGGCCTGAAGAAAAGTGACCATGTTAGTCCCTGCTATAGACCGTTGCGTGAGGCACGAGTAATATTTAAGTTCTCGTGTACTTGCTTTAAGCTGGTTTGGGGATTGGCCCCTACCTATCTTTTGTCTCATTTCGTGCTATACAACCCTACGAGGAAAACCAGAACTCGTAATTTATTTGTCTATCCAAAAATTAATGGCTGTAGATACAGGTTTTTTTTGGATAGGACTTTTTCGTTTCAAGCAAGTAAGCAACAGTCCTGGTTGGGTAATTACATCGGTGGAGCCAGGCTGTCTTACGGCGCATTTCGGAAAGAAATTAAGACTTTGCTGTTTGATAAATTCATTTCCTAGACAGAAGTTATATTAATAACAATAATTCTACTCTGACTATTCTTAAGAAATATGTTGTATTTTTGCTATTTGTATTTTGTACTTCACTGATTGTCCAGCTCTCTTCGGTGTAAACCGCCTAGAAATCATCTGATTGTGACGGTATAGAAGAATAAAGTTATGTTATGTTATACTATCACCGGGGCTGGCCTTCTGCATGGGTTTGCTTTCAGTCTAACAGGGAGCCTGTGCAGGAGGAGTGTGTGGTGCGGTGGTTGACGCTACAGCCTCAGCACCCTGAGGTTGTGGGTTCAAATCCTGCACTGCTTCTTCTGACTCTGGGCAAGTCACTTAATCCTCAATAGCCCCAGGTACGTTAGATAGATTGTGAGCCCACCAGGACAAACAGGGAAAATGCTTGAGTCCCTGATTGTAAAAACCGCTTAGATAACCTTGATAGGCGGTATATAAAAATCCTAATAAACTTGAAGATGCTATTGCCAGCTGAAGATCAAAG
Organism: Geotrypetes seraphini; assembly: GCF_902459505.1. NCBI lineage: Eukaryota > Metazoa > Chordata > Amphibia > Gymnophiona > Dermophiidae > Geotrypetes > Geotrypetes seraphini. The sequence continues at coordinate 127,202,086 of NC_047093.1, forward strand.
ATGGTGTCCAGAGGAAAGAGATGCTGCCCCATCCACCAAAACCCATTTGAGATCAGGATCCACTGTAAAAGAACCACTGGCCTAGAGGAAGTGTATTAAAAAAAAAAGAGGATTTTTGAAGACTTCTCATCTAGATGTTTCCTGCTAGATTCTAGGAAAACAGGGTTAGTCACTACTTGGTTTTGGGGTTAATACATGGAAAAACTGGCATGTGATTTTCTAAGTCAGTGGTTCCCAACCCTGTCCTGGAGGAACACCAGGCCAATTGGGTTTTCAGGCTAGCCCTAATGAATATGCATGAAGCAAATTTGCATGCCTATCACTTCCATCATATGCAAATCTCTCTCATGCATATTCATTAGGGCAGTGGTTCCCAACCCTGTCCTGGAGGACCACCAGGCCAATTGGGTTTTCAGGCTAGCCCTAATGAATATGCATGAGATCTATTTGCATGCACTGCTTTCAATGCATATTCATTGGGGGGGGGGGGGGGGAAATCCTGAAAACCGGCCCTCGAGGACTGGAGTTTCCCATGTCTGCTCTAGATTGCTCATGATCCATTGAAAGAGCTTTTTATAATGCAGTGTGACATATGATGAAGAGAGATTATCAGAAGATTGAATGGAGCAGAACTTTGAGATAAGGACTTGCTTATATTTAAAAAAAAAGTTTTTACTGGTAAAAGATGGACATTTGTGATACAGCTGAATCTTTTATGTTTAGGCCCGAAGCACTGCAGGAACCAGGGTTGTGTATTGACGACTACTATAAGAACATAAGCATTGCCTCTGCCGGGTCAGACCAGGGGTCCATCGTGCCCGGCAGTCCGCTCCCGCGGCGGCCCCCCAGGCCCATGACCTGGAAGTGTTCCCTACCTAACCTAAAATATCCATACCCCATTCGCTCAATGTCCTGTAAGGTAACTCTATCTGTACCCTGTAATCCCCTTCGCTTCCAGGAAGTCATCCAGTCCCTTTTTGAACCCCAGAATTGTACTCTGTCTTATCACCTCCCTGGGAAGCGCGTTCCAGGTGTCCACCACCCTCTGAGTGAAGAAGAACTTCCTTGCATTCGTTATGAATCTGTCTCCTCTCAGTTTTTCTGAATGACCTCTTGTTTTAGTTGTCTCTGCTAGTCTAAAGAATCTGTCCCTCTCCACCTTCTCTATGCCTTTCATGATTTTATAAGTCTCTATCATGTCCCCTCTCAGTCTCCACTTCTCCAGGGTAAAGAGCCCCAGCCTGTCTAACCGTTCGGCATATGAAAGGTTCTCCATACCCTTTATCATCCTCGTTGCCCTCCTCTGGACCCTCTCGAGTATTGCCATGTCCTTCCTGAGGTATGGCGACCAGTATTGGACGCAGTATTCCAGATGTGGGCGCACCATTGCTCGATACAGTGGCAGGATAACTTCCTTCGTTCTGGTAGTGATACCTTTTTTGATAATGCCCAACATTCTGTTCGCTTTTTTTGAGGCCGCTGCACATTGCGCCGCCGGCTTCATTGTGTTATCCACCATCTACCATGGTTCTGATACACCACCCAAGCTTCTAGAAACTGCTGTAGGTCTCTGGGATATTAGACGAAAAATAGGCAGTGTGAAATCAAATTGCTCAGCGTTCCAAAATTCCAACTGATACCGCTCGATGCCCCCCGTGAGATTTGCACTTTGCCGCCACGCTAACGCAACTTTAAATTGTCTGAAAAGCCTGAAAGTGCTCAAGAGGAAGGGGTATGAAATCTGATGTGACCCAAGGTTAATTTTATTTACTTTTGCAAAGAATAACCTGAGAGAAAAATCACACCTGAGAGTTTGTACAGAGACCCAAGAACTGAGGAGGCCTCACACGTAGAAACCAGCACTGTAAGTTCTACAAATAGTGCTTTATAACATTTATTTTTTTTACCATGCCAAGCTCCGAGGCTCTATTGGATGATATCATCTTAAATTTTCCTCTCCTAAATAGAAAACTTTCAGGCATAGCACTGACTTTATGCAATAAGATTCTCTCTGAGTTAGAAACAGAATCAAATTACTTGAGGTTTTGCAAGAGCCTGAAGGCTTATTTGAGTTCTTAGACAGAGCTTGATTTTATATAGAAACTGGGCAAAAAACAGGGGTTTTTCAATGTTTTTATTGTACTAACTGCTCTTCTATTAAATTGCACTAGCAGTTTCTAGCACGGGGAGCCGCACTGCTCCCGACGATCGTAGAATTCCTAGGAGCGTCGGGAGCAGCGCGAGCCATTCAGCGCGGCTCTCTGCGCTAAAAACTGCTAGCACGGCTTAATCGAAGAGGGGGGTATGTTATTACTATTTATTTTATTTTGGTGGCTGAAGATTTTATTTCAATTTTTCATTTTTCTGCTTATTATGTTGATTTTGGAATCAGTCTCAAACTTGGTTTTCCCATATAGAAAGATATATAAATGCTTTTTTTTTTTTTTTAAATACCTGGCAAAAAAAAAAAGAGGAAATGCTTATTTGTTTCTGCACTTGCATTTTCTCCTTTCTGTTTATTAAAGGTTTTTGCTTTTATTCGTTGTTTGCAGTGTGCATGAGAATTCGTCCTGTCAGCTTGCCCATAGAGAAAGCCAGAATGTCTTCCTAAGACTTTTCTCTGGCACTATTCAAGATTCAGATTAAGTTCCCTGGAGATACCCCAAGGAGCTCTGTAAGCCACGAGATACTCGTATTGACACGTGGAGAACACTTTATAATTGTTACTGGAGGAGCTCAAGACGAAAACAGATGATCCAGGCTGAGAATTTGCTTTGCTGACAGAAGGAGTAAACAGGATAAAACCTTGGACTGAAACTCTGGTGCGATCTGCACTCAACTGAAAGTTTTGCAGACACCCCTCAAAATGATGTAAATATGAAGGACTTTTGGGTTTTTTTTTTTTTAACTTTCTTAACTCTGCATTATAATAGTACCATACAGCTTGTTCCAGTATCAATCTCCACTATATTATGGGGGCAATGGGAGATAGTGTGGCATGCTCAAGGACACAGAGAGGGCCATTTTCAATATGACCTTCAAATCCGAGGTTGGTCTTTTTCCGGAAGACGTACAAAAAAAAGTCCAGTTACAAACATGCCCATTTCCCCAAACTGCAAAAGTCTATCTTGTTTAGTCAAAAAATGGCCACAGCACAAAACAAGCCACTGGGAAGTAGGAGAGGCCAGCGTGTTAGTAGACTGGCCACACAGACATCCCAGCAGAGCAGTGGAACACCTCGGTGGCACAGTGGTTAGACCTAAAGCCTCAGCACCCTGAGGTTGTGGGTTCTATCCCACACTGCTCCTTGTGGCCCTGGGCAAGTCACTTAATCCCCCATCACCACCAGGTACAATAGATAGAGTGTGAGCCACCAGGATAGGGAAGATGCTTGAGTACCTGAATGTAAACCACGTGAGGCTATAAGTGGTATATAAATACTAAAATTGTTAAAAATGACCTGCAGTGAGCTTCACATAAAAAGATCACAAGTACACATCTCACCATAACCCACCTAAAACCTACTAGACTCAAGTGTACTCCACAATAGCCCTTATGTCTGAAGTTGCCACCTATGTAGTTGTCCAGTAGGTTTTGGTAGGCTCACATGCTCCATCACAAGTCTGAGTATGGTAGTTAGAGTGGGATATGGGCCTGGGTCTACTTCTCTGCAGTCCACTGCACTGACCAACAGACTACTCCAGAGACCTGCTTGGTGCTCTAATAGGACTGCCCAGAACATCTGAAGCTGTCAAACAAACAGGTATATACTGTTTCATTTGCATCTTTGGGGGATGGGAGAGAGTCAGTGAGGAGTGAGGAGTGTGGGGAGGTCATGCCTATAGCCATCCAGTGGTCATATGGTCAGTTTTGACACTTTTTTGCTGTTAAAACAGGTCTAGCCCCAAATATCTAAATAGTGGCCCCTCCCCCCCCGGACATTTTCTAAAATGGTCAGTTATTGCAGAAAAACTTCAAAAATATATGCCCACTCTAGTCCCGCCCAAACCACGCCTCTAATATACCCCCTTGAGATTTAGACGAAGTGTGGACAACCACCCTAGAAATCCTTCTAGGAAATAGGTTTCGAAAATAGCAAATTGGAAGGGTTTGGTGAGAAAAATGTTCATCTACCCTTTTAGGCCACTTTTTTTTTATATTCTTTTTAAAAAATGAACCCAAGAGTCTGTGACAGTCTCCTGGGAACCCAACATTCAGCAGGGTAGGCAAGGTACAATTTGAAATGTATTCAGTGGTGCTGCTGTGAAACGTCTCCATAATTGAAAGTAATTCGATCATGTCACTCCCCTTCTCATTGCTGAACCTACCAATTGCCTACAGGATTCCTTTTAAAATCAATGTTCTGTCCCATCAGTTTCAGTCATCTGGTCTTCCATCTTTTTTGACTTCATTTCTCATCCCTTATACTCCTTCAAGATCCCTTTGATCAGCCAACCAGGGTTTGGGGGAGTTGCCGTACAACGAGAGGCTAGAGAAACTGGGATTCTTCTCCCTTGAGAAGAGGAGACTGAGAGGGGACATGATCGAAACATTCAAGATATTGAAGGGAATCGACTTAGTAGATAAGGACAGGTTGTTCACCCTCTCCAAGGTAGAGAGAACGAGAGGGCACTCTCTAAAGTTAAAAGGGGATAGATTCCGTACAAACGTAAGGAAGTTCTTTGCAGCACTGGTGAAAATGTACCCATCTGTCTTTTTGGACTTCTCACTTTATTATCTTCTTTCACTTGGCTGTAACATTTCACCTTTTAATGCTGGCACTGCCACTCGCCTCTGCCACAGGGTACCATGTAACAAGAGCCTTTATGTATCCATCTTTCCACAGCCAGAAAACACGTTCCATGCCAAGATGCTGCAGGGGGTTCTCATTCATCCTCATGGAGAAGAATGAAGATATTTATTTTTGTCTCACAGCGAAATCTGGGCTGTTGCTTTTTCCGTCATTCCAAGGATTTTGGTCATGATGACTAATTGTTCTTAAATGACTAAGTACCCTAATTATCCGTGGCTATTTATTCTGGATGTGCACAAATGCACAAAATACCACACCCAGGGCACGGCATTCAGTGAATCCTCTCTCCCCCATGCCACAGATCAGGAAGCACTGCAGTAGTGGGAAGACCTTGCTATACTCAAGGGCAGACATGGGCAGCTTGCTTCTCAATCAATTCCTCATTCGTTTTGCAGTAGCTCCCTCAGCACTTCTTCCCCCGACTATACACCAAGCCTGTCTGAGCTACACTACTGCTAGGGTAATCAGATTTGTTGAAGCAAAAATAAGAGGTCCCATGGCCATGCCCCAACCCATCTTAGCCTCCCCCCTTTCTACTTGAAGCCCCACCCCATTCTGCCCCAGCCCAGCCCCAATACAAACCTCATGAGTCTCTTCTTCCCTGAGCTCGGGACTGCGTCTAGGGGGCATCCGAGCACGCACACCATGTCATCATATTGCATCCATGCATGCTTAGGGACCCTCCAGATGCGGCCCTGAGCTCTTAAAATCCATCCGGACAGTCCTTTAAAAAGAGAGTGCGTCCAAGTAAATCTAGACATAAGGTAACCCTAACTGGTGCACTCCTCAGTTCCCTGCCATGATTTAATTGCTCAGACATTCCTTAGCCAGCCTATAGCTGCAGCGGGAAGCAGAAACAGTAGCTTAGGAGATACCAACCTTCCATCCTGTTTTACTCTGCAGCCTATTGACTTGCTAAGGAGTTTCTGACCAATGGTGTCTTCTAAGTTACTTGTCCTGCCTCCCTCGCAGCTTATTGGCTGGCTGAGGGGGAGGCAGGAGCAATAGCTTCAGAGATAGAGCCTTACTTCCTGCTTTCTCCTGCAGCTCTATATTGGAAAATTTCAGCTCTGATGTCTGGGCAGCACGGGAAAGAATATTTGGGATGCTCTAGCACCCACAGAGCTGGTGCCTATGGTTGCTGGAAGTGGTTCCTGTATTTCCTTCAGTCTCTGGATGATATTTCAGGACTTTAAGTGTAGATGTGGAAGATTCTGTGTGCCCAGTTGAAATGACACAATCCCCTCGATTCTATATGCCCACAACTGGGCACCAATCCAAGATATGCACCCAACCAAATTGGCTAGTGAGATAATTAGTGCCAATAGTTAATAGTAGGTACTAATTGGCATCCATTTGATTTTGGATACACATCTTGCTATGTGTTATTATATTATAATGTGTGCCCAAATCCCACAGCACACAACCCCCAAAGGGGGCATGACCACAGGAAGTGCTTGGGCGAGTCAGGGGCAGTGTTAAAAAATACCAGAGATGTGCACCAAAATGGGGTGCTGGGAATTTACACCTGGTTTCAGCAGGCGTAAGTCCTGGTGCCCAAACTTGAACATAAGAATTGCCGCTGCTGGGTCAGACCAGTGGTCCATTGTGTCCAGCAGTTCACTCACGTGGCGGCCCTTAGGTCAAAGACCAGTGCCCTAACTGAGACTAGCTTTACTTGCGTATGTTCTGGTCCAGCAGGAACTTATCCAACCTTTTCTTGAATCCCTGAAGGGTGCTTTCCCCTATACAGTCTCCAAAACTGAACACAATACTCCAAGTGGGGCCTCACCAATGACCTGTACAGGGGCATCAACACCTTCTTCCTTCTACTGACTACGCCTCTCTTTATATAGCCCAGAATCCTTCTGGCAGCAGCCACTGCCTTATCACACTGTTTTTTCGCCTTTAGATCTTCGGACACTATCACCCCAAGGTCCCTCTCTCCGTCCGTGCATATCAGCTTCTCTCCTCCCAGCATATACGGTTCCTTCCTATTATTAATCCCCAAATGCATTACTCTGCATTTCTTTGCATTGAATTTTAGTTGCCAGGCATTAGACCATTCCTCTAACTTTTGCAGATCCTTTTTCATATTTTCCACTCCCTCTTCGGTGTCTACTCTGTTACAAATCTTGGTATCATCTGCAAAAAGGCACACTTTTCCTTCTAGCCCTTCAGCAATGTCACTTACATACATATTGAACAGGATTGGCCCCAGCACCGAACCCTGAGGGACTCCACTAGGAAAGGTGACTAGTGGAGTCCCTCAGGGTTCGGTGCTGGGGCCAATCCTGTTCAATATGTATGTAAGTGACATTGCTGAAGGGCTAGAAGGAAAAGTGTGCCTTTTTGCAGATGATACCAAGATTTGTAACAGAGTAGACACCGAAGAGGGAGTGGAAAATATGAAAAAGGATCTGCAAAAGTTAGAGGAATGGTCTAATGCCTGGCAACTAAAATTCAATGCAAAGAAATGCAGAGTAATGCATTTGGGGATTAATAATAGGAAGGAACCGTATATGCTGGGAGGAGAGAAGCTGATATGCACGGACGGAGAGAGGGACCTTGGGGTGATAGTGTCCGAAGATCTAAAGGCGAAAAAACAGTGTGATAAGGCAGTGGCTGCTGCCAGAAGGATTCTGGGCTGTATAAAGAGAGGCGTAGTCAGTAGAAGGAAGAAGGTGTTGATGCCCCTGTACAGGTCATTGGTGAGGCCCCACTTGGAGTATTGTGTTCAGTTTTGGAGACCGTATCTGGCGAAAGACATAAGAAGACTTGAGGCGGTCCAGAGGAGGGCGACGAAAATGATAGGAGGCTTGCGCCAGAAGACGTATGAGGAGAGACTGGAAGACCTGAATATGTATACCCTAGAGGAAAGGAGAGACAGGGGAGATATGATTCAGACGTTCAAATACTTAAAGGGTATTAACGTAGAACAAAATCTTTTCCAGAGAAAGGAAAATGGTAAAACCAGAGGACATAATTTGAGGTTGAGGGGTGGTAGATTCAGGGGCAATGTTAGGAAATTCTACTTTACGGAGAGGGTGGTGGATGCCTGGAATGCGCTCCCGAGAGAGGTGGTGGAGAGTAAAACTGTGACTGAGTTCAAAGAAGCGTGGGATGAACACAGAAGATTTAGAATCAGAAAATAATATTAAATATTGAACTAGGCCAGTTACTGGGCAGACTTGCACGGTCTGTGTCTGTATATGGCCGTTTGGTGGAGGATGGGCTGGGGAGGGCTTCAATGGCTGGGAGGGTGTAGATGGGCTGGAGTAAGTCTTAACAGAGATTTTGGCAGTTGGAACTCAAGCACAGTACCGGGTAAAGCTTTGGATTCTCGCCCAGAAATAGCTAAGAAGAAAAAAAAAAAAAAAAAAAATTTAAATTGAATCAGGTTGGGCAGACTGGATGGACCATTCGGGTCTTTATCTGCCGTCATCTACTATGTTACTATGTTACTATAACAGCGTTTCAGATTTCTACCATTCTCTGGGTGAAGAGCTTCCTTACGTTTGTACGGAATCTCTTCCCTTCTAACTTTAGCGAGTGCCCTCTTGTTCTCTCCACCTTGGAGAGGGTGGACAATCTCTCTTTCTCTACTAAGTCGATTCCCTTCATTATCTTGAATGTTTCGATCATGTCCCCTCTCAGTCTCCTCTTTTCAAGGGAGAAGAGGCTCAGTTTCTCTAGCCTCTCATTGTACGGCAACTCATCCAGTCCCTTAACTATTTTTGTCCCTCTTCTCTGGACCCTTTTGAGTAGTACTGTATCCTTTTTCATGTACGGCCACCAGTGTTGGATACTATAATGGGTGCTCATCTTTGAGTATCCATTATAGAAAAGTACTAAGTGCTGATAATTTTTTTTTTGATGCGAGTTTTAGTATCATTTATGAATCTAACCCAATAAGCCCAACTTCACTCTCACTCTCAAGCTCTAAGAGCAAATGCAGCAGGTTCCCCTTTGCCACTGTCCCAGGTACAGTATAGAACTTAAGCAGCTTCTGATTACTGTATCTGCCCTAGATTTCTACTTATAGACTGTCCTGATGAGGGTAATCGGATGTCTCTACCACTGGACCTGTTTGGACTTTGTTGGCTATGGCTTTTGGCTGGAGGACTCTCCCTTCAATGTGTGGTCAGAGACCAGAAGGCAGACTAAAGACAGGAATTTGAATACGGCACAGTCCTGTCTCCTGCTTAGAACACTGGGTCACTCCCACCTTCTAGAATATGCTTGGAATTCAAAAGTGTAATACGCCAACCAGCAATTAGTGATATCATAGAAAAGTCTAGCTTCTGCTGCTATTGGTAGAGCCTTCTGGGATTTTATGCAAGCACTAGTGCAGAATTCCCACTATCGCTTAAATACATCATATCAAACCCCTTCCACTACATATTTTATTTATAAGAAAGTTAATTTGCATTTCCCTTATCCCACAATGGCATATCTAGTCAATCAAAAGTTTCAAGTTTTATTAATGCTTGATAAATCGCCTATTTAATTTCCTAAGCGATGTACAATACAAATTAAAATATAACAACTAATACAATAACAAATAAAAGACAAACTAAATAAGACAATACACGAATAGGGAAGGAAAAAAGGGAGAAATTACAATTTCTTTTCAGGAGTTGAAGAACATAAAAAGGAAAATAACATAAGGGGAATAGGACTTTAAAAGAGCAAGTTAAAAAGAAATTTTGGTTGAGAAAATCATAGGATTAAAAGCATCTTTGAAGAGATAAGTTTTTAAGGATTTTTTTAAAGGCGACAAGGTCTTTTTCGTTTCTAATAAATTGAGGAATGGAGTTCCATAGAAGAGGTGCTGTGACCGAAAACATATCCTGTCTTCTGGTTCCGATTATTTTCAAAGATGGAACTGTTAATAAATTATTGGAGGATGACCGAAGAGTCCTAGCTGCGTTGTATGGAGTAAGCATCCAGGTAATGAACCACAGTTCCTTGTAAGTTAGGGCTTTGAAAACTAGAAGTAGTATTTTGAATGTGATTCGATGGCTTATTGGAAGCCAATGTGAATCAATCATTAGAGGTGTAACGTGATCAAATTTTTTTGCCTTATGTATTAGTTTAATTGCCGTATTCTGAATAATTTGTAACCTTTTTTTTTTCTTTTTGTGAAATATTAAAGAAGAGTGAGTTGCAGTAGTCGATTTTGGAAATGATCAGAGAGTGAATCAGTATATTAATAGACTTAGGTTCAAGAAATTCTTACGAGCAAATATGCAATTCTAAGTGCAATAGGGCTGCAGGTCTTTCCCTGACTAGGCTCCTTTAAAATGTTTATGGACTCCCGTTTAAAAAAAAAAAAAGAAAAAGAAAAAACAAGCAAGTTTAGAATCACAATGACTCACTCCCCGATGTGTGGTAAGAGAGAACCATACCACAGGATATAAGGCATGAGTCACACACATCTGTAGTATGTGCTAAAATCCATTTTATTGCACCCTCAATCATGCCTTTTTGGGTACATATCACCCACCTTGTGTGAGTGCCTTGCTGTCTCTCACATTACGTTTATGTCTGCAGAACAACGGAAAAAGAAAACCTAGCCATTTTTGCCTTCTAAATCCTAAAGATATTTAAATGTCTTTCACTGTAGGGAAAACCATCTCCTAATGCATCTTTTGCTGAAAACCATCAAAGTCTCAAGATATTTTTTTTCAGCCTGCAACTTTTATTCAAACTGGATCTTCCCCGCATGTGTCCACGTCTAGTAGCTCTTTAAGAGGAAGGCCAAGTGGAACCTAATCCCCTACTGAATTGGATTAGGTAAAGGAAGAAGACAGGAGGGGAGAAAGGAAAATATGTTAAAGCAATTTCCCTAGGAAACGTAGGACCGCAAATCCATAGAGGTAACACAAAACTAAAGCCAGGGTCAGCTTGGTATAGCCCTTTATAAGATGAAGTCAGTTGTAAGGAGAGTTGGTACGAACTGTATGTTATTCTCATATAGTTTTTCATCATCGATATATGAATGCCAGCAGTGAATCTTACTAATTAAAAAAACACATTCTTGAGTATATTTTAAAGGCCATTTAAATTTTTTGCAAGAACAGAGGTACGATATATGATCCATGAGGGCCAAACAGACATAACTACTCTCTGGGGTTTTGACATGATTATTCAATTAAAAAAGTACAATGATAAAAAATACGGTGATAAAAATCCAACCGGACCCTACACGGTCCGTGTTTCGGCGAACACGCCTTCCTCAGGGGTCCAATGGTTTGCAAACTCACATATAAAGAATTGGACTGAAAACAGTCTTTAAACGTGTGAGCAAAGAACATCGCAGACAAAAATGCCCATCTGCAGTAACCATTATCTCTCTCCTTATTGGCTAAGGCTCTTAACATTTGCATCTCCTCTTCCTATAGGCTAAGGCTCTTTACACCTGCATTGTGAGGTCATAGGGCTTTATGGTTATAGAAACATGATGGCAGATAAAGGCCAAATGGCTCATCTAGTCTGCCCAACAAAGAAAAATAGGGAGATCCAATGATCCACAGTGAAAACAATCCACCGATGTAAACAAAAACTGTGGATACAGATGTTCTGGAGATAATTTATTAAACACTGACATATAAAACCATGAAAATTCAATTTAAAAAGTACAATGATAAAAAATACAGTGATAAAAATCCAACCGGACCCTACACGGTCCGTGTTTCAGCGAACACGCCTTCCTCAGGGGTCCAATGGTTTGCAAACTCACATATAAAGAATTGGACTGAAAACAGTCTTTAAACGTGTGAGCAAAGAACATCGCAGACAAAAATGCCCATCTGCAGTAACCATTATCTCTCTCCTTATTGGCTAAGGCTCTTAACATTTGCATCTCCTCTTCCTATAGGCTAAGGCTCTTTACACCTGCATTGTGAGGTCATAGGGCTTTATGGTTATAGAAACATGATGGCAGATAAAGGCCAAATGGCTCATCTAGTCTGCCCAACAAAGAAAAATAGGGAGATCCAATGATCCACAGTGAAAACAATCCACCGATGTAAACAAAAACTGTGGATACAGATGTTCTGGAGATAATTTATTAAACACTGACATATAAAACCATGAAAATTCAATTTAAAAAGTACAATGATAAAAAATACAGTGATAAAAATCCAACCGGACCCTACACGGTCCGTGTTTCAGCGAACACGCCTTCCTCAGGGGTCCAATGGTTTGCAAACTCACATATAAAGAATTGGACTGAAAACAGTCTTTAAACGTGTGAGCAAAGAACATCGCAGACAAAAATGCCCATCTGCAGTAACCATTATCTCTCTCCTTATTGGCTAAGGCTCTTAACATTTGCATCTCCTCTTCCTATAGGCTAAGGCTCTTTACACCTGCATTGTGAGGTCATAGGGCTTTATGGTTATAGAAACATGATGGCAGATAAAGGCCAAATGGCTCATCTAGTCTGCCCAACAAAGAAAAATAGGGAGATCCAATGATCCACAGTGAAAACAATCCACCGATGTAAACAAAAACTGTGGATACAGATGTTCTGGAGATAATTTATTAAACACTGACATATAAAACCATGAAAATTCAATTTAAAAAGTACAATGATAAAAAATACAGTGATAAAAATCCAACCGGACCCTACACGGTCCGTGTTTCAGCGAACACGCCTTCCTCAGGGGTCCAATGGTTTGCAAACTCACATATAAAGAATTGGACTGAAAACAGTCTATTATCTTTAAACATGTGAGCAAAGAACACCGCAGACAAGCTGAAGTAGCAAAAAAAAAAAAAAAAAAATGCTCACTAGGCTTTTCTCCCAGGCAGCAAATAATAGAAATTACTGGAGCAAAGACCTGGAAGGGTTGATGGGTCAAAATGAAGTACCGGACCCGGTTGGTTTTTTATCACCGTATTTTTTATCATTGTACTTTTTAAATTGAATTTTCATGGTTTTATATGTCAGTGTTTAATAAATTATCTCCAGAACATCTGTATCCACAATTTTTTATTTTCATCGGTGGATTGTTTTCACTGTGGATCATTGGGTCTCCCCATTTTTCTTTGTTGTTTTGACATGATTAGCCAGCAGCTAGAGTTCCTCATGTGTGCTACCACCATTAATGTGCATTATTAGTAACCGGGCTCCATTGCATAACCTAAGTCCTACAGAAAAATAATATGGGGCTCATAATTGAAAGAGAAAAAACGCCCACAAACCAGCCTAAGTCGGCACTTGGACGAACATTTCTCAAAAACGTCCAAGCGCCGATAATAAAACTGGGTTTTGGACGTATTTCTAAACGACCTAGGCCTTCATAGTGCCACTCAACGACCAAAGCTAAATGGGCTGTTTCGGGAGGCGTGTCGAGGGCGGGAGTTGGGCGGGACGTGGGCCGGCTTAGACTTAGTCGTACAGCATGTATAACCAAAAGTTTTACAACAGAGCCCAGACGGAACTTGGACGTTGTGACTTAGACTGTGTAAAACATGGTCTAAGTCACAAAAACCTACCTAAACTCACCAGATAAGCACTGAAAAGACATAACACAAACCCCCATACACTACCCCAGTGATCACCAACCCCCTCCCACCCCCATAAAAATTTTATTCTCAACTTTAAAATTCAGCCTCCAGACCATCTTCACCTGGCCGCCTGACATAGGAAAGCCTAGTCGTCCAGCACAGAGGTGGCTTAAGTCATCTTGGGGGTGGGTTAGGGACCCATAGAGAAGAGGACCCATGCCCATAAGCCCCTGTAATCACTGCATACTGAAACATGTGCACTGCCCTATACACTCCCAAAACCCTTTTTTACTGGCATATAAGTGGCTCCTGCAGCCATAAGGGCTATTGGGGTGGTAGATAAGTGGGTGTAGAGGATTCTGGAGGTGGTTTGGGGGGCTCACCGTCAAGTATAAGGGAACTGTAGTGAGGAGAAGCCATGGCACCCTTTTTGTGAAGTTCACAGCAGTGCCCTGTAAGGTACCCCACTATTTAGGTGGCATGTCTGGGTGTGCAGTCCATCACTTTGCAGACCCTTCCCACGTCCAACAGGGTTTGTTCTAGGCGTTTTGGACTTGGACAGAAGGTTGGATGGAAATGCGGTATAAAGATGGACGATTTAGTGGCTTGGACGGTCAGATCGGCAGGACGTATAATTAGACGATTTTCGAAAGTAAAAAAAAAAGTTGGATGTATCTTTCGAAAATGTGTCTTGGGCTCTTTTTAACTTTGAACAACTTGCGAGATGGACATAAACGGACTTAGACATCCCTTTCGATTATGCCCCTCCACGTGTTTACGGCCTTGGCAAGAGCTACTGTGGTACCACATTTTAGTAACTCTAGCTGTTAGTTGTAGGAACAGTTCATTACCAGGGACGAACTAAGGCGTTGGCCAACGAGGCGCATACCTGAGGCAAGTCCAAAAGTATCAGATGCCCGAGGTGAAACGTCAGCCATGCAAGTCCTCCATCCACCGTCCACTCCTCATAGTTTAGCATCTCCCCTTCCTCTCACTATGCACCCTCTAGGTTGCTACGATTTACCCTTCCCCATCTCTACTCCACACTCCCAGATGGTTGGCATCTCCACTTTCCCTCAGTACTCCATTCCCATTGGTAATACTCTGGCCATCGTGATAGGATATGCTTCATTAGCACTGCTGGCGAATTTAAACCAAAATCAGTAGGGTTTGCCAAAATGAAAGAATAAAAACAGCCGTGACTTGATTGCTTTCACGCAAAGGATTTCCTGGTTTGTTACCATGGTGCACACTGCAGGGATCCACTGCAAATACGCTGGCACCCTCTGTTCAACTGCAAAAGATTTACAAGGCACTTGAAGCACCACAATTGAAGCATTTAATATCGGAGTCCGTTGCAAGCTCTTACCAGACAAACATTCAGAATAAGTGCACCTTTCAGACTGAAAAAAATCAAGTTTGCATCTGACGCTCTCTGGAATGAATCCAGCATTAAACTTCTTGCAAATGCATTTCGGAAGAGGCAGCTACCGAATGCAAAAAAAATATTTTTTTCTGCACACTAAAATGTGTATTTATATAAATCATCTGTATAGAAGACTAGCTATAAATAAATAATATGATCAGCAGTATGTCTGCTTCCTAAACTCAGACAAGGAAAGTCCAGTTAGCAGATGCCAGATAAAGAAAATGCAGTTCCCACATTTGGAAGCTCAGTAACGGGGGAAAAAAATGTAACAATCTGATAAAGTAGGCATTTAATAACATAACATAAGAACAGCTGTACTGGGACAGACCAAAGGTTTTCAACAGTGATCAACCCAGGTCCCAAGCACCTAGCTACTGCAGATTTTATGCTGCTTATCCTAGGAATGAACCGTGGATTTTCCCCAAGCCATCCCAATAATGGTCTATGGATTTCTCTTTTAGGAAATTATCCAAGCATTTTTTTTAAACCCCGCTAAACTGACTGATTTTACCACATTCTCCGGTAACGAGTTCCAGAGTTTAATTACACGTTGTATGAAGAAATATTTTCTTGTATGCAGTTGGCAATTTGCAAACTTAGGGCTCCTTCCATAAAGCCATGGTAGCGATTCCCGCACGGCAAATTCACTAAAGCCCATTCAATTCCTATGGGCTTCGTCACGTTTGTCGCATCGCAAATCACTACTTTGTAAAAGAAACCCTGAGTAGTATTAGAGCTAAAATAAAGAATAATAATTTTGCCTGGTCTACAGAATAATTTTGGCTTGGCCAGTCAATGAACCCAGGCTATTTTTTATACTTGTTATTTAAAAAACTGCCAGATGCAATGGAACTTAATATCAATAACATTCAAAATCAGAAGTATAAAGCATATCACATTATAAATGTTAGAAACTGCCCTTGAAAGTAACCATTGGACGGAGAGGGGGAACCATAAGTGTATGTTATTTGATAACTATGAATGTATATTATGGAAGACTTCAAATTATTCAAAATATAGCTGTTAAACTTATCCATAATGCCAAGAAATATAAGGACATAAGAACATAAGAAGTTGCCCCCGCTGAGTCAGACCAGAGGTCCATCCTGCTCAGCGGTCCGCTCCTGCGGCGGCCCATCAGGCCCAGTGCCCGAACAGTGGACCCTAATTAGTTTTGTAACTTACCTCTAATCCTATCCCTATAATCTACCTCTACTCTTATCTGTACCCCTCAATCCCTTTGTCCTCCAAGTATCTATCCAAAGCTTCTTTGAACCCCTGTAGCGTGCTCCTGTTTATCACATCCTCCGGTAGTGCGTTCCATGTATCCACCACCCTCTGTGTGAAAAAGAACTTCCTGGCGTTTGTTCTAAACCTCTCCCCTTTCAATTTCTCTGAGTGCCCCCTTGTACTTGTTGATCCCCTTAATTTGAAAAATCTGTCCCTGTCTATTTTTTCTATGCCCTTCATGATCTTGAAGGTTTCTATCATGTCTCCTCTAAATATGACCACGTCACGCCCTTAATGACTGACTCCCATTGGCTTCCAATTAGCCACCGCATCACCTCCAAGGTACTATTTTTAGTATATAAAACATTAATCTTTAATGAACCCCAATTCATAACCAGAATGCTCATCCCTCATAATACCTCTCGACCTCTCCGGTCGACCTCTCAAAATCTCTTAACTATCCCTTCCCTGAAAATTGTAGGTACCAGAAGACACGATATGTTTTCGGTAATGGCTCCTCAACTGTGGAACTCATTACGTCAATACATTAGAGAAGAAAAGGACCTTATTTCCTTTAAGAAATCCTTAAAAATCTATCTTTTTAAAGACGCTTTTAACATTTAAATTGTAGACAAACGGAATAATACTTTAGATCTTTCACTCTTTACCCTCCCTTTCGTTTTTCCCTTTTCTGTTTATTCCCTCTAAGAAAGAATTGTAACTTTTCCCTCCTTTTCTCCCTGATTCATGTTTGCTTTATATTTGTAAGAATGATGTTATTTTGTTGGTTTTTGTTTCCAGGTATCTTTTTAGAAAGTTGTACATCGCCTAGCAAATTGAATAAGCGATTCATCAAATATCAATAAAAACTTGAAAACTAGAAAAACTTGATTTATATCACGCTTTAAACAAAGCGGGTTCCAAAAACGTACATACATAATATTATCACATCACATACAATTAACAAATGTAACAAAAAAAAAAACATTTCAGCGACCAGTGCCTACAAATATATTGAAGCTTCAACTCCCATATGTCATCTTACAAAACAGATACTTTTTCAGTAATTTCTTAAAATTGCATAAATTTCCCTGCTCCCGGATGTATAGAGGGATCTCATTCCATGCCTGTGGGTCTCTACATGAAAACATACCTGCCCTCGACACCTGCAAATGCAAGTGTATAACAGGTGGACCAAACGTATTACCACGTTCTACAGAACGCTTAGTTATAAGCGGGTTAGAAATGTAATAAATAAATAAATAAATGTGACCTCACTATTTTTCGTTCCATCATCTTATACTATCAGATCCTGCCAGAGCACAAACAGCATGATACTCCCAGTACAAATTTTTATGGGATAAGAAAGCTTCTCGTAGACGTGAAAATGTGTGCTAATATACAGAATGGCTTCAGATTATGGCAAGCTTCAAGATGACAGCCCAGCAAATATCATGGCATGCTTGCAATTCTGCCGTGTCATTGCGTTGCCAAAAACAACATGGCTTAATTGCTGAGCCAAGGCAGGGCAGAGCGGCCCAGGTTTTCAAATCCAATGATCGCAATTCAGAAAGAGAAAAGAGTTGTTAGAAATTCAATCAGTCAACCCATTCGACAGTCTCCTTTGTTCTGCATGCTACAGTAGAGAGAGAGTTGTAAAATCTCTTTAAAAAACTGCATGGTTAAAACCTTACATCATTGCACAGTAACTGACAGAGGAAGCCTGCAGTGCACAGCTGGAAATCTCTGAGACATATTCTGTCCGAGACAGGAATAAATTACAGATGTTTTAGCTTTAAGCTTTGGAAGTACAATCTGAGAGCCAAACATAGGCTCTAAAATGACTGGGGTATCCTGTATATCAAATTCCCTTCACAATAAAAGTCACCGACTAATCACTACTATCAAATAATAGATGGACTTTGCATGAATGAATTCCTCCTCCTTATTTGGTAATACACTTCTCCCTCCGAATCTGCGGTTTCAGTATCCGCGGTTCGGTTATTCGCGATTTTTTTTTTTTTTTAAATCGTTTAAAATTTTTTGGGCTATTTTAAGCCCTCTGACACTCCCCGGAACCTTACCTGGTGGTCTAGCGGGCTTTCGGGGCAGGAGTGATCTTCCTACGCTCCTGCCCCTTGCAGATCACTCAAAGGAAATGGCTGCCATGAGCTCCTCTAGTCTCTCGAGACAGCAGCCATTTCCTATGAGTGATCTGCACGGGGTAGGAACATAAGAAGATCGCTCCTGCCCCGAAAGCCCACTAGACCACTAGGTACAGTTCCTGGGAGTCTCAGAGGGCTTAACGTAAGATCTGGGATTCCGGGGGAAGGCGGGGGGTGGGTCAGAACCAGCCTGAATATTATTCGTGATTTTTTAATATTCGCAGGCCAGCTCTGCCCCTAAGCCTCGCGAATATTGAGGGAGAAGTGTACTTCAAGTATTTCTTTAAACAACCATTCTGGTATATCAATTGATATGGGAGAAGGGATATCTCCAGTGCTTGCAGCTATTATGACGTTAGAACTAGTCTTGTCAGTATTGCCTTAATGCAAGCCATCATTGGTCCTTTTCAACTCCCCTTTCTTATTGGTTTTTTATATTTCTCTTTTTTCATATATAAAAAAAAGAGAAATATAAAAAAACAGAGTGATTAGTCAGTATCCTGTATATCGCCATCTCCAATTGCAACGGCACAGAGAGCTTTGCTTTCAAATTTAAGCAACGTAGCACCTGCTACAGCGAAGTTTTCACCGGAAGCACAAAACATTTCACTTCAATGTCAACCACATTTCTTGCAACAGAAGTATTTATGGCATGTGAGAGATGTGGCAACATCAGTCTCTCCAAAAGCAAAGGCCACGGCTCTGCTTATCCTCTGACTCTCAATCATGTTGCAAACGTCTACATTGGTCTCAAAATGAGAACACCAAACAAGGCTGTGGAAACGAACAATGTCCAAATCTCCGTTTTATTTCTTAAAAAAAAAACAACTATAGGCACAGTCCACCTATGTATTAAACGTACATTTTAATGTATATTTTCTGTAAACCGCTTAGAACCTAACGGATGTAGCGGTATATAAGAAATAAATTACATTACATTACATTACGTACCCAACACGGGCCGTGTTTCAGTAAAACGCCTTCCTCATGGGTCCGATGTTATACAATGAGGTGGCTCAGAAGTTTGGCAAAACATAAGTACTGCAGCACATCAACTTGCTGAAAAGAACAACCAAAAAAACACCACGGGAAAATGAGAAAATCACATGTAGATGAAATGTTTCTTTCTATGAGTGTTTCATGCTTTTGAGTGCCACACCTACTAAACTGTCTTGCCAATTCTGGTGAGACCTTTCAGGAGGTCATTGCACATAACTCCCCATGAGATCTCTCTGTGAGCAAGAATGGCATTACAAGGAGGACAAGACTTCACTTGATGGCCGCCATAAGAGCCAACTTTTCAAAATGATTGGGGATGCTCAAAAGCTCTACACCAGATCCTGCACAAGTTTATCCCCAGACCATGCCCCCATAATAATAGTACTAATTGTAATGCCATTTTTTCCATTCATTTTCATATATACACACAATATAATCTTATTAACAATACATAATGGTTAACCACAAAATTAAACTACACAAAGCACACAGTATGCTTCTCAACATTTATTCCTATCAGAACACCTGGCTTCAGTCACACATGCAGAACACAGATAACCCCTATGCAAATACAGGACCACAAACAAAACCCTAAGATGCCAGACTCTACATGCAGTAAAAACACCAGAGAAATAGAAAATAATTTCTTCCTGAACAGTGCAAACTAAAGACAGCAGATACAAATTCTCAAAACTGACACTTTTGAATCAATAAATTGAAATTAAATCATTTTCTCTACCGTTGTTCTCTGCTGATTTTATTTTTCTAATCATCTTTTCCCAGGCTCTGGTTGAACTTCCTTCTGTCTGTGCTCTTAACTGTGTTTCCATGGCCTTCTTATCCATTTGCTGTTTTTCTCTCCTTCTTCACTCTCTGCCCTACATCCACCTTTGGCATTAACTTTTAACATTCAACTTGCTTACATTTTTCTGCTTTCTCAAAATATATCTACTTTTCCATGTCTTACCTTCCTTTCTCATCTATCCATTTGTACCATCTTCTCTCTCTTTTTTCTCTCCTATTCCCATCTATCTATAAGAAGCATTTAGTCTATATCTCTTCCCTTCCACATCCATCACTTTGCACCATCTCTTCCCTCTTTCCCCTTCCCTTCCATCCCTGTCCACCATTTCCTCTCTCTTTCTCCTCTTCCCCTCCATCCCTGTGCACCATCGCCTCCCTCTCTCTCCCCTTTCCCTCCATCCCTGTGCATAATCTCCTCCCTTTCTTTCCCTCTCCTCTGGTCTTACATCTCTACCTTCTCCTTCCCTCCACCCCCCACAGTCTGGCATCTCTCTCCTCTCCCATGGTCTGGTATCTCTCTCTCTCCTTCCTTCCCATTTTTCATGGTACAATATCTCTCTCCATCTCTTCCCCCCTTCCTGCGGTCTAGCATCTCTCTCCTCTCCTTCCCACAGTCTGGCATATATCTTTCCCTTGCTTCTCTTCCATTCCCAGGTTTGGCATCTCTCTCTCTTCTTCCATCACCCTTCTCTGGAATCTGATACCTCTCCCTTCCTTGAGTCATCTGTCCTCCCTCCCAGTGTAACATTTCTCTCTCCTTTCTGCCCCTTGCAGTGCAACATCTCCCCTCTCCCCCGGTCTGCATTTTCCCTTGCTCTCATCCCTCTCCACCTCACCCCTGAGCTAACTTAAAACAGCTCCAGGGGACTCCGCAGTCCAGGTATCTCTTCCCCTTCTGTCCATCTCCCTCTCTCCCTTTCACTCACATTCCCAGTCTCCTTTCAAAGTCAAAATCTTCTGTTTTAAAGGGGCCTTGGTGCGGCAGCCATTCTCACAGGATACCAGCGCTGCCCCAAAGCTTTCCTTCTGCCGCGATATGCCCAGGAGGAAACAGGAAGTTGCATCAGAGGGAAGTGGATCACAGCAGATGGGAAGCTTCAAATTAGCGCCGGTAGCCTGTGAGAATGGCTGCCACACCAGGGCCCTCATGAAAAGATTTCAATTTTGAAAGGAAACCAGAAAAGCAGTGGCATACCTAGTATATTTGACACCCAGAGCTGATCATTTTTTTAATACCCCCCTCCTCAATGTAAAAAAAAAAAGTATATATATATATATATATATATATATATATATATATAATTAGTAATAATCCATGAGTCACACAACAAGGGTGCACCTAGGAAAAGGCAGCATCTTAAACAGTGCAGTGAGCACTAGAACATCAATACATCCATTGTAAAACTAAACAAGTCAGATTAGCACAGTCAAGGCTAGGAGAAAACAATGTTCTTTTCATACATACAGAACACAGATATACCCTCCAGTATGGTAGAAATATGTAGACAAAAGTTAAACTGAACCACCAAGATGCCAGACTCTGCATACAATGAAACACCACAGAAACAGTGACACATGGCCCCTAATACTCTGCAAAATATAAAGATAGCAGATGTAAATTTGAAAAAACTGACAAATAACAATCACCACTTTACAAATTAACAAATAGAAATAAAACAAAATTGGAAAATAAGAAAATAACATTTTATTGAACTAATCCATTTTTCAATTAGCTTTCAGAGGTCCTTCTTCAGGTCAGTACAGTATATTGCTGTTATGGTATCCTGTCCTGACCTGAAGAAGAGGATTTGGACTCCAAAATTTAGTAAAAAAATGTATTAAAATTAGTCCAATAAAAAGATTAGCTTATTTCCATTTTCTGTTTATAAACATTTATCAATACAACTACAATACTATTCAATTTTAAAGCAACAAAAATCTTTTTTCTACCTTTTATCATTTCTGCTTTAATCATCTTCTCTTCACTTTCTCCATCATCGGTCCTCTCTCCCTTCCATGCAGCATCTGCCCCTTTCATCCAGCCTCTGCCCTCTTTCTTTGCCTTTTCCATCCATCCTCTTTCTCTGCCTTTTCTATCCACCGTCTGACCGCTCTCTCTCTCTCTCTGCCCCTTCCATCCACTCTCCACCCTCTCTCTCTTCTACACACTGTCCGCTCTCTCCCCTTCCATATAGCATCTTCCCTCTTTCTATGTCCCTTCCATAAACTTTCTATCCTGTGTCTCTTCTCTCTTTTGTACATGATTCATTTCTGCTTCACTCGCTCTCCATTTTGCTCTCTCTGTCTCCACCCCCTAAAATCTGTCTCCTCCCCTATGCTCTGGCATTTCCTTTCCTTCTCTCCCCATGCCCTGGCAATTGCATCTCTCCTTCCCTCCACCTCTTCCTCCTCCTCCATTCTCTGGCATCACCTACCTTTCCCCTTGGTCAGGCATCTGTCTCCTTCCCTCTCCCATACCCTGGCATCTTTCTCCTCTCCTTTTCTTCTATCTCTCCCTTCCCCTCTGTGCTCTGGCACCTTCTCTCCTTTTCCCTCCCTCCCTCCTTCCTTTCCCCTTGGTCTGGCATCTATCTCCCTCACCCTCCATGGTCTGGCATATCCTTTCCATCCTTCCTTTCCCTGCCTCCCTTCCTCTCCTCTCACTTCCCTGGTCTTCCTTCTCCCCCACTCTCCCCAGTCATATACAGCAATTCTCTCCCCCTCTACTCCCTTCCCTTCCTCTCACAATCTCCCTGGTCAGCAGTGCAGCATTCACAATTTGTTGTTCTCATCGGCTTTGTGCCTTCCTCTCAGACGGATCCTGCCTTCACTGAAGCAGGAAGTAAGCAGGACCCAGCAGAAAGAAAGGCCCGTGGCCAACAAGAGCAGCGAATAGTGAATGTTGCTACTGCTGGAAGAAGTTTGTGACGTCGGTCCTCAGAGCTCCCCTTTGATATTCACTGGAGGAAGGTAATGGTAAGAGAGGGAGATGCATGGTCATAAGGGGAAGGGATTCCCAGACCTCACACTGGTGCTCATCACGTGAGGTCCCAAAAATATTGAGGGTGCTCGGGCACCCACAGCGCTAGCGATTATGACTGCAAAGATAAATTTCTTTTTTAAATTTTGTGTATGCACTTTAAAAAAAATGACAAGAGAACTCAGGGAATCCAAATAACCACTCATGCTTAAACATTGGTTTTAAAATCTCCACCATGTCAACCATATAGGCAACCAAATATGATGGAAGTCTTGTTTATAATCGTAAATAATTCCCAAGTATTGTTGACAGTATTCAACTTGCCGGTTTAGATTTCCCCCCCCCCCCCTCACTGATCTGCTGTTTCTGCACAGTCCCCTTACTCATAAAACACAACAATAAAATGATCTAAAACACTGGATTTGCCAAAACTTCACCTATCCTTTGCCATTTGCAGGACACAGACTGTAACGGTCTATCCAGCATCGACCGCAGTTCCCCCTTGTATTTCTTGCCTGAAAATCCACAACATGGAAACCGCAGGAAAAAAATGTAGCTCCAAGGGCTACAGTCCTGGCATCCAAAGCCAGAAACTCCGTTTGAGTCAACCAAGATAAATCTGGAAATTTTTTTAACTTTTGCGCCCAAAACAAAGAAAAGAACGGAAATATAAACACAACACAACATTCCTGTCATGCTTGAACACAAAAGTCACCAGTAAAGTAGTTCTCTGGATTCTAACATCTAAAGATCACTCCAGAGAGTCTGTACGATTCATCATTGAAGGGGTATTATTCCATTGTTCCTTAGACTCAAGGTTTTTTTTTTTTATCAGTGATAAATATTGTGCCCCCAGTTATGCATGGCGATGTCTTTGCTGGTAACTTTAATATTTCTATTACGTGCTTCCTAACTATATCTATGGGAGATATAGGTGGAGCTTAAAAATCTCAGCGTATTCTTCCTCAAATGATTTTCCGTAAATTCCAATATTCACAGAATTTTTATCCTTAGTCACAAACTGCATATCCATTACTTTAGACTTCAAAGAACTTAAAGAGCCAGTGTGTTGTTCCAGCATTTGAGCATGAACCTCTGCATTTTACTTGATAATATTAGTCACCCACAAATTTAGAAGCTAGCTGATTTAAAGAAAAATTCAATACCTGGGATGGCATCCCAGAGAGAGTCCAAAATGAATTTGGTGGACTTCTGCAGATCTCTCACTACGTCAACAGAACTTCTACTCTCCTGATTTACCTCTGCTGAATTTCAAGAATGCTGAAAATCTTGTGCCATAGCAAAACAACAGTAAGGAGAGGGGGATAACATTGATGAAGGAGGTCCCTCAAACAGCTTGGTGGATGTAGGGGTCACTGTTTCCCCCACTGCACACCCCTCTGTTTGGGAAACTGTTCCAAGCTGAAGTGGACTCACCCACTGCGCAGGAACATTCTAGCGGCAAGGTGAGATGTGGTTGAAACTCCAAACTGCTCCAATAAAGGCTGTATTAACTGTGGAACACCACCTGGTAGTGAGGGAACTTGCCAGGAGATCCCCTTCCACGTCTTTCCCATCCGGAAAGCATGTTGAGGTCGCAAAGGGACTACTTCCCAATGGATGAATGAGAAGCATCAGGCAGAGTGTCTCCTCACAGCGCCATCTTGCTTCAGCTTTTGTTACTTGCCTTTAATGATTTTAGTACCTTCAATGTGATAAAGATATTTTTTCCTTGTTTCAAGGTTCTGTGACGAGCGCGGCATAGCACAATGGCGACACGATGGGGACTTTTTTGTGAAGATGTTCTACAGTCTTTAGGTGAGCTAAGTGACATCGACAGTGAAAATGAGGACAACGTTGAAGATGATTTGAGCTGAGATGAAAGTGGCCACGAACCCAATAATGAAGAGTCAGGCGTCAACAGTGAAGTAAGTGCAAATGAATCACAGTCAGAAGATGAACCGGAAGATGATGACAGTCGTGGAAAAGACAGGTATGTGTGGTCACAGAAGCCAAAAACTGTCAGAAGAACCCCAATGCTAAATATTGTCAGACAGAAACCAGGGCCGACAGAGAATGGGTGTCAAGCAGACACACCCTTGAAATCATTCGATTTATTTTTCGATGATGCCATGATAACAAAGATTGTGACATGGATCAACCAAAAAATTGAAAGTGTGAAAACCAGTTACACAAGCAATGCTGGATTTCTGTACCGAACCAGCGTGATCGAAATTCGAGCACTCGTAGGCACCCTGCTCTTCTTGGGTGCCACAAAGAGCTCCAAGGAAAGTACTGCTAGTGTTTGGGTGAAAGATGGCACTGGCAAGCCAATTTGCATATCAGCGATGAGTCAGAAGGGTTTTTTGTTTCTTATGTATTGCCTGCATTTCGATGGTTCAAACACGAGGGCCCAACGAAAAGCTGATGACAAATTGGCGCCTGTTCGCAACATATATTGCAATACATAAGAGCATAAGTGTGTTATGTGACACAATATCAAGTAAAATAGAGTACCAGTTGTGGGTAAAGCAGAACACACCTAAAGAGCAAACGCCTGAAGACCACATAACTGAGACTACAGTATACGAAACATCCTTCATGAGAGATTTGGTAAATGGCTGGATAAGTTGCAGCTGTACTCACTCGAGGAACGCAGAGAGAGGGGTGACATGATCGAGACATTCAAGTATCTTATGGGCCGCATCGAGATGGAAGAAGATATCTTCTTTTTCAAGGGTCCCGCGGCAACAAGGGGGCATCCGTGGAAAATCAGGGGCGGGAAACTGCACGGGGACACCAGGAAATTCTTTTTCACTGAAAGGGTGGTTGATCGCTGGAATAGTCTTCCACTTCAGGTTACTGAGGCCAGCAGCATGCCTGATTTTAAGGCCAAATGGGATAGACACGTGGGATCTATTCACAGAGAAAGTTAGGGGAGGGTCATTGGGGGGGGGGCAGACTAGATGGGCCGTGGCCCTTATCTGCCGTCTATTTCTATGTTTCTATGTTTCTAATGATAATGACAAGACAAGACAATGATAAGAGCGAGTCAACCTGGCCCAACTGAGGTACGTTGCGTGAGCGGAGCAGAGGAGAACTCTCCCGCAGAGCCGGCAGCCGCCGCCGCCATTATGTCAACAGAATCCCGGCTCACCTCCTTCGATTTCTTCGCCACTCGGCCAGCCATCCCGCTATTGGTAACACTCAAAAAACTTGTCCACAAGGGAGGCTGGGTTGTGCCAAGGAATGTGGAGCCTCAAAACTGGTTTAACAAGGCAAAAAATTTAGCGCAAGGCAGAGTGGGGCCCAGGAGCAGCACTGACCCACATCCGAGCAGCTCACATCGTCACGTCAAATAGTAAATTTATTTTATAACCTGAAAATTCACCTCCTATTTAGTTTAATCTTGTAAACCGCTTCGATGTTACTGTGCATTTTAGTGGTATATCAAATAAAGCTGAACTTGAACTCTCGTTTTAAATGAAATATTATTTTTAATATTTATTACTTGTTTGTATGTATTTTTTTGTGGGACTCCTACTTTGTTACTGTACAAAGAGGAGCCCAGTTGTGACAAAGTGACACCGAACCTAGCACTGGCGGATGATGATAGCGATCCCGAAACTATAGCGAGGGACAATTTGAGATCCAGCAATCACTGCTCTATGTGCTTCACGGTAAATACTGGATAAGAGCCCCATTATCCTAGTCCTAAGGGCTCCTTTTTCGAAGTAATAGTGCACGCTAATTTGCTTGCCGAATTGACGCTACCGCCTTCTCTTGAGCAGGTGGTAGTTTTTCGGCTGGCGTGGGGGGGGGGGTTTAGCGAGCGCTGAAAAGGTGCATGCGATAAAGCCGCTAACGTGGCTTCGTAAAAGGAGCCCTAAGTTCCCAGACTTTGGAAGGGCTAACTTTCAGAAAAATGAACGATTACGCTAAGAAAGTCGTGCCAGGATTAGGGGGGGGGGGGGGGAGGATCTAAGAGGTGCAGAGACATGCGATTATGGTACGAAGCTGAATAGAAACAGATTCAAAAACATGAGAATGTCATTTTTCACTGAGAAGGTGGTAGACCTCTGGCCTAGGCTTCAAGTGGTGACAAAAAGAAGCCAAAACTAACTGTGGCAGAATTCAAACACGCATAGACTCAAAGGATCCTTAGTGGCAGAAGGAGACACGGAGAAGACCACAGACTAAGCTACGGGACCATGGCCAAACTTCCCATTAGTCATAATAGACACACGCTGAGGGACACCACCGCCAAAAGGGTGTGTGGCGCCGTGGTTAAAGCTACAGCCTCAGCACCCTGAGGTGGTGGGTTCAAACCCCACACTGCTCCTCGTGACCCTGGGAAAGTAAGATGAGCTTATTTTTAAAATGGACAATGAAATCAAGTATCAATTCATGGTACAGTTACGAGGACCTGATTCAGTATCGGCCCTCTCTCCTCCAGTGCAATCCTCTTCCCATTATTTGCCTCCTGCAAGCAGAAGAGGAGCATTTATGGTCAACTGAGGTCTCTTCCTCTGCTTCAGTCTTAAGTCCGAGCCCTGCTTGATCCTGTGGTCTTGCTACACCCACCGACGCTGTATATTCAGACTTCGGAATGAAGCAAAAATAGGAGGAAGCAACTGCTGGAAGCGTACCTGAATGCAATTTACCTTGAGGTACTATGGAAAAAGGTGTGAACAAAATAATTAGCACTCTCCTACTAGAAGGAGAGGGCGAGAAGATCCATTCTTTTATGGGAAGCACCAGTGGTAACTTTCGTGAACCCAAAGAAGCAAGTTCAGAAAGCTTCCAGGCTAGTGAGAAAAGGATCTAGACAGGGGGACTGGCACGGCCTGACAGAAAATCACAACCAGAAAGCAGGGTCCGGGTATCATAGTGCTTAATAGAAGGGAGCCGTCTCCTCCCCGCAGAAGAGTGTATACCTCGAGACTGCTTGGTCCTTTGGAAATCCATTCCAGTTTCAGGACTACATAAAGAACATGCGACCCCCCCCTGCCAAATAAAATGCAACTGACTTCTTCTGGCTCACAAGTATAGTATTGCAACCCTGATGGTGGCTGCACCTGCATGAAAGCACTGAAAATCTCCAGACAAGAAAAATGTACCTCTAATGTAGTTGCACTTGCTTTCGTCCAGCTGACTCGAAGCAGATCCCCCCATCCTGCTGGAGGGATGGGCCCTGGTTATCGACAGGCAGGCTTAATAATCCTCTTTTTGCTTGCTTTGGGACAGCAGAGCAATCTCAGGCTCTACTCAGCACCGAAAGTAGGTCCACCGAGTCCTGCCTGCCTCTCCTCCTCAGTTTAACTGTTTTGGGTATAGCACAAATTTCCTGCCAAAGGCAAAAAGTGTGCATACAATGAAACTTGCCCAGCAGGCAGACAGCCCATGAAACGCCTCCCTAGGCTTTACAAATATTATGAAACTTCTTTTTCATATGGGCACAAGCAAACACCACAGAAAGAAGTGGATTTGCACCACCTGCTGGATGGAGCTGAACTGACACCCCTCGGGTTTATTCTGCTAATTGATTCCACTGAGCCAAAGAAGTGAACCAAATTGCAGAAGCATTTCATAACCCTTTGGTCTTTCACTTCTCTAGTGCAATTTCCAAATGACCATCAAAGTCAGATTATTGAAGCCAGACCATGTTTCAAGTACATTTGATATACTGCAAATCAGTGCAGACATCTAAGTGGTTTACAAATAAATTGAGGAGAACATTAAACGTGAGGAATGAGAGACAGGATTACAATAAACTGATAAGGTACATAGGAAACAGCAGGAATAAGTCAAGGAGGCCTGGATGGAAAATTATTCCATTCACAAAAGCAGGGCAGGATAAGAGGCAAGGGGCTGCATTTATGCCTGGGAAAGGGTCTGAAAGAAAAATTAGGTTTTAAGAGAGGCTTTACATTTTTTTTTAAAGAATTCTGGGGAAGATTCTCAAATGTTGGTGGTAAAATCCAACTTACCGTTGTCATGGCCGTTGCTGTAACATTTTCATAAAAGATGAGCCATTCTTTTATAAAAACATGCATGCAAATGAGGTTCACAGGGAGTCATGGGGGGTCATAAAATTTGCATGTGCCGATCGCTGGTGATAGCAATTGGCACATGTGCAGAATAAACCCACAAATAATAATAATAATTTAAAAAGACCCCAAATTGAAGATCGGCGGGAGGGATGCCTACTCCCTCCTGCTGCCATCGAGCAACCCCTTCCCCCAGGAGAGGGAGGGATGCCCACTCCCTTCCAATGCCAAGCAACAGTCCCCTCAACACCCTCCCGGCCTCCGATGCCTTAGGCCCCTTCCCAGATGCACCAGGGAGGGGCCTAAGATTGATTGGTCCAGGTTGCTTAAGGCCCCCTTCTATGGCCTCTCCCCGGTGCATCCCAGGATGCACTGGGGAGAGGAAGGCCTGCCATTTTAAATGTTCAATTGTTAAACATCATTTACTGTACTTGATTTTAAGATATGAAATGAATAAAGATTTTTTTTAAAATGATTCATTTATAGAGCGTGAATGGTTGGGCAGACTGGATGGACCATTTGGGTCTCTATCTGTCGTCATTTACTATGTTACCTTGTTTTGAGCGATTATTGAAAAGGTGTGAGCTAAATATTACACAAACACACACACTGCTGCTATACAATATAACTCTCCCAAAAAGCAAGACTTGGCAGGCTCTTCGCTGACTAAAGCAGACTTTTGCACTGGCCATGTTCAATCTGGAAAATAAAGAGGAACTACGAGTTAAAATAAGCAAAGAAGCAGAATTAAGTTCTGTACATCAGGCTCTGTTCAGGCAGGGATCCACTGCCACATCGAATACAAGCAAGGATGCCCAAGTAGCATATTTTCTTCTATGGAATGCGTACATTTTTACATACCACGTACACCCCCTGCACACTATATGAGTGGGTTTATTTTCACATAGTCAATTTGCCCATGTTACATGTGTACAACTATGGGATACCCCTCAGGATGTTGGACAGCATACGAAGCCAGCATCAAGCATGAAAGATATAGTCTGAATTTTCTGTCACAGTACCTGACACTGCGGCAAAAGGGTTCAGAGGTTTGAGGACAAGGGACATTTCCTTCTCCAGAAAGCCTTTCACTTGCGACTCTTTGGCTGCTTTGCTCAGCTCCTCTTGCTCCGTCTTCAGCTCGCTCCTCTGCTTTTCATATGCCTGCACATTCAGAAATGGCAAGGAGAAGGAAGAAAAGTAACCCAGGATATCTTCCCCCTCAAGCACCCAAGCTCACACAGATGCCAATGCTGTTATAAAGTCCTCAGACCTGTAATAAACCTTGGCAGGGACTTGTTTCACGTGATGACTCTCGCCTCACAATTTGTTTGCATGGAGAGAGTGTTTCAGGTCACAAATACCCCGATGTACTTTATTCTTCATATAAATGTTTTTCAAATATTAAAGTACATCGGGGTATTTGTGACCTGAAACACTCTCTCCATGACCAATGACAATGCAAGCAAATTGTGAGGCCAGAGTTTTCACATGAAACGCTGGGGTAGGTCTTGAGGCTTATTATGAACACTACTATTTACAATTTATCATATCTATAGCGCTAAAAGGCATATGCAGCGCTGTACATTTAACATTCAATAGACAGCCCCTGCTCAGAAGAGCTTACAATCTAATTTGGACAGACAGACAGGACATCACAAGTAAGAGGACTTTACAATAGCGCTGGGATTTCTGAAATTGTGACTCTGAGCCCCCGCTATTGATCCTCAGAGATGCGGCAGGTTTCAAGCAGGTTTGAGAATACCCCCACTGAAAGCTCATTCATGTATTCATTCCTGCCTTATGTGGGTAAAAGCTAAACCCTCCCCTACCCCAGCCAACTGCATCGGTGCTTTTCAATAGCAATCCCTCACAAAGCCAAACTTTCTCTTTCTAGTTCTAAGGATTCACATCGGCAAGGGTCCTCACAGCTTGTCTAATAACAACTTAGCGATGGTGGTTCTCCACTAATTTTGCCCTCTAGGAAAATCAACCATGGCCAACGTACCTTCAGCTGCAGGGCAATCTCCTTCTTCTGGTGTAAAATGTATTCCAGGATTGCTTCCTTCTCATAGATGTAACCATCAGGGCTAAGGAAAGGAAAATAAGAGAATGTTCCGTCAGCCCACACCACACCATACCATACCACTATCACACAAGCCTAACAAAACAGAAGATAAGTCCACTTGGTGGTCCAATGAGGGTCCATTTGAAGCACCTGACAGAGACCTCACATGCATTCACTTCTATCATCCACTTGAACCTGAATAATTGTCTCTAGCATGCAGTACTCACAGTCACCACTAGATCTTTACAGGGCTGTAAAGACAGGCAGCAGCAGTCGAAGTCCTTCACGGCATCCTTGCTTAGTCGCACCGTCTGTGTGCCGTAGCCAGATGAAGCTGTAGGAAAAAATCCCCATGCTGGAAATGAGCCTCCTTTGTTTTCCAAGGCATGCTGACGCTTTCCTTGCCTTGAGACACAAACGATCACCCTCATCTGTGCCACCGTTTCATCCTTTAGTGCCACTCTGCACTGCCTTTCTCATAGTCCAAGAAGTCATGCAATAAATCAGAGCCAAACATATACAGGGTACAAACAGCATCTTATGTATTTCAAGAAGAGATATTAAATTATAAATAAACAAAACTCACACTCTGAACATAATTAAAATCCCTTCTATTAGTCAAGAAAGTTTGAGAGTATAGTTTCATAGCTACATCTTTAAATGATGAAGTCTTTACCAACATCCTGCACTTTTAAGCCATCCCTCTGGTACTTCTATGCCAACATTAGACTCTATTCAGATTTATTTCGTGTTAACTACTAGGATTTGAACCCAGAAATGGATAAAT
Source organism: Geotrypetes seraphini (assembly GCF_902459505.1). Classification (NCBI taxonomy): domain Eukaryota; kingdom Metazoa; phylum Chordata; class Amphibia; order Gymnophiona; family Dermophiidae; genus Geotrypetes; species Geotrypetes seraphini. Next base: position 127,233,931 of record NC_047093.1, read on the forward strand.
ATAAGTTCCGAAAAGCTCTCACTGTGAAGACCTGGTTGGCTCAAGGGTTGTGTGCTGGGTTAGTAACAAGAGGTTGAGGGTTCAAGCTTCAACTAAGGAGTAGGGCTGATACTGCTCCAAGAGAAGAGGCTGATGGTTGAAATCTATTTTGTGTCAACTACTAGGATTTGAACCCAGAAATGGATAAATACAAGTTCCAAAGAGCTCTTAATGTAACAGCCTGGCTGGCTGGCTCAAGGGTTGAGTGCTGGGTTAGTAACAGGAGGCTGTGGGTTCAAGCCTCAGCTAAGGAGTAAGGCTGAATAGGGTAGTAACAGAGAAGAGGGTCGTAGGGTTGAAGTCTCTCTGGGATAACTCTAAGTTCCGAAAAGCACTTGATGTGAAAGCCTGGCTGTTTCAAGGGTTAGTGGGGGCTGATACTGCTCCTTGAAGATAAAAGAGTAGTTTTACTGAAATTTTGTCCAATCATAGTAAAAAATAGCAAAGGTTATTAGTTTTCATGCAGTATGCTTGGAAAAAATAGGATACCTGACCCCTCCCATCCTTGGTCTATCTATCTCCCCACCTCCCTGCTCTATCTAACCTCCTGCTCTGGTGTCACCTAATTTCTGACTAACCCCCTTTAATCAGTTTACTTACCAGCTCTGATCCCACCTAGCTTCTGACTAAGCTGGACTCAAACCCACAATCTCCTATATTGAGTCAATGTGCTTTAGCCATTGAGCCACGTACTAGATGCTTTCGGTTTCTTCCCTTTATACCCTTCATGCCTTGATTTGGATTTAAAATTCAAACATCCAGGAATGGGAATCAAACCCAGGACTCTTTGGTACAAGGTAGGAAAGATTTCCTCCACTCCACCACTGGACTGATGAGAGTAGGCTCACTTTTTCTCCCCCTTATACTTCTCCTTCCTTGATTTGGATTTAAAATTCAAACCTCTTGGCCCGGGAGTCAAACTCAGGACTCTTTGATGCAAGGTAACAAAGCTTTCTTCTAATCCACCACTGGACTGAGGAAAACTATTCTACTTTTTCTCTTCCTTACACTTCTCCTTCCTTGATTTGGCTTTTAAAATTCAGCCAGTCAGGGGAGTTCAACCCAGGACTCATTGGTGGACTGATCACTTTTTCTTCCCCTTATACTTCTTCTTCCTTGATTTGGATTTAAAAATCAAACATCCAGGCATGGGAGTTGAACCCAGGATCCTATGGCACAAGGTAACAAACTTTCCTCTACTCTACAACTGGACTGGTTAGAATTAGCTCACCTTTACTCCCCCTTATACCTCTTCCTTAATGTTCAAACAACTCATGAAATAGGGGATTTACACCCACAACTTTTAAGTACTGATCAGGTACACAGCCACCAAGTCACAAGCTGGTTCATGTAATGCTGCTAATTTTTCTCCCTCTTATACCTCTCATTCCCTGATATGAATTTAAAATTCAAACAACTAGCCAGGGAGGGGAATCGAACCCCAATCTGTTTGGAAGAGGGTAGCAAATCTTTCCCCTAGTCCATCACTGGACTGATGAAGTCTGGCTTACTAACAGCTAATGTAACATTGTGCTTTTTTTCAGTTTTTGTAAATTGGTCTCTGAACCAATAGCTTCTTCCTGAATCCCTGTACTAATCCACGACTTTAAGCCCTCACACCTATGAATCCTCTGGGCTTATCTCAGACTGTACATGACATCAGTGGAGAGCCTTGGATTGGAGAATAATCCCATCACTTGAGATCTTATTTTTATTTTTTTATACTTGAGGTATGCTGCAACAAAACATAGGAAAAAGAGATTCCGGAAGACTGGAAAATAGCAAATGTCACGCCCATCTTCAAGAAAGGCTCAAGAAAGACCCAGGAAACTACAGGCCGGTGAGCTTGACCTCAGTCCCGGGAAAGATGATGGAAGCACTGATTAAAGACAGCATCTGGGAACACATCGACAACTATGGGCAGCTAAAGTCGAGCCAGCATGGCTTCTGCAAGGGCAGGTCATGCCTCACGAACTTATTATACTTCTTTGAGGGAGTAACCAGCCAGGTGGATAAAGGGGAATCCATAGATATCATTTACCTTGACTTCCAAAAAGCCTTCAACAAGGTGCCACACGAAAGACTACTAAGGAAGCTATGGAACCATGGGGTGCAAGGGGAGGTCCACCGATGGATCAAAAACTGGCTGGCGGACAGGAAACAGAGGGTTGGAGTAAAGGGACATTACTCAGACTGGCAATGGGTCACGAGCGGAGTTCCACAGGGGTCGGTGCTGGGACCGCTCCTATTCAATATATTCATTAACGACCTGGAAGCAAGAACAAAATGTGAGGTTATTAAATTTGTGGATAACACCAAACTATATTGCAAGGTCAATAACATGGAGGACTGCGAAGATTTCCAAAAAGATCTGACAACACTGGAAAAATGGGCCAAAAAGTGGCAAATGAGTTTCAACATAGGGAAATGCAAGGTCATGCATATAGGGAAAAAAAACCTGATGTTCACTTACAAAATGGGGGGTCAGCGCTAGGGGTGAGCGACCTTGAAAGAGACCTGGGAGTGATGGTAGACACAACATTGAAGGCGTCGGCGCAGTGTGCCAATGCCTCAAGGAAAGCAAACAGAATGTTGGGTATCATTAAGAAGGGTATCACGACCAGGACAAAGGAAGTCATCCTGCCACTGTATCGTGCTATGGAGCGCCCGCACCTGGAGTACCTCAAGAAGGACATGGACGTACTTGAGAGGGTCCAGAGAAGAGCAACTAAGCTAATAAAGGGCATGGAGGACCTCTCATATACTGACAGACTGAAAAAGCTAGGGCATTTCTCCCTGGAAAAGTGGAGACTTAGAGGATACATGATAGAAACCTTCAAGATCATGAAGGGCATAGAAAAAATAGACAGGGACAGATTTTTCAAATTAAGGGGATCAATAAGTACAAGGGGGCACTCAGAGAAATTGAAAGGGGAGAGGTTTAGAACAAACGCCAGGAAGTTCTTTTTCACACAGAGGGTGGTGGATACATGGAACGTGCTACCAGAGGATGTGATAAACAGGAGCACTCTACAGGGGTTCAAAGAAGCTTTGGATAGGTACTTGGAAGACAAAGGGATTGAGGGGTACAGATAAGAGTAAAGGTAGATTATAGGGATGGGATTAGAGGTAAGTTACAAAATTAATCAGGGACCACTATTCAGGCACTAGGCCTGATGGGCCGCCGCGGGAGCTGACCGCTGAGCAAGATGGACCTCTGGTCTGACTCAGCGGGGGCAACTTCTTATGTTCTTATATATTTAAAAAAAACATTCCTCCATATACAAACAGCACTTGCATTTTCTTGCAAGACCACCAGATGGCACAAAAGCTCTAGCTCCAGCTGCTACTGTGGCTCAAAACTGATGCCTAGTGGTTGTCTTTAGAAATAACAGGAGTTAACAATACAACAAAGTGTCTTTAAAAAAAAATCTTTATTGATTTTTCAAACAACAATAGTGCAAAACACAAGTATATAATAATACAAGAAAAGGACATTGATCTTACAGACATACATAAGCAATCGTTTTATCCCTCCATTGGGTAGGTGGTGATCAATGGGTTTGTAAGATTGAAATTGTTTCAATTTATTATTGATTGCTTATTTATATAATTATATATATATATATTTGTATACCACTTTTCATATTATTTGTATTTTCTCATGTTCAATAAAAATGATGTATTTTTAAACAAGAAAACACAAATACATAGAATCTTTCAATAGCGCAATTTCCCCCCTCCACCCCACCCTGAATGTTTATGTTATCTTAAAGGTAGGCCACATTGAAAGAGCTACAAGTGCCAGAACATTTCCTATAGGCTAACAGCCCAGCAGCCTGATCCTTTTGTGGGGGAGTTATCAACATCTATTTCTGTTATATTCACCCCCTTATGCTTCTACTTCTACTTCCTTGATTTGGATTTAAAATTAAACAGCCAGTCAGGGGAGTTGAGCCCAGGACTCTTTGCTAAAAGGTAAAAAAAGCTTTCCTCCAGTCCACCACTGAACTGAGGAAGGTTAGGTCACCTTTTCTTCCCTTTATATTTCTCCTTCCTTAATTTAGATTTAAAAATAAAAAATCCAGGGATGGGAGTTGAACCCAGAACTCTTCGCTGAAAGTTAACAAGCCTTTCCTTCAGTCCACCAGTGGACTGATAAAACAGGCTCACTTTTTCTCTTCCTTATACTTCTCCTTTCTTGATTTGGCTTTAAAATTCAAGCAGCCAATCAGGGGAGTTGAACCCAATACTATTTAGTACAAGGTAACAAAGCTTTCCACTAGACTGATGAAGACTGGATAACGCTTTCTCCCCATTAAACTTCTCCTTCTCCTTCCAGTCTAAATTAGATTGTCAGCGCTTCTGAGCAGGGACCGCCTGTGTGTTTAAATCCGCCTCTCAAAAAAAAAAAAAGAACAGGCCCAGGAACAGAACCTCGAGGCACAGCACCGGTAACATCCCGTTCCAGAGAGAGATCTCCATTGATCACTACCCTCTGTCGCCTTCCACTCAACCAGTTCCTGACCCACCCAGTCACTTTGGGACCCATCCCAAGGGCACTCGGTTTGTTTATGAGACATCGGAGAAAGATGTGGCTCGGAGAGACCTCTGGGATTCACCTACTGCACTCCCTCGCCTCCATGCAGGATCCCTATATGTAAAATCTCCCAGATAGATGCTTCTCTAAGCTGCTCTTTAAAAAACCACACACACCAACCTCCCATTAGAGGAGTTGGTGGTTGCGTATCGCTTAACTGGGCTTTCCCAGGCACTCCTTGATTTCTCTATTTCTTGTCTTGGCACTGCATACGCCGGGTAACTCTTTAAAAATTATCAAACTTCAGAAAAGCAGTAAACACTTTTATTGTCACATGAACTGGACTGCAATTATAGACTCTGACTTCTAAATTGTTACCTGAATGCGTCTAAAATACTGTTACCAGGAAAATTAACATCATTCTTTGTAAGAGTATCTGTCTGTGCTAAACATAACATAAGATCATAAGAATTGCTGCTGCTGGGTCAGACTAGTGGTCCGTCGCGCACAGCAGTTTGCTCATGCGGCGGCCCCCAGGACGAAGAACTGTGCCCTAACCGAGACCAGCCCTACCTGCGTTCGTTCCGGTTCATCAGGAACTTGTCCAACCTTGTCTTGAATCCCTGAAGGGTGTTTTCCCTTATAACAGATTCCGGGAGAACATTCCAGTTCTCCACCACTCTCTGGGTGAAGAAGACCTTCCTTACGTTCGTACAGAATCTATCCCCTTTTAACTATGCAGTTATTTAATTATACTATATATGCTGATCTATAGCCCATTCTGGGCTCTTTTGAGAGGATGGACTAAGCAACCAAATAAATATATAAAGAAAACCAAAATGCATATAAAGAAATTTTGTGCTGATTTTCAAATCTTAGATTTAAATGTGCTATTCTGCATAGCGCCACACAAGGGCGCCAATTACCTTGGAAAGAACTATATTTAATAGCTCAGTGGTGTCCTCTTGTGGCCATTCCTAAGAATACATGTATAATCGCTTAATCATTGGTATAAATTTACAGCAACCTATCTTCTCTGTCCCTCCTCAGACTGGCCAGCTAGCTGGACGTCTTCTACCTTAAACATTCTGGAAATTATTTTTACCTCTTGCTTATCTATTAAAACATACAAAGAGCAGTAGAAGGATGACAAATATTCAGTATATTAACTCCTTGATTCTAAGATCTTAGAGACGTGCATTTTGGAGGCAATGTGCCACAACTGCCAAATTGCCCAGATCCAGAAGGGAGATCATAGGTCATTTCTGGGTTTCTGACAGCCTTATCCTTGATGCCTTTTATTTTCAGCACAAAGTTCAGTGGGTAAATCCAGGGACTACGAATCCCATAGTGCTTTAGGATGGAAGTTCAGAACCAGGACTGGCCAAAAAGGCTCCAGCCTGGAACTGGGAAACTTGGTAGCCCTGGGTTCGCTTACCAGCCTTTAGGGAAGACTCCACAGCTTCTGCACTGCACAAGCTGTTTCAGTAGCCATCCTGAGGGCTGGTCTAGCGAGTCTCAAATGACCGTGGATTTGCTGCTCCATCCCAGATCAACCAAACTGATTCAGTCCTGAATTGTATCCCACTGCGAGCAGAGACTTGTTCTAATTGTCCACTGCTTTTTCTTGAGACAATCAGCCTGGCATTCAGTGGGGATAAAATGTGGACTGGATCCATTCGTTAATTAATCGAGAGAGGGATGGAGACTTCAAATATTCCTGTGTTTCCACTGCATTTGAACTGGGTCATACAGGACATCACTGTCTCTTAGCTAATGAGGCTAAAAGCTTCCCTGGGCTGGACAGCAGTGGCACCAGGTCTTCAGGGCAGTGGGAGCCTAAGCAGAAGGGATGGGAATGTGTACCCGACGCTCCTGGAGTTTGGAGAAGAGTACAGTTCCTCAGAAGAACATCATGCTGTTACGTATTTTTAGAGAGGGTATTTCATTATATTACATTACATTAGAGATTTCTATTCCGCCTGTGCCTTGCGGTTCTAAGCGGATTACAAAATTGGGTGAAAACTGGACATTTCCAGGGAGTTTACATATCAGGTATATAACATATACATATCAAGTTTACATATCAATAGCAATACATACAAATTAGGAAGATTATTACATAACGTTGAGGGAAGGAATATTCTGGTTACAGATGGAGGTTGCTTACATAGCGTTAAGGGAAGCAATATTCTGATCCCGGATGGAGGTTGTATTTTTAGGTTTCTGAATATGATTTTGGGGAAGGTTTGAAGAGTTTGGCTAGGGGATACTATAGGTGTGGTGTTTATGAAGGGGTATGCGTGTGCGTGTAGGTTAGAATGATGGAAGGTGTTTTTGGAATAGAAGAGTTTTGATTTCTTTTCGGAAAACTTTGATGTCTGTTGTTTTGGTTTGCAGTTTGGAGACGGTTGGGTCAATTTTCGCAGCCTGTGTCGCTAGAAGGTTGTCGTAAAGTTTCTTGCGTCGAGTACCATTTCCTTGATTAAATGGATTTCAAAAATAAAAGATAAATCGATATTGGGAACTCTGATGGGCCAATCCTGTCCCGCTGAGGTATAGTCCTAGCTGTCCGTGGATGAGGTCTGTTTTCTCCATGTTTTGTATACATTTTGATTTCTGTCTCATTTGCTTTATTTTTTATGAAAGAGTGTGAATGAGTTTTCTCTGCTATCTTTTTATATTTTGGGTTGTTACATATGCCTACATATACCATCAGGACACTCCCTCCAACTCCAGACAGCCTGGAAATGATCCTATTCCCATTTCTTACCAAACCTCTAAACACAAAGCTTTAGAGGTTTGGAACAGCCTATCTCCTCATATCAGAATCTAAAAGGACTTCTTAACTTTATAAAATCTGGAAAAACCTACGTTTTTTGTCTAGTCACTCGCTCAACTCTTCAGCAGCATCAGTAAGAAATCCTATCTGAAGATATATTGTGACACTGTGAATATAAATTGTAACCCGTTCTGAGGTCATTGGAGAGGATGGGATATAAATCTAAAAAAATGATTTTGTGCACAGGTTATGGCTCTGGACCCGACTCTCCAGCCTTGATCATCACCTGCTCCTGTTTTGACCTTGTCTTCTTCCTTGCACAGGCTTCTGGGACTTTTCCTCATCCTGGTTTATAGACCCACAGTTACATATGTTCTTGTCTATGTCACCTCACCTGTTCGTACCAGTCCCCCCCACCTCCAAAAAAAAAAAAAAAAAAAAAGCTGTGCCAAAATGGAAACCAGTGTTGACATGATACAGGAGCTGCTGGCAGAGCTGCAAACAGTCAAACACAACTCACTAGATTACAGCAAGAGGTGAATAGGCCCCTGCCCCTGCAGCAAGAATCAGGTCTTTCACAAGGTAGGGAGAACCAGAGGGCACTTTCTAAAGTTGAAAGGGGATAGATTCCGTACAAACGTAAGGAAGTTCTTCTTCACCCAGAGAGTGGTGGAAAACTGGAACGCTCTTCCGGAAGCTGTTATAGGGGAAAACACCCTCCAGGGACTCAAGACAAAGTAGATAAAGACACACTCTCCAAGGTAGGGAGAACGAGAGGGCACTCTCTAAAGTTGAAAGGGGATAGATTCCGTACAAATGTAAGGAAGTTCTTCTTCACCCAGAGAGTGGTGGAAAACTGGAACGCTCTTCCGGAGGCTGTTATAGGGGAAATCACCCTCCAGGGATTCAAGACAAAGTAGATAAAGACAGACTGTTCACACTCTCCAAGGTAGAGAGAACGAGAGGGCACTCTCTAAAGTTGAAAGGGGGTAGATTCCGTACAAACGTAAGGAAGTTCTTCTTCACCCAGAGAGTGGTGGAAAACTGGAACGCTCTTCCGGAGGCTGTTATAGGGGAAATCACCCTCCAGGGATTCAAGACAAAGTAGAACAAGTTCCTGCTAATCCGGAACGTAAGCAGGTGAGGCTGGACTGATTCAGAGCACTGGTCTTTGACCTGGGGGCTGCCGTGTGAGCGGACTTCTGGGCACGATGGATCACTGGTCTGATCCAGCAGCGGCAATTCTTATGTTCTTATAAACAGAGAATGCTCTGACTGGATAATTTGAAAGAGAAAGAAGCATCCTTCAAGGTTTTATGAACTATTACCTCTAATTACTTTGGCAGAAGGCCAACACATACATTTCTCACATTACTAATTGTGAATTAATGATCAGCCTTTTGACCGAGGATGCCCTTCTTGGGCTGCACCTTGAACAAGATAGTTTCCTTCTGGATCATTTTGAGCAATTTGTGAGAACTGGATACAAGGCAAGTGGATAAAACCTGTCAGATGAACTTGGAATAAGGTTGGCGTACTGCTACAGAGGATATTTCCGAGTATTACAGATGGAGCGGGCCTTCAACTGCAATGAATGAATTATGTTCATTTTTCCATTTCAAATGCGGTATAGCTTGAAAACTAGAGTGAAATCTGATCCATGAGAACTGCTTTGTTCTTACCAAATATGATGTTTGTACGACTGTTTAAAACAATGTCATAAGTATTCTTATCGCATTCACAATCACCTCGGCGTTAATGCTTACTGTCTATGAACTCTTGTTGGAAGCATATTGGCTAGATGTTCCGACATTCTCTCTTGAAACTTTCTCCTTCCTTAGACTAAAAGGGTGGAATAACTTCCCTGTGAAGAAAGGCTAAAGCAGATAGGTCTCTTCAGCCTGGAGAAGAGACAACGCAGGGGAGATATGATAGAGGTCTATAAAATACTGACTGGAGTTGAAAGAGTAGATGTGAATCGCTTGTTTACTCTTTCCAAAAATACTAGGACTAGGGGGCATGCAAAGGACCTATTAGTAGTAGCTCATAGTAGATTTAAAACAAACCAGAGAAAATATTTTTTCACTCAATGTGTAATTAATCTCTGGAATTCATTGCCAGAGAATGTGATGAACGTAGCTTTATAGCAAGGGTGCCCAAAAGATAGATCGCGATCGACCCGTAGATTGCAAAGGCAACGAGAGTCAATCGTGGAGGCCATCTCGGGCTCCGCGATAGTGTTCGCATTGCCTTTGCATTCTGTTCTTCCTGCTTCCCTGACGCCAGGCCAGGTGTGTAAAAGCACCGGGCCCATGTCTCCCACCCCAGAACAGGAAGTCGATATCAGAGGGAGCAGGGGCTGGCGGAGCTGATGGCCACACACAGGAGGACTGCAGACTCACAACCGCTCCAGCACCCCTGAGCTCCGTGCACCTGGGATGGATTTCCCTCCTGCCCCAACCTTGGTACGCCCTCCTGCCCCAACAATACTACTAAATATAGCATAGTAAAGGGGGGGAGGGGAGGGGAACATAAGATTTGCCACTGCTGGGTCAGACCAGTGGTCCATCGTGCCCAGTAGTCCGCTCACGCGGCAGCCCTTAGGTGAAAGAGCAGTGCCCTATTTGAGTCTAGCCTCACCTGCGTATGTTCTGGTCCAGCAGGAACTTATCTAACTTTGTCTTGAATCCCTGAAGGGTGTTTCCCCCCTATAACAGCCTCTGGAAGAGTGTTCCAGATTTCTACCACTCTCTAGGTAAAGAAGAACTTCCTTACGTTTGTATGGAATCTATCTCCTTTTAACTTTAGCGAGTGCCTTCTTGTTCTCTTCACCTTGGGGACTTTGAACTAGCCTCACTCCCCAAGTCCTCTTGAACAGAAAACCAGCCATCATCATAATTGCCAGTTTTAATGATGACTGCTAGATGCAGATTGTGTTCCCTCCAATATCAATTGTTGTTGCAGCATGCACCCGGCCTCTTGGGGACCTGCAGCCATCAAAACGCAGTGTGGGACCTCCCAGGTGCTTGAGCTGGTGACTTTACAGTGTCTTGCCCCGCTAAGACACAGCCTTCCTGTTTCTGTGAAAGGGGCGATGCAGAGTCATCTGCGCATGGCTAAGAGATCCCACTGCCTTCTGATTGTGAACGTCACCACTGCATCTATGATCCAGTGGCGGCAGCAGGTAAGGGGCTGGTGAGGCCAGAGGTGCAGGGGAAAGGAGGATATCGAGGAGCGCTAGGGGGGGGGGGGTGCATCAGTGGAAATTTTGGAAATAAAGACCAAGATGCTATCACTCAAGGGAGAGGAAGAGGAGGGGAATGTTTAGATTGTAAGCTCACTTGAGCAGGGACTGTCTCCTTTGTGACTCTGTACATCGCTGGGTAAGTCTGATAGTGCTTTAGAAATAGTTAATAGTGATAGTAGGAATAAGGACATAGAGGAAGGCAGGAAAATAAAGAAGAGATGTTGAATGATGACACAAAAAGGAAGAGGATATTTTGGGGACAGCAGGGGCAGACTGCCCATCCCAGGAGTCATCTTCCCTCACTATACCACTGCTGCTGAACATCCAGGTAGTCCAAGATTTTAATTGAAATTTTTTTGGATCTTCAGACGGCTGTTCCACTCTTACCAGTTCTTCGGACCATAAGGTTTGCAAAATTCCACATCGTCCGTCCGTTTACTAATTCTGTCAAAAGCAGCTGTGGTTCCATAACTTAACATCTCAACAGTTCCCGTTTCTTTCAGTTTTAATTTTTGTTTTTTTTTTGGGGGGGGGGGGGTCAACTAACTACCAGAGCACTGTGATCAGGAACTCTTTTTTTAAATCAGGATTTGTACCATCTCTGATGCTAGAGCTCACCAGTTTCATATGAACATGGCTGATAAAACCTTCCAGGGTCAAACTATCAACTTACTTCCTTGGAGCTGTCTCCAAATACCATGGGTACAGTGAACTAATATTGCTTGTAAAAGGTGTATGCTCACTGGCCCACCATGCCAGTAAGCATGAGGCTGACATCATGTTATGTTATATTAATAAGGCTTTTTATTCCACCTTTGCCTATTCAGTTCAAGGTCGGATACAGTACAAGAGGTTGGGTCAATTACCCAGGAAGTTACAATAGACCAGGGATGTCAAAGTCCCTCCTCGAGGGCCGCAATCCAATCGGGTTTTCAGGATTTCCCCCAATGAATATGCATGAGATCTATTTGCATGCACTGCTAATAGATCTTATGCATATTCATTGGGGAAATCCTGAAAACCCAACTGGATTGCGGCCCTCAAGGAGGGACTTTGACACCCCTGCTCTACACTGAAGACATCACCAGGGAGCAGAAATAACCTTGCCATTGCAGAAGTGGCTGGCCATGCTCTACTGATTAAGTGATAGTGGCTAACCCAGAAGTTAGACCCATAGTGATTGTGGCAAGCAAGAAGGAGGGACAGAGATGGGAAGAACCTTCCTTCTGTATGTAAATCTCCAGGAGATCAATTAATTTTTTTTAAGTCTCCAGGAGCTCTGAGGGTGGGGGGGGGGGGGGGGGAGACCCCCTTCCCTGTTCCTTGATTGGAGCTCCAATGGGGACACCTATCTCTAGAAACTCACTCCAAACTCACAAACACAAAGGGATTGTAATAATAAAAAAAACCCTCAAATACCCTTAGTGCAAATCCTGTTCTCAAAAAAAGAGATTTCACTTCTTATTCCTTTACAATAGCATCATTTTAAACCTCTTCCTAAGGCTCAACCATGCACTATGGACTTAAAACTCAAAAAGCCACTACTAGGCTTCAGGAATCTCATAAAGGGGGGAGAAAAAGCCTCAGACTCGTGCTTCCAGCTATTTTTATAAGCATTCAGGCTGCTATTTAGAGTTACCTCATTGGCATTAAAAAAAAAAACCCCTCCTCCGAGTATTCCTATCTTCAGTAATAAATATTTTTTCAATAATAAATACTTCTCAAATATTCAAATACTGTATTTAAATAAATTTCCATCCACATGCACTGGGAGCCCTACTCTAAACTCCTAAAGAACAGCTGTGTCGGGAGCGACCATAAAATCGCTTCCCGCTAATGTAATTGGACTGCGTCCGGAGTGTGTGCCAGAGGCTGTTCTAGGAGAAAGCACCCTTCAGGGATTCAAGAAAAGGTTAGATAAGTTCCTGATGGACCAGAACGTAGGTAAGGCTAGACTCAAATAGGGCACTGGTCTTTGAGCTAAGGGCCGCCGGGTGAGCGGACCGTTGGGCACGATGGACCTCTGGTCTGACCCAGCAGCGGCAATTCTTATGTTCTGATAAACCCTTATCTTTCCCAGCGCTGGGCTGGATCAGGCCCACGTGTCTTTCATACACACTGCTGTTCTTGTGGCAAGTCTGCTCGGCCATAGCCGACGATGGCACAGGGCATCGGATTTGCATTAAGGGCATTTGGGATTTTTGACACCAATCCCTAGGCCAGGGGTCTCAAAGTCCCTCCTCAAGGGCCGGAATCCAGTCGGGTTTTCAGGATTTCCCCAATGAATATTCATGAGATCTATTAGCATACAATGAAAGCAATGCATGCCAATAGATCTCTCGAGGAGGGACTTTGAGACCCCTGCCCTAGGCCGTCTATCATTTGATTTAGCAAGAGCAACCAATGTGGTCCTTTACGGGGGGGAAAAAAAAAAAGTTTGCTCACCACTGTTCAATATTCAAGCTTTTGGTTGTGAACCTGCCTTTGTTTCTTCCAGCCTTGGTTCTTGCTTACTGCGTTTCTCTTCATGCACTTTTTCTGCGTTAATCTGATATCCGTGCCCTCCTTTACTATATTTCTTGGACTTTAATTCTGCCTAGATTTTGACCCAGAATGGCATGCCACCTTGTCTAGATTGCTTCATCTGTTTGCAGCAGTCAAACATAAGCTATGCCAAGATGGAAACTTCTGGTGACATGATGCAGGCGCTATTAACAGTGATGCAAACAGGTGAACTTGCTTCAGGGCACTGCCCTACCAGTAACTGATTTCAGACCTTTAATATGAATCGAGAATGTTCTTACGTAGAAAGTTTGAAAGAGTCAGGGAAAACTTTTGAGCAACTGTGGACTACATGCATTATTACTTTGGCAGCACGCCAATGCATACAGTTCTGACACTATTACACGAATCAGCCTATTGATCAAGGATGTTCTGGCTTGCTAAGTCTTGTGTAAGAGAATTCCCTTCTGAGCCACTTTGAACAATTTATGACTGCAGAGTAGAGGTCTGCACGGGAACGGGGATCGCGGGAATCCCGCGGGAATCTCCCCTAACCCACGGGACTCCCACGGGGACCCCCCTCTGGCCCACGGGACTCCCATGGGGACCCTCCTCTAGCCAACGGGACTCCCACGCGGATGGAAGGCTTAGGAAGCAATATAATGGACACGTCAGCCTTAGTAAAAGAGGGGGTTTATAAGTTAATTACCTGAACAGAAAACAAAAAAGGGTTCCACCAAAGAGATTCCACAAGGAAAACAGCAAAAGAAACTGTGGAATTGATGATCCTGACAGAAGTAATTGCTGCTTTTTATGGGGACGGGCGGGGATGGAGGTAATTCCTTGCGGGGATGGGTGGGGACGGAGAGGATTCTGACGGGGACGAGTGGGGACGGAGAGGATCCTGGCGGGGACGGGTGGGGACGGAGAGGATCCTGATGGGGACGGGTGGGGACGGAGACGATCCTGGTGGGGACGGGTGGGGACGGAGAGGATCCTGGCGGGGACGGGTGGGATTTCTGTCCCTGTGCAACTCTCTACTGCAGAGGTCCAAACATTTGCAGAACTGGAAAGGACGCAAGTGACTGAAACCAGTCTAATGAACTTAACATAGTAACATAGTAGATGACGGCAGACACAGACCCAAATGGTCCATCCAGTCTGCCCAACCTGACTGAATTTAATTTAAAAAAAATTTTTTTTTCTTCTTAGCTATTTCTGGGCAAGAATCCACAGCTCTACCGTTCTTAGGTTCCGACTGCTGAAGTCTCCGTCAAAGCTCACTCCAGTCCATCTATGCCAGGGGTGTCAAAGTTCCTCCTCGAGGGCCAAAATCCAGTCGTGTTTTCAGGATTTCCCCCATGAATGCGCATGAGATCTATTTGCATGTACTGCTTTCATTGTATGCTAATAGATCTCATGCATATTCATGGGGGAAATCCTGAAAACCCGACTGGATTGCAGCCATCGAGGAGGGACTTTGACACCCCTGATCTACACCCTCCCAGCCACTGAAGCCCTCCCCAGCCCATCCTCCACCAAACAGCCATATACAGCCACAGACCGTGCAAGTCTGCCTTAGTTCTTCAATATTTACTATTGTTTTCGGATTCTAGATCCTCTGTGTTCATCCCATGCTTCATTAAGGTTGCCATCATTTTGTAGAGGATGCTTCTGAGTTATACTGTGTGAGCAGCTTGGCTAGCGGAGAGGCAAGACTAGGCACTTTATTAACATATTAGACGACAGCAGATAAAGATTTGTATGGTCCAACAGTCTGCCCAACAAGAGAAACTCATAACATGCAATGCGATACTTGATTTGTCCATGCCATTTTTAGGGCACAGACCCAGTGGCGTACCAAGGGGGGGAGGTCCGCCACTGGGTCAGCTGATCCAGCTGACTTAGAAAGGTCTCACTTTTTCTGAGCACTCATAAATATTTCTGTTGTAGTGGTTATTCCTATTCTACCATACTGTGGGTTTTCTTATTATTATATATGAACCGTAGTTGTAGGCATTTTGGCCCGGATTTTCGAAATGGTGCCGATATTGGCGGCCACCTTAAAAGCAGCTGCCTGCTGAGATGACTTTAGAATCCCTTTGGGATGTGGTAGCGAACTTTGAAAAGACAATTAGTCCCAATTTCTAGCAAATTGAAGAAAAAAAAACTTGGTTCGGCACTCAGAAGAGTTGGAAAAGATAAAGCTGGTTAAGACTGCTTCTAAAACTTCATTTCAAAAAACTGAGCAGGACATGGTATCGGTAAAACAAATGCAGAAAATTCTAGTTAAAGATAATACGAATCTTAGAAGAAAAGTAGTCATTAGAGAATCGAGCGCGTAATAATAACTTGAGATTGATAAACTTTCCAAGAGTAACAACGGGTACATCTAGAGCAGTGGTTCCCAACCCTGTCCTGGAGGAACACCAGGCCAATTGGGTTTTCAGGCTAGCCCTAATGAATATGCATGAAGCAAATTTGCATGCCTATCACTTCCATCATATGCAAATCTCTCTCATGCATATTCATTAGGGCTAGCCTGAAAACCCGATTGGCCTGGTGTTCCTCCAGGACAGGGTTGGGAATCACTGATCTAGAGAAATGCTCAGGAGATTCTTTTTTTTTTTTTTTTTTTTTTTAAATAAATCTTTATTAAGTTTTCAAAACTAACAAAAGAACACAATACTATACATACATATATTAGAAATCTTAGAAGTTGCAGAATAAAATCTTCCACCGTTTTCTCAAGTGTATTATCTTCCCAGCAAGATTCCGTACCAACAGCAACTTGAATCCACTGAACAACTAAGCGTTGAACGTTTCTGAGAATCTGGAGAAGTCAGATACGGAGGTGGCAATACCAACAACATTGGTTATAACGTTAGCTCTTTCTATTGATAAACCATGGCTATTGAGACTATTTCTTAAAAAAAAAAAAAAAAAACAGAAGGAATTTCTTGGTTGTATAATTCAAATGTTCCCTGATATTTCAAGAGAAACGCAGACGTGATTTTCATCTTTTAAAACCAGGGGTCATCCCATTAAGGGCTACATTTTATTTAAGACACCCTTGTAAGTGCATTGTTCGCTACCATTCAACTAAATATGTCTTTTTTGAGCCTCAACAATTAACTCATTTTTTGGCCATAAAGATAAATCTTCAGCTCTATGAAATGCATAACTCCATTTCCACTGTATAGAAGAAAGCATTACTTTTGTTGTCTAGATTATACTTTTCCTTTAGTTCGCCAGTTTAAAACATCTTGGATCTAAACAGAGGACTTGAGCTAATTATAATTACTCTTTTATTTCTGTTTTAAATTTTGTTAAAGTATGGATTTACTATGCCTTGGCTTTATAAATTTATTTGGTTTAATTTGCTTTCTGGACAAGTTGTACTTGATTCTATATTTGAAATGAATAAAAATACTAATAATAACTTTTTTAAAAAGCAGCTGCCGATCGCATGTCAATCACACATCGGTGCCAGTTTTGGAATCACGCAGGCATGAAAGATTGGTACCAGAAACGTAGGTCAGGGTTTTCGAGGGCCTCCATTTCCGGTGCCTTTCTTCACATGAATCATGCCTATATAGGCGTTTTAGACCGCCTAATGACACTTCCAGCGTTGGCCATGCCTACTTTGGCATTCGGCGGCCTAAAGCACCTCTGGCGCTGGTTTTCTAGGCGCCAGTATGTGCCTTAAATTTCAGCTAAAAATGCTGTTTGGATAGTGTTTTTAACGAGATTATGGGTGCCTAAAAAAATCGTTACTGGTTTGAGAATCTGGGCCTTTGGGCCTGATTCCATAAATGGCGCCTACTGGTAGATACCTAGATCTGGGCACCTACCAAGTTAGGTGTCTAACTTAATTAGTTTAGAAATATGCCAACATTGGTGGTGGCTGGTTCCACCCAAGGTAAGTATTGCATTGGCTGCCAATGGAGGCGCGGGTGAAGTTTAAGTTTGGTCGCTTCTGTTTTAAGGCTTTGTTTGGTTTAGCTCCCAAATATATAATTGAGCATTTCTTTTTGCAACCAACAGACATAAGAGAAACTCACATCTGAATTTTGTTTTTCCGCCTGTTAGAGGCAGGGCAGGATTAACCATAGGCCAAGTAGGCACATGCCTAGGGCCTGAAATGGTCAGGGGGGCCCGATGAAGGAGGGCATCAACATTGTTTTTTCCAAACGGCAATGGGCCCCTACAGCATCGATTGGCAATGCGCACCCCCCCTGATCGGCAATGCGAGCCCCACCCTGATCGGTAACGCACCCCCCCCCCATCGACGGAAAGTAAGACAAGCAAGCAACGCGGGTAAGAAAGGCAACGGGAACTGTAATTGTGCAAGCGGTGCTGCTTGCCCAAAGCTTCCCTCTGACGCAGCTTCCTGTTTCCGCCTGGGCGCATGGTGGGGTGGGGCGGGGCAGGGGGCTCAGTGTACTTGGGTGCCTAGGGGCCCTCGACGAATTAATCCTGCCCTGGTTAGAAGATGTAAACTTATAAAACATCATCAAAATCTTTTTTCATATCAAGCAGAGCTATGGGGTAAAGATTTAGAACAATTGCTTTTGCTTACTGACACTTATGGGGAATTAAGGAGACATCTAAAAACATATCTGTTTTCGAAGTATTTAGGCAGCTAATTTGTAAAAATTTTATTATGTACTATTTTGATCATTTTAGTGTCTCTAATTATTGGCTTTTAACGTTTTTAGTTCTATTCAACTTCTTTTATTGTTTTTTATAACTATTGTAAACCGCATAGAACTTTACGGCCTTGCGGTATATAAACTGATTATTATTATTATTACTTATGCTGAATAATCAGATCATAGGACCTCCTGTGATCTATATATCATTTAATATGCCAACGTTGGTGGTGGCTGGTTCTACCCAAGAGAAGTGTTGCCTGAAATGATATATAGATCATAGGAGGTCCTGTGATCTGATTATCCAGCAAAAGTATTTTTAGAAAAAAGGCAACACTTACCTTGGGTGGAACCAGCCACCACCAACGTTAATAATAATAATAATAATAACTTTATTTTTCTATACCGCCAACACCCAAAACGTTCTAGGTGGTTCACAGAATAAGAGGACTGGACATTCCAGTGATGATACAAAGCATACAGAAAAGCAATACAATATTTCAATAGTGAAAAATACAATAAGAAACTATGACATAGTCATCAATCAAGTAATTAATTTTTTGAACAAATAGGTCTTAACCAATTTTCTAAAGGTGCGATAAGATGCAGATTGTTGAATCAGGTCGTCTAACCATACTTGAACTTTACCTGCTTGGCATATTTCTAAAATTACTTATTTTTCTTAAAATATTTATTGAATAACTCCATGGTTATCTGGGAGACTTTATATATTTTTTGTCTTATATATTGAATAATCTCAAAAAAAAGTTTTGTAAAAATATGTTCAGCACTTGTGGATAATGGATTTAAGTGGAGGATTGGAGCATAAATGATTCCAACATTCAATTCAGGATGCGGACCTAAAATGATATCTAGATCCAGCATGTATGATATGCCCACCTCTATTCCGAAGTGAGAAATTTTTATATATATTCTTTAGATGGAAACTCTATAAAATTGTTATAAAGAGAGATTTCTTGACATTTCTGATAAGTATTTGTGTAAAATAGATATAAGGTAGTAGCTATTTTTAGCACTTGAAAAGAAATTCTTAAAGTCAAGGTATATGAACTTGACTGTAAATATCATGTTACCCACATTTCTTTACATAGCTTTATACCGGGTACGATGTAATTTTTAGGTCTCTTTTCTTTAACAAATGATTTTTGTTGCAGTTAACTTATGGAATTTTCTACCTTCAGAATTATGATTAGAACCTTCATATATTAATTTTAGGAATTATTGAAAACTTATTTGTATTTCTTCATTTATACCAGTACATCCACAAACAGAATCATATTCAATACAGCAAATCAAACATCAATATAACATAATAGTTATAATGTAAAGCCTCCTAAAATTACAAAGAGGCCACCAGCGCCTCGCATCAAAAAAAACTATAAATCAAGTCCCATATTTCATCTTACAGAAGAAGTGTTTCTTCAACATTTTCTTAAAACTACTCATACTAGATTGCTGTCGTAAATATCCCGGAAGCTTATTCCACTTCCATGGACCCACACACGAAAATATGCTAGCTTTAGACACAGCTAGCTGCAGCTGTTTCACTGTTGGAATATGTACATCATCGTGAGTCACTGTAGTTCATATGGCAGAATGCTATCCATCAAATGTTTCGGAGCCTTATTGTGTATACAAAGATGCACCATGACCAATAATTTAGAAAGGATTCAATGTTCTAATTTTAACCAATACAAAGCTATATAGCATTCTGTCACATGATCACTCTTTCTTAATCGAAACAGAGTTCGAACAATCACATTCTGGGCTACCTGCAGTGCACTCAGCGCTGATGCAGGTATACCCAGAAGCACCAAATTGCAGTAGTCTATTCATGAAAAGTGCTACACTCTGCAAGACAGTCCTAAACAGAGGCAGACAAGTATGGGCACAAACTGTTCAACAGATGCAATTTAAATAATACCTTTTTTACCACTGCACATCCATGCCCCCTGAACGACAGACAAGAATCCAGTAAAACCCCTAAATATTTTACCTCCATGGATATTGCAACGGTAGTGTCTAATAGGTCAATTTTATCAGGAAGAGCATAGCCCAATGAACGAACAAAACATATAACCTTCATTTACTGAACACTCAATTTCAATCTGTTACAATTCATCCAACTATTAATCTCTGCCATCATCCTCTGCCATCATCTTCTGCCATCATCCTTTCCAAAGTCCCCATCAATAGGGAATATAAACTGGACCTCATCCGCATAAAGCCGATACGAGACCTGCGTGGACCGCAGCAGTCTAGAGAGGGGGATGAGAAAGAGATTAAACCAAGCAGCTGACAGGGCTATTTATTTATGAGGGGCTGCTAAAAAGTTCTCAGCCCGACCAACAAAGCTGGGGCAGTCTCCATTGAAGGCTATACACTTAGGGATGAGAACTTTTCAGTGGCTTTTCACATGAACCACAACATCCCAAGCCGGTGTAAAAGTTAAAAAATAAAAGGGGGAGGGAGAGACTTAGAAATTCACAACATCCAGGTCAATCAAACCATATCACAAATAGGTAAAATACAAATTATCCTCTTGTCGTCATTTATATAGTGGTTGGATTTAAGAACGCATGAAACTCGATGTAGCTCGTAAAATATGAATTCTAATCTGCTTAAATGCAGCTTTGAATTAAGGGACAATTAGACCCAGAACAGAAATGCCTACTTGCCAAGCCTGAGCTCTCTTGTTACATCTGGAAATGTTCTGACCACATAGCCAAAATCTTATTTACACAAGAAGAAAAACAATTTTAAGGTTGATTAACTAACTGATGGGGATTTCCCACAGTCCATATCTGATGAAAGCTTGCAACATATGCAAATGAGCTCTGCAGCAAGCTTTCACCATATGGCTCCCAGCTGGTAAAGAGAGTTGGAATTCATAAAGAAATATTTATCATTTGAAGCCATCTTTTCTGTTGATTTTGAGCTCATGAGCTGTTTTGCACGATATTTTAACTGACAGTATTGTAAAATCTTAGACCACAAAAACGCACTCCTGCCAGATTTAAGGCCTTCTTGCAAGTCCTATACTACAAAATTTAGGTGCTAACATTATAGAATAGCCCCTAAGAGGAGACTGAGAGGGGACATGATCGAAACATTCAAGATATTGAAGGGAATAGACTTAGTAGAGAAAGAGAGATTGTTCACCCTCTCCAAGGTGAAGAGAACCAGAGAGCACTCGCTAAAGTTGAAAGGGGATAGATTCCGTACAAACGTAAGGAAGTTCTTTTTCACCCAGAGAAAACTGGAACGCTCTTCCCGAGCTTGTTATAGGGGAAAACACCCTCCAGGGATTCAAGACAAAGTAGATAAAGACAGACTGCTCACCCTCACCAAGGTAGGGAGAACGAGAGGGCACTCTCTAAAGTTGAGAGGGGATAGATTCCGTGCAAACGTAAGGAAGTTCTTCTTCACCCAGAGAGTGGTAGAAAACTGGAACGCTCTTCTGGAGGCTGTTATAGGGGAAAACACCCTCCAGGGATTCAAGACAAGGTTGGATAAGTTCCTACTGGAACAGAACATAAAAAGGTACTGAAGAGAGAATGAGAGGACACTCTCTAAAGTTGAAAAGGGATAGATTCCGTGCAAACGTAAGGAAGTTCTTCTTCACCCAGAGAGTTTTGAAGTTCTTCTTCACCCAAAGAGTCGTGGAAAACTGGAACGCTCTTCCGGAGGTTGTTATAGGGGAAAACACCCTCCAGGAATTCAAGACAAGGTTGGATAAGTGCCTACTGGAACAGAACATAAAAAGGTACTGAAGAGAGAATGAGAGGACACTCTCTAAAGTTGAGAGGGGATAGATTCCGTACAAACGTAAGGAAGTTCTTCTTCACCCAGAGAGTGGTAGAAAACTGGAATGCTCTTCCGGAGTCTGTCTTAGGGGAAAACACCCTCCAGGGATTCAAGTCAAAGTAGATAAAGACAGACTGTTCACTCTCACCAAGGTAGGGAGAACGAGAGGGCACTCTCTAAAGTTGAGAGGGGATAGATTCCGTACAAATGTAAGGAATTTCTTCTTCACCCAGAGAGTGGTAGAAAACTGGAACGCTCTTCCGGAGGCTGTTATAGAGGAAAACAGCCTCCAGGGATTCAAGAAAGGGTTAGATAAGTTCTTGCCGGACCAGAACATACGCAGGTACGGCTAGACTCTAGTAGGGCACTGGTCTTTGACCTAAGGACCGCCGCGTGGAGCGGACTGCTGGGCACGATGGACCGCTGGTCTTACCAAGCAATGGCAAATCTTATGTTCTTATGTTACATATACAACCCCAAATTAGGTCCACTTAGCTCCAATTCACTCCAATGATTGCTGATTATTTATTGCTTTGTACCGAATTAGGCAATTAATTTATGTGCATAACTAGCACTGTCCTATAACCTGTATGCACAACTTTTGCATGTAGGTGGAAGATTATAGAATGTGGCTGTTTGTGCAATCTGTGGCATTTTTGCACATTTTATCGTGTGAATCCCCAAGTGAAGTTCACTTGCAAACCCATTATTAGTTTTCTTCATTTATTTTCAGTAGATTATTACATTACATTAGAGATTTCTATTCCGCCATTGCCTTGCGGTTCAAGGCGGATTACAAAAGAATTATAAAAAAGGTATTACATGAAGAAGATATCTGTTAATTTCTAGAGGAGATAAGGAGTAGATGAGGTTGCTTTGAGGAATCGGGAAGGAGCTAGCGGTATTAAGTCGTTTGCAGGAATTTCTTGAAGAGTAAAGTCTTTATTTCTTTTCTGAAAGTTTTGGAGTTTGGGGGTCATAATTAGTAGATTGGCGATTTGGTTGTCGCGTTTTTTGCTGCTTGTGTGGCTAGGTGGCCATCATATAGTTTATTTGAAGTTAATGGGACCGACAGGTGGTCAGAATAACGAAAAGTCAGCTAATACAGAAAAAAGTGGGCGAGGAATAAAAAGAAATATATCGAATGCGGGTTTGAAAAGGAGATGCAGTTGTGCTCATCAGTCTTTATTTATATCAATTATAGACACATGCGGTGTGGTTCACTGTGATTGCGTTGCTTTAAGATGGTTGTATGGTTGTCTTGAATTCACAAAGATCTACCATACGAAAAACGGCTTGACAAATTACAGCTATACTCGCTCGAGGAGCGCAGAGAGAGGGGGGACATGATCGAGACGTTCAAGTATCTTACGGGCCGCATCGAGGCGGAGGAAGATATCTTCTTTTTCAAGGGTCCCACGACAACAAGAGGGCATCCGTTGAAAATCAGGGGCGGGAAACTACGAGGTGACACCAGGAAATTCTTTTTCACTGAAAGAGTGGTTGATCGCTGGAATAGTCTTCCACTACAGGTGATTGAGGCCAGCAGCGTGCCTGATTTTAAGGCCAAATGGGATCGGCACATGGGATCTATTCACAGGGCAAAGGTAGGGGAGGGACATTAAGGTGGGCAGACTAGATGGGCCGTGGGCCCTTATCTGCCGTCTATTTCTATGTTTCTATGTTTCTATCTTGTCTGAAGAATACTCTTACCCAGGCCCTTTGATATCCCACAATTCCACAGCTACAGCAGCAGAATAAAACCCATCCTTCAGAATTCACTATTCCAATCCAATTCAATCATTAGTCATATATACCGGGTCTCCATACCTTAAGAAGGATATAACTCTGCTGGAGAGGGTGCAGAGGCGAGCCACGAAACTAGTCAAAGGTATGGAAAATTTGTGCTACAAAGAACGCCTCCGAAAACTGGGGCTGTTCACCCTCGAGAAGAGAAAACCGCGAGGGGATTTGATTGAGACTTTTAAAATATTAAAAGGATTTGATAAAATAGACCAGGAAGCAGCATTACTAACATTTTCGGATGTGAAACGGACAAGAGGTCATAGCCTGAAACGGAGTGGCGGCAGGTTCAGGACAAATGTCGGGAAGTTCTGTTTCGCACAACGAGTGGTGGACGCTTGGAATGCTCTTCCGGAGGAGGTTGTGGCGGAGACTTCTGTTCTGGGTTTCAAGCGCAAATTGGATGCACACCTTCTCGCAAATTATATTGAGGGATACGGGAAATTCGGGTCTCCAAAAAGGAGTACCTAAATGGGCCACCGCGTGTGCGGATCGCTGGACTGGATGGACCTCGGTCTGATCCGGTGAGGGCATTTCTTATGTTCTTATGTCATTCCTAGATGGGACTCGAACCGGTTAACAAAGTTAGCTCAAAAGTACATAGGAAAACAATAATTAGACAAGAACATATACTGAAATTTCTTATTTGTCAGCTAAAAATTTATCAAACAAATACGTCTTCAGAGTTTTTCTAAAACATGTCAAAGAGGAAAGGAATCTAATTTCTGAAGGGAGGTCATTCCAAATTTTTACCAAGGCAAATGCCATAGAGTGTGAAAGCCTGCCCAAAGCTTGAGTACCTCTAATTTAAGGAAATATTAATTTAAATTTATGTATTCCTCTGGTTGAAAGAGGTCATTGAGAGTTAAAGCAAAGAGTAAGCAATGGGGAAAAAAATCCCATAGAAACTTTTAAATACAACACTAGCACATTTGAACGGAACCCTCCAATATACCGGGAGCCAACGCAATGTTCTCAGTAATGGAGTAACGTGATCATATCTACTCTTTCCAAAAACCAATTTAGCAACCATATTCTGAATAAGCTGTAATCTCTTTAAGTTACACTTATTTAAACTGATGTAAAGAGAATTTGCATAGTCCAAATGGCTAAAATAATAGCTTGAACCAATACAACAAAGTGACACTGGTGGAAAAAACAACGAACCCTCCTTAACATCCATAAACTAAAGAAACATTTTTTGGATACGTTGTTAATTAATTAGTCAGAGAAAGAGAAGAGTCCAAAACAAACCCAAGAATTACAGAAGAGGCCCAACCTTATAGTCTTGAAATACAAGAATTGATATCTGTTGTTAGATTCGTTAATGATGGATCATAGAAACATAGAAACATAGAAATAGACGGCAGATAAGGGCCCACGGCCCATCTAGTCTGCCCACCTTAATGTCCCTCCCCTACCTTTGCCCTGTGAAGAGATCCCATGTGCCGATCCCATTTGGCCTTAAAATCAGGCACGCTGCTGGCCTCAATCACCTGTAGTGGAAGACTATTCCAGCGATCAACCACTCTTTCAGTGAAAAATAATTTCCTGGTGTCACCTCGTAGTTTCCCGCCCCTGATTTTCAACGGATGCCCTCTTGTTGTCGTGGGACCCTTGAAAAAGAAGATATCTTCCTCCGCCTCGATGCGGCCCGTAAGATACTTGAACGTCTCGATCATGTCCCCCCTCTCTCTACGCTCCTCGAGCGAGTATAGCTGTAATTTGTCAAGCCGTTTTTGTATGGTATGGTAGATCAACGTCAAGTAAGATGAAAATTTCGTCAGCGTAAGTAGAAATCAATTCTGAGGTAGATAAATTCAAATATTTCAGTGTCGTCATATATATATATTAAATAATATAGTAGACAATGGAGACCCTGTGGTACTATTCCCTATAAAACCATCTCTGGAGAAAAGCTGTGAATTCCCTTTCTCCCTTCCAGTATTGATTAAGAGCGTGCAGCCCCCCCAAATATAATTTTGTTTAGTTTCCCATGTAGTGGATGGGATTCTTAGTTTCTATTTAATTTTTTGTACCAGGAGTATTTTGACACCCACTAGAAAGGACTTTAAAAAGATCTAGGTTTTCTATCACATTATAAACCATTTACTACGTTGTCATTCTCTACTCACTCATCCATCTCTCTGTTTCTCACTCCCAATCCCATCAACTCCTACCTTTCCCCTGTATTAACAGGGCAGAAGCTGCAGGCACACAAATGGTTAAATAATCTATATCTAAGGGAGTAGGCTGAGGGGAAGTGAGAAGAGCTGAGATTAGTTGTAAACATTCCTATAGTGTGGGATCTGTACAATAGTCCAGAGAAAAATGTTATGAGAAAAATGGATTCACACCAACACTCATCGCTCAATGCCAAGAAGAATGAAGAACAGACTTTCGCAGTGGGAAAACATACAACACACTTTAGAATATTATGAGTACATGCTGGAGTCTTTTTTAAGTAATTTCAGAGATTGCTACAAATATTTCTTTAATTTGATGAGTCTTCCAGTAACATGAACATAGAACTGTGGAGCCAGAATTATGCTCACACACTTCCTTGTTTGGGACAGGAACATTGGTCTTTTTTGTGTACTGTGTTGCAACACATCTGTGTCCGAGTGTTTCCTTGTGCTTAGCGTTGGGCTGTTTATGAAGTATTAACATAAACTGGAATGAGATTTGTCTTTTCCCCTACCCTAAATTCAAAATTGGTTCTACGGATACCCCTTTATATCTCAATAAGTTCTTCACACCTTACATTCCCCCCCTCTCTCTCCCCAGACATTGGGATCTCTCAATCAACATTGGTTATTAGTTCCGACATTTAGAGAGAGATTTCTTGACTCTATTTGGCATTTCATTATTTCGGTTCAGGGTCCTGAATTATGGAATCTGCTTCCTAACAATTTAAGACTTCAAACCTCACTTAATAATTTTAACAGAGACCTTCAAACTTTTTTATTCAGAGATGCGTTCTCTTAGGCACCTGAACTTTTAAATTTCGTAATACGGGGTACCTATGACGACCAACTAGATCGATCCCTTGACGTTATGTGTTTTCCCTTCTCTTTTCTATTATAAATTGGAGTTCTTTCCCTTTGCCCCTTTATGTTGTATGTTCTTTTTTTTTTTTTTTTCTTTCTTTCTCTATATAAATTTTATTGATTTTTATTTTATTTTAGTGTAAGCCGCTTAGGTCTATGTGATTTGCGAGATATCAAGAAAACAGTAAACTTGAAACTTCAGAGATGCTCCAGCAGTGGTGACATTGACTCCTGAGCCTCCTCCTCTTTTCCAAGGTCCTATGTGGAGAATGACACGGGACAAATTTTACCCCGTCCCCATGGGAACTCATTTTTCTGTCCCCACGAGTTCTTTTCCTGTCCCTGCCCCATTCCTACAAGCTCTGTCCTCATCTGCACACGCCTCAAACACCTTAAAATCATACGTCTTCAAGGCTTGTGTGGTTAAGGCAGAGCTTAAAGGCATGGGACAGTGGAAAAACTCGCAGGGACAGGGCAGGGAAATTGAGTTACAGCAGGGATGAGTAAAAATTTGTCCTCGTGTCATTCTCTAGTCCTTTGTTGCCTTTTTATAGTGTGTATGGACACTCATGTGCACCTACTAACCATCAGTTGTGTAGGAATGTTCAAACAGACACACCTTGACTTTCTACATCCACCCTTTAGTGAAACGTTCCCAAAAAAGATTATGAAGAAGAATCAGTCTATAATTTATGGCACTATGTATCTGTGATTGTGAGTGGATGGATGTGTGGGTGGGTGGGTGTATGGGGGGAGCGGGCAAGGGCATTAACATGAAAGCAAAAATAGATTCTTACCACTACCAGGAGTGTAAACATGGTTCTTTTAAATGGGGAAAATGTACTTCTCTTAGGGTCGGTATTCCTGGCCTGTTAAATCACTGGTTTGGGGCTATTTGTTTAGTAGCATATAACCAGTTAGTGCTACCAGTTAAGGTTACCAGATATCTGAGAAAACCCAGACATAACCTCTTTTTAGAGGACTGTCTGGGTGCCCAGAGAGATTTCCCCAAAACTCAGCAGTTTGTCTGGGTTTTTGGAAGGCCCTGAGCTTGGAGCCGTGTCTGGAGGGATTCTGCACATGTGGGACATCGATGAGATGACATCACTTTAATTTATGTGAGTGATGTCTTAGTGCTCAGCCACTGCCTTGTCACACTGTTTTTTTCGCCTTTAGATCTTCGGACACTATCACCCCAAGGTCCCTCTCCCCGTCCGTGCATATCAGCTTCTCTCCTCCCAGCATATACGGTTCCTTCCTATTATTAATCCCCAAATGCATTACCGTATTTTCACGCAGATAACGCGCACCCAGGTATAGCGCGCAGAAACCACGATTTTATGTACAAAAACTTTTGTATACCGCGCATGCAGCCCGACTGTCCTTTCGCCCGACCCGACTCTCCTCTGGCCACCCCGACTCTCCTTTCGCCCTCCCCGACTCTCCGTGCACTGTCCCGACTATCCGTTCACCCTCCCTGACTTTCCGTGCACTGCCCCGCCTCTCCGTGCGCTGTCCCGACTCTCCGTTCACCCTCCCTGACTTTCCGTGCACTGCCCCGACTCTCCGTGCGCTGTCCCGACTCTCCGTTCACCCTCCCTGACTTTCCGTGCACTGCCCCGCCTCTCCGTGCGCTGTCCCGCGGCCTGAGGCACATGGTCGGGTTGGGCCCATGTGCCTCAGGCCGCGCCCCCAGGTGGGACCTAAGGCTCCAGGGCCTATTCTGATTGGCCCACGCGCCTTAGGCCCCACCAGTAGGCGGAGCTTTGGGACGGATGGGCCAATCCGGCCTCATTCCGTCGTTGGCTGCCTGCCGGACAGGCGGGTTTGGCTCCCGTCTGTCCGGCCAACTACCAAAGGTACGGGGAAGGGGGGTGGGGGTGTCGTGGGGGTTGGCCAGGGGGGTCGCGGGTCGGCTGGGGGGGCGGTCGGAGGTTCTTGGGGGGGCGGTCGTTGGAGGGAGGGGGGTTTGCGTCGAGGGCAGGAGGGCCTGGGATCCCTCCTGCCCGTAATGTAGTGCGGGGTGGGGGTAGGGGGTCGCCGTGGCCAGGAGGGTTTGGGCTCCCTCCAGGCCCAATATTGTCGGGGAGTTGGGGAGTCGGCCGGGCAAGATGGCTTGGGCTCCCTCTTGCTCCGATCGTGGATGCGGGTGCGGGCGCGTGCGAGCGGTCGTTCGGGGTGGGGGTGCGAGCGGTCCTGCTGGGGGGGGTGAATCGGGCGTCGGGCGGGGTGGGAACTATGTAAAAAAATTTTTGTATACCGCGCTCACGCGTATAACGCGCAAGGGGTATGCGCGGTAGGTAAAAACGCGTATAACGCGTGCGTTATATGCGTGAAAATACGGTACTCTGCATTTCTTTGCATTGAATTTTAGTTGCCAGGCATTAGACCATTCCTCTAACTTTTGCAGATCCTTTTCCATAGTTTTCGTATTACTGACAATACTTTGTCCTGTACTCTTTGTCGGATCGGCAGCCAATGCAATTGTCTCGAAAGACGCATCGCTTGGGGCTGTCCGTGATGCTCCAGTTAGTAATCTCGCCGCTGAATTCATCAAACGTCGTAAAGCTTTACATGTTGAATTTGTTACCCCTAAATACATCGCGTTGCAGTATATTCTGCTTTTGCAGGTTTTGTCTAAATCCTTAGGAGTCTGCAACAGGAAATCATTTTATTTATTTATTAATTTGGTAATACTTCAGAACATGCCTCATCAAAATAACTGTTTGGGGGTGTTTTGTTGTTTTTTTTTGGGTGAAATCTAGTTTCTAGATTCAAATGAGTTCATTGCTTATCTACATCCTGTACCTGAATTTCACAATGAATGTTTTGCATATTGCTACTGCCAAGATTGTTACACATTTCCTGGGTGTAGTAATGTGAGAATTTTATTTTATTTTTTAATTTGAAAAAGAGGTACTTAGTGCAGTGGCCCCCGGAATAGGTGGGGGGTGTCAATTTTGGAGGTATCATAATTTATGTACAAACAATTTTATTGATGGTAAAACAAGCAAAGAAACCTGAATTTATAAATAATCTTCTTACCCCTTATATTCCTTCTAGGTCCCTAAGATCAACAGCTAATAACTTCTCTATACCGTCACTGAAGTTTATATACACAATGAGGTCTACTATCTTCTCTGTCACTGAGTACAGCGCAAGGCACAATAAACAGCAAGCATAGATACTCACACAATACAAGAACCATAGTAACATAGTAGATGACGGCAGATAAAGACACAAATGGTCCATCCAGTCTGCCCAACCTGTTTCAATTTAAATTTTTTAAATTTTTTCTTCTAGCTATTTCTGAGCAAGAATCCAAAGCTCTACCCGGTACTGTGCTTGGGCTCCTACTGCTGAAATCTCCATTAAAACCTACTCCAGCCCATCTACACCCTCCCAGCCATTGAAGCCCTCCCCAGCCCATCCTCCACCAAACGGCCATATACAGACACAGACCGTGCAAGTCTGCCCAGTACTGGCCTTAGTTCAATATTTAATCTTATTTTTTGATTCTAGATCTTTTGTGTTCATCCCACGCTTCTTTGAACTCACTCACAGTTTTACTCTCCACCACCTCTCTCGGGAGCGCATTCCAGGCATCCACCACCCTCTCTGTAAAGTAGAATTTCCTAACGTTGCCTTTGAATCTACCACCCCTCAACCTCAAATTATGTCCTCTGGTTTTACCATTTTCCTTTCTCTGAAAAAGATTTTGTTCTACGTTAATACCCTTCAAGTATTTGAACGTCTGAATCATATCTCCCCTGTCTCTCCTTTCCTCTAGGGTATACATGGTATACAAAAAGCATTCTACAAAAAAAGAATTATTAATCTTCAATATTCATTAATTCTATATATTTTTTCATATAAATACATAACAATCAGTGTACAATACAAACATATAAGCACAGGATACCACTTCATCACATAGAAAATCATCAAGATACTCCTTACTTATGTTAGTAAAAACTAGTCAGTTCATAAAAATAAAGGAATTCTCGTATCATCCTGGGCACAGTGCTCCCAAACGAAATCATAGGTAAAAAAAATCCATCCAAAAACTTCCACTTTAAAAAAACCACTGTCCAAGTTCATCAATCCAACAATCCGTGTTCATTGATCCAAACACTCGATACAATTCAAAATATCAAATATCACAGACTTCCTCAACACAGTATGTAGTCTTCGGTAGTTGTTTGACACATAATGTGTTTCCCTTCCAGTTTTCTCAAGAGGAAGATATGTGCAATACTCTAATAAAACAGCCACAAATCAATATACATTCAAACTCTTATCAACAACGTTAAATATTATAACATATCTTTTAACACTTACATACCTTTTCAAACAGCATACAGCTTCACATTGGAATAGAATCCCATACAGGACTTCATGGTGGCACAGCCGTTACCAAACGCTCTCAAAGCAGTAAACTACACAGTAACACTGCATTCCTTAAATCACATGATCACCACTGACATATTTTAAACTGATTGGCTACCCAACCACTAGCAACCCAAAGGCCACTCTACTGCTTTATTTAACCCCCTCGGGGTCACCGTATCCCAAGTAAAAATAATTGAGAGGAACTCATACCATTCACCCGTAGGCACGCCCTAGGAGCCGTATACAAGGTGCGAAGTGCCTATACAAATCCTCCCTCAAACCCATAAGCCTGAAGGGTCAAAAATAAAAAATCCCAGCATACCCTGTCGAAGGCCTTCTCTGCATCAAAACTGATTAACAGAGAAGGCCTCTCCAGAGACATCAAAATCCGCTGCATTTTCTTAACAATAGACCTCCCCTGGACAAAGCCCACCTGAGATTCATGTATGATGGAAGGAATAACACGAGCCAGCCAGTTGGCTAACACCTTTGCCAACAGTTTAGTCTCAAAATTCAAAAGAAAAATGGGCCTGTATAAACAGTGAAGCATGGGGCCCCGTCCAGGTTTAAGCAATACCACCATCTGAGCAACATTACAACCTGTTGGTAAGGTCCCCTGCTCAATACAAGCATTAAACATCCAAACCAACATGGGGGCAATATCAATGTTAAGAAGCTTATAAAATTCCACCCTAAAACCATCTACCCCCGGGGCCTTACTAAGGACACTTTGCAAAACAGCCCATTCCACCTCCTCCACTGTATAGGGAGCGTTGAGTTTAAGAAAGTCCGCAGCAGGCACCCTCGGCAGAGAAACATTATCTAGATACATAGCATTCTCTAAACCCAAATCCGGCGACAAGCCATAAAGCGAGAAATAATAGTCCTGGAAGACCTGACAAATACCAACATCATCCGTGACCAACCAAACAGTACCCCCAAGCACCTGCAAGATAGGAAAACCACCCTCAGCCACCCGCACCAAACGGGCTAAGAGCAGTGGCTTCCGCCATTCTTTCTCAATAACAGAATATGAACTTTTCCTCCTGGAAGTTGTCCAAACCTTTCTTAAAACCAGCTATGCTATCTGCTCTTACCACAACCTCTGGCAATGTGTTGCTGAGCTTAACTATTCTCCGAGTAAAAAAATATTTCCTCCTGCCTACTTGACTGATTCTCTTGGATCCAGCCCTCACCAACTCTTTACCATGCTTAATGCTCTACTCAAAATGCCCTCACTTCTAACTCCTTCTTCACTTTCTCCCCAGACCATGGCTGAATACTCCATGACAAGGCTCACAAAATTAACTTTGAGTTCACGACTGAATCACCACCGCCTCTCCTTCCTCCGTCTACCCTGATGACTCTAAGCCAATCCATGCCACTTTTTTTTCCTTCTTAGAAATCACGGAGAAGGAATCTGCACATCTGTCCTCCTCCAAACACACTACCTGTTCCTCGATCCCATTCCCTCCCCCCCCCCCCCCCCGCCTGCAGATCACCATCTCTCCTACTGTCATCCCTGCTATCTGCTATATACTTATCCTATTGCTCTCTATTGCGATTGTACCTGACGCCTTCAAACATGCAATAGTTACGCTGCTCCTCAAAAAAACATTATTGGACCCTACCTGCCCCTTCAATTATCATCCCATTTCCCTCCTCCCCTTCTTATCCACTTCTAAGCTACTTGAAAGTGTGGTCCAGCACTGTTGTCTTGATTTTCTTTCCTCTCAAGCTATTCTCGACCCCCTTCAATAAGGCTTTCATCTTCTCCATTCTACGGAAACGGTCCTTGCTAAAA
This sequence comes from Geotrypetes seraphini, assembly GCF_902459505.1. NCBI lineage: Eukaryota > Metazoa > Chordata > Amphibia > Gymnophiona > Dermophiidae > Geotrypetes > Geotrypetes seraphini. Next base: position 127,266,573 of record NC_047093.1, read on the forward strand.
TCTCCAATGACCTGTTCCTGGACAAATCCAAAGGCCTGTACTCCATCCTCATCCTCCTTGATCTATCTGTGGTGTTTTGACACTGTAGATCACTGTAGAGCACTCATTGTTATGCTGTCCTCGCTCGGATTCCAGGCTCTGTTATCTCATGGTTTTCTTCTTATCTTTCCCATCACACTTTTAGCATATGCTCCAGTGGATCCATCTCGGCTTCCATTCTGCTATTGGTCAACATATTTTAGGGCTTCTATAATCCATCTACACTTCTTCCCTTGGCACTTTAATCTCAACCCATGACTTCCAGTACCATCTCTATGCTGACGACTCGCAAATCTACCTCTCTATACCCAAAATTTCTACAGGAATTCAGACCCGAGTCTCAGCCTGCCTGTCTGATATTGTTACCTAGATGTCTTACTGCCATCTAAAATTAAACATGGCCAAGACTGAACTCCTTATCTTTCCTCCTAAACCTGCCTCTCCCCTTTCTCCGTTCTCTATTTTGGTAGATAACACTCTCATCCTTCTGGCCTCGTCAGCTTGTAACCTCAGGGCCATCTTTGACTCATCTCTCTCCTTCTCTTCGCATATCCAACAGACTTTCAAAACTTGTTGCTTCTTTCTATACAACATCACTAAAAATCCATCCTTTCCTTTCTGAACATGCTGCCAAGACCCTCATCCACATTCTCATCACCTCTTGCCCAGATTACTGTATTTATCCATGGGCCCAACCAGATGATACCGGATTCTTACTCTTGATATTCTTTTTACCCATTTCATAATAGACTCACCAAATAAAGAATGTACTTTGCCTCTTCAACAAAAACTTCCCTCTAGCATCCAAAACAAGGAGAAATGTAACAAACTCCTCTTAAGCAGCTCCACAGGACATTTGACTTTAGTCACTCCCCTTTGGGCACACACACCTGCAGTCTTGCGCCTTCCCTGTATTTGCCAACATCTAGATGATGTCACCAGGTTGCTGAGAAGATGGTATTCAAGAAAGGCCTTTTCCTCTTTGCTTTTCTGTCTTGAAAGAGCTACAACCAAGGGCTTCCTTTTATTCACTAGCACCATCTAAATGATGTCACTGGGTCACTGAGTAGTTGGTGTCCAGGAAAGGCACGCTCTTCTTTGAATCTCACAACCGTCTCAAATCAACTGTCTCAAAACCTCTCACCCACAATATTGTATACGTACCTTTCAAACAATGACAAGTCAAAACGTTTTATTTTGGCAAAAAGAGCCAGTATAGGAGCCTGTCAAAGTGAGGAGCATAAACTCTTTGAATATAGACCTTTTAGTATCATACCAATTCTCCTGCCCTCGTCCGCCCCCGTCTGATTATAGTATTGTCCATTGATACAGAAAATTATTAGTCAGGGCAATTTCAGCCAGATTACAGATACATTTATTTGAAAGTTAAACAGTTAAATTTTTGACTGGACATTAACCTTCACTATCTCTAGAGCTATGCACTGTGGTATATTTGTATGACAGCCTCCTAGTAACCAAGGTCAGATCTTTAGTATCAATATTGATATTGTGAAGAGTACTAATCAAATGAGCTTGTAGTGGGGGTGAATGGAGTCTGCATGTTTTGGCAGGGAAAAGTAAAAAAAAAAAAAATAGCCAAACTAAGGCTGAAAGTGGAGAAATTGCTCCTGCTGAAGGAAGATCTAGATCTATCCAGTTTAGCTCATAGGGGCAGGAGAGGGGGCGGAGTTTCCTTAATATAAGCTGGTAGTCAGACAGACATACAGAGGCAACCTGGAAACATTCTCCTGGTCTTTTTACCACTTGAGCATCGGCTGTAAGTAGGTCTCTTCATGTTAGGTTTCTTTGCTTTATTTGGTTCATCTGCTTTATTAATGTAAAGACCAACTATGGAAACCACCAGGGCAGTCTATGCAATTTAAAGCTTCAGAGAATAGTCCAGCCTGAGGAAGGAAAAGCTGGGTCTGTACACATCTTTAATGCATGCATCTGTTTATTATGGTCTATTATCACCTTCTTGAATAAATTCTCCCAAGGTGGTGTACAGGCAGGATAAGCTGAGAGTAGATAATTCAAGTTTCAAGTTTATTAGGTTTTTATATACCGCCTATCAAGGTTATCTAAGCGGTTTTACAATCAAGCATTTTCCCTCTCTGTCCTGGAGGGCTTACAATCTATCTAATGTACCTGGGGCTATGGAGGACTGAATGACTTGCCCATGGTCACAAGGAGCCGCACGGGGCTTGAACCCACAACCCCAGGGTGCCGAGGCTGTAGCTCCGACCACTGCAGTAAAATATTCAAATAACAATAAATATTGTGACATTATATGCTAATACACATTACAAATCTTAATAGACAGGCCTCTAAAAATGTAAGGTTAAAAAAAAAGTCTTAACAGGCAGCTTAGGGTCAGAGCGATCTCCATTGATCACTACCCTCGGTCGCCTTCCACTCAACCAGTTCCTGACACAGCCCGTCACTTTGGGACCCACCTCAGTTTATTTATTAGATGTCTTTGTGGTACGGAGGTGGAAAGGGAGGGCATGAGTGTGGTGTGGGGGCGCAGAAGGAGCAGGGGTTGGCGTAGAAGGAGCGGGGGGAGGGGGCATCTCCTACCCTCGCTACGCCACTAGGCACAGCATTTACACCAGGATTCAGCAAGTGTAAGTCTAGTGGCCAAAAGTTAGGAGAGGGATCTGTGCTTAATGCTGCTCTATTTAAGATGCACACCCTTTATAGAATAGTGCTTAGGTTTCAGTGCCTAAGGTTTGGCATCATTTATTGAAGACCCTCCTACTGTAAGAATAGCCTTACTGAGTCAGAACAATGGCCCATCAATGTTCCACTTATAGCTTTTGCCATTAACTTTTCAACCTGCTTGGCTACCTTAAGATCATAACCTAAATAAACCTACCCTAGTGGAGTATATAATCCAATAATATTCTAGAAAAAATTCCACTATCACTTATTCACTCACTTTTTAACTTTAATTGAAGTTTCAACGGGAAAAGGCCTCAGAAATGGAGCCTACGCACGGTCACAGACTGAATTGATCAAATCGATCAGCGTAGTTCTCACGCTCCTTGCTCCAGTCATCGGCCAGCAAAAACCCGTATGTTTAACTTAATTTCAAGAATGCTTAAATCTTAGTCTATCCTAATAAATTATTAACTTAGTGTTATTTAAAACTTAGCTTACATCCTAGCTTGGTGTCCTCGAACATTTTTATGAGTTTTTCTTTTTTTTTATAAATTATCATGCACAACTCTATATTCACTGAAAACAGTGCTGAAATAGTAACTTAGCTTCACAGTGGCACGGATGCCTCCCACATATGCCGACGCGGCCAGCGTTTCGCGAATCTATCAAAAAAATCACTGCGTCAGGGCCGGATTCAGGGCATTCCAACAAATGTTTACTACACTGTGCTATTCAATCAGTTATTTTCAGAGAGGCTTAAGATCATCCCATAGTATCACACCCAAGTCCTGTTCCTCTTTCATGCACAAAGGTTCTTCATCCTCTAAACTGTACTATTCCCTTAGGATTTCGCAGCCTAAGTGCATGACCTTAGAATAGAATGTTGCCACCATTTGGTCCACTGTTGCTAACAAAACACTGAGCTAGATGAACCATTGGTCTGACCCAGTAGGGCTTTTCTTATGTTCTTAATTAGCTAATAATGACTCTGTTTAGCATTTATGGCTTGTGTCATCTGTTTGGAGTATGATTTTACCTTACAGTGTTCCCAAAACAATGAAAAAGTTTCTCATGGAGGTTGCTGGCAATATGAGAGAAGAATGCCACACTTTGGAAATAAATTTATTGGTATCTTATTCAAGTTCAGAGTGGGAGAACTCTGACTGTGGGGGAGGTGATGAGGGCCGCAACGGAGGACTGCTGGGGCCAATATGGCCTGTGAGCCATGTGTTGGAGACCTCTGATATAGAGGATGTTATGTCATGAGTAGAGCAGTTCTCTGATTGGATGAGCTGGTCGCACAATGACTTGTTTGCATAGGTGTGCACATGAACAGTGGATGAGGTAAGGCCTAGATTAATTAGGACCACTGAGCTAGCTCGATGGTGATTTATCAGCTTGGTCCAGAATGGCTGTCCTGCAGATGGTTCTCCTTATCAGAGCTGGAAAGGCTGGCGCCTTACAAGATGGTTAACAAAGATTACCACATTCCTGTGTCAGTGTAAATTTCAGTCTGTAGGTTTCACACCAGAGAGACAATGCAGATGTCCAGCATGTCTGTAGAAGATGTTGTCCCTTGAGGAAAGCAATTGTGTATTGCCAAAACCGGAATCCCCGTTAGGATTTGTTCAGTAAAGATTGATCCTGTGCACTGGTTGGACATCTTGATTGCCCTTTTCTTGTGTCTGTTTCCTCTTCAATGGGAAATTCTCCTTTCATTATTGATTATGAGAGATGTCGGTCAGAGCAGTATACAAAGGAAGTCTTGCAGTAGCCATGACTGTATAGTTATGTTGCAGTCAGAGTTTGGTTCATTGGCCCCAGTTAGGCTATATAGGCCTTATGCATACAAACAGGTATGCTCAGTGGAGCACCTTTGAAGCAGTATATATTCTGACATATCCCATCTTAAGACCAACAGGAAGCAAACACTGGAATACTGGTATTAAAAACTAATTAAATACATACAACTGTTTTATATATTCTTGTTTTCAAAACGTACAGTGTAATAGGCATTTCTATGAGAGCCATTTAACTCGGCAGAAATACCTAGTCAAGCAAATCCTTCCATGTACAAGCCATGAAAAATTGTTATACAATGAGATTCGTTTTATTCTATCTCTAGAACACGATTTGCTGAGCATCACAGACCCTGGTAGCAGACGCCATGACAAAAAGGGTTTGCGTGATTGGAGCCGGTTCGAGCGGATTATCTGCCATTAAATGCTGCTTGGATGAGGGACTTGAGCCCACCTGTTTTGAAGGAACCGATGACATTGGAGGTCTCTGGAGATTTAAAGTAAGTAGAATGGATGCGGGCCTACTGTATTTCCTGTGGAATTTTGAACATGCAATGCAAATTCGGAGAATCATTTTACGAGACATAGAATGCCTTTTGGGATATGGCAGTTGGCAAATATACAGCACTCTGGTTTTGAGTTAATCCATACAAACACTAGGGGCATGCCTTGCAACATTTTGCATTTTGTTTCACTTGTTTTAAGAAACATTTCATTTTTGGTAGCAGATGGCAATCTGCACATGCTCACCCCATTTCTATATATGGCGCTCAAAATTATGTTCATAAATATGGGTGTGAACCCAATTTGAACGTGCAATTGAATTGATTAATGAGCCTATTATCAGTGCTAAAAGCAGGTCCCGGGCTGCCTTTGGGAAGGGGTGGCCTAGTGGGTGAGGTTTCAAGACTTAAGGGTATAGTCTTCTATGGCGGTATAGAAGAATAAAGTTATTATTATTATTATTGAACAACTAAATCAAAACCCGATGATAGATCTAATTGCATCAACAAAAGTTGAAAGTTGTAAGCATAACTTATAAAGTAAGATAAATTTTCAGATGAAACTTACCCCCTCTTCTACGAAACCGCACTAGCGTTTTTTAGCGCAGAGAGCCTTGAGTTCCTATGAGCGTTGGGAGCAGCCAGAAACTGCTAGTGCGATTTCGTAGAAGAGGGGGTTAGAGGTTGATTTTTGAAAGAATGTCCAAGTGAGAATTGGGACATTTTGCTCGTAATGTCCAAAACAAAAAAGAGAGTCCATCTCGCATCAATTTTGGCACAGAAAAGACATCCACATTTCTTGTTTGAAAATGCGAAGGATGCTGTTATGCTGGAGACATAGCGGTAAAAAAGAAGAAGACAATCCATTACGTATGGCAACCATTGAAAACCAGAAGACTAGAGACACACCAGATAAATTCTAGCACAATGGTTTTATTTAAAATAGATCTAACACAGATCTAATCTAATCTAATCTTCTATTTTTTGTTCTCAAGCATGGGATCGGAGAGGGACACGTGCGTTTGAGAATTCACAGGCCTATTATACTTATACATGACTTATAATACTTTCCGCAAATCGATCAAAACCACCCTATTCGCTAAATTCATTGGCTAAAACGGTCCCCTCCCCACTAAGACCCCTCTCACGGATGTTCTAAATCTTTCAGACACTCATTACCCTTAGATCTCCAATTAATATGTAAGTTACCATTTAGACTATTGTACTGCATCTAGACTCTTTATTCGGTACTGTATTTAAACTTATTGTATGTTTTGAATTTGGACTCACTCTACTGTATTATATGTGGATTTATTGTATTGTATTAGTATTGTACTGTACTTGTTATTCGCTGAATGTCCAGCCTTCTTACAATGTAAACCGCCTAGAAGTCGCCTGACTATGGCGGTATAGAAAAATAAAGTTATTATTATTATTATTATTATTATTATGTGCTGAGGAAAATGGAGTACCTAAATTGCAGGAGTGAAGGGCATTATTGAAACATAGAAACATAGAAGATGACGGCAGATAAGGGCCAAAGCCCATCAGGTCTGCCCACTCTACTGACCCACCCCCCAAGTCTACTATCCTAGGGATCCCACTCCTGGTGACAAGGTTCCCTTGGCTTAACCCTCTAAGGGATCGAACATGGGCATCCCATTTGCTCTTAAATACCTAGGTAGGATCAATCTGCATTTTGGGTCAGAAGCACCTGTTCAGGAGTTAACAATTGTAACCCCCCCCCCCCACCTCCATATATGCTACCCATATATATATACATATATGTTGTGACGGGGCCAGGCCAGGGATAAGCCTAGCGCTGGCAACCCGGCTCCTGCCCCAGGCACAAGTATTAGCGCTCTTTGGAGGACCACTCTGGAATAAGCACAGCAGAGAAAAAGGAAAGGAAAAAAAATACCTTCCACCAATAATTGCCAGTTCCAAGTTTTATTATCCAGTTCAGCTTGCATTGGTTCTAATACAGCTCCATTGGCTGATGATGCTTTGAAAAGATTTATCACAAACAAAAGTTCTCTTTTACAGCAAGTACTTGATTCAATCAGGAAAGAACCCCCCCCCCCCCAAAAAAAAAAAAAAAAAAAAAAATTCACTTTAAACAGGGTTTCTTTCTCACAGATTTGCTGCCATGCTTTGCACAGTTCTGGGCAGCATTCTGGTTCCAAGAACTTATATACCAGCGTTTAGCTCCACTCCTTTTAGGCTTAGCCCACTGTTTTTCAGGAAGTTCTCCCCACCTGACTGACTGAATTATGAATATCCTACTGACCCTTCTTATTTCTGGGCAGTGGCCCAAAATTAGATCAGCTACCCGCGCTCATTTCATTACCTACAGGTCCCACACTGCAGACTGAATTCTCAAGCAAAGTTTTGGGGGAATTTTAACGTATAAAATTAACTTGTGTAGTGTTGAATTTTATGCTCTTTTGCCGTATATTATAACATGTCCTTGGGGCTTTGCTACGTCAATTCACGCAGGAAACTCCTGAAGATGGCAGAGCCAGCATCTACAGATCTGTTATAATGAACACGTCCAAAGAGATGATGTGTTTCAGTGACTTTCCCAGTCCTGAGGACTTTCCTAATTATATGCCCAATGCCAAAGTACTGGAGTATTTTCGGATGTACGCAGAGCACTTCAATCTGGCGAAATACATACGCTTTAAGGTAAGACTTGAAAATGGCTCACTAGCTTTTTTTTTTTTCTAAATTAGATTACTGTAATTCTGTTCTCATTGGTTTACTGATTTAACTGGTTTATCAGATCCATCGACTTCAGTTTGTACTCCCATCCCACCCACTGCATCATGGTTGAGTAAGGGAGGGGGTGGGGGGCAGTGGCTGGGGTGCAATTTTGGCGCTCCTGCTTCACTTTGTCCCCTGTGCAGCCCTACCAGCTGCACATAGCTAACTACAGTCCTGGCAAGTACAGTTTATTCACTGCTTGATGAGGTGTTCTCAAGCATGGGATCGGAGAGGGACACGTGCGTTTGAGAATTCACAGGCCTGAGTATTATGTGCTGAGGAAAATGGAGTACCTAAATTGCAGGAGTGAAGGGCATTATTGAAACATAGAAACATAGAAGATGACGGCAGATAAGGGCCATAGCCCATCAGGTCTGCCCACTCTACTGACCCACCCCCCAAGTCTACTATCCTAGGGATCCCACTCCTGGTGACAGGTTCCCTTGGCTTAACTCTCTAAGGCAGGAGTGTCCAAAGTCCCTCCTCGAGGGCCGAATTCAGCCAGGTTTTCGGGATTTCCCCAATGAATATGCATGAGATCTATGTGCATGCACTGCTTTCAATGCATATTCATTGGGGAAATCCTGAAAACCCAACTGGACTGTGGCCCTCAAGGAGGGACTTTGAGATCCCTGCTCTAATCTAATCAAGGCTTTAACCCTAGGTCAGTGATTCCCAACCCTGTCCTGGAGGAACACCAGGCCAATCGGGTTTTCAGGCTAGCCCTAATGAATATGCATGAGAGAGATTTGCATATGATGGAAGTGATAGGCATGCAAATTTGCTTCATGCATATTCATTAGGGCTAGCCTGAAAACCCAATTGGCCTGGTGTTCCTCCAGGACAGGGTTGGGAACCACTGCATTAGATGAAGTGTCATTAGACCAATCGTCGAGGACCTGTGCTGACTGGTGCCATCCATAGATTTGCAGGGGCACTATCCATACAATGCTACTGAAAATCGCTACACACTGCTTTGGCACTATTTCGAAAATGATTGGGCACTTTGGGGGAGGAGCCTGGGCAGAGGGTGAGACTTATCCAAAGACTAGCGATAGTCAGTGTCAGTATTTGTATCAATATCGTGATAACTCGGGATAGGAGAAATGCAGTCTCGTCGTAATTTGTGTTTGGATAATGGCACTAAATACAGTAGGCTCTCTGTTAACTGGAACTCAAACAACCAGAAAAAAAAAATCAAAGAAATATTGGGATACTTTAAATAAAAATAAAATCAATTTCTGGTTTAAATTTAAATGTAAACTTGGCATACCACACCTGAGCACGTCTGGTAGTTTTTCTGGAACATTCTATGATATGGCATAGTATGGGGTATAGTATTAGTTAGGCCTCTTTTTAATAGTAACTCTCATTCAACCAGAAATTACATTTATCCGGCATCTATTAATTCCCATGGTGGCGGTGTTTTACAAGGGGTCGCTATCTAGATATTGGCTGTCACTGGATATATGACTACTGTATATTTAAATGCTGTAGACCAGGGGTAGGGAACTCCAGTCCTCGAGAGCCGTATTCCAGTCGGGTTTTCAGGATTTCCCCAATGACTATGCATGAGATCTATTTGCATGCACTGCTTTCAATGCATAGTCCGACTGGAATATGGCTCTCAAGGACTGGAGTTCCCTACCCCTGCTGTAGACAATGTTTAAAAGACATCTCAACAGCAGAGTTTCATTAATGCTCCAAATAATTTTTCCATGTAATTTTGACTACTACTTTGAACCTACAGTTGTATTGTTTTAAATTTGTCAAAATGGAGTGAATATAGAATTCAAACTAGGTGCTTGGAACAAAAATATTTGCTGAAATTTTTTGTTGTTTTATTTTTGAAGTTGCGCTATTCCTTAAGGGGCGATCAAGTTTGTTCTAATCTTGTGGACTGTGCCTAAATTAGGTAACATAATCCCTCAGCAAAGGACAATTATTTCTTATGGGTTTCCTTACTGCTTTTAGACCACTGTGTGCAGTGCCAAGAAGCGCCCAGATTTCGCCATCACCGGCCAATGGGATGTCATTACAGAAATGGAGGGAAAGCAGGAGTCGGCCATCTTTGATGCCATCCTGGTTTGCAGTGGCCACCATACGTCCCCTAATTTACCACTCGGTTCTTTTCCAGGTAAATGAAGCAGGACACACACAGTTGCTTGCGTGTAAAATTTACATGTGTGATTTTCAAATAAACTGTAGTGTTATAAAGTATCCTGAGGGGGGGGGGGATCTATATTGCTCATTTTACTTATTTCATTTCATACACTTCCACAATCTCCTTTAAGTCAACAATACGAGGGGCCAACCAAGAAAAGAATGATGTGGATCCATGAACCTTTCAAGTTATTCCACACTTTTTTCTTGACACTTTTCATTTCAATGATATGAAATTTTACAAAAAGTGTCAAGAAAAGTGTAGAATAACTTGCAAGTTTAATTGCTCCACATCATTCTCTTCTTGGTTGGGCTGAGAAATTATCAGCGGCCCCTCGTATTGTCGACTTAAAGGAGACTGTGGAGGTGTATGAAATGAACTTTTCAGCGGTCCCTTGTAAAACACTGGCTGTTGGAAAAAGAGAGATCAGTGGGTGGCAAGGAGGCATTAGCCTGAAGTCATAATTTCCAGCAATCATATCTCCATTTGCACTTGCCCACATTTCAGCAGGTTTTAGCTTGTCTTTGACATATTTGTTTTTCCATTTCTGTTCTTTAACTGGTAAAATATGAGGGTTCTTCAAAACGTTTTTGTCATATTTTTGCGGGAAACAGCTGGAGCGGGAAAAGTGGTAAGAGGGTGTGTCGTAGAATGTCATATGACTAGTCAGTCAGGCAAGCTGGCTCACCATACAGGAGTGATACAATTTGCTTTTGAGATATTGAATAGTGTTTTAAAAAAATAAAAGTGCGGAAATTTTTTTAAAATCCCTCATATTTTACAATTTTTGAATTTTATGAATTTTTTCCCCAATTTTTAGAGTTTTTTAAAAAAAAATTTTAATTTTAAAAAATTTTTGAATTTTTTTCCCCAATTTTTAGGTATTTTTTACCAGTTCATTTCATGTCTATTTCAATGTGGCTTTTTTTTATAAAGCCACACTAGCGGCTGCCACCTGGCAACAGCCCCGAAGCCCTGTAAATCCATATGGTCTTCAGGGCAGCTATTGCAGCAGTCCGCACTAAACTGTTTCATAAAAGAGGCCCTATATAATTGTGTATGAAATATTTTATGCATGCAAATTGATTGTACTTTTATCAATTCACAAGTGGTAAATTCCTCTACCAGCTACAATTATTCTATACAGTATTGTTTTATCTTCTCTTCCGGGCTTCAGCAATTCCACTCCACTGCTCAACAAATGGTCACTGCAGAAAACTTTGTGTCATTTACTTAAGATTACTTAAGATTTTGCAGAAATATACTTTATAAATCCTTATTGATATGATTTTTTTTTTTAAAAAAAGCTTTTCTTGTCACCTTATATATACTTTATAAATCACTTATCTTAAATAATTCTTCCATTCCTTAATTTGGTTCGACCAGGAGGGCTGGATTCGACATGTTTCACCTATGCTTTTTCAAAGATCCTCCCCAGAGCCGTCAATGTCATCCGACTCATTGTGTCATAAGAACATAGGTCAGACCAGTGGTCCATTGTGCCCAGCGGTCTGCTTAGGTCAAAGACCAGTACCCTAACTGAGACCAGCCTTACCTGCATAAGTTCTGATTCAGCAGGTACTTGTCTAACTTTGTCTTGAATCCCTGAAGGGTGTTTCCCCCCAAAACAGCCTCTGGAAGAGCGTTCCAGATTTCTACCACTCTCTGGGTGAAGAAGAACTTCCTTACATTTGTACGGAATCTATCCCCTTTTAACTTTAGAGAGTGCCCTCTCGTTCTCTCTATCTTGGAGAGGGTGAACAACCTGTCCTTATCTGCCGAGTCTATTCCCTTCATTATCTTGAATGTTTCGATCATGTCCCCTTCAGAGTAAGACACAAATTGATTGTATGCATGTACATTATAGTCATAGATTTGTGTGTGTGTCCCCAAATGAACTTAATTCTCACAAACAGATGGACATCTGTTTTATTATTCTATTAGACAACTAACTCCAAAAAAAGAATTGCCAACGAAACTTGAAAGAATCCAACAATGAGGCAAAAAACGGTCAAAGGTTCCGTGAGTGAATGTAGAACAGCAAAACCACCACCATACAAAGGGCTCAAAAGAAGTATATTTACTAAAATGATAATAATAAGAGTGTAAGGTACCCTCAATGTGCAGGATAAGCCAACACTTTTGTCCTTGTCTCTTCCCCCGCCTCCCACTCCCCGTTGTGCCATTAGCCTTACATTTTGCTGTAAAAAAGCTACTTCTGGTGCTTTTCCTATATTTAATGATACATTTTCAATACGTCGATTAACTTGCAATCGGTTTCAGCCACACAAACCAACCTGATATTCAAAAATGGAAGGGCCCAGATAGTTTGTGTTAGAAGATCAGGTCATTATGGGGCTGAAAAGCCTACATGGGATTTGTTTTGAACGAAGCTGCAAAGTGAGCTTGCTTGCTATTTGCATACATAGTAGATGATGGCAGATAACGACCTGTGTGACTGTTCCATCTACTGTAGTTTGCCCAACAAAATAAATTCGTAGCATATGGTATGGTGTGATGCTACAAAAATGCAACCCAAAAAACAAGGCCAACACCCCACAAAAAAATATAGCACAGAAGAAAAGCAGAGGAAGGAAATGTACACATCAATCTGGGATAAAAACGAGTTTATACGAATGTACACGTTGCTTACGTTTGTGTAGCCACGAAGCTCCAGCAGCGAAACGATACAAATGTTGAAGTGTTTTCTTATTTTGCGCCACAAAGCACCATCTACGTCAGGGATCTCAAAGTCCCTCCTTGAGGGCCGCAATCCAGTCGGGTTTTCAGGATTTCCCCAATGAATAGGCATTGAAAGCAGTGCATGCACATAGATCTCATGCGTATTCATTGGGGAAATCCTGAAAACCCGACTGGATTACGGCCCTCAAGGAGGGACTTTGAGACCCCTGATCTATGCAGTAACATAGTAGATGACGGCAGATAAAGACCCAAATGGTCCATCTAGTCTGCCCAACCTGATTCAATCTAAAATTTTGTTGGTTTTTTTTTTCTTCCTCTTCTTCTTATCTATTTCTGGGCAAGAATCCAAAGCTCTGCCCAATACTGGCCTTAGTTCTTCAATATTTACGATTATTTCTTGTTTCATCTACGCCCCTGAGGCAGGCTTTGTCTCCAAAGCCGAAACACGGACCAATCTGGAAGGATATCATGGAAAGACTGATCAATAAATTCTGTTTCCCTATCCTGCTTGATTTTGTTTTGTCCTTGCCATTTTCAGGGCACAGACTAGAAGTATGCCCTGTTCTAGCCTTGCCAAGTTTCTAAGGGTTATAAATATTCTGGGTGGCTTACATTCTAAAATTCAGGTAGCATGAAATTACTACATACGGCAAAATAAAATTACAATTCAGTTTCAAAAAGTTTAAAATTCAAAATCAAAACATCTTGGGTCGTTTTACAGGATTCTTCCGGCGATGAAATGTTTTTATTTAATTTCGTATGCATCAGAAAAAAAAAGACATTTTTAAATTTGATTTTAAACTTATCTAGCATTCCCATTCATCGGTGTAGAATTTCAAAGTTGTTCTCAAACTACTGAAGCTGTCATCGAAGCCCCACTCCAGCCCTTCCAAATCTCTCCAGCCCCAACCGGGGCACATACGAGGGGCTGATGAAAAGTTCCCAGCCCCACCCACAAAGCTGGGGCAGTCTCTATCGAAGGCTATACAGTTGCCATATCTACTTGAATATAAACCGATCCGAATATAAACTGAGGTGACCTTTTTCCCCCCAAAAAGGATGATTTGAATATAAACCGAAATTAGAAATTTGGGTGATCCTGGTAAGCCAGTCTACAAAAACTTGAGAATATCCAGTGCTTTTTTTTTTTTAGGCTAAGCAGCATAAAAACTGTTTTTATTTTTTGGGGATCTTCCCAGATAATTGTGACCTAGATTGGCCACTGCTGGAAATGACTAAGATAGGTGCCAGAAATGTAGGCCTTGAAAAAACCTTGTCCACCATTGTGTGATTGACATGCGATCGGTGGTTGCCAATATCGGCGCCATATAGAAAATCTGGGTCAAAATGTTCTGTCTTCAGAATGTTGGCCCTAACACTCCAGAATTCATGGAATCCTCACTGGAGAAATTAAAATTGGTCTTAAAACAATTCTACTTTCAGCCATTATTTTGCAACTGAATCGATCCAATCCCAAAACTTCAATGTTTCAAGTTTCTTTATTTTTGATATACCGTCTATCAAAACAAGTGTCTAAACGGTGTACAATATAATGAGATTTTTAAAAAGCAATAAAAAAGCTAAATAAAAGCAATATCTTATAAAATATTAAAAATACTAGATGGATACACATTGATGTACATGGACAAAAAGGAAGTTGGGGAGGGAAAGTTTAAAAAAAAAAAAAAAATACATCAAAGTAAAATTAGTAAAAAAGGGAGGTAAATGGGGAATGGTGAGACATTAGGGTGGGGATGGCTTCAAAAGAAGCGTTTGGTGTTTCAACGCTTCACGAGAGTTGAGGGGCCAGGGGCGGCCCTTGGAAATGGATGGGAGGAAGAACCACATGTTTGAAGGTCAAGGCATTTCTTAATAAGAACATAACATAAGAACATAAGAACTGCCATCTCCGGATCAGACCTTCGGTCCATCAAGTCCGGCGATCCGCACACGCGGAGGCCCTGCCAGGTGTACACCTGGCGTAATTTATAGTCCACCATATCTTTATATGCCTCTCTTAAGGAGATATGCATCTAGTTTGCTCTTGAAGCCTAGGACGGTCGATTCCGCAATAATCTCCTCTGGGAGGGCATTCCAGGTGTCAACCACTCTCTGAGTGAAGCAGAACTTCCTGACATTAGTCCTGAACCTGTCCCCCCCTTAGCTTCATTACATGTCCTCTAGTCCGTGTCAAATTGGACAATGTAAATAATCTTCTCTGCTCTATTTTGTCGATTCCTTTCAGTATTTTGAAGGTCTCGATCATATCCCCACGCAGTCTCCTTTTCTCAAGGGAGAACAATCCTAGTGTTATAAGTCTATCCTCGTATTCCAGTTTCTCCATACCCTTCACCAGTTTTGTTGCTCGTCTCTGCACCCTCTCCAGGTGAAGAGATTGCATTTGAAAATGGCCACCTCCTTGAGGAAGAATACAGTTTAATGGTGGGCAGGTGGGACAGATGTCATTGACACACACTGGTCTGCAGTATTGTGATCTCTAAGGGAAAGATATTTGGCAGCTCTCTTTCAGCTCACTGGATCCAAAGTGGCCCTGCTTTAGAATTTAGTGAAGGCCACAGGGTTTCACCTAGAACTGGCGGTAGTCCAAGATCCCCTGATGTGTTATTGCTCCGTAAGGTGTCAATGTGTTGGAGTCACCTGCTCATCTTTGTCTTTTAACCCTTACTGTATGATTATAACAGCTTTTTTTAAAATCACTCTTCCTTTATTTTAAAACAATGTAAACCACACAGATGCTAACCGACATGTGGTGTACCACAATAAACATAAGCATTCTTTTGCCCTTATAGGAATAGAGAAGTTCAAAGGTCAGTGCTTCCACAGCCGGGACTACAAGGATCCCTTTGAATTCAAAGGGAAACGGATCATTGTAATTGGCCTTGGGAACTCCGGGGGGGATCTGGCCGTGGAGATCAGTTTAGTCGCTAAGCAGGTAAGTTTCTGCATGCCAGCAAGAACCCCTGTAGCAGAATCCCTTCGAGAGAAATTTGTTATCAAGATTTGCTATTACCAGAATGTGCTTAAAGAGAAGCTGCTTGTAATTACTTATTATTTAGCTATAACTCACTTTTATATCCCGCCTTACTCAACCATCACGCAACAAGCATAATCTACAATCCACCCAAAACAAATTTTAACATCACAGTCAGCTTAATTGCATCACATATGGCATTTTAATAATAAAAAATAATAATACCTCTAGAAAAGATATAGATAAAAATCATATTTATGTACCAACAGTCAAACCATAACAATATAGCATAATAGCTATTCAATAATACATTAAACTAAGTCTCTTCACCTCCAACCTAGATTAAAAGTTCTGCAATTGTTTATTGCATCTCTCTCACTGCTTCTACTACTTATCGCCTATATAGCGCTGAAAGGCATAGCAGCGCTGTACATTTTGACATTTATAGACGGTCCCTGCTCAGAAGAGCTTACAATCTAACTTGGACAGACAGACATGACATAGAGGGTAGGGGATGCTCTAGGGCTGGCAATAGTGTTCATGCTTAACCTACAGGCACATATTTTCAAGGTTACATTAGTGTTCTATAAAGGAAAGTAGGCGCCTACATTCCTCTATAGAATACACTTCTAGCAGGGACCCTCTGGGCACTTATTTATAGGTGCTCAGCAATGCTCCCTCTAAGGATTGGCTGGCTAAGTGCAAATTGTTTTGTGTGTGTGAGGAACAAGTTCCAAAAACCAGATTTAAGAACATGCCCAATGGTCCATCAAACCCAGTAGCCCGTTCTCACGGTGGCCAATCCAGGTCCCTAGTACCTGGCCAAAATCCAAGGTGTAGCAATATTCCATGATACCAATACGGGGCAAGCAGTGGCTTCCCCCTTGTCTTTCTAAATAACAGACTATGGACTTTTCCTCCAGGAACTGTCAAGTTCCTGTTTGAAAAATCTGATCTTATCGCTCCATATTATAGGAGATTACATCGGTTACCAGTCGAGGCTAGGATTATATTTAAATTTGTATGTTTATGCTACAAGACGCTGGTAGGTCTAGCACCTATTTATCTTCTTAGTCATTTTGTTTTCTCAGTAATCTCTCGATTGACGCGGACAATTTCCCTGTTTTCATTTCCAACGTTAAAAGAATGTACCTCCAAAAGATTTTTGGATAAAACTTTATCTTATCAGGCTTGAATCTGGAGCAAAACCATAAGTGATTTGCTCCTGAATTCAATGGCTTATCAAACATTTAGAAAATCTTTGAAGACTTATTTATTTTGATAAATTTGTTTAAAAAATTTCAGTCATATATATAACATGTTTGGTATGTAGCTCTCGGCATTTGGCAGGTTCTCTTGATGTAAACCACTCTGAACTGCTAAGATATTGCGGGTTATAAATAAAATTTTATTATTAATAAAAATTAAGATTTTCCGGTGGTTATATTAACAAAATTTCTATTTTGTTTGATTTTATTTTGGAATATAGTCCAGATTTAAAAAATTTATTTTGGAAATTTGGTTGGCTACGGAACTGGGGATAGGTGAGTGAGGCTATTTGGATGGATATGGGAGTAGGCAGGTGATTAGGAAGGTAGTGAGTGTTGGGTACCTAGGTAGGTGAGTGGGAGATCAGAAGAAGACAGCTGAATGAGTGAGTGGGTTGGAGTTTGGTCTAAGGCAGGGGTAGGCAATTCCGGTCCTCGAGAGCCAGAGCCAGGTCCGGTTTTCAGGATATCCACAATAAATATGCATGAGACAGATTTGCATCTCAAGGAGGCAGTGCATGCAAATCCATCTCGTACATATTCATTGTGGAGATCCTGAAAACCTGACCTGGCTCCGGCTCTCGAGGACCGGAATTGCCTTAGACCAAACTCCAACCCACTCATTCAGCTTTCTTCTTCTGATCCCCCACTCACCTACCTAGGTACCCAATTGCCTATCCCTGGTCTAAGGACACGTTTTCATAGGAATATTCAGAATAGGGTCTCTCTAATTTGGGAGTTCCAGGGTAGCATTAATTGGAACATGGATATCTTGGGTCAGGGTGTTATGTCTCTGGGCTCCCAAACAGGGAATCCCATCTGCACGGGTCACCAACTTGGGGATTTTTATTTTTTTTTCCATGGGTGGCTGATTATTTATCTTTTAATTTTTTCACATTTCATTGACCTCCATCAAGGAAGTTAACAAAGTTTATTTTACCTCTAGAGTAAAAGCATTCAGTGCTTTTTAAAAAGTCAAACATGGTGCAAACTTTAGCACAGTATGGCGTATCAGAAGTAATAAACAAAAGGAATTGATCCCAAAATATCCACAAAGAAGAAAATCCAGAGAAAACAAAAAAAAACTCTGTGGAGTGACGATGTTCCTAAATGGACTTTATTTGAAAGTGTCAAAGTTCCAAAGGTACACTGAAATCATCCACATAAAATAATTTCATCCACATAAAAGTAAATCATCCACATAAGAGCCTTAAAGGACCTAGTCCGCTAGGGACACAGGACCCAACACGGTCCGCGTTTCGACAAAAAGTCTTCAGGGGTCCCTGGGGGTCCTATAAAGGTGAATACGTGGGAAACAATTGTGTGGTGAGCCGGAAGTGAGACACTAATTGCATAAGTAGCTATTAATATATATTTTGTACTAAGGGGGTGGGAGGTTACTGAGCTGTGGTAAAAGATGTCATTTTATATAGCAGCTTGGTTATTGGAGGAGTCACTAACCTGTGGTAACTCAGTCTTGCAGATTAGTAGCTCCAGCAGTAAATTAATAATGCCACCTGTGATCCAGTTCATAAACTGTGTTAGTCTGTGTCCTGGTTGCCTCGGGCCACAATGCTCCCGAGGAGCCTTCTTAAAGAAGCCGGAGCTATATTAATAATGGCCCCCCTGCTCCCTTTGAATAGATTCTACCACCGCACCACCCCAGACACTTTTGCAAATAGTACAAGATCTCCCTACTCTCTTTAAGACACTTCATAGGCCCCTAATCCCTGGAAGACAAATCCATAGGCCCAAAACCCTCTGAACCTCTCCTGCAGACACGAAACCTCCAAAGACTTTCCCATAGGCCCCTCTAGGCCTACCTGTAGCAACACCGGTGGCCCAGTGAAATGGGTTAGGAGAGATCCCCAGTTGCCCCTATTCTTTGTGGCTCTGGTTGAAAATGTGATCCCTACTAATAGTCTCTGGCAGACTGCCCTATAAAGCCCTTTGCATGGGGATGTTACCTCATTTTTACTTCTGTAATTATTTCTTGCAGGTGTTTATCAGCACCAGGAGAGGGGCCTGGATATTGAACCGTGTTTCTGAAAATGGTTTCCCTCTTGATGTGGTAATGTCTAAGCGGTACAAGAAACTGATGAAACGGTTCATGCCTATGTCCATGTTCAACAGCCGGGAAGAAAATAAAATGAACGCACGCTTTAACCATGAGAACTATGGCTTAAAGCCTCGCCACAGGTGGGTGCCAGCGTCCCAGCTTCTAATTTTTCCAGAAATTTTTTTTTTTTTTAAACGAGAAAAGAGAAAACCAGAAACAGAGAAGAACCTGGAGAAACATGAGTGGGGGAAATCTTGAAATTTATCATATTCCTCACAAACTCCGGTCAATTCAACGTTTACTTTATGCCTCAGTTTTATTTATGCAAAACATTTCTATCCTGTGTCATGCCTCAGCTGTTACTTTGAGCTATCCCAGAGTGTATCTTATCTTCTTCTTTCTCTGAATCTCGTATCTAGAAATTAATGCATCCAAGTAGCACTGACAGTGACATATGAGCAGGACATTTAGATCCTGCTGGCACATTTAGATCCTGAATAAAAAAATAGGAGCAAAAAAATGATTTACTCAATTATAGCCAAATTAACTTCATAAATTGAGAGTAAACTTATTCATCCAACATGCATGTTCATTGTCAATAAACAGATATATGGGCCCTCAAACACCCAAGGAGGCACACATTCATGCCGATATCCCTCTTGGGGTAGTGTAATTCATCTGGGGGGGACAAGGAGCCAGAAACAAAGCAAAAAATGGGACAAGGAATCAGAGAAAGACAGACATAGAAAAAGAAAGAAAAAGTTGGGGGAGGGAATGAGGTCTGGAGGAGAGGAAGCATACAGGAGGCTGAAAGAAGAGAAGAAATATTGGATGCACAGTCAGAAGAATAAAGTGCAACCAGAGACTGATGAAATTACCAAAGGTAGGAAAATGATTTTATTTTCAATTTAGTAATAGAAATGTGCCAGTTTTGAGAAAGAAAAGATATTAAACTTTAAATGTGAGTGCTGCAGAAAAAATAGAGTACTTGGAGGTCCGCAGAAAAAATAGTTAATGTCTTATTAAAGAAATGACAATTTTGCATGAGGTAAAACTGTTAAAGGAAAGTTTTATAAACAATAAAGAGTTTAACCTCATGCAAAATTGTCATTTCTTTAATAAGACAATAACTATTTTTTTTTTCTGAGGCCCTCCAAGTACCTACAAATCCAAAATGTGGCCCCGCAAAGGGTTTGAGTTTGAGACCACTGCTATATACCTAGAATAGTGCGCAGCACTGATATTTTCCAGCACTTATCTTTCGGTGCTTTTTACTGAATCCGGCACTGCAAATGACACATATCGCTGCCACATTAATACGATTGCAGTCGTGCCAGGTCTCTTTTCTTGACACTTTTCATTTCAATGATATGAAATGAAACTAAAAGTGTCGCGTAAAGTGTGGAGTGACGTGTAAGTTTCTTGGCTCCACATGGCTGAGACCTTTTCAGCGGCCCCTCGTAGACACGAAAGTGGCATCAAAATAACTAGGCGTGGTTCTGTAAGGGTGGGCATAAGTGTCATAGTGTGGAAATGCATTCACATAGGTGGAACATGGGCATAGCAGGGCCACAACTTACAGAAGGGCCAGATGCACCGAGCTCTGGCAACCCAGTGAAAAACACCAGGCTGGGAACAAGTTTTATTTTTTCTGGTGAAGCGCAGCACAAATAGCAAATTATATGCACTCTATTTGTGTTGAGTACACCAGTGAAAGGGGGAGGAACTGGGCCTGGTGCCTGCGCATGAGAGCTAATCATTAGGCACAGCTCTTGTGTGCAGGCCCATTGCAGGGCTGTGCTCGTGGAACTCTGGTAAGCAGCAAACAGGACACAATAGAAAAACTTCCAGCTAAAGATCTAAGAAGCCATCCCATAAGAACATACGAATTGCAGCTGGGTCAGACCAGTGGTCCATCGTGCCCAGCAGTCCGCTCCCGCGGCTGAATCTAGGTCAAAGACCAGAGCTCCAACTGAGACCAGCCCTACCTGTGTACGTTCCGGTTCAGCAGGAACTTGTCTTTGTCTTGAATCCCTGGCGGGTGTTTTCTCCTATAACAGCCTCCGGAAGAGCGTTCCAGTTTTCCAACACTCTGCACTGATCCTTCTACTTTCTTGTGAAAAAAACCTGAATTCTCTCATCTTCCAATCTCCCTTCTCACACACAATGAGGGCATCCGCTAAAAATAAGGGGAGGGAAATTTCGTGGTGATTCCAGGAAATACTTCTTCACAGAAAGGGTGGTCGATCATTGGAACAGTCTACCTCTGCAGATGATCGAGGCCAGCAGCATGTCAGATTTTAAGAGAAAATGGGACATTCACGTGGGATCTCTAAGGGAGTAAAAGTCAGGGGGGTGGATCATTAGAGTGGGCAGACTTGATGGGCTATAGCCCTTTTCTGCCGTCATATTCTATGTTTCTAATGCTGTAAGAAAGATACTCCCTTCTCTACTGCCATTCATAGATTTTTGTCATAGCTACATAGTAAATAAGGCTGATTTGACCAAAATGGATCATCCAATCTGCTTTGTTGAGATTTTTATGCTTTTAGCTAGATGCACTGTACTCCAAAATAACTTCGGCCTCAGGTCAAAAATAAGGATTGTTATGCATTCTTAGCAACTAATTGAAAATAAACTAGGATTATATTAGCTCCAAGAAAGTATAGTGCATTAGGTATTGTGTCGAAGGAGCTCTTGACTCTCAGGCTAATAAATGTCCTTTCCTTTACAATACAGAATTATCAGCCAACACCCAACAGTCAGCGATGACCTACCAAATCGTATCATATCTGGCAAAGTTTTGATAAGACCAAATGTGAAGAGGTTTACCGAAACGGCAGCCATCTTTGAAGATGGAACAATGGAGGAGAACATTGACGTGGTCGTCTTTGCCACCGGATACTGCTGCCATTTTCCCTTTTTTGAGGATTCGATCGCTAAAGTCGAGGACAATAGACTTCCCCTGTATAAACACGTCTTCCCGCCTCACCTGGAGAAGAACACAGTGGCCTTCATTGGGCTCATCCAGCCTCTTGGTGCCATTATGCCTGTAGCAGAACTTCAGAATCGCTGGGCTACTCGCATTTTTAAAGGTAAGTGAATAGAATTTTTTTTTTTTCTGAACAATGCAGATCCCTGAAAGGGCCCAGCTGAAGCTAGAGAGGGAAGTTCAGAATATAAGTTAGTCATATCTGTTTATTTTGATTTATATTATTATTATTTTTGTTTAAATTCTTTATTGATTTTCAAACCTTCAACAGTGCAATACAACAAATACAACGTATAATGATACAATAAAAGCACATTCAAATTTCACATGCTCATAATCAACCATTTTCACCACCCAATAATCATTCAATAGAACATAAATACATATATTACCATAAAGACCTTACCCTATTTAAGATAATGATATCTTCCCACCCAAGTGTAAAAATTCAAAAATCAGATTATGACATAAATAACCCTCTCCCACCCTACCCTGGAAATGTACCAAAATAAACAAAAACTTGAATCGCAGTAATCACTTATTATCAACTATAATGAGGTAACATAAGATGTCATTGGGCCCCATATCAATTTTTGTATATTACCATGCCCCACATTCTCAGTATTTATTCTTTCAAGTCTATAACTAGAGCAAAGATTTGTCCACCAGAATGAAAATTTTAATTTATAACATTTTATTGAAGGAATCAAATAGATATACAATAATATGATACAAAAAGATATTCATTGCAATTAAATTCATAATAAAACATTTGCAGACATATTTTATCATTCCTCCAACATATATTTTAATATATCTAAACTATTTTTCCCTATATCCCCCCTTATTACTTTATATATATTAAAATCATCATTCCAATTTCCCTCCCTAACGATCCCAGTTCTTCCAATTTCGAATGATCATCTGGATGGCTATCCCAGTTTTATATTATTTATTGATTTAATGGGATTTATTAACTGCCTTTATGAAGAGATTCACCCAAGGCAGTATACAGCAGGAACAGTTTGACAAAAAAATTACAATTTTGTTAACAGCATAACTATGGTAAAATGACCAAATACAAACAAATATGCGATAAGGGCTCCTTTAACTCTTTCAGGACCAAGGGACATATTTGTCCCATAACTTTAAAATCCTATCCATTTTGATTGGGATAGTCTACAGTTCTAAATTTGATATGTACGGATTCCATATGATACTGCCTTTATGTAAACAAACTGGTTCCGACATTCATTCATTAGCGTCGTTGCCAGATTGACGAGAAGATTCACTTGCCACACTGTCCATAAGCCAGAAGTGTGATTTTTTAAATAAAAATAATGATATTTCACAAAAAAAATCAATTTTTTGGCATCTGCAAGCCCTTTTTACCATAAAAATGTCGTCAAAACCACAAAAATTGGCCTACGATCCTTATGGTCCTGAAAGGGTTAACAAAGTGCCACTACTGAGTAACGGTGCACTGAATACGAAAAAGCCCATTCAGTTCCCATGGGTTTCTTTGTAATCAGCACACACTAATTGGTAGCACCACTTTGTAAAAGGAGCCTTAAATGAGGTACAGGCAGTCCATTTTTTTAAACCGTTCTTAAGATGAATGCAGTCCTCAAAATAAAGTACTGTAGAAAGAAAAGATTGGAGGTTTACACTTTTGTTCTTCATCTGACCCGCTGTTCTCGTGCCATCCCCACATCCTACATTTCTCCCTCTCATCTCTCTCTTCCCCATAATCAGTGTTCCCTCTAAGCTGCGCTGGCATGCGCTGGCGCACAAAATATTACAACGCAGCGCACAAGTTCCTCGTCACAGCGCACACAGTGTAGAGCACAGTTCTTCAACCGCCGGTCCGCAGAAAATTCCTGCCGGTCCGCGCAGGGCCGGCAAGATGGACGTTGTTAAATTTCCTGCCCTGGTGGTTTTCGCGGAAATCTTCTGTTCCTCCCAGCCTCGGGCGATCAAGACAGGCTGCCGACGTCGGGCATTCCCTCTGAGTCTCGCCTATGCGGAAACAGGAAGTTGAAACAAAATAGGCGGGACTCAGAGAGGAAAGATCCCGACGTCTGCAGCCTGTCTTGATCGCTGCCCCTGCCGAGTCGCCGAAGAGGGCTGCGGGGAAGCTGCAAGTAGAAGGGAGATGGTCAGCGTGCGCGGTGGGGGGCAGCGTGTGGATTGGGGCCATCAGCAGCGTCTGTGCTGAAAGCCTGCCCACGTGCAGAATGCGGCGGATAGGGGCCTCCGGCTCGTCTTGGGCGGCAGGGCCTGCAGTGCAAAGCTGTTTTTGCCGGCTTGGGGGGGGGGGGTGTCACGAATGTGCAGGGAGCCTTCAACAGTGGCTGTCTCCTCTCCTAGCAGCTCTATACTTACCAGGGCAGTGATTCACTATGGCAACTTCCCCTTTCCTCAGAGGCGGCAACGGACCCAAGGCTGCCTAAGGAAATCACTTCTGCAGGCAAGTACTGAGAGCTGCTGGAAGGACAGGAAGCCACTGTTGGAGGCTGGAAAGCTGATGGATAAAGGGAGAGCTGCTACTGCACCTGGAGGGAGGTAGAAAGAGAGATGCTGCTGGGAGGGGAAGAGGGAAAGGGATGGGAAGAGAGCTACTGTTGGATAGGGGGGAGGAGGGAAGGGAGAAGGAAGAAAGGAAGGAAACAGCTGGCAGGGAGATTAGAGGAGGGAAAGGGGAGAGACAGGAATGAGAAAGTAGAGAGAGATTGATGCTGGAAAGGGGGTCAGCAGAGAAATGAGAGAGGGATAAAGATGCTAGATCTGGTGTAGGAGAGATAAAAATGAAGAAAGCAGTGAAGCTGGAATGAATGATGTAAAAAGGAGAGAGGAAGCACAGGCTGGATGGAAAGGGGAGAGGGGCATAGAAAGAAGTCAGATACATATGGAAGGGGGAGAGGCCAGACAGTGGATGGAACGGGCAGACGCTGGAAGGAAGAGTGGAAAGAAGATGAAAGCAGAGACCACAAAAGGTAGAAAAAAATCATTTTATTTCTATTTTGTCATTACAATATGTCAGATTTGAAATATATATCCTGCTAGAGACATAACTGGGGACTGCAAAGCCTAATACTATTCCTGTCATGTGTTGACTGCAGTATTCTGTTAGCATGATATTTCTGTGTAGCATTCTGTAATAATTTGGCTTGTTCAGTTTTCTTGATAGTAGAGGGGATATATGTGAAGGGGAGGGGAGACAGGGGTTTTGTTGGTCCTTGCTCTGAATATTTATATTTATAAAATGACAATTGTACAGAATATTGTTTCTTTTTATACTTTAATAAAATACGTTCAATATAAAATCATAACTGAGGCTTGTGCAGATGGGATCAGATGGTTTGTGGGGACCGAGCTTGCGGAGACTGGGTGAAAATGTGTTTTTATTTCGGTCTTAGTAGTTTGCCGGTCCACAAAATAATTATTTTATTTATGCCGGTCCACGGGTGTAAAAAGGTTGAAGAACACTGGACTAGAGTATGTCCCCATGAACCTACAAATCTTAAATTCAGTTCCATAACTGGCCTGGAACTTAAGCTGGCCTGATGCCTTGACAACATATTTATTTGGCTCATAACTTGCTGGCGCCCGATATTTTTAGCTCACAGTGAAAAAAGTTTGCTCACAACACCCGCCCGCTTAGAGGGAACACTGCCTCCCACCTCTCCCACCACCAAGTCCAATATTTCTCTCTCCCTCCCTATGCACAATTCACCGTCTTTCATCATTTCCCCATGTGCACCATCTCTATCCCTCTCACTCAGACACCCATGCCCAATAATTCTCTTTCTATTCCCTCCCCACCTCAGCATCTCTTTCCCTCCAATGTTCCATCCTTATTCCAAATTCATGCTCCCCTCCCTCCTTCCAGTGTCCCAAGTTCATGCTTCCTCCGTCCCTCTCTCCTTTCTTCCTTCCTTCAATCCTTTGTCTGAAGTTTGTGCTCCATTCCTTCCTTCTATGTCTCAATGCGACCCTGCTTCTCCCTTCTTGTGCCAAAGCGCCCCTCTTCCTCTCTTCCTGTCCTAACGTGATCCTCCTCCTCTATTCCATGTCTCAATGAGTCCCTCATCATCCTTCTTTCCATTCTGCATCACAAATTCATGCCTCCCTTCCTCCTTGCTGGCTCCCTCCTCCAAGCCGCACTACTCTCTACAAAGCCACGGCACGCAGCTGACCTGGAAGCCTCTCTACTTGTAGTTTTGGACCCGTTATAGAAGTGGGAACAATTTTCTGGATGCTCTATAAGGAAGAGGCAACTCTAAATTATAGTCCATTCCTCTTTAAGCTGAGTCGGCTCCTTTTTAATTGCAGAGAACTGCAGACAAATGGCACAAACTCTAGGGTGTTAGAGCTCCGCAGTCAAATTACAGTGTGAAGTAATTTGGGGGATGATATTCAGAAGCCCTTTAGAGGCAATCCTGGCAGTTATTCCAATAAATTTGGTCATATAAGTTACTGTATAATCAAAAATTACCTGATCAAAATGGGGTGAGATTTGGAGCATACTAGAGAATGGCAAAACTCTGTTACTATCCAGATACAGTAGTACCTTGGATTACGAGTATAAACCGTTCCAGGAGCATGCTCGTAATCCAAAATGCTCATTTATCAAAGCGAGTTTCCCCATAGGAAATAATGGAAACTTACTTTGATGCGTTCCCCCCCTCCCCCGAGAACCGGCATTGCTCCCCTCGAAGCCCCCCCTGCGATCAGGCACCCCCCTTGCGATCCGGCACCCCCCCCGATGCAATCGGGCATCCCCCTGCCTCGAGCCGGCACCCCCCTGATGCGATTGGGCACCCCCCCGCCACGATCCGACCCCCCCTGACACGATTGGGCACCCCCCTGACATGATCCGACATCCCCCCCAACACAATTGGGCACCCCCCCGCCGCTTCTTACCTTCATCTGGGCACTCTTGAAGATCGGCCTCCTCGTCTGCTGGGCCTTGAGCATCTGAGCATGCTGAAGGACTACAGGAACTCCCCACAGCCATTTCTTAATGGCTATCTGCAAGGGGCAGGAGCGTAGGAAGATCGCTCCTGCCCCGAAAACCAGCTAGACCACCAGTTAAGGCCGGGATGCCAGGGGAAGGCAGAAGGGAGGTGGGGGTGGGTCAGAGCCGGATATTCGCGGTTTTTCACCATTCGCGGTCCGGCTCTGCCCCTATCCCCCGCGAATAACGAGGGAGAAGTGTATAGGGTTCAGGGAAGATCACATAACATGACTGAAAATCTGTGTTTTGTTCGGAATTCAGACGCTTCTTAAGCACTTTGGTCATCACTCCCAGTCCTTGGGAACTGCCAAGTCAGGCTTTTCAGGATACCTCTAAAGAACATACGTGAGAGAAATTTGAATAGGATGGAGGTAGTAGACATGCCAGTCTCTTACACATAGTCATTAGGAATATCCTGAAAACCTGAGTTGTTGGTAGCCCTCAAGGACAAGGAGTAAGAACAAAGGCTTTCCACTGTTCCCTCTAAGCTGAGCAGGTGTCCTCCAGCTGCATTGCTACCACTAGGGGGTGGAATATTTTCAGTCGCTAAGGACATGTATTTTCCCTGGAGTCCTGCAGAACTTGCCTGTCCCTCACAATTGAAAATGTGACAGTAAAACAACACCCTCTATTGGTGAGACTGTGGGTGGAGGACTCCTGCTCAGCGTAGAGGGAACAGTGTTTTGACTATCACTTAATTGAGCAAAGTTTCAAAGAGATCTGAACTCTGCTCTTGGAAAATCACATGTGAAAAGCTGGAACAAGCTGGTTCGACGTAGGGTCGGTGGGAAGGATTCTAAGGGGCCCTTTAATCAAGCAGCAGTAAGCATTAACTCATACTTAACCACAGCAAAATATGGCTCACCACAGAGTGCGCCGAGGCATCCTGCCGTCGTTTTTGGATATACTCATGCTATTCATTTTTTAACATTGTGGGGCGGGTCTGGGGTGGAGCGCGCGCTAGGGCTTTAAAGCGTGGAATAGCGCACGCTACAATTCCGCGCTCGCTAGACCTTAACGCCAGCACTGAGCTGGCGTTAGTTCTAGAAGCGTAGCGCGCGGCAATTTCCTGCGTGCGCTAAAAAGGAGCCCTTAGTGTAGCTATGTTATTGCATCCTAATCGATTAGCATGTTCTTGGTGAGTGAGCCCTTACTTATATAATGGGTGGTGGTAGAGGCTTAAGCACTAATGACCACACGCTATAGGGAAAATGAGTGCATGGCCATTAATATTGAGAAAACAAAAAATTAGGCATTTTACCGCAGCAGTTAAAAATGGCCTTAGCACATGGGAATGACTCACAAAAAGACAAGCTGAGGCCACTTTTTATCGCTGTTTGGTAAAAGGGCCCTTAAGTAGAGGCCTGCATGAGAACGGGGATCGCGGGGATCCCGTGGGTCCCGCGGGGGTCCCACGGGAATCCCCCCTAACCCATGGGACTCCCATGGGGACCCTCCTCTGGCCCACGGGACTCCCACGGGGATGGAAGGCTTTAGAAGCAGGGATTGTCCATATAATATAATGGACACGTCAGCCTTAGTAAAAGAGGGGGTTTATAAGTTAATTACCTGAACAGAAAACAAAAAGAGGGTTCCACCAAACAGATTCCACAAGGGAAACAGCAGCGCAAACACAAAAGAAACTGTGGAATTGATGATCCTGTCAGAAGTAATTGCTGCTTTTTATGGGGATGGAGGTAATTCCTTGCAGGGATGGGTGGGGACGGAGAGGATCCTGACGGGGACGGGCAGGGATGGGTGGGATTTCTGTCCCCGTGCAACTCTCTACCTTAAGTGACTTCAGAACTTATTTGGTATGCTAATATTATGAAATCATCACTGAGCTTTTTCTATTAATCAAAACTAAAAGAAACCTCAAATGAAATTTTTGAAAGCAAGGAAATACGACTTGAAACACAATTAGGCCAATGTCCAGTGCCATAGTGAGCAGTTATCCAGCTAATTTTATCTGAATATTCAAGAGCACCTCAGAGCCACTGAACATAATCAAATAAAATGAACTGGATGAATATATCCAGTTAACTTTAGGAGAGCTCAGTATTGTCTGGTTAATTTGAGCCAGAATAATGGCGCTCTCTAACCAAAGTCACACCGTGCCTCAGAATATTCCTGCATTGCCTTTTTGATGGTATCTATATTTTGTCTGGCCGGCAAATTGGCTGCATAAAATTTTAAATGCTGGGGAAGGGAGGTGAGAGGGAATTTTTAAAAGGAAACATTCGAACATCAGCCTTTAAGTTTTTGTAGTCAGCAAGCTCAGCTATATACTAGCTGCATTCTGTTGTGCCATTTGATCATGGCATAGAAGGCAGTCCACAAGGAAAAAGGCCATTGACGGCACTGCAGTTCCTAATAGGCAGAAGATTCAAATGACACACACAGAATCGCGGTGCATCCTCTTCATCCACTGGTTCTTCAGGTACTCGTGACCTGGATTGGTCAGGGGTGTCAAAGTCCCTCCTCGAGGGCCGTAATCCAGTCGGGTTTTCAGGATTTCCCCAATGAATATGCATTGAAAGCAGTGCATGCAAATAGATCTCATGCAGATTCATTGGGGAAATCCTGAAAACCCAACTGGATTCCGGCCCTCGAGGACCGACTTTGACACCTGTGGGCTAGATGGACCATTGCTCTGACCCAGTAAAGCTATTCTTATGTTCTTATGTTGACAAGGCACAGTAGAGGACCTCTTCCAATTGAATAGCTGTCTATATCTGGGTCTACGACAGCTATTCCCAGCCATGTTCAGCATATGGGCACTGAATATTCATGAGTTAGATTTGCAATTGAGGCAGTTAGCAAATCTATCTCATGCATATTTATTGTGGATATCCAGAAAACCCAACGGGACTGGGTAGGAGCCTCTTTTACCTTAAGTCTCACTAAATAAAAAGCTCCTATATTGTAGGCCCTCTGAGGACTGGAACACTACCAGAAACTAACTCCCCTCTTGCTACTGCTGAAAAAAGCAGGAACTAAATCTCAAATCCCTTTCCCTCTGAAAACTATACTGTGAAAAACAACCTACACACATTGACACTGGCTTCTGTCAATAGCCAATAGCCTTCCCTCCTCTATAAGTGTTTCCCTAACCCCATCTCCAGAAAGTCTCTTCCAAATTAAGACTAAGCTTATATGCCTGTCCACTAACCCACATCTAGGGCAAGACATTTTGTAAAACTCTGGAGTGTCTTTCTCAGATTGGTTATAAGATGTGTAACCTTTAGTCAACAGTTGAAATCATAGTGCTTGTTCGCCAGTTGGATGTCCTGTTGCATTTTGTGTTCAAATGAATGGATTTTCTATCTTGTGAGAAAAATCCAACTTCCTTTCTAAGCCTACATTTTCTTTTCTACTTTCTAGGCCTAAACAAGTTGCCATCAGAGGATGTAATGAATGCTGATATTACCCTAAAGAGAGAAAAACAGAAGAAATTGTAAGCACTTTTATATATTACATAACAAATTTAAGGTGCTACTGTCAGTGGTGTAGTAAGGGTGAGGGGCGAGGGGGGGTGGCTGCCCCAGGCGCCATGTTGGTGAAGGCACCAGCACCCTTCCCACCCTCAACACGTGCCCCCCCCCCCCCCCACCGTTCCCTTTCCCCATATCTGTAGTTGAAGTTGTTGTTCACAGTGGTCAGCCATTAGCTCCTTGCAATCCTATCGGCTCTCCCGCTGATGTCACTTCCAGGTGCCATGCACCTGCAAGAACATAAGAATTGCCACTGCCCAGCACTCTGCTCCCGTGGCGGCCCTTAGGTCAAAGACCAGTGCCTTAATTGAGTCTAGCCTTACCTGCATATGTTCTGGTTCAGCAGGAACTTGTCTAACTTTGTCTTGAATCTCTGGAGGGTGTTTTCCCCTATAACAGCCTCCGGAAGAGTGTTCCAGATTTCTACCACTCTCTGGGTGAAGAAGAGCTTCCTTACTATCCCCTTTTAACTTGAGAGTGCCTTCTCGTTCTCTTCACCTTGGAGTGGGTGAACAATCTCTCTTTCTCTACTAAGTCAATTCCCTTCAATATCTTGAACGTTTCGATCATGTCCCCTCTCAGTCTCCTCTTTTCAAGGGAGAAGAGGCCCAGTTTCTCTAGCCTCTCATTGTAGGCGGCCCTTAGGTCAAAGACCAGTGCCTTAATTGAGTCTAGCCTTACCTGCATATGTTCTGGTTCAGCAGGAACTTGTCTAACTTTGTCTTGAATCTCTGGAGGGTGTTTTCCCCTATAACAGCCTCCGGAAGAGTGTTCCAGATTTCTACCACTCTCTGGGTGAAGAAGAGCTTCCTTACTATCCTCTTTTAACTTGAGAGTGCCTTCTCGTTCTCTTCACCTTGGAGTGGGTGAACAATCTCTCTTTCTCTACTAAGTCAATTCCCTTCAATATCTTGAACGTTTCGATCATGTCCCCTCTCAGTCTCCTCTTTTCAAGGGAGAAGAGGCCCAGTTTCTCTAGCCTCTCATTGTAGGGCAACTCCTCCAAGTCCCTTAACCATTTTTTTGTCGCTCTTCTCTGGACTCTTTCAAGTAGTAGTATGTCCTTTTTCATGTACGGCGACCAGTGTTGGACGCAGTATTCCAGGTGGGGGCTTCCATAAGAGCCATAGAAGACACATGTTACTTCTGAGCAACAATGCCAAACCAACTTTAGGAAAGCAATAAAAACATACCTCTTCACCTAACCCCTCCCCCTTGACTGATGGACTAGAAAGAAATGTACATTGGGACCAGAACCCGTTATGTGTCACCTAAGGAAAGCAAATCCAACCTATAAACTGTCTGTTTGTCAATTCGGATAAAACTTGTACTTGAAAACTTGCACTGTAGAATAACCAGGGTAAATTATATCCAATAAACTGTATATTAGTTTTAGACCCTAAATATGTGTCTAGCTAGAAAAAATTCGTATCGGAAACATGTACTGTAACTATATACTTTCGGGACTCTTTGGGGACAACGGGATAAAAATCAAAATAAATAAATAAAGGGATACTACTACAACTGTTTATTATTTCTATAGAGCTGAATAAAAGTAATTATTATTTTATGAAAGGTATACTTATCGCTGCACTTTCTTTTTTCCTTCTAGTTATGTGGAGAGCCCACGCCATACTCTACAAGTGGACTTCATGGAATATATGGATGATCTTGCCGCGGAGATCGATGCAAAGCCCAACTTGTTGTCTCTTCTCGTCAAGGATCCAAAGCTAGCAAAGGAATTGTTCTTTGGCCCGTGCACACCATACCAGTACCGCCTGAAGGGACCAGGGAAGTGGGATAAAGCAAGGGAAACTATTCTAACTCAGAGAGACCGGATTATCAAACCCACCAAAACGCGGCTGCTAAATTATGACATGACAGACAGTTCCTCCTCTATGCCGTTGTATCTTAAAGTTGTGGCTCTTCTGCTTGTCATTGCTGCGGTTTTCCTTTCTTTATAGTTTCGCAGAGAACTGAATATTTTACAATTTAAGTTTCATGATTCACTGATTTTACTTCTGTGGTTATATTTCCACTAGAGGTTTTTAGCGCGAACCAGTGTGGTAAATGCTCCTACGCTCATAGAATTCCTATGAGCATCGGAGCACTGAACTTGTTGGCCTGCGCAAAAAAAAAACAACTCTAGCACAGCTTGATAAAAGGAGGGGATAGAAAAATATCTTTGATGTATGGATACTCGTAGTATCGTAGGACCTTCTTATGTAGAGAATAGATAATATCTGGGAATCTGAGCTGAAAATGTCCTCTCACAAATTTTCTTTTTCCTATCGTATTCAATTAAGAGGTACATTTATTAAACAAATATTTTGATTACTTTATGGAAAAGGATGCATGTGGGATTGAAGTGATAAAGGAGGCATTGTACAGTTTCATTTAGCTTTGATGGTTCCTCTAGTTTACACCATAGGGGATACCTGGCCTCTTTGAACAGGACATACAAAAGAATGGGTCTGCCCTGGCTTCACGTTCAGCTCTGGATCTTTTCAACACAGTCTTATCCCTGTTCTATCCTGGGATACTGTTTGTAGAGAACACAACAGATAAGGACAGGAAGCTCTGTTGCTCTGGTACTCACTGCTCTATGGCTCTTGGCCTAGTTGGCTCTATTTTTTAGGCTCTGTTTGCAATCCACTTTTCCTTAGCTTTCCCAGGGCATATACTTTAAGCAACAGTTAAGGTTTTCCCCTACTGTAGCTGTTTACAGACTGACTTTTATCTGATACCTAGCAGCTGGGCTCAGCCAGGAAGTGTTTTGGGCCTACCTTCTTGCCTGAGAACCTACCCTTAAGAACTGGACAAGAGTTTACCCAGTGTTTGTTGACTCATATCTAGTACCGGTATATCATTTCTCATTTGCCAATACCTTCTTTTTGGCATATTAAAAAATCTTCATTTTAGAGCACTGACAAAAAAATACTTGCTTCAAAAGAATTCTGGTCCAAAGACTTGAAGAAAGGTCTAAAATCTGGAAGCAAGATCAGTTAGTAACACAGTTAAAGAAAAGGAAAAAAAAAGCATATTTCACTCTGCAAAATTAGTTCACGGGTTGGGATTGTTGCATTTCTCCGGGTCTTGCTGCTTTTGAATAAGTGGAACCGATGTTTCAGCCATGGTACTGTGGCTTTCTTCAGGGCATGCCGTGAGATCTGCAGTTTGTATATACACTTCTCCCTCCGTATTCGTGGTTGCAACCATCACAGTTTCGATTATTTGCGGTTTTCAGCTTGCTGGCTCCTCCCCATAGCTTGCATAGAGAAATCGCCGATTCCAAGTGTTTACAGAGAAAACCGCCAATTCCCGGCACTTTCTCCACCGTGATTTGCCTCGCCTTCAGGCACAGGCCAGGCCTCCCACCGTGTTATTTGCGGTTTCACCATATTCCCGATGATTTTTAATAGAAAACAGCGAATAACATATAAAAAAGCTATTTGCGGGTCTGTTAATCCCTTCTCACAGCGAATACGGAGGGAGAAGTTTATAGTGGGTCTTCAAACCTGATTAGCTAGGGTTTGAACTAATTTTTAGCAGGAAATTGTGACAGAAAAGGCTGTTGAGGGGTTGGGTAGGAAAGTAGGCTAATGTAAATTAATTTAATAATGCTAATTATAATCTGTAAGAGAAAGAAATACTATCATAAAAGTGTTGACTTTAATTATATGTAATATTTACTCTATAGACAGTATGTGCTATGCAGTGTATAAGTAAAAACTACCTTAAATATAGATTCTCCATATAGGAGCTAATTTATTTGTGTTAAAAACAAGTGTATAGATCTACCGTTAGATAAAGTGTTATCTATTCTTATTTTTAGTAGAAATCGCTATTTGTATTATATATTCTTTATATATGGTAAAGATAAATTGATGCTATTTTTTTGACTTGTCATAAGAAATCTAATAAATCAACCCAAAAAAAAGAACACATACTGATGTTTTGTCTTTTCTATTACAAATTTCTTCCAAGTTTATTAAAATTTTGATAAAACTTAATTAAGATTTCTAAGCATTTTACAAATTGTATTAAAAAAGGGGGACAACAATGAAGAAATAAATACCGACTACACAATATATCACAAACGTGAAACGATAAGAAAGTGGGGAGAATGATGGTGGGGTTTTAGTATTGGATTTTATGTTTATGTTGGTTGTGTGTTTTTTGTAAACTTTAAGCTGTACATTGCTTTGTGTTCTTCACTAATAACCACTCCCCGTTTTACAAAACTGTGAAAGAGGTTTTTAGCGCCGGCCGGCACGCTGCTTCTCTGACGCTTATAGGAATTCTTTGACCGTCAGAGCAGTGCAGAGCTTTCAGCACATCGGCCAGCACTGAAAACCTCTTGTGCGGTTTCGCAAAAGGGGGAGGGGAAATTATTTATGAAATTTAATAAAATGAAACCAAAATGAAATATTACACTTCAATATGCTTTTTATTTCCACTTGGTGAAACAAATCCCCCCCCTTTAATCAAGCCGCGCTTGTGTTTAAATGCTAAATCCTTGTTCCCCCCCCCCCTTTGCTCTTTGTAAAACTCTGCAACCATCTCCCAGATCTCAACCCGACTCTCTGAGCTGGGATAATTGTTCCTTGGCCACTGGATAGGGTTGCCAGATTTCCTCTTTGAAAAAAAAAGAGGATGTTTGGCCCCGCCTTGTTCTACTCCCAGCCCCACTCCATTCTGCCTCTGGCTCCGCCCCATTCCTCCCCAGTCCCGCAAACACACAAACGTCCCCGAGCTCGAAGGCCACATTTGGAAGCCTTCACGCATGTGCGGACATTGATCCAATGACATCACATACATGCACCCGTGCATATGATGTCATCACGGTGACGGCCATGCATGACCAAAGGCTTCCAGATGCGGCCTCCAAGCTCAGGATTTCCAAAACCTGGACAAACTGGAGGACATGTCCGGGTTTTCTTGGTAACCCTACCACTGGAGCAATAATATGCAGGCAGCCCAAACATAGTGGCTTAGTATGAATGCGCGCTTCTATGCCCTGGACTGCTGGAATATGTTTTCCAAACCAATATGTAATCTCTGAGGTTTCAAACTGTGATGCCTGCTGGGCTTCCAGAGCTCAGGGTGAGCATGTGGCAAAGAATCTCATGTAGACTCTACAGGCAGAGGGTTGTCATTGGCCCAGAATCGTTGAGTACCAGGGGGAAGCAGTCCTAGAAAACTCTCCCTGGAGCCAGGGAGAGCAGAGCAGGGAAATGATCCATGGCTGTGATCAATAGGGAATCTGACGCAGAGTGAGAAGTTGGAATCAGTGAAGGGATGAGGAGCTAAACCTGCATCAGACAGCAACTGGTTAGGGAAAAGTGCATTGGAGCTTGCTGGGGAGTGTAGGGAAATAGAAGCCTGGGTCAAAGGGAAATGAAAAGCAGAACAGGAAGGAGCAGGAAGAGAGCTATTATATTCCCTACCCCCCAATATAAAACATCATATTATGCCTGTGTAGAAGGAGAAAAAATTAAAAAATGCAGAGGGAGTGGGGGGGGGGGGAGAGAAGAGGACAAGGAGTGAGGAAGAAATTAGGGTAAGTGAAAAAATTGAAGGAAAAGAGTGCGATATAGATGATGGGCTAAGAGACTGATTGGAGAAAAGTGCTTTAGATCAGTGTTTCTCAACACGCGGTACGCAAACCCTTGGGGGTACGCAGGCCGTTTGATGGGGCTAT
The DNA here is from genome assembly GCF_902459505.1 of Geotrypetes seraphini. Lineage (NCBI taxonomy): Eukaryota > Metazoa > Chordata > Amphibia > Gymnophiona > Dermophiidae > Geotrypetes > Geotrypetes seraphini. The sequence continues at coordinate 127,302,740 of NC_047093.1, forward strand.
GCGACCTGGCCGCTGCGGCCGGGGATCCTCCCTGCCTGCCTGCTGCTGAAACCACTTCAAGCGATCCCTCTCTGCCTGCCTGCTGCTGAAGCTGCTGCCAATGATCCCTCCCTGCCTGTCTGCCCGCCCACAGCACCCCACCCCCGAAGCCGTCTCTGTTCCTTTGTCGGAGCCAGACTCGCTCCATCCTCTTCCAGTAGCAAATCTGTGCAGGACGTAGGCAGCGACTCACACGCTGCGAAGTTGACCAGCAACCTTCGCTTTGACGTCAGAATTGTGGACCAGCCACGTTGCAGCATGTGAATGGCTGCACATGCCATCCCTGCACAGAGTTGCTGCTGGGAGAGAATGGAGCGAGTCCGGCTCTGACAAAGTAACAGGGATGGCTTTGAGGGTGGGGGGGGTGCGGCGGGCGGGCAGACAGACAGGTAGGCAGACAGACAGGCAGGCAGGGATCCCTGGTGGCTTCTGTGGACAGGTTGGCTTCAGGGAAGGGGGAGGAGGCAGGCAGGGATCCCCGGCAGTGCAACTTAATTTTGGGACAAAGGCTGGAAGGCAGTGAGAGGGAGGGGACACGGACTTGACACAGAAAGGGGGGCATGAACATGGGACACAGAATGGAGAGAGGAAAGAGGTACTATCTTAGGACATTGGGGGAGGGAATAGAAAGGGAGAATTGTTGGGCATGGAGAGAGAGAGGAATGAGGTAGAGATTCTTGGGGAATAGAGGGATGAGAGGGAGAAATGTTGGATATGGTGGTAGAAAGGGCAGACTGAAGGGGATGCAAGTGAGAGGAATATTGGACATGGTAATGGAAGGAGAGATGTGGCATGGTGTTGGAGAAAGGTGATGGAGAAATGGGCATGGGACTGGTGGTCAGTGGTGAAAAATGCTACACATGATCTAGGGGATGAGAGAGGGAGAAATGTGGGATATGGCAGTAAAGGGGGTGAGAGAGATGCCTGGATCTCTCAAGACAGATGGACATTGAGATAGAGAAAGGGAGGTATGTTGCCAATAGGGGTAGAGGAGAGAGGAAGAAAAGTTGGACTCATGGAGGAAAAGAGAGAGATGTTGGTTGGGGAAGGGAATGAGGTCTGGAGGAGAGGAAGCGTGCAGGAGGCAGAAAGAAAGAAAGAATTATTTGATGCACAGTCAGAAGGAAGTGCAACCAGAGACTCATGAAATCACCAGACAACAAAGGTAGGAAAAATGATTTTATTTTCAATTTAGTGATCAAAATGTGTCAGTTTTGAGAATTTATATCTGCTGTCTATATTTTGCACTATATTTGTCTGTTTTTCTATAGTTGTTACTGAGGTGACATTGCATATTTTAAAGTCATCTGCATTGACCTCTTTGAAAAAAACAATGAATATAAATGATAATTAACATTTTATCTGCGTAGTATACTTTGTGTGTTTTTTTGTAATTTTGTGGTTACCATTATGTATTAGTAAGATCATATTGTGTGTATATGAAAAATGGATGGAAGAAACTGCATTACAATTAGTGCTATTATTATGGGGTGGAGTCAGGGGTGGAGTTTGGACGGGTTTGGGGCGGAGCTTGGGCGGGGGTACTCGGTTGGTATTTTCTAGGCTTAGGCTGGGGGTACTTGGCTTGAAGAATTTGAGAAACACTGCTTTAGATGATCTGAATAGAGAAAGAGTATGATACTGACAAGCTGTGAGCGGGAGGAGAGTGGCAGGACCTTAGCTTTTGATTTATTCATATTACCTGCCCTGCTCTTGGCCGGTCATTCGCTACCGGATGTATTTTGTTTTTCTTTGTTGGGTGAGGGGAAATTTGTTCTGAGTTTTGAGTTCAACACCCCCAATCGTTTTCAAAAGTTGGCTCCTATGTCCATAAGCCATTATTAAGATGGACATGGGGGGGACAGACTCTGCTTATTTCTATGAAAAGCAGCATAAAATCTGTTTTTCTCCTTGAGATCTCGCCAGGTACACGTGACCTGAGTTGACTACAGTTGGAAACAGGATACTGGGCTTGATGGACCTTTTGCCTCTTCTCCCTGAAGAGCTCTCTCAATACCCCTCGCTCTCCATTCCTCATCAAAGGCTTTCTATTTCTCTCTCCCCTTCTTCCTCTCCCAAGACTCTCTTTTCCCTGCTGATGCTTTCTCTTTCCCTTTTTCTCCGCCTATATTTTCTCTTTACTTACTCTCTTCATAATTGTCATCTTTTTTCCATGTCCCCAAGATCTTTATCTCTCTTTCTACCCCCCTCCACTAACTCCACAAGGATCTCTCTTTATTTCTCTCTTCCCCAAATTCCCCCTACATAAAGATGCTTCTTTTTCTCTTCCTCCCCCCAGTTTCTCTTTGTCTCTTGCCTTCCTCTTCCATGTTTTTTTTTCTCTCTTTCCCCTATCTTTCCAGGCTCTCTTTCTGTTTTCCTCCCCTTCTTGAGTATCTCTCTCCCCTCATTACACAAGGATTTCTCTCACTCTTACTTCCCTAGGGATTTCTCTCTCTCCTAAGATTCTCTTTCTCTCTTCCTTCCCCAGACCCTACTTCTCTCTCTATTTCTGTCTCCTCCCTTCCTCATCCACCAAGGTTCTAGCCCTACATTCCTTCCTTCCTCCTCCCCAAGGCTCTATCCCTCCTTACCGCCAAGATGCTTCCTCTTTCTCTATTCTCCCTCAGACTTTCTGACTCTCTTCTCTCCCCCTGGATTTTCTCTCTCTCTCTTTTCTTCCTCAAAGGCTATTTCTCTCTCTCTTCCCTTTCTAACCCCCAGGGCTCCATCCCTCCTTACCACCACGCTGCTTTCTCTTTCTCTATTGCCCCTCAGATTTTTTGACTCTCTTCTTTCCTTTCCCCCCCTCCAGCTTTCTCTCTTCTCCCTTAAAACTCCCTCCCCCCATCCCACAAGGATCTCTTGCTCTTTCACCCTTCTTCCCCACAAAGCATTATCTCTTTCCTTCCTGTACACCTCCACCCTAAAGTAAATCTTTCTTTTTCCTCTCTCTACCCAAGACTCTCACTCTCTTCTCCTCAACTCCCTGGCCACCATGACACACTTTGCCTATGCCACAGCTTTGCCTATGAACTGGGTTCTTTGTGGTCCCATGGCTCTTGAACTCCCTCGGCACCACTCTTTGGCTCCATCTCACAATATCTATAAGAGAAGTGTTGCAGTGAGGTAAGACTGCTTTCTAGAGGTCTGTTTCTGGTGGGAGTGGGCTTCTTTATTGGGCCACATGTGGTGAGGGGAAGGTAGATGGGAGTTTTGTGCACATCACCCTGCGGCAACAAATGGCATCATCTGCATTAACTTGGACTAACAGGACAAATAAGCAATTGTTTAGGACCAGAACACGCATCCTTGTACTTTTTCTCTCCGCTTCTTGGCTTCTGGGTAGAAACACACAAAGGCGCAATGACGCACACAAAAATACAACACATGCTCACAATTTAAACACACACAAACATGTAAACCTAAACATGCAGAGAAATATTTTGGAAAAACTCAAATAAAAACAGACGCAGATATTTTATGCTGTTGAAATCAGTCATGTACCTTATTATAAAAAAAAAAATTATAAAGAGAATAATTTATTGAATAGACAAACACAAATAGGATAGGTTGTAGAGGAGGCATTGAACAGGTTTGTGCAGCTGATACGTTTCCCCTAGTCCAGGGGTAGGCAATTCCAGTCCTCGAGAGCCGGAGCCAGGTCAGGTTTTCAGGATATCCACAATAAATACGCATGAGACAGATTTGCATCTCATGGAGGCAGTGCATGCAAATCCATCTCATACATATTCATTGTGGAGATCCTGAAAACCCGACCTGGCCCCGGCTCTCGAGGACCGGAATTGCCTCCCCCTGTCCTAGTCCAAACACTGGAGAATGCTGAAAGTCAGTCGGGAAAAAAGGGTTAAAGGGGTCCGTTCTGGCGTTATTTTCGTATTGCAAAATCAAGCAGAGATGAAAAACAGTTTTTACATCCACAAATAACTGAGCAGGCTCTCCCTGATTCAAGCCTACACCGAGTCTTCTTCAATGCACGCTTGTCACTATTCTAGGCTGGGGACACTTTGGTCCTAGTCCTCGTGCAAAATGTCACTGACTCAAAACTCGGATGTCTACGGCTCTCTGATGTACTTACTGTCCTGTGACCCCCTAGCGTTCACCAGGCTTGGCTGATTTAGAGTCGTGTTTACTTCTCCCAGAATATTCTTCTTTCGTTCTCTCTCTCTCTCTCTCTCTCTCAGGCATGTCAAGCTGTCGCTGCTTTATTCGGACCTTTTTATACCGCTTTAATTACCGATGCTCGTCAGCTGGCCAAGTCCCACCCTCTTTGGCCAGAGTCCTGCTCTTAGATACCCAACAGGTATGATAGGCTGCCTTTGCTGACTCATGCTTACTACTGAATTTCTCCCTACGGTCAGAACCATAGTTGTCTATTCTGCCTTGCTGGGCGGATTTATGGGGGGGGAAAAAAAAAAAAGGAAAAACATGTTTTGTTTCTCTCCGCTGACCTTACTGCCTTTTACCTTTGAAAGATTGGAGATCCTGCAGGGGCTATGCAGAAATCCAATATTTAGTTTTTTTCTCGAGAAGAAGTAGACCTGGTTCCTTCTGCTGGATGCAGGGCAGTATTTCTAGGACGTTTCTTTGGTGTAGCTTAGGGGCTTACAGCTCTGATCACAGCATCTTTCAATTTAGAAATCCTGGAGCAAATATTTGAACATAGAAACTGGTCAAAAGTCTGCGCAAGTAAGGTTAAATTAAGAGGGGTGCATTGAAAAAGAAAAAGAAATCACAGGGCATCTTCCATTCTGAAGGTATTATTTTGAAAAAAGCTCCCTGGAGATTCTAGTATACGGTATATAAAAGGCACCGGGCCAAAGAAAGCAACTTATTACATAGGTTGTGTCTTTGCTTTTTCATTTCTCTTTGGATAAGAATAGATACGTATTTCACCTAAACATGGATATAGAGCAGTGGTCTCAAACTCAAACCCTTTGCAGGGCCACATTTTGGATTTGTAGGTACTTGGAGGGCCGCAGAAAAAAATAGATAATGTCTAATTAAAGAAATGACAACTTTACACGAGATAAAACTCATTAGTTTTTCACTTTCTGCATGCTGCACTGCTTTCAGCTGTGTATAGCTGAAATTATCAGAAGCAATTAAGGAAAGATTTATAAACTATAAAGAGTGACCTCATGCAAAAAAAGTGATTTAGATTGCAAAGTATCAACTGCAAGAGGCAAGATTTTGGTGTAGTCTTCTAGGCTTTTTTGTAGAAGGGAGAATCAATATCCGACTTGTGGCTAGAAAACTTGTGCCTTGAGTGTCTGGTGGCCACATCTCACCTCCTCCAGCACCAGACAACTGCCGTCTTACATCAAGCAGTCAGTGCCAGGAGTGGTGCCTAATTTTGCGAGAGTTCATGAAATTACGTACACATGCACAAGCTGCACTGCCTCCAGTGGTGACCTGACATTCTGGAATGTTGCCCGCCTCGCGCTGGAACCTCACGCAAGCGCTTTCCTGCCTCTGTACGCGATTGGGCCGCATGTGGCCCCCGGGCCGCGAGTTTGAGACCACTGATATAGAGTGATTGCCAAACTTGGTGTTGCACGGGAAACTTTTCTGTTGCGGTAGAGCTGAAATACAAATTAAGAGCTTGTTAGTTAAATCAGGGCAGGTAGGATTGCTCGTATTGTGACCAGTCGGACGCAAGGCCTGCCAAGGTCCCAATCAAACCAAGAAAAAAAGTAAAAGTAAAACCCAGGAATGAAAATTTCAGGATTTTTCAGGATGTTAGTTTGAGAAATAATGCCACTGACCACCAGGAGGAGCCAGATTGGTCTGAAGAAGAAGGTAGTGAGTTTTGTCCAAACCACCACCAGGGGAGCTCTAGAGGCCCCTGGAGATCTGCTGACACACCTAGAACAGGGCACGCCCCTAGACTAGACCCTCCCTCGCCCTACTGTGTATCCTAAGTATTTAACTTCCTGTTGGCCCAAAAAACATTTCTTTGGATTTATAGTAAATCCTGCCTTCCTGGAGATCCCACCACTGCCACCATCTAGTCTAGGGGCGTGCCCTGTTCTAGGTGTGTCAGCAGATCTCCAGGGGCCTCTAGAGCTCCCCTGGTGGTGGTTTGGACAAAACTCACTACCTTCTTCTTCAGACCAATCTGGCTCCTCCTGGTGGTCAGTGGCATTATTTCTCAAACTAACATCCTGAAAAATCCTGAAATTTTCATTCCTGGGTTTTACTTTTACTTTTTTTCTTGGTTTGATTGGGACCTTGGCAGGCCTTGCGTCTGACTGGTCACAATATCCTCCATAGACAGGTGCATTAACTGAGAGTGGAGGGGGCAGGAAGGCTACCCTTTGGTGACTCTTTGTCAACTGCCTAAAAAAGAAAAGACAGTGAAAAGTCTTCAGTCGACTTTGCATCAAAGCCTTAGGAGTGAAAGGCCAGACCACCCATCACCAAACTAGAAATCTGTAGAATAGACTCGGATAGAGAGGACATGTCTGGGCGTCCGGACAGCTCTTTCAAAACCCGGCACTTTGTCAAGTTTCAAGTTTATTAGGATTTTTATATACCGCCTATCAAAGTTATCTAAGCGGTTTGTACAATCAGGTACTCAAGCAGTTTCCCTCTCTGTCCCGGTGGGCTCACAATCTATCCAATCTGTCCAGGGCTTGAAAAGCTTCCAGCTCGGGGACCGCGTAGGGAGGGCATCTGTCCATGCACGCAGGCAAGGCGGTGAAGTCGGGCGGGTGCACACCGGCGTGTGATGTCCCGACGCCGCTCCAAGCACAAGAACAGACTGAGGGGGGGGGGGGCTGGGAGGTGAGGCCGGGCCAGAACGGGGCGTGACTTGGGCAGAACGGCCCTTAGATTCTAGAGTGTGGCTCTCAAAAGGGGGGGGGCATAGCTAGGGGGTGGGTTGTGGGCATTCCTAAAAGTTAGCTCTACTGTTATAGAATACGCCCACTCCATGCATAATTTAGGTCTGGTTTTCATTGGCATAAACACCTGTGCCTACCAGTGTCAGGTCAGAAGCACGCCGGGACAAAGGCGCATGCAGACAACTGAGCGCAACGCGGAGGCGCGCGCCGAAGAAAATGACTGTTTTAAAGGGTTCCGACGGGGTGTGTGGGGGGAACCCCCCCCACTTTACTTTATACAGATCGCGCCGCGTTGTGGGGGGCGTTGTGGGGGGCTTGGGGGGTTGTAACCCCCCACATTTTACTGAAAACTTCACTTTTTCCCTAAAAAACAGGGAAACAGTTAAGTTTCCAGTATAATGAGGGAGGTTACAGCCCCCAAACCCCCTATAACGCCGCCGCGATCTGTATTAAGTAAAGTGGGGGGGGGTTCCCCAACAAAACCCCCCTTCAGAGCCCCTAAAAACACTCTTTCTCTTTGGCGCGCGCTTCCGTCTTGCGCTCAGTTGTCGGCGCGCGCCTTTGTCTTCGGCGGTTTTGTCTATGAACCGTGCCTACCGTGTTAGTCACGCAGATGGGCACTATGCATGATTCTACGAGGGTAAATCAAAAATTAAAGGCTTTAATAGAAGTATCCGTGAGCAATTGAACATATCACTTCTCCACATAGTCCCCAAGCAAGGCGACACATTTGCTGTATCGTTCAATTAGCTTCTGCGTTCCTGCAGAGAAGAAGTTTTTCAGCTGCTCCCAAAGCCAGGTGAGCACCATTCCCTTTATTTCATCCTGCTTTGTCTTTTGCTTCCTGGGTCACAGTGATCCACCCATGTGTCATCGCCAGTGACAACTGTCTCCAGAATACTCAGATCTTCTTCATACTGTCTCAGGAACTGGGTCGCAACCTCCACACACAGTAAGCTACTTGGGAACCCATCGTGCACAGACTTTCCTGTATCCCAAGTCATCATGCATTATGACAAAAGCAGATCCATAGTGGATATCCACATTCGCAGCCAATTGAGACACCATTATCCGTCAGTCTTCTCTAATCAAGGCATCTGCCCTGTTAATGTGCTCTTGTGTCTACAATGTCGATAGGCGACCAGAACGACCTTTGTTGGTTACACCTGTTCTTCCCACTGTAAACCTTTTTATCCACTCATAAACCTTTTGTTGATTCATGGTGCTATGTCCATGTTGAGTCAATATCTGATGAATTTCCACAGGTTTCACTCCCGCTGGACGTTGTTCTTTGATGGTGCAATCTTATACTGGAGTGTCCATGTTTCTGACCTCATGGCTGCCACACGACTAAAGCCCAAGCACTGCACTGTGCATGGATGAACTAACCAACAGGCAGCATACAAGTACATATGTTGCATTTTGCTAGCTCTGTTCTGGTTAATTTTTGATTTACCCTCATATAAACTGTGCCTAACCTCACAGGTGGTTTATAAAATAGCACTAAATACTGATTTTTTTCGGCACTAAATTTGTAGGTAAGCGGATAGCATCGCTGGTTTTAAGAAAGGTTTGGAAAAGTTCCTGGAGGAAAAGTCCATAGTCTGTTATTGAAAAAGACATGGGGGAAGCCACTGCTTGCCCTGTATTGGTAGCATGGAATGTTGTTACTCCTTGGGATTCTAGAATCTTGTTACTCTCTGGGATTTCAGAATCTTGCTACTTTTTGGGGACTCTCTATAGAATGTTGCTACATCTTGGGTTTTGGTCAGGTACTAGTGACCTGGATTGGCCCCTGTGAGAACGGGCTACTGGGCTTTATGAACCATTGGTCTGACCCAGTAAGGCTATTCTTATGTTACTTCTAAGTGCGTAACACAAAAGGGAGTATAGCCATTGGCGGGGCAGAGGCTGCTCAGGGGCATTTCTGTAAACGAACAGGAGTCCAAAAAGATCTATGTAACAAAAAACCCCAGCACGTTTGTACCTTTCCCTGGAACCTCCCCCTTCCCCCAAGGGCAACTGTGGGCTCCCTAGTAGATTCCTCTATCACCGACCTAATCCCTGGGCTTACCAGGGGTACCCTGAGTTTAGTAGGGTGAGAAAAATGCCCTCTCATGTCTGCATCATCAATTTCTTTCCTGCTTCATTCACGAACTTGAGAGTCATCGAGCAGTGCGGTTCCTGAGGAAGGGGGGTTCACCCCCGAAACGGAGTCCGTTGGACATTTACTTCATTTACTGCTTATGGATCACCATTTCCATTACACACGGAGAAGCTAAGTTCTTACAGCCTGTGTATTTTTGAGCTTGGTTGGATTTGGACACTAACTTTCCAGTTTGGCCCCCAGCTTAGGGGTAAGAGATGAATTCCTTCTTTATTTTGATAATGTGTGTTTTTTTCATTTGAGTTTTTTCACACATTGCACATTTTGCACTAGTTAAGCACCACAAATATTATCCGGAGCAAGCCCGGGGATGTTTCGCAGTTAACACCTTCCTGGGTGTAAATCCGCGACAGCTTTTCCCTGGAGTTTCCAGAGGTTGCTGTGTGACTGAGGGCTTGTCCGGTTAATACTCTTAAATTAAATTATAGAATTATTTTCATTCTTTGCTCAGTTTGGAGTTGGACTTCATCTCTTTTCCTTAATCTTTGTAGACTTCTTGGGGTGAGGGAGGTTCTTTCATTTGCATCATCAATCGGGCATTCCAAAATGGCCACTCATACATGTAGCAGTAATGTCACAAACTTATGTACTTCTGGTATTTACAGGTACTTTTAAAAGTTACAAATTCTTCTCTTTACAGTACTGAAATAGCACAAAGGTCAATACTTCCACAGGTGGGTAAACAAGAATCCTTTTGACTCCACAGGAAAATAGATAATTATAATCAGCAGTAGATCTTTATTTGGTTGCTAGACAGGTATACTCTTTCAAGACTCCAAGAAACCCTTTAAAAGATTTATTGTACTGAATTAAAATTTAACTTAATTTTATACACCTCATATAGCCAACCTGCCATCACAAGGTAGATTAAAATCCAATCACAAGGGTCAATCCCTAGGAGTGGATGTATGTAATGGACCTAATGGCATGGCAGGGACGGAGGAACTGGGGGTGTAATTCCTCCAATATGGGAAAGTAGAAACATGATGGCAGATAAAGGCCAAATGGCCCATCCACAGTAACCATTATCTCTTTCTCTCTCCGAGAGATCCCACGTGCCTATCCCAGGCCCTTTTGAATTCAGACACAGTCTCTGTCTCCACCACCTCTTCTGGGAGACTGTTCCACGCATCTACCAATGTATTTCCTTAGATTACTCCGGAGCCTCTCACCTCAACTTCATCCTATGCCCTCTCGTTGCAGAGTTTCCATTCAAATTAAAGAGACTCGACTCATGTGCATTTACTATTACATAGGTACTTAAACATCTCTATCATATCTCCCCTCTCCAGCCTTTCCTCCAAAGTATACAGATGGAGATCTTTAAGACTGTCCCCATATATCTTATGACGAAGACCATGCACCATTTTAGTAGCCTTCCTCTGGGCTGACTCCATCCTTTTTATATCTTTTTGAAGGTGCGGCCCCCAGAATTGTACACACTATTCTAAATGAGGTCTCACCAAAGTCTTATACAGGGGCATCAATATCTCCTTTTTCCTACTGGCCATACCTCTCCCTATGCAACCTAGCAACCTTCTAGCTTTCACCGTCACCTTTTCAACCTGTTTGGCCACCTTAAGATTATCACATACAATCACACCCAAGTCCTGCTCTTCTGTCATGCACCTAAGTTCTTCACCCCCTAAACTATACTGTTTCCTTGGGCTTTTGCAGCCCAAATGCATGACCTTACATTTCTTAACATTAAATTTTAGCTCATAGGCACTCATTTTATAAAGTCCACCACAAGTTAGACACTGATATAGGCACTGATTCTACAAAATTTAGGCGTACTCAATTTATTCCAGGGTTGTCTTTGCCTAAAGTTAAGCGCCAATACTGGAGCCTTTTAGATGCCATCGACTCATGTTCAAGTCCTGGCCACTTGATGAAAATCATCCAAGATTTTGTGGCAGAATACGGAAGTAGATTGCCGGGCCTTTTTTCTGTGCCGTGTAAATTTGATGTTGTCGCCGTTGCCGCATCAAACGCGATCCTCCACCTCCGACACCGCCCATTTGCTGCTGCCCAAATGGGAGGTGCATCATTACGGTAGTCCGACATCTCTGCTGAAACCTGTCCACCTTGGGACGCCCTGCTGGTAGTGAAACTACCGACTGCATAGCCTTCAGCTTCGCAGATGCGTGGAAGCCCCAGTGTCCATGGCAAGCCGTTGTACCATGATTTGGAGATCAGAGCCTAATGACTGCAAGGTGCCACTAGCCGCCACCTCAGTTGGCCTCATTATAGGATCGCCCCTGGGATGAGTGAAGAAATATTTTGTTTTAAATTTACTGACACATAAACGCCTTCTTCGGCACTCTATTCCGATGTCGCCTGCAGGCTTCCTGTTAGACAGATATGAATCTTTTCGTATAGCCGCAAAGGGACATCGGCTGTTGCTGTCCTGGGCAAGAAAATTATTTTGAGTGTTTGGATGCAATCTGCTTTTTGGGCTTGGCGGAATGGTCTCCACGGTTTAATGCTTTTGGAGCAGCGCCATGCTCGCCTTACTTTCAAACGGAATAAGATCTTCCTGTTGACTTGGGACGCCTACATTCAGTCCTTGTCCCCTAGGGCTCGGAGCTTAGCGTTGAACTCCTTCTAATCGGCCTTGTTTTTGTTTCTGACTCTTGTCCTGGTAGCCCGGGGTCTAGTAGGGGTACCATGGTGTGAATGGTGGCGTGAATGGTTGTGTGCTTGGTTTTGCAGGGGGTGGGCTGGGTCTTTTGGGAGGGGGGGTTCTTTTTGGGGGGAGGGGGCTCAGGGAGGGGGGGGGGGCGTGCTGGTAGGCCCAGTTTCTGGATCAGTTGGAGGGCATAAGAGTCCGGCCTTCCGACGTATGATTAGCCTCTGTTGTTTTTGTAAAAGGGGGAGGGGATGGGGCTGCTTGGGATTGGGGGGGAGGGAAAGAAACTTGTTTTTGTTGTTGGACTGTTTTTGGTTGCTTTTCATGCTGTTTTGTGTGCTGTTTGGCATTCAACAATAAAATATGATTTACACTAAATTTATCGGCACATAACACTGAAAACATATTCTCTTTAGTAGGCCCCACTGTCCGGCGTCATAAATCTTCAATATTCACTTATTGGCAACAAAAGAGTTTGGGGTTGGGAACGCAGTTCTTCTCAGATTCTCATTCTTTCACTCTGTTTAGCACCAGCCCTCAAGCTTCTGAAGCGTTGCTACTACATCTGCCTTTAATCAACTGTTTCTGTCCCAGGCAGCTCACGACTCTGAGCCTATTTGCAGCTCAAATACAGGACCAAACAAACAGAGATCAGATGACCACTAGATTTTGTTTTTTTTAACTCTCATCAAGAATCCAAATATTTGGAAAACCTTTCAAGCTGTGCACGTGCAATCCAGATGTTGCTCCCTGAAACTGAATGAAGGCAGGATTAGCTCACTGGAAAAAAACCAGAAACCGAAATAGATGAATAAGATTTAGGGGCTCATTTTCAAAAAGAACAATGGCCGAAATGTGGCATAAACTGGGGCAGATGGATGTTTTTCTCACCAAACCTATTTTGTAGATTTCTATGGTTCCTGTCTGCAGTGTCTCTACATCTCAAAGGAGCATGTTAGAGACGTGGTTTGGGCAGGACTAAGGTTTAGGATTTCGAAGTTTTTCTGCACTAAGCAAACATAAGAACATAAGAACATAAGAGCTGCCATCTCCGGATCAGACCTTCGGTCCATCAAGTCCGGCGATCTGCACACGCGGAGGCCCTGCCAGGTGTACACCTGTCGTAATTTATAGTCCACCATATCCTTATATGCCTCTCTTAAGGAGATATGCATCTAGTTTGCTCTTGAAGCCTAGGACGGTCGATTCCACAATAATCTCCTCTGGGAGGGCATTCCAGGTGTCAACCACTCTCTGAGTGAAGCAGAACTTCCTGACATTAGTCCTGAACCTGTCCCCCCTTAGCTTCATTACATGTCCTCTAGTCCGTGTCAAATTGGACAGTGTAAATAATCTTCTCTGCTCTATTTTGTCGATTCCTTTCAGTATTTTGAAGGTCTCGATCATATCCCCACGCAGTCTCCTTTTCTCAAGGGAGAACAATCCTGGTGTTATAAGTCTATCCATTTTAGAAAATGTCCAGGGCACAGTTTGGATGTTTGGGGCTAGACCTAATTTAACAATGCCAAAATGGTGCCGAAACTGATCAGATGACCACTAGATGGATGAAGGCATGAACCCCCACACTCCTCCAGTGGTCACTGATCCCCTCCCACCCCCACCACCCCAAAGATATAAATGAAACAGTACGTACTTGCCTTTATGGTAGATTCAGATGTTATGGCCAGTCCTAACATAACATAACAAAATTTCTTATATATCACAGCTATCTCATGGTTCTGTGCGGTTAACACAAATTAAAATGCAAGTGTACACGGTATAAGCCCAGTTAAATCAATCAAAATATTTGCCAAATAGATCGGTCTTCATAGATTTTCTAAATGCCAGATAAGAAGTAGAGATGGAAAAATGCATACAGCAGCAAGCAGGGTCCTGGAGTAGCCTAGAGGGAAGTGTAGGCAAGCCTAGGGTTAGGGGACTCAGGCTCATAAAGGCATATAGGCTATTGGTGTGGTGTCCAGTTGTGTCCAGTAGATTTGGGATGGGTTTTCAAGGGAGTGATGGTGAGATGTGTACCTGAGACTTTTTATGTGAAGTTCACTGCAGTGTCCCCTAAGGCAGTGGTTCCCAACCCTGTCCTGGAGGAACACCAGGCCAATCGGGTTTTCAGGCTAGCCCTAATGAATATGCATGAAGCAAATTTGCATGCCTATCACTTCCATCATATGCAAATCTCTCTCGTGCATATTCATTAGGGCTAGCCTGAAAACCCGATTGGCCTGGTGTTCCTCCAGGACAGGGTTGGGAATCACTGCCCTAAGGTGTCCCACTGCTCTCCTGGGATGTCTGTTTGGCCAATCTACTAAAAATGCTGACCCCCTCCTACATTTTTCTTTTGGATATGGGTTTTGTTTGGTTTTTTTTCAAAAATAATAATAATAACAACTTTATTTTTGTATACCGCCATACCCAGAAGAGTTCTAGGCGGTTCACATTGGTTAGAACAAATTACAAGAGGTTACATGCCAAATTGATCATAGAGTTGCGAACAGCAAGGAGAAAGAAGTTACAAATGGGTACATACCAAAATTGATCATAGAGTTGCGAATAGCAAGGAGAAAGTAGTTACAAGTGGTTACATTCCAAATTGATCATAGAATTACGAACTACAAGGAGGAAGAAGAGGGGTGAGGAGGGAGACGGGGGGGGGAGAAGTTTCAGTAGGAGGGAGGAGGAGGATTGAAGGAAGGGGCATTATGGGACTTTAAGGGTCTTGCTCTCGGAATAGGTGGGTTTTAAGTGTTTTTCTGAAATCGAGGTAGTTGTGGGCTTTGAGGACCATTTGGGCCAGCCAAGGGTTTAGTTTGGCGGCTTGGAAGGCATAGGTTTTGTCACGGAATTTTTTTGAGTGGCATAGTTTTAGGGAGGGGTAGGCGAAGAGTTGGATTTTGCGGGAGGTCTTATAGTTGTGGTTTAGGGTAAAGTGAGGGGTGATGTAGCTTGGGGATAAACCAAATATTATTTTGTAGCAAAAACAGGCGAATGGTTCATGAATGTAGATGCACTGATGACAAGCGCATCTGAAGAATGACCATTTTTGAAACAAAAAGATAAGTGTTTTTCTGTTTCAAAAATGGCCATGTTAGCTACAAACCAAATCCAAGGAGGAAACCAAGGTTCAACTGTCTGCAGTGTAAACCAATCCAGAACAAACAAAGCAAAAAACTGCAGACCTTGTACACGATACAGGCAGGCTTTATTATGACAAGTAAATCTTTGATTAAAAACCTTTTACCAGGTAAGGGACCCAACACGGTCCGTGTTTCAGACTAACCTTCGTCAGGGGTCCAATTTTGATAAAGCAGAAAATTATCAAAAAAAGAAAAAACCGCCCGAGTGAAAACATATTAGCTACAGCCAAACTCGGATTTGGACGTCATATTGAAATGCCCTTCCTTATGCAATTTCCAATTCAACTGGCAAACCAAACACTCCCCATCCAAACCCCTGGAGAAAAAAAGGATTAGGACAATGACAGCCACCAGAGGCTTGGTAAATCCAGTGGAATTCTGGTCGCATTAAGATATCTCATCAGATTCAAACTCCCCCCTCTATTGACACCTGGACAAATACAAGCACACAGATTCTTAACAAGATGGCCCCCTTCAAACTAAGAAAAACGAGAAACCAAAACCTAGATGGCTGGTTTGACGCCGAACTAGGAACAGTGAAATGAGAATTACGAAAACTGGAAAGACTATGGCTGAAATCTGGTGATAACATAAAAAGAACAAACTGGAGACTAAAACTAAGAATATAAAAAACTTATAACTACAAAACGCACAAATTCTCCTTATTACAACACTCATAGATTGGCTAAGTTTGATAACGGCAGGAGTGATGAAGGAAGTTGAGATTTAAAATCTACTCTGGATATGGTAATGAAATCAAATTAGAAACAAAAGATTTTCTCTGTCTTCCAACACTGTCATTAGATGATCCCACCTATTTGGTTATCTTAATAATTTGCTCCAAAGAAGAATGAGAAGTTGGGATCATATGAAACGCCTTCCTACAAGCAGCTTAGGTACAGCGCTGATTGAGTATAGCTCCAGAATTTCTCTTAACTCTCTTTGTCATCTCCAATCCAATTGCTCTGGGACAATATTTATTTATTTTCAAAATTTCGATTCTGTACTTTATTTTTCTACGCAGATCACAACTTAGCAGTCATAATTTTAAAATCACAAAATGACGGAATTCACATAAAACAAAACGACTGCATTAAATTTAAGACAAATAACAATTATATCAGCTAATATTTACCCGACGTCTTATGTAGAGTCAATGTGTTATAATCATGCATTCAAACTAAAGGCCTGTTGAAATTTTTTTAAAAGTCTTTAGTTCAGCTTTAAATTCTCTTAAGTCTTTTGAAGATCGGATCTTCGCTAGTAACTCATTCCTCATTTTGGGTCCCATAATATAAAAAATTGCTGACATATTTTCTTCAGGGTGTGGCATTTGATATAATGGTACATCTAATAGATTGGATGTCACTGATATTAGAGTACATGATGGCTGTTATTAAAACTTCAAACTCAAGTAATAAAATCTTATAACGAATCCAGTAATCGATCGGTAACCAATGTATTGTAATTAAATTCCTAGAATGGCCCACAATCAAATGCGCAACAGGGCTTTGCGCAATCTGCAAGGATTTTAATGATCGTTGGAAATGAATGCTATGGCACCTGATTAACTTCTGACCCTGGGTAACCTTTGAGAGGTCAAAATAAGCAGGATCTTATAAAATCAGTGTTTAGTAACATAGTAGATGATGGCAGATAAAGACCTGACCGGTCCATCTAGTCTGCACAACTTGATTCAATTTAAAATATATATTTTTTCTTCTTAGCTATTTCTGGGCAAGAATCCAAAGCTCGGTCCGGTACTGTGCTTGGGCTCCAACTGATAAAGTCTCTGCCAAAGCTCACTCCAGCCCATCTACACCCTCCAAGCCATTGAAGCCCTCCCCAGCCCATCCTTAATCAAAAGGCCATATACAGACACCGTGCAAGTCTGCCCAGTACTTGCCTTAGTTCTTCAATATTTACTATTCTTTTCTGATTCTAGATCCTCTGTGTTCATCCCACACTTCTTTGAACTCCGTCACCATTTTCTTCTCCACCACCTCTCTCGGGAGCGCATTCCAGGCATCCACCACCCTCTCTGTAACGAAGAATTTCCTTACATTGCTCTTGAATCTACCACCCCTCAACCTCAATTTATGTCCTCTGGTTTTACCATTTTCCTTTCTCTGGAAAAGATTTTGTTCTACGTTAATACCCTTCAAGTATTTTAACGTCTGAATTATATCTCCCATGTCCCTCCTGGACATTGTTAAAATCTAGAACTCTGTTTTACTAATTTTGAGTCTGTATAATGCTAAGCCTAAATGGAAAATTCTTGCACAATTTTGGAAGTACATAATGTCAATCTGTGCTTAGAAAAGCAGCTGGTTCAAGGCTCAGGAGAGTTTTCAAATATCATGAAAATATTGAACATTCTTTTTAAATGGTAAATCCCTTTTAATTTTTAGTTGTAACTAGTACTCAATCTTGTCGGACATCTTCTTGGCTGTGGAACGTCAAAATATTATGTCCTAAACAGGCCAAACACTAGGTAGCAATTCCTACATGGTAAGTGGAAGAGAGGCTCAGAGAAACTCAATTTTACTGGAACAATACCATGCTGACTTCTACATACTAACTTACCCCCTCTTCTACGAAACCGCGCCTAGAATTAGAGATATCTTGTGAATTAAATGAGACAGGAACCAAAGGAGAAAAAAAATACCAGATAGGATTTTGAAAATTACAGTTGCATATTGAAATTGGATCTTCCAGTAAACAGGAAGCCAATGAATGGATCTCGGTAAAGGTGTGACATGATCCTAAGAACATAAGAATAGTCTTACTGGGTCAGACCAATGGTTCATCAAGCTCAGTAGCCCGTTCTCACAGTGGCCAATCCAGGTCCCTAGTACCTGGCCAAAACACAAAGAGTAGCAACATTCCACTTAGAATCTCAAAGAATAACAAGAGTCCGGAATCCCAGAGAGTAACGAGATTCTAGAATCCTAAAGAGTAGCAAGATTGATCATATTTATGTTTACCATATATCAGTTTAGTTGCTGTATTCTGGATAAGTTGTAGCCTCCTCCAATTACATTTACTTAAACAAGCTGCGTTACCATCTCAAGCTGAATATTAGGCCCCTAGTGTTTTGTCTTCAAAGGTGGAAAAAGGAGGATGGATTGAGCTATCTGGGTTTCTATTTTTAGTTCTATCTCTTTTTATTAATTTTACATGAAAACATTCACAATTCCAACAAGTGAAAAGTGCATAAAACAATGCAAACAGGTATGCCATAATACATTTACATAGTAACATAGTAAATAACGGCAGATAAAGACCTGAACGGTCCATCCAGTCTGCCCAAAGTTATACCCATTAAAAAATACATGATTAGATTAACTTGTCTCTTCTTTGCTATTTCTGGGCTGTAGACTGTAAAGTCTGGTATTGTCCTAGGTTCCAAATGCTGAAGTTGCCGTCCAAGCTCACTCAAGCCTATCCAACCATCCCGTTGTTTGTAGGATATCTACCGTACAGTCTAGCCAGTAACATCCTCATGTTCCATATTAGTGTAGTTCCCATTGATGCCCACCCCAGCCCACCCTACACCGAATCACCATATATGGGACACAGTCCATGCAGTTCTAGCCAATACCAGCCTTAGTTCTTTATTTACATCCTTCGTTTCCTAATTGGAGATCCTCTATTTTTATCCCATGCTTTTTTAAATTCCAACACTGTTTTCCTCTCCATCACTTCCCTCGGGAGGGCATTCCTGGCATCTATCACCCTCTCCATGAAGAAGAATTTCCTAACATTGCTCCTAAGTCTTCCTCCCTGAAACATCAAATTATGCCCTCTAGTTTTACCATGTGTTCTTCTCTGGAAAAGATTTGGTTCTATATTAATACCTTTCTAGTATTTAAACATCAGTATCTTATTCCTCTGTCTCTCCTCTCCTCCAGAGTATACATATTTAGGTCTTCCAGTCTTTTCTCATACTTCTTTTTGGTCAAGCCTCTTACCATTTTCGTCACCTTCCTCTGGATCGCTTCAAGTCTTTTTATATCCTTCCCCAGATATGGCTTCCAAAACTGAACACAATACTCCAAGTGTGGCCTCACCAACAACTTATTCCACTGCCTTATCACACTGTTTAGATGCCTTTAGATCCTCAGACGCAATCACCCCAAGGCCCCTGTATCCATCTGTGCTTATCAGCCTCTCACATCCCAGACAAATATGCAAGAAAGGGTATAAACAATCTACTGATATATCATAAAGAGAGAAGGCAATATAATACATATAATAAAGATGGACAAGATATATTCTTTAGAGAATATTGAAAATGCTGTATGAGGAAACGTCATTAGGAATCACAGTAATTCTGAACAAGAGCCCATGTTTTATCATATATAGAGATAGATTTGCATTTTCTGCAATAAATCTTTCATATTTAACATGCAAAAAGATAGAGTTCAACCAAAAGTTAGATTCAGTGAGATAGCAGGAGCAGTGCTGAATGTAATGGGATTCATCTTGGCAGCTTTGAGAAGTAGGATGTTTGGAGTATGTTTCAGTATATTAGTATATTTGGTATATTCCAAATGAAATAATATAACCACCAACTATTTTGGTACCTGCTCATTTCAGTCTCTGGTAGAGGGTTTCACTCTATGAATATCTTTTGGTGGTTATATTATTTTTTGAAATTCTGCTGCATACAGTTAATTTTTGTCAATGTATATTCCAAATGAAGCCATTTTGGGATTGTAAATAATAATAATAATAATAACAGTTTTTTATATACCGCAGGACCGTGAAGTTCTATGCGGTTTACAATGATTAAAGAAGTTACAGATAGAGTGGAATCAACAAAGTATAGACTTGGTGATTGACAGTTCTAGAGATCATTTGTTGAGGGCTAGGATTGTATAGGTTGGTTTCCTAACCAATAGCAGCCATTAGGAATGCTAAATGATCATTACAAAAACTGGGAAATCTTCCTCCAACCCGATCGCGAGAACTGTTCAATTTCTTAAGGGCAACCCGAGGTTGTTTACCTTGCCAGAGAAAATCAGTAAAACTGTTTTTAATTTTGTTATCCATGGAGTGGTCCAATAGCATTGGAAGCATGCTGAGAATGTAATTTATTTGGGGGACTATCATCATGTTGATGGCATCAACTCTACCCCACCAAGAGAGATTTAGAGGATACCGTTTTCTAGTACAGTCCTTAGCAATATTAAGTAAGCATTCAATGTTCTATTATAGTGTAGTATCAATTGAAGGTCTAAACAGGGCTCCTAAGTATTTAATCCTATTGGTAATCCTGTTGATCTCATGTTGCATATCAGTACAGTTCAGTGACATGATTTTGGTTTTAGTTGCATTAAGTTTGTAACTTGAGAGTTTCGAATAATTGTGAATTTGTTTTAAAACAAACAGCACAGAGTCAGGTGCAATGTATAGCAAGACATCTTCTTTATAAGTACATTACATTAGTGATTTTTATCCCGCCATTACTTTGCGGGTCAAGGCAGATTACAGAAGAGGATTTCTGGACATGTCTCTTGCATTGGATCCAAACCACACTCACAGAAGGTCAATTTCCACATGAACTAGGTGAGATTCTTATCACCCCTCTACTGAAAGATCTCAAAGGCCCGATAGATACCCCCTCCAACTACAGACCCATCGCCTCTATCCCACTATACGTTAAAATTACAGAAGATCTAGTGGCGCAATACCTCACCAACTACCTGGAAGACCATGACCTACTTCACCCCTCTCAATCGGGATTCAGATCCAACCACAGCACAGAGACATTACTAGCAACATTGCTAGACACAGCCCGACAGCACCTCAGCAAAGGAGGAAATATGTTGCTAATTCACCTCGATCTCTCTGCGGCATTCGACCTGGTAGATCATACAATACTACTACAGACTCTAGACACCACAGGGATCTCAGGAAGAGTTTACAACTGGTTCCAAGGATTTCTTAAGACTAGAACATACAGAGTTAAGTCAAACGATCTTAAATCAGACCCCTGGTCTAACCCTTGTGGAGTTCCTCAAGGGTCACCGTTGTCACCCATGCTCTTCAACCTCTTCATATCCTCCCTCAGTACCACTCTAGATACCCTAAACGTATTATCTTTCATCTATGCTGATGACATAACCATACTCCTACCCAAGACCCCACCTCATTAGGCAACCTAAAAATAACACTGGAAGCAGTGGAAGGATGGATGTTAGACCATAAACCGAAGCTGAACTCGGAGAAAACAAAATTTCTATACTTGAAAAGGATAAAACCCTGTCCATAACAGAATTTGAGTTAAACACCACCAAATACACCATACAGCCATCCCTAAAAATCATTGGAGTATCGCTAGACAGATGCTATACAATGCAAGTCCAAATCAACAAAATCACCCAAAAAGCTTTTTTCACCATGCGCAACCTGTGTAAAATCAGAAAATTCTTTCACAAAGACCACTACAAGATCATAGTCCAATCCCTTGTCCTAGGACATCCTCTACTTACCATGCCCCTTAAACTTGATAAAGCAGCTACAGACCATCCAAAATACAGCCCTTAGATTGATCTATTCTCTCGGAAAATTTGACCATATCACCAATGCCTTCCTAGACTCTCGCTGGCTACCAATACGAGCCCGAATTCAATTCAAATTCTACTGTTTATTATTCAAGGCAATAAATGGAATTGTGCCCACCTACCTGAACAATCGCCTAAACCGAAACTTCACACCCAGACTAAGGAGAACATAGATCCCATTCTCCTACCCACCACTCAAGGGCATTCAATGATGGCCTCCTAGCAACACAGGCGGCGAAGCTAGACCCCTCCATCTCTATTCTGTTGACAACCACATGTGACTTTAAATCTTTTCGAAAAGAAATCAAAACTCTGTTATTCAAAGAAACTATCTTGTCCGCTTACCCCCTCCCTGTATACCCCACCATATAACCAACCCTAATCTCCTCCCTCCCTACAAGTTTCCTCAAATGTCCCCCCTTCCTTAAATTTACCCTCTTAGCCTCCACTATGTAGCTAACCCTATCTCTTATCCTAGCCTCCCTATGTATCTTTCCCTAAAATTTGTAACTTCCTGGAAATGTCCAGCCATCTTCAATTGTAATCCACTTAGAACTGCAAGGTACAAGCAGAACAGAAGTCTCTAATGTAATGTAATGTAATGATAAAGTACTGAATCAGTGCAGTGTTAAAAGTGCAATGAAAGAAATGCAATAAGTGGGTTATCAAAAAACATTTCATGTTTTTATAATTTTTTAAAATTGAAAAATAATTTATATTTAAATTTTAATAAAAAGCATTCCATTCCAATTTCTGATTTAACCCCTCGGGTTCTTCACTGTTTACTTAACTAGATAATATGTAGCCAGCCACATAAACCCTGATTTTCAACGAAGGTTCCTGGACATAGCCCAGCTTTGAATACCTGGGCATAACACTGACCACTACAGGCAGAATAGGTACCCCCAAATTTTCAATACTTTTTTTAATGTGATTTGCAGGTACAATCAGGCAAGCCTCTGAAATATTGACCATGCAGGGAAAGTGGGCTTTCTTTAAAAAGGATTACCTGTGTGTATGTTGCTCTCTCTCTGCAGCCACACACTATCTTGTGTGTTTTAATTTGTAAACTGCTTTGATTATTTACACTGAAAGGTAGCATATCAAGTATTATTAAACTAAGCTAAACATCTCTGTGTAGGGGCAGGAGGTGAGTGAGAAGGTGATACAAGGAATGGCTTAGAAAGACAGAACTTGGATAACATAGTAGATGATGGCCATGAATGGTCCATCTAGTCTGCCCAACCTGATTCAATCTAAAAATTTGTTGTTGGTTTTTTTTTTTCCTTCTTCTTCTTAGCTATTTCTGTGCAAGAATCCAAAGCTCTGCCCTGTATCAATGATACCTACGTTCAATAACCTTTTACCTTGTACAAAGTTAATATTTAGTTCCATTTAACATAAATGGTCTGATTAAGATCAGATTGCTATTGGCTATGGCACGTTTTATTTAAATTAAAAGACAGAAGACAAAACATTTTCTATTTACACACGTTAACAAAGAGAAGATTGGCGATAACCCAAACAATGGGCATGTCCCAATGGTTCAAAGAGCTGCATGTATGACTGCTTTGCTGTTTGTTTTGGATTACACAATATGGAAATTATTGAGCTTCAGTTTGGTTTATTTGGTTTGATGAACCTAGGCTTACCATAAGGCTCCAGAAATAGGAGGATGGATGCAGTCTGGAATGGATGCAATTAATTCTGTGCAACAAGTGTCAGGAAAACAATTGCAGTGTTTCTTGCCCCAGGAAAAGGATTAAATATGTATTAAAACTATTGCCTATTTTTGAATGCATTTTTTGTACAAGCTACAGATCTTTATGCAATGACTTATAACATTAGACTATTAATGCTTATCTTGTATAATGAGGGACAGTAGCAGAAGCCACATGGCTGCTCTCAGGTGAAGCAGCTGCATAAACCGTTACAAATAGGACAAATGTGCAACCTTCCAGAAAGAACACAAAGCTAAACAAGCTGTTGCTGGTAGTTTTCTTTTCCCCCAATCTGTGAGGAGAGGGAGCATCCTGTCTTTCCCCAGTTAGAACGGAGCAGGCCCTGTCAAATATATGGTGGTTCAGCTGTACAGCGGAGGCACAAAAAAAATTTACATATTAATCTGTTGAAGAAGTAGATTTAATGACTGCTGCTTTGGTCCAAAAGGACAATTTGGGTCAAGAGGATATATCAGAAATTGGGTTTGGGGCAATCTTAGAACAAGAAGAGGATGGTGAAGATCATTTTTAGATCCTGTGGCCTAAATCAGCCTGAGGCTATTTTCTAGGGAGCGAAACTACACAGTGGTTTATATATAGACCGGTTACTAGTTCCACATAACTCGACCCGTTCCCTGCGGTCTACTACACAAGGGCTGCTTATGGTTCCTTCCCTGAAAATTATAGGAACCAGACGTCACGACATTTTTTCAGTTATGGCCCCCCTTACCTGGAATACTCTTCCTTTATACATCAGAGAAGTTAAAGATCTTAATTTATTTAAAACTAATTTAAAAACTTTTCTTTTTAAAGCTTCTTTTAATCTCTAAAATAACTCTTTTTACCCATTTTATCCCAATCCCAATGTTTTTCCCCTTACTAGACACTCTCTCTTTTTTCATTAGAATAACAGAATTTTGTAACTTTTGCCCTCCTTTGTCTTTCCCCTAAAGTATTCTAGTTTGTCTGTATTGTCAGTCTGTTGTTTACCCCCCTTTTAATGCTGTATACCAAATATTTTAATGTTTTATACCATATATTTTCAATGTTACTCGCTTAGTATGTAATAAGCGATTTATCAAATTTAAATAAACTTGAAACTTGATAAGGACATCACTTTTTGCCTGTCACAGACCATGAACCCCTTGAATGGATGGCTCACGACAAGGAGACAAATGTCTGCCTCGTGCAGTGTCTTCTCAGATTCCAGCCCTTTAGTTTTGAGGTTTGACATCGGGCGAGACAAGATTATGCCAATGCTGATTTTTTTTTTTGGTCAAGGAAGGTGGATCCTGACATGGCAGGTGCTCAACTGGCTGAGCTAAAGGGGAGAGTATGTGAGAGAGTATAGGGGATACCGTGACTTCCCCTTAAGGATGATCTCTCAGTGTCAGAACCACCTTAAATCTCATAGTCCCATCCAAGGGAGAAAGTGACAAGGGAGGGGACTTTGATGGGAAGATAGGACTTCGATGACAAGCCTAGGGGGCAAAAGGGGGCCCCTTCTGGTGATTAAGGCAGGTCATGACCTGTTGGGCCGCCGCGGGGGCGGACTGCTGGGCGGGATGGACCTGTGGTCTGACCCGGCAGAGGCACTGCTTTTGTTCTTATGTTCTTATGTTCTTATGAGGGCACAGCTAGGTTTAGGAAGCCCAGAGGGAAACAATGACACCCAAATGCATTTTTCTCCACCACCTATGTGTGAACTGCAACTGATACGGTTGGGTAGGCCAAGTTCAGTTTAGAACCTAGAAACTTTGGATTTTGACCCAAGTAACTGCTGAGGACAATGTTGGTAACTGTGGGGAACCAGGTCAGAGACAAGTATAATGTGCTGCCGTAGTAAGAAGCAGTAACATATACCGTAGCCCTGCAGGAGAAGGTCACTAGAGAACCTTAACATTTTTGTGTTTAGTTTTTTTCTTCTCCTACCTGTGAATGAAACAAAGACCTATACCTTCTACTTACAATAAACAGTACGTTCTTTCACCTGCAACTGCTGTGTGATTCTGTCTTATCTGGGCTTTGGGCCTACCCTCGTTCACATTACCACACCATGTTAAAGTTGGTAAGATCTGTAAACATTTGTTACTTTACACATCAGAATTGATTACCTTCTGGAAGAAAGCTGTAGGGAGAAAGAAGAAGACCTTTTCGCAACAGAAGCAGCTTTTTGGTATTTTTAGAGGAGGTATTCCTGCAAGTGTACTGTGAGAAATTATATACACATAGACTTGATTTCCCAATCTATGTGCATTCCAGAGAAAAAAAATAAATAAATGGAAAGGCAGCAGGGCCTTTGTACTCAGTGACAAGTCCAGCCAGCTACTGTGTTTTTCAGAGTTGGCTCCAATTTATGTCCCTGCTTTCTGACCTCCCTACTGACTTATGCAAATGGGGGTTCTACAATGATTCTTTGCATGTGGCCTTGCAACCCCCAAATTTTTCTATAGGCCACACCTGCCATGTAGATTATTTTCAAAAGGGAAAGGCTTTTGCCTAAAAATTCCTGATAGATATTTCATATATTCTCTGTTAGAATATGGAGCTTTCTCTATCAACACAGCGTATTTTTATAAGTATCAATTAAAAACATAAGAACAGCCTTACTGGGTCAGACCAATGGTCCATCAAGCCCAGTATCCCATTCTCACGGTCCCAATCCAGGTCACTAGTACCTGGCCAAAACCCAAGGAGTAGCAATATTCTATGGTACCGATACAAGGCAAGTAGTGGCTTCTTCCATATCTTTCTCAATAGCAGACTTTTCCTCCAGGAACCTGTCCAAACCTTTCTTAAAACCAGCTTAGACCTTTTCGGGTGCCGCCTGACTTTTTGGTGGATTTGATATCTTTGGCTCTGTCCCACAATTATAGGCTTTTTGATGGCAAAATATTTCTGCAGAAAAGAGGCATAACTATGGGGGCATTGTTTGTCCCCTCTATAGCCAATTCAGGAGGGGGTAGAAGTATTATGCAAACAAGCAACTATCACATCATCATGTGATCAATGCACCGAAGCGGCCCATACTTCATGACCCTCAACATCTTTTGAATAATACAGCCCAAGATGATAAAGATGTTGTTACTTGCGTACTTATGAAATACAATACACATGCCCCTACAGTGGCAAAAGTGATTACGAAACATGAATTTGCTTAAATTGCATCCTGTGTTCCACAGAAATACTATTCTTTTTTCATTTGCCAGAAACTCTAATTTAATTGGTCAATTATGTCTTGCACGGTATGATCCCGAGAGGGTCTGAGGAGGAGAAATGGTATCTAGAAAACATATTAAATTACTAGCGTGTGTACTAGCGTGCTGGAGGTCTCAGAGTTTCAACATCCACAGACAAAGTGTTTTCTTTGAAACCAGTGACTTTCTTGTTCATCCACATGTGATATATATTTCATATGTTCTGAAAAAGTATGACGGGATATAAATAAAGCTATTATTATTATGTTATGTGGGTCAGACCTCCAGATGACTGAAAACTCGTTTAATTGAACACATGCCTCTGAAGAAATTAGAAAGTCATGGGATAGGAAGTACGTAATGTCCTATTATGGATTAAGAACTGGTTGATAGAAAACGTTTAAATGGTCAATAATCTTAATGGAGAAGGGTAAATAGTAGGGTTTCCCAGGAGTCTGTGCTGGCATTGCTGGGGGTTTTTTTCCCACATGGGAATAACTAGTGAAAGGGGATAGATTCCGTACGAACGTACGTAAGGAAGTTCTTCTTCACCCAGAGAGTTGTAGAAAACTGGAACGCTCTTCCGGAGTCTGTCGTAGGGGAAAACACCCTCCAGGGACTCAAGACAAAGTTGGACAAGTTCCTGCTCAACTAGAAAGTACGCAGGTGGGGCTGGGCTCATTTAGAGCACTGGTCTTTGACCTAGGAGCCGCCGTGTGAGCGGACTGCTGGGTATGATGGACTTCTGGTCTGACCCAGCAACAGCAATTCTTATGCTCTTTGTTCTTAATTAAATTTATTGATGGCACAAAGTTGTTAAAAACCACTCGAGGATTGCGAAAAATTGCAAGATGACTTTGTGAGACTGTGAGACTGGGCATCAAAGTGGCAAAGGACGTTTAATGTAAGCAAGTGGAAAGTGATGCATGTGGGAAAGAGGAACCTGAACTAACGCTATATGATACAGGGTTCCACGTTAGGAGTTACCACCCAAGAAAATTAGTATTTAAAACAATAGCCACCAATGAACCACAATTCATAGATCGGCTTTTAATACCTCACACTTCAAATCGCTTCCTCCGATCTGATTCACAAGGGTTGCTTGTGGTCCCTTCATTGAAAGTAATAGGAACTAGACGTCATGACATCTTTTCAGTCATGGCACCTCTTACCTGGAATACTCTTCCTTTATATATTAGAGAAATTAAGGATCTTAACTTATTTAAAACTAATTTAAAAACATTTCTTTTCAAAATCTCATTCAATCTCTAAAAATAACCATTTTCTCACTCTTTTTCTAATCTCTACGATCTAAAATCGGGTACTTCTCTATTAACTATCCCCAATCCAAGTGTTTTACCCTCCCTACTACAACCTCTCTTTCTCCCCTACGGGAAACAACAATTTGTAACTTTAACCTCCTTTTGTTTTTTCCTAATGTATCTTAGTTTGTCCGTATTGTCAGTCTATCGCAGCCCCTTTTTTAATGTAGTATTATATATTTTAATGTTATATGTTAAATCATTTTTAATGTAATTCGCTTAGATTATACTAAGCGAAACATCAAATTCAAATAAACTTGAAACTTGAATCAAGGTGTTATCGTTACGGATACGATGAAACTCTCTGCTCAGTGTGTAGCAGTGGCTAAGAAAGCAAGCAGAATGTTAGGAATTATCAGGAAAGGTATGGAAAACAAATATGAATTAGCTCCATTATATCTAGTTGATCTATTTCTTATAGCATCTTACAAGAATAGTAGAAAGTCACAAGCTCTGTTCATTTTTCCACCAGTTAAAAGGATGCAAAAGTAAGAAATATCTTGACCATACGATGGCCTATCAAGCAGCACATCATAAAGATTTTTGGCACTTAATATGTACATCTTCTTCTTATGAACAATTTAGATAACAACTGAAAACTTTTCTTTTCGCAAAATTTCTTATGAACAATCCAGAAAACAACTGAAAACTTTCCTTTTCCCCAAATTTCTGATCTAATATTTCTCATTGTATCTTCTTGATAAAGTTTTTGTAGATTGCATAGGACTTTTTTTGTTTATGCGGTCTAGAAATCCGGTGTTACGTTATGTAAAATTCTGAGTGATATGGAAAGAGTAGATGTGAATCGCTTGTTTATTCTTTCCAAAAATACTAGGACTAGGGGGCATGTGATGAAGCTACCAAGTACTAAGCTACTTCTGGCCTTGGTTGGCCACTGTTGGAAACAAGAGACTGGGCTTGATGGACCTTTGGTCTGTCTCAGTTCTTATGTGAGCCAAGTATAGACAATCAAGCCATTGTGACATCACTGCTGAGATTGGCTCTTAGGCATTGGTGGAATGAGGCATTATGACATCACAAGCTCAGCTCTGGAATGTTGCTACTCTTTGGGTTTCTGCCAGGTACTTGGGACCTGGGTTGGCCACTGTTGGAAACAGGAGACTGGGCTTGATGGACCTTCGGTGTGTCCCAGTATGGCAATTTCTATGTTCTTATGTGAGCCAAGTATAGAACAGTTAAACCACTGTGACATCACCGATGAGTTTGTCTCTTAGGTATTGGTGGAATGAGGCATTATGACATCACAAGCTCAGCTCTGGAATGTTGCTACTCTTTGGGTTTCTGCCAGGTACTTGGGATCTGGGTTGGCCACTGTTGGAAACAGGAGACAGGGCTTGATGGACCTTCGTTCTGTCCAAGTATGGTGATTCTTATGTTCTTAAATGTCCATGAGACGAAATGTCTGTCAGTGAATCATCTATTGGCCAAATGTCTGGGAACCCTCTTCCCCATGAAATTTTCAGTTCATAGGTTACCATATTCAACAAGAATATAAGAATATCCTTACTGGGTTAAACCAATGATCCATCTAGTCCAGTATCTTGTTTCTACAGTGATCAATCAAGGGTCCCACGACAACAAGAGGCATCCGTGGAAAATCAGGGGCGGGAAACTAGAGGTGACACCAGGAAATTCTTTTTCACTGAAAGGGTGGTTGATCGCTGGAATAGTCTTCCACTGCAGGTGATTGAGGCCAGCAGCGTGCCTGATTTTAAGGCCCAATGGGATCGGCACATGGGATCTATTCACAGGGCAAAGGTAGGGGAGGGACATTAGGGTGGGCAGACTAGATGGGCCGTGGCCCTTATCTGCCGTCTATTTCTATGTTTCTATGTTTCTAATCCAGGTCACAAGTACCTGGCAAAATCCCCAAATATAAAACAGATTTTATGCTGCTTATCCTAGGAATAAGTAGTGGATTTCCCCCAAGTCCATCTTGCTAATGGTTTATAGACTTTTCTTTTAGGAAGTTATCCAAATCTTTTTTTTTAACCCTGCAAAGCTAACTGAAGGGAAAAGTTGGATTTCACAAAATGTACTTCCATACAGCTTAGAACTTAGTAATGTACCAACTTACTAGTTATTGGAAAAAGAGCAGCCAAGGCCACAGCACATCACAGTTAACACCCTCAAGGGGGTGTTACATTTAGACACAGTAAAAATACCCCTGCCACTAGAAAATTAGAAGGAGGGGGATAAATACAGAGCCACAAGAGTGCTGGTGGAATCTGAACCCTGGCGTGCCATGGGTCTCACTCATTCTGCTGGTCTAACCGCAAGGCTATGCTTTGCTTAATAAATTACTATTTAACTGGATAAACCACAAACTGTTCACATAAATGTGCGCATTTGTAGCTCTCTTAATGCCATAATCATCTCACGAAGCAAAAGGAAAGCCCAGCAATATTTAGAAAGATTCTGCAAATAGGGTAGCGAACAATCCTCCCCTTTCTCATACTGCCAGCTGTATTTAATGCTAAAAAGGAAAACAACTCTGAGGCTGATTTAAGAATTGGCTGGTATAGCCTTCCTCCTTCTCCTCTCCCTCCCTCCCTCCCCAACACACACATCTATTGCAATCATAAAGTTGCATTTTTGGAAACCACTCAAGAGTTCTTCCTATTGGTTTAGCGGTAACTGGCTTGCAAGAAGCAAAGCCCAGTACATAAGATTTTCTGGGGACAGTGTAAGCAGATTCAGAGGAAACAGCTGGGAGCAAACTTAGGCAAGTGTCTTCCTATGGTATAAGGCAGATACAATTCTACGATACTTATAGCATAATGATTTATCAAACAGATTTTTTTTCTTTGTTGTGGAATATGAAACGCCTGGTATTTCTCTCGTTTTCTGCAAGTGTTCTGATTTTTAAAGTTTGAAGCTTCAGAGGAAATCCATAAGCACCGAGTCAAGAGAATCGCTTTCGACTGAAAACAAAATAACTTATTTCAGTGACGGAAAACTACTACGAGGAGCAATCGTAGACATCTAGGAGCACCTCCAAAACATTTCAATGCCATTTCTTTCCCAGGGGACGGAAAAATAAAACAGGTGAAATCTACTTCATGAAAATAGATTCCGTTTACACTTCTATGAGAGAGATTCTTCAGTAGATTTTCAAATTGAATTTTAGCTGTGTAAATTCTTGAAGCTTTCTTTCAGAAGCACAACATGGGAAGGATGGGTGATATATACTGTAGAGTACCATGTATGTACCTTCTATACATGACAATAACTAGGACCTGTATGACAAACTTCAGTATAGTATTATACAGGAAAGGAAGGGTATTATACTTTCAACTGCTGTGTACTATATACTTATGTATAATATGGGGGCAAAAAACCACATGACATATACTTAGGTATAGTATTATATGGGGAGGGGTGGGTGATGGCAGATAGTGTGTTGTCTCTAATTAATTTGACATATACTTTGATATAGCATTGTATAGGAAGGGATGAGTGATATACTATATACCAGGGCCACAGTTTGGATAAGTAGATTCTTGGAGGGCCTCAGAAAAAAATAGTTCATGTCTTATTAAAGAAATGACAATTTTGCATGAGGTAAAACTCTTTATAGTTTATAAATCTTTCCTTTTGGCTAAGTCTTAATAATAATATTGTCATTTATAGCTATAGAGACATATGATCGAGAAACGGTTTTATTTGACTTTTGTGATTATGAGAAACATACCGAGGGCCTCAAAATAGGACCTGGCAGGCTGCATGTGGCCCTCAGGCCGTGAATTTTAGACCCCTGCTATATACTATGCTGTAGTCTCTAGTACATAAATCATCCTTCCCAGTACAATACTGAACTGCATGTTATATATTATTCATACCACAATAATTACTCTTCAGAAATTTGTCGAATTAGTCTATCACATATATTAAGTTTATCAAGTTTTATTTAAAATTTGATATACCGCTTTAAATAAATTGTCTAAGTGGTATACAGTATTAAGACTAGTAAAATTCAGGAGAAGACATTAGGTAACAAGATTTTACTGACTTACAAGATACAAATTGTATTGGGGGGGAAGTACAATTTGTAATAGGAAAGAAAGAATGTAAAAGGTCAACACATTGGGAAGGGGAGATGCTCTTCCTTCTAGATGCGATCTAGTGTCTACTTGTTAGATGCATCTTTAAAGAGGAAGGTCTAAGTTATTTCTGAATTTGTCCAATGAGATTTCTTCTCGAAGGTGAGAGGGCAGGGAATTCCATATTGTTGGTGCGGTAACCGAAAAGATGTTCTTTCTGGTGGTGTCATAGAATACATGCCGCGGGGAAGGGACCACCAGAAGATTCTGGTTGCTAGATCTTTAGTGTTCTAGTTGGGCAGTGTGGGATAAGAAGTCTATCTATGAATTCCGGGGTATGTGTTAACTTTGTTTTGAAGATAAGTAATGAGGGTTTATATATGATTCGATGATTGATTGGGAGCCAGTGTGATTTTATAAGCAAGGGGGGTGGGGGGTGACATGATCAAATTTTTTTGCGTTATATATTAGTTATAACTGCTGTGTTTTGAATGATTTGAAGTCTTCTTATCTCTTTTTGAGAAATACCCTGATACAGGAAATTACAGTAGTCAATTTGGGATATTACCAAAGAGTGTAGTAAGATATTGAGAAAAGAGGGTTCTAGTAGGCTCACAAGCGATCTGATCATTCTTAGTTTGTAAAAACTTTTCCTGACCACTGTTGGAAGGATAATCCATCGTCCTGGATAATATTGTACTGAACTATATGCCATCCATGAAGATTAAGGAGGGGTCAGAATACTATATTAATAATAATAATAATAAAACCCTTACCGCACATGCCCAGTTGACACGCCGTGATTCCTGCCTCCGTGATCCGTAGCTCTGTGGCAGAGACATGGTACTACAGCGTGTATCGCGTGCAGCACATGCGCCGCGTACATGCGTGCGGCCCTGTGGCAGTTTGCACGCATGCGGCGCTTTCCTCAACTTCCTCCAGGCTGCTGGGACACCTCTTCGTCCATCTCCGATGCCAGCTGACTTCCTGCTGCTGCCGGGGCGCCTCTTCTTCTCACTCCCGGACCAGCAGTGGCAGCAGCCGTGGCCTCCTCAAGCAGCTGCAGAACATTTACTAGGCCGGCCCACTTCGATATTGTGAGTCGGGCCGGCCTAGCAAAAGGCCCGAGGCTGCACGGCCTAGCAGATGCTGGACAGGGGGAGCAGGGAAGGAAAAAAATTTACTTCAAGGCTACTGCTGCACAGGGGGAGCAGGAAGGTTGCTACTGGACAGGGGGGAGGTAAAAGGAAGGGAGAAGGGCTACTGCTAGACAGGGGGAGTAGGGAAGGGGTGCTGTTGGACAGGGGGGAGGTAAAAGGAAGGTAGAAGGGCTACTGCAGTATAGGGGGAGCAGGGAAGGGGTGCTGCGGGACAGTGGGGAGGTAAAAGGAAGGGAAAAGGGCTGCTGTCGGACAGGAGGATCAGGGAAGGGGTGGTAGTGGACAGCCGAGGAGAGAGAAAGACAGAAAGAAAGACAGAGACAGACACATCTATTCTAGTACCCGTTAATGTAATGGGCTTAAAGACTAGTGATATATATTTTGACATGGAATGGTACCAGGAGGGATGGGTGATAAATGGTATGGATCAGTGCTTCTCAATCCTGTCCTGGAGGCCCACCAGTCAGTCAGGTTTTCAGAATAGCCCTAATGAATATGCATGGAGCAGATTTGCATGCCTTTCACCTCCATTATATGCAAATCTCTCTCATGCGTATTCATTAGGGTTATCCCAAAAACTGACTGACTGGTGGGCCTCCAGGACAGGGTTCGGAAACACTGGTATATACTTATATGTACTACACTTTTTTATAGAGTAGTGATTAGGAAGGAGTCAGTGTTGTGTTACATATACTTCAATATAATAT
This sequence comes from Geotrypetes seraphini, assembly GCF_902459505.1. NCBI lineage: Eukaryota > Metazoa > Chordata > Amphibia > Gymnophiona > Dermophiidae > Geotrypetes > Geotrypetes seraphini. The sequence goes on from NC_047093.1 coordinate 127,336,342, forward strand.
TTTAAGGGGAGGGACAGGTGATATATTATTGGTTATATCCTTTTGCATAGGATAGTGTGGTTAGGGAGGAGTCACAATGCTGTGTGAAATATACTTAAGCATACTTTTGGTTGGAGCTATGCAACCTAAAGACCTGTTGCTTTTCAACCCAGTCCTCAGGGATCACCTGGCCAGTCGGGTTTTCAGGATACCCACAATGAATACATATGAGAGATATTTGCAAATGGAGGAAATGCATGCTAATATATTGAGCAAATTGAAGTTCGTGGCTATTCATTGTAGATATCCTGAAAACCCAACTGGTCAGGTGGTCTCTGAGGACTGGGTTGAAAACCAGTGCTTATAGACTATTGTGTACTGTAAATTTCCATATAGCACATTGCAATTAAATAAGGATTTGAATATTGTATAAAGCATACTTCTCTACAATAGTGATTCTCAACCAGTTTGCCAGGACACACTGGTGTGTCCCCAAGAGGTAGGAGATATGTCGCAAACTATTTGGTACGGTGACCCGTCAAACGTGTGCAGGACAAACAAGCTTTATTTTTCAGGACTCGTGTAGGGTTGTTATACTGTAGTTTATGTGTTTTGGGGTTGTTTTAATCTTTATACGAGTGGAAACAAACTAATTGGATGCTGTGTAGTCCTGGTAGTGACTTTAATTACATCCAGTTCCTGTTTGAGTTTGATGAGTTCCCTTGGCACATAGCACTCTGTCCCATGCCTCCATGTTTATAGAAAAATATAATTTCATAACACACTGCTCCAGTCTTCCTCAGCTTATAGTACACAGGACTACATTACATGACACTCTACTAGTGTTGTGGTGTTAAAATTGTAAGTTTTATGTTACACTGTACCTGCTGTGCACTACCTTGGGTGAATCTCTTCATAAAGATGGTGATAATAGGTCACAATACATAAATGCTGAGGCCTTCAAGCCCCTTCTCATACATCTTTTGTCACAAGTCCCATATAATTTTTGTCACCTTCTTCTGAACTGCCTCAAGAACAAGATATGGCCTCCAAAATTGAACAAAATACTCCAAATAGGGCCTCCCCAATGACTTCTGCTTAGGTAGTCAACACCTCCTTTTTTCTATTGGGATATGCCTCTCTCTATGCAGCCTAGTATCTTTCTGGCTACAGCCACTGCCTTGTCACATTGTTTTGCTATCTTAACTTTTAACTATCGTAATAAAAATTTTAAGTTACGCTGGTTCCAATCGTAATTATTTTAGCAAATTTTTGTATTATTCACCGTTATGATTTACGGCTATTGTAAACATAATGTAAAAAAGTCATACGTCTGTAAATTCAAATATTTTGTGTTCCTGGCTCTTTATTAGTCCATACAGACTGTTTATCCACTGTCTATGTCATTTTTGGAATGTCCCGTCATCCGGGACACACAATAGGAAAAGGTTAAGGTCCTCTGACACTGCCACTCAAGGTTTCTCTCCTGATCTGTGCTTATCAGCCTCTCACTCCCTAACAAATATGGAATTTTGGGTTTCTATACATAATCTAACATCATTCTTCTAGACCGCGTAACCATAGTTTCAATGCAATTTACATATTATATAAGAAATAACAAAAGAAACATAATAGAACTAATTATCAAGATATTTTGAAAAGAGAAAAGTTTTCAACTGAGTTCTAAAATGTTTAGAAGAACAGGCCATAAGCAATAACAGTCGAAATTATTTATTGTATGAAGCTGCCTGACATGCTAATGTACGATCAAGAAATTTTTTGCTTTTACAACCCTGAACAGATGGAAAAATGAACAGGGCATGTTATCTTTTACTATACTTATGAGATTCCATAAGAAATCTATTAGCCACATAAAGTGGAACAGTACCATACATAACTTTTATAACAAAAAGTGCATCGTTCTATATACTTCTTAAATTTTAACAGCCAGACTATTCTAATTTTCTAGATCACATCTCATATTCTCCACTCCATCCGGGATGTCTATTCTGCTGAAAATCTTTGCATCATCTGCAAAAAGCAGAAATTCCCTTCTAATCTTTTAGCAATGTCACTCGGAAATATGTTGAATAGAACTGGTCATAGTACCAATTCTTGGGGCACTCTGCTATTCACCTTTTATAATGCCAAATTTGTTAGACAGTCAGCACTTCACGGTATACAAAGAGACACATATTAGATAAGGCTAATTATGCTACTTTATTGGTTACATAAATTGTAAAGCAGTGATATACAAAGCACAGATAATTCAGAATGACCTCACCATGATTGATTATAACAACGCCGATTTCCTCACAACCGGGAATCTCCTTTTTAGGCAGTTGATAGAACCGGGTCAATCGTGGGACAATTTCTTTACAGTGCGCTGATCGATTCTAAAGAGAAAGCCCCAGGATGGCCTCTTATATACTATTTTATCCTGTCTCATACTCTGTTAGTTTCTGCAATAAACAACAGATGTTTCTTCCCAGCTGGAATGTTGCCCATTGTTTGACCTCCTCTCTTATCACTACCATGAGATTCACATTTCTTTCACACATACAGGCCAAATCCCAGCTTCTGGAAATGGCTGCACACCTTTCTTTCCTCCAAGTGAATTTCATTCACTGCCACCCTCTGACATCTATCAGCCAACCAGTTTCTAATCTAGTTTACCACTATGGGTCTTAACTTCAACTTGCTCAATTTGTTCACAAGCCTCCTAAAAGGAACCGTGTCAAAGGTTTTGCTGAAGTCCAAATAGACCACATCCAATGCATGTCCTTCATCCAGTTTTCTGGTTGCCCAGTCAAAGAAATAAATCAAATTTGTTGGACACAATTTTCCTTTGGTAAAACTATGCTGCCTCAGATATTGTAAGCCATTGGATTCTAGGAATTATATTATCCTTTCCTTCAGCAGCGTTTCCTTAATTTTTTCTACTGCCAAAATGAGGCTTACTTGCCTGTAGTTTCCCAATTCTTGTCTGTCACCATTTTTATGGAGAGGAACCACATTTGCCCTCCAATCCCATGAAACTTTCTCTTTTTCCAAGGATCTATTATACAATCTTTCTTCAAGAGGGCCTAAAACCTTTTTTGAGCTCCTTCAGTAGCTTTGGATATATATCTCATCTGGCTTTGTCCACTTTCAGTTTTTTCTAGTGGTTCATAAACACTTTCTTTCATGAATGGTGCAATATCTACTCCACTCCCATATATGTCTTTGTCAGCCAACAGAGGTCCTTCTCTAAGATAGAAGTATTTGTTTAGTATGTCCACCTTTTCCTCATCACACACCATATATCAATTCTGAAAAAAGTCTTATCACCTCTCTATAGGTCTCTAGCCATTTTTCTTCTGTTCTCACTTTAGCCAGCCATATTTCTCTCTTTACTTCTTTGAGTTATATACGGTATTCTTTTCTATATTCTTCTGTACTTCATTAATGTTGCCTAGTTTGCCTTTAGACGCTTGTTTGGTAAACCATATATATTTCATTTTCCTCTTACTTTTGTTTGCTTTCTTTTACAAAAGATCCATTGCTACTTTCAGTTTGGACCACTGACTTTCCACTTCTCTTATATTTTCCCATCCTGCTAGGGCACATGTATTCATTTTTTTCTTGCAAGCGAAGCAGTTGATTTGAGGTGTTTGGAGGCCTTCTAAGCCAGTACCGTGTTGTGGAAGAGTTTGTTGACCATTACTAGGCCTTTGAATATACATCATTTGTTGATCAGCAGCCAATGGGCAGTGCGCAATGCCAGGGTGATTGGGACTTGTATGTGGAGATTTTTCAGGAATTGGATGGTGGCATTTTGTACTTGTTATAGTTGAAGGAAATTTTTTTGCAGAGAGCCCAATTAGGAGCGCATTGCAGTAGTCCATAAGGAAGAGGATGAAGGCATAGAATAGCTGAGAGAAGTCCGGTTCTGAGAAGCATTGTCTGATTTTACATAGTTGTCAGAGGTAGTAGAACAAGGCAGATTCTACTTGTGAGATATGGTTAGAGAGCGAAAGTTTGCCATCCAGGGTCACCCCTAGGCTGCGTACTTTGTCTTTGGCCATCAGGGTGACCGATTCCCAAGAGATCAACGGGCAGGTGAGTTCAGAGTTACTCTCCATATAGCAGTTGAACCAGCGATATGAAAGCACTAATAAATGTTGATTTTGCACCCTCAAAGAACCCCTAATTAGCCAGAAATAACATTTACAATTTATAAACACTTACAAATAGATGTATGGATTTTGTAATTCAATATTGACAGGAATATACAGTATAATGCTGATTTACATCATGTTATCTTCCTTCCTTCCTTCCTATGTATGGTTCATGCAACAGACATGTGCAGCCAAGCTATGCTTCAAGGCATAAAACAAGACTATATCATCTTATAAAATTGGTCTTCTCCATACAGAACAGATTCTGCTGAACATCACCAACCTTGGCGATGAAGACCATGACAAAAAGGATTGCAGTGATTGGAGCTGGGTCAAGTGGATTGACTGCCATTAAATGCTGCTTGGATGAGGGACTTGAACCCACCTGCTTCGAGAGATCAGATGATATTGGAGGTCTATGGAGGTTTAACGTAAGGGAAACATTCTGCAGGTGTATTTTCTGTGGGATCATTAACACTCAGCATTAAGTCAGGAAATTTTAATTCTGCCAATATTTTTTCCTTTAATTAAAATTATATAACATAACATAATAACAGATTTCTATACCGCATAACCCTTAGTTCAATATGGTTTACAAAAGATTACGCTATGAGAAAATACAGATATAATATAATACACAGAGAATTAGCCAGCCAAAAATTTAGAAAAAAGAAACGTTTTCAAAAGTTTTCTATAATGTTTATAGGATGTTGATCTGGTCAATAATGGGCGAAATTCTTTGTCGAATTGAGCTGTTTGATAGGAAAGACAATGCCCATGATGTTTCGTACTTTTACAGCCCTTAGCAGAAGGGAACGTAAATAGGGCATGAGATTTTCTACTGTTCCCATGAGTCATAATAACAAATATATCAACAAGATAGAGAGGGGCAACACCAACGGCGACTTTATAATATAAACATCCCAACTTAAAAATTACCCGGGCCTCAACTGGGAGCCAGGGCAGCTCACAGTAATAAGGAGTTGCATGGTCGCACTTCCTCAGGCCATAAATCATTCTAACTGCTGTGTTTTGAACCAAAGTCAGCCTTGTACTAGTTCAGAATACTCAGTATATCATTTTCAAGCAAGTGAGGAAAGCGGGCACAGCATGGCAAATGGAATTCTTTCCATCTCCCCATCTGTGTGTAACGTCATGGGTTCATGAGAGGAAGAGCTGAGTTGGTGTGTACGTGTATGTGTGTTTGTATGACTACTGTTCCAATTCTGCATCAAGTGAGTTAAACCACTTCAGCATTCACCAGGAGAAGATTCAGACTCTTAGGGGCACTGTTCACTCTAGCTGGGCAAAAGTCCTCCGGTCGGTCGCATTACTGCCAGTATGTGTGTGTGTGTGTGTGGGGAGGGGGGGTAATGCTTCAATATTGTGTTTTCAATTGCTGTGAAAAGGCAGGTTCCTTGTAGTCCTGCAGAGCTTGTCTGGCCCTCACTTAAATACTGAGCCTGGATAGTTTAATTTGAAGAAATTTTGCTTATTGGAGAATACCTTGTGACTTTTCTTTGTCATTTGATGCAGGAAAATCCTGAAGATGGTAGAGCCAGCATCTATAAATCTGTCATCATTAACACATCAAAGGAGATGATGTGTTACAGTGACTATCCCATTCCTGATGACTTCCCGAATTATATGCACAATTCCAAAATAATTAACTATTTCCGGATGTATGCAAAGAATTTTGATCTTCTGAAATACATACAGTTTAAGGTAAGGTGTTATCAGCATTACTATCTGACTTGATTTTTAATATACTTTCCTTTGTATTTATTAAATTTTTATGTATTTTATGGATTCATATTTCACTCGATATACTCATGAATATCAGGTAAACCATCTGATTAACTGCAAATGGGTCTGTATGACCTACACAAGACCTATATACCAGCCTTTCTCATTGAAGACAGGGGACTCCTATCCAACAAATATTTTATAAAATATTTCCTTGTATACCCATCTAGGCCTGAGACCTTCCCACTAGTACAAATTTTAACTGCATATTCTATTCCATTCACGGAAACTGGCTCCTCCAGTCTAGCTCATACTTCCTCAAAGTTCTCAGGGAACTGTACAAAATCCAAAAAACTTTCTTTTTTCAGAAACCCCATGTTCCTCTTGTTGTTATAGCTCCCTATAAAACTCCAGATGCTGTAATTGGATATATATCTATAACGAGATATAAAAATACTCATCCAAAATACTCACATTCTTTTATACAATTCAGTTGCTCCCATGTCTCAGTCTCTGCAGTATATAGTCCATGGAACCAGTGTTCCCTTGGCCCCAAGGCTGCCCTGCTTTTATTTTATTTCTGATTATGTGATTCCCCCCAAAAACCCTACCAATCACATGTTATGCACCCATCCAGGAAGTTCTCTCCTGACTTCCTAAAACCACATAAATTCCACTGACCAGCTCCTAAACCAGGGCTAGTGGGAAAGGGGGGGGGGGGAGAAACCATCCACCCAATATGATTTGATGATCCTATTCCTTCCACAGTTCCCTCTATCATGCATTCTAAGAATATTAAGGTTCATATGGAAATGATAAATATGTGTTTTTTGATCCAGCCCAGGTGGAAGATTTTATTAAAGATAAACCTTTGTTGAAAGTTTAATTCCTTATATTTAGTTCATTTTTGGAGGATGATGTATAATACATATAATAGCCATTTGCCTGTTCCTAGATGGTAGACAGAAAGATTTGCTTTGATGTTTTATTTGTACTGGCGATCAGCTTTAATGTGGACTAGGATACGGTTGAATTAGTTTCCTCATATATTATGTTTAATTCCTGTTTGGGAATTTACATTTTGTATTTTTTTTTTGTGTTCATTCATGTATGTTTTGTTACAAAGATATTGTAATGAATAATCCAATAAATAAAGAATATTAAGGCTTTGAGCTAGCTTAAGGGTTCCAATCTCCTCTAACAACCAAGGCAGCCTTTTACATCCCCCAGCTCACTTTGCCCTCATGGCTAAAGGGGCACTGGCTTCTTGACACCTTTCACCTCAAAGCTACGCATTCATCCTCTAGAGACATTCACACATATGGTCACCACTACTTTCACAGACTCTAGGGCCACCTATTATAAGTTAGTATACTTTGCTGTCCTCTCAAATGGTGTTTTACTCACTCATGCATTCTTCAGACACATGTTCCTCTGCTTCTGAGTTCCAATCCATTTCACTTTCAGTCTCCATTTTGTCATGGAAATTGTCCTCTACCTCCATAGATGTAATTTCGCCAGAGAACCCTTCCTCCCCTTCTGAACCTAAAGACTCTTGCCTTCTTTGGTCAGGTTCTAAATAAATCTATGCTGGCTGCTGGTTTTTGCCTGGGAGCAGTGCTTCTGTCAGCTTTGTTGGGCCCTTGAACAAAGCTCCTGCGAGGCATAGGGATTGGAACTAGGCTTCCTGCATAGCATTCTCTGCCTTCTTGGAAGCTTGCTCCCTTCAGAGTTCCTTATTGCCTCCTCGTGTCTCCAGCTGTGCTTAATTTATCCCTCTGAGGTTTCTGCTTTGCCCTGTCTCCCTGGGCAACCACCGGCTGTGCTCAAAGCCTGCCATTTCTCTTTGAGCCACCCCATTCTTTAACCCTTTCTGTGTCAGTTAGTCTGACTAGTGGATTAACATGAGAGTCTGCAGTCTGTTTATAAAAGGAATGGTAGGGGATGTTAACAGGAATCCTACCCTTACTGCAGTATCCCTTCTTATCTGCACTCCCTGTTTTTCCTTTGGACTAGTGACAGACTTAGTGGGCTTGTTCCTTTCCGTAGGAACCGGAGCAGATTTCATATCTACTGGGCTTGAAACAGGGCAAGCACCAGTGGCAGGGTCTTCCCTGTCACGCTACATATAGAGTTAGGATGCTTTAGTTTAAAGTGATGAATTACTGCTGGAGGTTGAAGTGGTGTATGGACAAGTCGTTTAACCCTCCATTGTCCAGGTACAAAATAAGTACCTGTAGATAGCATGTAAACTGCTTTGATTGTAACCACAGAAAGGCAGTATATCAAGTCCCGTTCCCTTTCCCCTATTTGCAGTATGCAATGATTCAAACCAGGTGGGTCAAGGCAGGAAATAATGGACAGGTTTAGTTACAGCCAAGTCAGTACATAGACCTTCCAAGATGTATGCACCAATAAATTGGATAATGAGCTCTGAACTATCAATAACTGGGTGCTCACAACCAATTATAGATGTTAATTGGCACTCATTAAAATTTGCACTTGCATCTGGATGATGCTATTCTATAAGGCATGGCGCCTAACTCCCATGGTGTATATCTCAAAAGGGGAGGTGACCAAGGGCATGTCAGGGGATTCCAACAAATTGCATACAGAATTACAGAATTCTGCCTATTCGTGCCTAACATGGGTACTATCATTTACACTAGATTTTAGCAGGCTTAAATCTGGCACCCGAAGGTTAGGCATGAAATTTGTAGCTATTTTAACAGTACACATTATAGGTTCATTCAACTTCCATATCTGAACAGATACTTTAGGGTGACAAAGTCCTGAATCACTGTAATTCGGTCTTATGAATTTTCTCATGACTTCTAGACCACCGTGTGTAGCATCAAAAAGCGTCCAGACTTCTCCAGCAGCGGTCAATGGGATGTCACCACAGGAAAGGATGGAAAGCAGGAGTCGGCCATCTTTGATGGCATTCTAGTTTGCAGTGGTCATCACACCTTTCCTAATTTACCACTGCACTGTTTTCCAGGTAAATCAACAAAACACACTCCAAGATATGCTGCCACAAACTGAACTCAACACAATAATAAATTATTATTCCAGGTAAATCAAGCAAGAAGCATTCAGCAGTTTGTATGTGACATTGGGAGTCTATGGGGCTCATTTTTCAAAAACGAAAGATGTCAAATAAAACCCTGAATAAACTGGCACTTGGACATTTTAATTGCCCAAACATCCACGTGCCAATTTTCGAAACAGACTTCCTAGACATTATGCTAAGCTTTTTGATCTCAGTGCGCCCATATTTCAAGGGGGCATGTTGGAGGTATGTTATGGATGAGATTTGGGCATGCTTAGTGCTTGGACGTCTTGTGGCGATAGTCAAACATTTCCCAAGACATCCATGACACCATTTAGACATCCTGAGCTATACCTGTTTTAAAAGTGCCACAATGATACCCAAACTGACCAGATGACTACTGGAGGGATTAAGTCATGGCCCCTCCATACTCCCCAGGTGGTCAATGACTGCATCCCACCCCCCAAAGTTGTGAAGGAAACAATACATACCTGTCTCTATAACAGCAGCACGTGGTATGGGTAATTCTAGTAGCCTGGTGAGGAATGTAGTGAACCATAGAGAGGGGGATCTAGGCCCATATCCCACTCTACCCACTACATTTATTGTGGAAATTGTGAGCCCATTAAGAACCACTAAAACCTACTTATACTGCCATATAGGTGACACCTGCAGCCATAAAGGCTAATGGGTGGTAGACACATTGGTATAGTAAATATTAGGAGAGTTTTGAGGGTGAGATGTACACCTAGCACCCTTTATTTGAAGTTCACAGTGGTTTCTCCTAAGGTGCCCTACTGCCTTGCTGGTATGTCTGTGTGGTCAGTGTAGTATAAACTCACTATGGGGACACACCTGATTCTATACCACAACTTTTTAAATTCTCTAACTGAGTGAGTAGTGGTGCTGGCTGGTTGGTAGGGGGCACTGTAATGCGGTAATGGAATGGATAGTGTGCAAGACATGTTTGTGGAATATGTTGTAGATTTTTCTACATATGATGCCTCCTTTTCATATGGTTCTGGGTAAATCTAGTTAGATGCATGTATATGTTTTAGTTAAGGCCATGCCCAATAGAAACTTATGAAAAGTTGATACACAAATATAAACAAATCTGAATATGGATTGCAGCCAAGGCCAGAAAAACACTACAGATAAGGAAAAGCATAATAATATTCTCTTTATGTATTTTGCTATTAAGCCAGATCATAGAGGAAATCTGGTATTAGAGATACAACACACTTCTAGAGGTATTAATGACTCCATTTTGTATTAATCTTCCTCCATTTTGGTTTCTGTCCTTCTATGTGCTTGTTCTTTGTTAAAGGATTCGTGCCAAAAGATCCTCATTGCCTAATTGATAGCAGATGTTCTTGAGCTCGTTAGTTTGGAGCATATTTGATTTCACATTCCAATGCTGGGTATAGAAGAAAGGGTATATGTTTTAAAGAATTATGGAATAGGACTGAGATAGGAATGAAATATGAGTGTTGCTTGTGTATGGATGATGGATCCCATGAGTGATTATGAATGTATATTAAACATAGAAATTGGTTTGAAAACAGTATTTTATATATTTTAAACCTGAAGAAATCCTGAGAAGTAACACACCTGCAGTTTGACCTATTTGACCTTTCAGCTAGCCTACCATAGAAACTTGTGAAGGGAGGGCTGTTCAGCCCACATAGCAATTTCCAGTAAGGGAGGTTATTTGGGTTTTGTATGTGTCAGTGAAACTTGAAACTGTCAGTTTTTCCAAGGCAAGTTTTTGCCTGACACAGAAAGCTGTTTTGGATTCAAAGTTTCTGGAGGTATAGTATAATGGCAACCATGTTAAAAGAAATTTCTTTGTTTAAACCTAAGGATGGCCTCTGTTGGCTGATTGGTTGACAGGTGTGATGTCATACTAGGCATTGCAAAAGTATATAAGTGAACCTGGTGGCAGGGGTTTCTCGGAGATCATATTGGCCAGGAAAGATGTGCTTTGACATGCCTGACTTTCTATGATTTTCTTGCACAAATTATCTAATGAAAGATGATAATGATAATAAAGCTAATAAAAAAATAACCGATTGGAAAAGATTTGTGCAATTGTCATTATTCCTGGGCAACTAAGGGCAGGGTTTGGTAAGTTACCCTGTTCACTGAGACAGCTTTTAATTTAAGGCAAAACCATGCTTTTTGTTATCCTGAAATTAAAAATATAAAATATAGCAGAATTTATCATTCAACCTGGGCTTATCAAGCAGCTAAACTATGGAAAACTCTGCCTATTTAGATTATACAGCAAATTAACTTTAAGAGTTTTTAAAAAAGATCTGAAGACCTATCTTTTTGAAGAATTTGTACTTAAAGAAGTTATAATTGTAGGATAACCAATTCATAATTTTTGTATTAACCTGTTTGTTTTATGTAAACCGCTGTAAACTTCCTTGAGGTATTCGTGGTATATAAATAAAGATTGTATTGTATTGTATAAATGGTGAATGTAAACCACTTTGAATAGCAGCAGTACATAAGAAATATAAGTAAAGGCCCCCTTTTACAAAGGAGATTATTGCAGCAGGCCGTGGTAATTGCTCAGACAGCCAATGAGCATTGGAGCATTTGCAAGTAGCAGCCGCTGCCACGCCTTTGTAAAAGGGTAGGAAAATAAATAAAAACACAATAAATATGGTTATTTGGGGTCCCATTCCTTTAAACTAGCTGAATTGCCGCATTTTATCCTTTGGAATAAATGCCACAGGCCCCATAATGCATTGGGCTATTGTTGGAAATTCAGAACTGGACTCTCTCATGGAACGGCGCATCTTAGCAGCTTTTCTATACCAGATCACCTAAAGTTAGGGACCGATTTCATGTGTAGGTTATGGAATAGTAGCACATACATGCATGACTGTTGCAGTTGTATGTGCAAGTGTGAACCATACTCTCAATGGTATTCTATAACATATTATGCGAGGACGCACAACATATAATATGTTCATATAATGATTCAAAATGTTGTGTGATTGTGGAACCGAGGTACCCCCTCTTTAAACCCAGCATGCACCCCAAAAGAGGGAGAAAAAGCTTCAGACTAATGTAGTAACCACACAGAAAAAGCAGTATATCAGGTCCCATCCATTATAAGACCAGTGTTATTCCAGTTGATCTTTGGTTATTCCTATTCTTTCTTGAATTCCAAGCTTTTGTCTCCATTATCTCTAGTTGAAGGCTGTTACAAGCATTCACCACCGTGTCCATTAAGCCTGTAGTGAGTTTAGATCAGTGGTCTCAAACTCAAACCCTTTGCAGGGCCTCATTTTGGATTTGTAGGTACTTGGAAGGCCTCGGAAAAAATAGTTAATGTCTTATTAAAGAAATGACAATTTTTTATTTATTTTTATTTATTTTTTATTTATTTATTTTTATTTATTTATTTATTTTTATTTTTATTTTATTTTTATTTTATTTTATTTATTTTTATTTTATTTTATTTATTTTTATTTTATTTTATTTTATTTTTATTTATTTTTATTTATTTATTTTTATTTATTTTTTATTTATTTTTGGTTAAGTCTTAATAATAATATTGTCATTTATAGCTAAAGAGACATATGATCAAGAAACTGTTTTATTTTACTTTTGTGATTATGATAAACATACTGAGGGCCTCAAAATAGTACCTGGTGAGCCGCGAGTTTGACACCACTGGTTTAGATGCACAGTTTTTGTAAGGATATTTTTTTCATAAGAACATAAGAATTGCCGCTGCTGGGTCAGACCAGTGGTCCATTGTGCCCAGCAGTTCGCTCACGCGGCGGCCCTCTAGTCAATGACCAGCGCCCTAACTGAGACTAGCCCTACCTGAGTAAGTTCCGGTTCAGCAAGAACTTGTCTAACTTTGTCTTGAATCCCTGGAGGGTGTTGTCCCCTATGACAGACTCCGGAAGAGCGTTCCAGTTTTCTACCCCTCTCTTTAGGAAGTATCCAAAAACAAAGTCCCTGTAGGAAAAAGCGATACACTGCTTCAAAAAATTGGTTCAATAAAATGACTTGCAGGGATTTATTTTTTTTTTGCACTTTTCTCTTAATCGTGTTTGATCCATAAATCATGGCTATAAAACAGCTAACGTAAAAGCATTCAGAATTAGTAGGAGTATCTTTTAAACATATCACATTCTTCTCTCTTCATAGGAATAGAAAAGTTCAAAGGTCGGTATTTCCACAGCCGGGACTATAAGTTTCCATATGAATTTGTGGACAAACGGATCATTGTGATTGGCATTGGAAACTCTGGAGGGGATTTGGCAGTGGAACTCAGTGCTTTCGCTAAGCAGGTACGCTGATGAAAGACAGCTGTACAAGGAATATATTACTAATTAACTTCTTATGCTTTATTGTACTGAGGAGATAACAAAGCAGCGAGAATCGACAATAAATCTAAATCTGAGAGGAAAAAAATGCCAATTGTCAAATGAAAGAAAATAAATTGAAGGCGAGGGTAAGAAAAGTAATAGTCCCAGTAATATATTACTAATAATATATTACTTTTAAAAGTATGAGTTACCACTGTTGAGTAAGTTACTTTCCAAATGTAATATAAAACAGTCACTAGTTTCGTTAAGAAATGGGAATATGTCTAGTCTAGAAAGGTTCTTGTGAAAAAATAATGTATTACCTGTAAAAGTAATATATTACTAACCCCCCTCGTCTACGAATCTGCGCTAGCGTTTTTTAGTGCAGAGAACACGCTGAATGGCCCGCGCTGCTCCCGACGCTCATCGAGTTCCTATGAGCGTTGGGAGCAGTGCGGGCCATTCAGGGCGGCTCTCTGCACTAAAAACCGCTAGTGCGGTTTCGTAGAAGAGGGGGTAAGTATTTACCCAACTCTGTGAGAAACCATGTACACGAATTACATTGGGACAAGCAACAAGGCTGCTTGTCATCTGTGGTGCTGTACTCCAGCATCTGAGAATTTAGAAAAACAGACAGTGACGTTTTGGTGATCTATCTCAATACGATAGTGTGTAAATACAATACACTCATAAAGTATATATAAATGCGTGGAGAGGCATAATCAAAAGAAATGTCTAAGTCCGTTTGGGCCTAACTCACAAGTCGTCCAAAGTCGGACATGGGAAAAGGTCCATTTCAAAAAAAATATGTCCAGCATTTTTTTTTTTTTTCCGAAAATCATCCAGCTGTACATCTAGCCATTTGATCTTCCAGACTGCTAAGTCGTCCATCTTTATACCCCATTTTCGACCAAAAATTCGTCCAACTCAATAACGCTTAGAAAAAGACCTTTCGGACGTGGGAGGGGTTAGCAAAGTGATGGACTGGACATCCAGACATGGCAATAGAGTAATGGGGCACCTTACAGGGCACTGCCGTGAACTTCACAAAAAGGGTGCCACATAAACATTTCACAACAGCTCCCTTATAGGTCATGGTGAGCCCCCCCAAACACCCCCCAGAATCTACTAGACCTAAATATCTACCACCCCAATAGCCCTTATGGCTGCAGGAGCCACTTATATGGCAGTACAAAAGGATTTTGGGGGTTTTTGGGGGGTGCACATGTTTCTCCATGAATGCAGTGATTAGAGTAGCTTATGGGCCTGGGTCCTCCTCTCCATGGTTCACTAACCCACCTCTAAGACCACTTAAGCCACCTCTGTGCAGCTCTATTAGGCTTTCTTAAGCCATGTTGCCAGATGCTGATGTTCTGGAGGCAGATATGTACAGTTGCTATTACATTTTTTATTGGGGGGGTAGAGGGTCAGTGATCACTGGGGCTGTGTATGGGGGTCTGTACTTTGTGTCTACAGTGCTTATCAGGTCATTTTGGATACCTTTTGTGGACTTAGACCGGGTTTTAGATGGCCTAAGTCACAACGTCCAAGTTCCATCTAGGCAGTGTTGTAAAACCTTCGGTCTAGGACGTCCCACGTCCCGCCCAAATCCAGCCCTCACCATTCCTCCTAAAACGCCCCTTTTAGCTCTGGTCGTTCAGCAGCACCGTGAAGGCCCAAGTCGTTTTTAAATACGTCTAACACCCTGTTCGATTATCGGCACTTGGACGACTTTTATTACTGATCGCCCAAGTGCCGATTTAGGCTGGTTTGTAAACGTTTTTCTGTTTCGATTATGATCCCCACAGTCTTTAGTCATAAATTAGAGGTTCTCAATCCAGTCCTTGGGGTCCACCCAGCCATTCAGGTTTTCAGGATATTCAGAATTATTATGTGTGAGGCAGATTTGCCTTTCTAAAATTACCCCCATGAATCCATCTTGCGATATTACCAGTGATTTCGGATTTGGATTAATAATAATAATTTTATTCTTGTATACCGTCATACCCAAAAAGTTCTAGGCGGTTCACATCCGTTAATTAAGGTCCGCGATGACACACGGATTTACAAAATTTTAACAAAGTTACAGGCAATGAAGAGGGGGGCGTGGGGAACTCTTTAACTGAGATTTAGCAGAGGTAACGGTAATACAGAAGGTAGGGTTGGAAGGTATGAGATAACGAGAGAGAGACCAAGTGGGGGGAGGGGGTGGAGCAGAAGGAACGGGGTGAGTGTGGGAAAGGGGAGAAACAGGGGGCAAGGGGGATTAAAAGACCTGTTCGCGGAAAAGGTGCGTTTTGGGAAAGGGGAGAAGCAGGGGACAAGGGGGATAAATCCCCCCTAGTACCCTATCAGGCATCAGAAGTGATTTTTTTGGGATGTCATATGAATTTAATATCTATATTTTTTGCAGGTCTTTCTCAGTACCAGACGGGGTGCCTGGATAATAAATCGTGTTTGTGATGACGGCTTTCCTCTTGATGTGGTATTATACAGTCGGTACAAATATCTAATCAAACAGTTCATGTCTATATCTATGCTGAACGACTGGGCAGAGAAAAGAGCGAACGCACGGTTTAACCATGAGAACTATGGTTTAAAGCCCTGTCACAGGTGAGTTCCAGTGTACCGACATGCTATTTTTCAATGACTGTGTACATAGGAAAGTGTAAACTAAAACAAAAAATATACAGTAAATGAATCCTAGGATCCAGTCACAGACCTCAGAGAAAGAGAAATCTAATTAAGCTCTGGAACGCGTTGCCAGAGGATGTGGTAAGAGCGGATAGCGTAGCTGGTTTTAAGAAAGGTTTGGACAAGTTCCTGGAGGAAAAGTCCATAGTCTGTTATTGAAAAAGTCACAGGGGAAGCCACTGCTTGCCCTGGATCGGTAGCATGGAATGTTGTTGCTCTTGGGATTCCAGAACCCTCCTACTCCTTGGGTTTTGGACAGGTACTAGTGACCTGGACTGGCCACCGTGAGAACGGGCTACTGGTCTGACCCAGTAAGGCTATTCTTATGTTTTTATGTTTTCCCATGCACACCCCTATTGAAGATACTCCCAAGAGTGACTGTCTTTAACCTGGCATTATGGAAGCTTGGGCACACTTTGAACTGGACAGATTGAATCTAGATTTGAATTTTAGATTTAAATTATTCACTTTTTCCAAATTTGATCTCAGGGCGTGTTATGTCCAAGTGGACTTACAATTTCAGAGTACAATATTCAGACAGGTCAATTTACACCGGTAAATCATTATTTACCCAGGCAGTTGATTTATCTAGTAAGCTTTAGTTTGAATTCCTGTATTAATTTCTGGAAATGTGCAAGGCCAAGATACCACATGCATTGAAGTAAGAAACTATACGACAATCTTCTAGCGACACAGGCAGCGAAAACTGATCCTACCATCACCAAACTGATGATCAAAACAACAGACATTAAAATGTTTCGAAAAGAAATCAAAACATTTCTATTCAAAAAATACTTCCCTGCTTACTAACCTCCTCCCTAGTCGTACATGCTTTCTCCCCCGTGAATACCACATTAGTCAACTCCTCGAACCATACCGCCAATATATTCTCAGACTCCTAAACAAGCACCTCCATCTGTATCCAATAAACTTCTTCCTTCAATGTGAGGTAATTTTCTTCTGTTACCCGAATGTATTGATACTCTCCACCGTATTCCGTAATTACTTGAATCTTTGTTATGTAATTCCCTTGGAAAAATCCAGATATCTTCTAATTTGTAATTCTCTACCATATCATGTAACTTTCATGAATCTTTGTTATGTAATTCTCTCGGGATTGTCTAGATCTCTTCTAATTTGTAATCCGCTTAGAACCGCAAGGCACAGGCAGAATAGAAATCACTAATGTAATGTAATATCTCTTGAACCACCGTATAATAAAAATGATTTTCTTTACAAAACAGAATTGTTAGTCAGCACCCAACAGTCAATGATGATCTGCCGAACCGTATCCTAGCTGGAAAAGTCCTGATAAAACCAAATGTGAAGATGTTTACCGAAACGGCAGCCATTTTTGAAGACGGAACGGTGGAGGACAACATTGACACCGTCATCTTTGCCACAGGATACAGCTTTTCTTTTCCTTTCTTTGATGAACCTTCCTTAACAGTTCACAACAATAAGATCCCCCTATATAAATTCGTCTTCCCTGCTGACCTGGAAAAGATGACGGTGGCTTTTATTGGTCTTATCCAACCTATTGGTGCCATCATGCCTATAGCAGAACTTCAATGCCGCTGGGCTACTCGAGTTTTTAAAGGTAAAACTGCAGAATACTACAGGTACCTTTGAAACCAGAGAAAAAAAAAACCCCACATGACTGAGTTTGTTTTTTTCAGTTCAAAAATTTTTTATTGGTTTTGTGATAAAGCAAAAGGCATACAACAAGATCAAGGGATGCATAATACAAATGTAATGATTATACATATTATAACACAAGTACATCCAAAGATCAAGAACAGAAAAATAAGGAAAAGGGAATGAATTTGTGCAAAAAGTGAAACATGGCTCATCAAACGTACACATGCTCTAGAAAAAACATAGCGAAGAGCCATGAGAGTAACAATAATAATTTGGTAGTCCATACTGGATGAAGAAATGCTTATGTTTTGGTATAATAAGAGTAGTTTGGTATTAATTTAAAATGTTAATTTATGTCTTAGTATAATAGGAGTAGTTTGGTGTTAATTTAAAATGCAAAGAGTAAATTTAATTTAAAAAAAAAGACAAATTAAACAAAAGAATGTTAGGTCCAATGCTTCAACCATGAAGAAAACACTTCCAACCCAATTTTCCATTTGTCCCAGCAGCTTCTGCCCCCCCCCTCCCCCCAAAACTCTTGCCACATCTGTCAGCCTGTAGACTTTGTTTTATACTCACCTCAGACTTTGGAAAATACAGGCTATCAAGCTGAAAAATAGATAAATGTATGTGGGAAAAGAAGTGGTGCTGGCCTACCGGAGGCTGGAGTCAGTTTGAATATCCTCACATTCAAAATGGCGGCCGCTGACTGAAAGCAGTCCAGTGCCTTTTTGTGTATAGCCATAGGTTATTTAAAATGATCAGTTTTGCTCATTCTTTTTCATTTCATAAAAAAAAATTTGAAATATAACTGCAAATTTCATAAAGAAAAGTTTGCTTTATGTCAAACTAAAGAATGTCCACACTCCAACCCC
The DNA here is from genome assembly GCF_902459505.1 of Geotrypetes seraphini. Taxonomy (NCBI): domain Eukaryota; kingdom Metazoa; phylum Chordata; class Amphibia; order Gymnophiona; family Dermophiidae; genus Geotrypetes; species Geotrypetes seraphini. Next base: position 127,354,829 of record NC_047093.1, read on the forward strand.
AGGAACAGCTCCCGCTTAGCCAGCTATCCGTTGATATTCAGCGGGAGATAGCCAGCTAGCCCAGTGACTGGCTATGTCTGGTCACCGATGTTCATCGGCTGGCTGGCTAAGGCATGCAGTCAGGCAGAACTGCCTAAAAAGCAGGTCTCTTTTCAGCCATTAGCCTTAGCCAGCCAGCCGATGAAAATTGGCTTTGACAGCTAAGTATGAGCTACCGAACTTTGACCTGGATATTTTGAAGCTGGTGACCCCGGCATTGACATGCAGAAAACAGATCAACCCTCCCACGAACTAAGGGTCCTAATGTGCACAAACGAAACCCTAAAATGCTAGAGTCAGCCTGCAGTACAACACCCAAGGAATAGAAAGAAAGAGATTTCTTCCCCAACAGTGTAAAAATATAAAGACAACAGATGTAAATTCTCGAAACTGACAAATTTTAATCATCAAATTGAACATAAAATCATTTTTTCCTACCTTTGTCGTCTGGTTATTTTATTTTTTCTTATCATCTTGTTCCCAGCCTCTGGTTGAACTTTCCTTTGTTTGCGCTCTTAACTCTGTTTCCTATTTGCTGTTCACAGATTTTTTCATATTTGGCTTTCTTCCATTTTTCTGCCTCCATCTCAAATTTATCTACCTTTCCATCTATCCATGAATAGCATCTCCTCCATCCATGTGAACCTTGCTTTCCCACCCTTGCATTCAAGTGCTCCTCTCCTCTCTTTCCTTTGCCTCCCCTCCATCCATATGTGCCATGGCATGCCTCTCCTCTCTTCCCTTACCTCCCCTACATCCATATACATTGTTTCATCTCTCACCTCCTTTCATATGCCCCCTTTCTCTTCCTTCCCTCTCCATCCATGTGCACCATCCCTTCTTTCTCTCTTTGTTTTCCTCGCATCCAACATCACTCCTCTGTATCCCTGTCTGTTCCCCATGTCCAGCAATGCCCCTCTGTTCCTGTTCCTATGCTCTTTCCCCATCCATCTCTTTGCTGGGTCTCTCTTTCGCTGTCCATATCTAGGTTGTCCCCTTCCTTTCCTTCTTTTCACCTGCATCCATCAGCAATCACCCCCACAGCCACACCATTTCTAGCTTCTCCCCCTTTTCATCAGTATCCCTACTGCCCCTAACCTCACTTTGGCTTCACTTATTCAGTCTCTTCCCGAGTGTATATCTCTTCTACTCCCCCCTCCTTCTGCTTAGTTCAGGCTGATCTTTCTTTGTGAATCTGGCATCCCTCTCTGCCTGCCTACCGCCTGCCCGCTCGATGCTCTTACAGTCATCTTCCCCAAAGTCTTCCTGCACAGTCAAACTCAACTTTTTACTTTTCTACCCTCCCCACTTCACATGTCCACCATCCCTCCCTCCCCGCCTGCCTGTTTGATGCTTTTACAAATAATTGTCTTCCCAGCAGCAATTTAGCCAGGCTTTCTATGGCCAACCCCAGGGTTCTTTCTTCCGAGTATCCCTCCCATGCGGCAACAGGAAGTTGCTGCAGAGGAAAGGCCCCTGGTGTTGGCAAAAGGGAGACTGGCTGAATGCTGCTGGGATGAAAATCGTTTGTAAAAGCATCACGGAAGCAGGCAGGAAGGGATGGTGGGCTTATAAAGTGGGGAGGGAAGGGAGGGCAGGGAAACGGAAAGTTGAGTTTGACTTTGTGGGCCTCCTAAAAGGTCCAAGGGCTTTGCATTGAAGAATAGTGCTCTGGATAGAAGCAGTCACTATGAAGCCATGTTAATTTTCCTTTTATGTTCAAATGGTCTTCACAAGTAAAGTCTGGTTTACCTTCCATTTTCAATTTTACTTTCTAGGGCTTAACAAGTTGCCCTCAATGAGTGACATGAAGGCTGATATTGCCATGAAGAAAAAAGACATGGAGAATCGGTATGAACTTATACATACTGCATGACATATTTAAAGATGGATTATAAGTACATACCTATCAAAAAATTTTACCTTTACAGGTAAAATTACCTTTACAGGTAAAATTACCTTTACAGGTAAAATTTTACTTTTCTTTTGCTGACGCAGCTTCCCTCTAAGTTTCTGCACAAAGTTATACCTCTTTTGAAGCTGGCGTAACTTCTCTGCCCATGGGCTAATAGTTTTATTAAAAGGCACAACTATGTTACCACATGCTTACATGCAATTAAGTTTCCGATTGCCGTTAGTGATCTGTAACCTATCACTAAAATCGTCCATATTACCAATATTACGCCGATTTTTAAAAAGGGTTCCAGGGGTGATCCAGGGAAATGATACATCGGTAAGCCTGATTTCAGTGCTGGGCAAAATAGTGGAAACTTTTATTACAAAAAAATTACAGAACACATAGACAAACACGGTTTAATGCAGCGGTTTCAAACGCAAACCCTTTGCAGGGCCACATTTTAGATTTGTAGGTACTTGGTGGGCCGCAGAAAAAAAATAGTTAATGTCTTATTAAAGAAATGACAACTTTGCAACTCGTTATAGTTTATAAATCTTTCCTTAATTGCTTCTGATAGTTTCAACTATGCCCAACTGAAAGCAGTGCAATATGCAGAAAGTGAAGTTTAGATAGTTTTCCACTTTCTGCATGTTGCACTGCTTTCGCCGTAAAGGGATAGTCCCGTGATTGACCCAGTCCATCGGCTGCCTAAAAAGGGAGGTTTCCCGGCTGTGAGGGGCGGTATTGCTATGATCATGGTGAAGTTGTTCTAAATCATTTGTGTTTTGTATATTACTGCTATGCAATTTATGTAATGGTTAAATTAGTATAATAAGCATTACCTTGTGTATGTCTCTTTGTAAGCCATGAAGTGCTGACTACTTAACGAACTTGGCATTACACATGTCATGCAACATCAGAAAAATAGAAACAAAAACAGTGCATAACAAAGCCAACAGACAAATTCTCAACACTGACATAATTCAATCACTAAACTGAAAATAAAATAAATTTTCCTACCTTTGCTTTCTGGTGATATTAATATACTAATCATCTTGTTCTGCTTTCCTCTGTCTGTGCTCTAACTCTTTCCAGGCCTCCTTTCCATCTGCTATTTCTTTTCTCACCTCCTTTCTTCTTCAGTGCCAAACAGACAGACAAAAGGTGGGAATGGATCTTTCACATTCAGCTTTCTTCAGTTTTTCTTTTCTTTTTTGCCTCTGGCCACTCAAATCTTGCCTTCTTTATCACCCTTCTTCTTTTTAAATGTTCAGCTACCTCTCAATTCTCCATCTTCTCTCAGTCCCTAGCTCTCCCATTTCCCATCTCACTCCTTTCCCAGCCTCCTATTTCCTGCTATCGACTCCCCATTACCACATTTATACCAATGTACTCACTGCTCTCTCACTCATCTTGTCATCTCCCTTTTGGCCTCATCTAGATGGTTCACCACTTTCAGAATCCCTCTCCTTCTCTCCTCTGGTCAGGCTTTAACTCCTTGTCCCTATCTTCCCATCTCCTAGCATCTTCTTATCCCAGCTCTCCTCCCTCCTGCCCTCCCATGGGTCCATCTCTCCTCCTCTATCCCCATGGTCCAACATTTTGCTCCCACTCTTTTCTGGTTTTCTTCTTCCCTCCCCCCTTGATGCTGAACAATGAAATGGAGGGGAAAAAAAGAGAGATGCTGCATCTCTCTGCCTTCCATCCACAGGCCTAACACTTCCCTCCCTCCCTTCCATCCCAGATCCAACTTCTCTCCCTTTCTCTTCCTAACTGCTCCCCACCCATCTCTCCCCCTGCCTGCCTGCCTCACTTCCCCAGGTCTACCATTTCTCCCTTTCTCTTCCCAACAGTTCTCCCTTCAAGTATCTCTTTGCCTCTTAATCCACACCACCCCAGGTCCAACTTCTCTCCCTTCAGACCATTGCCCACTCTCTCTGTCCTCTGTTTCTGGCCCCATAAGCTCTCTCCCCATGCCCAATCTAGCACTTCTTTTAATACCTTCCCCCTCTGTACTAAAAAAAACAAAAAAAAAATCTAGACTTCCTCGGCCTAGTATGTTCTCCCTCCTTCTCTCCATGCCCATGCATCTCTACCTCACTCCTCTCCCACCACCATGTCCAATAATTCTCTCTCTCCCCCCAACAGTTCTCCTCTTTCTTCATCTCCCCATGTGCACCATCTCTTTCCCTCTCTCAGACACCTAATTCTCCCTTTCTATTCTCTCCTTCACCTCAGCATCTCTTTCCCTCACTCCCTCACTCCCTCCATTCTTCCATCTTATGGCTCATGCTCCCCTCCCTCTTTCCCTTCATTCTGTGTCCTAAGTTCATGTCCCTCCTTCCTTCCTTTTATAATTTGTCCTGTTTGTGCTCCTTCCCTCTCAAGTCCCAACACGTCCTTCTCCCTCCCTCCCTTATGTGCCACGGGTGTTTAGCTTCTTGCCGGCTCCCTCCTCCGTCTTGCTGCAGTGTTCACTCAAAGCTGCGGGCAGTGCTCCTACGTACCTCCCACGGCTGAGCTGGAAGCCTTCTCTCTGACATCGCAACGTCAACCGTAGAAGGCATTTAGAAGCTGCTATCTGCAGCTTTGAGTGAACACTGCAGCAAGATGGAGGAGGGAGCCGGCAAGAAGCTAAACACCCAGGCGGCAGAGGAAAATGCTGCATCACCCTCAAGCGGGGGCCACATGCGGCCCATGGACCGCGGGTTAGACACCCCTGTAGAGAGAAGAAATTGTTGCGGTGGGGAGATCAGGTACCTAGCAATCTACCAGTTGCGCTGATGCCAGGGGAGGGGCCCTGTGTTTCCAAGTTCAAGTTTCCAAATTTCTTTATTTTTGATATACCGTCTATCAAAATAAGTGTCTAGACGGTGTACAATATAAAAAGATTGTATGGGACAATTAAAATAGGTAAATAAAAACAATATTTTATCAAATATTAAAAATACTAGACGAATTCGAATTAACGTACATGAAACGGAGGGAAAGTAAGGGAGGGAAAGGTTATTTCAAATACATCAAAGTAAAACTAATAAAAAAGGGCGGTAAATGGGGAGTGGCAAAAACACTAGGAGGGGAATCATTAAAAAAAAAAAAAGTATTAGATGTTGCAAAGCTTCACATGAATCAAGGAATTAAGAGACTGAAGCTAATACTAAGGAATAAAGGCATCTTTAAAAAGGAAGGTTTTAAGCTTGGCTTTAAATTTTTCAAGCGAGTACTCTAATCGAACATCTAATGGGAGGGCATTCCACAGAGAGGGGGGCGGTAACTGAAAAGATGGATTTGCGAGTAGTATCGTAAAATAGTTCCCATATTGATGGTATGGAGAGTAAATTTTGATTATTTGAAAGGAGGGTCCTGGATGATGAATAAGGGATCAAAAGTTTATCTATGAACCCTGGTTGGTTAGAGTTTTTTGTTTTAAAAGTGAGGAGAAGTATTTTATAGGAGAGACAATGAGTAATAGGTAGCCAATGTGCTTTGCGGAGGAGGGGGGTGACATGGTCAAATTTTTTTGCACGATAGATAAACAGCAGTGTTTTGCAATAGTTGTAGACGACGGATTTCTTTCTGGGTTATACCTTGATAAAGAGCATTACAGTAATCTATAGTTGAAATTACTAGGGAGTGAATCAGGATGTTAATTGAGGAGGGATCAAGAAAAGAAGAGATAGAACGGATGAGCCTAAGCTTATGAAAACATTTCTGCATATCTGCACTAACTTGTTGATGAAAGGTGAGGTCTTTGTCTAGAATGACTCTGAGAAGTTTAACTTTACTATCTGTTTGAATTGGAGAGGAGTCGATACAGATGGGTTGACATAAATGTTCATCTGGAGAGGGCGAGAAAAGGATACTAGTAGTTGTAAGAATGTTCAGTGAAAGTTTATTATGCCGAAGCCAGAGGCTGATTTTATTGAGTTTTTGATTAATTTCAGTTATTTCATCAGGGGATGTAGGATTTAAGGGGGTGGAGTAGTTGGATGTCATCAGCATATGTAAATATGGTAAAGCCTATAGATTGATCCAGAGTAAGTAGTGGTGCCAGAAATATATTAAAAAGAAGGGGAGAAAGAATAGAGCCTTGAGGGACTCCATAGTTTTGGTAAATAGTGGAGGAGATAGAGTCATTGAAACTGACTTTATAGTTTCGGTCCTGAAAGTAAGAAGAGAACCATTGCAAAACTGTACCGGAAATATTGATAGATTCTAGTCGTGTAAGAAGTAGGGAATGATCAATTGTGTCAAAGTTGGAAGTGAGGTCTATAGAAATTAGAACAGATGCTGGTGGGGGCCATTGCCGTTGGCAAAAAAAATTGGAAAGTTGAGTCAGTGTGCCCCCCTGACAGTTTCGGGCCCTAGGCACGTGCCTACTGGGCCTGTCCATTAATCCAGCCCTGCAGCTCTCACCTCTTCCAGCACTGGCCACAACCACTATCTTACATCAAGCAGTCACTGCCAGGAGAGGTGCCGAATTTCACGAGAGGTACTTACACACGCACACACCTTACGTTCTGGAACGTTGCCCGCCTCACTGCTGTAATCTCACGCAAGGGCTTTCCTGCGTCTGTACACGATTGTCCTCGCCACTCCACCTCACAATCGCGTACAGATGCAGGAAAGCGCTTGCGTGAGGTTACAGCAGTGAGACGGGCAACGTTCCAGAACAATGGTAGCATACCGAGGGCCTCAAAATAGAATCTGGTGGGCCGCGAGTTTGAGACCATTGGTTTAATGGGACAGAGTCAGCATGGGCTCAGTTAAGGGAGGTCTTGCCTCACCAATTTTCTTCATTTCTTTGAAGGTGTAAATAAACATGTGGATAAAGGAGGACTGATTGACATAATATATCTAGACTTTTAGAAAGTTTTCTACGAAGTTCCTCATAAGAGACTCCTGAGAAAAGTATAGAGTCATGGGATAAGAGGCACTGTTCTGTTGTTCTCAAGTTAGGCGCCTACAGGCTAATTAATTTTTTAAAATTGTTTTTTAATAGCGCTTTCAATTATCACGACAACTACGAAAATTTAAGTTAGGTGCCTAGATCAGCGCCCCTAGCCAACCTATAAGCATAATTTATAAAATCTGGGCCAAATTCCGCACATATTGTGAAGCAATGCATTCTACACATTGACTCAACAGAAGTGAACAACGGTGCTAACTCAACATAAATACCGCGCAAGAGGTTTTTAGCGCTGACTGGCGTGTTGAATGCTCTGCACTGTTCCGACGCTCATAGGGACTCTAGGACAGTCGGAGCAGAGCAGACCATTCAGCGTGCCAGCCTCTTGCGCGGTTTTGTAATATGTAGCAGCCAGTGATAGCAAATTTCTGCAATAGTGAATAAATGAGCAGACCCAAGAGATAAATTTAAATATTGCGTGCATTTATGAAGGATGTGCTAATTGTTTTTCTTCTCTTCCCAGATATGTGGAGAGTCCACGTCACACTATACAAGTGGACTTCATGGAGTACATGGATGAACTCGCCAGGCAGATAGGGGTGAAGCCCAACGTGCTGTCTCTTCTCATTAAGGATCCAAAGCTAGCCAAAGAGGTGTTCTATGGCCCATGCACACCTTACCAGTACCGCCTGAAAGGGCCAGGAGTGTGGGAAGGAGCCAGGCAAGCTATCCTGACCCAAGGAGACCGCATTATCAAGCCCACAAAAACCCGAGTATCAGATAACCAAATGATGGACCATCTCTCCTCAGTGCCTTTACTTCTTAAAGCCGTCGCTGTCCTCTTTGTCCTGGCTGCAGTGTTTTTTAATTTTAGTTCATTTTCAGCCTTGCGGATCTAAAACGGCAAAACTATAACAGATTAGCTACATTTTTTTTTTTAACTTCTCACCATTGATTTTTTTAATCCCCCCTGCTTCTCCTTATCCATGAAAGAGAACTCGTTTTCCTCTTTCCATAGTCACATTTACCGTTTCAGTGGCTTGGTGCACTTTCACTAGCAACTGACAAAGCCCACTATTACGTCGCCATTTTTAAGACGTTTTAATGCAATGGAGGGGTGGGGGTCAGGGCTGTAGAAAGCAAGATATCATAGAAGTATCTAAATATAACTAAAATGGAATACTCTATAAAGTCTCCATCTGTTGGAATTAAAGAGGATGCTTTACCCTATGCATCTGTTTTGCATTTTAAAAAATAGGTTGAAAAAGTTACTTCTTAGTTCTCACTTTCAATTAAGGGATGCGATTGCCCTGAAAAATAGCAAAGTCTCTGGCGTATCTACATGAGCAGACATAATATATTTGTGACCAACTATCTAACATTATCAACCCTGTCTTTCAATGAGTGCACCAAGTTCTGGGTTTTGCCTCATGAAACAGTGGGGATGAAAGGTGGATGTGAGATGAAGAGATTGGAGTGCTTTTACCATTATTTGCAAACTTTATGGCCCGGATACAGTAAATGATACCCGTAGAAAGACATGGGGGAAGCCACTGCTTGCCCTGGATCAGTAGCATGGTATGTTGCTACTCCTTGGGTTTTGGCCAAGTACTAGTGACCTGGATTGGCCACTGTGAGAACGGGCTACTGGGCTTGATGGACCATTGGTCTGGCCCAATAAGGCTTTGTTAACCCCCTGAAGACTAGTAAAGCTACACCACTCACTATTATTTGGTTTACCATGTAGTGATTCATACTCCATCTGAAAGATGAAGAGATGTGAGTGCTTTTACCAGTATTTGCAAACTCTATGGCCCGGATACAGTAAATGGTACCCATGGAAAGACACGGGGGGAAGCCACTGCTTGCCCTGGATCGGTAGCTTGGAATGTTGCTACTCTTTGGGATTCTAGAATCTTGTTACTCTTTAGGATTCCAGAATCTTTCTACTCCTTGGGATTTTGTATGGAATGTGGCTACTCCTTGGGTTTTGGCCAAGTACTAGTGACCTGGATTGGCCACTATGAGAACGGGCTACTGGGCTTGATGGACCATTGGTCTGGCCCAATAAGGCTTTGTTAACCCCCTGAAGACTAGTAAAGCTACACCACTCACTATTATTTGGTTTACCATGTAGTGATTCATACTCCATCTGAAAGATGAAGAGATGTGAGTACTTTTACCAGTATTTGCAAACTCTATGGCCCGGATACAGTAAATGGTACCCATGGAAAGACACGGGGGGAAGCCACTGCTTGCCCTGGATCGGTAGCTTGGAATGTTGCTACTCTTTGGGATTCTAGAATCTTGTTACTCTTTAGGATTCCAGAATCTTTCTACTCCTTGGGATTTTGTATGGAATGTGGCTACTCCTTGGGTTTTGGCCAAGTACTAGTGACCTGGATTGGCCACTGTGAGAACGGGCTACTGGGCTTGATGGACCATTGATCTGGCCCAATAAGGCTTTGTTAACCCCCTGAAGACTAGTAAAGCTACACCACTCACTATTATTTGGTTTACCATGTAGTGATTCATACTCCATCTGAAAGATGAAGAGATGTGAGTGCTTTTACCAGTATTTGCAAACTCTATGGCCCGGATACAGTAAATGGTACCCATGGAAAGACACGGGGGGAAGCCACTGCTTGCCCTGGATCGGTAGCTTGGAATGTTGCTACTCTTTGGGATTCTAGAATCTTGTTACTCTTTAGGATTCCAGAATCTTTCTACTCCTTGGGATTTTGTATGGAATGTTGCTACTCCTTAGGTTTTGGCCAAGTACTAGTGACCTGGATTGGCCACTATGAGAACGGGCTACTGGGCTTGATGGACCATTGGTCTGGCCCAATAAGGCTTTGTTAACCCCCTGAAGACTAGTAAAGCTACACCACTCACTATTATTTGGTTTACCATGTAGTGATTCATACTCCATCTGAAAGATGAAGAGATGTGAGTGCTTTTACCAGTATTTGCAAACTCTATGGCACGGATACAGTAAATGGTACCCATGGAAAGACACGGGGGGAAGCCACTGCTTGCCCTGGATCGGTAGCTTGGAATGTTGCTACTCTTTGGGATTCTAGAATCTTGTTACTCTTTAGGATTCCAGAATCTTTCTACTCCTTGGGATTTTGTATGGAATGTTGCTACTCCTTGGGTTTTGGCCAAGTACTAGTGACCTGGATTGGCCACTATGAGAACGGGCTACTGGGCTTGATGGACCATTGGTCTGGCCCAATAAGGCTTTGTTAACCCCCTGAAGACTAGCAAAGCTACACCACTCACTATTATTTGGTTTACCATGTAGTGATTCATACTCCATCTGAAAGATGAAGAGATGTGAGTGCCTTTACCAGTATTTGCAAACTCTATGGCCCGGATACAGTAAATGGTACCCATGGAAAGACACGGGGGGAAGCCACTGCTTGCCCTGGATCGGTAGCTTGGAATGTTGCTACTCTTTGGGATTCTAGAATCTTGTTACTCTTTAGGATTCCAGAATCTTTCTACTCCTTGGGATTTTGTATGGAATGTTGCTACTCCTTGGGTTTTGGCCAAGTACTAGTGACCTGGATTGGCCACTATGAGAACGGGCTACTGGGCTTGATGGACCATTGGTCTGGTCCAATAAGGCTTTGTTAACCCCCTGAAGACTAGTAAAGCTACACCACTCACTATTATTTGGTTTACCATGTAGTGATTCATACTCCATCTGAAAGATGAAGAGATGTGAGTGCTTTTACCAGTATTTGCAAACTCTATGGCACGGATACAGTAAATGGTACCCATAGAAAGACACGGGGGGAAGCCACTGCTTGCCCTGGATCGGTAGCTTGGAATGTTGCTACTCTTTGGGATTCTAGAATCTTGTTACTCTTTAGGATTCCAGAATCTTTCTACTCCTTGGGATTTTGTATGGAATGTTGCTACTCCTTGGGTTTCGGCCTAGTAACCTGGATAGGCCACCGTGAGAACTGGCTACTAGGCTTTGGTCTGACCCAATAAGGCTATTCTTATGTTCTTATATTCTTATGTTCTTAGTTAGGCGCCAGAAAGATCCAAACTAAGATCAAATTCAACAAAAGGTGTTCTGTGCTGAGCACTCTTTATAGAATATTAGCTCAGCATGGATTTTGTGCCTAATTTCAGGTGCCATGCAGCGCTCACTTTCTTATTACAATATTTATGTGTGGTATATCTCACCAGGATGTGTACCAGAACTTAGTACATGTCCCAAACTCCTCACATCCAACAGCAAATCCCCAGCTCCTCAGAAGTACCACCTGGGCTCAAAGATTTTCACCGCCCTAGGCTGTGTGTACTATCTCTTCACTGGAGCAACAAACTTTATTTTGTATGATTTTATGTTATTTTTATAACACCCCTTAGGGGATATTCTATTCTTAAAAGTAATTAGCTTTTAATGTGGTCTTCCATTGAGGGGACATAGGAGCCGCCATGTTTCACCCGAACAAGGTTTTTTCAAGGCCTATCATCCCTTATTAGAACTTTACTCCGTCATACCGGACCACTGAATGGGTTGAATCACCTGAAGTCAATAAGGCAACGCTTCTATTTTACGTAGGACCAAACCATAAGAGTTTTGTTTTGGGGGTGTTCAGTTTCATGCGCACCAGCGAAGCCCAATCCTGAATCCTTGAAATGCAGGAATTTGCATGAGATGTTAAACCATTTACAGAAGGATCAGTTTATTTTCTTAGAAGAGTCTGTATTCAAAATATTAACCAACAAGTGACCGCATGTAGACTGTATTCATTTCTGATTAAAGTAGCATTAGATCAGGCTGATTTGTCTACTTTGTTGAATACTGGGATTCAATTCCTATGTTCTAATAATGATAATTTTATTTTTTATATATCGCCCTACCACATAGTTCTAGGCGGTTCACATACAGTAGTAAAAATATACAATCAGTGAATAAAATACAATATTCTAAAAAGTTGAACTAAAATTATACAATAGGTGAATAAAATACAATATACTAGAATACAATAAAATTCCGTATAAATGTACTAGCTCTAAGATCAGTTTATAATTTACCAGTCAGTAATCTGGGACATCAATTTACAAATTTATCAAATAAATCAGGTTTTTTTTTAGTTTTTTTTTTTAATTCTTTATTTATATTTTGGACATATTATCAAGAATAAACTTCTTGTACAGAATATGATTAAGTCAACATGATAGAAACCTTCAAAATCATGAAGGGCATAGAGAAGGTAGACAGGGACAAATTTTTCAGGCTGTGGGGAGCCACAAGTACAAGGGGGCACTCGGAGATAATTGAAAAAGGACAGGTTTAGAACAAATGCTAGGAAGTTCTTTTTCACTCAGAGGGTGGTGGACACATGGAACGCGCTCCCGGAGGCTGTGATAGGCCAGAGCACGCTACAGGGGTTCAAGGAGGGTCTAGATAGGTTCCTAAAAGAAAAGGGGATTGAGGGGTACAGATAGAAGTAGAGGTAGGTTGTAGGAATAGTCAGAAACCACGTCGCAGGTCATGGACCTGATGGGCCGCCGCGGGAGCGGACCGCTGGGCACGATGGACCTCTGGTCTGACCCAGTGGAGGCAACTTCTTATGTTCTAACATAATAAAATAAACAAAAGAAGTAGCATTTATATAACAAAATTACTTTTTACTCAATCAAATTTAAAGTCCCAAAATAGAGGTCCAAGATGTTCCTGAGTGAGAAAGCTATTTAAAAAGAAAAAAAGAAAAATTCAAGTTACAAATTAGGCGGTCAGATGAGAATGGACCAAGAGTAAATTTATGCATTGAGATTTTCTTTATCCCCTTCAAGGCGCCTCCTGGAGAGAAATCCTGTCAACTGAGAGGGTTCAAAGAAAATATAATTGCAAGATTTATACTTTACAATGCATTTGCAAGGATATCGTGAAAGAAATGATGCCCCCATTACAGCGACCCCAGGCTTAAGAAGCAAAAATTCCTTCCTTCGCTTCTGAGATTCCCTTGTCACGTCCGGAAATATTTGAACTTTATATCCAAGAAATTCGATATGTCTATTCTTAAAATAAAGCTGTAATATCCAATTTTTATCTGGTGATAATAAATCAGTTTTTAGCAATTACCTAAAGGACATATATGAATGAGCTTAAGAAATAAGACTTTCAATGAGTAATGCAACATGTCGCATATTTTAATCGTTGATATGATAGCACATTATAACACAGCAGCTAAAGCTTGGGATGCCGATTGAGTTCTGCCTCCCTGTCGTTTATAATGCAACTTTGTGCAAACTTAGATCGCATGCTTTCTGGAACGGGACATCAATATTATGAATGATGTCGCACAGTAATGAACCATTCATTAAGTACCATCTAGCTGCCCTATACGCCTGGAATAAACGACCTAAGTTTGTCTGCCACACCCCTTCCCTTGTTTAAAAGCAGACTGGCAATCCATAACCCTACTTTCCACCGCTCACCACCCTAGCCAGCAGATTAACCATCCCCCCATCCTGGCATGCTGTTTGGCTGTCTAGATTGTAAGCTCTTCAGAGCAGGGACTGTCTTCTCTGTGACTCTGTACAGCGCTGTGTGCGTCTGGTAGCCCTATAGAAATAATGCACAGTAGCAGTGTGAAGATTTTCAGTCTTTGGGAAGCAGAGCTGATTGTGATGTCATAATGCCTCATTCCACCAATAAGAGCTAACCTCCTCAGTGATGTCACAATGGCTTGATTGTCCTGTATTCCCTTCTGCCCTTCCAACCCAGCCAGCAGATTAACCGTTCCCCTTAACTGTATCCATGACATCCTGTTTGGCTGTCTAGATCAGTGGTTCCCAACCCTGTCCTGGAGGAACACCAGGCCAATTGGGTTTTCAGGCTAGCCCTAATGAATATGCATGAAGCAAATTTGCATGCCTATCACTTCCATCATATGCAAATCTCTCTCATGCATATTCATTAGGGCTAGCCTGAAAACCCGATTGGCCTGGTGCTCCTCCAGGACAGGGTTGGGAATCACTGGTCTAGATTGTAAGCTCTTCAGAGCAGGGACTGTCTTCTCTGTGACTCTGTACAGCGCTGTGTGCATCTGGTAGCCCTATAGAAATAATTCACAGTAGCAGTGTGAAGAGTTTCAGTCTTTGGGAAGCAGAGCTGATTGTGATGTCATAATGCCTCGTTCCACCAATAAGAGCCAACCTCATCAGTGATGTACTCCTTTCTGCCCTTCCAACCCAGCCAGCAGATTAACCGTTCCCCTTAACTGTATCCATGACATCCTGTTTGGCTGTCTAGATTGTAAGCTCTTCAGAGCAGGGACTGTCTACTCTGTGACTCTGTACAGCGCTGTGTGCGTCTGGTAGCCCTATAGAAATAATGCACAGTAGCAGTGTGAAGAGTTTCAGTCTTTGGGAAGCAGAGCTGATTGTGATGTCATAATGCCTCATTCCACCAATAAGAGCTAACCTCCTCAGTGATGTACTCCCTTCTGCCCTTCCAACCCAGCCAGCAGATTAACCGTTCCCCTTAACTGTATCCATGACATCCTGTTTGGCTGTCTAGATTGTAAGCTCTTCAGAGCAGGGACTGTCTTCTCTGTGACTCTGTACAGCGCTGTGTGCGTCTGGTAGCCCTATAGAAATAATTCACAGTAGCAGTGTGAAGAGTTTCAGTCTTTGGGAAGCAGAGCTGATTGTGATGTCATAATGCCTCATTCCACCAATAAGAGCTAACCTCCTCAGTGATGTCACAATGGCTTGATTGTCCTGTACTTCCTTCTGCCCTCCCAACCCAGCCAGCAGATTAACCGTTCCCCTTAACTGTATCCATGACATCCTGTTTGGCTGTCTAGATTGTAAGCTCTTCAGAGCAGGGACTGTCTTCTTTGTGACTCTGTACAGCGCTGTGTACGTCTTGTAGCTCTATGGTACCCTGAAATGCATCACCCATCGGTTACTGTTGCTTTCATTGTTTATTAACAATAACGTTTTGTCAGCCATTAACTGTGGTACAGATTTTTCTTTAACTGTAAAATCATGCTCTTAGCATGCATTTTTGTCTCATTCTTTTCGCTGGGGGGTCAGTTTTATAAAGAAGTTAGGCGCTAATGAGCCGATACTCAAAACCTATCGCCAGAGCTAGTGGCAATTAGCACCTGACTAGCGCCACTGTTGGTGAGCACAGAGGACTCTGGCACAGAAGATAATGCGTGCACCAAAGATTGGCGTTAAAAAGCATGCCTATGTAGTTAAACCAATGTTGATGAGGTCATTTCCTGTTGCCTCCCAATGCTCAGAGAACAGCGCAGGAAACAAAGCTGCCCTTATCACTGAGACCTAACGGCAGTTCCCAGCAGGCATTAGGGTGTTTGAAGAAAGAATTTCCCATGATTCTGTCTGTAAAATTTTTCCAAGCTCCTAGTTCAGTGACAGCGAGACAAATGCGGCAGCGAAACGAGTGTGTACGAGTTAGAGCAATCCTGAAGCTGAAAGCACTCATTGGTGCCTGTTTCCGGTTTAAATATAATAATAATAATAATAACAGCTTATATACCGCAATACCGTGAAGTTCTATGCGGTTTACAAAAGATTAAGCAAAGGTACAAATTGACTGACTTCAAGAGGGGAAGAAGAAAGAGAAGTCATTAGACAGGAAATTCATTGTTGAGGAGAAAAGTGATCAAAAGGACAGTAGGTCGCTATTGAGAGGAAAGAGATAAGTGGATCAGTTGTCAAAATGTTTTAGGAACAGGTTTCCTAAATTCCTCATAAGTAGAGGGCGAAAGTAATTGTTCTAGGTCTTTACCCCATGATGCTGCTTGGTGTGAGAGAAGGAGTTCATGGTGTTTTTTCAGTTTGCAACCTCTCACTGGGGGGGGAAACGAAGTTGGAATGTGAACTTCTCTGGTGTCTGTTGGTTGAGAAGGAGAAAAGGTCAGTCATGTATTTGGGGGGCTTTAAAGCAGAAACAGGCAAATTTGAACTTTACGCCTGCCTTCATCGGCAGCCAATGTAGCTGCCGGTAGTAGGGTGTCACGTGGTCAAATTTTTTTAGTCCAAAGATTTAGTCTGACTGCCGCATTCTGCAACAGTTGTAGGCGTCGCATATTTTTTGGGGAAATTGCCAAATAGGCGATGTTACAGTAGTCAAGCAGGCTTAGTACGAGGGATTGGACTAGGGTTCTAAAAACCGATGTAACAAAATAAGCTTTAAGGGATCTGAGTTTCCAGGGAGTGAAAAATCCCTTTCTGATTAAGGAATCTACTTGGTCTTTCATGGTTAGGCATTGATCCAGAGTTACACCTAGTATCTTTATGGAGGGCTGGATAGGGTAACTAAGGTTATTGATACAGAGGGGTGATTTAATGTCAAGTGAAAAAATGAAAAAAAACCGTCCAAGTAAAAAAATAGGATAGCTTATATTTATAAGCGCTGAAAATAGGCACCAATGTATGCGCTTATAAGACAAAAATTAAAATAATTAAAGAACCTCGAAGACAGTGAGATTCTATAACTCCCAGATGATAAGCTTTCACTATCAGATGTATTTTCCTCAGTTCCGTCAATTAAAGGTACAGGAGCCTAATGTCTGCCAATATTCCCTTATAAGGACTGTTATGAACTTTAGAACCGCTATGCTCAGTAGAGGTTCAGATTCACTAGAGCAGTGGTCTCCAACTCAAACCCTTTGCAGGGCCGCATTTTGGATTTGGAGGTCCTTGGAGGGCCTCAGACAAAATAGTTAATGTCTTATTAAAGAAATGACAATTTTGCATGAGGTAAAAACTCTTTACAGTTTATAAATCTTTCCTTTTGGCTAAGTCTTAATAATAATATTGTCATTTATAGCCAAAGAGACGTATGATCAAGAAACTTGTTTTATTTTACTTCTGCGATTATGCTAAACATACCGAGGGCCTCAAAATAGTACCTGACGGGCCGCATGTGGCCCCCAGGCCATGAGTTTGAGATCACTGCACTAGAGGATTCAGATAAATGACATTGTTTCTAACCTATTTATTTATTGCAATGTTTTGCGTTACAGAATGAACTATGGGCTAGATTCACTAAGCAAACCGATCGTGTATCAATCGGCTTGCGGCCCCTTTGCGCCCCGATTTTACTCCGGCCTGATTCACTTACCTCTCTGCCGATCCGATTCCGATCCGCGCATGCAAATGAGGAGGAACGACATGCAAAGTAGGCAGGGACCCGATTCGCTAAAGAAATCTTGCAAACCGACTGGGCTGGCCGATCGACACAAGAAGCGACTGCTGGGGACCAGTCACAAACGTCCTTTCCCACTCTCCAGCTCCAGCGCCGCCCTGCTCTCTGCTGCCCTGACAATATTTAGGAGCACTCGGGGCAAAGCATGATAGTCTGTTTAATTCCCCATGTCATTTGGAGAATTCCTCATTTGTTAATGTTTTTATTATTATTATTTCGCTGGACAAAGAGCAAACACTGTTTTTAAAATAGTGATAAAAATCATCTCTCTGCCCCGAATCTCTCCTGCCTGCCGCCCCGAATCATCACCCTGCTGTGCCCCGAATCTCTCCTGCCTGCCGCCCCAAATCGTCACCCTGTTGTGCCCCAAATCTCTCCTGCCTGCCGCCCCGAATCGTCACCCTGCTGTGCCCCGAATCTCTCCTGCCTGCCGCCCCGAATCGTTACCCTGCTGTGCCCCAAATCTCTCCTGCCTGCCGCCCCAAATCATCACCCTGCTGTGCCCCGAATCTCTCCTGCCTGCCGCCCCGAATTGTCACCCTGCTGTGCTCCGAATCTCTCCTGCCTGCCGCCCCGAATCGTCACCCTGCTGTGCCCCGAATCTCTCCTGCCTGCCGCCCCGAATCATCACCCTGCTGTGCCCCGAATCTCTCCTGCCCTTCCCCACACTGCGAGCCCATGGTTGTAACCTGCGGGTTAAAACCATGGGCTAGTAAAAGTAGTAAGAAAATTTTTAAAAAAGTCGCGGCTTAGATGGGTCTTACACGCATGCATCAAGAGATGGTCTGCGCATGCATCGGGATCGCACACTAGCGATCCGTGTGGTCAGAGGGGGGGGGGGGCGTTCTTCCAATCACCCTCATTTAAATTTTTTTGCTTTGGGAATTCATCGGGCCTGCACGGATCTGCCATGCAATTGAGGTTAGTGATTCGAGCCCGTACTATTTTATAGGACTGTCCTGGTGCCAAGAGGAATTTCCAAAACCTGGCAGTTTGTCTGGGCTTTGGAATTCTCCGAGTTCAGGGCCGCATCTGGAGGCCCTCTGCACATGCTCTCTTCACGTCTGCACAGCTAGGGACCTGCTCTGCTTATCTCAGGCTTTATTGCATTCTTTTACTGTTTTAATCTCCCTCACCTTCACTGGGAGTGCATTCAACTTCTGGGCACGGCACCAAGATGAACACAAATTTCTTAGAAGAATGCGATCATTTTTACAGTGCTATTGGATTACGCAGCACTTTGCAATAAGGACAAATACTAAAGTATTATAAATCCCTGACCTAAAGAGTTTGTAATCCAAGGGGTCTAAACTGCATAATTGCTCAATTACATGTACATTCATGCCAAAAACTTGCAACCCGAGCGTGAAACAATAATGAATTATGTCACATGCAAATACATGCAAAAGGTGGCTTGTATTAAACTTTGTAAATTGCATTATTGATTCCAGAGCTGTTGTTTACTCTCCTCCAGGATTAATGTAGAGCAGTGGTCTCAAACTCACGGCCCAGGGGCCCCTTGCGGCCCACCAGGTCCTATTTTGAGGCCCTCGGTATGTTTATCATAATCACAAAAGTAAAATAAAAGAGTTTCTTGATCATATGTCTCTTTAGCTATAAATAACAATATTATTATTAAGACTTAGCCAAAAGGAAAGATTTATAAACTATAAAGAGTTGTACCTCTTGCAAAATTGTTATTTCTTTAATAAGACATTAACTGGGGGGGGGGGGGTTCTGAGGCCCCCAAGTGTCCACAAATCCCAAAATGTGGCCCTGCAAAGAGTGGTTGATCGCTGGAATAGTCTTCCACTACAGGTGATTGAGGCCAGCAGCGTGCCTGATTTTAAGGCCAAATGGGATCGGCACATGGGATCTATTCACAGGGCAAAGGTAGGGGAGGGACATTAAGGTGGGCAGACTAGATGGGCCGTGGGCCCTTATCTGCCGTCTATTTCTATGTTTCTATGGCCTTGTAATTCTCTGGGTACGCGTTTCTTTACCTTTTTCGCTGTGAGGTCAAGTGTATTGCAGAGTTAATATCAGGAAGCTTAGCCCAAAACGACAGCGGAAACCAGAGAGGAGCTTAAATAATCAACTTGGTTCACTGAGAAAACTAGTTTAATAATTACAAGGGAAAATTCAATGCAATGAATCTGAAATACACAACTGGAGGCTTCACACGTAAGTCACAGCTTATTCTATGTATACCTAATTTATGAATAAACTGGTTTCTTTCCATAAATGAAACTAAATTCTTACATCAAATCAAAGGAAAACTATACATTACTCCTATTCTTTCTCTATGAAACAGCTCAAGATTCTGCAGAAGGGGGACCAAATCAGGAACAGGTCCCGATAGGTTTTCCATCCCTTTTATCAGCGACACGTCTGATAAAAGGGATGGAAAACCTTCCATACGCTGAGAGATTGGAGAAACTGGGTCTCTTTTCCCTGGAGAAGAGGAGACTTAGAGGGGATATGATAGAGACTTACAAGATCATGAAGGGCATAGAGAGAGTAGAGAGGGACAGATTCTTCAAACTTTTGAATAATAAAAGAACAAGAGGGCATTCGGAAAAGTTGAAAGGGGACAGATTCAAAACAAATGCTAGGAAGTTCTTCTTTACCCAACGTGTGGTGGACACCTGGAATGCGCTTCCAGAGAATGTAAAAGGGCAGAGTACGGTATTGGGGTTTAAGAAAGGATTGGACAGTTTCCTGCTGGAAAAGGGGATAGAAGGGTATAAATAGAGGATTACTGCTCAGGTCCTGGACCTGTTGGGCCGCCGCGTGAGCAGACTGCTGGGCATGATGGACCTCAGGTCTGACCCAGCAGAGGCATTGCTTATGTTCCTCTCCCTTCTTCCCTGAATAGTCTTTTATGCATAAATTCTAGACCATGTGATGGGTGGGAAAATCCCAAAGTCATGCATACGTGTCTTCAGGGCCCATGTCCTTCTTTGCACAACCCCTCCAAGGGTGGGAACAGAATCCACGACGCCAACCAATCTCCACTTGCCGGCATGTGCAACTCCCCTACATAGAGTTGCTAGATTTTACTATAGTAAAATCTAGAACCCCCTAAACCAACCCCTAGGCCCACCCAGTTCCACCCACCCCTGCTCTAGCCCCGCCCCCCGCTGTCTGCTCTTTTCGCAAAGAGGAAATCCGCGCAAGCCTTTGCTCACGAAAAAAAAAAAAAAAAATTGCTCACATGTACTTGTTCCTTTGAGGGAACTTTGCTCCAGGCCTCTAGTGGTAGTCTCACAGTACCACCACTAGGTTCAGGTTGCCAAATAGCAAACCTAGGGCTAGATTCACTAAGCAAACCGATCGTGTACCGATCAGTTTGTGACCCCTTTGCGACCCGATTCCCCTCTAACCTCTGTCCCGATCATCCTCCGATCCATGCATGCAAATGAGGGGGAACGGCATTCAAATGATGGCAGGCAGCGATTCACTTACAAAAATCCTGCAACACCGACTGGGCTGGCCGATCGCAAACAAGCGACTACTGGGGACCAGTCGTTCACTGCTTTCCAACTGTCAACTCCTGCTCTCTGCCTGCTGTCTACCCCGACTTTCCAGCTCTCTGCCCCCGACTCTCCTGCTCTCTCTACCCCAACTCTCTGTCGTGATTTTCTTCTGCCACCCTGCTCTGCCCCGAGTCTCTCCTGTTCCTTGCACCAACTCTCTGCCTTTTTCTCCTGCCCCCTGCTCTGAATCTCCTGCACGGCGCTTTGCCCCTGACTCTCCTGCTCTCTGCCCCAAGGCCTTCCCCTGCAATGCGAGCCCTTGGTTTTAACCCATGGGCTTAAAGCGGGTTAAAACCACAGGCTCACTGGGCTAGTTAAAAGTTTTTTTTTTAAAAGTCACTGTTCTTCGACGCATGTGCAGACCATCTACAGATCGTCTGCGCATGCGTCGGGTTGGGGACCTGATTCTGATCGCCCTCATTTGCATGAGGGCGATTCGTGAATCATACCCCTTGATACGGATCGGATCGGATCCCTCAGGGATCGATTCCTATCCGTGCCCTTAGTGAATCTAGGCCCTACTCTTACTGCATCTAAGAGAATGGTCCTCTAAATTTCTACCTGAAACAATGGATAGTAAAGTGACTTGGCTAAAATCACTAAGGGAGATAAGTGGATTTGCTTTTTATCATGCGGTTTTAAATAGAAGGACCTTTATGCCTCCTCCTTTTCCAGTGGGAAGAATATGCTGGTTATACTGTAATCAACTGCCAGAGGAGGAGATAACTACCTGCGGGTGGGTGTTTCTGGGTAAAGGTTAAGAATAAGCATGCCAAGGGGAGTTTTATATGATCTGGCCCTAGTTGGACAAGCTTGATAACAATTTAAAAAGAAAAAGCAAACATTTCACTGCCCTGACAAACTAGAAGACTGAACAGACATCTATCTCTGTGACAGGAGCGAGGAAGGCTAGCACGGCCGAAATTTACCGCAGAGGTAGAGTAATTCCCTTGTCTCTTCTCTCTCATCGCGATCCTTTCGCTTAGAGTTTCATACTTTTCGAATACCCAAGGCCTTTGCTGTGTTTAAAAGTGGCATTCTTGAGTGCTTTAAACGTGACACACCTCTGGATGCTTTAAAACACAGGTGTCAAAGTCGGTCCTCGAGGGCCAGAATCCAGTCGGGTTTTCAGGATTTCCCCAATGCATCTGCATGAGATCTATTTGCATGCACTGCTTTCAATGCATATTCATTGGGGAAATCCAGAAAACCCGACTGGATTCCAGCCCTCGAGGAGGGACTTTGACACCCCTGCTTAAAAGGATCAATGTGAGGCCTTCATGGTGGTCATCAGGGAAGCAGCCAATTTACTTACATTCCAACGATAAGTAGAAGGACTGTACAACAAACAGAAATACTAAATCTCCCTGGGAGTCTATGTTCAGGCTTATAAAAAGAGGAGTTTTGTTTACCTGCTATACCTTCTCTCATTTTAAATTTCTACAGTAATATGGAATTAATGCTTACTGATATGTTTGGGAATGAGAACTGCAAGGGTCCTGTGACGTTCAAATTTGTTTTTATTGTGAGTGAAGACAGGAAATAAACCAACAAGTCACAACTGTTCAAAGAAAACACATGACTCCATTCCCGGCCCCACCCATGTCCCACTATGCCCCATCCACAGTGCCGTACCCTGACTCTGCTTCCCATTAGTCTCCCCTCTACTCCGCCTACCCCCAGCACAGCCTCTTTCTTTCTCTCTCCCTCCAGCCCCCATTCGGGCCACCCCAGAGTTGGGTGTGGCTCTCAGTCTCCCCTGATCCCACATACCTCCTCCAGTGCTGCAATTTCAAACTTCGGTAGTGTTAGCAAACTGATCCTGCTGTCGTCAGTCTGTCCTGGATGCCTTCACTCTGCAGCATCTTGCCAACATGGGAACAGGAAGACGCTGCAGATTGAAAACTTCTGGGACAGGCCGACAGGGCAGAGCCATACACAACTCTGGGATGGAGGCTGGACTGGAGAGAGTGAGTCCAAAACCCGGACAAACGCCCTCTAGACCTAAAAACTGTCCGGACATGTCCAGGTAAATCCAGAGGTCAGATTATGGAGTGTTTCAGCTTGATGGGAAGATGGTGAGGTCCCGGACTGTGGAGCGAGAGTGAGACCTGCAGCTACGCACCAAAAGAAAAAAAATAGGGACCATATCCCTGAGGGTTTGTCAGTAGGGGAGGACAGAAACTTGACTGTGTGGATGCCCATCTCTGGGTGAGTGACTTCTGATCGCAGGGCCCCTGTGGAGTCTATAACACTTTAATCCTGTATCACTAAAGATCTCAAAATTCAAAAAACATACAGGATTAACCCTCAATTTGAGTAAATAAATAAAAAAAAAAATACGAGAAGTGCTCAGTGCCCGAGTCTCCCGGTAGAAGATCATTCAGGGACCGTCATTGTACTTTTGTACAATGCTACCTCATAAGTTTAAGTTTATTAGGATTTTATATACCGCCTATCAAGGTTTTCTAAGCGGTTTTACAATCAGGTACTCAAGCATTTTCCTTATCTGTCCCGGCGGGCTCACAATCTCTCTAACGTACCTGGGGCTCTGGAGGATTAAGTGACTTGCCCAGGGTCACAAGGAGCAGCGTGGGGTTTGAACCCACAACCCCAGGGTGCTGAGGCTGTAGCTTCAACCACCGCGCCACACACTCATTGTACATGCTGCCTCATATATATGTTAATAAGGTATCCTGTATATTTTTTTACATTTTGAGATATATTTTTACCATGCTTTGTAAACTTTGTTTTGCCATCTTAGTCAGACTTGCCCCAGGTACATTTGATATATTGTGAGCCCTCTGAGACAGACGGGGGAAAAAAGGGGACAATGTTTGAGTACCTGAATAAATTCATGCAAACCTTTCTGAGCTCTCCTGCGAGAACGGTATAGAAAATTGAATGAATAAATTTAAAAAAAAATTGAATATCTGAAGAGTTTTTGAATAGACATTTTGACCAATTTCTCTACTCTAAAGGCCTAGATGGAAATGCTTTGGAACAGCTAGGGTTAATAGATGTTCAGAAATAGCCCAGAAATAGCTAAGAAGAAAAAAATAAAATAAAATAATAATTTAAATTGAATCAGGTTGGGCAGACTGGATGGACCATTTGGGTCTTTATCTGCCGTCATCTACTATGTTACTAGAAAAACCCAGACATGTCCTTTTTTTTTAAGAGGACTGACCAGGTACCCAGAGGGATTTCCAAAACCCAGCAGTTTTTCCCGAATTTTGGAAGGCCTCAAACTCGGGGCTGCATCTGGAGGCCCTCTAGACATGGCCCTGAGCTCAGGGAAGGAGACACAAGATTCATGTGGGGGTGAGGCTGGGGAGTGGGTGTTGAACGGTGCGGAGCACGACAAGGCCAGGAGCCTTTTTTTAAAGAAGAAATCTACTAACAGCAAACGTATACTGTAATTATATATGTCCACGGAGAACCTACGTTACAGGTAAGTAACTACACTTTTTCTGAACGTGAATAACGATGTTTACAAGAAAGCTTGAAGCCAGGAAAAAAAAAAAAATGCACTCGAGTTTTCAGCTTCTCCTTCCCTTCCCTGCCTGGAAGCAACAGGCAGAGCTCCAGTCGCCCCTGGCCAGCAGCCTGCAAAATTCAGGTTTGCCTCTTTCACTTTCTCTCTCTACCTAGGAGAGAATCTGGCGCTTTTACATCTCACTTGGACTGTGCACTGCATGGTTGGATGTTCTGGGTTGTAATTGCAGTGTTTAAATAAAGAATTAAAAAAAAAAAAAAAAAAAAAAAAACAGCGATAAGCCACTGCTAGAGCTGAGAGAGGAGAGCGACAGGGACTCACACCCATAGAGCAAGTCGCCGTGGCCTAGTGCCCAGCAGGCCTAGTGCAGAGATTGTTTTCCAGCCTGAATAGACTGGAGTCTTACGCTGCCCCCCCCCCCCCCCCTCAGAGGAATGATATGCAAAGCTCCAGAAACGAGTCGGCTTCTAAATACTGCAGATGTACTTTTTCCTTTAAAAAAAAAATAGGAAGTCTGCGGAAATGCCCCAGGAAAGAAAATAAAAGATGCCACCTTCTCATTGGATTAACAATGCATTTTTGCACTAACTTTCGGGGAGTTAAAAGCTTCAGGTAAGGATATAAAACAACACTGTTTATTTAGTCAGTTTTCTATACCGTTCTCCCAGGAGAGCTCAGACCGGTTTTACATGAATTTATTCAGGTACTCCAGCTTTTTTCCCTGTCTCTCTGGGTGGGCTCACAGTTTATCTATTGTACCTGGGGCACTGACTTTCCCAAGTCCACAAGGAGCAGCACGGGGTTTGAACCCACAGGCTGTAGCTTTAACCACTGTACCACAATGGAAAGATGGGAGGAGGAGCTTCAGAGCAGGGAGAGATGGATGCCAGATTAGAAGTGACAAAGCAGTAGAATTACACGGTCTATAATATGATAGGAAACTTAGGCCCCTATGCACAAAAGGGTTCTCTGTGACTGCGTCCAATCCTCCTAACAGCCACTGAGAATCCTATGCAAATAGATTACAACCACTCATTAGTATTCTAACGAGTTCTCTTTGTGAAGCACTATAGGGAATGCCCCATCCTCCCCCTTTTATTAGTGGCGTACCAAGGGCGTGGGGTGCGGACCGCCCCGGGTGCCAGCCCTAGGGGGGGTGCATAGCCGGCATGGTCCGGAATCTCCCGCGCTCCTCTAAACAGCACCTGTACCTCAGCACAGAGCAGAGTCGGCAGCCACGTTGAAGTGCAGGAAGGTCCCGCGATGACTGCGTCTGCCGCCACCTCTGCTCCAGAAGACGTAAGTGACGTCAGAGTGTGGGGGGGGGGGGGACCAGCAGCTGCAGTCATCGCGGGACCTTGCCGCAACTCCTTGCATCTACCGGCCCACCCCCTCTGACCTCACTTACATCTTCAGGAGCAGAGGCAGCAGAAGCAGTCATCGCGGGACCTTGCTAGTTTGAAGGCAGAGAGGAGCATAGAAGTGTGGTGGAGGGAGAGAAAGGGGGTCAGGGTGGTATGGAAGGATGGTGGAGGGAGAAAAAGGGGGCAGATGCTCATGGAATTGGTGTGCAGGGAAAGGAAAGAGAGATATAAAGGGGAAGGATACTGGATGGAATTGGGTTGGAGGGAAAGAAAGTGGGGGGGAAGGGAGAGGAGAGAGTGAAATTCCAGACCATGGAGGTGTGAAAGAGGGAAGGGAAAAAGAGGAGAGGAGAGAGATGCCAGACCACTGCAGGAGGGAAGGGAAGAAGATGGATGCCAGACCAATAGGGGTGAAGGGAGAGATGGAAGGGGGAAGCATAAAGTTTCTGGAAGGGGAATAGAAAGAGAGAAGATGCCATATAGAAGGGGCAGAGAGAGGGTAGACAGTGGATGAAAGGAAGACAGTGACAAGAAGATGAGGAAAGCAGAAACCAGAGAAGACAAGGTAGAAAAAAACTTCTATTTATTTATTTTTTTGCTTTAGGGGAGATGCATCACTGTTTCTGTGGTGTTGTATTGCATGCAGAATCCAGCTTCTTGGTGGTTCAATTTAACCTTTTTCTACGTATTTCTATTTTATTCCCCCTTTTACAAAACGGTAGAGCGTTTTTTAGTGCCAGCCCTGGTGGAAACAGCTCTGATGCTCAGAACTCTGAGAGTCTGAGCTGTTACCACCATGGCTAAAAACCACACTACAGTTTTGTAAAAGGGGGAGGGGTTAGTTTGTGATTACATATTCCATACTAGGCGAAGGTGTTTTCTGAGTTCAAAAGACATGGTTTTCTGTTAGGATTGATTGTGCAGGATTGATCTGTACTAGTCTGGCTTGTTTAGCTTTACAATGGGTGCATTGATGTTGTACTGCTCACTGGAGTATGTAAGATGCAGCCTTTTCCTAGGTAATCTTGTGTGACGTGTGGAGTGTTACTAAAAATCATGTTTTTCATACAGATGGGGGGGGGGTCAAAATATGATTGGTCCAAGGTGCTAGGTACGTCACTGGGGAGGGAGCGCTGGGTGCAGATCCTGGCAGAGCAGGGCACTTGAATATTAAGCCACTTGACATATTCATGTCAACCATTTTCCTCCTTTTGGGGGGGAAAATGGGGGGGCTCGACTTATATTCAGATCAACTTATATTCAACTGTAAAGCTTAGCGCAATGAGATGGTTTGAGCGCTAAGTGGATCTACTGAAGCTTTGGAAAAAATTGTTATAAGTATTTTTCTGATACCCGAAGGACTGTTTGTGGTGGAAATTTGGTTAAATACTTCGGATTGATACTGTATGAGTTGATTTTGCTTTCAAACTTCAGCACATACAAGTTGTTTATTTAAAATTTCTTATACCGCCTAATCAAGCCTTCTAGGCGGTGCACAAAAAACGCCAAAACAATTCGCTGATTAAAATATAATATGAACAGAGACAAACCAAGGGAAATGACAATTTATAAAGACATTGACGAGCCGGAACAAAAGGGAAGAAGGGTTGGAACTACAATTGATAGACAGAAAGAGAACATTCACAGAAAATAACAAAGGAAGGGGGAACTGAAGGTAGAAACCTTTCCTGAATCTAAGTCATCCTTAGAAGGACGGTTTAAGTTTCAAAAGCATCAAGGAATAAAAATGTCTTTAACTTCTCCTTAAAATTGGCAAGAGTTGTTATTTCACGTAAGTGATTTAGAATACTGTTCCAAAGAGAGGGGCCAGAAACGGAGAAAATTGTGGTCCTCATTGTACTGATATATTTCAGTGAGAGAATGTAAGAAGGTTGTGAGCAGTAGATCTTAAAGTCCTAGTTTGATTGTATAGAATAAGTTGTTTATAAATTCAAGCTGGTTCAAGGTAAGTAAAAGAATTTTGTAGGTGATCCTATGTTCTATTGATAACCAATGAGCTTTCTGTAAAAGAGGAGTAACATGGTCATATTTTTTTTTGCGTTAAATATGATTTTTACTGCAGTGTTTTGTACTCTTTGGAGTCTTCTTATTTCCTTTTTCGTAATGCCTTTGAGGAGGGCATTACAGTAATCTATGCACGAGATAGCAAGGGAATGGATTAAAATGTTCAGGGATGAGGGCTCTTACAATTTTGCTAAGACGTAATCGATGGAAACAACGTTGGACGATTGTACTAATATGCAAGTGGTACGTAAATTTACTATCGAATGTAACCTCCAATAATTTTAAAGAAGGTACCACTTTTAAGTGTAAGAGGGGATTGAAGTGAAAGGCCATCTTTGAATGGAAAAATCATTAATTTCGACTTATTTATGTTCAAGGAAAGCTTGTGTGCGTCAAGCCAAGAGTTAATCTTTTCATACAGATGGGAGCTCTCTATCTGTATAATTTACGTAAATCTATGAAGCCCAGTCTTGGCATACACTGATTCTTACAGACTACTTTGTGAGCATGTAGTTTTCTTGTTTTGTACATCCAGTTTTTCAAGCTATGTAAGTGGCCAATCCAGAATTCCAAAGATGCACGAGAGTACAAGAATCACAAGCTGATTGATGGCTTGTATCTTATTTCTTGACGTTAGAGCACTTTTCAGTAGCAATTTCCGGCTGGCCTTTTCTCTCTGTACTTTGTGCTGGACTGTTACTACTTCCTCTACTCTTAGATATATATTTACCCCTTCCTGTTCAAATTCCTTGATGGCCAATCAGAGAGCATTTTAGTTTTACTCAGTTTTTGTCCTTAGCACATTTATCCAGGCCAAAAAGTATCCTGATGTCTTCTGAAAAGCTTTTATTAAACAGTTGTTCTACCAAATTTTGATCATTGGAACCGTAGACATCATCTACAAATAGCAGGTGTGATGTTACCTGTGGGTCGTTGCTTTGTAGCATCTGATGTGATGTCATTGTGAATTGATTCTTTTCTGTAACATCTACCATAGAATTATGCTTCATTAGAGAAAAGCATATAAATTATCTAAGTCATTCCATAGAGAACATTGAAGAAAGATGCTGATTTTGGAAGACGGGCCACATGTTAAAGACAAGAATCAACTTACTTGCAAAACCTAGTTGATAGTTTTACTATCAGGCTGATCAGTGTAATAACTAAAAAGTCATCCGATAGTCACATTTTTAAAATGTTTTTGCTGCTTGTAACATTACTTTGACACAGGGCACCATGGCGAAGAGAGTTGCAGTGATTGGAGCTGGGGCCAGTGGGCTCGTGTCTATCAAATGCTGCTTGGATGAGGGGCTTGAGCCCACCTGCTTCGAGAGAACAGATGATATTGGCGGGCTTTGGAAGTTTAAAGTAAGTGACCCAGCAATTCATATCAGACTGAACAGTGATCTTCTAGACTTTTTATCTGGCTGACCTCACAGACATAGCGCCCTACAAATCCAGTGACCCTGGCACTATTCAACCATTGTGATTTTAAATAAAGAAAAAATAATAATAAAATGTAAAATAAGTACTTTTAAAACCATACCATATTCTTTAAAATATGTGTTATTATTATTTGTAAATATTCAGTATGCCAAAAACGAATACAGTGTGGGGGCAATTCTGTAATTGGACGCCTTCATATAGGCACACCAAGGCCACACAGTAGGATTCTAGGGGCTAGATTCACTTACCCCCGATTCCGTGTCCGATCCGTGCCCGATTGCATGCAGGCTGACGAATTCACAAAAGGCCGGCATGCAAATGGAGACAATCGTTGACACGCCCCCCACTCACCACTCGGATCGCTAGAGAACGATCCCGACACATGCGCAGACCATCTGTAGACGGTCTGTGCAAGCGTCTAAGAGCTGTCAAAGCCGCAATTTTTTTTTGTTTTGTTTTACAACCCAGCAAGCCCATGGTTTTAACCCGCTTTAAACCCGCGAATTAAAACCAAGGGCTCAAAGTGCGGGGAAGAGCAGGAGAGTCGGGAGGGGGGGGGGGGCAGGAGAAATTCGGGACAGAGAGATAAATATTCGGGGCAGCAGAGAGCAGAGTGGCAATAGAGCTGGAGAGTCAGAAAGGACGTTTGCGACTGGTCCCCAGCAGTCGTTTCTTGGGTTGATCGGCCAGCTCAGTCGGTTTGCAAAATTTGTTCATGTGAATCGCATCCCTGCCTACTTTGCATGCCGTTTCCCTCATTTGCATGTGCAGATCGGCAGAGAGGTAAGTGAATCGGGCCGGTACACGATCGGTTTGCTTAGTGAATCTATCCCTAGGTACCCAGAATCCATTATAGAATAATAGTAAATCTCATTATCAAGACACCGTAATTTACACCGTCTTAAAGCTGGCATATGTGTGGGCACCTAAATATGGCTGGGACCCAAGTAAATGACAGTATTCTGTGAGTTATGCATGTAAGTAGGATCCCTGCCCTTGTGCCACCCATGCTTCATCCATGTGCACATCCCCCTCCCTTGAAATTGTACGCCATGTGTACGTTGAGAAGGCGCTTAAGTGCCTTGTTTCATTCACATGGATAAGTGCACACATAGTCATGCAAGTGCTAATATCTAAAATACCACTTCAAAATGCTTGATGTGATCAGCATTCATTATGCTCCTTATTACTGTATATATCAGCCTCCCAGATCCTCAGCGGGGCCACCACCCACTCAAATAATTCTCATAGTATGTGGCTTTATGCTCAAAATCGTCACTGGATCAATTTTATGCTACTTTTTAATTGTTAACTTATTTATCATTTAATAATTAAGTACTAAAAAGTACTTAGCTGAATGGTCTCGCCTCACACAGAGATAGATACACCGCCATGTTTCACCCATTGAACTTTACATAGATTTTCTTCCAAGGCTTTAAGCCAGGGATCTCAAAGTCCCTCCTCGAGAGCCGTATTCCAGTTAGGTTTTCAGGATTTCCCCAATGAATATGCATTGAAAGCAGTGCATGCACATAGATCTCATGCATATTCATTGAGAAAATCCTGAAAACCCAACTGGATTCGGCCCTCAAGGAGGGACTTTGGGGACCCCTGATCTAGGTTCTTCATATTGGTTGGATCTAGAGCAGAGGTGGGCAACTCCAGTCCTCGAGGGCCGCAATCCAGTTGGGTTTTCAGGATTTTCCCTATGAATATGCATTGAAAGCAGTGCATGCACATAGATCTCATGCATATTCATTGAGAAAATCCTGAAAACCCGACTGGATTCGGCCCTCAAGGAGGGACTTTGGGGACCCCTGATCTAGGTTCTTCATATTGGTTGGATCTAGAGCAGAGGTGGGCAACTCCAGTCCTCGAGGGCCGCAATCCAGTTGGGTTTTCAGGATTTTCCCTATGAATATGCATTGAAAGCAGTGCATACACATAGATCTCATGCATATTCATTGGGGAAATTCTGAAAACATGACTGGATTGTGGCCCTCAAGGAGGGACTTTGAGACCCCTGCTTTAAGCCATTCAAACAGACCATGGTGTCTAGTGGTAATATCTAGACGTGTGCATGCAAATCTGTCTAGCATCCTCCTTCTCATAACAAACATATCACATTTTTCACTCTCCCCCAGATCCAGCATCTTTATTTTCCTCCCTTGATCCTTTGTCTCTTCCAACATTCAGTTGCCATCAGCCCTGCCTTCGGCTCTGATCCTGCTAAACCGGGCAATAGTAACAAAGACAAAAGCCTTGGGAGCTTCCCTCTTGCCTGCATTGCTATAATCTCGGCCAGTCTTGATCCTGCCACTTAGAAATAGGAAGTCACGTCAGAGGTGGGAGGGATCGAGTCTGGCAGAGCCTAAAGTGACGCAAGCAAGAGGGAAAGCCCCACAGCTTGTCTTCGTTATTGTCATCCGGTTTAATGGATTTGGGGCCGAAGGAAGAGGCCATAGGAGTGTCTTTAGGTATCTGGCCAATCAGAGTTTTAGGCCACTCCAAATGCATGTTTCGCCACAGGCTGTTTCAAGGAATTCCCCCTTTAAATTGCCCATTCCATGTTACCCGCGTTGTAGTTCTCTATCTGTTATCAACGC
Organism: Geotrypetes seraphini; assembly: GCF_902459505.1. Taxonomy (NCBI): domain Eukaryota; kingdom Metazoa; phylum Chordata; class Amphibia; order Gymnophiona; family Dermophiidae; genus Geotrypetes; species Geotrypetes seraphini. The sequence goes on from NC_047093.1 coordinate 127,386,369, forward strand.
GGGTAACATGGAATGGGGCAATTTAAAGTAGGAATTCCTTGAAACAACCTGTAGCGAAACATAGTCCTATGTTGGAATATGAACCCCCTAGCCGCGTTTATAAAGACGAGTATCTATTTAAAAGATATTGATTGAATAGAAAGCACTAATAAGCACTTTAACAGAATATTTAAAATATTTAAATAAATAGACCGATGAAGAGGTTGATGTTTTTGATCTGCAGCACCGCTGAGGTCTGCGAGTGGACTATTTAAGGCAGGGGTGTCAAAGTCCCTCCTTGAGGGCCGCAATCCAGTCGGGTTTTCAGGATTTCCACCAGTGAATATGCATGAGATCTATTAGCATACAATGAAAGCAGTGCATGCAAATAGATCTCATGCATGTTCATTGGGGAAATCCTGAAAACCCGACTGGATTGCGGCCCTCGAAGAGGGACTTTGACACCCCTGATTTAAGGTATAACAGATAATCTATTTTTCAAGATCATATGCATGTAGCATTATGAATGAATTTTTAGTTTTGTTACTTTTTGGGGTCATTTCGATTTCTGTTGCATTTCGATTTCTGTTGAAGAGGGCATTCAGAAAAATTGAAAGGAGACAGATTCAGAACAAATGCTAGGAAGTTCTTCTTCACTCAGAGGGTGGTGGACACCTGGAATGCGCTTCCAGAGGAGGTGGTAGGGCAGAGTACGATTATGGGTTTCAAAATGGGGTTAGATGATTTCCTGAAGGAAAAGTGGATTGAAGAGTATAGTTAGAGGGTTACTATACAGGATATTTAACAGTTAGGGAATAACATGTTTTAAGTAAAAGATCACTTACAGGTCATGGACCTGGGGGGGCCGCCGCAGGAGCGAACTGCTGGGCATGATGGACCCATGGTCTGACCCGACAGAGGCAATGCTTATGTTCTTATGTTCTTATAATCCCAGGAAGCCCCTGAAGAAGGGAGAGCAAGTATCTATAGGTCTGTGATCATCAACACCTCCAAGGAGATGATGTGTTTCAGTGACTTTCCCATCCCAGATGATTATCCAAATTATATGCACAATTCCAAGATCCTCGAATACTTCAGGATCTATGCGAAACACTTCAACCTTCTGAAGTACATTCACTTCAAGGTAAGCACCGTTCCATAATATCACTTTTCTATATCTTTAGCTCCCCATCTGCTGTTTATTTCTTTTCTTGTCTAGCCCTTACTCTGCCAGTCTAGCAGTTTGACCACCTACTTGCAATAATGACTTTACAAAATGACTCTCTAATTGTGTTCTCACATATTTTATAAATGCATTCGCACGTGGTAACTCAGCCCCTGCGCTATGCCCCGGGAATACCTGTAGATGGCGGTGTCAGGTCAAAAGCGTGCCGGGACAAAGGCGCGCGCAGACAATTGAGCGCAGCGCGGAGGTGCGCACCACACAACATTACTGTTTTTACGGCTCCGACGGGGGGGGCGTCTTAATAGAGATCACGCCGCGTTGTGGGGGTGTTGTGGGGGGTTGTAACCCCCCACATTTTACTGAAAACTTCACTTTTTCCCTGTTTTTAGGGAAAAAGTTAAGTTTACAGTAAAATGTGGAGGGTAACAACCCCCCAAACCCCCCCCCAACGCCGGCGCGATCTCTATTAAGTTAACTGGGGGGGCTCCCCAACAAAACCCCCCGTCGGAGCCCCTAAAAACTGTAATTTTCTTCGGCGCGCGCCTCCATCTTGCGCTCAGTTGTCGGCGCGCGCCTTTGTCTTTCGCCGACTTGTCTATGAACCGTAGATGGCACATACAGTATATGCGTATTGTCGCCCACCCGGTTTTCGAAGGCTAGAGGTTATATGAACAGAGTGAGTACAATTCTCTTGTAGGCTAAGAAATGCTTTATCTCATGAACCTATGCTCGAATTTGGATGGTCTTTGAAGCAAGGTATACAAAGAGAATATTTTGCCCATTTCAGGTTTCTATTGCCCAGATTTTCTCGTTTCTACAGGACAGCCCGAAAAAGAGCATAGCCCAGGTCTCTTTGAAGGTTCAGATAGCAGCTTTGGCTTGTTACCAGAATTGCCTGGGCTGCATTAAGATCACATCTGAATTCTGAATTCTGTGTGTTTCCTTAAATGCATGGCGTATGTGCGTCCTCTGAATTGTTTCGCGATCCCAACATGGAGTTTCAGTTTGGTCCTTTGGGCTTTGACAGCAGCTTCTTATGAACACTAAAGAAGACATCCTTGAAAGATCTTACGTTGAAGGTGGTGATTCTGGTCGCTATCTGTTCCAGAACTGCAAGTCTTGTCCTTCCAGAAAGCTTTCTTGTGTTTTAAAGAAGCAGAGCTTTGGTTAAGATAATTCCTTCCTCTCTCCCCAAAATAATTTCCCCGTTTCATATGAATCAAGTGGTGGCATTATTTTGTTTTAATTGTGAAGACCGAGGTGATAGCTGTAGTCTTCTTTGGCTCTTGGGTGTCTGTAGAGTGCTGTTGCAATACTTGGAACTCACGAACAGTTTTCACAGGTCAGACTCCATAATTGTGTTGTTTAACAGATCCAAGAAAGGTGAAGCTGCTAAAAAAACTGACTATTACACAGTGGCTGAAGAAGGTGATCATATTGGCTTATGTATTCAAAGGTCAAGGATCTCCTGAGTGCCTTTATGCACATTCAACCAAGGGTATGGCCATATCTTGGGCAGAATAGCTGTCAGTTTCTCCTGATGAGGTATGTCGAACACCACTTGGTTTTCCTTGCAGTCCTTTCCCAAGCTTTATAGCTTGGATATTTACGCCAAGGAGGATGCAACTTTTTGAGCTAGAGTCCTAGCTGCAGAGGTTGCATCATCCCATTCAAAGTATGGATTGGTTTGCTATATCCCATATATACTAGACTGATCTGGTGAACAAAAAGGAAGGAAAAATTTGGTCTTACTCTTTAATTTTCATTCCTTGAGTCAAACAGTTCAGTCCAGAAACTAACCCTATTACCTGTTTACTATTTTCTGTTACCTGGATTGTCAGTTACATTAGTAGCTTCCTGGTCAATTTAAGATGTGGTGAGCCAATGTTACACAGTGCCTCTTATAGGAAAGAGCTCACAGCTCTTTGGTCTCTATCTTTAACTTCTGGCTAAAGGGCATAAACCATACATTCTGGACTGGACTGGTTGGATTCCGGGAAAGATTGGCAGGTAAGACCAAAATTTTTCTTTTCAAGATTTATCTAGGTAAAATGACTGGATAAATCCTTAGAATGCCCACCTCATAATATTGGCTTCTCTCTTTTCATTTAGACCCTTGTTCGTTCTATAAGAAAACGCCCAGATTTCTCCCAGACTGGTCAATGGGATGTTGTTACAGAGGCAGATGGGAAACAGGAATCGACCATTTTTGATGCTATTTTGGTTTGCAGTGGTCATCATACAGACCCTCATTTACCACTGGCCTCTTTTCCAGGTAAGCAGGCAAGCTTTTGTGACAAAGTAAATAAAATATATTTAGAAGAAACTGAAGGAACTAGATTTTATTGTGTGTGATAGCAAGGATATCCTTTGATTTGAAACATTTCAAGTTGTGATCCAGGTTTTGGTTCTTCTGGTACAAACCCTATGAAAATGTCAAGACAACCCAAAAAAGTAGGAGGTGAATCATGGGATATTCAACCAATATATATAAGGTATTTCTCAAATGTATTGCTCTGGACAATCCTTTAGCTCTTCAGATTGATCTTTATTATAATATATCAATAGAATCCAACATGGTCCGTGTTCTGGCCCAATTGAGCCTGCCTCAGGGGTCAAAGAGTATATATCATATATAAATCATCCAAAACCAGATTCTATAAATGGCGCCTACATTGACAAGTAAGCCAAGTGACACCTATAATCAACCACTAGGTGCCAGTTATAAAATCCCACTTAGCAATTCCTAGATGTGCTTAGGCATCGCTAGGTGTCCTGGAGGTAGGCACCGTTATATTAGGCCAGATATTCCTTGACCTAATTTACCAGTACCTAACTTAGATGCCTAGCGATGCTAAAGTCAACCACACCTATTCTCTGCTCCTAACCATGCCTGATTTTCAGATAGGTGTCGGAGGGCCCTCGACGTAGGCATCGCCAGGCATCCTAAGAGCTTGGCGCCAAACTCTTAATTATTCATTTATTTTTTTTATTTTGATTGGCTGAAAACTGACTTGGTCAATTACCTCACCAATTAAGCAAATTTTTTTAAAAGTTGCACTTGGATTCCAAATTTAGACGTATCGCCAGACCAGCTTCCTCAGAGAACGCACTTCTGCATGACTGGAAAGCAGTATGAAGAACCTGAGATAAATCAGTGGACCGTTGTGGTCACTCTAGTCACGCAGAAGTGGATTCTCCGAGGAAGCTGGCCTGGCGATACGCGTCAGGAACCACAAGCCTTCAAAACTCCTTCAGCTAAGTGCATAAACCTTTATATATTTATGATGATAAGAACTGCACCGAGTTGAGCACATCAGCAGCATAGAAGAATATGTTAATTTTAAATGCTGTGATTGACCAAGAGAGGCACATTTAGGGGATAATCCCCAGTTATGATTTCTCTACTTTATTGGTTCTGAGCATATATAGATCTAGTTATATCGGGACAACTATATGGGTGATCTTGTTATATTTAAGCCAGTTTGTAGATTTTGATCTACCCAAAGAGATATATTTGTCCCAGTTGATGAGTTTGGGGCCTTATGTTTTAATGCCATTATCTCCCAAGGTATAGAGACGTTCAAGGGTCAGTACTTTCACAGTCGAGATTACAAGAACCCAGAAGAATTCCAGGGAAAGAGAATCATTGTGATTGGAATTGGGAACTCTGGTGGGGATATTTCTGTGGAACTGAGTCGCACTGCACAGCAGGTTTGGCTTATAAGAGATATATGTAAACACATATTCTGCATGCAAGACTTGGTAGCTAACTAGAAGTTATCAACTTACACAAAATTTGATATATATATCAATAAAATCTTTTGGATGTTATTTAAAAACCCCCAAATAATATATTTATTAGCTTGTTTAAAGAATTTAAGATTCTTTTGCCTTAGGTTGAACTCAGTTGTTATAGCCTTAGAGCAGTGGTCTCAAACTCAAACCCTTTTCAGGGCCAAATTTTGGATTTGTCGGTACTTGGAGGGCCTCAGAAAAAATAGTTAATGTCTTATGAAAGAAATGACAGTTATGCATGAGGTAAAACTCTTTATAGTTTATAAATCTTTCCTTTTGGCTAAGTCTTAATAATAATATTGTCATTTATAGCTAAAGAGACATATGATCGAGAAGCTGTTTTATTTTACTTTTGTGATTACGATAAACATACTGAGGGCCTCAAAATAGTACCTGGCGGGCCGCATGTGGCCCCCGGGCCACGGGTTTGAGACCACTGCTCTAAGAGTATTAAAAGGCAGAGGTATTAGATAGCTTATCATGTCTAAATTCTTTTGCTATAGTTTAAAAGTTAAATCTACAGCATGAAATGGTAGATATTAAACAGCTTAGCAGGTCTTAATTTAGTTTTATTTTCCATCCACCCCAGGCACATCGCTTCATTAAGAGAACATTTTTCATCACAGGGCATTTTTTTTTTCAGGATGCGATTCATCGTAAATAGTAATTATTCAAAGTTTAGTGAGAAGCAAACACAAATAAAATAATAACAAATATAAATAATTAATAAAATAAAATAATAGCAAATAAAATAAAATATAACAAATAGTCTTAAGGTCCCTTGTGTTATTTTAGGCATCCCTACTCCCCCTAGCATTCTAAAATAACTAAAGAAATCACCAATATTAAGATACAGATAATAGTCCAACAGCGAGATGGGAGTTGCACAGTATTTTGCACTGAATGCCACATGTATGATTATCTCCCATTTGATGAGAGGTCCTATGTGTTCACTCAGGCGCTGATTCTACAAATGGCATAAGAATATAAGAATTGCTGCTGCTGGGTCAGACCAGTGGTCCATCGTGCCCAGCAGTGCACTCGTGCGGTGGCCCTTAGGTCAAATACCAGTGCCCTATTTGAGTCTAGCCTTACCTGCATACGTTCTAAGTCCAGCAGGAACTTATCTAACCTCTTCTTGAATCCCTGAAGGGTGTTTTCTCCTATAACAGCCTCCGGAAGAGCGTTCCAGTTTTCTACCACTCTCTGGGTGAAGAAAAACTTCCTTATGTTTGTACGGAATCTATTCCCTTTTAACTTTAGAGAGTGCCCTCTCGTTCTCTCGATCATGGAGAGGGTGAACAACCTGTCTTTATCTACTAAGTCTATTCCCTTCAGCATTTTGAATGTTTCGATCATGTCCCCTCTCAGTCTCCTCTTTTCAAGGGCGAAGAGGCCCAGTTTCTCTAATCTCTCACTGTACGGCAACTCCTCCAGCCCCTTAACCATTTTAGTCGCTCTTCTCTGGACCCTTTCAAGTAGTACTATGTCCCTTTTCATGTACGGCGACTAGTGTTGAATGCAGTATTCCAGGTGGGGGCGCACCATGGCCCAGTACAGTGGCATGATAATCTTCCCCGATCTGTTCGTGATTCCCTTCTTGATCATTTCTACTGCCATTTCACCAGCCAATCGGGACACACATTAAATAAAAAATCCATGCCGCAAAGGGCAACAAGGGTCTGACTCCTGCCTATGGAGGTGTCTAGGCATGCCTACTGACGCCTAAGGCCGGTGTTGGTGTGTCTTGGGCATCCGTAAGCGTCCCTATGCATCTCTGTAGGCAGAGAAAGCCACCTTAAATGTAGGCCTGTAAAAAGCTGGCCTACATTTTAACTTGTCCAATATACACATCTATGACCTGTATTAATCTTCTAATCGACTCATTAATTATACAAATGTTTTTCTATGACATTTTCAATATCTCTTCAATACCTCTTCATCCCAAGCTTTTTCCTCTCAATTAACTCTTTTTATTGTTTAACCAGCCAACGCCATCAGAAGCGGCACTCTTTTGTGTATCAAACACAAGTTCTTTTTTGTAATTCTTAATTGTACTTATTAAATATTAAAAAGAGAGATTGCCGCCTGGGGTATTTGAAATCCTGATAGACGCCGAAGCAGCTGCAAGACATAATTGGGTGGGGATTGGGCTCGCTTGCCTTCACATACATTATCATTATCAGTACTGAAGTTAATGTAACAATGGGGAGGCCGCCTTCAGAAGATATGTGTCATATTAGGTGTTAGGATCTGCTGGTGCTGTAATGGGAACATGATAATGTACCGTAAAGGTTCCCATTGAATAATACAGCTATACAACCAATGCAGGTTAATATATGAAGTTTTTATTTTCCTATTCATAGATTCTTCAAGACTTATTTTGTCCTATGCCTTCTTGGTAATGTCAAAGAGACAGGGAAAGGTCACATTTTACCTTTTCTGCAATGGGGAAATGCTGTGCAGTGATCCATATGTGGTGTTAGACAACTAAGAAGAGGCTTCTTGAAGGTCAGGGCTCATTTAATTGGGGCCCCCTCATATTAGGAGGCCATTGGTGTTATGCTGACTTGGATTGCAGAGGGCACTGGTGACACTCACCTACGGAGGGTGCTTCAGATGTGTCTCCAGGCCCTCATAGAGACATTGTGGAGGGGCCTCTGGCCATGGTGCTCAAAGATATGCCTTCATTACCAGAGACAGAGCCCTACCAGGCACCAGGTGTAGTTGGGCTCTCTCCTCTCCTTACTACTCTAATCGATACCCTATATGGAAGTGACAGGGGACTCTACACCACTGAAAGGCCTCACCAAAACACACATTGCAGTCTCTCCTCTCCCCCATCACACCTCTCACACGCAGATTCACTCCCTCACTCACTCTCACTGAGACACTCTGGGGGAGCACTCACCCTCTCAATCATACCTTTTCTTCCTACACTTCTATCACACAAACAGGCTCTCTCACACTCACTCACACTATCACTCCTTCAGTCAGGACTCAATTTTTTTTTTTTTTACACCACCACTCCTCACACCACTAACAACCCCTAACACCCACAATGATTCGGATTCCACATATAGGACATTGAGATGCTAGCACAGTGACATCAACACATCTAGTAGAATGACCAGTACGCCGTATAATGGCCACTCCTATATGGAGTCTGTCATAGGGGAAAACACCTTCCGTGAATTCAAGACAAAGTTAGACAAGTTCCTGCTGAACCGGAACGTATGCAGGTAAGGCTAGTCTCAGTTAGGGAGCTGGTCTTTTACCAAAGAGCCGCCGCGTGAGCCGACTTCTGGGCATGATGGACCACTGGTCTGACCCAGCAGCGGCAATTCTTATGTTCTTATGTCTACACTTAGACGCATTGAAGGCTGCATAATCGATAGATTCAGACACATGGCAGAATGCTATTTACAAGGCGATCTTCTAGACGTTTAGTTGCACCATAATCAGAAGGCATATTTTTCATAACATGTCTTACCAATTATGGACACAAAATGTTGGACATACAGAGTTGTGCATGCCCGTTTGGACATCTACAGAATTTTGATTATGCCCTTCCACATCTACATATATTTTTGTGTAATCATTAGTATATTTATGTAGCTAATTTTGTAGCTGCTTGCCATATTTCTAAATATTTTTATCTAATAAATAATATATAATTCCACACCGGCATTATCTTCTTTTTTAAGGCAGAAATTCTAGAATCACAGGGATAGCTGAAGTGCTTTCATATTCCTAGAAGACGAGTCCAGAATAATTACCTACACTGTGGACCTCTAGGACCAGAATTGAATAGCCCTGGCATAGAACAAAATGTTGAAAGCAGTTCTGTCACTTTACACCCAGGTCTTTCTCAGCACCAGGCATGGTTCATGGATATTGAATCGGGTTGCAGATTATGGCTATCCAATAGATTTGTTGGGCACAACTCGCTTTCTGAACGCCATGAAACATACTTTACCATCATCTCTGGTAAACTGGATGGCAGAACTGAAGTTAAATCGAAGATTTGACCATGCAAATTATGGCCTAAAGCCCCAGCACAGGTAAGAAATGGGTATTATTTGCATCTTTCTCATTCTGGAACGTGAAACAATCAATATAAAAAGTTCATTTAGAGGTCTGTTCACTCAGGAACCGTCTTCAAAATAGCCCAACCAGATGAAACATTCAGGATAGAGGGGTATAGATAGAAGATTACTGCACAGGTCCTGGACCTGTTGGGCCGCCGCGTGAGCGGACTGCTGGGCACGATGGACCTCGGGTCTGACCCAGCAGAGGCATTTCTTATGTTCTTATGTTCTTAAACTGTAGAATTTTTACAAATTTTCAGTAGGAAAATTCTTTAAAAATTGTCCATGGCTGCAGTTGAATTATGGACTTTCTACCAGTTTTTTTTTTCTGCAGGCCAAATCTGAGTAAACACATATGGAAATTTTGAAAATACATTGCATACTTTAGTTTCTAATCTCAACCAAAGACTCTTCTCGGGGTCATCTTCCTTTTACTCAGTTGAAAATATGTAAGTTGTGGAATCCTGAGAGAACTTTTAGCCAAAAAAGGGTGGGCTATTTTCAAACAGATATAAAAAGGATGGAGTTGGTCCAGAGGAAAGCTACTAAAATGGTGCGTGGTCTTTGTCATAAGGCATATGGGGACAGTCGTAAAGATCTCAAACTGTATACTTTGGAGGAAAGGCAGGAGAGGGGAAATAAAATAGAGACATTTAAATGCCTATGTGATGTAAATGTGTATGAATCAACTCTCTTTCATTTGAAAGGAAGCTCTAGAATGAGAGGGCATAGGATGAAGTTAATAATAATAACAGTTTATATTCTGCAATACCGTTAAGTTCTATGCGGTTTACAATAGATTAAGCGAGGCACAAATTGATTGAATTTAAGAGGGGGGGGAAAGGAGAGTTAATAGGACCGGAAATGCGTTGTTGAGGAGAAAGAGATTAATAGGACAGAGGAATCACTATGGAGGAGAAAGAAGATGAGTGGGTCAGTTGTCTAGATACTTTAGGAACAATTGAGTTTTTAGACGTTTTCTGAATTCCTCATAAGTAGTTAAGAACATAAGAACATAAGCAGTGCCTCTGTCGGGTCAGACCACAGGTCCATCCTGCCCAGCAGTCCGCTCCCGCGGCGGCCCAAAAACAGGTCAAGACCTGTCTGAATCATCAGAAGGGGCTCCCCTGCCACCTTGGTTTCCCATTTAAGTCCTGCCTTCCTATCGAAGTCCTAGCCCTCCGGTCTACACATGCACGACCAGGTTGGTTTACTCGTTTCCTTGTTAACTTCCTACACCCGTGTTACATCCCAGCTCCTCCCTCAGTATCCCACGATCCCTCTATCCCTCAGGAATCCATCCAATCCCTGCTTGAATCCCTGTACCGTACTCTGCCTGATCACTTCCTCCGGTAGCGCATTCCAAGTGTCCACGACCCTTTGGGTGGAAAAAAAACTTCCTTGCATTTGTTTTGAACCTGTCTCCCTTCAGTTTCTCAGAATGCCCCCTCGTATTTGCTGTCCCCTTCAGTCTGAAGAATCTGTCCCTATCCACCCTCTCTATGCCCCTCATGATCTTGAAGGTCTCTATCATATCTCCCCTGAGTCTCCTTTTCTCCAGAGAGAAGAGCCCCAGCCTATCCAGCCTCTCGGCGTACGAGCAGTGTTGATCTAGGTCTTTACCCCACAATGCTGCTTGATGTGAAAGAAGGTGTTCATGGTGTTTTTTCAGGTTACAACCTCTCACTGGGGGGGGGAAACGAAGTAGGAATGAGAGCTTCTCTTGTGTCTGTTGGCAAAGAAGGAGAAAAGATCAGTTATGTATTCAGGGGCAAATCCGTTTAGCGCTTTAAAGCAGTTAAGTTAAGAGGTGATAGGCTCAGGAGTAATCTAAGGAAAGGCTTTTTTACAGAAAGGCTGGTAGATGCGTGGAACAGTCTCCCAGTAGAGGTGGTGGAGATAGAGACTGTGTCTTATTTCAAAAAAACCTGGGATAGGCATGTGGGATCTCTTAGAGAGAGGAAGAGATAATGGTTTCTGTGGATGGGCAGACCAGATGGGCTATTTGGCCTTTATCTGCCATCATGTTTCTACGTTTCTAGATCTGTTTTAGAAGTAATTTGGTATTTATCTGGCTAAGAGGCTCAAAATCAAAACTTAAACATGTCTAAAAACTTACCCAAGTCGGCACTTTTATGACCTAAAAGACAGGTTGCTCAAGTGCCGATAATCAAACCAACTTTCTAGACATATTGCAGGACTTTTAATGCCTCTGAATGCCACTATGCACCCAGAGCTAAAAGGGGCGTATTTGGAGGAATGATTAGGGCGGGATGTGGGCCGACCTAGACTTAGTTGTCCTGCATGGATAATTGAATGTTTTACTAGACATCCTGGACGAAACTGAAAAGCTGTGAGTTAGACGATGTGAAAACAGGTATAAATGACAAAAAGGTATCCAAAGTGACAGATAACCACTGCAGAGACAAAGTAAAGAGTCTCACACACTTCCCCAGTGTTCACTGACCCTCCTCACACACCCACAAAGATTAGAATAAAAAAGTACATAGCTGTCTCCAGAACATCAGCACCTGGTATAGGAAGGCCTAGTAGAGCTGCACATAGGTGTCTTAAATAGCCTGGGGGTGGGTGGGCTAGTAAACCATAGAGAGGAGGACCCAGGCCCCTAAGCCACTCTAACCACTGCATTTATGGTGGAAAATGTACACCCACCAAGACCCCTCAAACCTCTACTGGCATATAGGTGCCACCTGCAGCCATAAGGGTTATTGGGGTTGTAGACAGGTGGGTATAGTGGGTTTGGGGGATATTGGAGGGGGGGGGGGCTCACCATAACCTATAAGGGAATTCTGGTGAGATGTTTATCTGGCACCCTTTTTGTAAAGTTCATAGCAGTGCCCTGTAAGTTGCCCCGCCATGTCTAGGTGGCCAGTCCATTAGAAGATTGGCCCCTCCTATATCCAAATGGTCTTGTTCTGAGTGTTCGGGACTTGGGATGAAATTTTGGTCGAAAATGCGGTATAAAGATAGACGTCCTGGCGGAATGGAAGAACAATTGCCTGGATGTCCTGATAGATGATTTTTAAAAAAAATTAAAAATATTCTAGATGCATGTTGATTTGCCTTTCGAAAATGGACATTTCCTCACTGCCGACTTTGGGTGTCCACCGTCATACATCTGAATCAGACTTAGACGTATGTTTTGATTATGCCCCTCCACATGTTCTGTTCTACCACATAAGTAAACTAATGGAAGCTGGACAATTTAAGGCAGGCGCTTATCTAAGGTCCAAATGTTTAGTTGAGGCCCTCTCAGATGTGCCAATTCGGTGGCTCCCAAGGTAGATTTTTTTTCCCTGGTAAGTCAGCTGCTGGTATAAGAAAGACTGGTGGTAGTACAGGACTAAAGCTATCTGTCTATTCTTCTCACTCCTTCATTGTCCTACGAGTTGGCGAGCAACATAGTAACATAGTAACATAGTAGATGACGGCAGATAAAGACCCGAATGGTCCATCCAGTCTGCCCAACCTGATTCAATTAAAATTTTTTTTTTCTTCTTAGCTATTTCTGGGCAAGAATCCAAAGCTTTACCCGGTACTGTGCTTGGGTTCCAACTGCCGAAATCTCTGTTAAGACTTACTCCAGCCCATCTACACCCTCCCAGCCATTGAAGCCCTCCTCAGCCCATCCTCCACCAAACGGCCATACACAGACACAGACCGTGCAAGTCTGCCCAGTACTGGCCTTAGTTCAATATTTAATCTTATTTTCTGATTCTAAATCTTCTGTGTTCATCCCTCGCTTCTTTGAACATTTCTTACCTGCGTTTTCTCTGCAGTCAAAGTCACATTGGGCCCTGTTTGTTAGGGTTTTCAGAGATATTTATATTATCAGGGGGGCCCCTACATGTTTGTTTGCCTAAGGCCTTTGAAAAGGTTAATCCTGCCCTGTATGGAACCATGGATAAGTGCAGAAATTGATGTGTGGATTTGACACCCCCCCCCCCCCAACTCTCCTGACTCCTCCTCTGTGCATCTGCAGGATAATTTTTCATCCTGTTGCATACCTGCACAAAAAGTTGTGGGTTTTTTTTTTTTTCTAGGATTCTTGCTCTCACCAAGACTAGATAAAAACCCAGTTTCCGCCTGTCTTTCATGGCCAGTACTGGACAAACCACAGAAAACAATAGCCAAAAGGGAAATTACACATTTAAAGGGAAATTGTATTATTGAGTTTCTGCATTTGTTTGCTGTTGGGGGTGTGCACACTTGAGCAGTTAAATGCCAGCAAATTAAAAAAGGACATAGGCAAGGATGTGGCATAGCACCAAAATGTAAGGGGGTTGGAGCTCCTACTTAACATGTAACTTACTCCTGTCATGTTCAGGAGCCCACAGTTATACCAAGTCTCAGTGGCATAGTATGGGGCTGGGAGCAGACCGCCCTCTATGCGCCATCTTGGCGGGGGCGCCAACATCTCTCCTCCACCCACCTCTGCAAATCTTTGCCGGCAGCTAGCAGCATCTCCTACCTGCTGCTCGTGCCAGCTACGGCTCTCCTTGTAATGTCACTTCCTGGTTGCTGGACATCGGAGGGAGAACCAAGGCCGGCGAGGGTAGCAGGTTGGGGATGCTGCTCGCACCACAAAGTTCAAAGGTACGGGGTAAGGGAAGAAGCAAGTACATACGGCAGGGGATGGGAACGAAGAAGAGGGCAGAGATGAGGGCGGGGGGTTGCCACCAACCGGGGCGCCTCCCTCCCTTGTTACAACGCTGGTAGGCGCCTACTTTTTTCTATAGAATCGGACTAAATCAGTATATTCATGTTGCCTAAATATAGGTACTTTCTTATGGAATAAGCCTCCATATGCAATAAACATATAGTTAGAAAAAATTTATCACATTTATGCCAAATCCCCTTATAAAAGTCGGATTGGGTTAGATTGCACTCATCTTTATTGTCTGTTTGTTTATGACCTGTATAGGATATTTAGTCAGCACCCAATGGTAAATGATGACCTGCCAAACCGCATCCTTTCTGGCACAGTACTGGTAAAACCAAATGTGAAGAAGTTTACTGAAACAGCTGCCATCTTTGACGATGGAACAGTGGAGGAGAATATTGATGTTGTTGTCTTTGCAACCGGATACAACTTTGCTTTTCCCTTCTTTGATGAGTCGGTTATCCAAGTCCATAGCAATCAAGTATCACTGTACAAATACATCTTCCCTCCTGATCTGGAGAAGCCAACAGTGGCTGTCATTGGTCTTATCCAGCCTCTTGGTGCCATCATGCCTATTTCAGAACTCCAGGCTCGCTGGGCAACAAGAATTTTTAAGGGTAAGTGAAGTGAAAGAATTAGTGGAGTAGAATGGGTACAAGTGGATTGATTTTTCACTAGGGGACACTTGATGAAGTTACAGGGAAATACTTTTAAAACCAATAGGAGGAATTTTTTTTTTTCACTCAGTGAATAGTTAAGCTCTGGAACATGTTGCCAGAGGTTGTGGTAAGAACGGATAGCGTAGCTGGTTTTAAGAAAGGTTAAGACAAGTTTCTGAAGGAAAAGTCCATAGTCTGTTATTGAGAAAGATTGCCCTGGATCGATAGCATGGAATGTTGCTACTATTTGGAGTTCTAGAATCTGGTTACTCTCTGGGATTCCAGAATCTTGCTATTCTTTGGGATTCTGTATGGAATGTTGCCACTCTTTGGGAATTGGCCAGGTACTAGTCTCACGGTGGCCAATCCAGGTTCTATTATCAACTGTTGGAGCAGTTCTGTAGAGAATCGAGGACTTCCCTACTTCTAGGAGACCCCAGTCATCATCTAGCATGTTAAAATCGCCTATTAGCAATACATACATCCCCTTTGACAGCTATATTTTGAATGTCTGTCCACTTCTGTCCGTGAAGGAGACCTGTATATCACACCAATGTAAATGTATTTTCCATTCCCCTTTACTCGAGTGACCCACAGTGCCTCTTCCCAGTGGCGTACCTAGGGTATGTGGCACCCGGGGCCCATCATTTTTTGACACCCCCCCCCCCCCCCCCCCTCATGTAAAATTTTTTTTTTTTTTTTTTTTTGCAATAACCATGAAATGGAATAAATGGTCAGAATAGAAACAGGCAGTGAAAATTTTCTTTTTTTTTTTTTTCCAAAGTATTTTTATTGAGAATGGCAAAAGGTCCAGACAAGCAACCATGGTCTGTACAGAAACTTATACATTATCAAAAAGAACACAGAATGAGAGTAACAGCAACAACAAGCATGAACAAGCCTCTCCCAAGAGAAAATTGCCAATGAGAGGCATAGCAATACACAACAAAAGGCCAAAACTTGGGGCAAGCAAACAAATCCCACCCCAGAACCCACAAGAATAATAAGCCGGACTAGACCCTCAGCCATATTTTATAATGAAAAAAACCCCCACAAGCAACAACACCCAGACCGCTCACCAGACACACCAATCCGCACAACAAGCACCCAAGAAACACCCAGCCACCACCCAGACAAAACTACCAGACACACCTACCCCACCAAGCCCAGACCCAACCCCCCCCCCCCAGAGAGTGCAAGCGCAAAGTGGACCGTGAAAAGGGCAGCTGCAGAAGTGGAAAGCCCCAGATAAGTAGGTTAGCTAAAGAAAGCCCACAGATAGAAGAAATCAGGATAACAGAAGTTCCAACAAATGCTCCCACAGAAAATTTTCTTTTATTGAACCTCATTTATGTAACCATTATTCCAAACATAACATAACATAAATTATGTCTGAATTGTCATGACATCAGAAGTACATATGGAGTAGTTGCAGGTGATGCTTGGGACAGTTCTGATTATGTTAGTTTGGTTTTATGTGTTTTTTTAATAGAAGGGTTTTTATTTCTTTTTTTAAGGTTTTGTAGTTTGTGGTCGAGGTCAATAGGTTGTAGAGTTGGGGGTCAAGTGTTGCAGCTCGAATGGCTAGGAGGTTGTCGAACAGTTTTTTTCTTTTGACGTTTTTGGTTGGAGGGTGTGTGAATGGTGCGTGAGTTCTCCTATGTCTGTTTGAAGTGGATTGAATTATTTAGCTGAAGAAATTAGTTACCCCCCCCCATTCCACACACATTAATTCTCTTCCATTTTTGTTCCCATTATAAAAAAACACTGATAAGTTCCCAGGAAAAAAATACATTAAAATAAGAAGTGAAAACAAAGGCCCCTACAGATGAGAACATAACATAAGAATAGCCTAACTGGGTCACACCAATGGTCCATCATGCCCAGTAGCCCATTCTCATGGTAGCCAATAGTGCTGCCCGATTCAGAGAAAAATATTTCATTCGATCCGATTCACCCTGTTGAATCGATTTTTCGATTAGATTCACTGTTAATGACACCGCTTTTTAAGTTTAAACAAAGTATAACAATAAATTTCACAACAACAATAAATTTCACAAAGTACTTAAAAAAAAAAAAATCACATTTTTCCATTAAAGCAGTTCTGGAGACATTTGCTTGAACAGTCTTTTTTCCCAGTCCATAAGCAAGCAATATGAAAAAGATTTCCTTAATTATCTACTCAAACATTTTTGCTATTTACTTTCATTGTACCTATACTATTATTCAGTAGAAAAAATGGACTTAACTGTGCAGGAAATGAATCTCCTCATACACCCACCATATAGTGCAAAAATGTGCAAAGGTCTGTTTTTTTCTTTCGATCACTACATAGCCTAATGCCACACAAGCAGCGCTGTTACAAACATATTCTGAAGGTCAATGCTAAGGTTGACAAAGTTTCCTTCCTTGGACCAGAAGGAGATACTGACAAACCACTGGAAGAGATTCTAAAACAACTACCCAGAAATAACACCCAAAGACCCACTCAGTGTGTGAACCAGTTGAGTGGAGTGGACTAACTGGGGGTGGAAATGGGCCCAGAGTTTGCTCAGCAGAATTTCCCAGACTACCTCTTCCTCTCAACACACTGACATGCTACCACCACCACCAACACTAGGAACACCTCACCGAGTATGCCAGCAATGCTTATAAACTTTATAAAACACATTATTATATTTTCTTATAAAGCATATATTTTAACTGAACTCAGCCTTGCCATTCACAAAAATAGAAAAGTTCCCATTTCAAGCTGTCTCATGTACACTTTTCAAATCTAACATTGTAATCACAAAACAGAAAATAAAATTATTTTTTCTACCTTTTGTTCTCTGATCAATATTCAAATCTTGTTGGTCCCAGGCTCTTGTTGTCTTGCTTGCCAGGGTCTCCTTTCTCCGTGCTAACCATCCGTCTGCCATCTCTGTTCTCCCCTTCCGTTTCCCTTCCCTCTCCCGGAGATCTGGCATCTTTCCTTTTTTTTGTCTCCATCCACAGATTCACCTTTTCTCAACTCCCCACCACCCCAGGATCCACCATCTCTCCCTTTCTGTTCCCAACTATCCTCCTATCCAGTATCTCTATCCCCCCTCCACACCATCCCCTGTTTCCAAGTTCTCTCCCTTTCTGTTCCTTCCCTCCCTAAATCCCATTATGCACCATCTCTCTCCCACTCCTCTGTTTTTAGACCCATTATTTCTAACCCCCAAAGTCTGGCATATGCATGTATCTTTGAACCCCCCCTTCCCTCTCTCCCTCTGTGTACTTTTAACCAGGACCCCCCTCCCCCGAAGGTCTGTCCCCCCTCCGAAGGGCTACACCCCACCCCTGAAGACCTGCACCCCCCGAAGGACTTTACCTCCCACCCGAAGGTCTGTCCCCCTCTGAAGGCCTAAACCCCACCCCTGAAGGACTGCACCCCCCCCCGAAGGCCTGCACTCCCTTGAAGGTCTGCACCCCCCCGAAGGCCTGTCCCCCCCTTGAAGGCCTGTCCCACCCCCTTGTAGGCCTGTCCCCCCTTTAAGGCCTGCCTGCCTGCCTTTCCCCCCCTTGAAGGCCTGTCTCCCCCTTGAAGGCCTGCACCCCCCTTGAAGGCCTGCACCCCCCCTTGAAGGCCTGCACCCCCCCTTGAAGGCCTGCACCCCCTTGAAGGTCTGCCCCCCCCCAAAGGCCTACACCCCCCCCCCCCGAAGGTCTGCACCCCCCTGAAGGCCTGCCTGCCCCCCTTGAAGGCCTGCACCCCTTGAAGGTCTGCACCCCCCCGAAGGCCTGTCCCCCCCTTGAAGGCCTGTCCCACCCCCTTGTAGGCCTGTCCCCCCTTTAAGGCCTGCCTGCCTGCCTTTCCCCCCCTTGAAGGCCTGTCTCCCCCTTGAAGGCCTGCACCCCCCCTTGAAGGCCTGTCCCCCCCCCTTGTAGGCCTGCCCCCCCCCTTGTAGGCCTGTCCCCCCCCCTTGTAGGCCTGTCCCCCCCTTGAAGGCCTGCCTGCCTTTCCCCCCTTGAAGGCCTTTCCCCCCTTGAAGGCCTGCACCCCCCCTTGAAGGCCTGCACCCCCCCTTGAAGGCCTGTCCCCTCCTTGAAGGCCTGCCTGCCTTTCCCCCCTTGAAGGTCTGCACCCCCCCCGAAGGCCTGTCCCCCCCTTGAAGGCCTGTCCCACCCCCTTGTAGGCCTGTCCCCCCTTTAAGGCCTGCCTGCCTGCCTTTCCCCCCCTTGTAGGCCTGTCCCCCCCCCTTGTAGGCCTGTCCCCCCCTTGAAGGCCTGCCTGCCTTTCCCCCCTTGAAGGCCTGCACCCCCTTGAAGGTCTGCACCCCCCAAAGGCCTACACCCCCCCCGAAGGTCTGCACCCCCCTGAAGGCCTGCCTGCCCCCCTTGAAGGCCTGCACCCCTTGAATGTCTGCACCCCCCCCGAAGGCCTGTCCCCCCTTGAAGGCCTGCCTGCCTGCCTGTCATCCCCTCCCCCTTGAAAGCCTGCTTGCCTGCCCGCCCGCCCCACCCTGAAGGCCTGATGCCCCGACCCACCCCGAAGGACCGCTCGCCCCCCTGGCCTCCCCGCACCACCTATGAACAGCCGCAGCAGGATCGCGAAGTCAGCGTCGGGTACCAGCCCTAAGGGGGTGTTCCCGGCCTTGCCGTTCAGTCCCCCGCCACCCCCGCAGGACCGCTCGCCCCCCTGGCCTCCCCGCACCACCTATGAACAGCCGCAGCAGGATCGCGAAGTCAGCGTCAGCGATCCCTGCTGCTTCCTGCGCCACGGTCCCGCCCCTCCTCTGACGTCAGAGGAGGGGCGGGATCGCGTCGTAGGAAGCAGCGCAGGGATGCTGACGCTGACTTCGCGATCCTGCTGCGGCTGTTCATAGGTGGTGCGGGGAGGCCAGGGGGGCGAGCGGTCCTTCGGGGGTGGCGGGGGACTGAACGGCAAGGCCGGGAACACCCCCTTAGGGCTGGTACCCGGGGCGGCCCGCCCCCCCCCCCCCCCCCCCTAGGTACGCCACTGCCTCTTCCTTACCCTGCAGATTCTGCAATAGTATGGATTTAATATGTTCTTTAACATACGTATAATGCCACTCCTTCTCCTGTCTTTCCTGAACAGATAATAGCCCAGTCATGATTGCCCATGAGCCATGTCTCTGTGATCACCACGAAATCCAACACAGCCTCTACGTTCTGAACCTTGTTTCCCATACGTCAAGCATTAGTTTCTGCTGCTTTCCAGAAATTGACCCTTTTCCCCATTTGGCGCCGAGTTCTTGATATCATGAGATTGAGGGCTCCTTTCACGAAGGTGCGCTAGCGTTTTTATCGCACACACAAGATTAGCGCGTGCTATAGCGTGCGCTAAAACCATTAGCGTGCCTTTGTAAAAGGAGCCCTGAATGTTTAATGTTTTGCTTTTATTGGGTATGTATAATTGTGACCTGCAGAGTTTATATCCAGACTCGAAATGTGATAAATAAATATCAGACATTAGTACAAATGTTCTTTGCCAAAAAGAACTAAAGACACCAGCTCCTTCCTAGAATGATTCTTCTTACACTAATAGACTTTGTTTTGTAGAACTTACTAAGCTACCTACTACAAGCAACATGAAACATGATATTGTACAGAAGAAGGCGGAAATGCAGAAGCGGTAAGAAATTCTGCCTTTACTAGGAGTAATAACATCCTATAATAGTTTTTTCAGGGTCACATCACCATCCTCATTCCTTTTGACCAACCGATGCTCTTAATGTCAGACACACTACACAGAACTCTAGCTACAGTTACGACTTGGATGGAAGACCACAAACTGAAACTCAACCCAGACAAAACTAAATTCATCCTCCTAGAAAATAACAAAATCCCAACCATAACCAACTTAGAAATCAACTCTTTGCAAACCACCCTAAAACTTCTAGGTATGACTATTGACAGAGGCTGCACCATGCAACCACAAATTAACAAAACAATACAGAAATCTTTCGCAGTTATGAGAAACCTTAGACAAGTCCGAAAATTCTTCGAAAAAACACAATTTCAGCTCCTAGTACAATCTCTAATCCTAAGTATCCTAGACTATTGCAACATCCTCTACCTCCCCTGCCCTGCAATAATGATTAAACAACTACAGACAATTCAGAATACAGCTCTGAGACTCGTCTATTCATTGAAAAAACATGATCACATTACTGAGGCATTCATCAATTCTCATTGGCTTCCAATCCAGGAAAGAATACAATTTAAATTCTACTGTATACTATTTAAAACTATAAATGGAGACAGCCCAACCTACCTAAACAACTGCCTCATCCAAACCACCACTACCACATTCACCACATTCACTACCATTCACTTACCCCCGATCAAAGAAGTAAAACGGAAAAAACTATACAACGGACTACTGGCCACTCAGGCAGCGAAGATAGACAACCAAGTCTCCAACCTATTGACAACAACCCCAGACTATAAGATGTTCAGAAAGGAAATAAAAATGATACTCTTCAAGAAATCCCTTAATAAAGCTTAATACCATGATAAAGCTTAACCCCCCTCTTACCATCCCCTCCCTAACCCCAGATCCTACTTTTCCCTCTCTTGGAAACCTTCTCTGATCTAACATTGTAACCCTTCTTCCATAACTCTTTTTGTAATCCGCTTTGAACCGAAAGGTAATGGCGGAATAGAAATCTGTAATGTAATGTAATGTCTTCATAACATCTTGTTGAATACTGGAATACTTTCCATTAGTGGTGTAGTGGGGGGTGGGGGGAAAGACAATCCACCTTGGGTGCCATCTTGGAGGGGGCGCCCCCCCACACACACACTACTGCATGCGCTCCTTTCCTTCCCCTTCCCTCTTTAACATTCCTGGCAGTGTCAGCTCTTTCTCTGACATCACTTCCTGGACTTGTCCCTAGGAAGTGATGTCAGAGGAAGAGCCAACACTGGCGCCAGCAGCTGGTTGGGGGGTTGCTGCTCACACCGGGAACGTTAGAGGTATGTAGGAAGGGAAGGGGCAGGAGGGGATGGGGAGCGGAGAAGAGGATGGGGGAAGGGTACCACAACCCCGTGCACCTCTCTCCTTCGTTACGCCACTGCTTTGCATTTCATCCAGTATTATTCATTTAATACACTGCTTGCTACAAAGAAATTTCAGGTCTTCTAAGTGAATTTGTAAGATAGTCACTTCTCTGACATCAGCAACTCTAAAGATCTCAAACACTGAATCAATCGACTTGCAGTTGCAATCTATAAATGTCTTCAAATCTGCCAGCTGCAGTGAAATCACCTTGACCTCTGCAATTAAAGTGGTTGACTGTTACACTGACTTTTTGTGATATTTATTTGTACATGTTTGGACCATTTATGTTTATGCTAGACCAGGGATTCTCACCTAGCCAGCCAGTTTTCAGGATATTCAGCATGAATATGAATGAGATGGATTTGCATAGAATGAATACAGATTTTTCTCATGCATATTCATTGTGGGTATCCTAAAAACCTAACTGGCTAGGTACGAGGGGCCGCTGAAACGTTCTCAGCCCAACCAAGAAGAGAGTGATGTGGAGCCATGAAACTTAACAAGTTATTCCACACTTTTCTTGACACTTTTTCATTTCATTTCATACCACTGAAACTGCCATCCAACACCCCTCAACTTCCCTCAGCAGCAGGAGAGTTGCCCATGTTCTCCCGCCACCACACAACCCCTCCCCTTACCTTATTTTCAGATGGCTGGCCGGAAGGATGCCTACTCCTCTGACCAGCAGGCCCGCCTCTTCAAAATGGTGGGCCTTCCCCTCCCTGGTGCATCCTGGGATGCACCAAGGAGGGGCCTGAGTGTCTGATTGGACCAGGTTGTGTATGGCCCCTCCTGTGGGTGGGCCAATTAGAGTACCGGTTGCATCCAGAGAGGAGCCAGTCAGAGCCAATCAGGTGTCTAGGCCAATCAGAGTCTTAGATGCATTTGAGGAGGGGTCTGAGGCTCTGATTGGCCCAGGTTGTTTTAGGCCCTTCCTACGGGTAGTGCCTTATGCATCTGGGCCAATCAGAGCCTTAGACTCCTCCCTGGATGCAATCAGGACTCTGATTGGCCTTTAGATGCATAAGACCCCCACCCATAGGAGGGGCCTTAAGCAACCTGGGCCAATCAAAGCCTCAGGTCCCTCCACAGATACATCTAAGGCTCTGGCCCAGGTGCATAAGGCTGACTGGTTGCCGGATGAGAGGTAATCCTGGATCAATACGCTGCAAGATTATTCTGATCTTTTCCAAAGCTGGAAAGCAGCGAGTAAAGCTCAGGATCGCCTCCTTGCTTCAGGATGTCTTCTGAGATGTTTGCAGAATTATGCTCGTGGATCCCTGAGGAAGACTTGTTTGTCCCCAGTCAGCCCATCATATAGTTGGCACCACATCTACACAATGGGTATTGATCTCAATAAAGACTTGACTACCACAACCAGACACAGGAGAACCCAGACACCATTCACATACCCTCCAATTAGAGACATCAAATGGAAAAAACTATACGATGGCCTTCTAGCCACACAGGCAGCAAAACTAGACTACCAACTCTCCAATCTACTAAACGTGACCCCAGACTACAAAATTTTTAGAAAAGAAATAAAAACCCTGCTATTCAAGAAATCCATGAAGACTAATTAACACCGTATGAAACATTTCAATCCTCTGAAGCAACCCGCTCTACTCTGTAACACCTCTGGACATGTCCAGAAATCCTCTTCTGTAATCCGCATTGAACCGCAAGGTAATGGCGGAATAAAAATCACTAATGTAATGTAATGTAATTTTGTATATCGCTCCTGCAGTATCTCTTGTTTTTCTGGTTATCCACAATTACTGCAGTTATGTTGGAACTCTTTTTGTGCACAAATTAATTTTTTGGACCATCCTAATGATTTATGCATATATAAGAAAATGAGAAGATTGGGAGAATATCAATTTACATTCTTTTCAGGATCACACATCTTATGAGTTAATTTATGTGTTTTCTTCTTTTTTCAGATATGTGACTAGCAATCGGCACACTCTGCAAGTAGACTATGTAGACTATATGGATGAATTGGCCATACAGGTGGGTGTCAAACCCAACATTCGAAGCCTCTTTCTCACAGACACAAAATTGGCTAAAGAGGTTTTCTTTGGCCCTTGTACACCATATCAGTTTCGTCTAACCGGACCAGGGAAGTGGAATGGAGCCAGACAAGCCATCCTTACCCAGTGGGACCGAGCTATGAAGCCAACAAGAACTCGCATCATAACTAAAAATGTGAATCAGTCATCAGTACCAGTGTGGTTGAAACTACTCGGGCTTATTGTCCTCTTTGCTGCATTGTACTTTTATGGTTTTTAGACAACTAGATTAACTTTCTTCAAAATCTCTCTTTCTTATCATCATGGTATAAAAATAAGCAAAGAAAATTGGATCTTATGGGATCTTCAAAAGCATTTCATCGTTCAGCAGATTTATTTTCAATTTGAAATCTGATAGAATGTTTAAAATTCTAGTTCAGTAAGAACATCAATCTTGGCCAATAGCGACATCAATTTTGACTGCGAAGTGTGTAGAAAGCCTCATTTATATATTCCGCTCTGCCTCCCATCAGTCTTTCTACACGCTTGAGTTTATTTTCTAATTATTGTTTGGGGTTTTTAACCGAGCAGAGGCTCTTGGTTCCCCTGAGACATCTATGGCTGCGAGAAGACCCAGACTCTCAGGTTAGAGGTCTGTAGCCCACACACACCTGCTTTGCTTGATTCCAATATGACCAGCCTGCTTCAACAGTTCGGAGGATCGGGAGCCATTCCCTTGGGAGTAAGCTCAGCCCAGGTCTCATCCACACTAATTATACGTCCTGCCGATCTGATCGTCCAAGCCGCTAAATCATCCATCTTTATACCACATTTCCGTCCAACTTTCTGCCCAAGTCCAAAACGCCTAGAACAAGCCCTGTTGGACGTGGGAAGGGTCTGCAAAGTGATGGACTGCACACCCAGATATGCCACCTAAATAGTGGGGTACCTTACAGGGCACTGCTGTGAACGACACAAAAAGGGTGCCATGGCTTCTCCTCACTACAGCTCCCCAAACCACCTCCAGAATCCCCTAGACCCACTTATCTACCACCCCAATAGCCCTTATGGCTGCAGGAGCCACTTATATGCCAGTACAAAGGGTTTTGGGGATGTATAGGGGAGTGCACATGTTTAAGTATCAATGCAGTGATTACAGGGGCTTATGGGCATGGGTCCTCCTCTCCATGGGTCCCTAACCCACCCCCAAGATAACTTAAGCTGCCTCTGGGCTGGACGACTAGGCTTTCCTATGCCAGGCGGCCAGGTGGTGATGGTCTGGAGGCTAAAATTTAAAGGTGTGAATAAAAGTTTTATGGGGATGGGAGGTTGGTGATCATTGGGGTAGTTGTGGGGGTCTGTGTTATGTGTTTTCAGTGCTTATCTGGTGAGTTTAGGTGGGTTTTTGTGACTTAGACCATGTTTTACATGGTCTAAGTCACAATGTCCAAGTTCCGTCTAGGCTCTGTTGTTAAACTTTCGGTTTTACATGCTGTACGACTAAGTCTAAGCCAGCCTACGTCCTGCCCAACTCCTGCCCTTGACACGCCTCCCAAAACGCCCCGTTTAGCTTTGGACGTTGAGCAGCACTATGAAGGCCTAGGTCATTTTTAAATACGTCTAAAACCCGGTTTTATTATCGGCGCTTGGACGTTTTTGAGCAATGTTCGTCCAAGTGCCGACTTAGGCCGGTTTTTGGACGTTTTTCTCTTTCAATTATGAGCCCCTTAACGTGTAAAAGCGTACCACAAATTATAGCTTCATATGTTAAGGGAATTGCTGATTCAAGAATAAGATTAATTTGTCCCCAAATTGACTTCCAGAAATTAAGTATCAAAGGACAATAATATAACATATGATCCAAAGTCCTTAAATACCAAACTTTCAGGAAGTCAATCAAAACTTATCTCTTTGACAAATATCTCTGACTCCCGCCCTCCTTGTAACTCTACTTTTAACTATGCCTTGTACCTCCCACCTTCCTGCACCTCCCACCTACCTGCCTTCTCCCTACCTGCCCCTCCCATCTACCTGCACCCGACTTCCTAAGCCACTTGACTTGTTTATAACCTCTCTGTCTCCTTCTTGCCTGCTCCCGACTCGCTAAGTTATATTGATTGATTGACTTATTTGTAAATTTCGCTGTAGATGTACAGTCTCTTGTCATGTAAACCGCTCTGAACTATTCTGGTACTGCGGTATACAAAAATAAAGTTATTATTATTATTATATCACTATAACAATGCCAGCATTTATTAGACTTAGAACTGCTAGTGTTTTCAAAATGCGGATGCGACACATCAGGATTCACTTTACAAATATACTGTTGTTCTGTTAACAAAATTGTAAGTTTTATATTGAATTTTACCTGCTGTACAACCGTATTTGGTAAATCTCTTCATAAAGGCGGTTAATAAATCCCAATAAATAAATAACGAGAGTCTGCATGAAGGGATTTCTAGAGCTGAGTAAGAATAGGCTAGGCAATTCCGGTCCTCGAGAGCCACAGGCAGGTCAGGTTTTCAGGATATCCACAATGAATATATATGAGTGGATTTGCATTCAATGCCTCCTTGAGATGCAAATTAGAGAATGACACGGTGGCGGTTTACCCGCGGCCACCGCATTTTAGCCGCGGGTCACCCGCTGAAAACGGGGAAGAAAACTAGCAGTCGCTGCGGCGACGGGGACAAGGCCATTCACCGCCCGCGGGGCGGTGAATGGTCTTGTCTCCGCAGTGAGGTATCAAGGATCGCGCGGTCCCCGCAGCCACCGCCCGCCCGCCCGTAGCATTTAGCCAGCTCCCTCCCTCCACCTCACCTTAAATTTCGAGTTTTCCGGCTTCCTTTTTTCCGAGCCGCACATGTTCAAAAATCCGTGCACGCGCGGCTGCGCGAGTCAATCAATCTTCTCCTCTGACGCAACCGGAAACAGGAAGTTGCAGGAGAGGAGAAGTTTGATTGACTCGCGCAGCCGCGCGTGCACGGATTTTTGAACACGTGCGGCTCGGAAAAAAGGAAGCCGGAAAACTCGAAATTTAAGATGAGGTGGAGGGAGGGAGCTGGCTAAATGCACGGCTTTTTGAACGCGTGCGGCTAGGGAAAAAGGAAGCCGGCAAACTCGGAACGAATATAAGGTGAGGTGGAGGGAGGGTGGGGGCTGCTGGACCATTCTTCATTACTTTGCCATACTAATTCCATTCTATGTTAGGTGCCACGGACTCAGATTCGAGTCCTAGCGATGATGAGTTAAAGATCCCAAAAGAAGCCAACTTCTAAATCCAGTGGTTAGAGCTACACTACACTCCTTGTGACCCTGGGCAAGTCACTTAATCCCTATTGCTTCTGACACAATGGGCAGTTCCAAAGACCAAGACTGGCCAGTGTCAAAGACAGGATGCTGAGCTTGATAGACCCTTAGTCTCCACTGTTTTTAGTGATCAACAAAGTTCTATGTTTCTATAATCACCCTAATTCTGTTATCATTGGACTAGATATTCAAAATGATTTAAATGGCCAGGACAGGCTCCTGGCTGTTCAAATCATCTGTCCAGGGCTAACCAGGCATTTTCAATCTTCATGTTCAGCCCAAATGGTGTCACACAATTCAGCAAAAATACCCAATGTTGTTCCTCATAATTTAAATATTGCTCATAGAAGGAACAACATTGGGTATTTTTGCAAATGGAAGTTGGAGGGTTAATTCCCTTGAAACAGCCAATTGAGTGAAACATGAATTCATGCTGGGACACAAGATAGGTTGAATTTGTTTTGAATTTAAAAAGAAAATGATCAATGAAGAATACTATAATGGCAAGAAAATATAATGATAAAACAGCAACTAATTTTGCCTATTTTTATATATTAAAAAAGTACTACATAAGGTGAATGTCCATATTGCTGTCTGTTGTTCTGCTGAGCACTGGCATTGAAACAGCAAAATGCATTTATTGCATACTTGTCCTCTGTCGGAAACATTATGGTGGTATATTAGTTGTGTTAATAAAAATTTATAAACAAAGCCCTGCCAGCTGAACATCTCTTTCTCTAGTTCAGCAGAAGGAACTTTGATTTATAAGAATGGAATACGCTAAATATTAGAGTACTAAGGCTTATATGGATGCTGCGGGGACGGTGACGGGGCGGTGAATGGGATGGCAGTGGTGGTGACGGGGCGGTGAAAGGGATGGCAGTGACGGTGAAGGGGCGGTGAATGGAATGGCGGTGACGGGGCGGTGCAGAGGATGGTGGGCCGGGGACGGGGCGGTGACGGGGACAGATTTTTTCCCCGTGTCATTCTCTAATGCAAATCTATCTCATGCATATTTATTGTGGATATCATGAAAACCTGACCTGCCTGTGGCTCTCAAGGACCAGAATTGCCTACCCTTGGTCTAGATAAGACTGTAGATAAGACACCTTGACAAATACATGTTTTTCTTGGATGGGGACCTGGAAAGTGAAGACATATTAATCCAAGAGGAGGATTATCTACTCCCAAATTTAAGTTCTTCAAGTCTTTTGGGTGATTCTTTTGAAAAGAATATTCTCAGTACTGTTGGAGGCTATATAGTGGAGCATCAGATTGGCCTCCACTAACAATAAAGGTACAGATTTTATATACCACCCTTCTGTAGACACAACCAAAGAGATTTGCATATATGATATGCCTTCATGCCATCATGGCTTAACTCAGGGATTGAGGTATCTGATGATTAGGTTTTGCTTTGTCAGGATACAGAGCACTGATATGTTGATCACTGTTGCACTCTGTACCTTTCACCGTGTAATCAGATGAACATAAGAATTGACCTGTTGGGCCACCGCGTGTGCGGACTGCTGTTCACGATGGACCTCTGGTCTGACCCAGAAGAGGCATTGCTTATGTTCTTATGTTCTTATGAATTGCCAGTGGTCCATCGTGCCCAGCAGTCTGCTCATGCAGCAGCCCTTAGGTCAAAGACCAGTGCCCTAATAGAGACTTAGCTTTACCTGCGTACGTTCTGGTCCAGCAGGAACTAATCTAACCTTTTCTTGAATCCCTGTAGGGTGTTTTCCCCTATAACAGCCTCTGGAAGAGCGTTCCAGATTTCTACCACTCTCTGGGTGAAGAAGAACTTCCTTACATTTGTATGGAATCTTTTCCCTTCTAACTTTAGCGAGTGCCCTCTCGTTCTCTTCACCTTAGAAAGGGTGAACAATATCTCTTTTTTTCTACTAAGTCAATTCCCTTCAATATCTTGAATGTTTTGATCATGTCCCCTCATAGTCTCCTCTTTTCAAGGGAGAAGAGGTCTGTTTCTCTAGCCTCTCGCTGTACGGCAACTCCCCCAGTCCCTTAACCATTTTTGTCACTCTTCTCTGAACCCTTTCGAGTAGTACCATGTCCTTTTTCATGTACGGCGACCAGTGTCGGATGCAGTATTCCAGGTGGGGGCGTACCATGGCCCACTATAACGGCATGATAACATTTTCAGATCTACTTGTGATCCCTTTCTTAATCATTCCTAGCATTCTGTTTGCCCTTTTCATCGTTGCCACATTTATTGTAAATTCTGCACTTTCTTTAGCAATTTTGTGTGTTCTTTTAAAGGTTTCATTCTGTACCCATGACATTTTCTCCATGGATGAGGTTTCTTTTGAATAGGACATTGTTGGTATGGATCCTCTGCTTTATATGTAGTAGGAGAAAGATCATAAAGTATGGATGCTGTGGGCAACACTTCTGTCTTATACAGAGGCATGGGTCTCCTTGTTTTGCTGTATTTCTTGACTAGCGTATCATGACTAGCGTAAATAGCTAGCCTTGTTTGCTTCAAGTACACCAAACAAAAAGCTAGGATCATGTGCTAGATCTTGAATACACTGTGTGAAAAATTTGAAGGGAGGGAATCTCCCTTGTTTAAGGGACCATTTCTCCTTTAAGACATATGGCGGCTTTTCTGCGATGAGCCTTATAAGAACATAAAAATAGCTTTACTGGGTCAACCAATGGTCAGCCCAGTAACATGTCCTCACGTTGGCCAATCCAGGTCACTAGTACCCAAGACATGGACAGGATTGTCATTGAACTTGTTGAGTCCTGTGGATGTGGATTCTCAGTGAACTATTTTTATAAGGCTCGTCACAGAAAAGCCGCCATATGGCTTAAAAGGAGAAATGGTCTGAAGCCTCGGTCTGGATGGTAGAAGGCATTTGTCGAGGGCTGTAACGAGACTTGCCCCTAACAAGCTGTTTGCTTTGTCATCCTGAAACATTGACAAGGGATGCAGTTGCTCAGATGCCTTTGATTTAAACAAAAATGTTTGACTGATGCTATTGCCCAGATCTTTCTTGTGCACCAGAATGTGTGTTGAAGGCTTTTAGGGGATTTAGTGAATCCCCATCTCTATAGCCCTGCTTTTTTATTTTTGGCATGATGCAGTTTGATTTGTTGAGTAGGCAGGCTGCTCAACCAGTCAAACTGCATTTAGCAAAAAGTAAATGAACAACAACAACAAAGGCCCTGACATGTTCTGATCTGAATTGGGCTGAACAGCTTCTGTCCGTTGCCTGCTCAACCAATCAAATTCAGAGCAGTGCCCTCAGGGCCTTCAGGGGGTGGGGTGAATCCCCCGAAGGCCCTGACCGCATGCCACTGGCTAAGGTGAAGCATCTTCACTTGCGTGTTTATGTAGATCACTTTAATAGCAATTATTATCCATGGAATAATGCAAAATGGGCCACTTCTAATAGGTGAAATACCCACTGTAAATAAAGGATGCATTTCTACCGCATCTGAGAACTCCTCTGAATCAGATTGAATTTATGCACTAACATGCATAAACTACTCTTTGAAGCACTGAGCAGGATCTTTGTTGTGGACTGTCTCGAGTGCCTTGTGTTTTGTGAAGACCTTGTATGCTTGTAAGCACTACAATATTGTGAAGCAGTTGACTTTCAGTTAACCGGCACCCATGGGGATTGACAGATTTCGGATAAATGTAGTTTCTGGTTGCTTGAGAGTTACTATTAAATAGAGACCTTACTAATACTATACCCCCATACTATGCCATACCATAAACTGTTCCAAACTGCCGGACATGTGGTAGGCAAAGCATGGGCATACTCAGGTGTGGCGTGCCAAGCACTCAAATGTACGCCAGAAATTGATTTTATTTAAAGTACTGCAGTATTTCTTTGAGGTTTTTTTTTTCTTTTTGATGGTTACCTGAGAGTTCTGGTTGCTTGAGTTCCGGTTAACAGAGAGTCTACTGCAGGCCTGCCCAAGTCCAGTCCTCGAGATCTACTGGCAGGCCAGGTTTTCAGGATATCCACAATGAATATGCATGAGAGGGATTTGCCTGCACTGCCTTCTTGGTATGCAAATCTCTCTCTCATGCATATTCATTGTAGATATCCTGAAAACCTGGCCTGCCAGTAGATCTCGAGGACCGGACTTGGGCAGCCCTGGTCTACTGTATATTGTCCTTTATGGGCTACTTGCCAATTATTGGCTTTTTAATGCTGTCTATTACCTTATTCTGGTGTATCAACTCCATAGCTCACCGCGTATCTCTCAGGGCAAGACTTTCGTCAGTGTTTGTTCTAGTCGCTTGTTTACTCTTTCCAAAAGTACAAGGTTTAAGAGCATACAATGAGGTTACTAAGTAGAACGTGTAAAACAAATAAGAAAATATTTCTTCACTCCATTTGTTATTAAGCTCTGGCAGTCTTTGCCAGAGAATGTGATAAATGCTGCAGCTAGGTTTGGACACGTTCCTTAATCATAACCCAGCATCACATAAAAGGGGGAAATCAAGAAGCCTCAAGTCTCCCAGGAACACAAAGATGTGCCCGACGTAGCTGCTTCAGGGGCAAACCAGCTGGTGAAAGGCACACTAAAAACACCAAAGCTGCAACTAGAAATGCGCCTAGGTCCGTGAACATCTTTGATCCATTGTTTTTCCTCACTCAAAAATCTTTTAACATAAATCAAGTTAGTGTGCATTCATTTATAAGCTTCATGTGCACAATTTAGTTCATATTCTTTATATCAGTGGTCTCAAACTCAAACCCTTAGTGGGGCCACATTTTGGATTTGTCGGTACTTGGAGGGCCGCAGAAAAAATAGTTAATGTCTTATTAAAGAAATGACAACTTTGCATGAGGTAAAACTCTTTATAGTTTATAAATCTTTCCTTTAACAGTTAAAGGAAAGATTTATAAACTATAAAGAGTTTTACCTTATGCAAAATTGTCATTAACTATTTTTTCTGCGGCCCTCCAAGTACTCTATTTTTTTCTGCAGCCTTCACATTTAAAGTTTAATATCTTTCTTTTCTCAAAACTGACACATTTCAATCACTTTATTGAAAATAAAATCATTTTCCCTACCTTTGTTGGCTGGTGACTTTATTTTTCTGTGCATTTAACTATGTTTCCAGGGTCTTCTTGTCCTTTGACTGGTTTTCTCTCCGTCTTCACTTTCTGCCTTGCATCCATCTTTGGCATTAACTTAATATTCAATTTTTCTGCTTTCTTTTCAAAATCTGTTTCCATGTCTTACCTTCCCTTCTATCTCTCTCTTCTTCTGTCCCTATTTCCATGGTCTGACATCTCTTTCTTTCCTTTCTCTCCCTCCCTCCTTCCTTCCTTTCCCCTGGTCTGGCATCTGTCTCCTTCCCTCCCCCAACTTTTCATTTCTTTCACCCTGCCCCCTTCTTTCTTTCTCTCTCTATCCATGCCCCCATTCTTTCTATATGTCTGTCTTTCTCTCTCTCTCTGTGCCCCCTTTCTTTCTTTTTTTCTTTCTCCATGCTCTTTCTTTCTGTCTTTCTCTCTCCATGCCCCTTTCTGTCTGTGTCCCGTTTCCCTTCTTTCTTTCTTTCTGTCTCCCTGTCCCCCCTTTCTTTCTTTACTTCTCCCTGCCCTCCCCCAAGCCACCACCATTGGGGAACAGACCGCCTTTCGATTGGCTGGCCCGGAACTTCCTCTGCGACATTAGAATTGAGAATTGGTGGCGAGAATTGGTCGGCTCCGAGCTGGGGAAGATAAGCAGGGAGAGTTAAGACCTCGCGGTATGCTCCGACCGCCTCTTCCTGCACTAAAGTCAGGCCTCACCAATCAGGAGCTGCGTGTCAAAAAAATGGGTGAGTGAAAGTAGGGCAGGTCATTTACAGATAGAGACAGGGACAAGCGCACAAATGCTGCCAATGTATCACCCAGTAACTGCAGATTCAGACACATGCTCAGCTTTAGCTCTCAATCAGCACAGGATCGCTAGTGGGTCAAAACACAATTTGGGTATCAGCTTATGCGCTTTTTAAAGAAGTCTACCTGTAGGCATGTTTCAGCACGCCCAAGACAAAATGGTGTGATTTCCGTTATCATACTTGAACGTCCCATAAAAACGCCTATGGAACACCTGTGATAGACGTGGTGCGAGTTTGGACGTGGCTCTGGTTGGCTTTCGATTATCGGTACTTGGTCGTCCTGTCTATTAAGACGTCCAAGTGCCAACTTGGGTGGGTTTTTAGATATGTTAAAGTTCTGATTATGATCCTCTAAGGCCCCATGAAGTGTTTTGTGCGGCCCCATGAAGTGTTATGATCCTCTAAGGCCCCATGAAGTGTTTTGTGCGGCCCCATGAAGTGTTTTGTGCGGCCCCGGTCGATGCAGTGTTTTCCTCTGCTGCCCCTGGGTGTTTACCGTCTTACTGCAGCGTTTGCGCAGCCCCAGAAACATTTTTTTGGCCCAGGGAAGCCAAAAGGTTGGACACCCCTGCTCTAAGGTTTATGTGGGATGGGAGGAAAAAGGCATATGCTACTTATGACATGATTTGACTGCAGACAGTACTATGAAACCATTTCTGGACTCACAGTAGGAATTTTGACTTCAGCAAAGGGATCTTTTTGCCTAATTACAATTGTGTCACTACTTGTAGTCTTTCCCTAAGGAACATCTGTTGGAGGAGGTTCAGGAACACCTCGCCACATTATATTCTCTGGGATCTCTTCATAAAGTCTCTCTCAGTTGTCGTCATGCAGTAATCCGGAAGGTGGCTCCTCCGACATCTTATAGGGTGCTGGTGGCATGCTGGTCTAAGGATTTACAGACTACAATATCGGAGAACTGCATATATTTTTCTATAAAACGCTGTTCCAGGATCCCAGATGGGTCATCTTTATGGGAAATTCAATTTCAAGTTTTTATTGAGACTTTATATATCACCACATAGAGCATATCTTGCTTCTTATCAGCCGCGAGATGTTTGCCCCAAATGTCATGCCTCTTGGGCAATATTGGGACATGTTTAGGCATTGTCCCAAAGTAAAAGATTTTTGAATTGAACTGATCACATTTGACGCCACTGGAACTACAAGCTACTGGTGTCTCCCACGTAGTAGAATATTGAATTACCCTTGACCAGTTTGGATTGTATAAATTTGTTTATTTTATGGAATGCATTCAGTGGGAGGGGAAAGGGGGGATGGCGGGATTGTCTGGGGTGGGGTTGAGGGATTTAAGTAACAGTTGAGAGCACTGTTATTGTTTTAGGGGCTATAGCAATTGATTTTTTTCTGTATTTGGATTTCATGCTCCTGTTCTGGCCAGTTGCTTGTATTTCTCTGCCTGTTTTTCAATAAAAGTGATTGCAACATAAAAAAGTGTTTAATTGCTGATTCATCTAGTTATGTCTGTTCCTGTATACAGTTTTTTTGTTTGGTTTTTTTAATTAAAGATGATTTTTATAAGATTTGCTTATTTTATTTTTATAATAGTGATATTGTCTACATTGTCTTTAGATAAGATCATAGTTTTAAATTGTGTATGTTGAGCTGGAATCCTCCTTGAAATGTTTTGGTAGAGTGGAATATAAAAAAATAAATTTTGTAAAGGAGCTCAGTCATCTATTAAACCACCTGGACATTTCTTCAAAAATAAACAGAAAGCTTTCCTTGGGTATAAGATACAAATGTTCCCAGATCTGTCACGAGATACACAGAAACGTCGGCGTGAATTTTTGTTGTTAAAGCCAGGAGTTATTGCTCTTGGGGTAACCTTTTTTCTTCGTCACCCATGTAAATGTGTGATAATTTATCAAACGCAAAAATATGTATTCTTTGATCCTAGCCAACTTACAACCTTCTTGTCAATGGCTTCTCTGAAAAAAGGAGAGGGAATTTGAGTACTCATTGATTGTTGATTACTTTCTCAGCATTTTATTTTTGTAATGTATATTATACTCGCTGATTCTACATCTTGCTTTCCTTATTTAGAGGACTTGAGTTAAAGTTAAGCTTTATATATATTTCTTATTAAGATAGCAGATTATCTGTTTAGTATTATACTGTATTATATTCATTTTTGGCTTGACTTTACCTTTCTGTACAAGTGGATACTTGATATGTTATTGAAAAATGAAATAAAAAAAAACAAAAAAAAAAACACCTGGACATTTACAATGCTGTGGCTATCATTTCCATTTGATCTGGCCTTTGCAAGATCAACAGAAACTCTCTCCCAAAGGACAAGACTACTTGTTTGATTTTCTAAACTTTCCTACAATAACCCTGACTTTTCATGGGAAGCTTGGTATAGCAAGGTGGAAAAGATTTGCATATTCATTCTGCTTGGAAGATGTACTGAGCCAAATCAACAAATTAAAGAGTAGTAAATCTCCTGGATTAGATGGTATACACCCTAGAGTAATGAAAGAACTCAAACATGAAATTGCTGATCTGCTGTTAGTGTTATGTAACCTCCACACTACAATATTTTCATGTGTCTTAAGCACTAAGTCGTGTGCCAAATAGACCACCAATGAGTGGTCTTACTGATTTCAGAGAGGGTTATCTCCTGATGCGACTTCGCGAAACAAGGCCCTGAAGGATCTCTTGTTGAGATTACTTTTGGATTGCTTAGTTGGAGTCGAGTCCTCTTCCTTCACGATGGATTACAAGCGTCAGTTGATTTGAAGGCTTGATGACTTTTTGTGACTGGATAAGTTTTGCTGTATCAAGACACCAAGACTGGATGGTTTGGCTGGCCAGCTAAGTAACGTCATATATAACTTTTTTGTAATTATTTATTTTTCTATTTGATTAAAAAGCCTTGTGGTGGATAGACTATTTGGATTTGTGGTTTAAATACGACTTTTTGGCATGATTGGTTTTTCTCCCCTTGGTGATTTCAGGGGAGTTTTTTTTACTTCATGCCTTTTTCCATGAGCCTATGATGGAGTGTTATCCTTTGGATTTTGAGGCCATTGTTTTGGGTTTTTTTAAATAAATCTTTATTGAGTTTTTCAAAGCTAACAAAAATGCAATACAATATCTATACAAATAATAGTAATCATATATGTATTTATAATCAATCAGTATCTATACAACAATTTTTTTAAAAAACCCTTCCCGCCCTCCTTCCCCTGGGTGGGTGTATTAGAAAGACTCTAACTTGAGCCTTGAGCTTATGATGGAGTGTTATCCTTTGGATTTTGAGGACATTGTAATTGTGTTGGTTCATCGGTGGTCTATTTGGCACAAAACCTAGGGCTCTTTTTACTAAGCTACGCTAGCGATTTTAGCTCATGCTACATTGCCCCCATAGAGCTGGCGTTAGTATCTTCCACGTAGCGCGGGAGTTAGCGCATGCTAAAAACATTAGTGCAGTTTAGTAAAATGAGCCTTTAGTGCTTAAGACACATGAAAATATTGTAGTGTGGCAGTAACAGTGTCTTACCTTTCTATATTTTGATATAGTGTTATATAACCTGTTATTAAAATCGTCATAATATCTGAAGATTGGAAGGTGACCAATGTAATGCCAGTGTTTTAAAAGGGTTCCAGTAGACCTGATATCATTGTCAGGCAAATTAGAATAAAATTACTGAACACATATTTTAATAGGGCAGAGTCAATGCAAATTCAGGCAAGGAAAGTCTCGCCTCATCAATTTGCTTAATTTCTTTGAAGGCATTAATAAACATGTGGATAAAGATGAGCTGGTTGATGTAGTGTATCCAGATTTTTAGTAAGCTTCTGACAAAGTTCCTCATGAAAGACTCCTAAGGAAATTAGAGAGCCATGAACCAGTCCTAATTCATAACAG
The DNA here is from genome assembly GCF_902459505.1 of Geotrypetes seraphini. Lineage (NCBI taxonomy): Eukaryota > Metazoa > Chordata > Amphibia > Gymnophiona > Dermophiidae > Geotrypetes > Geotrypetes seraphini. The sequence goes on from NC_047093.1 coordinate 127,422,923, forward strand.
AACATTGCCTCCATGATCTATTGTTAATTAGGACTGGTTCATGGATAGAAAACAGAGGGTAGGGTTAAATGGCCATTTTTCCAGTGAAGAAGGGTGAATATTGGAGTGTGAGGGATCTGTACCGAGACTGGTGCTATTTAATATATTTATAGATTATCTAGAATTGGGAGCAACAAGTGAGACGATGACTCAACCATCAGGTAAGACTAGGCAGTCACCTAGGGTGGTATCGTCTAAGGTAGCAATCAAAGCAAAACTGTAAGTTCTGACAGCCGCACAGATTCATAGAACCATCCATGCATATTTTACTTGAAAAGCAGACAGGACCCAACTGCCACCCGCAAAATAAAAAGAGCTGCACTCTGGTCAGAAAAAGGGAAAGCAGAGTCAGGACAAGTACATTCAGCACCCTAGGCAAACCTTCAACCTTATGGTCTCCTCCCTCCCCAAATTCATTTTTAGGTCTCTAGCCCATCAGATCCCCCTTCAAGATGATAATAATTAAACTCTATAATCATGATCATTATACAACAGTTCTATGAAAATGTATAACTGGGCATCATATTTTTGCATGGATGGTTCTATGAATTTGTGTGGCTGTTAAGATTTACAGTTTTGCTTTGATTGCTGCTGTCACCTTAGACGATACCACTCTAGGTGACCACCTAGTCTTACCTAATGGGGCGTGATATACAGCTGGCCCATCATTCCCATATTGCTTCAGCTATTGGTTCAGAGGGTGGACCCTGGCCTCATCACCACCCAGAGCTGGTCCACCACTCCTGGGCTGGCTCTGCTTTTCATTCCGGAGGAGGGGCCTAGTCTCCCTGATACTCACAAGTAATGGAAGGGCTGTACACATCTACTGTATACAACTAGGAGCAAACATATGGATGGACACAGTCAGACAAACCTTCCCTACAAGGTGAAATGATGCTGAAAAAACATGATTGAAGAAAAAATGCCTGCACATAAGCATTGCCTCTGCTGAGTCAGACCATAGGTCCATCACACCCAGCAGTCCGCTCCCGCGGTGACCCCCCAGGTCAATGACCTGTAGTGATCTATTACTCTACTACTCTATTACTTTACAGCCTTCTGTACTGTATAGTAACCCTCTAATTGTACCCCTGGATCCCCTTTTCCTTCATGAACTCGTCCAATCCCCTTTTGAACCCCAAAGTCGTACTCTGCTCTACCACCTCCTCTGGAAGCGTATTCCAGGTGTTCACCACCCTCTGCGTGAAGAAGAACTTCCTAGCATTTGTTCTGAACCTATCTCCCTTCAATTTTTTTGAGTGCCCTCTAGTTTTTGCTGCCCCTGCTAGTCTGAAGAATCTGTCCCTCTCTACCTTCACTATACCCTTCATGATCTTATGAGTTTCTATTTCAAAAGAGCCTCATGCGTTTTTCTCAAGCTAAGGGTTTATCACTCAGAAGTTGGCGTGGTTAACAATCTTTCCTGTCTGCTCTTGTCAAAGAACTTTATTTTTCAACGCTATACCAAAAATGTGAGACAATATTTGTATAGGAAATAACTTCACATTTCCTTTAAAGATAAACTTTCAGATGCAAGGTTAATATAAACAGCATCTTGCTTAATCTAAAATGTATCCAATTCATGAGAGTGTTCTTTACAAATTAGAATGCATTCTTGGAATAGCAAAATAGAAGCCAGGCTTGGAAACTAAGAGTCTGTTTATGAAATGTTTTCTCTCATTTTATTGCGATGGAAAAATAGTAAACAGGGCCCTAAGCACTCCATTAACAAAATGTATGTCCAAAATATCTGTAGGCTGGCTGAATTGAATCAAATCAATTTGCTGTAAAAAAAAAAACAAAACCCCCCAAGAAAAAGACTCACTGATTCAGATATATTTGGGGAGGGGGGGGGGGGCAGTGTGCACTGGGTACAGTCCATAAGGGAGTGCTCCTGGGGTTGGTGTCAGCATCCAGAATTCTTCCCCTTCCAATTAGGGTGGAGAGGTAAGGAAGAAAGCCATCCAATTGGAAGAGGGGGAGAAAGAAGAGAAAGGAGAGAAGAAGAGAGAGTGATGCTAGACCATGGGAAAGAGAGGGAAATTCCAGAGCATGGGGGGAAGGAAGGGAAGGAGAGGAGATGCCAGACTATTGGGAAGAGAGGGAAGAATAGATGCCAGAACATGGAGGGGGAGGGAGAGTGAGATATGTAAGGGAAGAAGATGAAAGGAGCGGAGCAGAGCAAGATGCCAGAGAATGGATGAGGGAAGGGAAGGAGACAGATGCCAGACTATGGGGTGGAAGGGGGGGCTGGAAGAAAGGAAAGAGAGAGAGGGTGCTGGCCATATAGGGTCAGGTGGATTGAAGGAAAGAGAAGAGAAAGAAGGTGCTGGCCACATGGGGTGGATGGGGTGCTGGAGGGAAGGGAGAGAGACACTGGAATGGGGGCAGGTGTTGGAGGGGACAGGAGAGAGAAGGGAAAGGAAGGTATAGAGATGCAAGATGGATGGTGAGCATGGAGAAAGAAGAAAATGTCAAATGAGCAAGAGACCCTGACAAGCAACTTAACAGAAGACAAACAAAAATCAGAGCCTGTGACCAATATAATTTGAATAAAATGACCAGACAACAGAAGGTAAAATATATATATATATTTTTGTGATTACAATACATCAGATTTGAAATGTGTATCCTACTAGAACTGGTGTTAGCGAGCATGAGTTAGGACCTAACAGTGTGTTTAATTTACACATGACAGTGCCAGCGTGGAGTTGGAGAGGGCAAAGACAGGTGGGGTGGGTGAAGAGGCTACAAAATAAACCTGCCAGCTAATTTTATAGCTATATCATAGAAAGTGAATTGAATCGTATCAAATTGAAAAAAAAAAATCGATTCAATTAGCACAATCGAATTGAACTGAAAAAAAATTTCCTAATTTGGACAGCTCTACTCTACTTAACATCTTAAATATAACAGTAAGAATGATCACAGGATATAAAAATGGGAGATGGAGTTTGGTTGAAACTGGAGTGTACCAACTGTACACAATGATTCTTTAGCGAACGTTAGCTATGCATAATGTTATTTGTTCTATGTACTTTGTAAAAATGGGAGATGGGAACAATCCTCCCCCTCTTCTTGTGGCATTACACTAGCTGCTTTTGAGTTTACAGATTTGTTTTATAATCTTAAAAAGGAGCGATCAATATGTCAGAGGCAGATGTAGTGAAGGAATAGAGAGGACAGAAATGGCCAACAACTGCTTGAAAGAGAATTAGCAGAGAGACAGGAAAAGACCTACTTTTGCCATCTACTTTTTGGGATCTGCCAGGCACGTGATCCAATTTGGGCATTGTCAGAGGAGGAGACAGGGCTTGATGAGCCTTGGACTTAATATCTAGCAGAAGGATGATATGCTTAGCACAGTAATAAGGACCATACAGGTGGAGTGACTACACAGAGTATAAACATGGAGAGATGCAAAATTACCCCTAGCCTACCATTGGCAAAGCAAAGCAGACGGAGCTGGGAAGCACCAGTGAGCGAGTCATACCATGAATACAAATTTGGAATAATTCATCTGTTTTAGGACTAATGCTAATTATTGGAGGTCCTGTTTAAGAGTAAGAACCCTTTGGCATATGAATTGTATTATAAAACTTTTGTATCTTCCCACAGACTTTATTATATAAGGGGGAAGTCAATCAAGAAATAGAACAACGTTTAAAGATTTCAATCATTAACTGGATGCATTCTCATTTTATCTAGGTTTTAGAAATGTTGATTTATTTGATACTGTCGAGCTCTGCTAGTGACAGATCTGTGAAGTGGGCTATGCCGGGAGTTGTATTAAGACCTGCACTAAAATATGATTGTTTGCTATCAGGCCGCTTCAGAGACTTTTCTATCTCTTAAATTTGTTTCATTTTATCTTCTTTCATTCGTTCTATTTTCTATTTCTTTGATTTTGGAAATGTATTACGTGTTTTTATTTTAATCAGGTACTTAAGCTAGATTGTGAGCCTTCGGGACAGGTAGGGAGATTTTTCCTCAAATACCTCATTTCATTTTAGGGCTCCTTTTACGGCGGTGCGCTAGGGTTTTTAGCGCAGGCACAAAATTACCGTGCGGTAGCCGAAAATCTAGCACACCTTTGTAAAAGGAGCCCTTACTTTGATACACTGTAAACCGCTTAGGTCAGTAAAATGCAGGAGCAGTAGATCAAATCTTAAATAAACATCTCTTCCTAGAGGTCAACTTCATGTTTCTTTAATGCAGTTATGCCCATATGGTGAGATGCATAATTTAATTTGGAAGCAACAATGTCAGAGATTATAAGTATCCTATATAAGGCTATTGAACATTTAACTTTTGTGAATCTGTTCCATATTTTATATGCAGTAAAACCTTGGATTGCAAGTAACTTGGTTGGCAAGTGTTTTGCAAGACAAGCAAAACATTTGATTACAGTTTAGCTTGATATACAAGCAATGTCTTGCAATACAAGTACATACAGTGTACACACATCACAACTGAGCCGACGGTTCTTCTCTTTCTGATGCTGCGGGAGTGTAATGACTGTTCTAAACAAGCAAAGTCTTGCAATACGAGTACATACAGTATACACACATCACAACTGAGCCGATGGTTCTTCTCTCTCTGACGTTGCAAGAGTGTAGTGACTGTTCTAAACAAGCAAAGTCTTGCAATACGAGTACATACAGTATACACCCATCACAACTGAGCCGATGGTTCTTCTCTCTCTGACGTTGCAAGAGTGTAGTGACTGTTCTAAACAAGCAAAGTCTTGCAATACGAGTACATACAGTATACACGCGTCACATCGTCACAACTGAGCCGATGGTTCTTCTCTCTCTGACGTTGCAAGAGTGTAGTGACTGTTCTAAACAAGCAAAGTCTTGCAATACGAGTACATACAGTATACACGCGTCACATCGTCACAACTGAGCCGATGGTTCTTCTCTCTCTGACGTTGCAAGAGTGTAGTGACTGTTCTAAACGAGCAAAGTCTTGCAATACGAGTTCATACGGTATACACGCGTCACAACTGAGCCGATGGTTCTTCTCTCTCTGACGTTGCAAGAGTGTAGTGACTGTTCTAAACGAGCAAAGTCTTGCAATACGAGTACATACGGTATACACGCGTCACAACTGAGCCGATGGTTCTTCTCTCTCTGACGCTGCAGGAGTGTAGTGACTTCTAAATGAGCAAAGTCTTGCAGTACGAGTACAAACAGATCTTGCAGCATTTTCAGTGAGCTGGTGCCAACGTTTTGGAACAACTAGTTACTGTAGATGAAACATGGTTGTACCACTATGATCCTGAGACAAGACCACAGTCCGTGCAACTGTGGCACTCAGGTTCTCCAAGGCCAAGGAAATTCAAGACCCAAAAGTAAACAGGAAAGGTAATGGCCACAGTATTTTGGGATCAAGAAGGTGTTGTAATGACAATCTTCCCAGGGGCCAAACAGTTAATGCAGAATACTACTGTAACAGACTTTACTGATTAAAGGAGGCATTGAAAGAAAAAAAAAAAGGAGAGGGAAGATGCAGAAAGGAGTTCTATTTTTGCAAGACAGTGCTAGCAAAACGATGAATGTTTTGACCCAATTGGGGTTTCAGTACATGGACCATCCATCCTACGCACCAGATCTTGCTCCATCTGACTATTTTCTGCTTCCAAACCATAGAAGAGTTTGATATGGTGACAATTTTGGAGTGATTCAAAGGTGATTGCAGTGGCGGAGCAGTATTTCAATGACCAGACATCAGAGTATTTTCTGGAAGGGTTACAGAAACTTCAGACACAATGTGCCAAGTGTGTTGAACTTAGGGGTGAATAAGTCAGGGGTCTCAAAGTCCCTCCTTGAGGGCTGCAATCCAGTTGGGTTTTCAGGATTACACAATGAATATGCATGAGATCTATGTACATGCACTGCTTTCAATGCCTATTCATTGGGGAAATCTTGAAAACCTGACTGGATTGCGGCCCTCAAGGAGAGACTTTGAGATCCCTAGAATAAGTGGAATAATTTGTAAATTGCATGGCTTCTTGTCATTCCCTTCTTGGTTGGGCTGAGAACTTTCAGCATCCCCTTGCAGTGCATGCACATGCAAATTTTGCTGCAGGGTGCCTGAGTGTACCCTCCAGTAAGCACGAGTTTGTGCTTGCCACAGCTTAGGAAAAGGACCCCTTGAAGAGTAATTTTATAAATCCATTTCATGAAGAAATTCGCCCAACGTGGATTACAGTACATTGAATAGAAATCAGGTACTCTTTTAAGTATTTTTCCTATCTGTTCCGGCACCTGGGGCAAAGGTGGATCAAGTAACTTGTCCAGACTCACAAGGAGCAGACTGGGATTGAACTCACAAACTCAGTGTATTGAGACAGCAGTTCTAACTACTAGGCCAGTTCCCTCCTAGGTGTCCAGTTTCAAAGACAGGAAACATCTATTTTGCTCCATTGTTCAAGAGCAACCAAGTATGCAGACAAATTAGCGTATTATACAATCAATTTTTGTACTTTGTGAATCTGTTGTGCTTTTCCCAGGTCACACCCCAGCAATGTCTACAGTAAAAGTACCATGTTCATGACCTAATTTTGTAGAACACACACATATTGGCATACGTACACCGAATGACTTTTAGAAATGATTTACTTAATGTTCTACCTGTATATTGCCTAGCGAGTTGCTACAAGCAGAGCTGGTGCATGTCGATTGAACATGAATCTCATATTGCAACAATCGACTGTGAGTTGATGAATTTTGAGAGCTGTTTGTTTTGGAGAGGTGTTCCTTGTAGCGAGTTTGACTACCAGCGTGCTCAGTAAGGGAAGGGGCCTCTTTGGCTTCCCAGAAGGATCATAAGTGAGTTGTAAATGTATAAATGGATCGTAATGCAAAGGTATGCTTGAAAGGTTGGAGAGGAATTCCGAGCTGCGTTAAGACACTTTAGTGAAGTGTTGCCGACAAGGAATTTTAAAAATGGACGAGATCTGAGTATATCTTGGAAAGGCGTATGATGATAAGAAATGTGATTACAAATCTAATAGAGGCTGAATTGTTTTATAAGAAGGAAGTATTCAAAATTGTTATTCCAGATTTAGCCAAGTCTGCTGAGTGAGCTTGACTTCTAGATACATTTGAGGTCATTTTTGGTGAGTTAATGGCCTTATATAAAATACCAACTGGTGTAAAGGAATGCACATTGAGATGATAGAATATACTTTGGGTGGAACAATGCCAGATTTTACAAGTGCATATGTGGATTATAAAACTTACTAATTTGTGTGCATTCTTGAATGATCTAGGTGTGGACATTTATAGCTCAAGAGCAGGTAAGATCAATTTCTGCTGTTTATGGGGCTCATTTTCAAAAAAGATAGACGTCCAAAAAAAGACAGAATAAACTAGCACTTGGACATCTTATTAGACAAATCGTCCAAGTGGGCATGCTCAAAGCTGACTTTCTGGATGTCTAGCAGGACTTCTAACCCTCTGTGCATCCAGAATAGAAATGGGTGTTGGGAGGCGTGCTATGGGCGGGATTTGGGCAGGCTTAACCCCTGGATGTCCTGCAGCTATAATCAAAACCTTTCCTTGGCTGTCTTGGATGGAACTTTAGACATTTTCACCTAGACCTGTTTGAGAAGCGTCTAAGTGCCAAAAGGGTGCCCAAACTGACCAGATAACCACTGGAGGTAATCCCAGTAATGACCCACACACACTCCCCCAATGGTCATTGACCCCCCTCCCACCTACCCCCAAAATTAAATAAAACAGTACATGCCTGGCTCTAGAATAGCAGCGCTTGATATGGGAAAGCCTAGTAGAGCATCACATGCGTGTCTTAAGTTGTCAGGTGGGTGGGCTAGTGAACCCTAGAGAGGCGGAACCAGGCCCAAAATCCACTCTAAATTACTATATTTATGGTGGACAGTGCGAGCCCATCAAAACCCTACAATACTGCTGCATAGGTGCCACCTACAGCCATAAGGGCTATTGGGGTGGTGGACAGGCAGGTATATTAGGTTTTAGGGGAGTTGTGCAGGGCTCACAATAAATTAGACAGCGTCATGGTGAGATGTATTTCTGGCACCGTATATGTGAAGTTCACAGCAGCGCCTTCTAGTGTGGTCCAATGTTCTGTTGGCATGTCTTTGTGGCCAGTCCATTAGAAGATTGGCTCTTCCCATGTCCAAACAGACTTCATTTGGACATTTTCAACTTAGACAGCTTTGTGGTCAAAAATGGGGTATAACGTTAGATGTCCTGGTGGACAAAATGCCCAATTAGACGATTTTCAAAAAAAAAAAAAAAATTTGGACATCCAGCATTTTCAAAACTGGACACTTTTGGAAGTCCAATTTTGGACATCTAGTGGGAAAATTCAAAGTCAGACTTAGACGCACTATCGAAAATGCCCCTCCACGCTAATATTTGTTAAAGATACTGTTTATAGGCACTTGTAGGTTTCTGTTAAACAGTGTCTTCCTTAGATCAGAATATAATGGGAAAATTTCAGAACCAAGACTGTATGTCTCTTAGGGGCTCTTTAATGAAGTGACGGGAACCACTTACGCATGCCTATCACCAGGGCCGGATTAATGAATAGGCCCAGTAGGCATGTGCCTAGGGCCTGAAATGGTCAGGAGAACACTGGGAAAAAAATTTTTTTAACAGCGACGGGCCCCCACCCAGCATCAATCGGCAACACTGGGCCCCCCCCCAAGTCGATCGGCAACACCGAGCCCCCCCCCCTTGACAGAAACAGGGCCTGCGACTGCTCTCTCTCTCGCCCGCCACTGCCAAAGCCTGTAAAAAAATTTAAGACACGCTGCGGTGCGCTAACAGTGCTTGTGACGCTGCCGGATTCCCTCCTCCTCCATAAACGAAATGGGAAGTTACGTCATGAGGGGAAGGAAGGAGGAGGGAAGTCGGCGGCGGCACGCGCACTGTTTGAGCCCCGCGGCGTGTGTGGGTGGGGCAGGGCTAGGGGTCCCAGTGTACTTGTGTGCCTAGGGGCCCTCGACGAATTAATCCTGCCCTGCCTATCACCACCTAAAAATAACACTAGAGGCTTGCACTCAGGAGTCATGCACTAAATGTGGCTCAGTGCGCACCATCCACATGCTTAAAATGATTTATTTATTCACAATTTGATATACCATTTATGTATTTTATTCTTTAGCTTGGAGTGCATGTTTGGGGCCAGAGAGTTGGCATGCCCTACACTAATCGATGGCGCACACTGACCGATTAATACCGGATTAGAGCAGGAGCCTTTAATGTCTACTAAACAGGTGACATTGAGGGCTCATAAGTTGCCAGTTGAGTGGGCTAGTGAACCAATTTGTGTGTGGCTATTTATAAGAAAATGGCACTGTCGGCCATCTTTGAGCTGTGTTAAAAAGAGGCTTCAGCTTTTGGGAAACCCACGCTCTAACAGCATCAGCCATCTTTTGATACGGCTTAGTTGAAGGACCCCGTAATCTTTGAAAAGCGATGTCATATTTTATGTGATGTTTAACTTTGGACATACCTGTAGAAAAAAATCTGGTAATTGAAATAAGGAAACCACCAACCCCAAAAGGCTTAAATTATTTCCTAGAAAAGTGGTACTCTTTTTATATACAGTATATGTTCAAGATAATTACACAGAAAAAAACTTATTTTTAGGAAAATATAAACAATCTTTTTAATCTACCAGTATACCTGTATTTGAAAAAATGTTTTGGGAAAATAGTTAAAAGTCTCTCCAATAAGAAAAATCCTCATAAACTGTTCCAACAGAGGTGAGCGGATGAATGGTCTAACATAAACATTTAAAAATAGAGCATTCAATGAATACAATCCAAAGACTACTTTAAATTGATATATCAATTCTACTCTAACTTTGCTTCAACTGGTTTCACTCTTCACTCACTGTGTGGGATAAGTCATGCTCCTTATATGACATATGTGATGCTCCCTGAAGACGCCCATAGAGGGTGAAACCGGTTGGAGCAAAGTTGGAGTAGAATCGATATGACAGTATGAAATAATCTTTGGTTTGTATTCATTGCATATTCAATTTGTAAAGGTTTATGCAAGACTTCTCATCCTCTCACTTCTGCTGGAACTGTTTGTGAATAGTTTCCCTTAATGAAGAGATTTTTAACTGGTTGGTTTTTTGTTTTTTTTTAACTTTTTTGAGTTACAGGTGTATTGGTATCTTAGGGTCATGATTTACATGGTATACTGTATATGAGGCGGTGTTTTTGTGTCCTTTTTTCCTGTGAATTAATCTCCCTTCAGACTTGAGTGTGGTCCTATGTGAAATGTATTTGTGAGACAGAAGAACAAGAAGTAAACTGGGGCATTTTTGGAGATTCTGGCTTGGTACTCAAGCAGAAGAGAGAAGGTGATAGAGAGATCCCATTTGGAATTAAACATAGGCAGAAACCTATAACTTTTTTTTAGGAAATTTACCAAGGATAAGATGTATTTTGAAGAGACTATCAAGGAGGGGAGAAAGCCCCTGTGACAGTGAATTTGGAAGCCCAGTTCAAAGGACTAAATCCACTCAGCAAATGGGAAAATCCTGAAATCCTGAAGAATGATGGGAATGACAGGAAAAGGTATCACCTCGTGTTTGAGCACAAAATATGGTATACTGTACACTAGGTACAATATCATGGGTTTTCCCTGTGGGGGTCATTTTATTTTGGGAATAAAAAGATGGAGAAGAGATTATGGTTTCATTACGATAAAAGGACAATGCATAATTGTTGCTGTACAACTATGAAAAGATGCCTACTGTGCAACTTGGAGTAAAATTAGGTAGATCATGCCCAAACAAGATTATGGGCTCTTTTTATCACACAGCAGCAGAGCCTTTTACTGCGGGCTAGTGAGATAAAATCTCAGACACTCATTCAATTCCTATGAGCATCAGAGCATTTATCTTGCCGGCCCTGGTAAAAGGCTCTACCTCTGCTTGATAAAAGGAGCCCTATGTATTTTATTGACAAGTCTAAAGGAAACAATTTAGACCTTGAAGGGAAACCCCTCTACCTCCTTCTCCAGTTGAAGAATATACATTACTCTGGGGACCTGAAGTAAGAGAGAGATAAAGAAGTCCAGGGGACAGGAATTAGGGTTTTTTTGTGTCTAATCCTTGAACTTATAAAAACTCTAGAAAAAAGGTATTAAGAATACCAGAGTATACTTCTGACCCTTTAGATTTCTGTGTGTTCAGTCTTAGAAGCTGATATACAAAACATAATAACATAAACTCTGTGTTTATCACATCATTGATAAGCAAATGTGGTAATCAGGAAAGTATTTGCATCATAGAAACATAGAAATAGATGGCAGATAAGGGTCATGGCCCATCTAATCTGCCCACCCTAATGACCCTCCCCTTCCTTTGCCTAGCGAATAGATCCCACGTGTCGATTCCATTTGGCCTTAAAATCAGGCACGCTGCTGGTCTCAATCACCTGCAGTGGAAGACTATTCCAACGATCAACCACCCTTTCAGTGAAAAAGAATTTCTTGGTGTCACCTCGTAGTTTCCCGCCTCTGATTTTCCACGGATGCCCTCTTGTTGCCGTGGGTCCCTTGAAAAAGAAGATATCTTCCTCCGCTTCGATGCGGCCCGTGAGATACTTGAACGTCTCGATCATGTCCCCCCTCTCTCTGCGCTCCTCGAGCGAGTATAGCTGCAGTTTGTCTAACCGTTCTTCGTACGGGAGATCTTGGAGTCCCGAGACCATCCGGGTGGCCATTCTCTGAACCGACTCCAGTCTCAGCACATCTTTGCGATAATGTGGCCTCCAGGATTGCACACAGTATTCCAGGTGGGGCCTCACCATGGAGCTATACAATGGAATAATGACTTACGGCTTACGGCTGACGAAACCCCTGCGTATGCAACCTAGGATCTGTCTTGCCTTGGATGAGGCCTGCTCCACCTGACTGGCAGCCTTCATGTCCTCACTGACGATCACCCCCAAGTCTCGTTCTGCAACCGTTCTTGTTAGGATCTCACCATTAAGGGTATAAATCTTGTATGGATTATGGTTGCCTAGGTGCATGACTTTGCATTTTTTGGCATTGAAGCTGAGTTGCCAGGTCCTAGACCAGCGCTCCAGTAGGAGTAGGTCGTGTATCATGTTATCGGGCATTGAATCTTTGTCCGTTGTGCTTTTGCCCACTACATTACTTAGTTTGGCGTCATCGGCGAATAATGCCATTTTACCTCGAAGCCCTTCTGCCAAGTCTCTTATAAAGATGTTGTATATATGGCTAGCATCACAACTTAATTACGCATTCTTGAGGTGTAGTTACGTTTCTTTGATGACCCATCTGTGAGGCAGCTTGTGTGGGTGCTTTTCGCTTTGGTTCATGGTTTATTGAATATATTGGACCAACTTTCCTGAGGACATAATGTGATTTATAAGCTAAAATTAAGATAGAAAGGAATGCCATTCAATTGATAGGAAAGAAAAAAACAAGAAAATCAGCTGAGAAGACCAATTGTTCCATACATCAATTATAACATTCATACAAACATTCATAAGAGAAAACGTGCAGGCGGCGACCATCATGCACTGCTAGTGAACGAGCTATTTTGAACAATTTTGCATGGCTTAATCCTCACTAAGGCCCTCTTTTATCAAGCCGCATTAGATTTTTTTTTTTTTAAATCACCAGCCACCGCAGTAAAAGCTACGACGCTCACAGAATTCCAATGAGCATCGGAGATTTCACCACAGCGGCCGATGATAAAAACTCTAACGCGGAGACATTGATTCTAGTAGCATACCTGAGTGGGGATTCTTGAGCCCAAGTTTCAGATGTTCTGGTGACTATTGGGCATGATTCAAATTGTCTATTCCACCAGGCAAGACAAAGGTCACCCCCAGTGACATCACAGGGGGCCTCGCGGTTTCCTACAAGAGATTTGCACTTCTGTGGGTTATTGCAGAAGTTGTTTCTAGTAGCCTACCTGAGTGGGGATCCTTGAGCCTGAGTTTTTCAGGTGCTCGGGTGAAATATTGGGCTTGTTTCGAGTTGCTGATTCCATAATACATAACATAACACGTACTTATAAACTGTGTAACCATAAGTTCAACACGGTTAACAAAAGATTAAAAATAACATAAGAAACAGATAAGATTATTTGGCCAGATACTTTGAAAAAAGGTAAGTTTTCAATTGGGTTCTAAAATGTTTGTAAGAACAAGTGCTACGCAACAAAGGTCGAAATTCCTTATCATGGAAAGCAGCCTGGAATGCTAATGTATGATCCAAAGATTTCTTGCTTTTACAACCTTGAACAGATGGAAAGATAAACAAAGCATGCGATCCTCTTCTGTGTTTATAAGATGCTATAAGGAATCTATCAGTCATATAGATTGGAGCAATACCATATACAACTTTATAACTACGGCAACCCAACTTCAACAAAACGCGAGCTTCCATTGGGAGCCAGTGCAACTCGCGATAGAAGGGTATCACATGGTCATATTTCCTCAAACCATAAATCAATTTAATTGCCGTGCTCTGAATTAATTTAAGTCTAGCTATCTCTTTCTTGCTGCATGTTAAATAGACTATATTTCAATAGTCAAGAAGACTCAACAACAATGATTGAACTCAAAATACGGTTTTATGGTTCGTAACTTCCATAAAGTATAGGAGCCCTTTTGTACCATGGCATCTATTTTCTTTTTCATGGTCAAATGTTGATCGATAACAACTCCCAGTATTTTAATCATCGGATGAATTGTATACAATGTTGAGTCTATAGTAATTGATGATTCATGTGAAATTTTGTGTGGCGACGAAACAAAGAATTTAGTCTTATCATGATTTAATTTAAGTCTAAATTCCTGCATCCATGAATCCATCAGTTTTAATACAGACTGAGTAATATAGGGCAAAGCTGTATCACAGGGAATGACAATCGTAATATCATCAGCATAGCTAAACAGCCTTGAACCCAGTTCACTCAAATGAGAACCCAAAGAGGAGAGATACACATTAAATAATGTAGGCGAGAGTGGAGAGCCCTGAGGGACTCCACGTGAATTTTTCCAAACCACAGAAAGTTGGTTATCAGACTTAGCCTGATAAAGTGTAGATTCAAGAAACCCTTTAAGCCATGAAAGAACATTACCTTGTACTAGTGCTGCCCGATTCACGATTCGAATCGGTTCACCGATTCACTTTGAGTGAATCAATTTGAATTGCTTTTTAAAACAAAAAAATTGGCTTCCCGATTCGGCTGACCCTCTCCCCTCGCCCCCTAAAGCAGGATCGGCAACGCTGCTTTTTCTGGCCGGCCACTACCACACCTGCTTTAGAGGGCGAGGGGTGAGGGTCAGTCACAAAGTGCTGCTGTCCAGTTCTCCCCCTGGCATCCGGTTCCCCCACCTGGCATCCGGTTTCCCCCCCCCCCCCCCGGCATCTGGCTTCATCCCTGGCCTCCCCACACCATTTACCTTAAAGGAGCAGCCTGTAGAGAAGATCGCGGTACTAGCGATCTTTGCAAACTGCTTCGCAGCTGTTCCCTCCACCGCGATCCTGCCTCTGATGTCAGAGGAGGGGAGGGACCGCGGCAGAGGAAACAGCTCCGAAGCAGTTTGCAAAGATTGCTAGCACCACGATCTTCTCTGCAGGCTGCTCCTATAAGGTAAACGGTGCGGGGAGGACAGGAGGGAAGCCGGCCACCAGTGGGAGGCCAGGGTAAGCAGTGTGTGTGAGCAGTCCTTCGGGGTGGGGGTGGGACAGGCCTTCAGGGGGGACAGGCATGCAGGCCTTCAAGGTGGAGGAGACAGGCCTTCAAGGGGGGGCAGGCAGGCCTTCAGGGGGAGGTGCAGGCCTTCAGGGGAGGACTGGCTTTTAAGGGGGAGGACAGGCCTTCAAGGGGGGGGACAGGCCTTCAAGGGGGAAACAAGCCTTCAGGGATGGTGGCACAGGCCTTCAGGGGGGACAGGCAGGCCTTCAGGGGGGGACATATCTTCAGGGGAGGGGGGCCCTGATGTAGAAGTACAGGGAGGGAGGGAAGGAAGGGGGTTAAAAGAGACGTGCATATGCTGGACTTTGGGGGGGGAAGAAATAATGGGTCTAAAAACAGAGGAGAGGGAGAGAGATGATGGACAATGGAATTTAGGGAAGGAAGGAACAGAAAAGGAGAGAAGTTGGACACAAGGGATGGTGTGGAGGGGGGATAGGGATACTGGATAGGAGGGCAGTTGGGAAAAGAGAGGGTGGACCCTGGGGTGGTGGGGAAGAAGGAAGAGATGCTGGATGAAAGGGTAGTTAAGAAAAGGTGGATCTGTGGATGGAGACGAAAAAAAGGAAAGCTACCAGACCTCCGGGGGAGGAAAGGTAAATGGAAGGGGAGGACAGAGATAGAAGATTGATAGTTAGCACAGAGAAAGAAGAAAAGAAGGAGACCCTGGCAAGCAAATTATCAGAAGACAACCAGAGCCTGGGACCAACAAGATTTGAATATTGACCAGACAACAAAAGGTAGAAAAAAATAATTTTATTTTCTGTTTTGTGATTACAATATGTCAGATTTGAAACGTGTATCCTGCCAGAGCTGGTGTTAAACCGCAAATGTGAGCTAGGATTTATCAGAGAGAGGAAAAGTCCTTTTTGTTTCTTTATTTTGTTTACACCACAGCACCACTGTGGTTAGGAGAAGCCAAAGGGGGTGAAGAAGCTATAAAATAAACCCACCAGGATGTTTGAAAAAAACCCAAACAAACCCAATTGGGCAGGAAAATCGAATCAAAAAACCAATTCAATAGGCTGAATCGAATCGAAATTTTTTTTTTCCTGAATCGGGCAGCACTACCTTGTAATCCTAAAGCATCTAAGCAGGCCAATAATTTGGTGTGATCCACCAAATCAAAGCCACTACTCAGATCAAACTGGAGAACCAACACACCTCTACCCTTACTCAATAAACTGTTGAGATGATCTAGCATTGTAGCTAACACCGTTTCCGTACTGTAATGGGTTCTAAAACCAGACTGAGAATCATGAAGTAAGGAATGTTGCTCAAGATATTTTGTCAGCTGAATTTGGACCAAACCCTCCATGATTTTTACAAAAAAGGGGATTGATGCGACAGGTCTGTAATTAGATGGTAATGATATAGATTCTTACTTATTTTTAATTATTGGGGTAATAATTAAGTTGCCCTCCTCTTGTGGAAATTTCCCTGCCTTCAATAAGTCAGATAGCCATTCTAATAATTTTAGTTTGAAACATAAAGGTGCCGCTTTCATAAGGTATGAAGGGCAAGAATCTAACATACAGTATGATCTAGCATATCTACAAGATAGTGTAGAAAAATTATTCCAGTCCAGATTTTCGAATCTAGACCAATACAAATCTGCTCTTCATTTATACTTAAATAAGAATCACAATTCCCTAAACAAGAAGATCTCAAATGTAAGACTTTGGAACTAAAAAAATTCACTAAATCATCTGAGGTGGGAAAAAGCAGTCCCGAAGATTGTATATTTTGAGTCACATTGAACCCAGTGTTAACTAGTTGAAATAATTTTTTATGTCAATGCTGGTATTGCCAACTTTTGCTGAATAATAGGCTTTTCGTTTCTCCCATCAGGTAAGACAAAGGTTGCCCCCAGTGACATCATAGGGGGGGCCTCATGGCTCCCTACAAGAGATTCACACTCTTGTGGCACACAACCACAGGCACACAGCTTCAGGGTGTGGCCAGAGGGGCACACCCTGCCCCTTGGGAGGCCCTTGGATCTATATGGAGTAACGTGGAGTGAAAACAAAGGTACTTTTAATTGTTACCCAATACATTAATAATGGGGAAGCGTAAAGCTAAAACTAAGGTTTTTTACTCCAGTGCCAGTAGGCCCCATGGATTGCCACATTGCACCTGTTGGCTGTTTAAATCGTAGTCAAAATCAGAGCTCTCTGTCTTCAGAGGTCTCATTGTCTCCCCCCAGATTATATTCCCTCTCCTCCTCCTGGACTTTGTGATAAGAGGACCTAATTAGAAGGTCCTCTATCAGAGGCAGGGTATCAGAAGGTCTTACAAAATATTACAAAATTAACTTTTATTAAAATGCCTCAGATGGCGACTGTAACATTCTCAATTGAGTATGCCTATATCTGAAGATAAGCAAGATGTTACCCTTAAAGATTTGTGGGATATTAATCAAACGATGGAAGGGACAATAAGATCTGTTATTTCTCAGAATAAGGTCTTTACACAAGAAATATTTGACAGACTTGTTAAATGTGGACTCAAATGTTACTTTATCGGATAATTGTTGTAATGTGGTAGAATCTCCAGTTTCAGCTGTACAAGCTTCAAGAAGATGATGAAAGCAGAAACCAGAAAAGACAAAGGTAGAAAAAAAATTCACTGTTTCTGTGGTGTTGCATTGTATGCAGAGTCCAGCTTCTTGGTGGTTCAATTTAACTTTTGTCTACAATATTTCTATTTTATCCCCCTTTTTACAAAACTGTAGAGCGTTTTTTAGTGCCAGCCATGATGGTAATAGCTCTGATACTCAGAATTCTATAAGAGTCTGAGCTGTTACCACCTTGGCTAAAAATCACACTACAGTTTTGTAAAAGGGGGAGGGGTTAGTTTGTGATCATATATTCCTTACTAGGCAAAGGTGTTTTCTGTGTTCTGTGTGTTCGAAAGACATGGTTTTCTGTTAGGATTGATTGTGCAGGATTGTTCTGTACTAGTCTGGCTTGTTTAGCTTTACAATGGGTGTATTGATGTTGTACTGCTCACTGCAGTATGACTTTTCCTAGGTACACTCTTGTGTAACATGTGGATTGTTACTAAAAATCATGTTTTTCATATAGATTGAGGGGGTGTCAAAAAATGATGGGCCCCGGGTGACACATATGTGTGAAGAAGTCATTTAAAATTGTTTTATACGTATATGGTAGTAATGGAGGGTGTGGAAATTGGGAGAGGGGCCTCCCTCCTTAATTTCTGCCCTGAGCCCCAGCATGTCTAAAAGTGGCCCTGGTAGTAAGCAAAAAAAAAATCAACCTTGTCAAATCTTGTCTCCACAAAGCTTATTTTTGTCCACTTGGTGTCTTACTCATGTGCCAAATTTCAGCTTGATTAGACAATATTTAGAGGTCACCCTAGCATGCACTGTTTGCTTGTGTGTTGTGTATGTAGGTGATTGAGCATAATCAGTTTGTATGGCGTCGTCTAGCTTGCGATCTGCCCCCAAAATCTGGCTCCTTGGGAAGTCAGTCTGTCAGCTGTCAACTGCTAGACTGCCACATGGACTAGATATTCTTCGACTGGTCAATTTTCATCACTATGACAAAGGAAAACCTTTTCCAGAAAGCTTTACGTTGGCGTGAGTCAGCGATGGCGGTATGTGATTGAGCCAGGATATTGACACAACGCATAGACTCTTGCATTAGGAAGTTGAAGAAGCTACATGAATAAAACTGTTGCAAACAAGCCTTTTCCAGACATCTATGGTTTCTGTCTGAGCACCTAGCAGCACTTGCCTTTAATGATAGAATTGCACCAGAAACAAAGCTACGAATGGTGCAAATCTTACAGCATCTACCGTTGCCAGACGTTCCACAACATCTTATGCACCTTTGAAAGTCTTGTAACACAGAGAACACTGACATTTTACGATCTCGTGATTGAAGAAGGAGGATCAACAAAAGTGAACATATTCCTGAAGAAACATCCCACAGAGCGGGCTGATGATCCAGTTTTCAAGGAACTTTGGAATCGAGCATCCAAACTGACTGTTGTTAACGATACAGCAGAAGAAGGGGATGGTGGTTGTGGTAGACAGGTCTTGTATTAGAGGTAATAACTAATGCAGAACTAAACTGTGGGTTTTGCTTATAAGGAAAGGATGATTCTGTGATAGTCAAGAGAGCTGGACATAGTGAATTATCTTTTGTCGTCATAGAAAGGGCCAAATGTTTCCTTGATGTAGATCTCTCAGCAAATAAAATTAATACATAGAAAAAGAGGCGTTTTGGGTTGTTCTTGGGGTTTTTTTTAAAGGGAAAACTCCTCCCCTTTTTTCTTGCAGAAGTCCCATTGCATAAACCTTTTCATCTCTTCCATTTCCTATCATACCAGCTTGGGCAGCTGCAGTGAGTGTAGCAGGGCAGAATTAATGTGAGCTGGAGAGAAAGGTGAGTAGTGCCAAGCTTGTTCAAGTTCTTAGACTTGTTATTTTAACGTAATGAGTAATGCGATTTGAATCTTTACAGAAATGATTGCTAAGGGAGATGCTAGACAGGTTTCATTAGGTGAATTCACTGCATTTCTAAATCCTCGGAAGAATTAGCAGCTGCGGTGCTCTGTAAAAATTAAAGGCAACGTTTAAATACCCTGAATTCATTCAGTGCAAAATGTAATTACTTATTCCATGATTGTTGGTGAGTAAAAATTGAAGTTTATAATACTAGAAGGAAAACTTCATTGGGATCCAGCAATTGAAAGTTCTCAAACTGACCTTGTGTATTAAAGTTGGTGGAGGGAAATTGAGGGGGGGGGGGGAACCCCTTTAAATGCAGTCCTGAATCCAGAGCACATCTGCGGTGCATCAGTGTTTGTTAACTATTTGCAGTGCTCCTGTCTGAGTTACCACCTCATCTCACCTCAGTCACCCTGACAGCCCTTCACTAAACAGAATAAGAAATTAGAAATTTCAAACAGAAAAATGCAGTCAAAAACTGAGTTGGGACCTCTAAGAAGCCAGTGCCCCTGGAGAAAGAGAAAGGTTTTGTTTCCTGTATTATGCAAAATACAGAGACCTCATAGTGCACACTTCCAAAAGTTGAGAGAGAAAATAAAAGATTTGCCAAACAAGGATAAGAAAGAGGAAATCTGTATAGTCCTGAGAGAAAGAGGAGACAAAACAGCAATAGAAAGGTTGCATTGAGCAAGGACAATAGGAACCAGCATCAAAACATGACAGCCGTCCTTGATTTTGTACGCTGTAAATTGATCTAATTTGTAAATTTTCTCCTTTCGTTGTAATTGTGGAGGGGGGAATTAATTTTCTAAATGAAGTGGTTCCCAAACGGGTCTTAAGCGTTCCCCAGCAGGTCAGGATACCCACATTGAATATTCATGACAGAGATTTGCATGCACCGTTCTACATCATTGCATTTTCCTGTAGAAACAGGCTTTTATAAAATCACCTTCCCAGTGTGTAAGGAGAGCTGCATGTGTAGTGGAGCTGCTTAGAGAACGGAGATGGGTTTGCATATGTGTTTGTTTGGGTTTCTGTTTTGCTTTTTAGAAAGCCTGAGGCCGTTATTCAACCAGTGCAGTCACCATGTTAACCCCACCCCTTGTACTAAGCCGCAGGAGAGGTTTCTACCATAGACCAGAGTGCTAAATGCTCCAATGCTCGTAGAATTCCTTTGAGCGTCAGACCAGACCTCTACCGCAGCTTAGTAAAACAGGGCCTAAGTTAGCATCAGCTCAGACATCTACTCCCATATTCTATAACTGGCGCTCTAAGTTAGGCATGTAGAGAGGTTTGACCAGTAGAAATATGGAGGTATGGATGCCCCTGTATAAGACTCTGATGAGACCTCATTTAGAATATTGTGTACAATTCTGGAGACCACACCTTCAAAAAAAGATATAAGCAGGATGGAGTTAATCCAGAGGAAGGCTACTAAAATGGTGCGTGGTCTTCGTCATAAGGCGGCTTGGGGACAGACTTCAAGATCTCAATATGTATACTGTTGACGGAAGGCAGGAGAGGGGGGGGAGATGGACACGTTTAAATACCTACGTGATGTAAATGCATATGAATTGAGTCTCTTTCATTTGAAAGGAAGCTCTGGGAAGAGAGGGCATAGGATGAAGTTAAGAGGTGATAGGCTCCGGAGTAATCTAAGGAAATACTTTTTTACAGAAGGGATGTTATGGTGAAGGATTCACCTGCCACAAGGCTCAGGATATTTCTGTATATAAAACTCAAAAACACGCAGGCACGATTTGGAGACCAAATTCCATCATGAATGAAGATAAACGCACTGTGAACAAATACAAGTGCACAGAAATGTGTCATTGAGGCAAATAAGTGCACTAGGCCATGTTCTATAAGGTGGCAAATAGCTACAATCTGGGCGGGCCGTGGACATGTCTCTAACAAGTGTGTGAAACGTATAGAATACTATAGGTTACATGTGAAACATGTCACACTTGGACACCCGGAATAAATGGTTGCCACTTAATTTAAACGACAATAACTAGGTTGGTATATCAATATTCTAAGAGACTTAATCGAAATACCTCAGCCCCCACCACTCTATTTCGATTAAGTCTCTTAGAATATTGATATACCAACCTAGTTATTGTTGGTTTACACGATCTAGCTGAGTGGGTTGGTTACATAACTACATAAATTACTGGTTCCAGATTAAAACTTAATTTAAGCGAAGCATCTACAGGAGATTCCTTGACAGAACTCTCTCTTTCCAAGCTGGCAGATGGAATGATTGCCTTACCTCCCTCATCTCGTCTGCTCCATCCTACCAATCCTTCAGGAGATCTCTCAAATCTTACCTCGTTGATAAATTTCTCTAACCCCTTCCCTCCCGGCCAAACGGACCAAACTTTAACCACCTCTCTTTCTCCCCCCGGTCTTTCCCTTTCCTCCCCCCCTCAATCCAATGTACTTCCTTTATTCCGGCTTCTCCTTCCCTTCTCGGTACTCTCCTGTAATTGAAACTGATTACCATTATACTTGACAATTAATTCTCTGTATCTTCGCTGTGTATGTACAGTCTCTTGCATTGTGAACCGCTCTGAACTGTTTGTGGTATTGCGGTATACAAAAATAAAGTTATTATTATTATTAGTAGTAGTATTCTATAATGGAACCTTGGTGCCCAGATACCGTTATAGAAAGCATTGCCGCACCTAATGGAGCAATTCTACATTGAGGGCCCAAGGATTTAATGCACTGAGACATCTTCGAGCAATTCGAAATTTTTGAGATGAGAAATCTTTACATGCCTCAATCCATGCTTTTGTACTATCAAAGTTAGCTTATGGTAATCAGGAATAACGGCAGGGCAATCAAAACGTTTACAAACAGTACAAATTACATATTAGAGATCATGTGACTCCCTTGGATTTGAAATTTCATACAAATGGAATTTAGGATTAAGGCCCTCTTTTAATAATAATAATAATAACAGTTTATATACCGCAGTACCGTGAAGTTCTATGCGGTTTACAAAAGATTCAAAGAAGAATACAAATTGATTGAACTTAAAAGAGGTGAAAGATAGTGGTTAACAGGTCAAGAGAACCGTTATTGAGGAGAAAGATGTACAGGTCAGCTGTCTAGATACTTCAGGAACAGATATGTTTTAGGCGCTTCCTGAATTCCTCATAAGTAGCGGGCGAAAGCAATTGTTCTAGATCTTTATCCCATAATGCTGCCTGATGTGAGAGAA
Source organism: Geotrypetes seraphini (assembly GCF_902459505.1). NCBI lineage: Eukaryota > Metazoa > Chordata > Amphibia > Gymnophiona > Dermophiidae > Geotrypetes > Geotrypetes seraphini. Next base: position 127,445,422 of record NC_047093.1, read on the forward strand.
GGTGTTCATGATGTTATTTTTAGTTTACATCCTCTAACTGGGGGGGGACACGAAGTTCAAATGTGAGCTTCTCTTGTATCTGTTGGCTGAGAAGGAGAAAAGGTCAGTTATGTATTTAGGGGCTAGTCCGTAACATAGAAACATAGAAGATGACGGCAGATAAGGGCCATCAGGTCTGCCCACTCTACTGACCCACCTCCAAGTCTACTATTCTAGGGATCCCACTCCTGGTGACAGGTTCTCTTGACTTGACCCTCTAAGGGATCCCACATGGGCATCCCATTTGCTCTTAAATTCTTGCACGCTGTTTGCCTCGATCACCTGCACCGGGAGCTCGTTCCAAGGATCAACCACTCTCTCGGTGAAGAAATATTTCCTGGTGTCGCCATGAAATTTCCCGCCCCTGAGTTTGAGCGGATGCCATCTTGTGGCTGAGGGTCCTTTGAGAAAGAGAATCTCTTCTTCCATCTCGATACGGCCGGTAATATACTTAAACGTCTCGATCCTGTCTCCTCTCTCCTTACGTTCCTCGAGTGAGTACAGCCGCAAATTTTTCAGCCTTTCCTCGTACGATAGATCCTTGAGCCCCGAGACCATCCTGGTGGCCATCCGTTGCACCGACTCTACTCTCAGCACATCTTTTCGGTCGTGTGGCCTCCAGAATAGCACTTTAAAGCAGAGGCAGGCGAACTTGAACTTTACGCGTGCTTCCATCGGTAGCCAGTGCAACGGCCGGTAGTAAGGTGTCACGTGATCAAATTTCTTTAGCCCGAAGATTAGTCTGACTGCTGCATTTTGCATCAATTGTAAACGTCGCATATTCTTTTGGGAAATTGCTAAATAGGCGATGTTATAGTAATCAAGTTGACTTTCACAAAGGTGCGCTAAATCAACGCATGCACTGACCGCTAATGCGTCCATAGGATAACATGCACGCGTTAGCATGGCTCACCTTAACAAAAGAGGGGGCAAATTTAAAATCTTGATGTTGGCACATAGGGCATTTTTTTTGAACCTTCAAATCTTTCTAACAGTATTATTTTATGCGCCAAGGCGTTTATGATGATCTTTGATCTTTTTTCATAAATTAAAGATAGAAACACCACTGAAGCCACAGGATTTCCCTTTCGCCGTGTCTCTCATCAGAGCTGCACTGTACACATTATAAAGCCCGTGTCTCCTATTATTGTATTTACATGAGAAGAAACTCCACTCAAGTATGAGAAAATTTCTTCACATTTCCAAACACGCCCTAAGAGAAGACATGCAACACAGGGTTGGCCTAGAGAAAACCAGAAACAAACAAACAAGAAAAAGGAAGCCAGACTACAAAAGTTGAAAATGCAATAGGCGTCAGTAAGTTTCAAGTTTATTTAGGCTTGATATACACTTCTCCCTCTGAATTTGCGGTTTCGATTATTCGTGGTTTTTAGCTTGCATAGAGAAATCGCTGATTCCACCCCCCCCCAACCAATTACATCAGCTTGCCATAGAGAAATCGCTGATTCCACCCCCCCCAACCAATTACATCAGCTTGCATAGAGAAATCGCTGATTCCCCCCCCCAACCAATTACATCAGCTTGCATAGAGAAATCGCTGATTCCACCCCCCCAACCAATTACATCAGCTTGCATAGAGAAATCGCTGATTCCACCCCCCCCCCAACCAATTACATCAGTTTGCATAGAGAAATGGCTGATTCCACCCCCCCAACCAATTACATCAGCTTGCATAGAGAAATCGCTGATTCCACCCCCCCAACCAATTACATCAGCTTGCATAGAGAAATCGCTGATTCCACCCCCTCCAACCAATTACATCAGCTTGCATAGAGAAATCGCTGATTCCACCCCCCCCCCAACCAATTACATCAGCTTGCATAGAGAAATCGCTGATTCCACCCCCCCAACCAATTACATCAGCTTGCATAGAGAAATCGCTGATTCCACCCCCCCAACCAATTACATCAGCTTGCATAGAGAAATCGCTGATTCCACCCCCCCCAACCAATTACATCAGCTTGCATAGAGAAATCGCTGATTCCACCCCCCCAACCAATTACATCAGCTTGCATAGAGAAATCGCTGATTCCACCCCCCCAACCAATTACATCAGCTTGCATAGAGAAATCGCTGATTCCACCCCCCCCCAACCAATTACATCAGCTTGCATAGAGAAATCGCTGATTCCCCTCCCCCCCAACCAATTACATCAGCTTGCATAGAGAAATCGCTGATTCCACCCCCCCAACCAATTACATCAGCTTGCATAGAGAAATCGCTGATTCCACCCCCCTCCCAACCAATTACATCAGCTTGCATAGAGAAATCGCTGATTCCACCCCCCCCCCAACCAATTACATCAGCTTGCATAGAGAAATCGCTGATTCCACCCCCCCCAACCAATTACATCAGCTTGCATAGAGAAACCAGACGTTTACAGATTATCCAAAACGCTTCAATTAAACTCATAATGAAAGCTAAGAAATTTGACCATGTGACACCCCCCTCCTTACGAAAGCGCATTGGCCTCTTTTGCAAAGCTGCACTAGTGGCTGCGCTGCGCTAACGGCCCTGAAGCCCAAAGAGATTTAAAGGTTCATAGACAACGGCGCGAAAGACAAAAGCGCGCGCCGACAATTGAGCGCAGCGCGCGCCGCTCTAAATTACAGTTTTTAGGGGCTCCGACGGGGGGTTTTGTTGGGGAACCCCCCCAGTTTACTTAATAGACATCGCGCCGGCGTTATGGGGGGGGTTTGGGGGGTTGTAACCCTCCACATTTTACTGTAAACTGAACTTTTTCCCTAAAAACAGGGAAAAAGTGAAGTTTTCGGTAAAATGTTGGGGGTTACAACCCCCCACACCCCCCACAATGCCTCCACAATGCGGCGCGATGACTATTAAGTAAAGTGGGGGGGTTCCCCCCCACGTCCCCCCGTCGGAGCACTAAAAACAGTAATTTAGAGCGGTGCGGTGGGGCACGCTGCGCTGAATTGGGCGCGCCTTTGTCCCGGCGCGCTTTTGACCCGACACTGATTTAAAGGGCTTTGGGGCTGTTGCCACGCGGCAGCCAGTGGCTTTATGAAAGAGGCCGTTAAGTCCGCTAACTCTCAAATCTCTTCTTTGCAAAACTCCCGCCTTCATCTATAGATTATTGATTCTCCACGCTCCAACGAGATTACTGAGGTCCAACGACCAACATTTATTAATCGTTCCCTCTTCTCAAAAACATTAACACACGGCGGCAATTCATCTTTTCTGTCACAGCCCCCCCCCCCCCAAACATGGAATTCATTTAAGGGAAGAACGCAACCTAGACAGATTCAAGAGCAAGTTAAAAAGCTTGCTTTTTAAAGATAAGAACATAAGAACGTAAACATCGCCTCTGCCGAGTCAGACCATAGGTCCATCGTGCTCAGCAGTCCGCACTCGCGGCGGCCCCCAAGGTCCATGACCTGTAGAGTTTTTCACTTAAGACATTTTATCCTTTATAGTACCCCCCTAGCTATACCCCTCAATCCCCTTTTCCTTTAGGAACATGGCCAACCCCTTTTTGAAACCCAAAATCGTACTCTGCTCTACCACCTCCCCCGGAAGCGCATTCCAGGTATCCACCACCCGCTGGCTGAAGAGGTGGTGCATTTGACAGCTAGAAAGCTAGATTAGGAGCCTCAACTGAATCCTATTTCTCAATTTATTTGCAGCCCACCGCTCTCACCCTTCCCCCACTTGTCTTATTTACTATCAACAACTTGTATTTCTTTTCCCATTTCTTCCTTTTGTTTAATATGTTTACATTACATTACATTAGTGATTTCTATTCCGCCATTACCTTGCGGTTCAAGGCGGATTACATCCAAACTAAAACAAAGAATTACATTTCAACTTTGAAGTAATAGATTAAACGATGAGATAAAATTTTAAGGGAGAATTATGGTAACTAGAAAAATTAGAGGTTTATAGAGTGTTGGATTTTGGGTTAGATTATTGTGCTAGGATAGGTTTAACGTGTTTTTTTGAAGAGTATGGTTTTAATTTCTTTCTTGAAGGTTTTGTAATCTGTGGATGAAGATAACAGAGTGGTGAGTTGTTTGTCCAACTTAGCTGCTTTGGAGGCTGTTAGGTTGTCATAAAGTTTTCTTCATTCTGCTTCTGCTACAAAACAGTATTTGGTCTATCACCAAGATACCTCTTTCCCCACTTCACTACGAATTGCACCAATAAGAAATCCCGCAGAATTCAGCTGTTCGCCTTCCCCTCCCTAAAATTATGTCAGCTCAAAAGATTCCTCGACAAAACCTTTGCCTTCCAGGCGGCTAAGCTGAACCCTTGGCTAGCCCAAACGATGCTCGAGGCCCCAACCTACCTCGACTTCAGAAAACCATTCCAAACGTACCTATTCCACGAACAGGACCCTTAACCCTCATTCCCCTGCAATAAACTAACTCCCGCCCTCTCCCCCCTCCTTCTACTCTTCCCCTTCCTCCCCTCCCCTCCTTTGGTTCTCTCTCCCTCCCTCTTACCTTCCAATCCAACCTTCGTTGTTGCTTGTAACTCCGACAAAATGTTGTAAATCCGTGTTCAGATCGGATCTTAATTAATTGATGTGAACCGCCTAGAACTCCTTGGGTATGGCGGTATATAAGAACACAATAATAATAATTTTTGGATGATGGGTAATAGAATAGTGAATGGGTTCTTCTGTGTCTGATTGAGGAGGATTGATTTAGTCTGTTATTCCAGTAACAGTACGTTTAGTCAAGTTAGTCTTATTCGGTTGTTTTGTTTCACCCAGATTTTACTTTTTTGTACATCGCTTAGAATTTTGAATAAGCGATTAATCAATTTTTTAATAAACTTGAAAAGGGCGTGTGGTATAACTGAAAACAAAAGCGTTTTTAAAAAGAAAGGTTTTAAGGTTTGCTTTGACTTTAGCAGTACAGTGTTCCCCCGGTTGTTCGCGGTCGGCAGTTCGTTATCCCGGTCATTCGCGGTATTTTCCGACCGCGAACCGCCGACAAGAAGAGGGCATCGGGAGAGGCAGGAGAGAGCAGCCGGAGCACCGCGAGGGCAGGAAATCACTCGCGGTACGCTCCGACCGCCTCTTCCTGCACGAAGTCGGGCCTTATCCAATCAGGAGCTGCTTTGACAGGCAGCTCCTGATTGGATAAGGCCCAACTTCGTGCAGGAAGAGGCAGTCGGAGCGTACCGCGAGTGATTTCCTGCCCTCGCGGTGCTCCGGCTGCTCTCCTGCTGCCCTCTTCAGGCTCCTCCATGAAAAACCGTATTTGCGGGGGTTTTTTGAGATTCGCGGGGGTTCCTGGAACGGAACCCCCGCGAATCTCGGGGGGAGCACTGTTTTGGTTTCTTGTCTCATATTCGATGGCAAATTGGGCAGCCGATACTATCCTAAGCAGATGAGTCGGCTCGACAGAGTTCGAATGTGGTCTTCCTAGAGGGATTATCAAAAAATATGAATTCAATAATGTATAATCTAATCAAAATAAACAATAAAATATTATTATTGAAATTAAGAGTGAGGTTTGTAGAATGAAGATGTATGACTTCTACATCATTGCACTCACCTGCCTACCATCCTTATTAGCTCTTGTTGAAACTGGACTAACCTAATTAGTAGTGACAAAACAATGATTGAAAAAAATATAAAGTACTTAGCTGAATCTTGATGATGTTAGTTTCCAAATGAAAAGGTATAAAGTCCAGGATCAATTAAGCAGTCCTCACAAGATGAAAAAAGGAATGTACATATTCTTAGGTAGAGCAGATGCTGATGATCTTATACTGGACAATTCCATAGTTGTATAGTTGGTTTTGAAGTAATAACAAAATTGTGAATTATCAAAAACAAGAAAAACGGCTCATCTTAAAACAAAAGAACCAAATGTCCTAAACTCCTCAGCGTGAAGTGAAAAAAACATCCCATATTTCCTCAACACCGATCGTGTTTCACCACGGGTTGCTTCTTCAGGAGGAAAAAGTATGAACCTCGGACTTCCCACCAGAGGGAACTCGCCGCCAAAAGATCTCCCTCTTCCTAGAGCAGGGGTGTCCAATGTCGGTCCTCGAGGGCCGCAATCCAGTCGGGGTTTCAGGATTTCCCCAACGAATATGCATGAGATCTATGTGCAGGCACTGCTTTCAATGCATATTCATTGGGGAAATCCTGAAAACCCGACTGGATTGCGGCCCTCGAGGACCGACATTGGACACCCCTGTCCTAGAGGGATGCAATTTTATTTATTTCAGACTGCAAACTTTGGGGTCTTTTTGATAAGGTGCACTAACCGATTTAGCTAAGGTGCCCATAGAATATAATGGTATACCAACACTACAAAGCAGGGTACAATTAACCAAATTGCCTATCTCAAAAACTATCTAATACATATAATATATCTAGACAGGTTTTTTATTTAAATATACCGTATTTTTTATTAAATAATACAAATCTTAACACTGTGGGCTCCTTTTACGAAGGTGCGCTAGCGTTTTTAGCACGCGCTAAAGCGTGCGTTAGCCCAAAAAATACCGCCTGCTCAAGAGGAGGCGGTAGTGGCTAGCGCGTGGGGTATTTTTGCGTGCGCTAATCCGCGCGTTAAGGCCCTAATGCGCCTTCGTAAAAGGAGCCCTATATTATACATTAAACATAAATGAATCCCATTTTGCACTTTTAGTTCCTAAAATCTGTCTTATCCCAGAATGCATTGGAAGAAAACCCGGAGCTTGTACTCAGACCATTCCCAAGCCTTTTCTGATGAAACTAAAGCTGTTCCACGTCAAGGGTCTCTCGTACGAAGAGAGACTGAACAAATTGCAGCTCTACACTCTCGAGGAACGTAGGGAGAGGGGAGACATGATCGAAACACTTAAGTATCTCACGGGACGTGTCGAAGTGGAAGATGATATTTTCTTTCTCAAGGGACCCTCAGCCACAAGAGGGCACCCGCTCAAACTCAGGGGCGGAAAATTTCATGGCGACACCAGAAAGTATTTCTTCACAGAGAGAGTGGTTGATCATTGGAACAAGCTTCCAGTGCAGGTGATCGAGGCAGACAGCGCGCCAGACTTTAAGAATAAATGGGATACCCATGTGGGATCCCTACGAGGGTCAAGATAAGGGAATTGGGTCATTAGGGCATAGACAGGGGGTGGGTAAGCAGAGTGGGCAGACTTGATGGGCTGGAGCCCTTTTCTGCCGTCATCTTCTATGTTTTCTATGTTTCTAATCTGTGTGTATTATTTCATTTCTCCAGTATTCTCCAATGTTCCAACCAGCATATATTGATTCTTAGACAACGCTGTTATAAAGCCTACTCACTCCAATTCAGACTGCGTCCAGCCAGCCCGACGTTTCGCTATTACGGCGTCTTCAGGAGCTGAAACTGTGGCAGGTTTTCAACTTCTTTACTGCTTCATTTTATTATAGGTTCACAAGCCCACTCTCCCCTCAGACAGGATACGAACAGTCCCTGTAGGATATAATGGGTGCCTTAGAAATGAGCGCGCGCTAATCTTTAGCAACGTGCCGAATGGATTAGCTCATGCTAAATCAGTTGGCACGCACCTTAGTAAAATGGCCCCTTTGTTCCTTTGTCACCCAATTGTAGCCTAGCTCCAAAAATGGAATAAATAAACAGTATACAATTAAACCAACAGGCTCTGGTTGAACCTCAGATCGAGACGCCATGGCGAAGAGAGTTGCGGTGATTGGAGCCGGGGCGGCTGGATTGACCGCCATTAAATGCTGCTTGGATGAGGGGCTCGAAACCACCTGCTTTGAGAGGAGCGATGATATTGGTGGGCTCTGGAGATTCACAGTATGTAGGAATTTCATTATCTGATAACCTCTGCGGAAATAAGTGTAATCGGAGTTAATTTCTCTTTTGGTTCCCCAAATGTTTTTGCCCTGATGCTTTCTTAATTGACCTAACATTTGTATAACCTTCGCTATGGCCATATTTTGTGTATGATGGACTCTGAGAATGAAGATACATTCTGTCTCCCTGCAAAGTGCTCATTGGTGTCGGAATGGGGGGAGGCCCCAGGGACCATCGCCTCCCCAATGCCTTTTCTGTGTGGTTTACGTGGGGCAGTGAAATGTTACTTGACTTGGCTAGAGTCACAAGGAGCTGCAGTGGGAATTGAACTCACAACCTCAGAATGCTGAGGCAGCTGGTCTAACCACTAGGCCACACCTCCAAACTTAACCACACTGATCAGACCAAATGCTAACATTGAGCGACTCTTAAGCAGAGAGGGCCTGATTCAATAAATGGCTAGGCATTGTTTGGCATGGTTGTCAATCAACTGCTAGGCGTCATTTATAGAATTACGCCTAGAGGTGTCTATCTCTTCTTAGATGCCGGTAGGCACCTAACACAGATGTCTAAATCATAACATGCCTATTCTCCACCCCTAACCATGCCCGCTTTTTGGGTAAGTGAGGGTAGGCGTCAGTAGGTGCCTTGACTTAGGCGTCAGGTTCCATGCCGATTTCTGAGTGGACCTTTACACTTCTCCCTCCGTGTCCGCGGTTTCCGTGTCTACGGATTCGCTTATTCGCGATTTTTCGGCTGCTGACTCCGCACCCAAAAATTACACCATCATTGAAGTTCTTTTTCCTTTTACTCTACCGATAAAAAAGTTTATCGCTTACCATTCACTCTGAAAATCGCTGCTTTCATGCTTTCTCCCACAAAATCACAGCTTCCCTGCCTGCACTGAGAAAAATGCTGCTTCCCAGCATCCATAGAGAGAAAGGCTTCTTCCCAGCATGCATGGAGAAAATCGCTGGGAATCGCTGCTGGCCTACTTCAAGCCCTGAAATCGCTGGGAATCGCTGCTTGCCTATTCCAAGCCCTTAATTCTTTGGGAATCGCTGGGAATCGCTGCTTGCCTATTCCAAGCCCTTAATTCTTTGGGAATCGCTGGGAATCGCTGCTGGCCTACTTCAAGCCCTGAAATCGCTGGGAATCGCTGCTTGCCTACTTCAAGCCCTGAAATCGCTGGGAATCGCTGCTGGCCTACTTCAAGCCCTGAAATCGCTGGGAATCGCTGCTGGCCTACTTCAAGCCCTGAAATCGCTGGGAATCGCAGCTTGCCTATTCCAAGCCCTTAATTCTTTGGGAATCGCTGGGAATCGCTGCTTGCCTACTTCAAGCCCTGAAATCGCTGGGAATCGCTGCTTGCCTATTCCAAGCCCTTAATTCTTTGGGAATCGCTGGGAATCACTGCTTGCCTATTCCAAGCCCTTAATTCTTTGGGAATCGCTGGGAATCGCTACTGGCCTACTTCAAGCCCTGAAATCGCTGGGAATCGCTGCTTGCCTATTCCAAGCCCTTAATTCTTTGGGAATCGCTGGGAATCGCTGCTTGCCTATTCCAAGCCCTTAATTCTTTGGGAATCGCTGGGAATCGCTGCTGGCCTACTTCAAGCCCTGAAATCGCTGGGAATCGCTGCTTGCCTACTTCAAGCCCTGAAATCGCTGGGAATCGCTGCTGGCCTACTTCAAGCCCTGAAATCGCTGGGAATCGCTGCTTGCCTACTTCAAGCCCTGAAATCGCTGGGAATCGCTGCTTGCCTATTCCAAGCCCTTAATTCTTTGGGAATCACTGGGAATCGCTGCTTGCCTACTTCAAGCCCTGAAATCGCTGGGAATCGCTGCTTGCCTATTCCAAGCCCTTAATTTTTGGGGAATCGCTGCTTGCCTGCTCCAAGCCCTGAAATTGCTGCTTATTTCAAAAACCGCAAATAACAGCAGTAAAGTTATTCACGGTTTCAATAATAAAAACGACGAATAACATATAAAAAGTTATTTGCGGGTTTTCCATATTTGCGCCTATGGTCTGCCCGCATCCCCCGCGAACACGGAGGGAGAATAGTAATCATTTGGCTTTTAATGGCATTTTCAATTATCACACCATTTAGGCCAGTTAAGTTCTGCATGGAAATCAGCTAGGCACTGTTTATAGAATCAGGCCCAGAATGCCGTTGAATATTAGCTATGACCGCTGCGGCACTATCGGATACTACTGGTGTAATCCAAGGACAGAGTCAATATAGGCCCGGAAATCTTCCAGAGAGACCTAATACTCAGTACTAATGCCTTAACTAACCAGGCAAGTAGAACCCCATAAAATGTAGCCCTAACAATTCCCAATTAGTTATCTAGGTACTTGGACTCAATCAGCCAAACCAGGATATCTTCTGTCGGTCTGCAAAGACCTGGAGTGGGCTTGGACTCGGTACTGAACATCTGGATCTAATTCAGCCTAGAACAGTGGTTCCCAACCCTGTCCTGGAGGACCACCAGCCAGTCGGGTTTTCAGGATAACCCTAATGAATATGCATGAAAGAGATTTGCATGACTTTCATTCTCCATTAAATGCAAATCTCTCCCAGGCATATTCATTAGGAGTATCCCAAAAACCCGACTGGCTGGTGGTCCTCCAGGACAGGGTTGGGGACCACTGGCCTAGAACACATTATAAATTACTGACGGGCCATGGACTGAATTTGTTTCTGTGGATTAGCAGTTCTGCTTCTCGTAGAAACTGAAACTACAACTTTATAATGGGATGGAACTGGAATCGGGACAGGCTCATCCTCTCCTTGGAGGACTTGGCAATACACAATGAACCCTAGATCAAGAAGAAGTGCTGGCTACCACCAGGCACTTTTGCTACAGAGCAGTGTCCTGGAGGACCACCAGCCAGTAGGGGTTTTCAGGATAACCCTAATGAATATGCATGAGGCAGATTTGCATGACTTTCATTCTCCATTAAATGCAAATCTCTCCCAGGCATATTCATTAGGACTATCCCAAAAACCCGACTGGCTGATGGTCCTCCAGGAACCATCGGTATAAAGTACCACTGTCAAATGTAATAGCTTTGTTTGTCATATTTTGCTCAGGAAAACGTCGAGGATGGCAGAGCCAGCATCTACCGCTCTGTCGTCACCAACACTTGCAAGGAGATGATGTGTTACAGTGATTTCCCAATGCCTGACCATTTTCCAAACTATCTACACAATTCCAAACTCCTGGAATACTATCGGGCATATGCAAAGCACTTTGACCTTTTAAGACATATCCGGTTCATGGTAAGTCATCGTGTGGATGGGTTGCTCTTTTTTTTAAGCATGAATCCAATCTGCTCAAAGCTGGTAGAAAGAATTGAGCTCTGGCCTTATTTCTCAAGTGATCCAATGCACACAGTTTAAAGAAAGTATGATTCATCAGCTGACCAAATTAACATGAAATCATATTGTTTGCCATTCACTGCACTAAGATGTGCTGAGGGGTCCTCCTACCTACTAAGCTGGCTAAATAGACACCTGCGGACTTGTTCTCCGCGTAATAACATTTTCCTCAATAGTAATCAGTCTGTAAACAGACCCTGGCTTATGATACTATAGGTGTTGAAAGGGAAACAGATTAGCCACCAAATACAATCGCGCTGGTGTCAATGAAGTAATTACACAGATGCTTGAATCGAGAAAGCAGACCTCTTGACTTACAAGATCATGAAGGGCATAGAGAGAGTAGAGAGGGACAGATTCTTCAAACTTTCGAACAATAAAAGAACAAGAGGGCATTCGGAAAAGTTGAAAGGGGACAGATTCAAAACGAATGCTAGGAAGTTCTTCTTTACCCAACGTGTGGTGGACACCTGGAATGCGCTTCCAAAGGACGTTATAGGGCAGAGTACGGTACTGGGGTTTAAGAAGGGATTGGACAATTTCCTACTGGAAAAGGGGATAGAGGGGTATAGATAGAGGATTACTGCACAGGTCCTGGACCTGTTGGGCTGCCGCGTGAGCGGACCGCTGGGCGCGATGGACCTCAGGTCTGACCCAGCGGAGGCATCGCTTATGTTGTTATGTTCCAAGCCACTAAGGCTGTGGTTTTTATTCATTTTTTAAGTTGGGGTGACTTTGGATTCTATTGAGCTGCAGGAGAATTGCCAAATGGCTTCCTATGTGGGGCCATAACACTGCTAATTAGTGTTTCAATGGCATCCTTCCCCCCCCCCCCCCCCCCAGAATATGCCAATGCTTTTTCAGAACTTTTTAAATATCTTGTGACAATTCAGAAAACTTCAGAGTGCAAACAATATCAGGATTAAGAACATAAGAAGTTGCCTCCGCTGAGGCAGACCAGAGGTCCATCCTGCCCAGCGGTCCGCTCCCGCGGCAGCCCATCAGGTCTAATTGCCTGAACAGTGTCCCTGACTAATTTTGTAACTGCCTCTAATCCTCTAATCCTATCCCTATAACCTACCTCTACTCCTACCTCTAATCCTATCCCTATAACCTACCTCTACTCCTACCTCTAATCCTATCCCTATAACCTACCTCTACTCCTATCTGTACCCCTCAATCCCTTTGTCCTCCAGGAACCTATCCAAACCTTCTTTGAAGCCTTGTAGTGTGCTCCTGCTTATCACATCCTCCGGTAGCGCGTTCCATACCTTGTCAGTCTCTAGTAGCTGTTCTCTATTGGCTGCCCATACTCCTTTGTGATAACCTCTATGAATCCTTTCTCCCTAATTAATGCTTGTCTATCAAACTCTTCCATTGCGCTACAGTCTTAATCTTAAAACAAGCCCCCTTGGAATTTACGTAGATGAACAGGGGACGACCAGCCTAGAAAGATGTCTAAAATATGGGGTTTTTAAATAGTGATTTGGACATTTTAGCTAGAAAAACGTCCAAATGCCACTTTATGCCGGTTCATAGACAACGGCGCGAATGACAAAAGCGCGCGCCGACAATTGAGCGCAGCGCACACCGCTCTAAATTACAGTTTTTAGGGGCTCCGACGGGGGGTTTTGTTGGGGAACCCCCCCAGTTTACTTAATAGACATCGCGCCGGCGTTATGGGGGGTTTGGGGGGTTGTAACCCTCCACATTTTACTGTAAACTTAACTTTTTCCCTAAAAACAGGGAAAAAGTGAAGTTTTCAGTAAAATGTGGGGGGTTACAACCCCCCACACCCCCCACAACGCCCCCACAACGCGGCGCGATGTCTGTTAATCTTCAGATAATCTCAGGGCCCCTTACCCGACTCTTCTCCTTCACGATAGCTCCTATCTCCCCCTGCTTCTCCTACCCACTTCCTTCCTCATCCACCAAGTCTGACCAAATCCGTTGTAAATCCGATAAATTTGTTGTAATTCTGCCCTCTTCATCTACGAAGTTGGCTAAATTTGTTGTAAATTTCCCTTTTTCATCTGCCAAGTTTGGCGACAGTTGTTGTAAATCCGATAAATTTGTTGTAAATCTACAAGTCTATGCGGATCCTAATCTAATTTATTGTAAACCGCCTAGAACTCGCTGGGTATGGCGGTATATAAGAATAAAATTATTATTATTATTATTATTATTATTATTAAGTAAAGTGGGGGGTTTCCCCCCATGCCCCTCCCCCCCGTTGGAGCACTAAAAACAGTAATTTAGAGCGGCGCAGCGGCGCGCCTTTGTCCCGGCGCGCTTTTGACCTGACACCCTTTATGCCATTTGGGGATGTTTTCCCCTTTTGTAAATGAGCCCCTAAGGAGGATTTTGGGCACTTAACTGCTTAAGCACCACTTCAAGACAGGTTTATCATTTATATGGTCCAATTTAACTTAAGTGGTTAAGTGATAAATATCGGCACTTAACCACATCAATGCTGACTCACTTTACTGTATGGTGATATCCAGCAACGCTAACCTATTAAGTACTGCTGAACATCAGTGGATAGTTTAGCACAAGCAATTTAACTGGGCCAGGAATTGTTTTTAGCCAGTTAAATCTCTGAATATTTTTTTTTTTTTTTTTTATTTAATTTTATTCAGTTTTCTATACCGGGAGCTCAGAACGATTTACATTAATTTATTCAGGTACTCAAGCATTTTTATCCCTGTATGCATTCCCTACAATTATGGGCTGGGCTAGCTGTTCCTAGGAAAATTTAAATTCTTATCCATTCTCTCTTTTTAATAACAGACTGTAGTTTGCAGTGTAAAAAAGTGCAAAAATTTTGCCACTCTTGGACAATGGGAAGTCATCACAGAGGCAGATGGAAGACGAGAGTCGGCCATCTTTGATGCTATATTGGTTTGTGTTGGTCATCATGTAGAACATTATCTACCTTTGAATTCTTTTCCTGGTAAGTCAGATCTTTTAAACAATAAAGTAGTTAGACATATAAATTTGCTGAATTTTTTCCTAGGAATGATCTTTACCTGTAAAAAAAAAATCAATTAGCTAAAATCACCCAATATTTGTAAAAAGAACTGATAATTTAGAGAAAGCAACACAATAAATGAAACATAGAAACATGATCTAATCTAATCTAATCTAAACCTTAAGTTTATATACCGCATCATCTCCATGAGAATGGAGCTCGACACGGTTTACAAGAACTTAAAATAGTGGGTAGAGAAGAAGAAAAAGGATTACATGAACTTATGTGTAGAAGGGGGGAGAGAAAGGGGGGAAGGATAGAGCTACAATTTGCTGAAAAGCCAGGTTTTCAGTTGTTTGCGGATAGCAGATAAAGGTGAAATGGCCCATCTAATCTACCCATCCACAGTAACCATTAACTCTTTCTATCTCTCAGAGATACCATGTGCGTATCCCATGCTTTCTTGAATTCAGACACAATCTCTGTCTCCACCACTTCTTCTGGAAGACTGTTCCACGCATCTACCAACCTTTCTGTAAAAAAGTATTTCCTTAGATTACTCCTGAGTCTATCACCTCTTAACTTCATCCTATGCCCTCTCGTTGCAGAGTTTCCTTTCAAATGGAAGAGACTCGACTCAGGTGCATTTACATTACATAGGTATTTAAACATCTCTATCATATCTCCCCTCTCCCGCCTTTCCTCCAAAGTAGACAGATTGAGATCTTTAAGTCTATCACCAGACACCTTATGATGAAGACTACACACCATTTTAGTAGCCCTCCTCTGGACCAATTCCATCTTTTATATATCTTTTTGAAGATGTGACCTCCAGAATTGAACACATTATTCTAAATGAGGTCTCACCAAAGTCTTATACAGGGGCATCAATACCTCCTTTTCCCTAATGGCCATACATCTCCCTATGCAACCTAGCATCCTTGTAGTTTTTGCCGTCACCTTTTCAACCTGTTTGGCCACCTTAAAATCATCACATGCCATCACACCCAAGTCCCGCTCTTACACATAAGTTCTTCACCTCCTAACCAGTAGTCTCAAACTCGCGGCCTGGGGGGGTCACATGCGGCCCACCAGGAACTATTTTGAGGCCCTCGGTATGTTTATCATAATCACAAAAGTAAAATAAAACAGTTTCTTGATCATATGTCTCTTTATCTATAAATTACAATATTATTTTTAAGCTAAAAGGAAAGATTTATAAACTATACAGAGTTTTACCTCATGCAAAATTGTCATTTCTTTAATAAGACATTAGCTATTTTTTCTGAGGACGTCCAAGTATCGACAAATCCAAAATGTAGCCCAGCAAAGGGTTTGAGTTTGAGACGACTGCCCTAAACTGTACCATTCCCTAGGGTTTTTTCAGCGCAAATGCATGGCCTTGCATTTCGTAGTATTAAATTTTAGCTGCCAAATTTCAGACCATTCTTCAAGCTTTGCCAGGTCTTTCTTTATGTTATTTATACCATCCGTATTTTGGTTCAGGTTTTACAGCACTGTTTTTGTAAAAACAAAAGAAAATAACAACCCTTTAGATCAGGGGTCTCAAAGCCCCTCCTTGAGGGCCGCAATCCAGTCGGGTTTTCAGGATTTCCCCAATGAATATGCATGAGATCTATTTGCACGCACTGCTTTCAATGTATGCTAATAGATCTCATGCATATTCATTGGGGAAATCCTGAAAACCCGACTGGATTGCGGCCCTCAAGGAGGGACTTTGAGATCCCTGCTTTAGATGAAGGAGGTCAGTGTTTATAGTTAGTCCATAAAAGAGTTGTTCAATATCCTATCTCCTCTCCTTTAAAAGCAGTAATAGCCGAGAGAGAAGAGGACAGATTTAAACATATGTACATTCAACTAATATATCATTTCTTTTTCTTTCCAGGAATAGAAAAGTTTAAAGGGCTGCGTTTCCACAGTCGGTTTTACAAGACTCCTGAAGAATTCCAGGGGAAGAAAGTACTGATAGTTGGAATGGGAAACTCTGGTGCGGACCTGGCTGTGGAGCTTAGTCACGTAGCTGCTCCGGTACTGTGATCTGTAGACCTTATTCATTCATGTAACTAAGGATTGGCAAGAGCCCCAAAAGGTCATACGAATGTCCAGTTTTGATGTGAAGAATTTGTTTTCTCTGCTAAACTGTGTCTCGTTGGTTTCATGAAACAGTTCCAAATTCTGGAATGTCTCAGGTGCTGAACACTTGCTTCATATGGGGCTCATCCAAAAGACGGCATAAACCAGCACTTGGACGTCTTACTAGTCAAAACATCCAAGTGGACATTTTTGAAACTGACTTTCTAGATGTCTTTCCCCTATGCCACATTTGCACCCTCCCTACCCCGCATCGTACCTCTTTAAAATCACTGCTAGCGCGAGCAACTACTCTGGCCTGCTCCTGAGGCCAGCCTGGCTCCCTCTGTTATAGGGCCAGGAAGTAATGTCAGAGGGAAAGCCAATGCCAGCGCAAGCAGCAGGCCGGAGAAGCTGCTCGAGTTGGCGAAGATTTAAAGAAGTACCAGGGTGGTGTATCCCCCTCCCTCTTTGACTTCCAATTCCCACTCTCTTAACTTTTAGTCTTAGGTTACCTAACCAGATAAAGTAAGAATTATAACAAAAAGAGGGAAAAGCTGCTTTATTATCACGTATATTATGGAATAAAATTAAAATAGGCATAGAAGGACCTGTAGGTTCTTGGTATTTACTCCCAGACCTCGAAGGCAGCCAATGTGTCGGATTTTTGAATATACATGAGAGAAATTTGCATTCAACAGAGGTAGCAATCATGCAAATCTCTCTCGTGCATATTCATGAGGGACATCTTGAGAACCTTACCTGTTTGTGGCCCTCAAGGACTGGGAGAGTATATCAAGGTCATGTAGGGCCCCTTATACAAAACCACGGTAGATGCACCGAAGCCCAGAGGAACTGAATGGTCTTCAGCGCTTTCACTGTAGCAGCATCACTACTGTGGCATTGTAAAAGGGACTCGTTAAAGGGAAGCACATCAGTCACCACCACAATTTAACACTGCACTAATGTTTACAGGTATTTCTTAGCACTAGGAGAGGCTCCTGGATAATGAGCCGAGTCTATGACAATGGTTTACCCTGGGACTATTTGTTCAACACCCGTTTTACAAACTGGTTCCGAAATGCCCTTCCGACATCTGTTGCAATCTGGATGAATGCAAGAAAGATGAACCAACGGTTTGACCACGCAAACTATGGCTTGCAGCCCCAAGACAGGTATATTATTCTTTAATTTTACTGTATATTGCATATATTCTTAATTCGAAGCAGCTTTGGTTGCTTCTGATCTTTAAGATGAACGGTTGGAAAAGAGGGCTGAGGGGAGATATGATTGAAGTCTACAAAATCCTGAGTGGAGTAGAACGGGTACAAGCGGATCGATTTTTCGCTCCGTCAAAAATTACAAAGACTAGGGGACACTCGATGAAGTTACAGGGAAATACTTTGAAAACCAATAGGAGGAAATATTGTTTCACTCAGAGAATAGTTAAGCTCTGGAACGCGTAGCCAGAGGATGTGTTAAGAGCGGATAGCGTAGCTGGTTTTAAGAAAGTTCCTGGAGGAAAAGTCCATAGTTTGTTATTGAGAAAGACACAGGTGAAACCACTGCTTGCCCTGGATCGGTAGCATGGAATGTTGTTGCTCTTGGGATTCCGGAACCCTGCTACTCTTTGGGGTTCTGGAATGTTGCTACTCCTTGGGTTTTGGCCAGGTACTAGTGACCTGGATTGGCCACCGTGAGAACGGGCTACTGGGCTTGATGGACCATTGGTCTGACCCAGTAAGGCTATTCTTATGTGTGTCATGTAAAAGGCCTTCATTGAAGGCAGTAGTATAGTAAGGACTGGATGGGCCCCCTATAACACCATCACTAGGGTTACCATATTTTGAAAAAGAAAACCCCGGGCACATAACCCTGCCCCATTCCGCCCCCTCCAGCCCCCCCCCCCCCCCCCCCCCCCCCCCCCCGGCAAGCCTCCTGTCTTCTGCAACCAGTTCCGGCCACATCTGGAGGGCTTGGAGCATGATGTGTGTGACGTCATCGGCACATGCTCAAAGGCCCTTCTAGATGTTGACAGAACTGGTCCGGGTTTTCCTGGATGTCTGGGAACCCTACCATCACTCATAAAGGTAGTGGAAAGAGGGAAAGGGGGAGGGAGAATCTCTTCAGTGCTCCAGTAAACAAATCCTGTACAATACAGTGTACTGATACCTTGTCTCTGGACTGTCTCAGATGTTCCATCTTCCCCGGGGTGTGGAAGCTTGCTCCACCCTGGGTGCTGTCATCAGAAGGGAAAGATCTTACATTTCTAGTGAGTTAAATGGTTTTTTGGGTTTTTGAGGGTGAGGTTTGCTGCTATCATTTGCTGATAACTGTATGAAATTGCAAGAAACAACAGTAGGGAAGGTTTTTCATGTTGGATGTCATTTGCACGTAGATTGTGAGGTTTTATTAACAAAATAATAGCCTATTTATTCACCCTTGAGGAAATAATGAGCTTATATGATGATTATAGGGGTATTCAATTTCCTGTTAGTGCACCTAGTACTTAAAAATCTTGGCTTAGGCCTGCTAGAAAGATTACCAAAAGATGTCTATTAGATTGCTCTTTGATTGTGAATCATAGCATTGATGTAATTTATCTAATTTTAAAGATATAAGAAAACAGAATAGATCTCTAGAGCAGGTATTGAGAAGATTTCTGCTATAATCCTTTTCGTATGAAAAGTTCTCAGTCCAACCAACAAAGTTGGGGCAGTCTCCGCTGAGGGCTATACATTTAGGGCCTAATTCTGTATAGGATGTTAGTCTTGGCTTCCACCTAAGAAGCGGCCGAGATTCACGTGTCAATCACGCACCTGCATCCCATACAGAATTACGTCTACCTTAAGGAACAGATGCCTTACCCCTCCCCCCCCCCCAATACTCCAGTCAGCGCCCATGTCAACCGGCGCCAGTTAGACAATCACGCCTGCCTGATCGCAAAGATAAGCGGCTCAGCCACCTATCTTTCCCGAAGGATCCCTTGCCATCAGCTGATTGCGGCATGGGAATCCTCGATCAGCTGAGCCAGCAGGCCTCCCCAAAACCGCAGCCTTGGGAAGTCCTGCCCGCTCAGCTGATTGAGGGGAATTCCTCTGCTGCTATCAGCTGGATGGATGCCCACTCCCTACTGGCCTTCACCTCCAACAACCCCGAGATTGGGAAGAGAGATGCCCACTCCTTCCTGCCTGACATCCCGAACACCTTCCCCGAGATTGGCAGGAGAAATGTCCACTCCCTCCTGCTGCCAGGCCCCTTTGACTACCCAACCTCCCACTCCAAACTCCCGACATCCCTGAGACCCCCATACCTGTAGAAGACCATCAAGAGGGATGCCTAGTCCCTCCTGCCGGCAGGCCCGCCTCTTCAAAATGGTGGGCCTTCCCCTTCTCGGTGCATCCTGGGATGCACTGGGGAGGGGCCTAAGGCCCTGATTGGCCCAGATACCTAGGGCTTCTCCCATAGGACGGGAGTCACAGCTTTCAAATATACTCATAATTGCAATGGATAAGGTCAGAGATAATTGGTGAACTGTCTTCAGCACAAATTAAAGCTTTAATATTGTGGCCCTGAATTTGGGTTGCAAGCTCACCCACAGCACTATGTATGTCTAGCAATATTCTAGAAATTATAAATAGTAGTAGTAAGTGGATCAAGAGAATGGGTAGTCAGATGTACAGAGACAAGTGTATTTGATTTTTTTTAAAATGGAAGGGTCTAGGCCAGGGGTGTCAAAGTCCTTCCTCGAGGGCCGGAATCCAGTCGGGTTTTCAGGATTTCCCCAATGAATATGCATGAGATCTATTTGCATGCACTGCTTTCATTGTATGCTAATAGATCCCATGCATATTCCTTGGGGAAATCCTGAAAACCCGACTGGATTGTGGCCCTTGATTAGGGACTTTGACACCCCTGGTCTAGGCCAACCAGATAAGCATTATTCTTCACTCATACACTTCTCAAATGAGAAGTTAATCACAGGTTATATATAAGATGTAGATGTAAATGCTATCAAAAAAGTTTTCCAAGATTCAGTCCACATACAGTATATTACTATCCTAAAGTACAGAATACGCATTGAAGGGTTGTTCAAACTATGCCCAAGGTACACCTCTCCTTTACATATTGAGATGCTGCCACATATACATATATGTTTCACCTTTTCTAAACAATTGTTACTTTTACATATATAGTCCTGGATTCTCTAAATCAGGGGGTGTCCAACCTTTTGGCTTCCCTGGGCCGCCTTGGCCGAAAAAAATGTTTCTGGAGCTGCACAAATGCGCAGCAAGACAGAGGAGGGAGCCGGCAAGGTGGTAAACACCCGGGGGCAGCAGAGGAAAACACTGCATCGCCCTCGTCCGGGGCCACATAAAATCCTTCACAGGGCCGCATGCGGCCCTCGGGCCGCAGGTTGGACACCCCTGCTCAAAATGGTGCTGTTTTTGTAGGCGCTGGTGAAAAATGCCATTTAAATAATGCTTTAAACTGATTTTCAAGGTGCCTACCAGCGCCTAAAAATCTGTACTGGAATCATGCCTCCATAGGTGCTTTACAGCGCCTAATGCCACTGTAGACATGGCTAGCACCGAACGTCAAACACACTCAGCTACAGATATGGTACAATTGTTATCCACTGGGAGATTAACAGAGGTCCTTAGGGGTATCAGACGGCCCTCCAAACAGCATAGTTTGAATGGGTAAATTCTTCATTTGCCCCGTGGTACCTCCTCCTCCTTACTTTTATTCGTAATATAAATATTGCTTTAAGACTTTTTTATATATATATATTTTATATTTGAACTTTAGTTAACTTATTCATATTAAGGGTACTTAGCTTTCAACTTAGCATTCAGCTGCAAACTATTTCCCCGAACGCCAACGCATTAGTTGAAAGCTAAGTACCCTTAATATGAATAAGTTAACTAAAGTTCAAATATAAAATATATATATATAAAAAAAGTCTTAAAGCAATATTTATATTACGAATAAAAGTAAGGAGGAGGAGGTACCACGGGGCAAATGAAGAATTTACCCATTCAAACTATGCTGTTTGGAGGGCCGTCTGATACCCCTAAGGACCTCTGTTAATCTCCCAGTGGATATTAAGTACCTGTTGCGGCAGTTGTACCGAATCTGTAGCTGAGTGTGTTTGCCATTTTGTCTTTATACAACGGAAGTTTGTTGTAAGATGGCTCAAATGCAAGGTAGCACCGAACGTGGCATTAGGTGGCATAAAGCACCCCACTGTAAGTGGGTGAGATTCACATCGAAGGTAGGCACCGGAAATGTGGGCCTGGAAAACCCTGGCCTACCTTTGCTCGAGACACTATTCTCTAAACCAGTGTTGTTGCATGATTAACGTGAGCATTTCTTTTTTTCCTCAAAACGGGATAGGACCCCCGGATCCTCCCCAGAACCCATTAAATATAGTGCAAACTATAGACAGCAGATATAAATTCTTAAAACTGACACATTTTGATCACTAACTTTAAAATAAAATCATTTTTACTACCTTGTTGTCTGGTGATTTCATGAGTCTCTGGTTGCACTTCCTTCTGACTGTGCATCCTCTCATTCATTTTTTTTTTCTTTCTCTCTCCCTGCCCCCTCCCCCACAAGCCATGCTGCTTCCCCTGCCCCCCTGACAAGCCAAGCCACCCCGCTTTCCTGATCCAGCAACACTAAGGTGAGTGCAGTGACTGCACTGCACAAGCGCCAGGCCTAAAGTCCCCCCCCTAGACGTCAATTCTGACGTCAGAGAGGAAGTTCCAGGCCAGCCATCGATTGAGTGGCCCAGAACTTCCTCTCCGATGTCAGAATTGACGTCAGTGGGGAAAGCTTCTAGGCCCGGTGCATGTGCAGTGCAGTCACTGCAGTGCTTGGCCTTTTGCTGCTTCGAGGAAGCAAGAAGCAGGAAGAAATCCTGGGCTCCGAAAACGGGACATTTCAGGTGTGCTTCGGGACAACGGGACAAGGTGATTAAAAACGGGATGGTCCTGTTCAAAACGGAACATATGGTCACGTTATGCATGATTGACACATGACCGGCAGCAGCCGACAACGGCACTGGTTAGAGAATCTGATCTATAATGATCTACCATTCTAAATCGACTTTTTAATGTGTATAAACACAAAGAGAAGCGCAAGTCTCTGGATGTCCAGGAACTAAACAAACACTTTAAAATCAGGGTAAAAGCAACCTCAAAATGAATAGGTACAAGATGTATCACAAAAAAGAGAGATTCGTCCCTACATGGTCCATGAAATCTGCCTTCCTCAGGGGTCCTAATTTGGTGGACACAAAAGTGTGGTAGCTAATGCCTCAAATAAACTTTGTCGATGGATCGTGAACGGAGCTGATCTGCCAAATGTGTATAAAAAGCATCTAAAGTTTCCTAAACATCTTCCATTTGTTATCTCAGAGTTGTAATAATTTAATCTAAACTCTTGCTGTTTATAATGAGCAATGTTAGGAAATTCTACTTTATGGAGAGGGTGATAAATGCCTGGAATGGGCTCCCGAGAGAGTTCAAAGAAGCATGGGATGAACACAGAGTATCTAGAATCAGAAAATAATATTAAATATTGTACTAAGGCCAGTAGGATGGGGGCGGATGGGCTGGAGAGGGCTTCAGTGGCTGGGAGGGTGTAGATGGGCTGGAAGATGTTTTGACGGAGATTTCGGCAGTTGGAACCCAAGCACAGTACCGGGTAGAGCTTTGAATTCTTGCCCAGAAATAGCTTTAAAGATGCATTTGACAATGGATAAAACTAGTTTCAGTTCATTAACTTGACAACAGATTTGGATCTGGAGCTTTATATCAGCCCAGGCTCCGATTCCCTTGTGGTTTTTTGTTTTTCCCCTCCCTAATGTTCTTCTCCCTATATGTTTTCTTTACTATTCATAACTTATATTTCTTATCCTTCTTCCCTTCTATTGTCCTGTCTTGTAAGTCATATTTATATAATTTTGTCTCTCTTTGATTATGTAACTCAATATTTTTATTTTCTGTATATCGCTTAGAAATTGATATAAGCAATTAATCAAATACACAATAAACTTGAAACTTGAACTTGAAACTTGAAACTAAAGAAGAAAATTAAAAAAAATTTAAATTGAATCAGGTTGGGCAGACTGGATGGACCATTCGGGTCTTTATCTGCCGTCATCTACTATGTTACTATGATATGTTACTATAAAATAAGATAACATAAGTTTATTTTTATATACCGCACTAATGGCTTTCAGTTCAAGGTGGTGTACAACAAGAATATATTTTTTAAAAATTGTTAACATCAGAGACAGGATAAACCATGCCAGGACGCATAGATATCCACTGTCTGTCCCAGACGGGATCTCAATCTATGCTTAGAAGTGTAAAAAAAAAAAATGCATATAAAAGAAGAAATAAAAAATGGAATGGGAAGGAAAGCAGAATGTAATAAAAAAATTAAAATGAAGCAAAATAAAAGTTCAGTTCGGCTCAGTTCAGTGTAAGGTAGTCAACACCACCACAGCTCACTCTTGATAACATTTATCCATATTGTGAATTTTATTTAAGTTATTTTATCTGTGTTCCTTATCTTTCTATGTAGAACCCAATGGAAAGAGCCGTTATTTAATGATGAACTTCCAAGTCGCATAACTTGTGGTTATGTGGTGGTGAAGCCAAACGTTATAGAGTTCACGGAATCCTCTGCAAAATTTGAAGATGGGACAGTTGAGGAAAACATCGATGTTGTCATATTTTCCACAGGATACAGATATTCTTTTCCTTTCCTGGATGAGTCCATTATCAAAATTGAGAACAATAATGCTTCCCTTTTTAAAAATATTTTCCCCTCTAGGCTGGAAAAGCCAACTCTGGCTGTTCTTGGCCTCCTCCAACCACTTGGACCCATTGCGCCAACGATAGAACTACAAGCCCGTTGGGCCACCAGAGTTTTTAAGGGTAAGTGAACACAGATTCTGCAAGAAATGAATATTTTAGAGCATAAAAGAGGTGTGGCCTAATCATTAAAACTCGGGACTAGGAGTCAGAATTACTGGCAAAAATTCTCAGTGGCCAGGAAGTGATGCAAAGCTGAACCTCCATTTTGAGCTGTTATATCCAGGCACATAACTGATAACATGGCAGGCCGAGACCCAGAATTTTTTTAAAAGTTGAGGTACAGCAGCAGATTTAAAATAGCGACATGAACCATCCATCTCTGCCACAAAG
The DNA here is from genome assembly GCF_902459505.1 of Geotrypetes seraphini. NCBI lineage: Eukaryota > Metazoa > Chordata > Amphibia > Gymnophiona > Dermophiidae > Geotrypetes > Geotrypetes seraphini. The sequence goes on from NC_047093.1 coordinate 127,469,932, forward strand.
AGCCAAGTAGAAGCTAGAAATGGATTCCCAAGGTCCAAAAGCCCCATCAGAAGACTGAACCCCAGGTCAGAGTAGTGTTTACAAGGTACAAAATGATGGCTCCAGTGGCAAGGATGATGAAAGTGAAAAAGAAAATAAGAGATATCTGATTGTGGACCGTAAAAATAAGAGAAAACAAAATGGACACTATTGTGGAGAAAGTGAAAATAAAGTTCCATGGATTAATGCATGCCAATTACAGAATTGCTACACATTGATAACGAGCTCTACGAACGTGGAGATGATGCGGTATACAAGCCTAAGGATTAGATTAGATTAGATTAGGTGAGCATACAGTATGGAGCAGAGAGGGTCTATAGAAGATCTGTACTTTAGCATTTTCCAGCATAAGAACATAAGAATTGCCGCTGCTGGGTCAGACCAGAGGGTCCATCGTGTCCAGCAGTCCGCTCACGTGGCGGCCCTTAGGTCAAAGACCAATTCCCTAACTGAGACTAGCCTTACCTGCGTACGTTCTAGTTCAGCAGGAACTTGTCTAACTTTGTCTTGAATCCCTGGAGGGTGTTTTCCCCTATAACAGCGTTCCAGTTTTCTACCACTCTCTGGGTCAGGGGTGGGCAACTCCGGTCCCCAAGGGCCGGAATCCAGTCAGGTCCCCAGGTTTTCCCCAATGAATATGCATTGAAAGCAGCGCATGGAAATAGATCTCATGCATATTCACTGGGGAAATCCCGAAAACCCGACCCCGGCCCTCGAGGACCGCAGCAGACAGATGACACGTGCTACAAAAGTATTTGTCACATGGAAGCACTGTATAATGTCTTTAATATTAAGCCAGTGATAGGAGTCTGCAGGGAAAATGCTTCCGTTTTCTTGTTTGTTTTATTTTATTGGAAGAGAGGGTTATGTTTTGTTTCATTTTGATTTTTCACGCTGGTGCATATTAACATGACAAAATTCATTTAGCATCCACTGCTGAATTATTTGAGGTAACACAGGGGCTCACATTTAGAAGACACATATGTGCGTATATACAGCAAACCCCCGCGAACTCGCGATTTGCGAATTGCGGACTCAGTAATTCGTGGTATTTTCCGACCGCCTCTTCCTGGTACTGAAGTCATGGCTACACCAATCAGGAGATGCTATCTGGTGTGTCAAGGCAGCTCCTGATAGGTGCAGCCTGATTTTAGTACCAGGAAGAGGCGGTCGGAAAATGCCGCAAATGAATTTCAGCACCCGCCGTCGCCCCATCGGCCCTCTCCTGCCTTCGATCAGCAGAGATTGCTGTGGAAGAGAGACACTGGGCGAAGGAAACACCGTCTACAGCTTCTGATAGACAGGGATCTGATTGCCGCTAGCCTCCTTGGCTCGGACACTCCTCATGGTCATCTGGCAAAGGTAACAGAAACTGGAGATCTCAAGCCTGATGCAATTGCTATGCCTGATGACTCACCACTCCGCTCTTAAAACGTTTATTTAGCTGTTTTTATCTGTTTTACCTTTGAAAAGTCTTTTATATTTTATGATTTAATCTTAATTTAATCCTATTTTTCAAGTTTGTTTTACTTACTCGTTTTACACAAATACTCCTACTGCAGGTATTTATATCTTACTTTTACAATTTAAATACTGCCTGTTTTATCCGCTTTTATAATTGTTTTTATTGTCTTTACCTGTACCCCTCTAATGTCTGTCTTCTCCACTCTCAACAGGCCCTCTCTCTCCCGTAAAGGACCGCCGCCGCGAAGCGGCGGCGCCGACGACTCCGCCCATAATTCTTTGCTGGTAACTGCCCCTATAAATTTCACTGCCTTGCGGCGCACGCCGCAAAGGCGCGCGCCAAAGGAGCGCACCTAAGGAGCAGGTCCTGCTCCTTTATGCGCTCCTTCAGGCAGCTCCTTCATTTACTACAAACTTCACGTTCTTACCCTCTCTCTACGTCATTCTCGTTGGCTCTCCCTTCCTCCTATAGATTGTTTTATTTCATCTTCACCTTATACTTCTTTTTTCTCTTGAACTTTCATAGTTCAGTACTTGATTTCTATAGTTTTCCATCCATTACCCCAAATTCCATGTCGTTCATCCCAACTATCTGGGGCCGTCGCCATAACGAACCCATAACTTACAAGCATCAACCCAAACCTCATTTAAGGCAACTCATTTCCGTCCCACTTCATTCCCCTTCCAATCCCTGCTTTAACCAACCCCACCACCCCCTGACAATTAATTTTGGCCTCATAAATGTTCGTTCTATAAAAAACAAACATCACCTAATCCACGATATTATTACACAACACAAGCTTCATATCTTATGTCTTACAGAAATCTGGCTAACTCTGGGAGATGATGCTTACATTACTCAGGCCTGTCCACCTAATTATAAAACATTTTTTCAACCCCGTTCCAATAAAAAGGGAGGTGGACTAGCAATTATATATCATGCCTCAATTCCACTCCAGGTCAATACTTCCACCTCCTTTTCTCATTTTCCTATTGAATCTCTCCAATTCTCAACCAAACTCTTCTCCTCTCTTAATTTTCTCCTTATCTATGCACCTCCGCCAATAACTAAAACTTCTCTCTCATCTCTTATCTCCACTATAACTGAATTCAATATTGCATACCCTAAGTCTATAATTCTTGGAGACTTTAATATTCATTTCAACTCCCCTAATCACTATAACACTTCCGAACTCTTAACTCTAATTGCTGATTTATCACTGTCTCCTCTCATTCATACGCCCACACATACTGCAGGAAATATTCTAGACATGATCTTATGCCCAACCACAATGACTGATTCTCTCTATAATTTTGATTTCATTCGAGTACCATGGTCAGATCACACCTTAATCACCTGGCAATCTAACATAACAACCCATTCAAACATCATCAAACCGATAAACAATTCTTTTATCAACCGTAATTTAAATACTATAACTCTTCCTGCTATTCAATCCTCCTTTGACTTAAATCTCCATAATTTTTCTTCACTATCTATCACAGAACAATTCTCTAATTGGGAAACTGCTACAAAATCCCTACTAGACTCACTAGCTCCTAAATCTGTCAAACAAAAAAATAAACCAACTCTCAACTCTACATCCAAGAAACACCAACCCTGGTTTAACGAAAACCTGATTCTCCTCCGTCGACAGGTACGGTCAGCTGAAAACAAATGGAGAAAACACCATTATAATAGTGACCTTTTGTCATACAAAGATAAAGCTACACATTACAAAAAAATCATCCAACAAACAAAAAAAGACTATTATTCAAACCTTATCTCCACCACTAGTAACTCATCCACTCTTTTTAGTATTGCACAATCTCTTTCTAAATACTCAAAAAAAAAACTCCCCCCTCCAGATTCTTCTCTACCATCTGCTAAGGAACTATCCCTCTTCTTTGACAACAAAGTCACTACTATCCGAACTCACCTTGGACCTTCTCCTCCAGCTTTTTCGCCTCCTACTAATAATGATTTAACTTTCTTACCTCTCAGCTCCTTCTCTACTTTCAAACTACCGTCCTTAACTCAACTATCTTCTATTTTACAATCTATAAATTCCTCCAATAACTCTATTGAAAGTTTCCCCCCATCTCTTCTCAAAAAATTCTTTTCCTTCTTTGGTCCCTATATAAGGGAAATGATTTCCAAATCTTTTACTGACTGCTGCGTCCCTTCTACATGGAAATCAGCTCTAGTTTTCCCTAAACTTAAACAACACAACTCCGATCCCTCTATACCAAATAACTACCGCCCCATAGCGAATTTGCCATTTATCTCCAAAATTGCTGAAAAAATTATCCATTCTCAATTATCAGAATTTTTTGATCATACACATGCATTACATCCTTATCAGACTGGTTTTCGAACTTCACATTCCACAGAGTTATCATTACTTGGTTTAATTACAACTATACAATACTCTCACGATCACTTAAAATCTGTAATATTAATTTCCCTAGATTTATCAGCAGCCTTTGACACTATCGATCATTCTCTCCTCTTATCTAGATTAGCTGAATGCAACATTACAGGTCATGCTCTCAAATGGTTTACATCCTATTTTCATCAACGTAGCTTTACAGTTCACGCTAAAAATCAAACTTCTTCTCCGATAACTCAAACTTTTGGAGTTCCTCAAGGCTCTATTTTGTCACCATTACTGTTCAATATCTTTCTCTCCCCTCTCCTTTCTCTCGCCCAATCACTGGGATTTTCAATTTTCGCCTATGCCGACGATATACAGTTACTCTTCCCGATAAACACTTCAAACCCATTAGAAATAAAAGATCTAAATACTAAACTAGATATTGTAAGTGATTGGCTTTTTGCTAACAAACTTTCACTAAACATTGATAAATCTTGTGGTATTCTGCTCCCTATCAAAAAATCTGAAACTTTACCTGGAACTGTTTATATCAAATCCACACCTTTAGCAATGGATACTAAAGTAAAACTATTAGGAGTAATTATCGACCAAGATCTTTCCTTTCATGACCACATAAGCTCAATAGTAAAAACCTGTTTCTTTAAATTACGCATTATCCGTTCACTTAGTTCTATTCTAAATAATGATTCAATTAACATCCTCATTCATTCCCTAGTCATTTCACATTTGGATTACTGTAACTCTTTATTAAATGGATTACCTCAAAAAGAACTTCGACGGTTGCAACTTATTCAAAATACAGCAATAAAACTAGTCTACAAAATAGGTAAATATGAACATGTCACCCCTCTTCTCAAAGAATCACATTGGCTCCCAGTCACACATCGCATAACCTACAAAATCTTACTGCTTATCTTCAAAATCAAACAATCACACTTACCTTTATTTCTCGATAAATTATTAATTCCCAAAAGTTCTCCCCGATCCTTACGTTCCACCGATCAAAAACTTCTTTTTGTTCCGTCCCTAAAAGAGTCCTACTATACCAGGAAAACTAACTTTTCTATTACTGCCCCAACCTTATGGAATTCTCTCCCTCAATTTCTCCGTGATGAAATTCAGCTACAAAAATTCAAAACCAATCTTAAAACTTTCCTATTCCAAGATGCCTTTACCAAATCCTAATCCTTACTTCATCCATTAATCTTTCAACACTCTCTCGATTCTTATTTTCTTCATTAGGGCATCTCATAACATCACGCACAATTACCCTTCATGTTCTTTCCCTTCCCACTATATCATTTCTTCTAATATCATGTAACTTTTCCCCTCCTCCCCATCTATCCTCACGATCGTGTTTGTCTGTATATGTTTAATATGTTTCCCCTATACTCTTTAATACACTATTAACTCGTTCCTACTCTTCTATTTTAAATTTTTATTGTTAACCGGTCAGATATTTACTTTATGATCGGGATATGAAAAACTAATAAACTTGAAACTTGAAACTTGGAGATGACCACGGCAGGTGTGGGACTTAGCTGTCTGCGGTATTACGAGATCTTTCCCTCACTGGCTGCTCATCTACGTCATATGTGCCCGGCTTCGTAAGTACAATTTACCAATAGAGTTAAGCACCCGGCGCCCCAGCCGGCCTCTCCTGCCTTCAATCAGCTCCTAAACTGCATTCGCGGTTTTTCAAAATTCGCGGGTGTTCCTGGAAAGGAACCCCTGCGAATTTTAGGGGGAGTACTGTAATTGGAATGCTATCACATCTGCACGTAAGTGTACACATCTGCATGCACTTATTTATTTATTTTAAAGTTTTTCTAGACCATTTTATAACATCCATCATTCGAAGGGGCGATATATAAAAATCTTAATAAGCATAAGCATACCACTAGGGGGGACACCCGATGAAGTTACAAGGAACAGTTAAGCTCTGGAACGCGTTGCCAGAGGATGTGGTAAGAGCGGATAGTGTAGTTTTAACCCTTTCAGGACCATAAGGATCGTAGGCCAATTTTTGTGGTTTTGACGACATTTTTATGGTAAAAAGGGCTTGCAGATGCCAAAAAATTGATTTTTTTTTGTGAAATATCATTTTTTTTTTTTTTTTAAATCAAACTTCTGGCTTATGGACAGTGTGGCAAGTGAATCTTCTCATCAATCTGGCAACGACGCTAATGAATGAATGTCGGAACCAGTTTGTTTACATAAAGGCAGTATCATATGGAATCCGTACATATCAAATTTAGAACTGTAGACTATCCCAATCAAAATTGATAGGATTTTAAAGTTATGGGACAAATATGTCCCTTGGTCCTGAAAGGGCTACGAAAGGTTTGGACAAGTTCCTGGAGGAAAAGTCTATAGTCTGTTATTGAGAAAGACATGGGGGAAGCTACTGCTTGCATGGAATATTGCTACACCTTGGGTTTTGGCTAGGTGCTAGTGACCTGTATTGGCCACCGTGAGAATGGGCTACTGGTCTTGATGGACCATTGGTCTGACCCAGTAAAGCTATTCTTATTTTCTTAAGAACGTAGTCATAGCTTCACTGAGCAATATTTCCAGTAGCATAGACTCCTACACTTCTCCAGAAGCAGATTCATGAAACATGCATGGCCATTAAGAACAGTGCTTGGGTTGTGGATGCTGTACCTTAGAGGGAACATTGGTAGGGACAGTTCGCCATTTTATCAGCTGGGAGTAGAGGTAAGCAGCATGAATCTTAAAACCTACAAGTTCTGAGTTACATAGGACAGCTTTAAAAACGTAACTCGTTCTTAACCCAGGGATTGAGGGGTACAGATAGGAGTAGAGGTAGGTGATAGGGATAGGATTAGAGGCAGTTACAAAATTAGTCAGGGACACTGTTCAGGCCTGATGGGTCGCCGCGGGAGCGGACCGCTGGGCAGGATGGACCTCTGGTCTGTCTCAGCGGAGGCAACTTCTTATGTTCTTAATTAGAAAAAGTTTGAAGAAGAGCGGCCAAAATGACAAAAGGGATGGGTCTCCTTTCAAATGTTAACATTACCAATAACGCAGTGCAATCTTCAAAAGAATAGCCTTTATTTTAAAAAATGGTATGAAGTGGGAATAGAGTCTAAATGAGTCCTTGGTTGTCGTTGAGGGTCAACCAATGTTGGGCTCAAGCAATGCCCATGCCGGAGTACAATCTTGGATGGGAAATGGGCCATAAACTCTTTACTCCCATGTGTAAGATTTAAACACACAGCACCAGTCTTTCTTCTTAGGGGGGTGATCTGGGTCTTCACCTGTGCTAGAATTTCAAAGGCAGACTATAAAAATTCCATGGCTATTTTGAACCTGCAACCCTACAAGCAGTGGTGAAGCTGGCACTCAGTAGGCCCTGGGCAGGAGGACTGGTGTTTCCCACCCCCTCAAGTGCACTTGCATAAAAGAGTTTGTTAACTCCCCCCCCCCCCCAGGTGTCTTCCCTCTAGTTTGGCACCTCCCTCTGGGTCCAGCACCTGCCTCTTTTTAAAGGCACTGGGTCTTCCACAGCTACAGCATCAGAGACAGTGCTAAAGGCTTTCTTCTGCCATTTCCTAAGCACAGGAAGTTGGATCATCGCTGCAGGACACAGAAGAGGATAGGTTCCACTGACCAGACCAGGCAGCCTTTAGTGCTGTCTCTGATACTGTAGCTGCGGAGGACTCACTGGGCAGGTAAGTAGCTGAGCGCAGGGGGAGGGAGGTGCCATACCTCAGCACATGGAAGGGAGGGTTTAGCTGCAGGCAGCCCCTACCATTGGACAGCTCTGGGCATTTTGATAGGCTCACTCAAGTGTAGCTATGCCCCTGCCTACAAACCAACTTTCAAAATGAAACTCCCCACAGAGTTTCCGTTTGAAAATTCAGGGCCAGTAGGGTGGACTTTGTGCTAGTTTATAATATGGTATTACTCGAGAGGGGTCAGAGGAGAGCGACACGTCTGATAAAGGGGATGGAAAACCTTTCATACGCTGGGAGATTGTAGAAACTGGGTCTCTTTTCCCTGGAGAAGAGGAGACTTAGAGGGGATATGATAGAGACTTACAAGATCATGAAGGGCATAGAGAGAGTGGAGAGGGACAGATTCTTCAAACTTTCAAATAATAAAAGAACAAGAGGGCATTCAGAAAAGTTGAAAGGGGACAGATTCAAAACGAATGCTAGGAAGTTCTTCTTTACCCAACGTGTGGTGGACACATGGAATGTGCTTCCAGAGAGCGTAATAGAGCAGAGTACGGTACTGGGGTTCAAGAAAGGATTGGACAATTTCCTGCTGGAAAAGGGGATAGAGGGGTATAGATAGAGGATTACTGCACAGGTCCTGGACCTGTTGGGCCGCCACGTGAGTGGACTGCTGGGCACGATGGACCTCAAGTCTGACCCAGCGGAGGCACTGCTTATGTTCTTATGTTCTTAACTGTAGTGTGCCTGAGCAGCTTTCAGAATGAAATGTGTGTGCATACTTAACCACTGGAAAATTGCATGAGGATGTCCCCACTCCATCCCTGCAAACTCAAACGCCATACCCACCCCATCCTCACAACAATGCAAAATCTCATACACACAAAATGCAAGCGATTGTCTTTTAGCAAAAATGGTGGCGCCATACACGTGGATGATAAATGCTGCCGTTTCATCACGTACAAGAGGGGATAGAGTTTGAATTTGCAGGGGCAGGATGGGGATGGGGTGGGAACATGGACAAACTTTGGTCCTGTGTCATTCTCTTCCAGCCCTTATTTCCACCCCCACCTCTTCTGCCGAAAGCTCAGAGTAGGTACACAATGAAATAAGGCTGCCCTTTCAGCCCCTAAATTTCTCAGCTTGAGGAATTTATCCAGGAAACTGTTTATTTGCCCAGACAAATTTCATTTGAAACTAAGCTAAGTTATTATACCATTAACTTGTGCTATTTTAAGTTTCAAGTTTTATTAAAAATTTGATTAATCGCCTACCCAAAGTTTCAAAGTGATGAACAATAAAATACAACCAATAGGTTTAATTTTTGCTTTCTACAAAGACCAACACTTACAAACTTACAAAACAAGGACTGGAGACTTATTGTTACAATAGGGGAATAAGAGGAAGAATTACAATTTAAGAATAGGAAAGAACATAAAAGGGAAAGAACAGAAGGAAAGGGAGCAAGTTGTGTCTAAAATTCCACTAAAAGAAAGAATTAAAAATTAACAGTCCTTTGACGTCCTGAAAAGGACGTTCAAGCATTAAATGCATCTCTAAATAAAAAAGTTTTAATTTAGATTTGAACCGATCCAGTGACGGTTCTTCTCTTAGATCCAGTGGAGCAGCGTTTCAAAGAGATGGGGCAGTTACCGAGAAGATAGATGTACGAAATGTGTATATATATGGTTGAGAGAGGGAACGGATAGAAGGTGAGTTGAAGAGGAACGTAGAGTTCTTGAGGGATTATAGGGAATCAAAAGTCTATTTAGCAATTCAGGACCGTATATGTGTATATATATGGTTGAGAGAGGGAACGGATAGAAGGTGAGTTGAAGAGAAGATAGATGTACGTAATGTGTATATATATGGTTGAGAGAGGGAATGGATAGAAGGTGAGTTGAAGAGGAACATAGAGTTCTTGAGGGATTATCGGGAATCAAAAGTCTATTTAGCAATTCAGGACCGTATATGTGTATATATATGGTTGAGAGAGGGAATGGCTAGAAGGTGAGTTGAAGAGAAGATAGATGTACGAAATGTGTATATATATGGTTGAGAGAGGGAACGAATAGAAGGTGAGTTGAAGAGGAACGTAGAGTTCTTGAGGGATTATAGGGAATCAAAAGTCTATTTAGCAATTCAGGACCGTTAGTAGTACACATTATAAATGTCAAAAGAAGAATTTTATAAGTTATCCTGTGTCCGATTGGTAACCAGTGAGCCCTTTTCAATAATGGGGTAACATGATCGTATTTTTTTAGAGTTGGTGATGATTTTTATTAATGTGTTTTGAATGATTTGGCGACGGAGCTCTTTCTGCATAAAATATAATCCTGTGCTAAAGGTCGTCCATTTGATTACTTCTCCCCTTTATGAATATACCACTATAGGATTGAGAGAATAAAAAGCTTATGGAATGTATTCAGTTTCTTTCTCTCCGTATGACAGGGCAAAATGATTCTCCCAGGATTATGTGCCAGAGGGAAATGCACATAGCTCTGTGCCATCCTTCCTCTCATCAAACAGGAGAAATGACTAATAGGACTCAACTGTTTCTGTTTTTCAGGATTATGTAAGTTTCCCTCATCAAACGAAGTCAGGGAAGATATTGAGAAGAAGAAAGAGATATTGTTCCAGAGGTAGGAAATGGTTAATAGACAAAGCATTTTACCCATAGACACCTAAAAATGGGAGAAAACCTTGGTATACACAACTCATAGTCTTGCTTCTACTGGAGTGGCAAATGTTATGGCTCTACAAAAGCTGTTTTAACAGTAGACCACTTATCTGAAAAGTCTTTTTTAAACATCAAGTGTATAAACCAAAGGACTCAGGCACCTCACACTGCAAATAAAATCAATACAAAAAGCTCATCCTTCCGGCTTCCTGATGTAGCATAGAGAAACACAGACTGTGTTGGAGCCGTGAACTGACCTTTTCAGATAAGTGGTCTACTGTTAAACAACTTTTGTAGAGCCATAACATTTGCCACTCCAGTAGAAGCGAGAATCCTTGCTCCATACATTGTGTTATGATTAAAATTCAAGTACCTTTCCAGCGACATTGTACCGCTGCTGTGGCGCCTTGCTGAAGAGCTTATGAGCACATTTAAATATTTAAAAGCCTTTAAATGTTATCTAATATAATAAAACTCTAAGCCGCGCATGTGCACTCCCACTGCGTGCGCCGGTTTTCCGTGAGCTGTAGGGGCCCGCAGGTAGGAGTGCGCATGAGCAGCTTAGGGTTCTGTTTTTCGTCCTATTTTTCGGTCTGGCCTGCTCCCTGCTTGCCTTGCCGTATTGTATTTTTTAGTTGAAAGACGCGGCGGTGGCTCCTCTCACAATCCCCGCCTGCGTCGGCTCCACGATTATAGGAAGCCTCTCGAAGGCTACTATGCTTGCCCCTTGTCTCCACCCCGCTCGGCATCCCCCTAGCCTTTCCAGTCTAACTTTGAACAGTAATTACAGCCACCAGAGGATCACCAACGCTGCACGGATACTAACAAACTGCCCGCAGCCTCCACTACACTTTTCCTCTGCCACGGTACATCCCAGTTTGAATCAGGACGTTACATAAGAGGAGGGGCAAGACCGCAGCAGAGGGAATGTGCAGCAGAACATGCAGCGGGCAGCCTAGTAGTATCCGTGCAGCACCGAAAATCCTCTGCAGGCCATAATTACTTTTCAGAGTTAGACCGGGAAGGCCATGGGGGTGCCGGACAAGGGTGGAGACAAGGGGGAAGCATGCTGGCCTTTAGGGGGTTCCCCTAAAGCCACAGGGCTGAGGACAACTGCCCTGTTTGCCCCTATTAATGCTGGCCTTCAGTCATGTGATGTCACCAAAATATTGGGGGTGCTCAGGCACCCCCAGCACCCACAGAGCTGGCGCCTATGTCAGCACATGCTTCACAAAATTAATCAGGGACCACTGTTCAGGCACTAGGCCTGATGGGCCGCCGCGGGAGCGGACCTGCTGAGCAAGATGGACCTCTGGTCTGACTCAGCGGGGGCAACTTCTTATGTTCTTATTAGAATATTTTAAGTTGTATAATCTTTTATCAGACTATGATAAGAATAATTATCGGGTTATAAGTTTTGAGATCACATATATCCCTTTTTATTTCCCATAGCTATCAATTTACATAAGCATGATGCACGCTCTTCCATGGAAGTGAAATCCCTCTCCCTTGATATGCAAAAACACAGTAACCATACTTGCATCTTACAGTCATGACCCTGTGCTTCTGGATACGAAGGGGTAGTGAGCCCTGTTCCCTTTTAAGCCAGTGGTTTCAAACTCAAACCCTTTGCAGGGCCACATTTTGGATTTGTAGGTATTTGGAAGGCCTCAGAAAAAAAAAAAGATAATGTCATGTTAAAGAAATGACAATTTTGCATGAGGTAAAACTCTTTATATTTATAAATCTTTTCTTTTGGCTAAATCTTAATAATTTTGTAATTTATAGCTAAAGAGACTTATGATCAAGAAACTGTTTTATTTTACTGTTGTGATTCTGATAAACATACCGAGGGCCTCTAAATAGTACCTGGCAGGCCGCATGTGGCTCCCGGGCCGCGAGTTTGAGACCACTGCTCTAAGCCGAGCAGAAGTCCTCCACCTATAGTCCAGCCAGTGGAGGGCACTGTTTCACTATCATATTTTCTACAATGTGAGGCAAGCCATCTCTGCAGTATTCTAGGGAACCTGCCTGTGCCCTAGTGACTGAAAACACAATATTAAAGCAACCGCACACACTGGCAGTAATGCAGTTGGAGGACTCGCGCTCAGGGGCACTGAGTTTGCACTGTGACTGCTACTGTTAATGCATACTCGCAGAACTGCATATTATAATGACACAGGAGAAAAGCTGAAATGGCTGCTCTAGACATCCAGTGGCATAAAGGGAAGAGAGATTCCCGATACAGATTACTGGAAGTTCTTCTAATGGGGATCCTTCGTAAAATAAAGGACATGAAGTGTGCTGTGTTACAGGGAAACACTATTTACCAGAAGGTTAACATCTTAATCTTCATAAGCATGTCTTTTATCCTTGGCATAATTTTGATTATAGGATCACAACATTTTATTTAATCACTTAATGTTTTTTTTGTTTTAATTAAGGTTTGGCAAAATTCAAGGCAACAGCTTACAGGTGGATTTCATTGAATACTTGGATGAGCTTGCCTCTGAGATTGGCGCCAACCCCAAACGTTTGAGTCTCTTCTTGACGGACCCAAGGTTAGCACTAGAAGTGTTCTTTGGTGCATGTTCACCATTCCATTATCGTCTCTTCGGGCCGGGGAAGTGGCCAGGAGCTAGGACTGCCATCCTGACCAACTGGAACCGGATTCTGAAAGCCACAAGGCATCGAGTTGTAAAGCAAAATTCCGAACACTTACCAATACCAGTGCTGGCTATGCTTCTCTTTTTAATTACTTTGCTTGGTGCTGTGCTTCTCTTTCATTAGGTTCGAGTTTAAAGGGTCTTGAAAGCTGTTTCTCAAATGATATTCAATTGCAGTTTCCATACTCTCTCTGTTTAAGAAGACGACTACTTGCCATCTATTTAAAAAAAAAAAAAATAATAGGATGGTTATGCAGTTGTGTAGCCATGGGTGGATGGGGCCCATCCAGTTTGGACTGGGGCCCACCCAACATTCCAGCACCCTTGCTATGGCTGGTATCCCCATGTTCCACCAGCTGAAAAGGCCTTCCTCTGGTGGTCAGAACACTCCTTATGCTTAGTGTCCAATGGCTGCTGCCTTACTGCCGGCAGAGAATAGGGGAGTGTTCTGGCCTCTGAAGAAGGCCTCTTGGGGAAGAAAAATGTGCCCACCTACTTTGGGTTCAAGTCCACTCAAAATCGCACATCTGGTTATGCCACAGCCTATTTAAATTCTCTTCGCACACGCTCATTAAAATTAAGAGCTCAAGCTACAAATAATAGTCAGACTTTGGGAAATTTTTACTGAGAGTCTGATGAACACTAATAGCTCTCTTCCTGTAACAAAATACATGTCTTTTATACATGTTTTATGTATGAACTGGGCCCAGAATGTTATAATTAATTAAATTTGCATTACAATAGGCCTATGATGCATTTTCCCTATATAGGTATGAGAGTAAGACTCCTGCTCTGGCCTCTTTGAAAATTAGCTAGGATTGAGGGCCTAATGCAGTGGTCTCAAACTCAAACCCTTTGCAGGGCCACATTTTGTACTGATGGGTACTTGGAGGGTCGCAGAAAAAAAATACTTAATGTCTTCTTAAAGAAATGACAATTTTGCATGAGGTGAAACTCTTTATAGTTTATAAATCTTTCCTTTTGGCTAAGTCTTAATAATAATATTGTCATTTATAGCTAAAGAGACGTATGATCGAGAAACTGTTTTATTTTACTTTTGTGATTATGATAAACATACTGAGGGCCTCAAAATAGTACCTGGCGGGCCGCGAGTTTGAGACCACTGGCCTAATGCATGCTCAAGTTTCAAGTTTCAAGTTTATTAAATTGTTTGATTAAACGCTTTTCCAATTTCAAAGCGTTTTACATAAAATAAAACAGAATTTAAAATGGACTCACTTATACATAATATTCTACTAAACAAACAAGGGTTACATCCTTTGGACAAGAAGAAAACTGGAAACAATGGGAAAGCGGGAGAGAAATACAATATTTGTTAAAAGAGTACATAAAAGGGAAACAAATTAGGGAAATAAGGGGAAAAAATAAGAGACCAAGAAAGGTCATAAGAATGAGTATTTATAGTCTATATTTAAGGGAAAAGAAATTAACTGATATTATTGTAAAAGTAAACTGTCCGTTAAAGGCTTCTTTAAAAAGAAGACACTTTAAGTTCTTTTAAATATTTGCAAATCTTGTTCTAATCTTAAGTACAAAGGGAGAGAGTTCCATAACATTGGTGCAGTAACGGAGAAAATTGAAGCACGGCGGGTTCCGATAACTTTTAAAGAGGGAACATTTAAAGTAGATTGTGAAGCTGATCTGAGAACTCTGGAGGAACTATATGGAATCAGGAGCCTATCTATGAAAGCAGGAGTATTGGTTTTTAATGCCTTAAAGACTAAGAGAGCTATTTTGTAAGTGATCCTGTAAGATATAGGCAACCAGTGAGCATTTTGTAATAAGGGTGTGACATGATCAAACTTTTTTGAGCCTGAAATAATCTTTATTGCAGTATTTTGAATGAGTTGCTCCTTAGATAGTACTGATCACCGTGGGCTGAATAACAGCTCCTATGCTTCTATACAGTATTTATGTCTGCCATTTATTTACCTGGATTTTGAGTCACTTTTTTCTCCACCCTAAATCCACACCCTGTTGTCACCCACTTTTAATCCTCCTAAATCTAAGAGTTTATTGAAATGCTAAGTAAAAATTTATGTGCTCAGCCCTAATAAATTTTCAAAGAGATCAATTTCGAGTGTTAGAATCTGGGCTCAACATGTCCTAACGTAAGACTTTTCCACGTATTAAACGAAGATTCAACTCAGGACTGTAAGGGATTTAAAAATTTGTTGGGGTTTTTTTCCAGGTTGTGTACTAATGTTAAAGTTAACACGGGAGGCACTAAGGGACAGAATTTACAGAAAGACACAGGGACAAATTTTTCCCCTCGCTGCAGGATCTCTCTATCCCCCTCCCGTCCCCACAACCTGTCCCTGTCCCATTCCTGCAAGCTCTGCCTTTATCTGCACAAGCCTCAAACTCTTTAAAGTCATAAGGGTTCGAGGCTCGTGCAGTTAAAGCAGAGCCTGCAAGAATGAGACAGGGCCAGAACTCGCAGGGACAGGACGGGGATGTCGAAATTCTGCGTCATACTCTAGGTCAGATTCAGTAAAGGTGCTCGAATTTAAGCGCCAGGGAAATCCATGCTAAATGCTCCAGGCTGAATATACATTTGTATTGAGATTTCCCTGTAAATGTTTGGTTAATTTTAAGAGAGCTAGATATATTTTCTTTGAAACTGCACAGTTAGGTTTATTTTGGATAAGAAGGTGATGACCGCAAATACCCCTATCAGTAGCCAAGATAACGTTCCTAGTAAGCAAGTTGGGTCCACTTCAGGCTGCCTGATTGTTTCCTGATGAAATGATGGAATAAAATAGTCTTCAATCTTTGAAACCCCTCCCTTAATGATTGTGGACTAATTAACAGTTGAAAGAATGTTTAATTTTTCCTTAAACTCTTCTTAAATGATTTGATGTATGATGGATACTGTTTTATTTCATTATGATTGTTGACATAAAAATTCAAATTCAATAAAGATAAAGTTAAAAAAAAAGAGAGTTTATCTAGCATTTTGGTAGGGGGGAATAACCACATTTGATCAAATTTGACAACAATATTTTACATCTTGCGGCTGCTGTGGAAGGAGTCCAATTGAGCAGTGTTTTCCCAAGTTGGTCAACACCTAGGGTTCATGGGTTCTGAAAAGAGCTGCGGCCTGTGGCCTTCAGCAGAGGATCGTCACTTCAATGATTGGATAGAGTTAGGGGAAGGATAATAAATGATGGGGAGGGAGGGCATACTCAGATTGTCATAGCTCAACAGAAAGTGGCATCAATTGATCTGGAAGTCCGAAATAAAGAGAAAACTATTATGGAATGACTTTTTAGTTTTGTTTTGTTGTCACTGCCCTCAGACTGATCTACTGTTTGATCGTACTGTATGTTTTACTTAAGGACCTTAACATTTCATACTATAGTCCCGTAATAACAACATCCGTATTCCAAATGGCCTAAACCTATACTCAGGAATTTTACTACAGTTATGAAGCATGCCGTTAAATAATAATGTTAAATATAAAATATTGACTGTCCTAGATTCCTATTTATGATATTGGGATCCTTTTTCCATTCTTTGAAGAACGTTCTTATGACACTAATAGCCTCTACCACTTCACCTTTAAAGCATGTTGGCCCCCAACCAAACATTGGCACCCCTGAATAAAACTTAGTGCAAATAAAAAATTTGCATTAAATTTCTGGTCCCTGCTTGAGAAATATGCTCCAGTTTATAAATTACGAGATCAGTGTTTCTCAACTTCTTCAAGCCAAGTACCCACTATGGCCCGGGTTCTGTAACTGGTACCCATCGTGTGTCCATCACGCAACAGCACCGGGTACAAAACTGCTCCTCTGGCCTGCATTTCCAGCACCCAATTACGATGTGAATCTAGGGTTTTGAAAAGCCATCCGGACCCCTGGACATGTCCTCGAAAGGACAACATATCCGGGGAAATCCAGCCGTCTGTGAACCCTACTCTGTGGTAACATGAGTGAGGGCAGGCCTGGATCCACTCAATAGGTGTAGGTGAAAGAGAACACAAATTATTATAAGTATCGGATAAGGATCCAGTTCCATTCACTGGTGGAGAAATGCCAACCATAGAAATGTTCTTGGGTGGCCTACTTCTGCAGGGCTACCATGAACCTTACTGCCTCCCAGTTTGGCAGCATGCCTTACTTTTCTCTGGCCTGGACCCCCAGAGTTATCAAGGTAGTGTCCAGCACTCATTTGGGACAAGCATCCCGACTCCACACCTCCTATGTCACTTCTTCTTAGGATGGGGCTATGGGTGACTGACGCTTCAGAAAAAGTGGCAGCTTTCTCACACAGTCTCATAGAAGATTTGACAGTGAATTTGTTTTTGGTTTTGTTTTAATATAATTTTTATTAACTTTTTCAAATACTACATCTTATACATAAATTACACATATCGATCAAAAATAAAGGTAATCGAATAACTTAATACAAATTTAAACATAAAACAGAATATACTACTAAAGTAAACATAAAATAAAACAAAAATACACAAGAACTGCAGAATCTTTAATCAGAAACAAAGGAGTCTCAGTTCACAATAGGGTTCTACAAAAATCATCCAGCAGGGCCCATTTCAGAATGAAATTAACAATGCTATTAAATTTGAAAGCTACCATTTATTCATACAGTCAAACCTTGGTTTGCAAGCATAATTCGTCCCGGAAGCACGCTTGTAATCCAAAGCACTCGTATATCAAAGCAAATTTCTATACGTACTTGTATTGCAAGACCTCATTCATTTAGAACAGTCACTACACTACAGCGTCAGAGAGAGAAGAACCATCGGCTCAGTTGTGATGTGTGTATACCTTATGTACTCGTATTGCAAGACTTTGCTTGTATATCAAGTTAAAATTTAATCAAATGTTTTGCTTGTCTTGCAAAACACTTGCAAACCAAGTTACTTGCAATCCAAGGTTTTACTGTATTTCCTAATCATACACAAGTGATTCCACCATTCATGAAAATTGAGATTGGAGTTATCTTTCCAATTGCAGGCAATATGATGGATAGCCAGAGCAATCAGTGTCAAATATTTTAAAGTACTTTGATGGGATCGAGATATCTGGGCACGAGGAGCGCATAATGACTCTGTAAGAGATGGAGATACCACTGTCTAAATGAGTTATAGGAAGTATTTTCGGCCAAATGCTTGACCAGAATAAATATACATCTACTTTTTGAATGTCCTAATGTACAAGAGTGCCAGGCTGAGAAAATAGAGCAGTTTCTAACTTCCTAACAGAAAGACTTTTGCAAAAATGTACTCTGTATGGCAAGTAATCTCAAACAGATAAACACAAATGTGACCCTACTTTATTTACTAGTTTTCATTAATAGAGATTTCTAAGCTTTTTCAGAGACTTTAAGCTAATGTTAAATACTAAACACAGGTTTTCCTCAACTACTATCTGTGCTCTAGACTGATGTTATCTTATGCCCTGAAATGCAACCTCAACTACTAATCTAGACTAAAACACTTTTTATATAAAATCCTAACAGAGACTTTAAAAGCTACATTATTGCTTAAACTGATTTTGCTAATGAAGCAGAGTAATTAACTAAAAAGGTCAAAGAAAAATGCAATGATATAATTTACTAAAGCCCAAGTTTACCTTTTCCCAAGTCTGAATGCCTGCAGGTAAAGTATTCCAATACAGTTTTTCTTCCACTTAGTAGGTCCTCACTCAGCATCTCTCAGCATCTCAGCCTTCCCCTCCCTAAAACTTTGTCACCTCAAAAGGTTCTTCGACAAAACCTTCGCCTTCCAGGCAGCCAAACAGAACACTTGGCTAGCCCAAATTCTGCTCAAGGCCCACTCCTACCTTGATTTCCGAAAAACACTCAAAACGCATTTATTCCACGCTCAATATCCCTAATCCCATCTCTTCCATTTCTCTCTCCCCTCCCTCAAACGACCCAACTCGCCCGGTCCCCTCCCCCCCTCTTTTAGATCTCCCCCATCTCACTAACTCCAATGACCTACTCATTCCCCCCCTCTCATGCCCATCTTTATCACCTCATTGCCTGTAATTATGATCAACTGTAACCATGATCAATTGTAATTTCTTGTTAATTTTGTTCCAATACCTTCTTTACTTGTAAAGATAGTTTATTGTAATTTCTTATTAAGTTTTGTTTAATTGATGTGAACCGCCTAGAACTCCCTGGGTATGGCGGTATACAAAAATAAAGTTATTATTATTATTAAGTGCTAGTATTTTAGCCATTTGTGTATGCATTGGGTGCAAAAATGTATGTGCCTAGATTATAGAATTGCCCTTTTAAATATGTAAAAGATGTAGGCCTTAATCATCACTTCCGTACCTAATCATAAATACAGCAGCAAACACAATAATGAAACTAAGAAACACAATCAGCATTAATGAGTACTGTGGAACATCTTTTGCAACCCGGGTCCTTGTGGGTTTCAGAATCCTGTCCCAAGTTTTCAGGATAGTATTCCTGGCTCCATCCCACTTCCCTGGTCCAGTCAGGCGGTACTGGCTTGGGGTGCACGGGCCAAACAGCACACGCAGGGCCAACTTTGGGTCAGTGAGGAAGAGGCGTGAAATGTTGGGTTTGACACCAATCTCAGAGGCGATCTCATCCAGGTAACCAATGACATCAACTAACAGTGAGGCACTTCGATTCTTACCAAACCTTGGAAAGAGATAGAACAAAGGTCAATATATGTAGCAAGGTTCGTAATCTATACAACTATTGTGTATACAGAAAATTAGGTGACTACTTCTCATTATACAGGGTGGGCCATGGAAAAGTAGCCCACCTCTAATACCAGTCCCACGCTCTTGGGAGGAGGGGTTGCCCCGTGTACAGTGTTCTGGCTTTATTTTGACGTCCTATTCTGTTGTAACTTGTGGGTAAGGAATTTTTAAAAATCCACTTGCTCGTTCATCTTGTCATACTATTGCCAGGAGTGGGCTAATTTTCCATGGCTCACCCTGAAGAATAGGCTCCAACTAGGTACCTAAAAATAAGCACTCCTCTCCTCATAGGTGACCCCATTGAGGCACCTAGCGGGTGCCAATGTGGGACTGTGTTCTATTTAGGAAAGTAGGTGCCTACTTTGCTTTATAGAATAACAGCATAACTAGATAATATACGAGGGTAACTAGGTAATCTAATCTAATCTAATCTAAACCTTGAGTTTATATACCGCATCATCTCCATGAGAATGGAGCTCGACACGTTTTACAAGAACTTAAAATAGTGGGTAATATACAAGGAATGACCAGTGAAAAAGACCAGTTAGGCCCAAACAGGTGATTTAGCCAGCCAGGTGCCATTTCTGGCCAATTAAATCACATTCTATATTAACCCCTTGAATGCTATGGATGTATTATGAAGTCTGTCTAGATCAGTACTATGGATATGGCAGAACATAAAAACGGTGTAAAATCAATCAATAAACAATTGCCTTGACCCATTCCTTCAGGCAACAAATTCCAGGGTTTAATGGTGCATCAAGTGAAAACCTGCTTTCAGGCCTCTAGTCTTAGTAAGACTTGAAAGGGTAAACAACCATTCCCTATTTACCCATTCTACCACCCTCATGATTTGTGCTACTGAATCAGGAAGGAAATGCTAGTGTCTGTTTTCGATTCTTAACCCAGGCCTGGATAATTGAGCATAATCCTTATCACTAAAGCAGTCTCACACTACAGTCCTATGCGTGCTGCTTCCAATAATGGGCTGTCTACTTCCCAGTTTTGGCGAACTTCTGTTCTCAAGCAGAGGGAGCCGATGCCTTTTCTCAATTACTCGTACCATTTATCAAACCAAGGAATGTACTTTCCTTTATAAAACAGTAGCATAACAAATGAAATACGCCCCTATTTAAGGCACAAGCCCTTAAGCCCACCTTGAAGCTACATGCCCTGAATTTAGGCATTTGTTTCATAACAGAGTATGCAATAAGAAATACCAAGTAGAGTAGAGGAATATTTCACGTTGCTACAGCAGCCCCTGAGGGAGTGCTGCCATGCTATTTTCCCAACTGTACAATAGTTAAGAGTTAAGACCATGAGATTTCTCTTCTAGTTCCTATACAATTTATTCCCTTTAAAGAATATTTTTTTGGGAGTGAAACAGAACTAAAGAATATAGTGGAAAGATTCCCCTTTTTATGATTTTGATTCTTAAAGAATTGTGCCTGATGTTTATTTCTGTATCCCTAACAACATGAGTGGTGTAATATCAAGTTTAAGTTTTTTCAAGTTTCAAATTTATTCAGGTTTTTGTTTAAACGCTTATTCAAAATGCAAAGCGATTTACAAAATATAAAAAATAACTTATAGACAAATAAATATTTTGACATACTGAACATACTTGGCCAAGATAACAAATCTACTAGGGATCAGACGAGTAAGTCGTACATGACTAATAACAAGTACATACTGGGTAGGTGGAACTGCTTGTACAGTTCAAATAAACTAAGAGCTCTCCCCTCCACCATCATGTCCCCACCCCCATCTTCTTGGTTGCTGATGCTTTGTGGGACAAGAAATTGGTTAAGGCCATGGCCCCTTGTGGCCAACCCCATTCAGTTGCCTGTATCTAAGGCTACACAATGCAATACTAGGCCCTGAAAATGGAATTCTCTACCATCACCATTATCCCCCTTTCTAGTCCCCAAAGGAAGAGCTCACAGCTGAGCTCCAAGCTTCACTGGCTTCCAGTACCCTCCAGGGTCCTCTTTAAATGTGCCTGCTTAGCCTTCAAGATCTTACACGGCATCCTTCCTCCCGTTATTCCACTCTTTTGGAATTCCTCAAACCCTAATTCCACCAGATCCTCCCAAAAATTAAAACTATCATTCCCTTCTACAAAAGGTCTATCTCGTGCAGGAAAACTAGGAACATCCCTCCCCTTTAGAACCACAGAACTCTGGAACAACCTTACATCCCCTCTCAGAAATTCAAACTCCCTCCAACTTTTTCGCAAACACCTGAAAACTTGGCTCTTTTCTAAAATGTAACACCTCCGCCCTCTCTGGTACCCTGGCCCCTCTATACCCTCTTAGTTCCTATCCTATAACCCTTCATTGGAGTTCCTTTCTATCCTAACTCTGTAAACCGTGCCGAGCTCTACACTTGCGGAGATGGCGCGGTATACAAACCTAAGGTTTAGTTTAGTTTAGCTTGTAGAAATCACTGGATAAAAAAGAGAACCAGCTAGAGAATTGACAGTGCCCTCTTTAAGAGAATGAGGGGCTACAATGGGAAGCAGAAATTTGGGGACTTCGTAGTGCAAATCCTACAAGAGGTTTGTAGCTCTAAGACAGGGGTGTCAAAGTCCCTCCTCGAGGGCCGCAATCCATTTGGGTTTTCAGGATTTCCCCAATGAATATGCATGAGATCTAGTAGCATACAATGAAAGCAGTGCAAGCAAATAGATCTCATGCATAGTCATTGGGGAAGAACGTTCCAGATTTCTACCACTCTCTCTCATGTAAGAAATGGGGGTCTGTACCATTTTATACCTTTTTGTTAATATCTCTTTCACCTTGGATATTTCTTCCAGTTGTTCATGTGATGAAGGCAACCGATTCAACCCTACAATAAGAACACCAGAGGTTTAGTAAAGCGTGCATGTACCCAATGTGCTATTCCCACTAAGGGGCTAATTTTATAAAGAGACTTTTATGTGCTCATATAAACTCTTATAAAATTGCCTATAGTACGCTTGTGTAAAAACACAGAGAACCTATTTTTATTTACTACGAGGGGACGCTGAAGAATTCTCAGCCCAACCAACAAAGTTGGGGCTGTCTCCATCGAGGGCTATCCACTTAGTCTGGTGATTTTCCCCTTTTTTTTCCCTCCATTGGAAAAATACAGAACGAATAAAGTGGAAAATTGCTAGACTAAGTGGACGGCCCTCGATGATGACAGCCCCAACTTTGTTGGCTGGTCTGAGAACTTTTCAGCGGTCCCTTGTATACGTATGGATATTCCCAGGGCAGAGAAACGACAAAGCACAGTCGATACTTATATACCCGTTCTTCTCTTTTTGTACATTCACAGAATTCATCCTGCCTCGGAACAGGTATAAATGTGTGTTCAAGTTCACATTCACATCTACTGAGGTAATTTTATGCTTAAATAGTATATTGGTGCCTAACTGCGGATATTCAGTGGGAGATAACCAACTAACTACCACTATTTGTCCTTATCTATATTGCGCAATGTTCAGTGTCAAACTGGATATGTTTAGCAGCTAATATAGGCCACATAAATAGCAGGCCTTTCCTTAACTACTAAACACTTATCCAGTTAGCACTGAATATCAGCTTAACCATTTTAAGTTGCCATGGCCAAAAATGAAACCAGATATTCAATGCTGGCCACCGAAAATGGCCTAGCATTGAATATTTGAGTTTAAACCTGGTGGTGGGACAGCAAACCTGGTGGTGGGACAGGTTTGAGTTTAAACCTGGTGGTGGGCCCATTCTGTCTATCTGCCTTTCCTAAAGAGGCACAAGAAACCAGAAGATACTACCTTCCCAAGGTAGAAAGGCAAATAAACAGTGAAGGTGACCTAAGGTGCTCAATCTCTTTATTTTAATAATTGAGACCCAAGCAAACGTGTTTCGGCCAAAGGCCTGCTTCAGGAATCTGAATGACAATCATGTAAAGAAAACTGGATAATATCAGCTATAGTTACCTTATCATCAATGTCCTCAATACATAAAACACATAATCTCTTTCAAAATCTATATGACAACTGCTGCTCGTGAAAATGCAGATCTGGATATTGTCGCTATCACAGAGACATGGTTCAGTGAATCCCATGGATGCGATGCAAACATACCGGGATATAATCTTTTTAGGAAGGACGGAGATGGTCAAAAAGGTGGAGGAGTAGCTCTCTATGTAAAGATCGATATCCAAGCGACCGAAATGCAAGGGACCTGGGGAGAGGAAGAAGCAATATGAATCGCTCTGAAAAGACCTCCGACTCAATCGCAGCAAATTGATATGATCTGATTGTGGATATCCAAAAGTTTGGAAGGAAAGAGAAGGTGCTGCTGTTGGGAGATTTCAACCCGCCGGATGCAGACTGGAATGTTCCATCTGTGGAATTAGAAAGAAGTAGGGAGATTGGGGATGCCTTTCAAGAGGCTCTGCTCAGACAAATGGTGACAGAACCCATGAGGGAAAAAGCGATATTGGATCTGGACCTCACAAACGGAGAGAGTATCTCTAATATTCGAGTGGGTGCTCACCTGGGAAGTAGCGATCATCATACGGTTTGGTTTGATATAACAGCTAAAGTGAAGAGAGGCCACATGATACTTAAAGTCCTAGATTTCAAACGTACGGACTTTAATAAAATGGGAGAGTACCTGAAGAAAGAGCTGTTAGGCTGGGAGGACATAAGAGAAGTGGAAAAACAAAAACATTGGTCTAAGCTGAAAGGAGTGATAAAAATGGCTACAGACCTTTATGTGATGAAAATAAATAAAAACAAGAGAAAAAGGATACCGATATGGTTCTCTAAACTAGTGGCAGAGAAAATAAAGGCAAAAGAGTTCGCGTTCCTGAAATATAAAAAACCCAAGAAGAGGAGTGCAGAAAGGACTACTGGGTGAAAATGAAAGAAGCTAAGAGAGAGATACGTCTGGCAAAAGCACAGGCGGAAGAACAAATGGCTAAAAATGTAAAAAAGGGAGACAAAAATTTTTTTCAGAAATATTAGTGAAAGGAGGAAGATGAAAAATGGAATTGCTAGGCTAAAAGATGCTGGGAACAAATATGTGGAGAGTGATGAGGAGAAAGCAAATGTGCTAAACAAACACTTCTGTTCTGTGTTCACAGAAGAAAACCCTGGAGAAGGACCGAGATTGTCTGGCAAAGTAACACAAGAAAATGGAGTAGATTCTGTGCTGTTCACGGAGGAAAGTGTTTATGAACAACTTGAAAAACTGAAGGCGGGCAAAGCGATGGGACCGGACGGGATCCATCCCAGGTTACTGAGGGAGCTCAGAGAGGTTCTGGCGGGTCCTATTAAAGACTTATTCAACAAATCTCTGGAGATGGGAGTGGTTCTTGGGGATTGGAGGAGAGCGGATGTGGTCCCTATTCACAAAAGTGGTCACAGAGATGAAGCAGGAAACTATAGGCCGGTAAGCCTCACTTCGGTTGTTGGAAAAATAATGGACGTTTTGCTGAAAGAAAGAATAGTGAACTTCCTAGAATCTAATGGGTTACAGGATCCGAGGCAACATGGTTTTATTAAAGGTAAATCGTGCCAAACGAACCTGATTGAATTTTTTGATTGAGTGACCAGAGAACTTTTTATGTTTCTATGTGCAGAAAAAAGGTACTTTGAAAACTGGTGCAAAATCTAAAGATTAAAAACACTCCTGGTCCTTGTAGCATTGCGGATACTTTTAAAACTGTTCCAGTTATAGAATGAAACAAATATTTTTTTATTTCCATTTCCTAATGTATAGCATCATGTCATTTATTTGAATTTCCCTGTCTTACCATTCACTTACCTTTGAAAACCCTTGTTGCCCAGCGAGCCTGAAGCTCGGAATTGGGTATGAGAGAGCCTAAAGGCATAACAAAGCCAATAAAAGCCAGTGTTGGCTTCTCCAGTTGAGGAGGAAATACGTTTTTGTAGAGACAAATTTGGTTGTTGTTAACTTTAATGATGGATTCATCACAAAATGGAAAAGAGATACTGTAGCCTGTAGCAAAAATGACGACATCAATGTTCTCTATGGTCCCATCGTTGAATATGACTGATGTTTCAGTGAATTCCTTTACGCTTGTTTTTATCATCATGGTGCCACAAGCTATGCGGCTGGGGAGCTCTTCGTTTGCAATTGGCTCTTTCCATTCAAGACTAGACAAAAAAGAAAAGGAAGACTTCCAATACAGAGGAAAGTAGACCCCGACACTGTTGAAGCAGAAATTTTAGACTTTAGATCACTTAGATCCATTGGACAAAACCTACTATTCGTACCTTCCCTAAAGGTCATCTACACCCATCGCACAACCATTTTTTCAGTAACAGCTCCTCTTATGTGGAATTCTTTACCCATCCACCTAAGGGTGGAAAGAAACCTAGACAAATTCAAATTAGCATTAAAAAGTTTTGTTTTTAAAGAAGCTTTCGAGTCCTAGGCTTTTCAGCCTCTCCAGTTTTCCAGCTCTTATTTATTCTTGATTAACAGCTGAAACTTTCCGCCCCTTCCTATTGTATTATATTACCTTATATGTCTGCTTTTCTGGAAATATTGTAGTTCTATATCATCCCACTTGGTTTAGAGTTATGTCTGTTAATGTCTTGACAATTACTGTTATGTTTTCTTGTTGATTACAAGTAACCCCCCTTTTTTTTTTTTTTAGTGTACATCGCCTAGAAATCGCGATAGGCAATTACGGTTATCAAAATTTTAATAAACTTGAAAAGGAGACAGAAGTATAGAACCAAAAGAAAGCATGTTGGATACAACTCAGGAATTGTTGGAGACTTCATGATTTCTAAACATATGAAGTGCAGCATAGTTGGAATTCAATGTCTTTTGCTTCCTTGGAAACAAGGGTCTTCTCTTTTAGTGGCATGAAATTACATCATTAGGTAAAGCAATGATTATTACTATAATGAGGGTTTAATTTGTAGACAAAAGGAAGTGGACTTGTGGAGTTGGCAAAAAGGGTGGGCCAAGGGCAGGAGCTCTGATCCAGGCTTACCCCCTCCCTTCCTCTTCCTTGCAGGCTACTTAGAAGCGAGAGGTTGGAATATATTACCCTTCCTGCTCTGGAGCCTAAGAAAAAAAAAAAAAAAGTGAGAGATGCAACTGTGTTCCGGACCTTTTCCCCAGAATTTAACCCTTAACTATTACTGTGGATTTACGTTCAATGGGATATGGTTAGAGGTTCAGTATTTTTCTTCTCTGCCTTGCACTCCTTCTCTCACTGCTGGATTATATCACAAACTTCATTTTAAGAAGGGACCTATAGGCTCTCAAAAGCCCATGGCGTATGTTGATCTCAGAAAAGCCATTACAACCTGCAAAGATTCTTCTAATATGATCATTACATCATGTACTATCACAATTTTTGGGCAGAAAACAACAGCAAGGGCTTCACAGATTAGGATAAACAAATTCACTTTATTAGAAGACCCGACATGGGCTGTGTTTCGGCACAAAATTCCTGCCTCAAGGGTCCAATCTATTCAGTCCATCAATCAGACAAACCTTATGGACTTTCAGGAAAGTTCGCAATAAGCTAATACAAAGAAGCTCTTCAACTGTGAATGTTGTTGATGGTTGAAGAGCGTTTCTTTTTTTTTGGTTTGTTTAAATCTTTATTGATTTTCAAACTTTGATAATGCAATACAATTGGTAAATCATAAATATGGCATGGAACGCACTAACTATACAATTATTACATTAAATAACCTTAGGAGATAATTAATGTGATTCAAAGTACCCAATGCAGAAAGATGCTATTCAATGAGTTTGTGCCAACTTTAAGTGCTCTTAAACAAATTTGAGAAAAGTATTGGAATTTGATTGTTTTCTCATTCCTGTATATAATTTTGGGGATTAAGTGACTTGCCCAGGGTCACAAGGAGCAGTGAGGGATTTGAACCTACAACCTCAGGGTGCTGAGACTGTAGCTCTAACCACTGCGCCATACACTAACTATTGTTTGGATGTTATAGACCAGGGGTGTCCAACCTATGGCCCGAGGGCCGCATGCGGCCCCGTGAAGTATTTTGTGCGGCCCCGGTCGAGGGCGATGCAGTATTTTCCTCTGCTGCCCCTGGGTGTTTACTGTCTTGCCGGCTCCCTCCTCTGTCTTGCTGCAGCATTTGTGCGGCCCCAGAAAATTTTTTTTCGCCCAATGTGGCCCAGGGAAGCCAAAAGGTTGGGCACCCCTGTTATAGACTAACCAATTTATTGAGTTATGAGCTTGGTCAAATGCATGAAGTGAGTTCAGGCGGTAGGTCAGATCAATCACAAACCATTCAATGATAATGCCAGCTCAAGCACCAGTTCCTGCCACAAACTCCGATACCAGCTCTGTTCCCGTATCTATTTAGGCAACGCTATTACAAGATCTGGACCCAACCACATTGACTACAACATCTGTGGCTCATGCCTCCGCATTTCCTCTAATGTCCTATGATATATGCCATTGTCTGCTAGCAATGTCCTTGTGCTGTCTGCAAAGAACAGTCCCTATAAAAATGTATGCTGGAAAGAAAACGCGTCTTTTTGCTTCCGTGACCTGCCCCCACCCTTGTCACACTGCTCAATGTACACACGTTGTGAATGTGGTCATGCTTCTTCTTACCCTGAAGAGGCCCAAATATTCAAACTGGGTTTTTACCCACCTAAAATCATGTCTCTTCATGGTTTTTGGTACAATCTTGCACAAACAGCTGCCTTAAAACAAGTATATTTGAGAAACACAGGGATACTTAAAAATTGCTAATGATCATAAGAAAAATGAATCGATTATCCCCCCCACCCATATTAATTCATCACTGCAATTTGCCTTCCTGTGGTATTTTGATATCCTGAACAACATTGCCCGTGAGAAGTAAACAAATCAGTTAAGGCAAGGTGCTATATTTTTCCAGATTTAGTTAGATTGTGAGCCTTCGGGAATGTAAGGGAATTTCTAAGTACCTATCTTACTTATAATTTTAATGCACCCTAATGTATATTTTCTGTAAACCGCTTAGAACTTAACGGATTAGCGATATATAAGAAATAAATTACATTACATTACTATATAAAATGTTCTGTGCAAATTTACCTTTTCTGAATTTCCAAGCCAAAGGCTGCATGATCAAACCATTTATTGACGGACTTCTCGAACATCCACATCTCGAGGGAGAAAGGAAGCAAATTTCTCAACCATCTCTTTATGCGAGTTATATATATCGCATCCCAAGGGTAGCCAAGGCCAAAAATACGACTTAGTACCAACACTCCTCTCCTTGTGCTGACAAACACCTAAAAGAAAATTCAAGATTTAAACATTACACTGTCATCTTTTACCAGTGCTTTTTTGTAAGAAAAAAAGGTACTGGTACTTATACCAGCAACCTTAGGGGTAGGATCACTAAAGCTACTCTCTTACAGCAGCCACACCCTCTCCCTCCCACCCGAATCCATCTCTCCCCTAATCTGATATCTTCCCCCTCTTCCATTACCACAACCCCATCAACATCTCTCCCTCCCTCCCTTCTTTCTAGCCCTTCAACATCTCCCCCTTCTGCCTCCTGTTCTCGCTCTTTCCCCCCACTACTTCCCTACCCCCACCATGGCCTGGCATCCCCCCTCTTTGGTCCTCAACCTCCCTCCCCAAGTCTTTTTTGTATTCAATATTTTTATTGTTATATAGAACAAAACAGAAGACCAGTACAATAAGCATATAAAACAAAGGCAACAGCAGAGTAGGTAAACTAGGCAAGGTACCAGTGTCCGTCAACCATCAAGCAGATAACATAAATCAAAGAAAGTACAACAACCAATGCACTCCCGAGAGAGGTGGTGGAGAGGAAAACGGTGACTGAGTTCAAAGAAGCGTGGGATGAACACAGATGATCTAGAATCAGAAAATATTAAATATTGAACTAAGGCCAGAACTGGGCAGACTTGCACGGTCTGTGTCTGTGTATGGCCGTTTGGTGGGGGATGGGCTGGGGTGAGCTTCAGTGGCTGAGAGGGTGTAGATGGGCTGGAGTAGGTTTTGACAGAGATTTCAGCAGTTGGAACCCAAGCACAGTACCAGGTAGAGCTTTGGATTCTTGCCCAGAAATAGCTAAGAAAAAAATTAAAAATTTTAAATTGAATCAGGTTGGGCAGACTGGAAGGACCATTCAGGTCTTCATCTGCCATCATCTACTATGTTACTACGTAACCATCAGCAATTATAAAATAAAAGGAAACAAAACAGTATATATCAGGCTGGCTATAAGAAAGAACAAAAGTAAGATACACAGCAGACAATGGAGCAATAAAATAAAATACCTGAAACCACAAATGTAAAAAGGCAGAGTCAATATGTCAACATAAGTCCATTCTATCAGTTATTAGCAGGAATGTGAAGAGCAGTAATCTTATCATAGTGTCCCAAATCTCATGAAATTTTCTTAAAGAGCCAGTCTTTTCGGCATATATCTTCTCATATTTTATAATAATGGAAACATAGGGCCACCATGCAGGATAAGTAGCAGAAGACAAGTCCTTCCAATTTGAAAGGATCACCTTTAGTGCCATAGCCAAGAGACCTTTCAGTAATAGTGATGCCAGTTTAGAAAGGGGGTGAGTGATTGCTTCAGCACCAAAAATGACTACAGCATAAGATAAAGTTTGTGTAATAGTTAAGATGTCTTCAATGGTTGACCAGATTTGGTTCCAGAATTTCCTGAGCAAGGGACAGTCAAACAACATGTGTTGGAGAGTGCTGGGCATAGTATTACAGGACCAACATATATTCTGATGAGGGGGTCCAAGTTTAGTGATGCGGTGAGGAGTCCAAACTGCTTTATGTAATGTGAAGAAAGCAGTCGGAGTCAACGATGAGGAATGGAGGACTTTACTAGTGTTAAGACCAAATAGATTTCCAGCAATCATCATCAAAATTCAGGTTCACATCAGTATACCAGAACTCTCGTAAGCAAGTATCAGTTTTGAATTTATGTAGTTGAAGCAACTTATACCAACGAGATGCTTCTTGCCGTTTAAATGAGATCTTATCGCAATATGACAAATAGGAAGGATAACGAGATGCTTCTTGCCGTTTAAATGAGATCTTATCGCAATATGACAAATAGGAAGGATAACCGGTACACAAAGATGAGGGGAGGAGGTCCTTTTTGATAGAATGAGTGAGCTGGAGCCACTGAAAAAATTGCGATGGAGGTAAATTAAAATTCCTGCAGATAGTGGCAAAAGTGAACCACTGATGACCATCAAATAAATGACCCACATTCCATATGACATGGTCCTGCCATAATTTTCATGATACCAGATTGTTTTGTATCCGAATATTGGGGTTGTTCCAAAGAGAAGCAAGCGAAGAGGATCCCCACTTAATATCTGAAAAAGATTTAACTTCACGTATCACAGATATTGTAGATAGCAAAATGGGGTTCGATGTTAATGAGATAGAGCTACTCATGGCGTGGACATATTTCAGTTGTCATGAACTAGTGGCTGAAGTTTAGGAGAAGCCAAGGTGGTAAATGAGGATTCCAAAACATAATTCCATTTGGCATCCTGCCGTAATAAGAACGAGACATGGTATTCATAGATACTTGGAAAGGAAACACCACTGTCCTGTTTTGTGCATTTGAGTTTCTGTAAACTAAGGCATGGTGTTTTATGATTCCATAAAAAGTCAGTAAGGAGAGATTCAATTTTCTTATAGAAGGTTTTCTGAAACAAACATGATAGCATGCTGAGGACGTATGTGATAACTGGTACCACCATCATTTTTATGGTATCAAGGTGGCCCCATCACGACAGCTTAAGTGGTGTCCAAAGTGTTAAAAATAATTTAACCATGTGAAAAATATATTCAGAATTGAGGTCCAAGGTTTCCTCAAGTGATGGGCTGAAAAAAAATACCCAGATATTTGATCTTATCTTGTGACCAGTGGAAACCAAGTTTAACATCTGCACACACCTCTGGACAATTTAAGGGCATGATCTCAGACTTGGAGAGGTTGAGTTTGTATCCGGATACCACAGAGTATCTATGAATCATGTCCAGTATGTGAGGAAGGGAGGATAGAAATGCGTATATCAAGACATCATCCGCATAAGCAGATATTTTAAATTCAAGCAAACCCAATTGATAACCAGTGATATCTTTGTTGATATGAAGAGCAATCAAGAGGGGCTCCAAAGCAAGGTTAAACAAAAGGGGGGATAAGGGGCACCCCTGTCGTGTACCTCGTGATGGTCAGAAAGAGGATGAATAGATGTCATTGATAAATAAATTAGTGGAAGGATTGGAATATAGTATGCAAATTAGTGAGATGAAATCCATACCATTGTAAAAATTTTAAATATATAGGCCCATTCAATGCGGTCAAACGCCTTTTCCGCATCTAGACTTATTGCCAGCAGAGGTCGCTGTGATGACTGGGATCCATGTATTATATTTGCAAAAAGTCTGGTGTTGTCTGTGGACAGTCTACCCGCCATGAAACCCGTCTGGTCTGGGACAATGATGGAATCCAAGATAGCCTGTAGTCTAGTTGCAACAAGTTTTGCAAATATCTTGGCATCTGTGTTGATCAATGAGAGCGGTTGGAAGTTCTTATGTTGGCTAATTGACTCATAAGTAGACCCTGTTGCAGCCGAAGAGAGCAAAGTTTAGTGAGGAGAGAAAAATCACTAGGAGATTGAACATAAGAACATAAGCAGTGCCTCCGCCGGGTCAGACCACAGGTCCATCCTGCCCAGCAGTCCGCTCCCGCGGCGGCCCAAACAGGTCACGACCTGTCTGTATCATCAGAAGGGGCTCCCTTGCCACCTTGGTTTCTCATTTAAGTCCTGTCTTCCTATCGAAGTCCTAACCCTCCGGTCTTGCACCTGCACGACCTGGTTTGGTTTCTACTCATTACCTGATTAGCTTTCTATACTTGTGTTACATCCCAGCTCCTCCCTCAGTATCCCATGATCCCTTTATCCTTCAGGAATCCGTCCAATCCCTGTTTGAATCCCTGTACCGTACTCTGCCTGATCACTTCCTCCGGTAGCGCATTCCAAGTGTCCACGACCCTTTGGGTGAAAAAAAACTTCCTTGCGTTTGTTTTGAACCTATCTCCCCTCAGTTTCTCCGAATGCCCCCTCGTATTTGCTGTCCCCTTCAGTCTGAAGAATCTGTCCCTATCCACCCTCTCTATGCCCCTCATGATCTTGAAGGTCTCTATCATATCTCCCCTGAGCCTCCTTTTTTCCAGAGAGAAGAGCCCCAGCCTATCCAACCTCTCGGCGTATGGGCAGTGTTCCAGCCCTCTTACCAGTTTCGTTGCTCTCCTTTGGACTCTCTCAAGTACCGCCATGTCCTTCTTGAGGTGCGGCGACTTGGATGTGTTCCTTTTCAGTTTGTTTGATGTTAGATTCCATTTCTTGCAAAACAGGTATTCTCCTTTTTTTTTTCAAGTATGCAGCAAAGGAAATAATCTTCCCTCTTATAAAAGCTTTAAGAGTGTCCCATAATATTGCCCAGTCTGTATCTGCAGGCTTGTTGGTCAAAAATAATTCATCAATAGCTGAATCAATATGGGTAACAAAATCAGGCTCGTCAAGCAACGAGTTGTTAAATCTCCAACGCCATTGGGGGACTGCGCTAGTCAATCCACAGAGTTGGAGGGTCACTGCTCCATGGTCAGAGAGAGCTATTTCTTTATTCGATGAAGTAGAGAGAAAAGTTGACAAAGAAGCGCTCAGGAGGAAAAAAATCAATACGGGAATATGTGGCATGAGGTGCTGAAAAGAAAGAGAACTCATTAGAATGGGGGTGTTGCAGTCGCCATGGGTCAATAAGGTGGAATTGAAGTATCATGTCTTGGAGTTTGTGCCAGGCCCTGGATTTTTTATATACTGCATGAGACTTCTGGTCCTTAAGAGGATCTAAAATCAGGTTGAAATCGCCTCCCACTATGAGAAAGTGTTCTAAAGAAGAGGCCAGTTGGTCAGACAGCTCATCAAAGGGTCATCAAGGTTAGGGCCGTACACGTTAAGGCAAGTGAGTATTTTATCATTAAGCCGTCGACCCTGAGTGTCAGTGCTGTGGGTAAGAAGTTCAATATCCTGACTTTTCCTGATAAATGTGAGGACACCATTATGTTTATCAATGGCAGGCAAAGCCCAGGGGAAGGAGAGTTTCGCCGAGTCTGAAGCAGACAGATGGGATTCCTGCAAAAACAAAATATCCGGTTGCAATCTATTAACATAATCCCCGATTTTTTTTGCTTCTTCAGTGGATTAGTCAAACCTTTTACATTAAAGGAACAGACATTGAATGACATAATAAGATATAATGAAATACTAATGCAAAGAGCAAGCAAGAGGCATTTGGTCCAGTAATAAAGGATAAAACCAGCTCCAATGATAAAACATACCAGAGAGTAGAGACCAAAAAATGGCACAGAAAGCCATTTGCAGCTGAGGGAGGTAATAAAGAAGCCAAGCATTAAACATCCTGATGGGATTGTAGAAACATTAGTTACATCTGCAGTAGAGGGAAAAAGAGCAGAGTCAGACATAGGTACAAAAGAGCAGATAAAATGTAATTAATCTTTGGTTTATATACCGGGTCATCTCTTAGTGGAGCTCGACTCAGTTCACATATAATTAAGACTAGAGTACATAGCAGAAAACATAGGAGAAGGAAGAAATAATTAAAAACTAAAGTGCATAAGAAAAATAACTATAATATCATCATTTTGTTGAGGTTGTAGTTAAACCATTTAAAAATTGCGAAAACAAAGTTTTCAGGAATTTACGAAATAATTGCAGCTGGCCTAAAAGCCTAATGGAGTCAAAAAAGTTCATTCCAGATCTCTACATACTTGAAAACAAAATGGGTTAGCAAGACCACAAGAGCAGCAAGCAGGTGACCCAGCAGACAGATAGTAAATAATAGCTGCAATTAGAGTTATTATGTAGGAAACACATGTAGAACAGCACCATACATAGTAAAGAACATAACCCAGAACAATATAACAAATATAGGATCTTGATCCAATTAACAGCAGTCATATCTGCATAAAGATAAAGCAACAAGCAAATATGGAGCATAACCTTGGAAAAGCACAGCAGAACATAGAAAACAGGGTATTTTAATAGGTAAATGCAGAATCATCCAGGCGTAATACCAGAGGAGAAAGATGTGTGCAAAAAAAGGACGGCAGGCAGGGCCCAGGTGGGAAAGCCCATGTTGACTGTAATGGCATCTGAAACAGATTAAATACAGGAATCTAGAGATCTTCAATGTGCTATACCATTAAATCTCATCAATGGCACTTGGTGCCTTACGCTCAAGGTAATCTGCAAGGTCAGAAGGGCTCACAAAATTCTTTGTAACGTTGTTGTAAGTGGCATGGTGGCAGGATAGAAGAGGCCAAACTTTGCTCCGATAACTTTGAGTCGGCGACGGTATTTTAAGTGTTTTCAGTCGCTTAGCAGTCTGTTTAGCAAGATTGGGCACAATGAGCAGTGTGGAACCATCAGATTTCAAAGAGTGTTCAAGTTTGGCCTGCTTCATGATATCCATTACTTGGATATAATGAAGAAGCCTCACCACTATGGGATGAGGGTAGCGTGCACTGGGGTCAGCTTTGTGCGACGGCATCCGGTGGGCCCGATCAATTTCCAGATCATGCTTGAAGTCCAGGTTGAGTATTTTCAGGAGCGAAGATTGCAAAAAGGATATTATATCACAACCCTCTCGTCCTTCAGGAATCCCAAGTGCCCAAAAATTATTGCGCCTCGATCTGTTCTGTACGTCTGAGTTCTTGATCCAAGATCACCATCTTTTTTATTTGGTGTTGCAGCATTTTGATATTCATGCCGTTCGTTTCAACATGCTGTTCTGCTATATCAACTCGTGATCGAAAGACGGTCATCTCAGTCAACAGGGAGATGAGGTCAGTCTTAAGATCCTCCGTGTTTGAGAGTGGTCTGGAGCAAGTCAAGCATGGAGCAGAGCTCTTCCATGACTGCGTGTAAGGCCTCGGTCTCAGCCTCGACTTTGTTCGCCGGTGCTTTCTGAGGCGAGATCGGCTCAGTACTCTTTCTCTTTCCTGTTTTGCATGAGGCCATAGCGTAGTGCCTCCGTTAAACCGTGTATAGTCCAGCAGAAACAGGTAGGGCAGCATGGATCGATTCGTTAAAGTGATCAGTTGGTGGAGCTTAGCCACTATGCAGCCATTCTTTATCAGGCTCACTAGCGCCCCCCCAACCCCCTTCCCACGTGCTGTGGTTAAGGAAAGAACGTGCTGTGTGCTTTTGAAGCCCTTTTTCCTGATGAAGCAGTTTGAATGTGAAACAAGATTCTTGTAGAAGGAGGGTTTACTTTTTTGTTTTCCACTGGCTGGGAGTACGTCCTGGGAAGAGTGGGAATAGTGTGTTTGGGCCTCCATAGGGAGTGACCGAAGAAGCGTTTGCCTCTAGGATCAATGTATTGCAACACATGAAGCTGGACTAAAGTTGGAACTCTGTGTGGGACTGTGTTGAAACACAGATAGCTCCAAGTGTGCTTGCTGTATGAAGCCAGCCGTTGTGAGACTGGAGTGTGTGTAATTGGAGCCGAGACAGTTTCAGGACTGGACTGGATGAACTACTATTGCTGCTATTTTTTATCCCAGCTAAGTACTTGGCTTTTTTTGTTTTTTTTTTATTTTGGAGTTTTTTTGTTTTATGTGCATTTTTTGTTTAACTTTGTGGCACACTGCCATGTGACTGTACACTGTTAACTATATATATTGCTCTAAAATCGGGTGGGGTTCAGGTTTTTATTGGACTTGGTCTGAGTTTATTTTACTGAATTTTCCACTCGATGTGTAAGAGGAACCGATGATTAATGACATGTTGCCTTGTTGGCTTAAAGTACCTGACTTGAAATTGTGTATGATTAACTGTTTGTATGCAGTGACAGTTTACATGGTAGTGATTTTTTTGTCTGTAAGTTATTCCTGATGCTGTTAGAGACCGGTTGGGCTTTTTAGGGGAATATTACTTACTGGTGGATTAAGTGGGCAACTTCTCCTAGTCCTTCCTGTGCAGTGCTGCTGAATCAGAGCAATTTGCCAAAATCTAAATGTGAGCTCCTCCCGAAAAATGCCTCTGCTGCAGAACAGGAGGTGGGCGATTCTTCTGGGCGTCACTAGAGAAATGATCTATCGAGGAACATCTTTGAGTTGCTGGAGTTGGAGAACCCAGCCTGAAGGAGATGGGGATGCAAGGGGATAAAGATTTGTACTGTAAAAGAACTGGGTTTTTGGTTATTCTCTGACCCCCACCAGAGTCCAAGTAATAATAATAATAATAACAGTTTATATACTGCAAGACCGTGAAGTTCTATGCGGATTACATAAGATTAAAAGAAGGTACAAATTGATTGAACTTAAAGAGGTGAAAGAAAGTGGTTAATAGGTCAAGAGGAGAAAGAGATGTATGGGTCAACTGTCTAGATATTTCAGGAACAGATATGTTTTTAGGCGCTTCCTGAATTCCTCATAAGTAGTGGGCGAAAGCAATTGTTCTAGATCTTTGCCCCATAATGCTGCCTGATGTGAGAGAAGGTGTTGATGGTGTTTTTTCAGTTTACATCCTCTAACTGGGGGGGGGGAGAAACGAAGTTCAAATGTGAGCTTCTTTTGTGTCTGTTGGCTGAGAGGGAGAAAAGGTCAATTATGTATTTAGGGGCTAGTCCGTATAGTACTTTAAAGCAGAGGCAGGCGAACTTGAACTTTACACGTGCTTCCATGGGTGTCATGTGATCAAATTTCTTTAGCCCAAAGATTAGTCTGACCGCTGCATTTTGCATTAATTGTAAAACGTTGCATATTCTTTTGGGAAATTGCTAGATAGGCGATGTTACAGTAATCAAGTTGACTTAGTACGAGGGATTGTACCAGGATTCTGAATGCTGACGTATCAAAATATGATTTAATGGATCTAAGTTTCCAGAGAGTGAAAAAACCCTTTCTGATTAAGGAGTCCACCTGGTCTTTCATGGTTAGGCACTGATCCAGAGTTACACCCAGTATCTTCATGGTAGACTGAATAGGGTAGCTAAGTTTATTGATGCAGAGTGGTGTTTTGGTGTCAAGCGGATGTGGTGAAGCAATGAAAAATTTCATTTTTTCGGAGTTAAGTTTGAGCTTGAAGTCAGTCATCCATTGCTCCATCAGATTTATAGCTTCTGATGCCTTGGGAGTAGTTTCCGAGATAGAGTTAGTAAATGGGATGATGATCGTAAAGTCATCTGAATAATTTTATCCCCTGCTGGGTTAATTGCGCGCCCAGAGAGGACATGTAGACATTGAAAAGCAATGGGGGACTCCTGGAAGTGTTAGCGGGTGAGGATCCAGAGGCCAAACTGTGGATTGTTAATTCAGCTTGACAGGGAAGAAGGTGGAGTGGCTCACCAAGAAAAGAACCAAGGGGACCGTACGCCCTAAGACTGTTGTCAGGAGGAGGCAGAGAAAAGACTGTGTGGATGCTAATTTCAGTTGGTAAAAAGGAGAGTGTACTGGACTCTGCTTACAGACTTATGACTTAAGCTGCCTCTGGGCTGGACGACTAGGCTTTCCTATGCCAGGCGGCCAGGTGGTGATGGTCTGGAGGCTACAATTTAAAGTTGTGAATAAAATTTTTATGGGGAGGTGATCACTGGGGTAGTGTGTGGGGGTCTGTGTTATGTGTTTGCAGTGCTTATCTGGTGACTTTAAGTGGGTTTTTGTGACTTGGACTATGTTTTACATGGTCTAAGTCACAACGTTCAAGTTCCGTCGATCCTGGGGCTGTATAACTTTCGGTTATACATACTGTACGAATAAGTCTAAGCCGGCCCATGTCCCGCCCAACTCCTGCCCTCGACATGCCTCCCGAAATGCCCCGTTTAGCGGCACTATGAAGGCCTAGGTCGTTTAGAAATACGTCCAAAACCCGTTTTTATTTTCGGTGCTTGGACGTTTTTGAGAAATGTTCGTCCAAGTGCCGACTTAGGCCGGTTTTTGGATGTTTTTCTCTTTCGATTATGAGCCCCTTACTGTATATCTGGCATAAATGTTAGTATCTTAATATCGGTGTGTTTATGCTGATTTAAACTAGTATTCTAGAATGGCAATTATGGATGTAAATATCATTATAGAATAGACTCGGAGCCCGTATAATGTGGGCACCCGAATTGTGCTGCCCCGTGATAGAATGGCCCCCTAAACACATGGCAGAAAGGAAATGCACCTGATCAGCGGTATAACTGAGTTCTGTAGCAATATCGGCTGCAGAATTTCCCAATCCGACAACGAGTATTCTCTTCCCTTCGAATCCTACTGGGGTCTTGTACATCCGGCTGTGGAAGCGTTGACCTTTGAACTTATCTATTCCTGAAAGAAATATAGGAACATTTTAAGCCAAGATAACAGAACAAGTTCTGTCATGTTTAGAACTTGCTAGAATTTTATGAGGTTGATTTTTAACAGGACATATAGTATGTGACTGATTAACTTGTTGCTCACCAGTGGGATAATTCTATAATCTAGGCAGTTACTTGAATTGCACAAATGTTTAGAACTAGCATTTAGGTGGATATGTTGGCAGATACACACATAAATACCAGCCTGGTGCCCAAGTACTAATCTTCAAATACATGTTTAACTTACATAGCATGGGTATACACAAGGGTGGGACATATGCATGGCTTCCATTTATGCATCTCATTTACTAAAATTGTTGGGGAAGAGTGAACAAAGCCCCCAAGTAATTCAAAA
The DNA here is from genome assembly GCF_902459505.1 of Geotrypetes seraphini. NCBI lineage: Eukaryota > Metazoa > Chordata > Amphibia > Gymnophiona > Dermophiidae > Geotrypetes > Geotrypetes seraphini. The sequence goes on from NC_047093.1 coordinate 127,509,404, forward strand.
TTTCCCAGGCAAAACATAAAATATTTTTATAGAAATGGGAAAAATGGGCAATATCTGGAAAGCTTTGTATACCAATGTCTGAAATATGGGGGGGGGGGGGGAGAGAAAGGTGACAGTGGTTGAAAGATGGTTGAGAGAATTAAGTGGGGAAGGAGAGATGGAGATGACTGAGAACTCAGGGTTAATCTTGTGAACCTTCTCATGGAAGTGCTCATTCATAGTCTGGGGAGAAAGTGAAAGGGGGAACTTTGAGGAAAGATTTCAGTGTGGCAAAGAGACAGTCAAGAGAGTAAAAAGTTTGTCAGATGGATGAAGTGGTATTGTTTGGCAAGTGACAGAGCGGACTGGGAGGCGGTCAGCAAGAATTTGAAATGAATGAAGGCAGCATGGGATTTTAGGCCTCCATTGAACCATGCCATTTCTTGCAAACACACCCCCCAACAGGAAATTTACCTCAGAGGGAGGCTGTTTTTGACAGTTCTTGAGCAGGAGCCTAGGCTTAAAGGGCCCTTGCAATATCCCACTCTTGTTTAAGCTTGAAACTGACCCAGAAATAGATGTGTGTGAAGGGGGAGGGGAGAGGATCAGAAAAATTAGCAACTCCGGAAGGTGGAAGGATATCGTGATGCTGTCACCATTCAAAGGAAGGGAAGCAGCAATTTCTGAAAATGTAAAAAGAGGTGAAAATTTTTATAAACCCATTGGACTACATCAGAAAGTAGCAAATGGAACCCATATGGGCATGTTATAGCAAAGAACAAAGAGCTTTGCCTCCCTCAGCGACATGGAGCTGAAATGAGAAACCTCTGTAGCAACAGAGAGATCATGGGGGAATCATCAAGGAAATGAACCAGTGATAGCAACTGCATTGCAGACTCAAGGAGGAGGAGATACTCCAGAGCTATCCTTGGTCTAAACTAAAGCTTAACTTTGTATACCGAGTCATCATTCTGAGAAGGCTTGACTCGGTTTACAGCAATTAAATAAACAGGGAATGAGGCAGTTGGGGGGGAAGAATAGCGACAGAATGGAAAAGGAGGCTGAGGAGGAGTCAATGTCAGTCCAAGCATGCTTGTACCTGGAAGGTCCAGCAACTAATGGGTTGCTGAAAACGAAATGATTAGGAGGGCCAGTATGGTGTGAGATGAAGGATATATGGGGGAAGAAATGTGTTGGAAGGGCAGGTTTGGACTGTGAGGGCCAAAACAGAGGAATAACACATGCTATGAGAGGAAGCATGTGTGTGTCTGGGACTTGAGTAAATGAGAAGCTTTACGTAAAACTTGGGATGGGGATGGAGGGAGGATAGGCTACTGGGAAGTTTATAGCATTGCATAAGGATGGGATGGAGAGGAGGGGGAGAATTATAGGGGGCGAATACAAAGGGGATATTGCAAAGAGATTTTATGTACTCATCAGCCTTCTTGAATTGCCAGGGTCTTCTTTCCAGCCTCAAATTTGAGTGAATTGAGCCCTTTTAGATGTCCATTTGTTTCATACAGATAAATGACTGGAACCCATTCGAATAGTAAAATGCAATATTAAGCAGAACTTGCCAGGAAAGAGCTCCATTGGTAGATAAGGTTCTGTAAAATGACCAGTGCAAACCAACACAGCATCAAAGATGGCCGACTCTTGTATCCCATCTGCCTCTGTAACAATGACCCATTGCCCAGTGGTGGAGAAATCTTGGCATTTTCTTACAGTGCAAACCTTGGTCTTGTAGAAAAAGTAACATTTAATAAGGAATCTTTCACAATCTCACAATATTGAAAAAGGCAGATTATAAATAAACAAACCATAAATTCATCTATATTAAGGTAATAAGACAAAACATAACATTTTAAAAAGGTTACATGATGTGAAGATATAAGCATATTCCATGCAAAGTATTCCTCTGGAATGCATTTACAAAAATTGATTTTAATTAAAAAAAAATGTTAATAAAAGAAGCATTTTAAAGATTTATCTGTACTGGAATAGACTGAGCAGGAGTGGCTCAAGGCAGTCTGCTGCCTGAGATAGCACACATAAGAGAGGATCCTGTCCAGGGCCAGCTCAAGGGGTTGTGTTGATCTAAGCCAACTTGCTTTGGTACCACCCCCCAACCTACCCCACCGCTTCTGCCTGCCCCCTGTTCCCACAGGTTCAACCCTTCTTCCCTTCCTTGATCTACTATATCTCCACTTCTTTCCCCCACCTCTCCTCTCCTAAACACATTCCAAGTTCCCACTCCTCCACTTCCTCCCTTCCCCCCAGGTGCACCCACCTCCACCTCCATGGTCCTATAAACTTTATATCAGTTGTTGGCAGTGCAGCATGGCGGGCTGCTTTTGGCAAGTCTCCAGGTCTTCCCTGTACTGTGTCCTGTCTATAGGAAATTGCATTAGAGGAGGTAGGATGCAGCAATGAGAAGACCCAGGGGTAGCTGAAAGCTGCTGCCAGCCTCTGAAATAATATTTACAGAATCATGAGGGGGGGGGGAGTCAGCAGAAAGGAAGGGGATGGGATTTAATAAACAGTCTTTCTGTGGTTATAATCAAAGTGGTTTACATATTATATGCAAGTACTTATTTTGTACCTGGGGCAATATAAAGTTAAGTGATTTGACCAGAGTCATAAGGAGCTGTAGCGGGAAGCAAACCCAGTACCAGGAACTTGTCCAAACCTGTAGTCGGTCAGCCGGCACCTGCGCCTCACATCCTTGCTAGTGCCTCTGCTCCTTCTCCTCACCTCTCCTTCTGCAGCACCCATCTCCACCGGCGGTAATAGGAGGCTCAGGGCCGCAGCTGGAGGACATCTGCGTATGCATGGACATCGATGTGGTAATATTACATATGTGCAAGACGTCATTGTAGCGACGTCCATGCATTTCTGTTTGCCCTCCAGCCGCAGCCAAGAGATTAGTGTGCCGCACCTTAAAAAGTTTGAAATACACTGCTGTAGCAGGTCACCTTTTGGGAACAGCTCCGATCTATTGCCAGTTCATTGGAAAGAGCTATACAGCCAAATGCTTGCAATAAAGTAATACCTTTATTTCCACGTATACTAGGAAATTCTATATATGGTGTATAATGTCATATGCTACGCCACGCAGAAAAGCATTATAATGAATGCAAAGTGACAAAATAGGCCAAAAATGTCAGATCCACACAGAACTCACACACAGAGTTATAGAATGGTGCCTAAGTGCTTCTGCGGGGATCTGAACAGAAGGGCGCAAAGATGGGAGGGGCATGGACGGGTCAGGGGTATGCCAATAAAATGCACACGCACAGAAATTGGGCACAGATTCTGGTGCTACAAGCGATTCTATGAGGATCATTTCATAAATAATGGAACTATTTTTTTTTTTTTTAATTTACATGTTTTATTTTTTTTCAAGTATTTCTTTACAATCCTTCAATATAGTCTCCCTGCTTTGCAATGACCGAGGCCCAACGTCCGGGAAGGTTCATTATTCCATCCAAGACACCGTTTTTGTTCAGTTGCCGAAGGGCTTGGGTACTGACGAATGAAAGCTCTACCAGAGATGCAAAACGATGTTCACGCATAGGTTGTTTCAACTTTGGAAAAAGGTCGAAGTCTGGTGGACTCATGTCTGGACAGTAGGGTACATAAGGTAACCCAGCCGTATTTGTGTAGTTTTTCAATGATGAGTGGAGAGCTCCATCAAAAGTCAAACAATTGATTTTTGCTTATGATCATGAAGGCATCATCATCATAGACAAAGTTTCATGTGGAAGTAGTGTCACAGCAGTGTATTATCGCGATTTTTTGCAAAAAATGCACAGAACAATGCACAAGTTGCTCTTAGCTGGGCCACTCATTCTTCATGACAACGCTCACCCGCATATAGGGAATGTTGTCAATGAAAAACTACGCAAATACGGCTGGGAGGTGTTACCTCCTGCTCCCCACAGTCCAGACATGAGTCCACCAGACTTCGACCTTTCTCCAAAGTTGAAACAACCTATGCGTGGACATCGTTTTGCATCTCTGGAAGAGCTTTCTTCCGCCGGTACCCGAACCATTTGGCAACTGAACAAAACGGTGTCTTCGATGGAATAATGAAGCTTCCCGGACGCTGGGACTCGGTCTTTGCAAAGAAGGGAGACCATATTGAAGGATGGTAAAGAAATACCTTGAAAAAAAAATAAACATGTAAATTTTTTAAAACTAATATGCATTATTTATGAAATGACCCTCATATAAAGGGCACCCATCCTTAGGCTCACTGTTACTGAGGCTTTTTTCTTTCCGAGTTTGGGACGCCGAGTGACTGTGTGTGTTCTTTATGGCGGAGTGTTTTTGTAATTTTGCTTGTGGTATTTCCTCCATTCCTACTTTTGTTTGTTTTGCCCTTTATAGAATGCCAATTAGCACTGATTGTTTGGATGCAGATTTTTTGGCAGTGTGTTTTTCCACACGTGGCAACACAGTTTCTCCTACTGTAAACCACGTCGAGCTCTACGAACGTGGAGATGATGCGGTATACAAACCTAAGGATTAGATTAGATTAGTTCCGCACCCTGTCACTAGTTCCCTTCAAGACACTAGTCAAGTGATGTATAAACAGGTTGAGTTAAGCACTATTCTTTGCACATACAATATTTCCAGGCAACTCAATGGAGGTCAAAATACCATGCCTACTTGAAATGTAATTGTAATTGTAATTGTAATTTATTTCTTATATACCGCTACATCCGTTAGGTTCTAAGCGGTTTACAGAAAATATACATTAAGATTAGAAATAAGAAAGGTACTTGAAAAATTCCCTTACTGTCCCGAAGGCTCACAATCTAACTAAAGTACCTGGAGGGTAATAGAGAAGTGAAAAGTAGAGTTAGAGGAAAAATAAAAATAAAATAAACATTTTAACAAGACAGCATTGATCTAAATACTTTGGAAGGTAGAAGAGAGGAGAGAAAGAAATAGAAGCATGATGAAGTGATGAAGTGGAGCAAGAAAGTGTAGGAGGAGCGATTGAGGCGGTCCAGAGGAGGGCGATGAAAATGATAGGAGGCTTGCGCCAGAAGACGTATGAGGAGAGACTGGAAGCCCTGAATATGTATACCCTAGAGGAAAGGAGAGACAGGGGAGATATGATGTCCTTCCTTAAATCATCTCTGCCTGAGATCACTTCCTTTATCTAAGAGTAAATACATCCCCCTAGTCAGATTAGCAATTTTTGACCAGGGGAATGTCATTGTGAAGCCTCTTAGTCACCTGTCAGTTTTATTCATATTACCGTACTTTGGTTTTCTATTTCCTCCACTCAGAGCTAAATTATCTCAATATTTGGATATAATTGTAGGTTAGACCCGTGCTACAGATATCGTAAACATTCCTATGCAAAAGCATTTACCTTAAATTTGATGTATTTCAAAATATTAAAGTGATCTATATAGAGTCGGAAGTAATCAATGACTTTGAAGTGGCTCAGATAGTTTGAGAAATGGTCGGGAATTGGAAAATCACTGTAGGTCATCATCTCTTTGGAGCCGTTGGTCACCACAGATCTGTAGATGCTGGGTCTGTCGTCTTCTACCTCTTCCTGCATCAGACAGAAAAATCAAAAGAATTATCTTGCAAAAATCAGTAGCAACAGAAAATTAGCATGTGTTTTTCATTTATATTTATATATATTATAGCATGCTAATTTTCTGTTGCTAATTATTTTTGCGTTCTATAATACAAAATACATCTCCTGAAATCTCAAGCCTCTAAAAGCCTCTAAATGATGCCGCTCTTCGTTCTGCCATCTCAAAGCAGGCTGGCAGAGCTGCAGCATTTGTTTCCAGTCTTTCAGGAGCAGGGAAATTTAAACGGAGGATTCGCTTTTGTGGTATTGGCCTGGCTCGACTAGGGATATGGAATTAGAAGCTGACTGGGACTGAGGGTAGTGAGAATGGAAGGAAAACCTGGATGTCTCAATCCGTCCTCCTTTTTCTGGAGCCATAAGGTAACCCTACTTTTTACTATAGCTTCGTGTGCACATGGAATTAGTGCATGCTAAAAGCTAAAAAGCTTCTTAGCATTTAAGATGTGCTAACCTTTAGGAAAAGGACCCTATAGACACAGCTAATCAATATTAAAGACACCAATGCAATGCTTTCTACTATAACGCTCTCTTCTTACCGTGTATTGCCAGAGTCCCCCAATGTCACTGCTCCTCTCAAAGCAGGTGGGTTCAAGCCCCTCATCTAAGCAGCATTTAATGGCAGCTAATCCACTTGCTCCAGCTCCAATCACTGCCACTCTCTTCACCATGGTGTCTTGTAGCCCAATGGATCGCAGAAAAGAAGAGCTCCTTTTGCTGTAACCTAATGTTATGAAACACGCTTCAAGCCTCTTTTAGAAAGAAAAAGAACACGTCCTGCATTTCCACCCTTATTTTATTGATCACTTCCTATCATTTACCTTTCTTTTTTTTGGGGGGGGGGGGATTTCTGTAGCGCCACTCCAGCTACGTGGATAAGTAAAAGCAAGCTCAGAAAACGCAGTTTAATAATCAGAGAGAGAAAGTATCTGGGAGGAGCTGCTCTCAACCCTGCATTTGCTAGGAAACTTTCCAAATCTGAATTGTTTCTTGGAATTTATATGATGTCATAAAATGTTATCACAGAAAAACTAAACAAGAACTGGTAGATTGGGAAATGGTTAGGCGTTAAAGAAAGTCTAGTTACAATCAAGTCTGCTTTTCTGGGGCAAAGGGGTAGACAAGTACTGCATGCAGCGAAAGGTGTGGGGGGGGAGGGCAAGAATAAAAAATCTACAATGCTAGAGAGCAAAAAAAAAAAAAAAAAAAAGGGATCAATAAGATCATAAGCACATAAGGAGGAAGCTTAGTCATCATGTCGGCTGGCGCCATGTCGTGCAAAGATTTGAACCCTAGCATCGGGCCCTTGAAGACACAACGTTTGGCTACGGGCTGCCAGTGAGCTGATGTTAGAGCCTGGGAGACAGGGTCATGGGCACGGAGGTTTTTCAGAAGCCCGATTGCTGCGTTTTGAACATGCTAGAGATGTCATGCGTCCTTCACCGTGTGACTGTTGAATAGTGCATTGCAATAATCCATGCGGAAGAGTACTAAGGCACAGCGTAATTGGGCAAAAGTCAGACTCTGAAAAGTAGTTCCTTATTTTTTGGAGTTGTCGCAAATAGAAAAATGAGGAAGATACTACCCGAGAGATATGGTCGGAAAGCGACACTTGGCAATCAAGGAATATTCCTAAGCTGCGTACTTGGTCTTTCGCAGTTATTGTAGTTGAGTCCCAGCACAGTATTCTGTGTGGATTCAAAGGAGTTCCGTCTTGGAGGTGTTCAGTTGTAATTTGTTGACAAACATCCAGTTTTTGATTTCCGAGAGGCAGGTTAGGTTAGGTTTCACAATCCGGGCGTCACGGGCTTCTCCTAGCGCTAGGTACAGGTTCAGAAAAAACAACTTTCTTCGTTGCTTCACCGCATCCGCTTGACACTAAATCAACCCTTTGTATCAATAACCTTAGTTACCCTATCCAGCCTTCCATAAAGATACTAGGAGTAACTCTGGATCAATGCCTAACCATGCAAGACCAGGTAGACTCCTTAATCCGAAAGGGATTCTTTACTCTCTGGAAACTCAGATCCATTAAAGCTTATTTTGATATATCGGCATTCAGAACCCTAGTCCAATCCCTCGTACTAAGTCTGCTTGACTACTGTAACATCGCCTATTTGGCAATTTCCCAAAAGAATATGCGACGCCTACAGCTGATGCAAAATGCAGCAGTTAGACTGATCTTTGGACTAAAGAAATTTGACCACGTGACACCCTACTACCAGCAGTTACATTGGCTGCCGATGGAGGCACGCGTAAAGTTCAAATTTGCCTGTTTCTGCTTTAAAGCATTACACGGACTTGCCCCTAAATACATTACTGACCTTTTCTCCTTCTCAGCCAACAGACACAAGAGAAGTTCACATTCCAACTTCGTTTCCCCCCCAGTGAGAGGTTGCAAACTGAAAAAATACCATGAACATCTTCTCTCACACCAAGCAGCATCATGGGGTAAAGACCTAGAACAATTACTTTCGCCCTCTACTTATGAGGTATTTAGGAAACGTCTAAAAACACACCTGTTCCTAAAGCATCTAACCAATAATAATAATAATAACAGTTTATATACCGCAGTACCGTTAAGTTCTATGCGGTTTACAAAAGATTAGTGAAGTACAAGTTGAGATAACTTAAGGGATGTGGGAACAATAGGGAGAAAGGGCAAGAACACCGTTGGCGAGGGGAAAGAGAGGAGTGGGTCAACTGTCTAGGTATTTCAGGAATAGGTGAGTTTTGAGGCGTTTCCTGAATACCTCATAAGTGGTGGGCAATAGGAGTTGTTCTAGGTCTTTGCCCCATAGAGCTGCTTGATGTGAGAAAAGATGCTCATGGTGTTTTTTTAGTTTGCAACCTCTAACCGGGGGAGAAACGAAGTGCAAGTGGGAGCTTCTCTTGCATCTGTTGGCTGAGAAGGAGAAGAGGTCAGTGATGTATTTAGGGGTTAGACCGTAAAGAACTTTAAAGCAGAGGCAGGTGAACTTAAACTTTACACGAATTTCCATCGGCAGCCAGTGTAGCTGTTTGAAGTATGGCGTCATGTGATCAAACTTCTTTAGACCGAAGATTAGTCTGACCGCAGTGTTTTGCATTAATTGTAAGCGTCGCATATTCTTTTGGGGGATTGCTAAATAGGTGATGTTACAGTAGTCGAGTTGGCTCAATGCGAGGGATTGTACCAGGATTCTGAATGCAGAGTTATCAAAGTATGCTTCACTGATTCACTTATCTCTCTCCCCTAAATAGCGATTATCTTGTCCTATTGATCACTTTCTCCTCAACAATGAATTTCCTGTCCTTTTAATTCTCTTTCTTCTAACCCTCTTGTAGTCAGTCAATTTGTACCTTTGCTCAATCTTTTGTAAACCGCATAGAACTTCAAGGTACTGCGGTATATAAGCTGTTATTAATAGTATTATGTCATCCGCGAAGGAATGAATCTGTATTTGATATTTGCGGGCTATCTCTAGGACAGGTTTAACGTAGAGATTGAATAGGAGGGGGGGGAATAGCAGAGCCCCCTGCCAAACATCGTATTTGATCGGTTTTGGTTTCAATAGCACGTCGTTGAGCAGACCACTTTGGGATCTGTTATTTAGGAAAGAGGAAGATCATTGTATCGCAAAGTCTCTGATTCTAGTATCGAAGAGCCACTCAATGAAGAGAGGATGGTCAATAGTATCAAAGGCTGTGCTGAGATCCAGCAGCACCAGAAGGACATCATTACCCTTGTCCATGAGTTTCCAGCAGTCGTCGACAAATGTCAGTACTGAGGAATTTCCTGAATCCCAATTGAAAGGTGGATAGGGCGCCTTGTTTGTCAATGATGGAATGTAATTGGAATAACACAGTTTTTCCAGGATCTTGGAAATAAAGGGTAGGTTGAAGACAGGTCTGATGCCCATTGACTTCCAGTTTGCGGGCACTACATCTGTTTGTAGGGAGGTATTGATGAGAGGAAGGATGGAGTCTACAAAGGTATCTTACACCACCACTAGGAAGTGTGGAGGATAAGAGTCCAGGTTAGAGACAGAAGGGCAAATCTACTACTGCTAGTACTACTATTAATAATTTCCATAGCGCTACCAGTCGCACGCAGCACTGTACAGAGCCACAAAGAGTAAGAAAACAGTCCCTGCTCGAAAGAGCTTACAATCTAAACAGGTAAGACAGACAAACAAGATGTCATGGATACAGTTAAGGGGAACGGTTAATCAACTACCTAGTATCTCAACGATGTCGTTGCGGGAGACTGTATTGAAGTTAGTTAGGTTCCCAGTTGTGGTTTTAATAATAATAATAATAATATTTTATTTTGTATACCGCCATACCCAGGGAGTTCAAGGCGGTTCACAACAGGTAGATGAATTACATACAGTGCGGTTCGAAAAAGTAAGAACATAACTAGGCAATCGTGGGGACGAACTCGTTTACATAGACGATTTAGGAGGGGGAAGGGCTAAATACGGGATACATACAGTGTGCTGCAGTAGGATACAATACGGGATACATACAGAGTGCTGCAGTAGGATACAATAGAGTTTAAGAGAGGAAATTAGATAAGAGCATATTAGTTGGAAACAGGGGGGGGGGGGCAACCAACTTGGAGGGGGGGTGGGAAAGTAAGGGGGGGAGAGGGAAGAGGAGGGTTTAGATGGGGGAAGGGTGGGCTAAGGGATAGGTCTGTTGCAAAGGAGGGGTTTCATCAGTTTTTTAAGGTGGAGAGGGGGTAACGTTACGGCGTTAGGGATTTGGTCCGTTAAAAAGTAGAGTTTTGAGCTTTTTTCTGAAGGGGAGGTATGAATAGCTGTCAAGTATGATTTGGGCGAGCCATGAGTTTAGTTTGGCCGCTTGGCAAGAGAAAGTTCGTTCGAGGAATCTTTTAAGGTGACACGATTTCAGTGAGGGAAAAGCGAATAGAGTTGTTCTGCGGGGGCTCTTCTTATTATAGTTCAGGTTGAAGTGGGGGTAAAGATAGGCTGGTGACATACCAGAGACGGTTTTGTAGCAGATGCAAGAGAACTTAAATAGGACTCTGGATTCGAATGGCAGCCAGTGCAGCTTGTGGTAGAAAGGGGATATGTGATCCCATTTCTTCAGGCCAAAGATAAGGCGGATGGCGGTATTTTGGACCAGTCTCAGCTTTCTGGTGATTTTCTTGAAGGCGCCTAGATAAATGATGTTACAGTAGTCCAGGACACTAAGAATGGAAGATTGGACCAGCAGACGAAAGGAGGCGTCATCAAAGTATTTTTTAATGGTGCGGAGTTTCCAGAGCACCGAGATGCTTTTCTTAAATACTAGGTCGGTGTGTTTCTCCAGTGTGAGGTGCTTGTCTAAAGTGACACCTAGTATTTTTAGTGATTGCTCAATAGAATAGTCAAGACCATTGATGTGTATCGTGGTTTCCTTAATTTTGTCATTTGGGGATGCTAAGAAGAGTTTGGTTTTTTCTGGGTTTAGCTTTAGTCTAAACGCTGACATCCAAAGTTCGATCTGATTTAGGGTGAAAGATAGCGAATTTAGAATTTAGAATTTAGTTGTTTTGCCTTAGTTACAGGAAGATGGGTCCCAAAGTGACGGGCTGGGTCAAGAACTGGTTGAGTGGAAGGCGACAGAGGGTAGTGATAAATGGAGATCACTCTGAGAAAAGGGGTGTTACCAGTGGTGTGCCTCAAGGTTCTGTTTTTCGGCCTGTTCTTTTTAACATTTTTATAAACGATATTGCTAAAAGGTTGTCGGGTAAGATTTGCTTCTTTGCGGATGATACCAAAATCTGCAATAGAGTAGACACGCCAGATGGTCACTATAAAACCACAAGAAATCATGTAAATTAGCTCCCAATACTCCCCCCCCCCCCCCCACCAGCTTCACATCCTGAAAAATGCAGCACACTGGCACACCTATCATCGCGCTACTCCATTCAACAACTGCCATTACTCAGACTTCCCAAGTCCTCCAACCACTGAAATTCCATCGCACTACTACACATAAGAAAACCTAAACCACAATACACCGTGCCAAAAACGTATAGAAATGTAAAAGGAAGCATTTATTCATTTTATAGCACTATTTTCCAAAGCAGAAGGTCTTATTTCCCACAGATTCCCTTACACCCTGTCCCAGCCACTTCCTCCCACCCAACAAATACAAAAGCCCTCCAACCCTTAATATTCTACCTCTCCTCCCACCCCTTTTCCTTACTAGCAACCAATCCCTGTTCTCCAAACTTCTCTTCACAGTTTATTCTGCCCAGATACCATCCTTCCTTTCCCATTATAATTATACCTCATTTATGCATTTCCCCATTCCTTCTAATCACCATTTCTTTTCCCAGTTTAGTCACTCTTTCATCCTCTTCCCCTCACTCTTTTCCCCATTTTTCATACTTAGCTTGATCTAAAAGCCCACTGCTTATGTCAGTGGGCTTTCCTTATCTATGCCCATTAAGGCTGAGACTAATAGCAAAATAGTTATCCACAACTTCTTGTAACCCCAGTTGTTAATGTAAATTGGTGGTTCTCAAACCTGTACCGGGAGACTACCAACTAGTTGGGTTTTCTTAGGCATGAGAGAGAATTGCCTGCCTACTACTTGCATGATAGGCAAGCCTCACTTCAGTTATTAGAAAAGTAATGGAAACATTGCTGAAGGAAAGAATAGTGAATTTCCCGGAATCCAGTGGGTTACAAGATCTGAAGCAACGTGGTTTCACCAAAGATAAATCGTGTCACATGAACCTGAATGAATTCTTTGACTAGGCCACTAGAGAATTCAATCGACATCATGCACTAGATGTACTCTACTTGGATTTCAGCAAAGCCTTTGACACGGTTCCGTTTAGGAGGCTCTCAAATAAGCCTGAGAGGCTGAAATTAGGACCCAAAGTGGTAAACTGGATTAGAAACTGGTTGACAGACAGACACCAGGTGGTCAATGGAATTCTCTCGGAGAAGAAAAGGTGAGCGAAGTGACTCAAGGATTGGTGCTGGGGCCAATTCTATTCAATATATTCTTGAATGACATTGCCAAAGGGTTAGTAGGTAAGGTTTGTCTTTTTGCTGATGATACCAAGATTTGGAAAAGAATGAAAAACATGAAAAGTATCTGCAAAAGTTTGAATGGCCTAATGTCTGGCAGGTAAAATTTAATACAAAAAAGCACAGAATGATACATTTGGGGAGTATTTATCCAAGGGAGCCATATGTCCTAGGAGGGGAGAGGCTGGTAAGCACAGAGAGAGGAACCTTGGGGTGAAAATGTCAAGAGGACAAGGTAGTGACCTTAGCCAGGAGGATAATAGACTGCATAGAAAGAGGCATAAACAGCAGAAGACAGAAGGTATTGATGCCCCTGTACAAGTCACTGATGAGGCCCTCTCTGGAGTATTGTGTTCAACTTTGGAGGCCGTACCTTTCTAAGAACGTAAAAAGGTGTCTGCTTGTATGTCTTTGCTGTATTAATGCACTGTTGAAGTGTAATTAGTGCTCTGCTTCTTTTGCTTTTGGTTGTACGGTACCTTGACATTGGATTCAAAAGGCAGATTTTTATTTATTTAACCCGCCTATCCACAATAATCAAATCAAATAATCATTATTATTCCCGTCCTTTCTAGTAGCTCCTAACTGAGCAAATAGATCAAGGCAGAGTGAAAAGCATATAAATTCTTTTCCTTTGTAAATTTGTCAGGTTAGGCGGTATATTTAATCCAATATGTCATAAGAGAAACCCCGCCTAATTCCACCTAATGCTGCTAGTTCTGATGTGTGATGCTTGAGTATTTATAGCAGATTAGCTGCGGGTTCCTGTCTTTTTTTTCACAGACGAAACCTGCACTGCTTGTTTCAAGGAAAGAAAAGCTAAAGGGTGAGAGTGGAAAATGAACTGCCTGAACGGTGAAGGTTTTGATCCGTCCCTTCGTGTCATTGAGTTCTTATTTTTAATTGCTTTTAGGTTATATCTGAGATTTTTATTTTCTGGATTGCTATTTTTTTATTTGCACATGGGTGTGTGGTGGGGGAGAGTTTATTTTTTTATTATGCATTCAACCTTGTCCTCTCATTCTAACTGAAACGGTCAAGTGGCGTGATAGCTGAGGGGAGATATGATTGAAGTCGACAAAATCCTGAGTGGAGCAGAACGGGCACGGGCGGATCGAATTTTTTTTTTTTTTTTTTTTACTCCATCAAAAATGACAAAAACTAGGGGACACGATGAAGTGACAGGGAAATGTTTTTAAAACCAATAGGAGGAAATATTTTTTTCACCCAGAGAATAGTTAAGCTCTGGAACGCATTGCCAGAGGTTCGGGTAAGAGCGGATAGCGTACCTGGTTTTAAGAAAGGTTTAGACAATTTCCTGGAGGGAAAGTCCATAGTTTGACATTGAGAAAGACATGGAGGAAGCTACTCCTTGCCCTGGATCGGTAGCATGGAATGTTGCTATTCTTTGGGTTTTGGCCAGGTACTAGTGACCTGGATTGGCCACCGTGAGGATGGGCTAGTGGTCTGTCCCAGTAAGGCTATTCTTATGTTCTTATAAAGGTAATAAATAGAAATAACAAAATAAGATGATACCTTATTTATTGGACTAATTGGTGTCAGGTCAAAAGCGCGCCGGGACAAAGGCGCGCCCAGACAATTGAGCGCAGCGCGGAGGCGTGCGTCGTTCTAAATTACTGTTTTTAGGGCTCCGACGGGAGTGTGTGGGGGGAACCCCCCCCCCACTTTACTTAATAGACATCGCTCTGCGTTGTGGGGGCGTTGTGGGGGGTTTGGGGGGTTGTAACCCCCCACATTTTACTGAAAACTTCACTTTTTCCCTGTTTTTAGGGAAAAAGTGAAGTTTACAGTAAAATGTGGAGGGTTACAACCCCCCAAACCCCCCATAACGCCGGTGCGATGTCTATTAAGTAAAGTGGGGGGGTTCCCCAACAAAACCCCCCTGTCGGAGCCCCTAAAAACAGTCATTTTGAGCGGCGCGCGCCTCCGCGCTGCGCTCAATTGTCCGGGCGCGCCTTTGTCTTTCGCGCCGTTGTCTATGAACTGGACTCATTTAATACATTTTTGATTAGCTTTCAAATGCACAAAAGCTAATCAAATAATGTATTACGGCTGGGTTTTGCTAAATGGCGCTAGAGGGTTTTAGCGCAGGTCGGCGAGATAAATGGTCCGATGCTCATAGGAATTCTATGAACATCGGAGCATTTATTTCACCAGCCCCGCTAAAATCCTCTAGGATCATTTAGTAAAAGGAGGCCTAAGTTGGTGAACTTTAAAAAAGGTTTAGATAATCTATATATATAAAATCGGAGGTATGTATGTGTGTGTGTATGTGTGTGTGTGTGTATGTATGTATGTGTGTGTATGTGCCGCGATCACACAAAAACGGCTTGACCGATTTGAACGAAACTTGGTATGCAGATCCCTCACTACCTGGGGTGATATGTTCTGGGGGGTCTCGCGGCCCACAACTCTATGTTGCTTGCTCAAGGCTGGGTTCACCCAAGAATTTATACGTTCTTGCTCCAGGAGGTGAAACTAAAATTGTTGTTTACAATCACGTTTTGCGTTAGTTGTATTGTATTCATTTTGTCAAATATTTCACTTTATAATTTGAATATTGTATTTTTTATTAAGCTGTAAAAAAATACTTTCATTCACCACTATAAAGTATCTTTATTTGAATCCATTTACAGTGTTTTTGCTATAATTAAATACCCGTGCAACGCCTGGGCATCAGCTAGTTTCCTATAAAAGAAGCCCATAGGCCATTATTGGGATGGCTTGGGAAAATCCACCGTTTATTCCTTGGATAAGCAACATAGAATCTGTTTTACTACTTGGGATCTAGCTAGGTACTTTGACCTGGGTTGGCCACCGTTGGAAACAGGACACTGAGCTTGATGGACCTTCGGTCTGTCCCAGTATGAAAATTCTCATGTTCTTATGTTTTGGGGTTTTTTTTCTCTGTTTTGTTTTATCTTTATTATCTGACTAAAAAGGTGGAATTATCAACACTGGAATTAAATTAAATTTTATCCTTCTTCATAGTCTTTGACAAGGTTGCGTAAGATTTATACAGCTAGTGTAAAATACAAACTTAAGATGTGCTGCTTTTTTAAGCTTATTCCAATTTTGTATTTTTCATAAGGATGTATATGTAATCGCTTTTGGAATCAGTTTATATAAAATGTTAATTTAAAAAGAGAAAAATAAAATAAAATTATGTGCTTACCACAGAATATCATCTATTATACTCAGGGTTCTGTGTCCTTAAATGCTTCTAGCATTTCCAACAAGAGATCTAGCAGAAATAAGATCTCCTAAAAGATCCTTGTTCTGCTACAGCAAAACCTACACGAGAGGCTTTGACAGTTCCTGGCACAGGACACCATGGCTAAGAAGGTTGCAGTGATCGGAGCTGGGACCAGTGGGTTGGCTACCATTAAATGCTGCTTGGATGAGGGGCTTGAGCCTACCTGCTTTGAGAGAAGTGACGACATCGGAGGTCTCTGGAGGTACACGGTAAGAGGTGATTTTATACAAAGTTGAGGGGATTCTTTATATTTTAATTTACTACAGTTCTTGCATACTCAGAATCTGTCTGCACCCTACACGTGCCACATTTTTCTATTCTCCTAGTTCACCAGTCTGTAACTGCAGGGCTTGGCACTTGTATTTACAGTATATTATATGCGTAGTGATTTAGGAACCACCTTTATGAAGACATCCACCCAAGGCAGTGTACAGCAGATACAGTTTCGGGACAAAAACCAGGAGAGAAAACCTCCACACGCAAGTCCAGAACCACCAAATCACAGTGTGGTGTGGCCGCTCGACACGCATGTGTTTCGACCTCTACGGCCTGCCTCAGGAGCCTTTGTTAACCACAACCGCAATTTTTCAATGAATGAGAAAATGGTTGTACACAAACGTTAGAGAAATCAACCGTGAAAGCGCAGATTCACACCGCACATGCGTGTGTACAGCCATATTGGGTCGCGGATAAGGATGCTGGTCTCTTTTTAGAGATTATTGGCCTCTAGAGGGGTGACCAAAACCTTTTCTGATTTCAGATGAAACCCAATCTGTGACTGAATTTTATCCCTCAATCGCAGCCAAACTGAAAATGGCCATTCTGGCCTGCCCCCCAAACAGTCACACCCCCCCCCCCTTTCTGGACCCTTCCCACCACTTATAGTCCCTCTCCGTGTCTATCTTACACTTGCTGGCAGTGTAATAGCAGAGTTGTGGAAGCAACAATCCCCAGCTGCTCCTGCTCATGCTGTCTCTGCTGTCAAAATGGTCACCATGACCTCCAGAAGCAGTCTCACAAACTGGAAAAGAAATTAGGTTGGCCTCTGTTGGCTTCTTTGGTACAAAAAAAGGATGCTTTGTCCAGAGGACAGACAGGGTTCCAAAGGAGAAAAAAGGACAGCTTTTTTCTTGAACCAAAAATGGAGAATTCTGCTCTGTGGAGGAGGGGTGCAATGAATACCCATAAAACTAGAGGCAGAGGAAATGACCAATAGGGTCAGAGCACGTACTTTTGGTTGAAGCAGGAACCTGGAAGGTTTCTCAGTGATTGGAGAAATGGGCCACCTGCAAGAGGTGACCTATGAAGACAGAGATTACAGGTCCTATCAGGGATGCTAGCTTGAATTGTTATAACACAAATACAATACACATATCATGCAGACTAAGAGCTACTTGCATGCTTTTCTATAACACAATGCTTAAGAGGTATTATGCAGATTTATAAGGGGCACATGGAAGCAGAACAAGGGTGGGACATAGGTTCATCTCCAACTGATGCACATAAGAACATAAGCATTGCCTCTGCCGGTTGGATAGGCTGGGGCTCTTCTCTCTGGAAAAAAGGAGGCTCAGGGGAGATATGATAGAGACCTTCAAGATCATGAGGGGCATAGAGAGGGTGGATAGGGACAGATTCTTCAGACTGAAGGGGACAACAGGTACGAGGGGGCATTCGGAGAAACTGAAGGGAGATAGGTTCAAAACAAATGCAAGGAAGTTTTTTTTCACCCAAAGGGTCGTGGACACTTGGAATGCGTTACCGGAGGAAGTGATCAGGCAGAGTACGGTACAGGGATTCAAACAGGGATTGGACGGATTCCTGAGGGATAAAGGGATCGTGGGATACTGAGAGAGGTATCCAGGTAATAAGTATAGAGGTATCCAGGTAATAAGTATAGAAACCCAACCAGGTCGTGCATGTGCAAGACCGGAGGGTTAGGACTTCGATGGGAAGATAGGACTTCAATGGGAAACCAAGGTGGCAAGGGGGCCCCTTCTGGTGATTCAGACAGGTCGTGACCTGTTTGGGCCACCGCGGGAGCGGACTGCCGGGCAGGATGGACCTATGGTCTGACCCGGCGGAGGCACTGCTTATGTTCTTAGACCAGGGGTCCATCGCTCACAGCAGTCCGCTCCCACGGCGGCCCCCCAGGTCCATGACCTGTAAGTGATCCTTTACCTAAATCTTTTATTCCCTAATCATTTAATATCCTGTATAGTAACCCTCTATCTATACCCTTCAATCTCCTTCTCTTTTAGGAAATCATTCAATCCCTTTTTGAAACCCATACCTTATAAAATACTGCAAGACGAGGCCCCATTGGAATATTGTATTTAGTTTTCAAAGGCATATCTACTAAGGACATAAGACTTCCAGCAGTTCTGAGAAAAGCAACTAACATGGTATGGGGTTTGTGCCAAAAAAAATGCATGAGAAGAGACTTGATGACCTGACTATGTATACCCTGGAGGAAAGGAGGGATAGGGGAAATATGATACAGATGTTTAAATACTAGAAAGCACTGTTCCCTTTAAGCCAGCGGTCTCCTATGTGCGGCCCCCAAAGTCCTCCATTGTGGCCCTCAAACAGTTGGCTGAAATGCTCTTCAAATCTTTTGGTGGTCCTCGGAGCTCTCTCGTATTCACATTGCAGCCCTTTATCAAATTTTAAATAAACCTGAACAAGGTTGAAGATCACTGCTCTAAGCTGAACACAAGTTCTCCAACAGTATTGCTGTCAGTGGATGGGTGGCTCTTCAATATTGTGTTTCCATTTGCTAAGGCCAGTCAGGTTTCCTGGAGCCCTAGAGAGAGGCCAGTCAGGTTTCCTGGAGCCCTAGAGAGCTACTTGTCATTCACTATTGAAAATGGAACCGTGAAATTGTATGCCCCACTGGCAGGACTGTAGGTGGACGACTCTCACTCAACTAAACTAAACATTAGTTTTATATATCGGGTCAACCACCAGAGGAAGCTCGACTCAGTTAACAATAATTAAAAACAATGCTACAATTGCAAGAAGATTAATTTTCAAAATATGTAGCAAATAAAGTTTTTAATGATTTGTGGAAGAATTGGAAAGGACTAGGGCATCTCAAAGTAAAAGGAGTTCTTTCCATAATTGGGAAAAATGTAAAAGCCAAAGAAAGGCTAAAGTTCTTGACTCCTTTAATACCTTTCCAAGAAGGAAGGGAAAGTTTAAATAGTTGAATGCCTCTTGCATAGGAAAATCTATAAACGTTCCATAGCAGAGGAACAAGAGGAATAAAAATACCATATAAAATTTTAAAAGTAATGCAAACACATTTCAATTGAATCCTGAGATGAACCGGGAGCCAATGAAGGCTCAAAAGCAAAGGAACCACATGGTCGAATTTGCTTTTTCCATAAATCAACTTCGCAGTAGTATTCTGAATCAGTTGTAACTTTTGAAGACAGATCTTTGTGATGCCAAGATAAATAGCATTACAGTAATCTAGCCGAGATAGTATAATTGATTGGACCAAGACAGAAAAATGACATTGATGAAAAAGATTTAACCTTCCTCAACATTCGTAAACTGAAAAAGCATTTCTTAACCAGAGAATTTATTTGATCCTTAAAGGTAAGAGAGGAGTCGAAAAGGGTTCCCAAGATCTTAGAGGAGAACTCGATTTGCAGGGAGGCCCCAGAATCCAAAAGTATGGTGGAAGGAAGGCAATCCAGTTTTGGACCTAACCACAAAAGTTTAGTTTTGGCTGCATTTAACTTCATCTGGACAGACATAGCCCAAGCCCAAGCAGGGAACAGTGCTTGAAAGGCATTAATATGAGGGTGAATCAAAAATGAAAGGCAATTATTAAATGACATGATAACCGGAACAGAGCTAGCAAAATGCAACATATGTGCCTGTTAGATAGTTTGAACACGCACAGCACAGCCTTAAGTTGTGTGGCAACCACGAGGTCAGAAACACGGACACTCCATGGTGAGATTGCACCATCGAAGGACAACGTGTGGCAGGGCACTTTCTTTGGGCAGAGGGAGTGAAACCTGTGGAAATTCACTGTCAGATATTGACTCAGCTTGGGCGTAGCACCGTGAATCAACGGAAGGTTTATGGGTGGGTAAAAAAGGTTTAAAGCGGGAAGAACAATTGTAATCGACGAAGGCTGGTCCCCCGTTACGTTGCGCGCACAAGAGCACATCGACAGGGCGGTGCCTTGATTAGAGAAGACCAATGGCTAGCGGCGGCTGTCTCGATTGGCTGCAAATCTGGATATCAGCTATGGATCTGCATTTGTCATCATGCATGATGACTTGGGATGCAGGAAAGTCTGCGCACGATGGGTGCCCAAGTAGCTTACTGATTTGCCCAAGCAACAGTGTGTGGAGGTTGCGACCCAGTTCCTGAGACTGTATGAAGATGATCTGAGGATTCTGGAGAGACATGAGTGCATTACTGCAACCCGGAGAGCAAAAGACAAAGCATGATGAAGTAAAGGAAGTGGTGCTCACTTGGCCTTGGGAGCAGCCAAAAACCAACTCTGCAGGCGTGCAGAAGCTAGTTGTATGATGCAACAAATGCGTCATCTTGCATGGGGACTATGTAGATAAGTGATATGTTCAATTGCTCACAGTTACTTCCATTAAAGCTGTTAAATATATTTTGCCTTTACTTTTTGATTTACCCTCGTACAATCAAATTTTTCCAGTGACAGGGAAGTGGTACAATTAGAAGACATGAATTAAGGTTACAGGGTAGTTGATTTAAGAATAAGATCAGGAAGTTCTTTTTCATGGAAAGGGTAGTACATTTCTCCGTCCGAATCTGCGAGAGTTAGGAGCAGAGCTGGCCTGTGAATATGGAAAATCGCGAATAACTTTTAGGGCTGACCCTGACCCACCCCTGCGTCCCGGACCTCCCCTAGTTTTTAAAGGCTGAATCACTATGTCCTGGACCTCCCCAGACCTCACCTGGTGGTGTACCAGTGATGCGGGGCAAGAGCGATCTTCCTACGTTCTTGCCCCATGCAAAGCCGTCAACAAAAATGGCTGCCATGAGTTTTTGTTGTAGTCTCATGAGACCACTGGAACTCACAGCAGCCATTTTTGATGACAGCTCTACATGGAGCAAGAGCGTAGGAAGATCGCTTCTGCCCTGCGTCTCCACTAGACCACCAGGTAAGGTCTGGGGAGGTCCGGAACACAGTGATTCAGCCTTTAGAAACTAGGGGGCAAAAAATTTCAAATAACTGAATTCGCAAGTACTAAACCCATGGATTCGTAGGGAGAAGTGTAGATGCTTGTAATGCCTCCCAGGGAAAACGATGAAATTCAAAACTGCATGAGATAAACACATGAATACCTATACGGATAAAGGATGGAGTCAAAACAAAACTTAGGAATTGGTGCTTAGACTAACTATAGTAGCTGGAAAGTAAAGCCACGACTGAACAGACTTCCACAGTCTGTGTCCCAAATATGGCAAAACAGAGCAGACGTCTATGATCTGTGTCCCGATAATGGAAAGGCAAATCTGGATGGGCTTCGTTGATAACTCCATCAGTTGGGAAGTAAGGCAAGTGCCAAACAGACTTTCACGGTTTCTTCTAAAAACAGCAAGGGCAGATCAAGTGTGCACATTTTTAAAAATCACATTCATATCATATGGTATGACTATATCTCAGAGGAGGAGGGGAAGACACCTTAAGGCTGATAGAGTAAAATGTTTTCAGTTTGCAACATTGTTGGATTATGAGTCTATTCAAGTATTGACAAGGAATGCGATTATGCTACCACCAAAATTATAAAACCGCTCTTCCGAGATTATTTCGCCTACCTAAATCGGAACCTTACAACCAGACAAAGGAGAACTGACCCCATTTTCCTACCCCCCATTCAAAGGTACTCAGCGCAAGAAGATGTATGACAACCTACTAGCGAAACTAGACCCCTCCATCACTAACTTGCTGACAGCAACAAGCGACTTCAAATCATTTCAAAAAGAAATCAAAACCTTGCTATTCAAAAAATGTATCCATTTATCTTAACTCTTCCCTTGCCCTTTCCCCCTCCCTTCATAAATTCCCCCTCAAATTGCTACTCATCTTGCACTTCTTCCTCAAAGACTCAACTATGAAACCAGTCCCCTAGAGTGTAATTTCCCTGTAAATGTCCAGTTTTCTTCTGATTTCTACTCATCTTGTAATTTATCCTCTAAGACTCTATTATGTAACCAGCCCCCTAGAGTGTAATTTTCCTGGAAATGTCCAGTTATCTTCTGATGTAATCCGCCTAGAACTGCAAGGTACAGGCGGAATAGAAGTCACTAATGTAATGTAATATCTGATATAACTGTCTATATGTGATTGGCATTGTGACAAGTTGCCAACTGTCCAAAATGTAATGCCAATATTTGATCATGAAGCCTACACAGAGTGGCAGGTGCAGCTCTGGTCACTTTTTTGGGCAGACTGGGTGGGCTGTGTGGGTCTTTATCTTTTTATTACGTTACTATAACCAAAAGGTAGTCTTGTCTTTATGACGGTATACTAACATTCTTTTGCTTTGTGACTCAGGAAAAGGTGGAGGATGGAAGAGGCAGTATCTACAAGTCTGTGATCACCAACACGTCCAAGGAGATGATGTGTTGCAGCGACTTCCCCTTCCCAGAACATTTCCCAAATTATCTGTCTCATACAAAAATGTTAGAATACCAAAGACGCTATGCTGAGCATTTTGGCCTTCTGAGATGCATCAAGTTCAAGGTAAGGCATCACAGGCGAGTTATAATCCATGCCTAAACTTTGGGTGCCAAATTTACACAGTTAGACACAACCTGTGCACTATGCTAGTATTCTATAAATACTGAAAATAACTTAGCCAGGCTTCTTCATCAGTCCGAAAAGAATCTCTCTTAAAACACTTTTTACTAAGCCACAAATCAGTTTTCTATTCTAATTTTCCAAATATCTTTGAGAGAGCATGATATTTATGATATTGGGAGCCTCAACCCTGAAGAAAAACTACTGAAACATGGACATGTCGGTAGAGGCGCTCCCTGAATGCAGTACAACACCAGAGAAATAGAAACAAATGCATTTCTTCTTGAACAGTGGTTAAATAATGTTTTAGACCCAAATGTGGGAGCGGGAGCGGACCGCTGGGCAGGATGGACCTCTGGTCTGACCCAGTGGAGGCAACTTCTTATGTTCTTATGTGCCCTATGATACCTTGAAGAGTATAGTCTGTTCTTGTATCCATTTTCTGTCAGTAGCATCAAAAGCATAGAACGATGCCAGCACATCCTCCACCTCCCATGATATCATTACACTGCTGTTTCAGCACAAAATAAAGGTTCCTAGAGGCAACAGGAAACCCTCTACAAGATAAGTGACAGACTGCTTGAGTCTAAAATGATTATCCACTCAAGTGTTTCACCGGCAGTAGCTGAAGAATGTGGGCCCAATATTCAAAAAAGGCAGATCTCCTATATGTAGGCTCCTAATTTAAAAATATAATAGATGGGTCTCTTTTGAAGAATCTGGACACATTTTTCATTAATAGTTCCCACTCGAATGCTCCTTTTTATTATGGACCAAAATTGAATTTGCTAAACCAAGTTTATTAACATTGATATACCAACCATAATGGTACCTCTGAGTGGTTTATAATAATAATAAACTGAGCAGGAAATAGAGAAATGAAGGGGGTAGAAAAGGTTGAAAAATAAAAAAAGTATATGGTAAAGAGGAACTACAATTTATCATAGGAAATTGAAAAGGGTAGGTATCAGTTGGTCATTGTATCTGGCTTTGTAGTCACCGGTCTTCTGATCTGATTACCTTTTATCTTCTTTTTTTTCTGAGAGACTCTGGTCAAAAATATAAGAAAGCGCTCGGATTTCTCTTCCACTGGTCAATGGGATATTGTCACAGAGAAAGAAGGAAAGCAGGAGTCAACCATCTTTGATGCTGTGTTCGTTTGTAACGGCCATTTTGTAGAACCATATTTACCACTGGAGTCTTTCCCTGGTCAGTCTTTTAATCGGTGATGTATATTTTTATGTCTTTTGCATAAACTAGTGTTGTTGCTATATTAGTTCATTTCTATGAATGGAAATAAATGTTAACAAATATGATGCAGATTCTACTTTTCAATTAAACTAACAACTTATTATATCTGTGACTAGGTTTTGAGAGCAGTGCATTGCATTGACTTGATACTACTTCCTGGTGCGCTGAGCAAGTCTTTAAAACCACATTTTACTATATATGTTTGTTTTATTAGCATCTCCCTTGAGAAGAGGAGACTGGGAGGGGACATGATTGAAACATTCAAGATATTGAAGGGAATTGACTTAGTAGAAAAAGGGAGATTGTTCACCCCTCCAAGGTAGGGAGAATGAGAGGGCACTCTCTAAAGTTAAAAGGGGATAGACTCCATACAAATGTAAGGAAGTTCTTCTTAACCCAGAGAGTGGTAGAAATCTGGAACGCTCTTCCAGAGGCTGTTATAGGGGAAAGCACCCTCCGGGGATTCAAGAAAAGGTTGGATAAGTTCCTGCTGGACCAAAACATATGCAGGTAAGGCTAGACTCTAGTAGGGCACTGGTCATTGACCTATAGGCCGCCATGTGAGCCGACTGCTGGGCACGATGGACCGCTGGTCTGACCCAGCAGCGGCAAATCTTATGTTCTTATCTGTTATTCCGCATTAACATATTACAGACCTAAGCGGTTTACATTACAATACAAATAATTTATGACAGGAACTCCATTAGAGATAGGAAAGCACTAGATAGGATGCATATATCATCATATGTGTTTAACGAGAGATAGAGAGAAAATAAATAAATCATGATGCTGAACTGAATTCAATCAATAAATGAGGGATTTCTAATGAAGAACTGTCCTTCCCAAATGATTCCTCAAAATAGTAACAATGCTTATTTGGCATGCACCAAGAAAGAGATGGCTAGGCTTAGACGGATTCAAAATATGGGGGGTTAGATTAATTTATGGTCTACAGAAATATGATCATGTGACTCCTTTCTACCGTGAGTTGCATTGGCTTCCAGTGGAGGCGCGTGGTCTGTTTAAGCTGGGTTGTCTTGGTTACAAAGTTGCGTATGGTATTGCTCCAAACTATATGACCGATAGATTTCTCACAGCACTCCGTAAACATAGGAGAGAATCACAAGCATTGTTTAATTTTCCGTCTCCTCAAGGTTGTAAGAAATCCTTGGGACATACGCTAGCATTTCAGGCTGCTTTCTATGACAGGGAATTTAGGCCACTTGCGGAGTGCTTGCTCTTAACAAGCACTTTAGAACTCAATTCTTTCAAAATATTTAGTGAACTAATTTAAATCATCCTTAGGTTATGTTATTTTTAATCTTTTGTTCACCGCATTGAACTTATGGTTAAGCGGTTTATAAGTACAGTGGTACCTCGGTTTACGAGTGCACTGGTTTGCGAGTGTTTTGCAAGACTAGCAAAACAATTCGCAAAATCGGCACCTCGGAAACCGAGCGTGGCTCGATTGATGAGCACACCCTCCCCCGTGATCAGCACCCTCCCCCCGCCATGATCAGGCACACACACACACACCCCCGCCATGATTGGGCACCCTCCCCCTGCCACTTCTTACCGTCTTCTGGGCCTGGGCACTGGCACCGGCATGTCCTGTGCATTAGTGGCGGTGCCAGAAGATCGGCCTCCTCTTCCTGCTGGGCCTTGAGCATCTGCGCATGCTCAAGGCCTGCGAGTTCACCATTCTCTCCGACGTGAACTCACAGGCCTTGAGCATGCGCAGATGCTCAAGGCCCAGCAGGAAGAGGAGGCCGATCTTTGGGCACCGGCACCAACACACAGGACATGCCGGTGCCGGTGCCCAGGCCCAGAAGACGGTAAGAAGCGGGGGTGCCAGATCATGGGGGGGGGGGGGAGGGTGCCGGATCGCAGGGAGGCCTTTGGGGGGATCAATGCCGGTTCTCGTGGGGGTGGGGAACGTATCAAAGCGAGTTTCCATTATTTCCTAGGGGAAACTCACTTTGATAAACGAGCATGCTCCTGGAACGGATTATGCTCGTAATCCAAGGTACCACTGTACAATGTTATGTTATGTCTAGACTTGAATGTGTACTTACTTCTAATCTAATGTCTGTAACACCTCTGGACATGTCCAGAAATCCTCTTCTGTAATCCGCCTTGAACCGCAAGCTAATGGCGGAATAAAAATCACTAATGTAATAAGAGCAGTTTACGTTTGGCTAATTTTGTAAGTCCAATTGTGAGTGCCATACATTGCCACACGCTTCTTCTTATAAGTGTGGGTTTTTGTTCATATAGTTTTGAATAACTTTTAACCACACTGATTTGACAGCTACCAGGGAATAATTTTTCCAGCTATGACAGAGCTTTCAAAGTTAAATGTAAGCTGAATTGTTCAATTTGTGGAATAATGACGCGCTTTCTGTGTAATTTCTTTGCATCTCATTTTGTAGCCCAAATTGTAGTAAAGTCACATGCGTTTAAAGTAAAATAATGCATGATTTAGGGCTCCTTTTACAAAGGGGCGCGCGCGCTAAAATGCCACACACGCTAGCTGCTACCGCCTCCTTTTAAGCAGGCGTGAATTAAAAACGCTAGTGCACCTTTGTAAATGGAGCTCTTCGTCATTTAACTTTTTTGTTATTTGGCAAAAATCATGTGTTTTCCCCCTAACCAGAACTAGTAACTACCCTGTATAGGAGGTACATAAGAACATAAGCAATGCCTCCGCTGGTTCAGACCTGAGGTCCATCGTGCCCAGCAGTCCGCTCACGCGGTGGCCCAACAGGTCCAGGACCTGAGTAGTAATCCTCTATCTATACCCCTCTATCCCCTTTTCCAGTAGGAAATTGTCCAATCCCTTCTTAAACCCCAGTACCGTACTCTGCCCTATAACATCCTCTGGAAGCGCATTCCAGGTGTCCACCACACGTTGGGTAAAAAAGAACTTCCTGGTATTTGTTTTGAATCTGTCCCCTATCAACTTTTCCGAGTGCCCTCTTGTTCTTTTATTTTTGTGAAAGTTCGTAATAGGGTTCCTTATTTTCTTCTCAGGCATAGAAAAGTTCAAAGGGCGTTGGTTCCACAGCCGAGAGTACAAGACTCCAGATGGATTCCAAAATAAGAAAGTGCTCATACTTGGAATTGGAAACTCAGCCGCGGATATTGCTACAGAGCTGAGTCACACAGCTTCTGAGGTACATATTGCTCTGTTTTCTCGAATGCGCTATCCAGTGGATAAAGAAAAAAACAAATCATAATGGACTTAGGGTTATGGGCTATGAAAAAAAACACACCCTAACAAGAACATTTTGGGAGGCAGACATAAGTATGAGGGGGTGCTGAAAAGTTCTATCCCAACCAAGAATAATAATAATAATAATAATAACTTTATTCTTGTATACCGCCATACCCAGTGAGTTCTAGGCGGTTCACATTAATTAAACATGGTTACATGCAGTTAAGTATTAATTGAACAGATTTGCATAGAGTTAATTGATTAAATTGAACAGTGAGCTGCGACGGAGTCAATGAAATTGGGGAGTAGGATAGGGTGGATCGGGGGGTGGGGATGGGGTGAGATGAAAAGGGGGGGTCTTAGGAGGGGGCAATTTAGTATCATGGCGTTGGAAGAGGTGTGTTTTGAGTAATTTTCTAAAGCTGAGATAGGTTGGAGCCTCGAGGATTAATTGGGCTATCCATGGGTTTAGTTTGGCGGCCTGGAGGGCGAGGGTTTTGTCGACGAATTTATTGGAATGACAAAGTTTTAGGGAGGGGAAAGCAAACAGCTGGATTCTGCGGGAGTTCTTGTTTCTGTGATTCAGGATGAAGTAGTTTGGGGCTAGGCCGAATACGGTTTTGTAGCAGAAACAGGCGAATTTAAATAGGACTCTGGATTCCAATGGTAGCCAATGAATTTTGTGGTAAAAAGGAGAGAATGATGTGGATATGGTTCAATCAATGATCTGAAAATATCAAAAACAGAATTTCGTTTCTTAACGAAATAAGATAACACTCTTTTCAGCTACAGTGGCTGAATAACGCTCAGAATTTAGGAAGATGGTTGGTTGGGCTGAGAACTTTTCAGGGGGTTGGAGACCAATGCAAGGCAGTGTAAGTACTATGGCCCAGATTCACTAAAGATAGCAACTCAGTTTCTGTTGGCCGATTCTCTGGACGACTTTAAAGCAGCGATTGATTTGCTATCAAGTTTGCTTGCAAATGATTTGCAAGGAGGTGTAAGTCGTTTGCATGCAAACTCACCAACTCAATCGCTCAGTGAGCGATTGAGTCGGTACTGAGCCCTGACAGTAGTCACAGCTGGGTTTTAGTTTTATTCTTTTTTTTTTTTTTAATGACACAGATATTTTGTGTGTATTACACACACAAAATATCTGCCCAATATTTTAAAAAGCCCCCCCTCCAACAAAGCGTCCCCTCCCTCCCTGATCCCCCCCCAAAATGGCAGGAGGGATGCCAACTCCATCCCGCCATCGAGCATGCACACTCCCCGAAGGAAAAAAAAACCAACAAAAAAACGGCAGGAGGGATGCCCACGGGGAGGGACCTAAGTCCATGATTGGCTCAGGCGCCTTGGGCTCCTCCCTTGGAAAGAGCCCGAGTCGCCTGAGCCAATCAGGGACTTTCCTTAGGGAGAAGCCTAAGGAAGTCCATGATTGGCCATTGTTTTTAGAGGACTGTCCAGAGGGAGCTTTTCATAGATGCCTATTATTTTTAGTTATCTCAGCTAAAACTGATGAATTATGCAAGAGCCCTTCTTTCCACTCTATGGTATTTTTGTGAGGATTGTATGTATTTTTACTTTTATTATGAGTATTTTACTAAGTATTTGTTTTTATGTTATCATCATTTTAACACTGTAACATGCAAACCATTTAGTTTTAGACGGTATATAAATTTTTAAAATAACAAATATAAATTGAGTCTACAATCATCCAAATATAACCTTTCTTTCGCTTGTGGTGCTTGATCCTCCAGTCATTGCAAAGGTCATTTAAATGTTTGCATTTTGGTGGGAAATATTATGCATTTGTACCAAAAGAAAAAAAGAAATGGGGGGTGAGATCCATGAAAGAAACAAACAAAAATTTCTGTGAAACCAAAAAAAAAAAAAAGACATTGAAAAGTCAAGACAACTGAATTCTGTGTTATCTTTTAGGTGTTTCTTAGTACCAGAAGAGGGATCTGGGTACTGAATCGGATTTTTGGCAATGGCTATCCATGGGATATTATCCACTTAACTCGTGTAAAGAACTGGATCCGAAATTTCCTTCCTCCAGCCATTAAGAAGTGGCTAGAAGCAAAGAGTTTTAATCGGTGGTTTAACCATGCAAATTATGGCTTGGGGATGCATGAAGGGTAATTTGATGTCTCTTTATTTAATAAGTGCAGACTTTGTACACGATGCAGGCAGACTTTATTATAACAAGTAGATCTTTGATTAAAAACCTTTTACCAGGTAAGGGACCCAACACGGTCCGTGTTTCGGACTAACCTTCGTCAGGGGTCCACTTTTGATAAAGAAGAAAATTATCAAAAGAAAAAACCACTCGGGCGGTCTTTTTCAGCGTGTCACTGATCGCTATTTATCCAAGGTTTTTTCTTTTGATAATTTTCTTCTTTATCAAAAGTGGACCCCTGACGAAGGTTAGTCCGAAACACGGACCGTGTTGGGTCCCTTACCTGGTAAAAGGTTTTTAATCAAAGATCTACTTGTTATAATAAAGTCTGCCTGCATCGTGTACAAAGTCTGCAGTTTTTTGGTTTGTTTGTTCTGGACTGTTTTTCACTGCAGACAGTTGAACCCTGGTCTGTTCCTTGGTTTGTTTCTTTATTTAATAAGTCCATTTTGTTGGCACATTTATCTTCAGAAAGAAATTTTTAACATGGCTCAGAGTGTGTCAGGATCCTAGCCAGGAGGTAGGCAGCCTCGTTTTGGGATCCCTTTAATGAAAAGAAAATAAGAACATAAGAATAGCCTTATGGTCCATCAAGCCCAGTAGCCCGTTCTCACAGTGGCCAATCTAGGTCCCTAGTACCTGGCCAAAACACCAAGGAGTAGCAACATTCCATGCTACCGATCCATGGCAAGCAGTGGCCCCAGACTATGGACTTTTCCTCCAGGAACTTGTCCAAACCTTTCTTAAAACCAGCCCTACTCTATCCGCTCTTACCACAACCTCTGGCAACACATTTCAGAGCTTAACTATTCTCTGAGTGAAAAAAAATTTCCTCCAATTGGTTTTAAAAGTATTTCCCTGTCACTTCATCGAGTGTCCCCTGGTCTTTGTCATTTTTGACGGAGTGAAAAATCGATCCACTTGTACCCGTTCTACTCCACTCAGGATTTTGTAGACTTCAGTCATATCTCCCCTCAGCCATCTTTTCCAAGCTGAAGAGCTCTAAGCTTGTGGAGATGGTGCGGTATACAAACCTAAGGTTTAGTTTAGTTTTAGTTTATTTTGGTATGGGCAGACTTGGTGGGCTATAACCCTTTTCTGCCATCATTTTCTATATTTCTATGTTTGTAACCTCAGGGTGCTGAGGCAGCTGCTCTAACTACTAGACTACTACTCTACTCTACTCCCTTCTACTAAACTGCAGCAGAATATGACCTTAGCACATGCTTATGCATGTCATTCCTGTGCATTAAAATCATTTTTGCTGCCAAGTTAAAATGGCAGATTTTTCAATTTTCCCCATTAAAAGCCATACGCTAAGGGCTCCTTTTACAAAGGTGCTCTAGCATTTTTAGCACACACACCGGGTTAGCACACACTACCTGAAAAACAACCACCTGCTCAAGAGGAGGCGGTAGCGGCTAGTAAAAGAGGGAGTTTGTTGATTTATTGATCTGGATTGCCCAAAATTTATTTTATGCAAATTGCAAACTCCACAAAATACAATACCATATAATCTGTATTTATATACCGCCAATACCTCTATGAAGTTCACAGCGGCTTAAATAAATAATTAAGAAGATACAAATTATTAAATAGTATTATAATATTTAGAAATTATTAATAACAAATTCTTGAAACAGATAAGGCCTTTTTTCAAAATTTTAAAATTAGACTGCTGGTTAGTTAGTTGGTAAAGTTTTCCAAAGTTTTGCCGCTTCTTAAGTCCATGTGGAGTTAAAAGATCTATTGTATCTTGAGCAACTACACTGGCTACCCATCCCATCACGAATAAAATTTAACACTTTATGCATCATGTAATATACCAAATAATTTAAAGAAACTCAGCTGCTCCACTCATCCAGCTCTTCTCAAAGGCATGGTCTACCTCCCACAGAACCCTTAAACGGATCCTACTAAACCTTCCTTCTACAAAGAACCTCCATTAAGAAGGGTATCTCGACCAGAACGAAGGAAGTCATCCTGCCACTGTACCGGGCTATGGTGCGCCCGCATCTGGAATACTGTGTACAGTACTGGTCACCGTACCTCAAAAAGGACATGGCAATGCTTGAGGGAGTCCAGAGAAGAGCAACTAAACTGATTAAGGGTATGGAAAACCTTACATACACTGACAGACTGAAGAGGCTGGGGCTGTTCTCCCTGGAGAAGCGGAGACTCAGAGGAGATATGATAGAGACCTTCAAGATCCTGAGGGGCATCGAAAAGGTTGACAAGGACAGATTTTTCAATTTGAAAGAAACCACAAGAACAAGGGGCAATCCACTCGATGAAATTGAAGGGGGACAGGTTTAGAACAAACGCAAGGAAATTGTTTTTCACACAGAGGGTGGTGGACACATGGAACACCCTTCCTGAAGCCGTGATAGGAAATAGCACAGTACAGGGTTTCAAGGAAGACCTGGATAGGTTCCTGGAGGAAAAAGGGATTGAGGGGTACAGATAAGAGCAGTGGAAGGTTTAGAGATAAGTGTAGAGGTAGGCATAAAATTAGTCAGGGACCGCTGCTCAGGCAATATGCCTGATGGGCCGCCGCGTGAGCGGACCGCTGGGCAGGATGGACCTCTGGTCTGCCCCGGCGGAGGCAACTACTTATGTACTTATGTACTTAATACAAGCACATTGCACTCCATGCTTACCTTCCTAGGAGTGAAAACCTGAATGACCTCACAGAAACGACCAGAACGGAACCCAACGACACCACATTCCGGGGGGAAAAAACTGAATACCTACCCCTGACACTTGGGGCTCCTCTTACTAAGGTGCGCTAGCGTTTTTAGCGCGCGCTAAACCCACGCTACGCTTCTAGAACTAACGCCAGGTAAATGCTGGCGTCAAAATCTAGCGCGTGCAGCAATTTAGGGCATTAAGGCCCTAACGCACCTTTGTAAAAGGAGCCCTTGAACATCTCTGATGCTCCCCCATTTCTCCTCCCCTCTCTCCTCCTCTCACTTCTCTTTGTAGGTCGCCTTGAGCCTGCTTAGGTATGCGCGATGCAGAAATAGATTATTATTTCGCAAATTCAAGGATGGATTATTAGAAAAATTAAAGAGTTAAGGCATATAATCTGGAGTTTCTCCACAACGTATTTTCAATAGTATACGATAGAATTTATAAAGTATTCTCCCTTCTATAGGTAGCCAGTGGATTGAAAAAAGGAGATAAAATTGCATCGTATTTGATGAGGCTCCATTTGCTTCCTGTAGAAGCCAGAATATGGTTTACATTTTTCTGTATGATGTTTAAATTAGAGAATGACACGGTGACAGAATTCATCACCGTTCCCGTCCCCGCGGATAACCGCGGGAAACCATCTTCATGTCATTCTTTAAGGAGAGAGGGAAGAATCGGAGTATGAATGGCCACAACCACTGACCCACAAGCTTTGCTTTGAAGAATGCTGGTGTAGAAGGACTGAGGTTGAGAATGACAGTCTCTGGTATCCAGAGCAGATATTGTGATGTCACAATGGCTTCATTATCCTTGGCTCCCATAAGAATCAGAGTATGAATGGCCACAACCACTGACCCACAAGCTTTGCTTTGAAGAATGCTGGTGTAGAAGGACCGAGGTTGAAACAGACACTACAGAATGACAGTCTCTGGTATCCAGAGCAGATATTGTGATGTCATAATGCCTCATTCCACCAGTGCCTAAGAGCCAATCACATCAGTGATGTCACAATGGCTTCATTATCCTTGGCTCCCATAAGAATCAGAGTATGAATGGCCACAACCACTGACCCTCAAGCTTTGCTTTGAAGAATGCTGGTGTAGAAGGACTGAGGTTGAAACAGACACTACAGAATGACAGTCTCTGCTATCCAGAGCAGATATTGTGATGTCATAATGCCTCATTCCACCAGTGCCTAAGAGCCAATCACATCAGTGATGTCACAATGGCTTCATTATCCTTGGCTCCCATAAGAATCAGAGTATGAATGGCCACAACCACTGACCCTCAAGCTTTGCTTTGAAGAATGCTGGTGTAGAAGGACTGAGGTTGAAACAGACACTACAGAATGACAGTCTCTGGTATCCAGAGCAGATATTGTGATGTCATAATGCCTCATTCCACCAGTGCCTAAGAGCCAATCACATCAGTGATGTCACAATGGCTTCATTATCCTTGGCTCCCATAAGAATCAGAGTATGAATGGCCACAACCACTGACCCTCAAGCTTTGCTTTGAAGAATGCTGGTGTAGAAGGACTGAGGTTGAAACAGACACTACAGAATGACAGTCTCTGCTATCCAGAGCAGATATTGTGATGTCATAATGCCTCATTCCACCAGTGCCTAAGAGCCAATCACATCAGTGATGTCACAATGGCTTCATTATCCTTGGCTCCCATAAGAATCAGAGTATGAATGGCCACAACCACTGACCCGCAAGCTTTGCTTTGAAGAATGCTGGTATAGAAGGACTGAGGTTGAAACAGACACTACAGAATGACAGTCTCTGGTATCCAGAGCAGATATTGTGATGTCATAATGCCTCATTCCACCAGTGCCTAAGAGCCAATCACATCAGTGATGTCACAATGGCTTCATTATCCTTGGCTCCCATAAGAATCAGAGTATGAATGGCCACAACCACTGACCCACAAGCTTTGCTTTGAAGAATGCTGGTGTAGAAGGACCGAGGTTGAAACAGACACTACAGAATGACAGTCTCTGGTATCCAGAGCAGATATTGTGATGTCATAATGCCTCATTCCACCAGTGCCTAAGAGCCAATCACATCAGTGATGTCACAATGGCTTCATTATCCTTGGCTCCCATAAGAATCAGAGTATGAATGGCCACAACCACTGACCCTCAAGCTTTGCTTTGAAGAATGCTGGTGTAGAAGGACTGAGGTTGAAACAGACACTACAGAATGACAGTCTCTGCTATCCAGAGCAGATATTGTGATGTCATAATGCCTCATTCCACCAGTGCCTAAGAGCCAATCACATCAGTGATGTCACAATGGCTTCATTATCCTTGGCTCCCATAAGAATCAGAGTATGAATGGCCACAACCACTGACCCTCAAGCTTTGCTTTGAAGAATGCTGGTGTAGAAGGACTGAGGTTGAAACAGACACTACAGAATGACAGTCTCTGGTATCCAGAGCAGATATTGTGATGTCATAATGCCTCATTCCACCAGTGCCTAAGAGCCAATCACATCAGTGATGTCACAATGGCTTCATTATCCTTGGCTCCCATAAGAATCAGAGTATGAATGGCCACAACCACTGACCCTCAAGCTTTGCTTTGAAGAATGCTGGTGTAGAAGGACTGAGGTTGAAACAGACACTACAGAATGACAGTCTCTGCTATCCAGAGCAGATATTGTGATGTCATAATGCCTCATTCCACCAGTGCCTAAGAGCCAATCACATCAGTGATGTCACAATGGCTTCATTATCCTTGGCTCCCATAAGAATCAGAGTATGAATGGCCACAACCACTGACCCGCAAGCTTTGCTTTGAAGAATGCTGGTATAGAAGGACTGAGGTTGAAACAGACACTACAGAATGACAGTCTCTGGTATCCAGAGCAGATATTGTGATGTCATAATGCCTCATTCCACCAGTGCCTAAGAGCCAATCACATCAGTGATGTCACAATGGCTTCATTATCCTTGGCTCCCATAAGAATCAGAGTATGAATGGCCACAACCACTGACCCGCAAGCTTTGCTTTGAAGAATGCTGGTGTAGAAGGACCGAGGTTGAAATAGACACTAGAAAATGACATGGGATTATTTCCCGCGGTTATCCGCGGGGACGGGAACGGTGATGAATTTTGTCACCGTGTCATTCTCTAGTTTAAATCAAGGAGAAATGCAATCGTATTTCTCTTGCCATGCTATTCCGAAGTAGGCTTAAGACAGAATTCTCCATTTTCGATTTCCTGAGGTTAGAGCAGGGATCTCAAAGTCCCTCCTCGAGGGCCTCAATCCAGTCGGGTTTTCAGGATTTTCCCAATGAATAGGCATTGAAAGCAGTGCATGCACATAGATCTCCTGCAGATTCATTGGGGAAATCCTGAAAACCCGACTGGATTGCGGCCCTCAAGGAGGGACTTTGAGACCCCTGGGTTAGAGGAATAAAGTACACCAGATTGTTTACCTCTACAGTTGCTTATCAAGCTGCAAAACTTTGGAAAAAATTATCAGACCATATGGCTTCAGAGAATGACTATAAACATTTGAAGAAGGATTTGAAAATGTATTTGTTTAATAAGCATGTGGTAAAGGAGCAATAAATTCAATGTTGATTTTAAGATTGTAATTCTGGACATTGTCTCCTTCTTATTAATGTTAAACTGCAATGAACTTTGTTGAGGTATTTGTGGTATATAAATAAATGTATTGATAGATATCTAAAGTATAGAATTAGACACTTGTTGGGGTATCTCATGCCTTCTTCTGAGCATATGCTTGTCTAATTGCCATTCATGCCTCTCCTACTGTATTTGTTTTCTGAATGTTACTCATTTTCCTCCTAGTGAACCATGATGATCTCTGTATTCTCTTCTCTTGAGTCACTTTTCTAGTCCTATCCATAGTTCTTCGTTATCTCTTAGAAGACCTACTGCTGATAAAGCTTTCTTAAGATAACAATTCACCTCAATGGATCTGATTAGCACAGTACTGGAATTTCTTTTTGTGTTTTCTGCAGTGACCAATGGAAAGAGCCAATTGCTAATGAAGAACTTCCCAGCCGAATAATTTCTGGTTGTCTTGTGATAAAAACAAGTATTAGGGAGTTCACTGAAACATCTGCCATATTTGATGATGGATCTGTAGAGAAAGACATCGATGTGGTGATCCTTGCTACAGGATATAGTATCTCCTTTCCATTTCTTGATGAATCTGTCGTTAAAGTAGTCGACAATAATATTTCTCTCTATAAAAGTGTCTTCCTACCTGCCCTGGAAAAACCAACTCTCGCTTTCATTGGCCTTATTCTGCCCATAGCGGCCCTCATGCCAACTGCAGAAATGCAGGCCCGCTGGGCAACAAGAGTTATCAGTGGTAAGTGAACATCGAAAAAGAAGAACTCAAGAGCCCAATGAGGATTGATGTTTCTGAAATTTGAGGGAAAGGCTATTTTCAAGTGTCCTCGGTATGTACAGTAATATAAATCATTATACGTGTGGACAACAATTTCATTCTATTTCAAGCCACGTTAATGGGTCAAACTTGATTTTACACCTCGGTGGTGGCCAAAAGCATGTGTGTGGCTTCCCAATGTGCATACTTTCGGCTTCACCAGAAAGAGTGAAGCTGGGGAAAGGAAAACGCATAGGGGAAATTCAGTTTGGACTCAGCACAGGAATTTTTGAGAAAGCAGGATGTGGAATCCATTTCGACTTTTGTACCTATGGTCCCCACTAGCCCATATCCGAAGAGGAACATGTAAATTCTCCAAATCGCAACCTACTGAGCTACCCTCAACATTTGAGGGTAAATTCTATAAGAAGCACCCAAAAGTTAGGTAATGCTATAGGCACCATTCAGCGCGATTCGAGTACAGTTGGGTGCTGTTTAGTGAATCACGGTACCTATTTGAGCACCTATTTTGGAGGCGCCTACTAAATAGGCCAGCTGTAGGCACAACTAAAAGTGAGGCGCCCGTGCGAGCGCTTAAGCACAGCGATTCTGTAACAAGGCCTAACACCAAGCCCACGCCTAAGATGCATAGCGCCTACTTTTTTCAAGGCCACCTAAATATTTAGAGGCGCCTTGTTACAGAATCGCTCTTTCTTAATAGGCGCCTAAGTTTCGATGAGTGCTGATTTAAAAGCTTAATTGAGCTTGTTATTCAATTTAGATAGGCGCCTATCTCCTGGTTTTTGGCAATGGCGTGCGGATGTG
Organism: Geotrypetes seraphini; assembly: GCF_902459505.1. NCBI lineage: Eukaryota > Metazoa > Chordata > Amphibia > Gymnophiona > Dermophiidae > Geotrypetes > Geotrypetes seraphini. The sequence goes on from NC_047093.1 coordinate 127,546,672, forward strand.
CATCAATTGGCCTGTTGGGAAGCCCGAGATGCGACCGGGTCTCGTACAAAGGGGAAGTTCTTTTTGAAAATTTGGGACCCGTATATTCAGCAATTGCATCATAAGGGTCGTAGTCTTCTTTTGAATGTTTTGGGTGAAGTGTGAGGGCAAGGGGTTTTCTGGATGATGGGCTTTGGGGAGGGTTTCCGCTCTACTTCTTTAATCTGAGGGGTGCTTGTTCGGGTGATGGGAGTTGGCTGTTTTTTTTTTTTTGTGGGATGGGACGTAGGGTATTGTGGTGGGAGGGAGGGGGCTGGTTTTTGGATCTGCTATAATAGCGTGCGGGAATGATCAGAGTTCAAATTCCCGGTTTGTTTAGGCCTGGTGGTTACGCAGGTCCGGGGCTGGTTCTTCTTCTGTGGGGGAAGGGGATTGGGGGGGTGGTTTGGGGTATTGGGTTTGTGCTGTCAATTGTTGCTGTTTGTCTTGCAAATATAATAAAAACTGTTTCAGAATTTGAGCCTAGCTTCCTAAATAGTATTATACATTATAGTATTATACATTACAATATATTAGTCGTGCTGGTGCTTAAAATGTAAAGATCTTAAAAACACAGAAAATTAAAGGCAGATAAATGTTTTCCTGAAATTTACTTATCTGCATTTCTGTAGCAAGTGGATACTTGTGTATGGTGTGTTTTATGGGGGAGGGGGGGGGGGGGTTTGAAAATGAAATAGATAAATAATTGCTGGCAGATAAACATAAGAATAGCCTCACTGGGTCAGACCAATGGTCCATCAAGCCCAGTAGCCCGTTCTCACGGTGGCCTATCCAGGTCACTAGTACCTGGCCAAAACCCAAGGTGTAGCAATATTCCATACAGAATCCCAAAGAGTAACAAGATTCCGGAATCCCAGAGTAACGAGATTCTAGAATCCCAAGGAGTAGCAACATTCCATGCTTCCGATCCAGGGCAAGCAGTGGCTTCCCCCATGTCCTTCTCAATAACAGACTATGGACTTTTCCTCCAGGAACTTATCCAAACCTTTCTTAAAACCAGCTACGCTATCCGCTCTTACCACATCCTCTGGCAACGCATTCCAGAGTTTAAATAGTCTCCGAGTGAAAAAAAATTTCCTCCTATTGGTTTTAAAACTATTTCCCTGTAGCTTCATCGAGTGTCCCCTAGTCTTTGTCATTTTTGACAGAGCGAAAAATCGATCTGCCTAACCATGCCGTATACTATCCCCTCCTCTCCCAACATAGCTAGCCCAAGCTTTCTTGAATTCAGATACATTTTTTTGTCTCTGCCACGGTAGTTGTATTTAGGGGCATAGTTATGAACATGGACTACAGTTAAGATGTATTATTTTACCACAGGTCCATTTTATGCAGTGAGATCTAGTTAATAATAACTTGGGTTAAAAAGGAAAATAACCTGTCTTAAAGGTAGCCTACATTGATAAGCCCTCCCCCCCCTGCTTCCCTTCCCCTCCCCCCCCCGAGCTCTCCAGCAATCAAAATACAGGGTGGACCAAAATATTTATTCATTATTTCGCTTTTACTTCATCATCATTCAGTAGTGTATTATACCTGTTCAATACCTGTACAAGAAAAAAAAAAATAATGAATACTGTATACCTACTTTTGGTCCATCCTGTATATTGAAAAAAAATTAATAAATACATATCAGCAGAAATGAATTAGCTCTTGTCTGGTGTTGTACTTTTTTATAGGTTTGAAGAAATTACCTCCGTTAAATGAAATAATGGAAGATATCGAAAAGAAAAAGAAAATATTAATTAAAAGGTAAATCGTTTTATCTATATGTTAAATAGAGAGCAGAACTAGTTATTGTGAAGGTTCAACAATTTTGGACCCTTCATATTTTGTTACAGATATTAACCCCCTTCCCTCCCTCTCGTTTTCCTTTTTATGTAATTTTCAATATAAAATGAATTTGTAACTTTCCCCCCCTTTCCCTCTTTAATCATGTCCGTCTTTAATCTGACTGCAAATATGTTAGTCGGTTTATTTAATTTGTATGTTGTCTTTTATACCCAATTATCTGTGAGACCACTAACTAGTGGCTTTTTAAACGGTTCATCGCTTAGAAAGTTTGTATAAGTGATTCATCAAACGGTAATACAACTTGAATTGATAGACCCTGGATAGCCATAGCCTGCTCTCTACGAGGGGCTGCTGAAATGTTCTCCACCCAATCAAAAAAGTTAGGGCGGTCTCCATCGAGGACTATACACTTAGTCCAGTGATTCTTCACTTCTTCATTCCTTCAGAAAAATATTGCACATAAAAGTGGAAAATTGCTGGACTAAATGTATAGCCCTCGCTGGAGACTGCCCCATCTTTGTTGGTTAGGCTGAGAAATTTTCTACGGCCCCCTCATAACTAAGGAACCCAGAAAATGAATCTATAATCTTCCAGATTCAAACCATCAACTCTTCCAGTAAGATGATGGAGTTCTCTTTGCTATGCTAATTGGACTGCTCTATTTAGTTCACGCAGGTTGTTACCCCTTGCTGTCAGTGTCACCTAACTTCTAAGCAGTTTTTCTATTAACCCTTATCTGTCTCTGTCCAAGATTGGATTCATAGAAACATGACGCCAGATAAAAGCCAAATGGCCCATCCAGTCTGCCCATCCGCAGTAACCATTATCTCTTTCTCTCTCCGAGACATCCCACGTGCCTATCCTAGGCCCTCTTAAATTCAGACACAATCTCTGTTTCCACCACCTCTTTCGGGAGACTGTTCCATGCATCTACCACCCTTTCCGTAAGAAAGTATTTCCTCAGATTACTCCTGAGCCTATCACCTCTTGACTTCTTCCTATGCCCTCATTGCAGAGTTTCCTTTCAAATGAAAGGGACTTGACTCATGTGCATTTACGCCATGTAGGTATTTAAACATCTGTATCATAGCTCCCCTCTCCTGCCTTTCCTCCAAAGTAGACAGATTGAGATCTTAAGTCTGTCCCTATACGCCTTATGATAAAGACCACGCACCATTTTAGTAGCCTTCCTCTGGGCCAATCCCAATCCCGACACAAGCTGAAGGATTTAAAACTTGCTGTTCTCTCTAGAGTGCCATTACCTATTTTCCAAGTAGAGAAGAAGCCCAAGTAGTTTGAGCAGGCTAAAAACTAGGGTTCAAATCAAGCTGACATTTCGTGTAACCTTGAACAAGTCACTTACCCGCCGCTCCATTTTTACAAAACCGTAGTGTGGGTTTTAGCACCAGGCCACGGCGGTAACATCCGACGCTCATAGAATTCCGCTGTGGCCGGCTTTGTAAAAGAGAGGTTTATCCCTCCTTTAATTCACATACGAACTTAGGAGCCCTTTTCTAAACTGTGTTAAATGCTAAAGCATACTTAATACATGAAAACAGGCTCCCATAAAATGCCTTAAAGGTTTTGCATTATTTTGCCTGTTAGCATGTGCTACCTCACGTGTTAGGTATGTTTTGAGAATATTTTTACTAAAAAAAACTCAAGGAGAAGCTACTATAATTACTTGGGTTAGATCATAAATAATAATTTTTTAAAAAAACCCAACTATCTCCACAAGTTTACTCAGTTTCAATAAATAAAACTACAAAAAATCCAAAATAAAGTGATAATCTTAAATAAAGTAAATAATGATAGTCCCTCATTATAACCAGCACTGGTACGTTTGATGGCACTACTGCACTTTTTTTGGTTGGTGACTGAGCACTTTATGACATTTTTTACAGCACTTTGAAAGCATGGTGCACTTTATTTAGGATTTTTGTAGTTTTATTTATTTATTTATTTAAATTAAGTAAACTTGTGGAGATAGTTGTTTGTTTGTTTTTTTAAATATTTTTCAAGGTTTCAAGGTTTATTAAATATTTGATGAATCGCTATATCTTTATACAAAGCGATGTACATTAAAATACAATTAGTTAAGATAAAAACATACAATAAATATATAAACATTAGATATTAGACAAGACCAACAACAATTGGGAGGAAAGGGAGGTTAAAGTTACATATCTTATAATAAGAAACACATTTAAGGATAAAACATTGAGGAGGTAGTAAAATTCTTGAAACGAAAAATTTTTATTTAAAAGAAAAAAATTTTTTTATGTATTAAAAATCTTTTTAAAAAGATAAGTTTTTAGAGATTTCTTAAAAAAGGGAATGTCTTTTTCATTTTTTATGTATTGGGGTAATGAATAACAGGACATGGCATAGGTGGGCAATGGGCATGGACGTGTTAACCAGCTAGTGCCTTCAACCTGACTGGCTAATGTGTAGCTAACCCAGGTTACTTTTTTTCAAGTAATGAACGCTGAAGTAGATATGGTTTACCTATTCAGTGTAGCCCAAGGCAAATTATAGTCAGGTACGTTAGGTATTAATCTTTCCCAGAGAGCTCATAGCTCATAGTTTTTACTAAAGTATGATCGAATTTGGGTTTAGCACATGCTAACAAGGAGGTTTGAGCAAGGAATAAGCCCAGAATCAGTGTAGCACTATTTTTGACCATTTTCTTTGAAAATTATTTTTCCAGTAATGTGCTGATTTTGCCGTTCAAGACATTGTCTCCAAGTGAATAACAAAAAGCTTTAACCTAGCTTAAATATTATCTACAGAGCCTCGGTGGCACCACTCCACCGCTCAAAAAAAGCTTTCATAGCAGCCAAGATTTGTGTGGGTCGAATCATCATTGGCTCAATCCTTTAGAACATAAGAACTGCCATCTCCGGATCAGACCCTGGGTCCATCAAGTCCGGCGATTCGCTCACGCGGAGGCCCAGCCAGGTGTAACCTGGCGAAAAACTTAGTCACCCGTAACCCTTTATGCGCCTTCCGAGGAGATGTGCATCTAACTTGCTCTTAAAACCAAGAGCGGTGGGTTCCGCAGCAACTTCCACCGGGAGAGCGTTCCAGGTGTCCACCACACGCTGCGCGAAGCAGAACTTCCTGGCATTTGTCCTGGACTTGTCTCCACTCAGCTTCAGTCCATGACCTCGTGTCCTGGTCACATTTGACACTGTAAATAACATTTTGTTTGATATCTTTTATATCTTACTCTGAGACGCTCTTCAATGCTTTAAAAAATATTAAATATGTATATATACTATATAAATTCATTACTTGAAAAAGAGTAACTTCCTCTTATTTAGGCTGTGCTAACTGCTCCTGTTTTAACTACACATTAGCCAGTTATAATTTAAATAGTATATATACATATTTAATATTTTTAAAAGCATTGAAGAGTATCTGAGTAAGATATAAAAGAAATCAAACAAAGGATTGAGCCAATGATGATTCAACATGTAAATCTCTCTAGTCTTTCTTCTGCTTACAAACCCCCCCCCCCCCTTTCTCTGGCTCTCTCTGTCTTCCAGCCTTTGTCCCACCCCCTCCCCCGAAGCCAGCCTGCCTGCCTCCCTCCAGTGCCAATTCAACCTCTCCCCCTCCGCTGCTGCTAATTGCCACCCAGTAGCCTTCTTCCCAACGTCAATTCCCTGACGTCTGAGAGGAAGTTCCGGGCCAGGCAGGCAGCGATTGGCTGGCCCGAAACTTCCACTCCGACATCAGAATTGACGTCAGGAAGAAGGCTTCTGGGTGGCAATTAGCAGCAGCAGCGGAGGTTGTTGAATTGGCGCTGGAGGGAGATAAGCAGCAGCGGCGGTGGACGGGGAGTGGAGGTTTGAATCGGGCGCTGGAGGGAGGAAAGAAGGGAGGCTTTTTTTTTTGCGCGGCGGGAAGGGAGGGGAAGCAATCGCCTGTCCCATTGTCCCCATGCACATCTTCGGGACGTTGTCCCTGAAAACGGGACATTTCGGCATCCCAAAGCTGTGTGTGGGTATAACGGGACAGGAGATCTAAAAATGGGACGGTCCTGTTCAAAACGGGATGTATGGTCACCTTAGCAATGCCAGAAGTGGCGTTAAGGCAGCATAAAGCGCCTACAGAGGCAGAATTCACGTCAAAGGCAGGAACTAGAAATGTAGGACTGGAAAACCCTGACCTGCATTTCCGGTGTCTACCTTTGCCGGTAGGGTGTGCAATTCTCTATCCGGTGCCATCGCATGACTGACACATATTCAGCGGCCACTTTTAAAGTGCACCAGTTAGAGTATCTGGGCCTAAGCTCTAATTTAAATTAACCTCTAATTTCTTATTATGTCCTTCCCTCATTTATTGAATTACCTGTAAACCGTGTCGAGCTCTATCTTTATGGAGATGATGCGGTAGACAAACTTCCTCTCTCTCTTCCTCCTTTTTTTCTCTCTCCCTCTTTCTCATTCTTCTCTCTCCCTCATTCTCTCTTTTTTCTCTCTCTTCCTCATTCTCTCTTTTTTTTCTCTCTCTTCCTCTCTTTATCTATTCCTCTCTTTCTCTTCCTCTCTCTCTCTTTCTCTTTCTCATTAAAGGCCTCTTATATGCAGGTAAATTAGGGAAATCCCTTTTCTTCAAATTCACTGAGCTTTGGAATAACCTTCCTGCCCCGCTCATTCCAATTATTCCGAAAGCATCTGAAAACCTGGCTTTTCTCCAAAACGTTAAGCTATCTATTTAAAATGTAAAGCTAGCTAATCCTCTTCATAACCTCTAATTTCTTATTATGACCTTCCCTCATTTATTGAATTACCTGTAAACCGTGTCGAGTTCTATCTTTATGGAGATGTTGCGGTATACAAACTTAAGGTTTAGTTTAGTAAGGCAGCAGTGTCAAAGTCCCTCCTCGAGGGCCGCAATCCAGTTGGGTTTTCAGCATTTCCCCAATGAATATGCATGAGATCTATGTGCATGCACTGCTTTCATTGTATGCTAATAGATCTCATTTATATTCATTGGGGAAATCCTGAAAACCTGACTGGACTGTGGCCCTCAAGGAGGGATTTTGACATTCCTGGACCTAAGGGTTCCCATGTTATCCACACCCTATCCAGGTGTATTAAGTGGTTAGCCCATTCTCTGTCCCTTGCACACACCCTCAAAAACATCTGCAACAACTGATTTAGTACACAATTAGCATGGACAAACGCAAAAAAATATTGCATCCCACGGTAGTCTTTTTTTTTTTGCTGCATTAGGCAGCTTAGAAAAAGGATCCTTAAAATATACAATGTAAAGACAGTATGGTTTTTTTGCTTACTTTCTAAGGTTTGGTACAACCCGTGGCTGTACATTGTTGGTGGATTACATTGAATACATGGATGAGATCGCTGCAGAGATCGATGTCAAACCCAATATCCTTCATCTCTTTCTCACCGACCCAAAGTTGGCATTGGAAGTATTCTTGGGCCCCTGCACACCATGTCAATACCGCTTAACTGGACCTGGAAAATGGGATGGAGCCCGAACCGCCATCCTAACTGAATGGAATCGGATCCTGAAACCTACACGAACTCGGGTTGCAAAGAAATTGGCTAAATCTTCGTTGTCTTTGCCACTTTGGTTTCTCTGGATTCTTGCATTGTTTGTTTCTGTGCTTGTGTTTAATTTTTACTCCCAAACACGTCAGGGGAAATTTTGAATAGCTTGCAAATAATAGAAATGAATAAATATACCGACACGTTTGCTCAATTTATCCCATCGAGCTACAGTGAGATAGTATTAGATACTAACTTTAATTGTTAATTAAAAAAAAAAAAAAGTATTCAGCATCTAAACAAAACTATGGTGTTGTTCCAATGTTTGAAATCTTTTGCCTGATTCATTGCCACAGAAGAGAAAGATGGAGAAACATTAGCATCACAGGAGACAACTTTTTATAATGATCGTAACTCATAGCAAATTTTATGTCACCCAGCAAAGAAAAGCAAAACAGAAAAACACGAAATACATCTGGTAGTGAATGACCAGCTGGTACCCAAATGTCAAGAGTAGGTCAGGTAATGTGGATAAATGAAAAAGCTACGGTCCTGCCACTCATTCATAGCATTTTCTCCAACCAGTTCCTTTCTTCCCTCAGCCCATTTACACCGTACCTCTTTTCACCCAATTTTTCACTTTCCCCCCAATTTCTTCTACGTCCTTGTCCTCTTTCACCTCTCCCTCTGCACTTTTTAAATTTTTCTTCTCCTGCCCAGGCGTAATTTGATGTTTTATATTTTGGGGCAGGAAATTTAATAGCTCTCTTCCTGCTCTACATGCTAATGATATTCAAAGCAATTTAAGCAGGCAGGCAGCGCTCCTGCCAGCTTAAATCACTTCTCATTACCTAAGTGGCAATTTTCAGTGGCACTTAAACCAGTCCACTTAAATATGTCCTCAGACCATCCAACTAAAACGTGGACATGTCAGGGACTGGGAAAGCATAAGTAAACTCTACAACTGTCATACATTAAGTCGCTTAGCTACCTAGGTGCCAGCAGTAAATATCAGGCTGGCACCCACATAACATTTTTTTAATTAAAAAAGAAACAGCCCCGGAGCCTCCAATCCCTCTCCCAACTCCACACCCGATCATACTCCCCTCTATCCCTCCCCCTCCCAAGTCCATAGCAAAAGCCCAACCTCACCCCAACTGTACAGGTAGGTCCCCCTGGTCCTATCATGTATCCCTTGTGGTCCAGCGGGGTTGGTGGGAGCAGGAACGTAGCCCCCTCTCTCCTGTCCCTAGCAGTACCTTCTCAAAATGGCTGCAGTGACCTCTCACAGCAACTTGTAATACAGGAAGTAATGCAAGCTGCCAAGAAGATGCTACAAGGGTCAGGATGTGCGCCTGCCCGTAATGACTCCACTTGACCACCAGGGATATGGGTAGGCCTTGGGAGGGCCTCACAGTGGGCTGGGCTTTTGCTACAGGCCTAGAGCGCTAAATGCTCTGATGTTGCTCCAATGCTCATAGGCCTATGAGAGTAGCCTTAGGCGCATGGGCCAATCAGAGCATTAGGCCCCTCCTAGTGCATCCCAGGATCCAACTGGAAATGGAAGGTCCACCATTTTGAAGAGGTGGGCCTACCAGCAGGAGCGAGTGAGCATCCCTCCTGCTGTCATCTGAATAAGGTACGGGAGAGGGGGGTCCGGTTGGCCAATGCAGGAGGGAATGGGCATCCCTCCTGCTGATTTTCATGGTGGGGGAGTCTGGGTGGCCCAGGTAGGAGTAAGTAGGCTTCCCTCCTGCCGGTTTTGTTTTTTTAAAGTTCGAGGGCTGTCATTAGGGGGCGCCAGCATTACTTTTTTTTAATGGGGACCGATGTGCGCGTGTAACACATGCATAACATCTGTTCCCATTTAAAAATAAAGTTTCCTGCCCCGAACAGCTAAGCAACAGGAGGCTACTTCAGGGCTTCCCCTGTCGCTAAGCTGTTTGGGCTTCTCCTGCCGGCTCCACATGTCAGTCGCTTTTCCAATGACTGATCAGTGAAAGTCATTTGCATGCGAAATTGTTTGAACATCAATTGCAGTTTTCAAATCAGATATTTACCAGACCCTCTGCAAACCACAGGATTTTAACAGCAATTTTTGAGCATCCAGGCCTCGGTGACCTCATGGAAAAATCCAGCATACCTTCACACTGCAGCAAAGGCATTTTCCAGGGGTTCAGGTGATACTTACTAGCTAAAATATCATTATTACTTTCTTTGCATGTTTATTCTGATTTTTAGAACAGAGGTATATAATCGAAATGGAAATACGTCTAAAAAAATCCACCTAAAACGGCACTTGGACGATCAAAAAGACAGGTCGTCCAAGCGCTGATAATCAAAACGGGTTTTAGATGGATCTAATAATAGCTTAGACCTTTTCAGTGCTGCTGTAAGCCCAGAGAGAAAAGGGGCGTTTTTGAAGGAGTGGTTAGGGCAGAAGGTAGGCGGGATATGGGCCGAGCTAGACTTAGTCGTCCTGCAGCGATAATCAAAAGTTCAACAAGACTTCCTAGACGTTGTGACTTAGACGATCTAAAAGCAGGTATAAGTGCCCAGAAGGTATACAAAGTGACCAGATAACTACTGTGATCACTGAACCCCTCCCCCCCCCCCCCCCACCGCTATAAAAATCGGAATAAAAACGTGCATACCTGCCTCCAGAACATCAGCACCTGGCAAAGGAAAGCTTAGTAGAGCTGCACAGAGGAGGCTGGGCTAGTGAACCATAGAGAGGATGACCCAGGCCCATAAGCCACTTTAACCACTGCATTCATGGTGAAAAATGTGTACTCACCAAAAAAAACCAAACCAACCCAAATCCCTACTGTACTGCCATATAGGTGGCACCTGCAGCCATAAGGACTATTGGGGTGGTAGACGCGTAGTTATAATAGGTTTTGGGGGGTGGCCTCACCATAACCTATAAGGGAGTTGTGGTGAGATGTTTATGTTGCACCCTTTTTGTGAAGTTCACAGCGGTGCCCTGTAAGGTGCCGTGTCTGGGTGGCCAGTCCATCACTTTGCTGACCCCTCCCACGTCCAAAAGGTCTTGTTCTAGGCATTTTAGGCTTGGACAATTTTTTGGTTGAGAATGGGGTATAAAGATAGATCGATCAAACAGCTGGATGTACAAGTAGACAATTCTCAAAAAATATATATATTTTGGACGTATTTGAGAATGGACTTTGGATGCTGCCGACTTAGGCCCAATATGGACTTAGACCTTTATTATGCCGCTCATACTGTATACAAGATTTAGCACGCATTCTGGCCCAGGAGACACTTCTAGTAACCCAGTCAAATGACACTTCTCATGAAGTGAATTTAATCTATACGTTGTATAGACAGAGAAACAAAACAGTTCAAAAAAAATTTATGTGGAGACGTTGACTCCATCACTAACTAAAATATTTATTCCTCTTCTGCAAGGGAATAAGCTCCAGCTGTAATTTTTTGTTTATTTGCAAGCCTGCCAAAGAGCCGCTGGAACCCTGCTCCCATCAACCTATAATCCTGTTGAGTTACGACATGAAAAATATTGGCTAAGGCTTTTGCACGAAAGTTGAAGTAATACCTTCCCTCGACTATTAACGGGGGATCAGACCAGGATTATAAAAGGCAAAAAATAAAATACAGAAAACCTTTAAGCACACTTTAAATCTCAGGAGGACAATATTTAAATATTCAAAATCATTTAAGGTAAATAATAATAATAACTTTATTTTTGTATACCGCAACACCACAAGCAGTTCCGAGCAGTTTACAGAAGAAGAGACCGTATACAGACAGCGATGTCACCAAAAAAAGTCTTTCAGATTGCATTAGCACGCCAAGAGTAGTCAGGATTTATCCGGAAGCATTTCAAAAGATACTGCGAGACAGGAAAGGAGTCAGAAATTTATCAAAGAGATAGGTTTTAATTGATTTCCTGTCCGGAAGTCACCTTCCTTTCAAATGGGCAGTCGTACTATATTGAATCCCAATGCAGAGATTTGCATTTAACCTCCCACCCACCCCTTTTTACAAAACCGTAGCGTGGATTTTAGCGCCGTCAAAGGCAATAACAGCTCCGAAGCTCATAGGAATTCTACGAGTGTCGCAGCTCTTACCACCGCGGCCGGCACTAAAAGCCGTGCTATGGTTTTGTAAAAAGGGGGTGGGGGTGTTTAGTTCAGTGGAGTAAAGCTGCATGCTACAACTGCTTTTTTCATTTTTACTTTAAGATTTCCGAATCACTTTTCAACACGTTAGTGATATGCATTCATAAATACAGAGAAAGGAATCGTGTGATATTTGGCACACACACACAAAAAAAATCTTGCCCAAAAACCAGGTGGAAATGTCCTCAAGTACGGTATGCTGTACACCAGGGGTGCCCACACTTTTTTGGCTTGCGAGTTACTTTTAAAATGACCAAGTCAAAATGATCTACCAACAATGAAATTTTTAAAAACACAAAGCAGACTGTACGCAGAGAAAATGTTAATCATTTATATATTCAGGGTTTTTTTTCAAAGAAGTCAAGGCAGATGAATTAAAATATGCAATGTCACCTCAGTAACACCTATACAAAAATAGACAAATATACCCCCTCCCCTTTTACTAAACCGCAATAGCGTTTTTTTTTATTGCAGGGAGCTGCGCTGAATGCTCCACGCTGCTCCCGACGCTCATAGGCTCCCTGCGTGGTTTAGTAAAAGGGGGCCATAGTGCAAAATATAGACAGCACATATAAATTCTCAGAACGGACACATTTTGATCACTAAATTGAAAAAAAAATCTTTTCCTACTTTTGTCTGGTGATTTCATGAGTCTCTGGTGGCACTTCCTTCTGACTGTAAATCCAATATTTCTTTCTTTCTGCCTTTCTTTCTCCCCCTGCCTCCCTCTTTATTTCTGTCTCTTTCTCCCCCTGCCTGCCTGTTTTTCTCTCTCTCCCTGCCCCCCCCCCAAGTCACCACGCCAATTTCTCCCCGAGCCTTCTTCCCCGAGCCAGGCCTGGCACGTCCAAGAACCAGGCCCACAAGCCTTCCTCCCCCTGACATCAATTCTGACGTTGGAGAGGAAGTTCCAGGCCAGCCAGGCAGCAATTGGCTGGCCCAGAATTCATATCGGAGGGGAAGGCTTGTGGGTCTGGCGCTTGTACGCGCCTGGCCTGGTTCGGGGAGGCAGGAAGAACAAGATTGCAAAGGCAACGCGATTGACTCGCGCTGCCTTTGCGATCTACTGGTCGATCGCGATTGACCATTTGGGCATCCCTGCTGTACAGCATGTTTCACACAGCGGGTGGTGGACGCTTGGAATGCTCTCCCGGAGGAGGTGGTGACGGAGACTACCATTCTGGGTTTCAAGCGTAAGTTGGATGTATACCTCCTTGCAAAACACATCGATGGATACGGGTGACCAGGGTCTCCATCTGGGAGCACCTGGCTTGGCCTCCGCGTGTGCAGGTCACCGGAATAGATGGACCTAGGGTCTGATCCAGCAAAGGCGTTTATGTTCTTATGTTCACAGCAAAAGTGTGTGTGGGCTTTCAGTTTGAAAACTGGTGCAGAGTCCATGGGTAAAAAGTGCCATGGGTAAAAAGTGCTTTCAGAGGTAATCCTTCTTCAGATCAGACATAAGAACATAAGAACATAAGCATTGCCTCTGCCGGGTCAGACCAGGGGTCCATCGTGCCCGGCAGTCCGCTCCCGCGGCGGCCCCCCAGGTCCATGACCTGAAAGTGTTCCCTACCTAACCTAAAATATCCATACCCTATTCGCTCAATGTCCTGTAAGGTAAACCTCTATCTGTACCCTGTTATTCCCTTTGCTTCCAGGAAATCATCCAGTCCCTTTTTGAACCCCAGAATTGTACTCTGTCCTATCACCTCTCCGGGAAGCGCGTTCCAGGTGTCCACCACCCTCTGAGTGAAGAAGAACCTCCAAGCAAATGTAGAAAGTTATCAGTCTATAGAGTAAAACATCAAAGTACCTCTGAAAGCTATTCTAACCCATGCTCTCTAGTTACAGAAACAGAGAAACATGGTGGCAGGTAAAGGCCAAATGGCCCATCCAGTATCATCTGAATTCTCCTTATCTATCTTTAGGAGTAGACTAACACAGTTGCTACACCATTCCTATTTAAAAAAATGGAAAGTGGATCCAAATGAACAAAAGAGAAAAAGCGTAGAGAAGGAAATTTTTGGCCTGTTGAAGACAGTCTGTGGGCACTTTTTACCCATGGACTCTGCACCAGTTTTCAAACTGAAAGTCCACACACACTTTTGCTGTGAAACATGCTGTACAGCAGGGATGCCCAAATGGTCAATCGCGATCGACCAGTAGATCAACTTAAGAACGGTTTACAAAAACGGAAGGCGTTCCTAGCCCCTGAGCTAGGAACGACTTCCGTTTTTGTAAACCGTTCTTAAGTTGAATTTGTATGCAACTCGGATCCTGCACAGTCTACAAAAACATTAAAGAAACAGCGGTAACAGCTCATAGAATTCCTACGAACGTCAGAGCTGTTACTGCTGCAGCCAACGCTAAAAAAAACAAACAAACCGTGCTACGGTTTTGTAAAAGAAGGAGTTAATTAGTACAAGTTGAAACACTTGGGCGCGATTCAAGTAACTTGGGGTGCTGTTTAGTGAATCACGCTGAGCGGCACCTATTTTGGAGGCGCCCAAGAAATAGGCCAGCCCTAGGCACAACTAAAAATTAGCCGCCTAGATGAGCACTTAGGCACATTCAAGAGCAACGATTCGGCAACAAGGCACCTAACACATAGCCACCTAAATTTTTAGAGGCGCCTTGTTGCAGAATCGCTCTCTTGATAGGCGCCTAAGTTTCAATTATTGCCGATTACAAAGCTTAATTGAACTCGTTATTCAATTTAGATAGACGCTTATCTAGTTGGGCGCCGATTACAGGATTTGAGCCTAGATCTATAGTAGGGTGATCTTTAAATTGGGATGTTTATATTATAAAGTCGCCTGTGGAGTTGTTCCGTTATATCTTGCCAACAGGTTCCTCATAGTATCATAAGAATAGAAGAAAATCTCATGCCTTCTTTATAGTTCTGGCAACTAAGGGCTGTAAAATTAAGAAATATCAAGAGCACACTCTTATATAAAGCAGCTTATTATGATAAAGATTTCCATCTCCTCTACTTCAATCTCTCATGAGCATTTTAGAAAACCATCGAAAACCTTTGTTTTCAAAATGTCTGACTAAATAGATCCTTTGCATTCTTCACATTAGAACATACCTGTATTTTCTTAACATCATTTTTTGTTAACCGCATCAAACTCATGGTTATGCGGTCTAAAAATCTGCTGTTATGTTATGTATGTCTCTCTGGGGGACTCTATGTACCCTTCAACGGTCCTGAAGTGACTGTACCTGCTCCGATTCCTGGCCTTGCAGAAAGAATAGTTCAACCACCCCGAGATCATTCATTCATTGGGTTAATATGTAGACATTCTGACTTAGCATTCAAACTTTGTAGCCAAAATAAACAGTTTTTCAGTCTCTCGTGCAAGTTCACGTGGACATGAGAAACAGCAGTTCACGCCAGCACTAAAAAACTTTCTCACATGGGGCCCACTGCCAACTGTTATGCAACCGACAGCTTCAGAATTACTCTGTCAAGACACAGTGAATGTAAAGCGGCCTACATTTTCTGCGGAAAATGTCATGGAAAGCTGGTAGAGACTCCCGGCAACATTCAGAGTAATTGAATAACAGGTCATGTGGTAGGAGTAGGTAGTCAATGGGAAGGCCACTGCTTGCCCTGGGATCAGTAATGTGGAATACTGCTACTATGTAGAAACATAGAAACATAGAAGATGACGGCAGAAAAGGGCCACAGCCCATCAAGTCTGCCCACTCCAACAACCCTACCCCCTTGAATTTACCCCCCTAGAGATCCCACATGTGTATCCCATTTCCTTTTAAAATCCTTCACGCTGCTGGCCTGAATCACCTGAGGTGGAAGTTCATTCCAACGATCGACCACCCTTTCGGTGAAGAAGAACTTCCTGGTGTCGCCATGAAATTTCCCACCCCTGATTTTCAGCAGATGGCCTCTAGTGGCAGAGGGGCCTTTAAAAAAGAAGATATCATCTTCCACCTCAATACGGCCGGTGATATATTTAAACGTCTCTATCATGTCTCCTCTCTCTCTACGTTCTTCAAGTGAATATAGCTGCAATTTATTCAGCCTTTCTTCATACGGGAGGTCTTTGAGTCCCGAGACCATTTTGGTGGCCATTCTTTGAACCGACTCAACTCTCAGCACATCCTTTTGGTAATGTGGCCTCCAGAATTGTACACAATACTCCAGATGAGGCCTCACCATGGATCTGTACAATGGCATTATAACTTCGGGCTTCCGGCTGATAAAACTTCTTCGGATGGTTTCTGCCAGGTACGTACTTGTGACCTGGTTTGGCCACTGTTAAAAGCAGGATACAGGGATAAATGGACCAAGTTTCAAGTTCAAGTTTCAAGTTTATTAGGTGACTTGATTAATCGCTTAATCCAATTTCTAAGCGATGTACACATTAAAATTTACATTGGTTTACCATTGGTTTGATCCAGTATTCTTATGTTCTTAGGAGCCTATCTATAAAGAAACATAGGTGCCTACTAGAGAATGACATGGGGGGAAAAAAAAATAAAAATTTTATCACCGTTCCCACCCCGTCCCCGTGAGCTCAGTCCCTGCCACATCCACACAAGCTCAATCCCTGTCCCGCAAACTGTCAGATCCCATCCGCACAAGCCTCGAATAGTTAGGATTTTAACTTATTTTATTAAAGTACAAAAAGAGATAATATTCTGTATAATTGGCATTTTATAAACACAAATAATAGAGAGCAAGGATCAACCAAACCCCTGTCTCCCCTCCCCTTCACAAATATCCCCTCCACTATTGTGAAAACTGAACAAACCAAATTACTACAGAATGCTGCATAGAAAAATCAAGCTAACAGAATACTTCACTCACACATGGCAGGAATAGTGTTAGGGGAGGGCAACTAGGGCAACTGCCCCCTGGTCAGAGAAAGAGACCTAAGACAGCTGGAAGCTAAAGAAGCACAGCCTGGACTTTGCAGTCCCCAGTTATGTCTAATACCAGCTCTAGCAGGATACATATTTCAAATCTGAAATATTCGAATCACAAAATATAAAATAAATTTTTTTCTCTACCTTTTGTTGTCTGGTAATTTTATTATTCAAATCACATTGGTCTCAGGCTTTGGTTTCCTTCTGTCTTCATCGTGGCATGGCTGGCTCCTGAAGGTAAAATAGGCCCAAGAGGAGCTGGGGAGGAGATGCCGAGGCTGACACGGGTGCTGGTTTTAAGAAAGGTTTGGACAAGTTCCTGGAGGAAAAGTCTGTAGTCTGTTATTGAGAAAGACATGGGGGAAGCCACTGCTTGCCCTGAATCGGTAGCATAGAATGTTGCTACTCTTTGGGTTTTGGCCAGGTACTAATGACCTGGATTGGCCACCGTGAGAACAGGCTACTGTGCTTGATGGACCATTGGTCTGACCCAGTACGGCTATTCTTATGTTCTTATGTAACCCATTGCTTTGGTGTTTCACCTATGCACAGTGCCATCTTGTTGGCACACTTACATATATTTATGTAAAAGGTCACACATAACATAAGAAAAGCCGCTGCTGGGTCGGACCAGTGGTCCATCGTGCCCAGCAGTCCACTCCCAGGTCAAAGACCAGTGCCCTAACTGAGTCTAGCCTTACCTGTGTACGTTCTGGTTCAGCAGGAACTTGTCTAACTTTGTCTTGAATCCCTGGAGGGTGTTTTCCCCTATAACAAGGGAATCTTTAGATTGTAAACTACTGTATATTGGGCAGGGACTGTCTCTTGCTGACAGCACTGTGTGCGTCTGGTAGTGCTATAGAAATAATTGTTCCTAGAAAGGAAAAAAAAAAATACAGGGAGAGTTCCCAGAATCCAATGCTAAGTACAGGTAAAGAGAGGGAGATGCATATAAGAAGAAAACGGCAATGGGGTAAAACAATCTCTCTCAAACTGTGTCCTGAAGAGATTCCAGAATTTTACTTTATTTTTAAACAATTCCCGTCATGTTTAAATTATATTGATTGATTTTCAAATCAAATGAACCAAGAAACAACTTGTACAGAAAGCAAGATTAGCAACCAAATACCGAACAGGAAAATCATCAGATATCATTAAGAATAAATTTTAGTTAATTATGCTCAAGTCCTCAATTACAAGATCCAAGGTGTTCCAATTAGCGAGAAACAAAGAAACATGAACTAATGCATGATAATGGCTATAGAGCCGAGTGCAGGGATTAATTCTATAATCCGTAGGGCTTATGATTTTCCACTTCCAAACGGGATAACGCTAAGAAAGACGGCAACTGAGTAGGCTCAAAGAAAACATATTTAACAGTGCGGTAATGCACTATACACTTACATGGATGTCGCAAATAAAATGTAGCACCTAAAGATATAACACCTGGTTTCAGCAACAAAAATTCATGGCGACGCTTTTGGGTCTCAACATAAGAATATAAGAATTGCCGCTGCCGAGTCAGACCAGAGGTCACGTGGCGGCCCTCTGGTCAAAGACCAGCCCTACCTGTTTACGTACTGGTTCAACAGGAACCCGTCCAACTTTGTCTTAAATCCCTGGAGGGTGTTTCCCCCCTATAACAGCCTCCGGAAGAGCGTTCCAGCTTTCTACCACTCTGGGTGAAGAAGAACTTCCTTACGTTTGTACGGAATCGATCCCCTTTCAACTTTAGAGAATGCCCTCTCGTTCTCCCTACCTTGGAGAGGGTGAACAACCTTGTCCTTATCTACTAAGTCTATCCCCTTCAGTACCTTGAATGTTTCCATCATGTCCCCTCTCAATCTCCTCTGTTCAAGAAGAGGCCCAGTTTCTCTAATCTTTCGCTGTACGGCAGCTCCTCTAACCACTTAACCATCTTAGTCGCTCTTATCTGGACCCTTTCGAGTAGTACCGTGTCCTTCTTCATGTCTCCCGTGAAAGATCAGGGAACATCTGTATTTTAAATCCCATAAATTCTCTCTGCCGATATTTAAAGAATAATTTTAACAACCAAACTTTATCAATAGAGAGAGCTGCTGCTTCTTTGTCCGAATCTGTCCAGTAACGCAGATACATTCAGTGGTCCTTGATCTAGGGACCTGTTTTGAGATTGGCTTTTATCAGGTAAATTATATGCTCGTGATTAAGAGGGTAACGAATCTTCAGAAACCCCCAAAGCTTCAAGAAGATGCCTCTTAAACATTTCCCTAGGTGTTACCGACGTTAACCTAAGGAAATTAATTAATCTTAAGTTATTGTATCTGGCATTGTTTTTCCAGGTTTTCCATCTTTCTCCTAAGACTAATGTTATCTTTCATAAGACTTTTCTCTAACTGTCTAGATGTCTTAACTTCTTGTTCAAGCTTCTGAAAAGAGTTAGAGACAGTCGTTTCATTTTTCAAATCTTTAACAATTCCCTTCATAAGTATATACTAGAATAGATCCCACTAAGATGGTTATTTCTTCAATAGTATTCTAACTTGGAATCGCATATAGCTCATAAATACCTCTTATTCCAAGTGATAAACATCCTTTGTAATTTTAGCTTTAGAATGGGCTTCTCTGTTTTGATCTGATGTGTGGCAATGACGACATCACGGGTCAGCTGATCTGAAGGGAGTATAACGAGACAGAGAAGTAAGCCGCCATTTTGACGCATTGTAAATGAATGTTCGGATGACGACGGAGTGATTGTGGTAAGTGATAGGATAATAAGATAATTTTTAACATACATATCTGTTAAAAATTATCTTATATCTATCTTTCTTTTTTTAATATTTCATGTTTACTTTTCTAGGGAAACGATCCTTGATAAAGCATTGAATGCGTAAAACATGTCAGATCCGAGTTTCCCCTATCATAAAAACTGAGATAAGTCATAAACCTTTAGTACATATGTAAAAGCATTTGACTAGTAGCATTTTAAGGCACTTTAAGCACCTTGAAACTGTTGCACTTTTAAAAACTGCACTTTAAATACTGAAATCCAATTAGGATAAAAAAGTGGGCCAGTAAGGAGACAACACGTCAAGCTTATCGCTATGATAAACATTTAAGCGATGATTGGTGTTTGAGGTACGAAGCTTCAGTAGAGTTATAAAATTTATAGCTATTAAGAGTGGTTGAATCATATATCACAACGGATATTTATCACTTGGGATAAGAGGTATATACAGTATATACTAGAATAGATGACATACACATTGCGTATGTAAGAGACTGTCAACGTTATGAGCGTCTATGTACGTGAAGATATAACTGCCCAGACAAGCATCATTTTGTGACGTGATTCGTCCTTGAAAACTAATGGCAAGTAATTTTTTAAAAAATATTTTTTACACAGTAGATATCCTAATCTGAGCAACAAAGCAATCGGGGCTTTGTTACCATTTAGATCTTCTTATCTTTGCGAATTTGGGTTTTCAGTTCTGACAAATTTAATTGGGAAAAAAAAACCCACTGCAGATGGTGGATAATGAAATGTGTGTTTTTCCTGGTGACTATCGAGCCGCGTTTTGAGTTCATGTGCACTCAACAACAAGCACATCTATCGCATTGATTAGCAATTCTATTCCATCTATTTTAATTTCACCATTGTTACAATTACCCATACATAGCTCACAGAACTGTATATAAATAACTCTCAGATTTACACCCCCCCACCCCCCCTTTTACATAATCATAGCATGGTACAGTATTTAGAATTGGCCACAGCGGTAACAGCGCCGACACTCAAATGAATTCAATGTGTCAGAGCTGTTACTGCCACTGCCTGCGCTAAAAACCTCAGTATGGTTTTGTAAAAGGCAGGGGGGGGGGATCATTTTGTTGGGTTTGCAATTATATAATTTGCCACACAAAAAAAAAAAAAAAACATTTGCTCCGTTTAGTGAGCCGGAGCTAAAAAGTTTGAGACACACTGGGGTAGAGAAAAGGAGGTACAGGGAGAGTTCCCAAAATCCTCCGATGGCATAAGGATAGAGCTGAGTACAGGTAGAATCAGGGCAGGATTAATGGATAGGCAAACTAGTTATGTGCCTAGGTCGTGATGGAGACCACCATTCCGGAATTCAAGGGCAAGTTGGAGGTACACCTTCTCGCAAATCACATTGAGGGATACGAGTAAACAAGGTTTCTCAACAGGGAACACCTGGCTTGGCCTCCACGGGTGCGGGTCGCCGGACTGGATGGACCTAGGGTCTGATCCGGCGAAGCCAATTCTTATGTTCTTATGTCCAAACGTTTAGGAGGGGCCCTCTCAATTTCTGCCAAGGTCTTGGTAAGAAAGTTGCAGGCAGACAGAATGGTTGGCAGGGAGGAGGCCAGAGCAATGTGTACTCCTCCCATCCTCCGACGTCATTCTCCAGGCAGCAGGGGACTCAGCAAGCAGCAGTTCTTCCCTGCTGTGCCATCCTTTGCTGGTTTTCCTTTGCAGCCAGGACCAAGGGGACCCCATTCTGAAACTTTTGAAATGCATTTAGATTATGATCAGGGGCCCAATGGGCTTGTTTGCCTAGGGCCTGCCAAAGAATTAATCCTGCCCCGAGTACAGTGATGGAGATGAGGAAGATAAAGGGTGGGGGGAGGGAAAGGTACTGGGAAAACTCCCAGAATCTACAGATTTATTGCAATTCTGGAACGACAAATCGTCCAGATCTTCTGCAATTGCACTGTAATGAGTTCTGCAACTGGCTATCTCCTCATTATAATGTTCTCATGGTAGAAAGATTAGTGTAAGCTCAGTTGGTTTTGTAAATAAAGCTTTTACTGTTGTTTTTCTGCTCTGTTGTTTAAGTCTTCTTTTCTGTGTATGCAGCATGATCGAGATTAGTTTTTAATAAAAAGGATTACGTTCCTCCTTAAATACATGTTTTTTGGGGAGGCTTGAGAGCCGGCATATCCATTTCCCTCCCTCTTCTGTTCTTTACCTATAGGATAATCATTTCGCAAATGTTAACGAAACTTCTAAGGCAAAATGCCAGCATCTCGTATCAATGTCCCTGCAGTTTGCTGCTAGGAGGAAGAGAGGCCCCCTTTTACGCTCTCTCTCTTCTTCTCTCTCACTCTCTCTCTCTACAGTATTCTTGGCTGTAGCAAGTCCTCTTTTAAAGAGTCTCGCGTTCCTGTCACTCACTCGGTGAAATCCAAAAGAAGGAAGCCGTTTAATGAAAAAGAGCTGAGGTAAGAGTGATCAAGAAAGTATGAAGTGATAGAAGAAAGGTAACTGAGCAAAGGGAAGGGTGAAGGGTGGAGGGAGGGATTGTGAGCAACGGTATTGCGACGGAGTTCATGTCCTGGCTCTGACAGATTGCAGGACGTGTTACTCACTGATTTCACATCACTCATTTTATTTGGCTTGTAAGGACACCTCAGTCTTCGGACTCTCTTCCTACCTAGGCTGTCACAGCTCAGAGAAGCAGTGATAGCCCCCCAAGAGGGGTAAAGTCTTTCAAGCATCAGGTAGAAGGCCTGGGGCCAAGCCCAGCAGAGTTAGCTCTAGTTTAACTGGCATATTTTCATTGCTTTAATGAGGGATATTTTTTGGGTACTATGGCTAATACTGCAGTTAATAGGCAGAACGTTCAAGATTTTAATGCATAAATAAATAACCTATGATGCCCCGGAGAGGCCCTCTCACTCCTGCTAAAAAGGCTTGGGGCGGGATGATTGTTCTGTGGTGGAATTAGACGTAAGTAAGACTTCTGCCTGAGGTGTTTTTGGAGGGTAAATTTAGATGTCTGGAAAGCCAGTTTCCAAAAGACACTTAGACATCGGGCACAGTGCTGGATATCAAAGTGCCACTTAAAAATACAATATGGTGTCTTATATACCGCAATTCTCTGCGAGGAATCTATGCGGCTTACAAAGAATTAGATCAAGTTTGGAAGTTACATTATTAGAGCGGGGTGGTTGTTGAGGTGAAGAAAAGGTTATAGGGAGAAGAGTTTTTATGTCTTTTGTTTTTTCCTGAAGTGAAGGGATGAGGTGGGTTGTCTTAGTAGTTTGCTCCGGATATGGAGAGCTTGGTATTTCGAAGGTCGTCTCAAACCTCTTCTTCCGCCATATTTTTCTGAGGCGATGGGAGGGGTAGTTTGAAGCAGTTGAAGGAGGAATGGGGGGACTTTTGATATCAGATGTTAGTCCCTCCGAGTTCGCTCCATAGATCGCTTTGTGAACCGTGAAGGGCTATCTTGAAATGGATTCTCTTCTTCATCAGTAGCCAGTGCAGTTGTTTCGGTAGTGGACTTGCCCTTTCGTAGCGATTCTTTTTGTTTTGAGGTAGCCGGAGTTTTTCGCTCTTTCTGTGATGCCCCCATATAGTGAGTTGTATTAGGACAGATTGTGCTACTGTCCTGAAGCAGGTCTGTTAGGACTGGTCTTATTGCCTTCAGCTGTCTCATCTTAAAGAATATATATATATATATTTTTTTTTTTTTACTAGAGAGGTGATATGAATGTTATAGGTTAGATTTGAATCTAGTGCAGGGGTGGGCAACTGCGGTCCTCGAGGGCCAGAATCAAGTCATGATTTCCCCAACGAAGATGCATTGAAAGCAGTGCATGCAAATAGATGTCATGCATCTTCATTGGGGAAATCCTGAAAACCCGACTGGATTCCTGCCCTTGAAGACTGGAGTTGCCCATCCCTGGTCTAGTGTGACTCTCAGTACTTTGGAGGAATTCTCTGCCCTTAGCCTCTCACCTGTGGATTAGAGCTGCTCAATTTGAATTGATTCGCCGATTCACTTTGGGCAAATCAATTCATTTTCGGGAAAAACCGAACTCACCGATTCATCAGTGGCACAAGCCTCCTCGCTACCGATCTATTCTGCGCAGGCCTGCTTGGACCTGTTTCTCTGCCAGAGCCCTTCCTTCTAGTGCAACTTGAAACTTTGTTTCGCGAAGCGTGGAGTTGCATCGGAGGGAGGGAACGACTGAGCGGGCCTGTGTGTGGCAAGGGAAATGCCGGAATGCCTGAGCAGGCCTGTGTTCGGCGTGCACAGTACCAGCATGGGGCATAAACGTTAAAGCTTTCCCTCCCTCCTGTCCCCCTGTGAGGCACCTCCCAATCACCCCCTCCCCTCCTCCGTGAGATCAGACATAGGCCTTCCAAAGGAGCAGCAGCGGTGGCGGGTGGGAAGAGGCAGCAGCTCAGAACAGACTACTCTTGATTGGCCCTGCCGGAGCCTTTCCTCTGCCGCATCACTGATGACATCGCTAGTGATGCAGCAGATGGAAGCCCTGGCGGAGAAGGCCATAAGCAGCCTGTTCAGAGCACTGCCTCTTCCTGTCAGCCATCAGCTGCTTCTTTGGGAGGCCTTTGTCAGAACTCGCAGGAGGGAGGGGCGGTCGGGAGGTATCTCATAAGGGGATAGGAAGGAGGGAAAGTTGTTGCACAGGGAGATGGATAGAAAGCTGCTGCACATAGGGGGAGAGAGGGAGAAATCCTGCATATGGTAGAGGAGAAGGAGACACATGGAGAAGTGAGGGAGAAATGGCACATGGGGAGTGAAAGAAATGTTGCACATGATAATGGAGGAGAGGAGGAGAGAGATGCAGAGAGGTTTAACCCAGGACACAAGGCAGGAAGAAAGAGAGAGATGATAAGACAAGTGGGAAAGAAACCAAAATATTGTATATGGCAGTGGAAGGAAAGATACAGAGATGGAAGATGGATGGTGAGCACAGAGAAAGAAGAAACGTCAAATGGGCAGGAGACCCTGGTAAACGAGTTAACTGAAGACAAACAGAAACCAGAGCCAGGGATCAACATGATTTGAATAATAAAATGACCAGACAACATAAGGCAGAAAAAATAATTTTGTTTTCTATTTTGTGATTACAATATGTCAGATCCAAAAGGTGTGTCCTGCCAAAGCTGGTGTTAAGACAGCGAGTGTGAGCTAGGACCTAACAGAGAGGAAAGCTCATTTTTTGTTTACACCACAGCTCCGGCATGGGGGGGGGAAGGGGTGGGTGAAGAGGTTCCAAAATAAACCTGCCAGGCCGTTTGAAAAAAAAACAAAACAAAAACTGTTCAGTGGACCAAATCAAATCGGAAATTTTTTCCCTGAATCAGGCAGCACTGTTGTGGATAGTTCTAGTTCTGGGCTCGGTAATTTGAATTATAATCTCCGACACCATAATATTGTCATTTTAGATTTGTTTAGCTTGAGGAAGTTATTCATCGTCCATCTACTTAGGCCATCAATAGTGGCTTTCAGATACTCTAGAGTGCTAGCGAATAATTCTTTGGCTATACAGAGAATGAAGATATCATCTGCATAGGAGAAGACATGAGCCTGGGTTAAGTTATTTCATAGAAACATAGAAACATAGAAATAGACGGCAGATAAGGGCCCACGGCCCATCTAGTCTGCCCACCTTAACGTCCCTCCCCTACCTTTGCCCTGTGAATAGATCCCATGTGCCGATCCCATTTGGCCTTAAAATCAGGCACGCTGCTGGCCTCAATCACCTGTAGTGGAAGACTATTCCAGCGATCAACCACTCTTTCAGTGAAAAAGAATTTCCTGGTGTCACCTCGTAGTTTCCCGCCCCTGATTTTCCACGGATGCCCTCTTGTTGTCGTGGGACCCTTGAAAAAGAAGATATCTTCCTCCGCCTCGATGCGGCCCGTAAGATACTTGAACGTCTCGATCATGTCCCCCCTCTCTCTGCGCTCCTCGAGCGAGTATAGCTGTAATTTGTCAAGCCGTTTTTCGTATGGTAGATCCTTGAGTCCCGAGACCATCCGGGTGGCCATTCTTTGCACCGACTCCAGTCTCAGCACATCCTTGCGATAATGCGGCCTCCAGAATTGCACACAGTACTCCAGGTGGGGCCTCACCATGGATCTATACAATGGCATAATGACTTCCGCCTTACGACTGACGAAACCCCTTCGTATGCAGCCCATGATTTGTCTTGCCTTGGACGAAGCCTGCTCCACTTGATTGGCAGTCTTCATGTCCTCACTGACGATTACCCCCAAGTCTCGTTCTGCTACCGTTTTTGCTAGGATCTCGCCATTCCTATGCTCCTAGATCGATGTTGATATGGATGAGCCTTGGGGGACACCTCTGTTGGCCTTCCATGATTGGGTCTTGTCTTTATTCCAGACTTCATATTTTCTTTTTCTTAAGAACTGTGAAAACCATTGTAACACCAGGCCTTGTACTCCTAGTTCATTTAATGTGAGGCGTAAAAAGAGAGTAGTTTACTGCATCAAATGCTGCAGAGATATCAAATTATATCTGTACAGATTGTTTGCCTCTGGAGTCAATTCCTTATTTTGCATGTTAGATCGAGTAACGGATTCAGTGCTGTGCCTTGGCCTGAAGCCATGTTGCGGTTTGTGGAATCCATCTGTTTGGACTATGAAGTTAGCTAGTTGAGCGTCAACACAGAATTCTAGTAGTTTTGCAGGTCATGGAATCCCCCGCTATTGGTCTAAAGAACAGCCATGCTGTGTCGGACTAATGGGCCATCTAGCCTAGTCCCCTGTTTCCAACAGTGGCCAATCCAGGTCCCAGTACCAGGCAGAACCCCAATTTGTAGCAACATTCCATTCTGTCGATCCAGGGTAAACAGTGGCTTCCCCCCATATCTGTCTCAACAGCAGACGATGGACTTTTCCAAACTTTTCCTAAACGTAGCTACTTGAATTTCATTTTCAGCCGAGATGAAACGTGGGCATGTTTTGGGCAGGGCTAGGGAGGGCCCACAGTATGGAAATTCAACTTTGATCAGAGAAGGAGAAGGGACGTCCATATCTAAAAAGATGAATGTATTTTTGTCATGTCGTGGCTACAGAAAGGTGGCTCTGATTGAACAGCTATCCACTGGAGGGATTCAGGTACAACACCTCCTTAATCCCTCGGTGGTTGCTGTTTTCTCCCTTTCCCCTGAATGTGAAACTGGCAAAGGATAGCAGGCTTTATGACAGCTTCAGGCATTATGAACATTCTTAACAAACCACCATATAGGTCAGAGGAGTAGCCCAATGGTTAGTTAAAAGAAGCCCACTGGTTACCAATCAAACATAGAATCATATACACAAGATCATTTTATTAACCTTAAACACAAAGACAAGTAACTTACCTGAATTTATTAATAAATCTTCTTATTCTGTATTCTCCACACAGGTCTCTTGGCTCTGCCTCACAAAATCTCCTTGTCCAAAAAGCAGAACTGGTTTTAGACGTATCTAAAACCAACTTAGGCCTTTTCACTGCCTCTGTATGCCCAGAGTGAAAAGGGGTGTTTTTGGAGGAATGGGCGGGAGGTGGGCTGACCTAGACTCAGTCGTCTGGCAGCCATAGTCAAAAACGTTTTGACAGGTTGCCAGACAGATCTTAAACGTTTTGCCTTAGACCAAGCCAAAACAGGTATAAGTTCCAAATCGGGCTGCTGAGCTGATCACGGCTGCCGCAAACAGCTCAGCGGCCCAGCCAACCCGTCCCCCCGCACCGGTAATGATTGTGGCAGGAGAGATACCCGATCTCTCCTGCTGTGACCCCCCAGAATCTTCCCCAGCAGGAGAGATGCCCAATCTCTCCTGCCGCGATCCCCCATGACCCCACCAATCTCTCCTGCCGCGATCCCCCATGACCCTACCAATCTTTCCTGCCCTGATTCCCCCGTGACCCCACCAAATCTTCCCCAGCAGGAGAGATGCCCAATCTCTCCTGCCAGACACAACACCCCCACCCTCGAACCCCTGCCGGTCCAAATCCCTGCCGGTCCCCCAGATAATTGTGTGCTAATTATTATTGTATCTTTTTTGGCTGTGGGTGCACAGAGAATGAGTGAGAAAGTGTAAACTCGTTAGCGCACCGACATTACTGTGCATTAACTGGTTAACACGTGCACCTGTGTTTTCTTTTCTTTCTGCTGCCGCAGGTTAATGCTCAGTTCAGCACACAGCCTGAAAAAAAAAAAGCTATTTCGTGGCCGCAGTAGAAATCGACTCGGTTCATGGAAAATTCCTGTATTACCACAGGCTAATCCATTTCCTACTATGGACTCCTTAAAGCATTATTGGGAATTGAGATTATTTGAATGTTTTCTGTATTTATTCAGACCTCACCTCACCCTTGCCTTCACTGCTTCATTCCCTTCCATAAATGACAACAGCAGTGCCCACAGAAAATATTAAAATTACATTTGCTGGAAGTATGGAATGCTCCTCCCAGAAGGTTAAGAGAGTTGGCAGTGGGATCGTTAACAGGATCCAATCTACATACTTTCAGACAAGAAAACACATGCTGCATTGTAAATAAAACATCTGCGGATGCCAGAGGGAAAAACAGGCTTTATGTAATATGGCTGCCCTCACCTGAACCCCCTTCTTAAACAGCAGATGGAGAAATAATAAGCAAAATCTACAACGAGAACAGGCCTCGTCTTTCTTGGCCCTTCCCTGTACATTTTTAGAGATCTCTGCAGTCTTTATTTCTGGCGCCGAGACACTGAAAGCACAGAGAGAAGCTTTGTCCGCATGTTCTGCTTTCCATACAGTGGCAGATCATGGGGCTTCCTGGAAAAGGCACGAATGTCTGCTGTAGACGAATAGCAATGTGGGATTGAAATCAAAGGGAGCATGTGTAGATATATTAGTGTTATATAACACTGAGAATAGCTGAATCAAGTGAGAAGGCTCAGGGATTTTTTGGCCACAGGCACAGAAAATGATGACAGATAAAGACCGTATGGCCTTTCTGGCAGGGCTAGCTCGATGTGCGCTTCCCACGTGCTAAAAAACAGATGTTAATTTTTAGTGGCTGGGAGGTCAGGAGGCAGAGAGTAGGCATGTTCTGCATTAACTAGTTAGTGTAGTTATATCGCCATGCACTAACTGATTAGCACATGAACCTTATACCTTGATTCGATAAACCATGCCCATCTCCTAGGCACCATTCAGCGCAGTTGTCAAGCATCCACTAGGCACCATTATATTATCACGTCTAGCAGTGCCTAAGCATTTTTAGGCACTGAATCCATAGGCACACTGCCATTTAGGCCAGGGTTTTCGTGGTTTAATAAAAAAAAGAGGGGTAAGTTAAGCACGTAGATCAGCTTGGAACGCCAATCTAGGCACCTAACTTCCAGCGCCATTTATAGAATCGGGGCCTTACCACCTACAAAATAAGGAGTGGTAGGGGCTCAAGCGCTATTGGAAAAATTAGTGCCTAACCGTTAATTCAAAAAATAAAAAAAGCGGCCATTTTACCCATGCAGAAAAATGGCCTTAGCATGTGGGAATGACCCACAGGAAGAGTCAATAAATGCCACTTTTTACCGCTGTTTGGTGAAAGGGCCCCTATGTTATGTCCCATAGCCTTTGAACTATTTGATGGAGAACCAAGAACTAAATAAATTATTTTGAAAAACTAGGCACTGCACAAGCAGTTCGGGTGTTTTATGCTGACAACATCGAAATTCGTTTCTTGAGTTTGAGCTGCCATCAAACATGAATTGATTTTTTAAAAACTGTATTAATAATATGTTTCTTCACCACAATTAATTCAATGTAACATTGATGGTGGATTATTTACGGTATGTTGTTTGCTCCCTGAAGGCAGAACTGCTCAGCAGCATATGAGTAACGGCACATAGGAGTAGGCCTGACATATCAAAGCTTTCACCAGATAGCTCAGTAGCACCAATATTTCCAGTCTAACTGTAGATCTCTTGCGTGTTCTTGGTTGCATTTGATCACCAGCTGTCCTCCCTAGAAGCCCAGGAAGGATTTACAGCATTATAAATCAGGGTTATGAACCTGCAGGGAAGCAATTAACAAGGGAACTGGGTGGGTGGAAATGCTGCTAAAGAGTTTTCAAAATACATATATCTTTCTGCCTCTGTTAGCATATCCCTGTGTAGCCCCAATAAGGAAGGAAGCAGTTAACCAGTTGGCTTGCAGTAAATTCCTAGCCCGTCCATGTCCATGTTTCTCCCCAACAAATGATCATTTTTAAACACAGAAATATAGAAAAATATAGACAGATAAAGGCCATGTGGCCGATCTAGTGTTCTCATCTTTGCCTTCTACTATCCCTTCCTCTCGCTTAGAGATCCTATGTACTTGTCCCAGGCTTTGAGGTTAGATACAATTTGTCTCCACCACTTCCACTGTGAGGCTCTTCCATGAATTCATGACCCTTTCTCTGAAGTATTTCCTTTCATTACTCCCAAGTCTATCCCCTTTCACCTTCATCCTACACCCCTTCATTCCAGAGCTCCCTTTCACTTGAAAAAGATTTGTCTCTATCGTGTCTCCTCCTCCTGCTTTTCTTCCAAAGTGTACACATGGAGATTTTTAAGTTTGTCCCCATATGCTTTATGACAAAGACCACTGATCGTTTTAGAAGCTGCCCTCTGGACTAACTCCATCCTGTTTAGACCTTTTTGACGGTGCAAGGCTCCATTGCAAATGAGGTCTCTCTGGAGAAGGGTTGCCAAAAATTCATTTTTGAAATTATGATGAAATTATTATAAAAATGAAACAACTAAATTCTGTGGGGATAATGTCTTGATATTTCCTGACGTTGCTAGAGCAACTCAAATGCGAAGGAAGGAATTTCTTTAGTTAAAACCTAGGGTTACAGCTCTAGCAGCAACTTAAAAAAAAAAAAAATTCCCTTGTAAATGCATAATTAAAATTCAAGAGAAGGAATTTATTTTTTGGGATCCCACACAGCTTCAGCAATTTTTAAGTTTTCGTGAACACGGTAAATATAATGTGAAATAGTTTGGGAACTAATCTTTGAAAGGAACCAAAGGATAAGAGAAAGAAAAGCACTAGAATTTAACTTGGGGAAGGGTTCTTATTTTCTTAACTTTAATATTTTATATTCTTTAATTGTATTTGAATTTTCTCAAATTTAATATTTTATTTTCTTTAATCATATTTAAAATTAAGGTTGCCCCCCCCAAATTAATGTGGGCTAGAAAGATTTGTATTAGATATTGTTTATATCCTTTTCTCTTTACCTGATGTATATCTTTATCCTTTACTGTTCTTTAAGAATTGTATATAAAAATTTGATAAATGAAAAAAAATTTTAAAAAAAGAATCCTGGCCCTCAGACATCCCAGTGCCTTGTTTTTGTGTCGGACATTTTTTTTTCTGAAAATGGTACCAAAAGGAAGATATACTAAGTGTGTCTTAGTAAAAAGGTGGGGGGTGGGGGGGGCAAGGGTATGCTTGCCATTTGATTTTTGGACTTTAGGAAAACGTCGAAAATCAGACTGGCGTCAACAAAAATGCCCTTCGTGATCTATCAATGTCACTTCATTGAGGTAGGGCATGATTTATTGTCAACTTCCTGGTTCTTCTTTCAAGTTTATCTAGATCAGCTTGTGCTCAGTCTATAATTCTGATGACTGGAATTGCCCAAGTATTGATAGTATATATTACAACTACTTAACTTTGACCTTAGAATTTTCTGAACACTTTTGATATTCTTGAGCTATTTAGTGTTCCTTTTGATCGTAATTATGTAACGAATCTGAGACTACTAATAATCCTAACCTAAACTAAACTAAACCTTAAGTTTATATACCACATCCTCTCCACGGAAGTGGAGCTCAGCACGGTTTACAAGAACTTAAAATATAAGAAGAGAAAGGAAAAGGTTTACATGAGCTTATATATAGAATGGAAGAGAAAGGGGGAAATAGAATTACATGTTAAAGAGCCAAGTTTTCAGTTGCTTGCGGAATAATTGGAGAGAGCCCATGCTCCACAACGGGATAGTAAGGTCGTTCCAGAGACCTGTGATTTTGAAGAGAAGAGATTTTCCCAGTTTACCTGTGTGAATTTCCAGTTTAAAGCCCACATGAGGTACCCGATGATGGTGTGTAGGCAGGGGCTTGGTTGCCCTTGCCTTGTTGTGTGAAGCGCTGGAGAAATTCTCCCTTCGCTGACCCTCCACACTGAGGTTACCCATTTTCACAAAAAAAAAAAAAATTTTAGTGTATGATCTTACTTTGAAGTGGTGTTGTTAGTCACAGGATTTTTCATCATTGGGTTACCACTCTTAGAACCTTATTGACTGATTCTGCCTTTTTGTCAGTATCTTTTTCTAAGCCAAAATTCATTCCTAGTCATAGTAACATAGTAGATGGCAGATAAAGACCCAAATGAGCCATCCAGTCTGCCCAACCCTACTCACTCTGTAAATTACTGACTTAATTTAAAATTTTCCTTCTTCTTAGCTATTGCTGGGCCAGAACCTAAAGTTCTGCCCGGTACTATGCTTAGGTTCTATCTACTGAAGTCTCCATCAAAGATCACTCCAGCCCATCCCAGCCATCTAAGACCTCCCCAGCCTATCCTCAACCAAATGGCCATATACAGACATAGACCGTGCAAATCTGCCTAGTACTGGCCTTAATTTTGTCTGATTCGAGATCCTCTGTGTTCATCCCACGATTTTTGAACTCTGTCACCGTTTTCCTCTCCACCACCTCCCTTGGTAGTGCATTCCAGGCATCTACCAACCTCTCCTTAAAGAAGAATTTCCTTACATTGCTCTTGAGTCTACCATCCCTCAACCTCAAATCATCATCATCATTATTATGCTTTGTTGAGCATCTATCATCGCTTATAACTTTCTCTACTGATGAAAACTGACTGACTCTAGGCACCTCTGGTTTCCCATCTTTGTAACTTATGTTTGTGTCTTGGCAGCAAGAAACCATGGCAAAAACTGTAGCAGTGATTGGGGCTGGGATCAGCGGGCTGGCTGCCCTGAAGTGCTGCTTGGAAGTGGGACTGCAGGCGACCTGCTATGAGATGAGCGATGCAGTTGGCGGACTCTGGAAGTTCACAGTAAGTTGACCCTTTACCACCCCATGAACCAGGAAAAATAGTTGGTTTTAAAGACACTGCCCCATGTATTTAAGAACAAACCCCTTCAAAATTCTCTTTATTTTTAACTTAAATCTGTTTTCTTTCTTCAGTCTCTCGTTATGTATAATAGGGACATGGAACCCAGAAATTTTTTTTGTTCAGTTTCCCATGTTGTTTATGGATCTTTTCATTGGGGGGGTTTCACTCAGGGAGGGGGGAGCAATGTTCAAAAGAGAGTATACTCATAAGGGTGCACCATGTTCCCTGACATTTCTCCCAGTTTTTCAAAAGAATATGTATGCGTGTGTGTGAGGCTATCTCCCGCTGAATATCCCATTCAGCAGATATAGTCTGGTGACCATAGCCGGTCACTGTCAATAATCAGCAGCCAAACAGACCTGCCTAGAAAGCAAGTCTATCTTTGACCACAAGGAATTAGCCAAAAAGCTGCTGAATATCAGTTTCATCGGTTATGTCTTGGCCAGCTGAACCTAAACTTTCAAGTTTATTAAAATTTTTGATTGATCGCCTATCATAGTTTCTAGGTAATGTACATAAAAAAGGGAATATAATTATAATCTTAAAATATATATATATATTTAATACATGAGATATGAACATTGACAAACTCATTAATACACAAAAGGGACTGGATGGAACTACAATAAATTCAGAAAAGTAAGCATAAAGAGATAGAAACAAGAGGGGAAGGGAGGAGAGAGGGTGGTAGATTGAGTTCAAATCACAGGCAATGTATCAAGGTCGAGAACGTTTTACTGGATCAAAAAAAGGAAACATGGTGATGGTCATTGCTCGAATGCGTCTCTGAAAAGAAGTTTAATGCCCCTTTAAATTTGTTTAAACCAGAAATTCAATGCCGGTTGCTGGATACAACGACAGCACTGAATTTCTAGTTTGGCCACAGACCGCGGGAGACATCAAGCTATTATTGCTGGAGGGGCTCCCCAAGCCCCACCAGTTGAAGACATCCTCTTCAGAGCCCCCAGGCCATTTGAACAGCAGGGAAGTCTATGTCATGCATCTAGCCCATTACATCAGCTGGTTTTATAGGGACTAATCTACAGGCCTCAGAAATTTGCAAGCCTTCATCCTCATAACCACCCATTCATGAAGGTGGAGTTTCATTGTAAGCATTATTAGACTGAGATAAGTCATTATACAGAGCTGTAGCAGGTGGCTTCTGAGAAGAACAATTGACTGGGTGTGCACTAGCTATAAACAGCCTCCACCCCTCTATAGGTCTTTATCCACTTCTCAACAAGATCTCGGAATCCCCTGCAAGTCCACTCCTGGATTCCAAAACTCAATATACGGTGGGAAATGGAACAGGAGTTGCAAAACAAAGCTGTAATACCCAAGGCAGATTCAGGAGCAAGAGCTGATGTTTCTTGGCAACCCACACTAACTTTCAGTTAGGCAGCTCTACTATGACTTCAGCTTCCTTTTTATGCTTGTAAATGATGCACGTGTGCAAGGAGAAGGTTGCTGTTTTCTTGGAACTTGACTGTAGGTGGGCAAGTCAATACCTGCACATTAAGCTGCTTTGCAACTGCCAGGTTACCACCCATTAGCCCTGGGTGTGGGTATTCCAGCTGGCTGAATTCTGTACCTAACATTGGACATGAAGACTTACACCAGCCTGGTTTAAATCCTGGCATTTGAGTTGGGCAAAAATCTAAAAATTCAAGAAAAGGATGTCCAAATAAATCACAAAATTACAACACCCTCCAAAAGCACAGGACTATAAATCACCTCTCATCCAAAAAGGAGAAAAGACTTCAGTGTCCAATAGGGGCTCTATTGGCTACCCACATAGACAAGCTAGTTTCAAACAGAATTTGATACTAGCAGACACATCCTCGGTCAAAAACTCCCAAACTGTGAAAGTCTATTTTATCTTTATTATCTTCTTTTTCTTATAATTTTCAAAAACCTTCTTTCTTATTTTCAAAAACAGTCTTTCACTTATCACTCAATTTTCTGGAATGCCCCGTCTATGGCCACACCCCTTGTGCATTTATGCATGAAGACCCTTAGGTGCTATTTCATAACTTGGCGTGTAAGTGTATTTTCGCACCTATCTACCATATGATCTCCACTCTGGCACCTTGCACCAATTAGAATGTGTTTGTGCCAAAAATTGGGTTGCTTTAGATGTCATTTATCTAATCTAATTGAATTTACAATTTGTGAGTCGCTCTATGCCTAGATAGGTTCAAGGCGATGTACAATTCAAGTGTTAGGCAGAAGAGATAGAAGAATTAAGGAGTAAGGAGAGAGGAAGCTGGAGGAAGAGAAGGAAAGGGTTGACATTAGAAGTAGTTTACATTGGATGAGGATGGAATCTGAGTTGGAACAAGCTACTGATTGTCAATGGAGTATATTGTCTTGAATAAAATATACTCCACTGACAATCAGTAGCTTATTAAAAATAATAACTCAAGTGCTGGCTTACCGTCTCTTTCCTGGAACTGGGAAACTGCTGGAGTAGTGTATTAAAGCCTGAGGTCTGGAGTAGCATGGATTCTACATGCAGGAGCCTCAAAAGCAATTGGGCCGATTAGCCTTTTGAGTTGCTATAAACGGCTTTCTGCTTTCCGAAAACCACTGTTCCCTCTAAGCTGAGCAGGAGTCCTCCACCCACAGTCTCACCAATAGAGGGTGCTGTTTTACTGTCACATTTTTCAATTGTGAGGGACAGGCAAGTTCTGCAGGACTCCAGGGAACATACCTGTCCTTAGCGACTGAAAATATTCCACCCCCTAGTGGTAGCAATGCAGCTGGAGGACACCTGCTCAGCTTAGAGGGAACACTCACGCAATACATTTATTCTTGAGGTGATTTTAGTGCTCACACTACTTCGAATTTAAGTGAAAAGTCGAGCATCAGAATGTAAGTTGTGATATCTTTGCTAAGAAAATTCCTATATTATCCAGATTTATTTGGGGCTAATACTACTATGCATCTTCCTTATTATATATGTATAACGCTGCATGCCTGGATTTTAAAAAATAATAATCTTATCCCACAATATAAGCAAGTTGTCTACATGAAGACACTGATCACACAGTCAAAAAAATGCCATTTTACAGGTTCATCACTGATGTGACACTAATACAACCCTTCCACTACACAGAGTGAACATTGAACTGCATGTTTTGCCCATTCCCTTTATAGCTCTCTTAACCCAGAGCATTCTGGGATATAAGATGAAGTTCTTAACCCAAAGCATTCTGGGATACAAGATGGAGTTCTATGAGCACACTAGAACTACAACCCTTAGAGGGGTAAAGCATTTTACCTAGACTGGAAATTCCGGATGAGGATGTATGTTAATGGTCCTAGAACTGATCTAGATTATTTTCTGAAGCTTCTGTACTCTATCATAAATAATAATAATAATAAATGTCTGTACCTCTTTCCTGTCCGACCTTTTGCTTTTCATATTTTACCAAGGAACATACAGAAGAAGGAAGAGCCAGCATCTACCGGTCTGTTTTCACTAATGCTTGCAAGGAAATGATGTGTTACCCTGATTTACCCATTCCTGATGAATACCCCAATTTCATGCACCACAGCATCTTCCTGCAGTATCTCCAGCTCTACGCCAAGCATTTTGACCTTTCAAGACATATAAGGTTTAAGGTACGAGGCTATTTATAAGAAAAGGAAGTAAATAAGCAGAGCATGTGCACCCCTTCCCACCTCGTACCTCTTTTAACTACCCTGGCATGAGCAACAACACCCAACTTGCTATCCACGTTGGTGTCAGCTCTCCCTCCGACATCACTTAAGAGCATAAGAATTGGGTCAGGCCAATGGTCCATCAAGCCCAGTAGCCCATTCTCATGGTGGCCAATCCAGGTCCCTAGTACCTGGCCAAAACCCAAGGTGTAGTAATATTCCATGCTGCCAGTCCAGGGCAAGCAGTGGCTTTCCCCGTGTCTCTCAATAACAGACTATGGACTTTTCCTCCAGGAACTTGTCCAAACCTTTCTTAAAAACAGCTACACTATCTGCTCTTACCACATCCTCTGGCAATGCGTTCCAGAGCTTAACTATTCTGAGTGAAAAAAAATTTCCTCCGATTGGTTTTAAAAGTATTTCCCTGTAATTTCATTGAGGGTCAGAAGCGCAATCACTAAGCACAGATTCTCCCTTCTGTCAAAGCTGATCTCCCTGCCCCGATCCACTGAGCCGCAGATCTCCCCAAGTTCTGCCAGCTCAGCTGACTGGCAGGGAGAGCAACAGAGT
The DNA here is from genome assembly GCF_902459505.1 of Geotrypetes seraphini. NCBI lineage: Eukaryota > Metazoa > Chordata > Amphibia > Gymnophiona > Dermophiidae > Geotrypetes > Geotrypetes seraphini. Next base: position 127,583,265 of record NC_047093.1, read on the forward strand.
GGAATGTTTCCCCCTCCTGCGGACACATCCGCCCCCCCCCCCTCATCTGCCGCTGCCCGCCCCCCCACACACACACCCTGTACAAAATCAGCAGGAGAAATGTCCACTCCCTTATGCTACTGGGGTCCCCTGCCCCCCTTCCCAACAAAACCCCCTGACAGCCCATCCCCCGACACCCCTGCACCTTTAAATTGAGGACGGCAGGAGGGATGCCCACTTCCCACCTGACAACCATTTGACACCCCCCACATCTAGGCATTTTTGGGGACGTTTTAGTGTTTTGATTATGAGATCCAAAATCTCTCTCAAAGCTGCAATTGTTTTGCGCATACCTTCAGTAAAGAGAATTGGAGCATCCCACATCTGTCTCTTAATTATTTTGAGGACTTCTATATCAGGGTCTTGAAAAGGAATTCTTCTCCTACCCCCAGGGGAGAGATCCAGCTCTAATATAAGAATGTGTGTGAAATGAACAAAGACGTAAATGTTTTGGAGGAGGGGTCTAGATTACGAATCTGTTGATGGACCACCCCACAACTGGGACACTCCCCTCACACAGCCATGCATTGAGTTATACATTCAAATACCCTCCTTGGTTTTGGCAAACTATGAGTTAATCTTTATAATTTTTTCATTTCAGCTCACTGAGCTCTTGCTACAAGTAGGTGAATAACACAGGATATAGTTGATAGTTCATTAAGTTGCATAAAATTAGGGAAGTGAAACAAGGAGTCCGAACTGGGCCCTATGCTAGTTAGTTTGTGGTGTTACCCTAGCCAGTGCTACTCTTCAGGAAACTGGTTTCTTAAACAAAAAAGATCGAAGAAGTGTAAAATGCTGGAATGGATAGGAAGAAGAGAGAGTGTAAGAGAACATTTTGCAAAAAGCTTGACATGAAATAGAGAGAAAGAGGGATAACACCTGAGGAGATGCAAAGGAGTCTATGGAGATTATGCAAAAGCGATTTTGGTTGGGGGTGGGGGAACAGTAAATCAAGCCCTAAATAAGTGTGAACTTGATGCAGAGAAAAGTGGGTACTTGGTGAAGAAGCTGATATAGGAAAGACTCAAAGAGACAATGGCAGAGAATGTGAGAATGTAGTTCTTGCAGTAGTATTTCTAGTGGCTGAAGAAAGCAAATAAGCTTCAAAGGAGGTTAATATTGAATTCAGCAATAGCAAAAGCTTATATAAAGCTTCTAATATAAAGAAATGCAAAGGATAACACCACAAGATTTAAAAGAAGAGTGGTATAAGAGAAGAAGGAAGAGTCAAATGTGACAGAGCAAGAAGGAAAGTGTGGGGAAGACCACGCCAATGTCAAATCAAGGTAAAAAAAATCACTTAGTCAGCCTTGACACAAATCAGCATTTCACCATGGGTATGGATACCAGTGTACAAAAGCTCTTGCAGACTCTTTATAACATGGTAATACAAATGGTATCCATGAAACATAGAAACATAGAAATAGACGGCAGATAAGGGCCACGGCCCATCTAGTCTGCCCACCCCAATGACCCTCCCCTACCTTTCTCTGTGAATAGATCCCACGTGTCTATCCCATTTGGCCTTAAAATCAGGCACGCTACTGGCCTCAATCACCTGAAGTGGAAGACTATTCCAGCGATCAACCACCCTTTCAGTGAAAAAGAATTTCCTGGTGTCCCCATGCAGTTTCCCGCCCCTGATTTTCCACGGATGCCCCCTTGTTGCCGCGGGACCCTTGAAAAAGAAGATATCTTCTTCCACCTCGATGCGGCCCGTGAGATACTTGAATGTCTCGATCATGTCACCCCTCTCTCTGCGTTCTGGTAATACAAATGCCAATCTATGGAAATATTGTATGCAAATGAGCTGCAGGTTTCCAAAAAGCTGGTTTGATTTTGCCGACTCCTAAGGCAGACACCTCCACACCAAAATGCAGGGCCCCGTTGAAATCTGACTAATAAAAGTGGTTTTTGCCTTGAGCTGAAATTGGTTTGGTCCTCCCCTGCTTTCATCTTTTCTCTTTATATTGATTCGTAGGGGTTTTCTCTTCTTTCTTGTTTTGGTTTGAACAATAACCTGCTACTCTACATACCATCTTTCATTTGGTTTCCTATAAGACAAAGGTGATTAGTGTAAAAAAACGGCCAGATTTCCACACCACTGGCCAATGGGATGTTGTCATGGAAATGAATGGGAAGCAGGAGTCGGCCATCTTTGATGCCGTGATGATATGCACTGGTCATCATGTATACCCAAATCTGCCACTGAAATCTTTTCCTGGTAAGTCCTGATCTGTACTCAAATTGAAATTTCTTTGAATCTTTGTGGGATAATACCTTTATAAACGAGACCTAAGGTTAACACAAGTCACTAGATGTCTGATACTGCAATATTTCTCAACATGATCATGGAATAACCAGTCTAGTTTTCAAGATTTCCATAATGAATAATCCTAAGAAAGATTTGTAGACAATGGAGATAGACTTGTATGAAGTATTTCAGTTGTAACAAGCCTATAAATCATTTTAACTCAGGGCGATGCTACGCCCAGGGAAAGGAATATTGTGATCGTCAGTGGAGTGGATGAACTGAATTATTTTATTGTGGCACACCCCTAAAGGAGCAGCCTGATAATATTCTAGTCAGAGAGCTGAAATAGAGAGAAGGTCAATCCATCTTAGTCTATGAAAGAAGCTAGAGGGAAGAAACCAGCCTCTTGTCACGGGCAAGTTACAGAGTCAAGCTAAACCAGTGGTCTCAAACTCAGACCCTTTGCGGGGCCACATTTTGGATTTGGAGGTACTTGGAGGGCCGCAGAAAAAACAGTTAATGTTTATTAAAGAAATGACAACTGTGCATAAGGTAAAACTCTTTATAGTTTATAAATCTTTCCTTTAACAGTTAAAGGAAAGATTTATAAACTATAAAGAGTTTTACCTTATGCAAAATTGTCATTAACTATTTTTTCTGCAGCCCTCCAAGTACCCTATTTTTTCTGCAGCCCTCACATTTAAAATTAATATCTTTCCTTTCTCAAAACTGACACATTTCAATCACTATATTGAAAATAAAATCATTTTCCCTACCTTTGTTGGCTGGTGACTTTATTTTTCTGTGCTTTTAACTATGTTTCCAGGGCCTTCTTGTCCTTTGACTGTTTTTCTCTCCGTCTTTACTTTCTGCCTTGCATCCATCTTTGTCAAAAAAGGCTTACAGGGACATATATATACACTAGTCAGTGAAGTAACTATGGTAATAAATAGAGAACTGACTATAGTAATAAATACCAATGGTGAGAGAGCAAATGCTGTCTGAAAAATGCTCAGAAAAAGTGAAACTCTGAAGGGGGGTGAATACCTCCCCTTGGTAAAAGAGTTTACCATCCAATCATTGCATTTACTTATGAAACATCACTCTCTAACCAGGTAAGAACTTCAATTATTTGAAAAAAATTTTTAGTCGACAAAAAATGTTCAAAGTTGTCATACATAAGAAAATCTCTTGCTAGAAAATCTCTTGCTTAATAACAGAGAACCATGCACTTATCTGTGCAGACTTTAAAGACTGTAGATGTAAGGGCTCTGGGGTCTCAACGTGGCCCCGTTTCGATAAACTGCTTCAGGAGACCCAATACAATACTGCACACTGGTATAAATGTATCTTCCCAAGAGATGATCGTTTGTCAAAACTGAAGATTCCGAACGAATCTTCCGTTCGGAATCTTCATCTCTTGGGAAGATACATTTATACCAGTGTGCAGTATTGTATTGGGTCTCCTGAAGCAGTTTATCGAAACGGGGCCACGTTGAGACCCCAGAGCCCTTACATCTACAGTCTTTAAAGTCTGCACAGATAAGTGCATGGTTCTCTGTTATTAAGCAAGAGATTTTCTAGCAAGAGATTTTCTTATGTATGACAACTTTGAACATTTTTTGTCGACTAAAAATTTTTTTCAAATAATTGAAGTTCTTACCTGGTTAGAGAGTGATGTTTCATAAGTAAATGCAATGATTGGATGGTAAACTCTTTTACCAAGGGGAGGTATTCACCCCCCTTCAGAGTTTCACTTTTTCTGAGCATTTTTCAGACAGCATTTGCTCTCTCACCATTGGTATTTATTACTATAGTCAGTTCTCTATTTATTGCATCCATCTTTGGCATTAACTTAATATTCAATTTTTCTGCTTTCTTTTCAAAATCTACGTTTCCATGTCTTACCTTCCCTTCTATCTCTCTCTTCTTCTGTCCCTATTTCCATGGTCTGACATCTTTCTTTCCTTTCTCTCCCTCCCTCCTTCCTTCCTTTCCCCTGGTCTGGCATCTGTCTCCTTCCCGCCCCCCAATTTTTCATTTCTTTCACCCTGCCCCCTTCTTTCTTTCTTTCTTTCTCTCTCTATTCATGCCCCCATTCTTTCTATATGTCTGTCATTCTCTCTCTCTGCCCCCTTTCTTTCTTTCTGTCTTTCTCTCTCCATGCCCCTTTCTGTCTGTGTCCCATTTCCCTTCTTTCTTTCTGTCTCCCTGTCCCCCCTTTCTTTCTTTACTTCTCCCTACCCTCCCCCAAGCCACCAGCATTGGGGAACAGGCCGCCTTTCGATTGGCTGGCCCGGAACTTCCTCCCCGACATTAGAATTGACATCGGGTGGCGAGAATTGGTCGGCTCTGAGCTGGGGAAGATAAGCAGGGAGAGTTAAGACCTCGGGGCTGGCCTATTCTCCGATTGTGGCGGCGGCAGCCTGTTCCCCGATTGCGGCGGTGGCGACCTGTTCCCCGATTGCGGTGGCTTGGGGGAGGGCAGTGGGAAGGGAAGCAGATTGAGGACCCCTGCTTTAGGTGAGGACAAATCACGGGCCGCAAAATAGTCCCTGGGGGGGCCGCATGTTTGAGACCACTGTGCTAAACAGACAATGTACAATTACTAAATTCATATTAGATATACAAAATATGAGAACTGCCATGTGTGAGATTTTCAGTGCAGTTTCCCCTGAAGATGCATTTATCAAAACAGGGTACTCATATTGGGACTTATGTTGAATTGCCCTGTCTTCCCTATTATGGTAATATCTTTTAAAGATACCTCACTCCAAACTATATTCTTTTGAGTGACTGTTGGCCTTCCCCCAGTTTAAAATCTGCTCTATCTTCTTATTAAATGTTGATGCCAGCAGCCTAGATCCTCTCTGGTTAACCTGGAGCCCATCTTTGCCAAATAGGTTCCCCATTCCTAACATATCTAAAACCCTCCTCCCTGCATCATTGCCTCATCCGTGCATTGAGACTATGGAGCTCTGCCTGTCTCTTTAGTCTTACGTGTGGAACAGGGGAGCATGTCTGAAAATGCTACCCTGGAGGTTCTGGATTTTAGCTTCCTACTTAAGAGCCTAAATTTGGCTTCTAGAACCTCCCTACCGCATTTCCCTATGTCATCGGTACCCACATGTACTAAGTCAGCAGGCTCCTCCCAGCACTGTCTAAAATCAAATATCTAGGTGACGTGTGAGTTCCGTCACCTTTGCACCAGGCAGGCACGTGACCAAGCAATTCTCAGATCCACCAACCACTCAGCTATTTATATGCCTAATGATCAAATCTCCCACTACGGCAACCATGTCACAGAAGAGACCCTGCTGCTGAAAATACTGAGTTCTATACTAAGTGGAAGAGCTTTTACATGTCAGACTACAGCAGGGATCTCAAAGTCCCTCCTTGAGGGCCGCAATCCAGTCGGGTTTTCCTCAATGAATATGCATTGAAAACAGTGCATGCACATAGATCTCATGCACATTCATTGGGGAAATCCTGAAAACCTGACTGGATTGCGGCCCTCGAGGAGGGACTTTGAGATCCCTGGACTACAGGGACTTGCCTGAGGACTTGCACTAAATGCTGTAGAAGGGATATTCTAGCCTCTGGTTTCACAGCACTCTGAGTGCGTTTCTGCTTTCTTCACAGGGATAGAGAAGTTTAAAGGGAGGTATATCCACAACAAGGACTACAAGGACCCAAAAGAATACCAAGGCAAGCGTGTGCTGGTGGTGGGGATGGGGAACAGCGGAGCCGACATTGCATCAGAACTCAGTCAGACGGCTGCACAGGTGATCCTCTCTTTGATTTATCATCGGGTCACTATTTGGCCAGTGCTTTAATGTACTTGAATTAGTACCAACCATATAAATGGCAATCCTGAAAATGCATGCTGTATTGTGACCAGACCAGCACCATCAGGGCAATTCTGTAAATGAAGTGCTAACATTTATATTGTCACCGTGTGTCACCAGGCTGGGCTGGGCCCAAGCGGGTATGGCCAAGAGCCCAGAGCATACGGTGCTGACCAAGCGACTAATCAGTTCCTAATTGGAGTGGTAGATCAAGTAATACAAACACCTGGATTGAGTCCAACTTAAAGTACTTTATTCCTTCAGGAACTTCAATTTTCAGAAAACCCCCAAAATAATATTCATGGTTCAAAAGGAAAATTAGGCTTTCAAAACTAGATTCCAAAATGGCCTCCCTCGGCCCGTGTCCCTCCTGGTCCACTCAAACCTCCGACACCAGGGACTGCTTACAACTCCCAGTACTATATTCAACTGGTTCCCAAAAATTGCTTTCACCCAGTTTCTATTCAAAATTGTTACTGGCAATGTCAGACTGGATCTTGCCTATGAGCTCTTCTAACTGCGGAGCTCAGGGCAGAAGGGATCTCCTCCCTCAGCAACCGTTGGTTGTGGTCCCTTCCCACAGGACCCACAATCCAGTCAAAGAGAAAGAAAAAAATACCAAAAGACCACTGCCAGTGCTGTGCAGTGCAAACTGGCCCAACCTAGAAAACACAATTTCTTTTCCAAAAATTGTCACGTTGCATTAAAGCACTATAGCAAATTTTCTCAAACATGGGTTTACTTGGACAACCAGCCCCATTTGCTTCTTTATCCAGCTTGCAAACAGTTTCAAATTCTAAGTTTGCTATATGGCAAAATTTCAGCATGACCTTAATTCAAACAAAGTCAGTTTCCATTTCACACAGGTCAGTTCCAGCACGTTCTTCACTAAAGTCCATGACTTCCTCAGGGTCTAAATACTCATCATTCTTAATATCCTCAATCAGAAAATCTTCCAACATTTCAGTATCAAAAGGATTAGTTCTGACCTGTGTGTTCTGTTGAGGTCTGCTGCTTCACGTCCTAGGAACTAGTCTTCCTTCAATACCCTGCTTTCTCTCCAACTTGGGTTGGTTCAGAGGCTATCTGCCTTTCTGAGCACTGCTGCTGGCCCTTATAAGCCTCAGGATAATGAGCTGCAGGTGTTGCTCGTTCCTGGCTAAAATGGAGACTAGAAGGTTCTTGGTGTCACCTAGAACTGGTCCTCCATGAATGTTATGAGTTGCCTTGTAAACATTCCCCCTAGGAACACTATTCCTAGCACGACTAGTTCCACCTGCACATTGTTCCCCCTTCCTTAATTCAAGTGAAAACAAATAGGTATTTTCCTGCTCATGACTGAACCTTCCCTGACTGGTTCTAGTTCTGGGTTGAGGTGTTGGTAGGGTTCTTTCACTTTGGGACAGTATTTTCCTTTGCCTAGGCCTAGGCACAGGTGTTTTCTTACCACCCTTCTCAGTCATAGGGTCTACCCTGTGACAATATGCACCTAAATGTTTAGAATATTTAGTATATAAGGGTGTATGTGCACACTTACACAGATATGTGCTATCATACTGCCTTAACATGTGGTCAATGTAAGAGCTGCATATCGTGTTCTCTTACAGGTCTTTTTGAGTACCAGAAGTGGTAACTGGGTCATGAGTCGGGTGTGGGACAATGGGTACCCCTGGGACATGGTATACTTAACCCGCTATGAAACTTTCCTTAAATACGTCCTGCCACGCTCGCTTTCAGACTGGATGTACCAGAAAATGATGAACAAGCGGTTTAACCATGACAACTACAGTTTGGCACCATTGGACAGGTAATCTCCTTTTATACATAAATGTAGCCACTTGCTCAGTATGTATTACCATATTTTCACGCATATACCGCGCACCTGTGTAAAATGCACACACGGGTATAGCGCGTGGGAAACCTAAATATATGTAAACAAATTTTTATATAGCGCGCACACGCGTATACCGCGCATGCTGCTCCATGAATTTAAATCTCCTTCTGCCGTCCCGACTCTCCTCTCATCGCCCTGCCCTCTGCCCCGAGTCTCCTCTAGTCCCGACTCTCCTTTCGCCGCCCTGCCCCGAGTCTCCTCTGGTCCCGACTCTCCTTTCGCCACCCTGCCCCGAGTCTCCTGTCCCCCCTTGAAGGTCTGCCTGTCCCCCTTGAAGTCCTGTCCCCCCTTGAAGTCCTGTCCCCACCCTGAAAGCCTGATCCCCCCCGACGTCCGATTCATCACCCCAAAGGACCGCTCGCACTCCCACCCCGAAGGACCGCTCGCACCCCCCTAGCCCTCCCCCCGCACGGAGAAGCTGCCTACCATTGTTTCCCGATGCCAGTGAGCCCTGCTGCTTCCTCTGCCGCGGTCCCGCCCCTTCTCTGACATCAGAGAAAGGGTGGGACCGCCGGCAGAGGAAGCAGCACAACGCAGGGCTCAGAGAAGGGGCGGGACCACCGGCAGAGGGAAACAACGGTAGGCAGCTTCTCCATGCGGGGTGGGGCTGGGAGGGTGCAAGCGGTCCTTCGGGGTGGGGGTGCGAACGGTCCTTCGGGGTGGGGGTGCGAGCAGCCTTCGGGGTGATGAATCGGACATCGGGGGGGAACTATGTAAAAAAAAATTTGTACAACGCGCTCACGCATATAACGCGCATGGTTATACTCGGTTTGTAAAATCATGTATAACGCGTGCGTTATATGCGTGAAAATACGGTATTTGTTTTCCCAATTAATTTGGCTGATACCAGTGAAATATACCAAAGGTTTGATATTCGGCTAGGGGCAGTAAGCATTTTTTTGGGGGGCCACCATTGGCATTATTCACGATTTATTCAATGCCAGGTCATATCCAGGCACAAGTATTGAATATCTGAGTTTATGCGGCCAGCTATGGCATGTGGTTAAGTGCACTATTAAGCACTTAACCGTAAAAGTGGCTCTGCCTAAAGATAAGACTGACTTTTATGCGTTCCAATTTAACTGCGTAAGTGTAGGTAGCGCCTCCAGACGACCCAGAAAATAGCCAGCTTTCCCTTTTATGGTCTGTGACGATATTCGGTGGCACTAACCAGTTAAATGCAGTCAAATATCAGCGGATAGCCCAGAACCAGCCACGAGCCGTTAAATTGCTTTATCAACCCCCAAATTATCATCTCAAAAAGTTGCAGTTCTTTGGAATAGTCTTCCACTGCAGGTGATTGAGGCCAGCAGCGTGCCTGATTTTAAGGCCAAATGGGATCGACACGTGGGTTCTATTCACTAAGCAAAGGTAGGGGAGGGTCATTAGGGTGGGCAGACTAGATGGGCCGTGGCCCTTATCTGCCGTCTATTTCTATGTTTCTATGTTTGTTAATAAAACAAGGTATAGAGTAAGAAAAGCAGTCCTGTTGTAGGGCATGTATTAATTTTACTAATTTCTTTTTTTTTATTATTATTTTTTAAGGAAAATGGAATCACATCCAATTAAACAACAAAATTGCAATTTCCTGACTGTGGTTACAGGAATATCTTTAAATATTAACTTGATGTTATTGGATCCCCTTCAAGGCGTTTTTTTGAGGGTTTTTTTTTTTTGTTCCTGGGTAAAAAAGTGCTCTTTCTTGATTGCCTTTGCCACGAAAGTATAGAAAATTGCTATCCTTGCACTTAAACTTTGCTTTTTGTGACCAGGACATTGATATTTTGAAATTTACCTTTTTGCAGAACATTCCAGATTGATTCCAAGCTGAGTAAACTTAGGGGCCCTTTTGACGTCTAGGCTCAAGCAGTGGAACTTGCTGGATGAACGTGTGCAAGTCACATATCAGATGAAACATCAGCAAGCTTTTTCCACTTTCTTCACCCATCAAGATGGGCTCTGCTTCTGCCACAATGTGACCAGTCTGTTTGAGGTAATTTGAGTTGCCTGTAACCCGAAAGAGTGGTTTCTCTTCATTGACAGCTCATTCAAGAGCATCAAAACCATGAGTATCCATCTCTTCCACTGGTTCACTCAGTGCACCTCAAAGAGGATTACAACAGTATCAAGACCTTACTAGGTGCCTTGAAGTATGATGAGTATGGCTGGAAGGTCACTGGATACTTCAAAATGGTGGCAATTCCTAATGGGTCTCCAAGGCAGTTTTACCAAGTTTCCAACAATCTCTGTCTTTGGGACAGCAGGGATGCAAAGGAGCACCACCAAAGGCAGAACTGGCCATAGCAGACCAAATCTCAGTGGGAAGAAACAAAGTCAAATGGGAACCACTGGAGGACCTCCAAAACATGCCACCACTGCACATCAAATGGGTCTAATGAAACAATTTGTCAGAGCTCTAGATAAGGTGTTGGCAGCCTTCAAGTACCTTCAAAACATCTTCTCTAATCTGTCTGAATCAAAGTGTCTTCATCAGACCACAGATAAAGATCCTGGAGCGCAAGGAATTTCTCAAGAAGCTAACTAGGAAGGAGAAAGCAGCTTGGAACAGCGGTTCAGGGCTTCCTGGGCAATCACAAGGCCGAAAACTATGTGGAGTTGTTTGAGAATCTGGTGAAAAGTTACAGTAACATGGTCTGAACAATGCCTCTTAAATTCCACGTCTTTGATGCTCATCTTGAGACATTCAAGGAGAACATGGAAGCATACTCAGAGGAGCAAGGTGAGTGCTCCCACCAGGATATACTGGACTTCAAACGCCACTACCGCACTGTTCCGCCCTCATATTCAGAAAAGCAGAGTGTTTGTTTTTAGATATGTAAACAGAGTGTATTGCCTTAAGATAAGCTCCCAGAGTGCATTGCTGTTTGCCCGGTGGACTAAGCTGCCCTTTCCTCTGGTTACTTCTCTTGAGTGTATGGAAATAGCAGTCTCCATTTTAGAGTTGCACGTGGCAATAGAGAAAATACTGTTCCCCTTCGGATTTTCACCTTTGAATCTACTAGCCTCTATGTAACTTGGTGTTGCTAAGCTTTAAAGTACAGTATTACCAGTTCCACAGAGGGTTATGTGATGATACACTCCCAGCTTGACCTAATCATAGGAAGTGCTGGTTGAGTGTGAATTCTGTGAGAGAAGAAATTCCTTGAGATCTACTGAACTATAAGTTTATTTATTTCTTTGATTTAAGTTTTATTAAAGACAGTTGTTTAAGGAATCACAGAGTTCGGCCTGGTAATATTATAGGCAACAGATCCAATGAGTTTATGCTGTCTGGAATCCTCTGGGATAAGCCACAGAACAGTGAAAATCAGAAGCTGCTTGACAATCCTCAGAGTTGAAAGCGAAAGGTCAAGATAGCTAACAAGCACAATATGATGAGAATATGAGGGAGACTACATCTAGAGACTGATTTGTGAAAGTGACTTACAATTTAATCGCAAAACTCAAACAACTACTCATTTCTAAATCTTCTGTGATCATCTTTGTATAACTTCAATATAAATACATGTTAATAATGATTCATAAGTTGCTTTTTATGACTTTATAGGAATGAAAATTTGACGTTTTCACATTTTAAATAGGTAAATTGCAAAGTTTTATGGAAATAACAGATATTTTCTTTACTGTTTAGGCATGAGCAATAAGGAAATTACACATACTGCCCAGGAACAAAAATCGTGTTACATAGTGTTATCTGAGAATGCCATTGGTTCAAAGGCATTTCACAGTTCCCAGAAGACATTAGAAGTTTCTCTCTGATTCTGGTTTCGAGCAACAGATCACCGTAGAAATCTTTCTCTTCTCTTGTCATGCAGGTCTCTGAGGAAAGAGCCGGTTTTTAATGACTACCTTTCAACCTGCATAATATGTGGTACTGTCGTAATGAAGCCAAATGTCAAGGAATTCACAAAAACCTCCGCCATATTTGAAGATGGCACAGCACAGGAGAACATTGACACTGTCATCTTTGCTACAGGCTACACTTATGCCTATCCCTTCCTAGATGATGCCATTGTCAAAGACAGTAATAATGAAGTCGCGCTGTACAAAGGCGTCTTTCCTCCCAAGCTGGAGAAGCCAACACTGGCTGTTGTTGGCCTTGTTCAATCTCTGGGTGGCATTCCTCCAACTTCGGATGTCCAAGCACGGTGGGCTGTGCGAGTCTTCACAGGTAGGGGAACGTGTCAGGAAGTGGTTTTACTCCATGTCATATTTTCCAAGAACCTGTAACTGCAAAATTCATAGAAGCAGACAAATCAGGTATAAATGGAGTCCAGAGACTTAAGGATTTACAGTTGTTTAAAGCTACATTGAAACACCAACAACATCTGTCATTTCATTTCTCGTCATTTCCAATATGAAATTATGCAAAAAACAAAATAAAACTAGAAATTGTCCTTATATTTCATTCTCCATTGTTAGTGCGCACATGACATGCCCATTGTATGTGTAAATCTTTAGAATACTAGCATATCTGCTATATAAGAAAACATTGAAGACACATTTATTTCTGCAAGATTTCATTAATACCTAACAGTTGAAATGTATTACCGATGCGGATTTCTTGTTTAGACTTTTTTTGGGGTCAGTTAATGTTTTGCGTTTCTTTTTCCTTTATGTATGTTTTTATTGCAAACTCATACATCAATGTCTCCAAAACACAAATTCTTATACCCATTTTTAAATCACAACTTTAGAGCCTCAGCACCACCACTCCACCGCTCAATAGCGGCTAAGATTTATCGTCATTGGCTCATACGATTTTTAGCTTAATCATTTAAATACGATGGCCTTCTAGCCACACAGGCAGCAAAACTAGACCACCAACTCTCCAATCTACTAATCGCGACCCCAGACTACAAACCTTTCATAAAAGAAATAAAAACCCTGCTATTCAAGAAATCCATGAAGACTAACACACACCGTATGAAACATTTCAATCCTCTGAAGCAACCTGCTCTACTCTGTAACACCTCTGGACATGTCCAGAAATCCTCTTCTGTAATCCGCCTTGAACTGCAAGGTAATGGTGGGATAAAAATCACTAATGTAATTTAATGTAAATACTCAAATCTTTCAATATATAGTAAAACCTTGGTTTGCGAGCATAATTTGTTCCAGAAGCATGCTTGTAATCCAAAACACTCGTCTATCAAAGCAAATTTCCCCAAAGGAAATAATGGAAACTCAGATGATTCCTTCCACAACCCAAAAACTTTAACACAAAATATTATACAAACTTTTATTGCAAGACCTCGCTCGTTTAGAACAGTCACTACACTCCCGTAGCATCAGAGAGAGATGAACCATCGGCTCAGTTGTGATGTGTGTATACTGTATGTACTTGTATTGCAAGACATTGCTTGTATATCAAGTTAAAATTTAATAAAATGTTTTGCATGTCTTGCAAAACACTTGCCAACCAAGTTACTTGCAATCCAAGGTTTTACTGTATATATTTTTTTTTCAAAAAGCTTTTGAAAGTGTAAGTAAAGCAGATGACTTGGCGGCTCGGGGGGGGACCTTTGACAAAGCCCATGTGCGAAACATGTTAGGTCCAACCCTCCTGGGTCAAGCTGGTGAAAACATCAGACTAAGCTAAGTTTATGTGTGAAATCTAAAGAAAAAAATATATATATATATATTAAACTAAATTAAAGCTTAACTTTGTATACTGAGTCATCATTCTGAGAAGGCTCGACTCAGTTTACAGCAATTAAATAAACAGGGAATGATTTACAAATGATAAATAGAAGATAATAGCAAAATTTCAAAAGAATTAATTTTCAAAATATTTGGCAAATAGAGTACACTTCTTCCTCGATATTCGCGGGGGATAGGGGCGAAGTGTAAAAAACCGTGAATAACCTCGTCCAGCTCTGACCCATCCCTGCCTCCCTCCCGCCTTCCCCCCGGTATCCTGGCCTTACCTGGTTGTCTAGAGGGCTTTCGGGGCAGGAGCGAACTTCCTGCGCTCCTGCCCCTTGCAGATCGCTAATAGGAAATGACTGCCATGAGTTCCCGTAGTCTCCCGAGACTATGACGGGAGCTCATGGCAGCCATTTTTTATTGGCGATCTACACAGGGCAGGAGCGTAGGAAGATTGCTCCTGCCCCGAAAGCCTGCTAGACCACCAGGTAAGGAATAATCTATAGCGCTACTAGACATTTTAAGTCCTGTAGGGAGGCCCTAAACTATGCTTTTTTCCGCCCCCCCCCCTCCCCAAATCGCAGATAATCGAAACCACGAACCCCGACACCATGAATAGGGAGGGGGAAGTGTAGTTTTTAAAGATTTATGGAAATACTGAAACGAATTAGAACTGTTGGATACCTCTTGCAAAGGAGAATCTGTAAACGTTCCAAAATAAAGGAGATAAGAGGATTAAAGATATCATGTAGAATTTTAAAAGAAATACAAGCGCATTTAAATTAAATTCTAAAATAAACCGGGAGCCAATGAAGACTCTGAAGCAAAGGGGTCACATGGTCAGATTTGAGTATTTAAATGATTAAGCTAAAAATCGTATGAGCCGATGACGATAAATCTTAGCCGCTATTGAGCGGTGGAGTGGTAGTGCCGAGGCTCTAAATTAGTGATTTAAAGCTGGGTATAAAAATTTGTGTTTTGGAGACATTGATGGATAAGTTTACAATACTGGAGTCATTCAAATCATTTTGAAGTATTTATCATCTAATTTGGAACCGTATTTTTATTGTAAGCCACTTAATATTAAGTAAATTTCATTAAAAAATACACTGGTGTGCACTTCGGCATGTATATGCCAGTCTGCTGCGTAAATGCTATTCTGTAAATACCCAACTATCTTGGATAGTGTGTATTTGCAAGGGAGCATACACAAAGGAGAAGCATGAGCAGGACATATAGGCCAGGCTTCCACTTTGTTCGTTGTATGTGTCCCTGTTGTATTTAAATGCCTGCATATAAAGATATCAGAAATGGGGGAGCCACGGGTGGCATGACACCCCCAAAAATCAATCATTACAGTACTGCCACTGCCGCTGCTCAACACAAAAAAACAAACAGACCATGGAACTGCACTGTTCCTCCTCATGGTTGCCGATCCCACCCATCTCTGATGTCACCTCCAGTTCGGGGACAGAGCCGGCAATCGGCAGTATGGCTCCATGGTTTGTTTTTCTGTATTCAGAAAGGGGTATGGTTATGGTATGCTAGATATGAGACAAGGGAAAAAAGGGGGCAGATTTTGGATATAGGGGGAGAGGAAGGAAAGACACTGGATGAGTGGGAGAGAGGGGACGGATGATGGATGAGGGGGGATGGGGGAGATGCTGGATGTGGAAGGAGAAAGAAATAAGGTAGATGCTGGATGTTGGGGGGAAGGGGACAGATGCTGAATGAGAGGGAGAGAAGGGTAGATGCTGAATGGAAGGGAGAAGAGAGGCGGCAGATGCTGGATATGGGGGGGTTGAAGAGAGGGGACAGACACTGGATGGAAGGGGGAAAGAGGGCAGATGCTGGATGTGGCGGGAAATAGAGGAGGCAAACACTGGATGGAAGGGGGAATATAGGAGGCAGACAATGGGTAGAAGGGAGAGAGAGGGGCAGATGCTGGGTGAAAGGGGAGAAAGGAGAGGGGTAAGTGCTAACCCAACAATATCACTTCCAAATGGAAATGGCATGCCATTACCACAGTAAAGGCCCTTAGATCTGGCCATGAATCGGTCACTGCAAACTTTGGTGAGGGCAGTCTCTGAGGAGTGTTGGGGGCGAAATCCTGATTGTAGAAGATCAAGAATCTGTCGAGATGAAAGGAAGTCAAGGCAGCAATGGAGAACAGCACGCTTAAATAGCTTGCATAGGAACGGAAGAAGGGAGACAGGGCAATAGTTGGACGGGCAGATGGCGTCCATCAAGAGTCTTTTGAGAAGCGACTTAACTACTGCATGTTGCCGTGGAAATGGATAGCTTGAGAATATGGCAGATGGAGTGGGAATAGGCTCTGAGGGGCATTGCCACAGTATGGAACCAAAGTTAGTGCTGCAAGCTGGTTGCATTGCTAAATGGCTTAGAAAAGCTGACATTTTAATTTCTGCTTAATAAATCGTACCAAATATAAATTTATGTGTCTTTTCCAGGGGAATGCAAGTTGCCTTCCAATAGCAGCATGCTGGAGGATATGGAGGAGAAGCAGGGGAAGAAAAAGTCATGGTATGAAATTGTAACCGTGCTTATTTTTAATGTACCTCCAATCCAGTTCTATACACACCATCATCCATCAGTATTGCATCTTATAGACCATTGGACCAATGGTGGGAATCATCCTTCTCGTCCAAGGTCCTTTCCTGTCCAAAGCCATGGCCATGCAGTTTGAATGGCCATTCCAGTCCCAAATATCACCCAGCCATCATCTTTCAGTCTTCCAAGCATCACTGTTTGTATCAACCTATCATCTTCCAGTCTATAGCTGTGTCCAAACATTGTGAGCTTCCTTACTTTGACCTGTCCACAACTTTTACTGTCTTGTTCAAATACTCTCAGATCTCTCTGTTGCTCACCATTCCCTCCACCTTGTTGTTCTTATTTTCCTACAATACATATGTCACACTCTGATGCCCTTATAGTAGAATGCGTTTGTGCAATCTACAGCTTCATGGCCATGCACAACACAACATCCTTTTATTTATAATCTGTGTTGAATAATGATGGATGGCAACTGCAGCATGACTAATTGAAGAGACCATTTTATCTTTAAACAAAACAAAAAAAAAAATGATGAGAAATTACTTCCATTTTGGTATTGTTAAAATGTTCCAGATCATGCTTTACCTGGATATTAATTAGTGTATAAGGCTTATAAATCGAAAATACTTGATAGAAGAATATATGCTGTAACACCGTAGGGGGTGATATAAACCTCCCCTCAATGCCTTCTATACCACAAGAGTTTGTGCAATAAAGTCTTCAGGCCCTCAGAGGTGCCACCAGAAGCTCAATATATCTTCATAGCGACTGGCTTTATGCCCCCTATCGTCATCGGGTCTTTTTAGCATTAGTGTGCAATGCTTAATGAACTTTTTTTGTTTTCAATAAATAATCATAAATGGTTAATAGTTATAAATAGAGTATTTAACTTAACTTAATACTAAAAAGACCCGATGACGATAGGGGGCATAAAGCCAGTTGCTATGAAGATATATTGAGCTTCTGGTGGCACCTCTGAGGGCCTGAAGACTTTATTGCACAAACTCTTGTGGTACAGAAGGCATTGAGGGGAGGTTTATATCACACCCTACCCCCTATGGTGTTACCTGGATATTAAAACATGCTTCTTGGTTTTGGCTTGCTTAGACGTGGTGATAGTGCAAAATGTCTCTTAGGAATTCTTATGGATTGATCTATGGAAATGCTAACTGTCTGCACAATCGCTAGAACCCCTGAAACTAACCCCCTCTTTTATGAAACCGCGCTAGCGGTTTTTAGCGCAGAGAGCCGCGCAGAATGGCCCGCGCTGCTCCCGACACTCATTGAGTTCCTATGAGCGTCAGGAACCGCGCGGGCCATTCAGCGCGGCTCTCTCTGCGCTAAAAACCGCTAGCACCATTTCATAGAAGAAGGGGTAAGCCAGATCAACCTGTTTAGGACTAAAACTTCTTTTTACACCCATCTGGACTATAGACTGCCTCCGCTTTATCCTGTTAACTACTATTGCGTTTGCCCAACTTACAAAATCAAAAGATTAACCACATGGTCCACAAGAATATTCCGCTGGTAAAAAAGACATATTTAAGGGATAGAAGTAACCGGAAATTCCCTGAGATAAGTAATTCTATTGATTGCTTATACAAAATACAGAGTTTTTAAGTCTAGCGTGTGAGACTTGCAGATTCTGTAAGGCTAACAGCGGAGAGTTGGTTATGGAAAAGTTAAAACAGCAGTCACTAGCAACAAACTAAACTAAACTAAACTAAATCTTGGGTTTATATACCGCATCATCTCCGCAGATGGAGCTCGACACGGTTTACATGGTTAGGGAAGGAACGGAACTCCAGTGGAATTATATAAGTAAGAGAGGAGAGAGGTTAGGTGTAAGAGTGCCAGGAAAGGGACCTAAATTGCTAGATGGTTGATTTTTAAGATAAAATTTTTTAAAAATTAAATAAATAAAATGAATTCACAGGGTTTTTGCCTGTGACGTCAGCAGGAGCCAGTGAATTCATTCACGTTGAAACTGAATTGGGTATACAGCTCCATATTCTGAGGCTTTTTTACCCTGTTGAAATACGAACCGCGATAAATGCAATAAGCAAGCCTTACAGCTCTATGTTTTAATACCAGTGGGGTTTACTCTAATATTTGCCCAACTTATACATTTGCCTGTCTTTTTTCGTCTTCCCTTTGATGTACAGTGTCTTTGCCCTTTAACCAGTAAGTAAGGACTTGCAAGAGATTTCTGCGACATTTACTGGCCACTCTAGTCTCCTACTGTTGAGACCCAAGAATGGCCCTAACAAATTTCTTCTAACAATTTGTGGAGAGGGATCGTCAAAGCTGAAGATGGAGTTCAGATGCCCAACCCCAGTTCTCTACCCCCTTCCTGTTACCAGCCCTTGCCATATACTCATTTGTGGACCTTGTAGTCCAGCTGCAAGATCTGGCATGACTTCAGGATTAGCACTCCCTTAAAGACGACCTACCCGGGCAACAGCAAACAAAATCTTGCACCTTACCATCAGCCAAAGTAGCTTGAGCACACAGGGTGTGAAAGGATCACAATTCTGGTGTAGAAACTATCTTAATACTTTTTATATTAGAGAACCGCTGTGTAGTATAGTTGCAAAGCTTATTATTCTTGCAGCAAAGTTGAGTTTTAGAGCTCTGTCTTGACCATTATAGGTTAATTCATAACCATTACGGTGGCACCTTGGTTTGAGAGCATAATTCGTTCACAGAAGCGTGCTCGTAAACCCAAGCGCTCGTCTATCAAAGCGAATTTCCCCATAGGAAGTAAGAAACTCGGACGATTTGTTCCACATCCCCATAATTGGCTGGTGTGAGGGAGAAGTTGTGTATGTAAGATGTGCACATAGGTTGTGTACGTACCTATACCGTGCACTGGTTGTGCATCAGCAGCCCTCCTCTCCCCAGCTTTCATCCTTCTCTCCCTCTCCCACACTGAGATTTTACTGCAGCCGCCAGCAGGCGCAGGCTTTGGGGGGTGGGGGGTCGGGGTGGGTGGGAAATCTGCTGAGCTGAGTCAGGATCCAGGCAGAACCGTGCTCATTGACGTGCGTGTGTGACATGCTCGTTTATCGAGTTAAAAATTGCTGGAGTGTTTTGCTCGTCTTGCAAGACACTCATACACCGAGGTTTGACTGTGTATGCCTTTGAGTTGACCACTGACCCATGGCTTCATGCATAGTGAGGAATCCTCCCTGTGATGTTTTATGGCAGAGTACAGGAGTGGTTTGCCCATTGCCTTCTCCCATGCAGTGTGTAGCTCCACTATGTTGCTGCTGCCCACCTTAAGGCCCTGCAGCCTACCGCACCTGATATTCTCCAGTGGTCCCCCATCCAGGTACTAGCCAGGCCTGACCATGCTTAGCTTCTGATAGCAGGAGCAGGGCAACCAGGTACATTAAATAGCATGAGTAGAGATTTAATCTAGAGGCTTTTCAGTATAATTTAGTTTAAGGGTTCCACTTCCTCCTCTTTCATGCTCTAGTACAGCAAAGCCACCCTATGGTTGATGGGAAAGAGCTGTATTCTTGGATTTATTCAGAGCTTCTTCTCCTGTAGGTTAGAAGTGGATTGTCCTACTAAGGTACTTTTTGCAGAAACCCTACATTGTACCATTTGGTTTGCTTTATCTTTTTCTAGGCTGTTTAGATGTTAGAGAATAAAATTTGCATGTTTATTGTACTTTTTTTGGACAGGTTTGGGCAAAGTGACACATTACAGACCGATTATGTGGTCTATATGGATGAGCTCATGTCCTTTATGGGTGCCAAGACCAATCTACCGTGCCTTTTTCTGACAGACCCTAAGCTAGCCTGGGAAGTGTTCTTTGGACCCTGCAGCCCTTACCAGTTTCGCCTGACCGGACCAGGGAAGTGGAATGGGGCCCGAAAGGCTATTCTAAATCAGTGGAATCGGACAATACAGGCCACAAAAACACGTGTTGTGACTGGATCTCCACATCTTTTCCCATTTTTCCATTTGCTATGTTTTTTTGCTGTGTCTCTCCTTTCCTTGGCCATTGTTCTCATGTCAAAATAGCATCGTTATGATGTTAAAGTAAGTCTGGGCTTTTTATGTCCAAAGGAGCATGACTTTCTAGGTTGGCTGTAATTATACATGTATAATCCAACCAAATAGCAACAAAAGTGTCCTAGCTAATGAAAACAATCTCCCATATTATCATCCAGGTTAATGGCAATTTACATATTATAGATCTACCCCATCAATGGGTCATACTTTCCGATAAGTACATACATTAATTATTTTCCACAAATCATTCAATTTTCTTCTCCCTGATGCTATGTAAGGCTGTGGTTCAAAAGTGAAGGAGAAAGGACCATCAGTTTGGGTGTTTTTGATCAGTCGCTTACTATCACGTCAAGTTTTCTGATTAATCTTCTCATCACCTGGTGCCTCACAATATAATCATTTGGGGGTTGATATTTAACACGGCTTAAACCGGCCAGAACTGGCTCCTGGCCAGTTAGATCGCCTGTTCTGTTTTGATTAGATTGTAAGCTCTATCGAGCAGGGATTGCTTTGCATGTTTAATGTGCAGTGCTGCATACATCTGGCAGTACTACAGAAATGATAAGTACTAGTAACCTGTCAATTTCAGCAGCACTTAACCAGTTAACACTGCTGAAAATAATTAGCGACAACTCAAACCCAGCTATTTGGGGGGGGGGGACATTCTGGGATCAGTTAATTGCTGATACTCAAAACTTAACTCACCAGGTTAACCACATAAATAGGACTATATTGTTGAAGATTTCCTGGAATTTGATAGTTGTCACCTATGATATGAAAACTGAGATTGCGAATGAATCAAAATTAAGTGAATAAATTAAAACGCCCTATACATTAAAATTTGGAAACTCAGATGAGGTTTAATGACAAAGCCTTGAGGCTTTGTAATTAGAGATTAAGCTCACAGATTGGAATTCCTGTTTCTACATTCTAGATATGCTACGGAAATTCAGAAGGTTGATTTTGTGACTCTTAAGACATAAATTTATGTACCATTCTTCATATACATCCATGGAGTTTATAGGTTCTCAGAGGAACAGGAAACTTGGGTGTTTTACAAAGAGTATCTGTTTCTTGTAGATTAGAACATACAATGCTAATTGGAAGGTCATACAGAAGTTAAGAATATAAAAGTCAGTCCTGTTCTGGGGCCCCTTTTACAAAACTGTGGTAGTGATTCTCCTGTGGCCAAAGCACCGAAGGCCATTCAATTCCTAAGGGCTTTGGTGCATTTTCTGCTGGAGAATCGCTATCACAACTTTGTAAAAGGGACCCCCCAACGAGGTACTAACAGCTGTTTAAGTGCTGAAATCGCACATATCTGGCTATGTGTTAGCTGGCTCTGTAAACTTGGAAATTCAGTGCCAGGGCCCGGACATGGCCCGGCGTTGAATATCCAGATTTAGTGCCAGCAGTGGTCAGTAAAACACTGGTCACCGCCGGCTGAATATCGTGCCCTTGGTATTTTCTCCACTATGTGCTCAGTTTTCGGATACTTTAGTTAGCTGAGAAAGTTTTACAAAAATGTAAGGAAGATCAAATCAAGTCATCAAAATTAAACTCAAATCATTCCTGCAATTAAAATTCTGCATATGCATCCATGGCCTGGAGCACACCTAAATTGATGAAGAAGACTCTACTGTTCTTCCCCAGAAACCTACCCCTCTTCTGGGTTACTCAAACAATGAGTGGTCTCATATTATTAAGGAATCTTCTAAAGGTAGGGAGGAGGGGTTAGCATTGAAAAGTAAAGGTGTAAGGCAGGGGTAGGAAACTCCGGTCCTCGAGAGCCGTATTCCAGTTGGGTTTTCAGGATTTCCCCAATGAATATGCATTGAAAGCAGTGCATGCAAATAGATCTCATGCATATTCATTGGGGAAATCCTGAAAACCCAACTGGAATACGGCTCTTGAGGACCAGAGTTCCCTACCCCTGGTGTACAGAATAGAACCAAGGAAAAATTAAAACAAATGTATTCCTCTCCTTCCAACAGTTTGGAGAAAGTACTTAGGATACAGTTAGGTTAACAGCATCTTAAACAAATAATACTTAGCTTTTTTTTTTTTTTACCTTAACAAGTATACTCAAATCATATGTGCAATAAGAACATAAGAATAGACTTACTGGGTCAGACCAATGGTCCATCAAGCCCAGTAGCCCATTCTCACGGTGGCCAATCTAGGTCACTAGTACCTAGCCAAAACCCAAGGTGTAGCAATATTCCATGGTACCGATACAGGGAAAGCAGGGGCTTCCCCCGTGTCTCTCTCAATAACAGACTATGGACTTTTCCTCCAGGAACTTGTCCAAACCTTTCATAAAACCAGCTACGCTATCTGCTCTTACCACGTCCTCTGGAAACGCGTTCCAGAGCTTAACTATTCTCTGAGTGAAAAAAAATTTCCTCCTATTGGTTTTAAAAGTATTTTCCTGTAATTTTGAGTGTCCCCCTAGTCTTTGTCATTTTTGACGGAGCGAAAAATCGATCCACTTGTACCCGTTTTACTCCACTCAGTATTTTGTAGGCTTCAATCATATCTCCCCTCAGCTATCTCTTTTCCAAGCTGAAGAGCCCTAACCATTTTAGTCTTTCCTTATACGAGAGGAGTTCCATCCCCTTTACCATCTTGGTCGCTTTTCTTTGAACCTTTTCTAGCGCCACTATATCTTTCTTGCGATAAGGAGACCAAAATTGTGTGCAATAGTCCAAATGAGGTAGCACCGTGAGCATTATGACATTCTTAGTCTTGTGAACCGTCCCTTTTTTTAATAATACCCAGCATCCTGTTTGCTTTTTTGGTCACCGCCACACATTGGGCGGAAGGTTTCATCGTATTGTCTACAATGACACCCAGATCACAAATATAAATCTTTTAGTGAGATTCTAACTTGTGAGGCCATGCAAACTGACTCGGAATTTTTAAAGTATTGGTATCTAATAATGAATGTTGCAAGTGGTAGCAGAAAATCCATTCAGGTTGTAGATCATATTGGGTTAGCACTGCTCCCATGTTATAACCTTTTATTGGTCTTTTGCCTCCCGCCATGTATCTACTAAACCGACAATACGATAAGAAGGAAATAAACTTCTCCAACACACAAGGGCAAATTCTATCAGAAGCGCCCAAAAGGTAGGCGCGATTCAAACACAATCGGGTGCTGTTTAGTTAAATCGCGCTGAGAGGCACCTGTTTTGGAGGCGCCCAATAAACAGGCCAGCTCTGGGCACAATTAAAATGTGGGCGCCCGTGGTAGCGCTTAAGCACGCTTAAGAGCAGCGATTCTGTAACAAGGTCCCTAACGCGTAGCCACGCCCACGCCTAACATAAATAGCGCCTATTTTTTTGAAGGCCGCCTAAATTTTTAGAGGCGCCTTGTTGCAGAATCGTGCTTTCTTGATAGGCGCCGATATTTCAATTATTGCTGATTAATAAGCTTAATTACATAGAAACATAGAAAGTGACGGCAGAAAAGGGCCAAGGCCCATCGAGTCTGCCCACTCTATTGACCCACCCCCCTAGTTAATTGCTCTCTGATGACCTTTTCCCTCGAAGAGATCCAAAATGAGCATCCCAACTGATCTTAAAAACTGGCACGCTGCTGGCCTCAACCACCTGTACTGGGAGCCTATTCCAGCTGTCCACAACTCTTTCAGTGAAGAAGTACTTCCTGGTGTCGCCATGAAACTTCCCGCCCTTTATTTTCAGCGGGTGTCCTCTTGTGGCCGAGGGTCCCCTAAGAAGGAAAACATTATCTTCTACCTTGATGCGACCAGTGACATACTTAAACGTCTCAATCATGTCCCCTCTCTCCCTTCGTTCTTCGAGAGAGTATAGCCGCAATTCGTTCAGCCTTTCTTCGTATGATAGATCTTTGAGCCCCGAGACCATCTTGGTGGCCATTCGCTGTACCGACTCGATTCTCAGCACATCTTTGCGGTAATGTGGCCTCCAGAATTGTACGCAGTACTCCAGATGAGGCCTCACCATGGTTCTGTACAAAGGCAATAGGACGTCGGGCTTCTGACTAACAAAACTTCTCCGGATACAACCCAGCATTTGCCCAGCCTTAGATGAAGCCTTCTCCACTTGTTTGGCCATTTTCATGAGCTTCTTAATCAATTTAGATAGGTGCCTTTCTAGTTGGGCGCCCCCGAAATAGGTGCCTAACGTTAGGCGCCGGTTACAGAATTTGGGCCTGAGTTCCTATGAGCATCGAGAGCAGCACGGGCCATTCAGCGCGGTTCCCCCGTGCTAAAAACTGCTAGCGCAGTTTCGTAGAAAAGGGGGTTAGTAAGTATTTCTGGGAACACCAGTCAAACAAACACAACCGAGACGTGCTTACATTGGACGGCCACTAGGATGATCTCGGGGCTCAAGGGTCTCTCGTATGAAGAGAGACTGAACAAATTGCAGCTCTACACTCTCGAGGAACGTAGGGAGAGGGGAGACATGATCGAAACATTTAAGTACCTCACGGGACGTGTCGAAGTGGAAGATGATATTTACTTTCTCAAGGGACTCTTGGCCACAAGAGGGCACCCGCTCAAACTCAGGGGCGGAAAATTTCATGGCAACATCAGGAAGTATTTCTTCACAGAGAGAGTGGTTGATCATTGGAACAAGCTTCCAGTGCAGGTGATCGAGGCAGACAGCGGGCCAGACTTTAAGAATAAATGGGATACCCAGTGGATTTCCCCAAGCCATCTCAATAATGGCCTATGGAATATTTTTTTTTTTTTTAGGAAACTATCCAAACCTTTTTAAACCCTGCAAAGCTAACTGATTTCACCACATTCTCCAGCAATGAATTCCAGGGTTTAATTATACATTGTGTGAAGCAGTGGATTTCCCCAAGCCATCTCAATAATGGCCTATGGAATATTTTTTTTTTTAGGAAACTATCCAAACCTTTTTAAACCCTGCAAAGCTAACTGATTTCACCACATTCTCCAGCAATGAATTCCAGGGTTTAATTATACATTGTGTGAAGCAGTGGATTTCCCCAAGCTATCTCAATAATGGCCTATGGAATATTTTTTTTTTTAGGAAACTATCCAAACCTTTTTAAACCCTGCAAAGCTAACTGATTTTACCACATTCTCCAGCAATGAATTCCAGGGTTTAATTATACATTGTGTGAAGCAGTGGATTTCCCCAAGCCATCTCAATAATGGCCTATGGAATATTTTTTTTTTTAGGAAACTATCCAAACCTTTTTAAACCCTGCAAAGCTAACTGATTTCACCACATTCTCCAGCAATGAATTCCAGGGTTTAATTATACATTGTGTGAAGCAATATTTTCTCTGGTTTGTTTTAAATCTACTACTTAGTAACTTCATCACATGCCCTATAGTCCTAGTATTTTTTTGGAAAGAGTAAACCCTACCCTTTCCACTCCACTCAGTATTTTATAGACCTCAGTCACATTGCTCCTGAGTCGTCTCTTCTCCAAGCTGAAGAGCTCCAGCTGCTTTAGCCTTTCCTAATAGGGAAGTCGTCCCATCCCTTTTATCATTTTCATCACCTTTCTCTGTACCTTTTCTAATTCCGCTATATCTTTTTGAGATACGGTGACCAGAATTTCATATAGTATTCAAGGTGCAGCCGTACCATAGAACAATATAAGGGCATTAAAACATTTTCATCTTTGTTTTCCATTCCTTTCCTGATAATTCTAGCATTCTATTTACTTTCTTAGGCTATTGCCATACATTGAGCTGAGAGTTTCAACGTATCCTCAGAAGAGATATGATAGAGGTCTATAAAATACTGAGTGAAATGAATAGACATAAATCACTTGTTTACTCTTTCCAAAAATAATAGAATTATGGGGCATGCAATGAAGCTATTAAGTAGACTTTAAAGCGTTCCAAAAAGAAATCAAAACACACATCCCATCAACCTAATCTCCCCACTATTCCTAATCCCTCTGCATATTCCCCGCGAACTTTCCACTCATCTGGTAACATCTATAAACTGAAACCTCAATATATAACCTGAATCCAGCTATCTTCTGATATATTGTAACCTACTAGATAGGCCTCCTCAACGTCCCAAAACGTCCCAAAACCTCAATATGTAACCTGTAACCAGCTTTCTTCCAATGTAATGCAATCTCCTGGAAATGTCCAGCTATCTTCTAATGTAATCCGCTTAGAACCGCAAGGTACAGGCGGAATAGAAATCACTAATGTAATGTACTGGAGAAAATGTATCTTGAAGCACTGGTTACAGGAATAACCTCCCATCTTTTGGTGCTGGAAAAATACAATACTTTATTTTGGATAGTTTCTTAAAAAAAAAATATTCCATAGGTCATTATTGAGATAGCTTGGGGAAATCCACTGCTTCACACAATGTATAATTAAACCCTGGAATTCATTGCTGGAGAATGTGGTGAAATCAGTTAGCTTTGCAGGGTTTAAAAAGGTTTGGATAGTTTCCTAAAAAAAAAAAATATTCCATATGCCCTGAAGGTATGGGAATACAATGGCGTAAGATTGTATCCCAAAAAGACAAAAAACTGTTTCTTTCTATTTGGGGCCATTCCCTAAAGTGAAAAGTCGAGGGGTGAATGGATTTCAGAATGCAGGTCCTAAGGAATAAATGCAGATAGAGACTCAAGGATGAGGGTGTGGAATGGGAGGTTCTCGGGTAGGATTTGGGAATTTAGGCTGCCTTAAAGGATGGGGGACCGTAAAAGTCCAGGTGCCCTATCCTGGTGGGTATTGTATTAGTTTCAAATGTTTTCATTTTTTTTCCTTTTGAGAAAATATGGAGAATTGTGTTTCCAGACTATGGCCCCCTTTTACTAAGGGGCGTTAGGCCATTAGCATGTGGCTTAGCTCGCGAAAATGGCCGCAGAGAGGTGCGTTAGGAGGGTTTTATGCTAAAGCGTGTGTTAGCGTGTTCTAATCCAAGCGCTAATGCCCAGCGCGTACATAGGCGAAGATAGGAGTGTTATGGAGGTGTGGCATGTCTGGTTTTAACGCCCTGAAACAGGTGTAGTTAATGTCTTTATTTACAACGTGAGCTGTACACGGTCACTAACGGGCGCTACCACGCACATCGATATCGCCTCATACAGAACTTTCAGCAAATAAAAGGGAAGGAGGTACGGTGTTCCCCCGCGAATTCACGGTTTGTGAATCGTGGACTCACTAATTCACGGTATGCTCCAACCGCCTCTTCCTATACTAAAGCTGGGCTACACCAATCAGGAGCTTGCCTGTCAAAGCAGCTCCTGATTGGTGTAGCCTTACTTTAGTAGCAGGAAGAGGTGGTCAGAGCATACCGCGAGTGATTTTCTGCAGCTGCCCTCTCCTGCTGAAATTCGCAGGGATTCCTGGAACAGAACCCCTGCGAATTTCAGGGGAGTACTTTACACGGTCACAGGGTGGCCCCTGTCCCTAGCGAGGAAGCCTTGCCAGAAGAGGGAAACGAGGTTAAAACCTTTGAAAGTATTCCTAAGCCTGCTAAGAAGAGTCTCAAAGCAACCTCTAGGAATGCTTACAAAGCCAAGCCTTCCAGCATGGCAACCTCCTAAAGCCCTGCCTAAAGCAGGCAGATCTGGTTTAGCTTTATCTAAAATATCCTCCAAAAAGTCGTGAAACACACAAAAAAACCTTAAAAAAGGCTAAATCACAAGTAAGAAAGGATTCTAATAAGAGCTCTAGGAGAGTATAGAAAGGGTCTCAAGCGCTCACAGCTAAAAGCTCGATATGTCTTACATGCTGATAACCATAGGGTGAGCTATCATCGATCTTTTTCACTACTCCAATATACGCTCCATATTATCAGAAACCCTCTATAGATAGTTTTTTCAAATTTTAATTTTAATTTTAATGATTCTGTGAATTATGATTGTATAAATTATGATTCTTAAGATAGAACTGTCGGAGTTTATAACTTCCACTATATAAATCTTAAAATACTTAGCTTAATAGCATAGTATCATGATGGCTACGGAAGATCTCCGTTTCGCTCTCATTAATTTGGAAAGAGCTTCATCAGGAAAAGAGCCGACATTCTTACTATTTATATCGACCTTGGTTCTAACAAGGAAAAACCTGTAGGTTAAGAGACACAGCGTAACTGAGTCTTGTATGAAGCCGTCTTCCTTTATCTTAGCTTTAGCTTATCTTCCTTTGGCTTAGCTTTATCTAAGCCAGTTGTGGGACAACAGATAGAAAGACTACATCTCCCAGCAGGCATAGGGTCAGAGAAAGGAAAAAGCAGGAATGGCATTCTGGCCACACCCAAACAGGCTCAAATTGGTTAGGCCAGGTGAGAAGTTCTCTGAGGGCAGGCTACCCTAACACACCTGCAGGGAGGACTAATCAGCACCCTGCAATGAAAGAAAAGGGTTTAGCTTTCACAGAGACAGTTCCAGGGCCAGCCTCGGTGTCCACCTGCTCCACTTCCAGCAAGCCAGAGCCACACTGCAAAAAAAAAAAAAAAAAAGCAGCAGACTCCAGCCACAGAGAACCAGAAAGCAACAGTCCACCTCATGGCAACAAAACTCAGGCAGAGGTTTGTGATGAAGAGGCTAATGATAAAGATTGATTCTGGGTTTGTGCAGGATAGTGAAATGGCGGCTAATGATATGGAAATAGAATGTTCTGATTTGCCCAGCTCTGAAGGGATGGACATAGGCTGAGAGCCATTGCTAATAAGGGAGCTGGAGGGAAAAGTAAGGTCTGCCCAAGTTCATTGGAAATGTGAAAGTTTTGTTTGGAACTTTAAATACAAGCCACGGGCAGCCATTTTGTTGGGATCTTTCCAAGCTGGTCTGAGGGAAAATTATTGGCGAGGATCCCACCCTTGGGGCATTAAGCTTAACCCCAAGGAAGTTTTGCCTGGGAGAAGAAAAGCTTTTATTTTGTTGGACTAAGGCTTTTATATTCTGGCTTATTTTTGGACGGCAAATTGTTTTGTTCTGGTTTGTGGATGCTGGACTTAAGCACAAGGTGGTACAAACCTGAGAATTTATTTGACATGACACTTGTTTATGCTGATGAAACAATAAACAGTACCCAAGAAAACCGCACCCAAAGTTTTGAACTCTTATTTTGAGCCTTACCAAGCTACCAAAGCAACCTCGTAAACCGCTCGGCCGAGGTTTGCGTGCACTGGGTGAGGTCGCTTGCTGAGCCCAGCTTGGCGGTGCCCGGTCACAACACTCATTCAGGAAGCGTTTGCAGTAACGGCCGTGTGCAGCTATGCCGCACCACTGGCTCACCTCGTTAATGAAGAGAATGTAGAGCAGCAGGGTAAAGCCCGACCACAACCGCATGGCCAGCACCAGGCACCACCCCAGCCAGCAGCAGAGGCGCCGTTGGCCTCGTAGGCAGGAAGAACTGCCATGTCTCCTTCACCCCTCACATCCAGAGGCTGTTGTAAGGCCAGAGGGAAGGCCGAGTGGTCACTTTATGCTGCTATCGCGGAGCTTTATGATGAGCTCAGGGCGGATCTGGAGCCCATCACTTCCAGATCGTGAACAGTCCCTGGCAGCTTTCAGCCCTCAGTGGCTGCCGTTGGGAGGAATGTCCTCTTCCTCATTTTCCCGGTGCCATGATGGCCAGAGTGAGGAACTATATCTGCCTCCCTAACACCAGGGCAGAATGGGAAGCCCTAGGAACCTCATTTCAAGCTGTAGCTGGAATACCACACGTGCTGGGGGGGGGACCATCGATGGCACCCACGTGGCATTAATCCCACCCAGTGCCACGGAAGCCTGCTGCCGGAACAAGAAGCACTTTCCATTCCATGAGTGTCCAGGTGGTGTGCAAGTCCACTATGGAGATCGTGAATGTGGTGGTCAGATTTCCAGGATCGACCCACGATTCACACATGCCGTGACACTCGGTCCTATTCCAGCAGTTTGAAGAGGGCAGGCACAGCTATGGTTGGTTGGCTCCTAGGTAAGTGCAATAGGGAAATCTTTCTAACAAATTGTTACAACTTTCATGCCTATACTCTATAGCAGTGGTCTCAAACTCGCAGCCCGGGGGCCACATGCGGCCCGCCAGGTACTATTTTGAGGCCCTCGGTCTGTTTATCATAATCACAAAAGTAAAATAAAGCAGTTTCTTGATCATATGTCTCTTTAGCTATAAATGACAATATTATTATTAAGACTTAGCCAAAAGGAAAGATTTATAAACCAGAAAGAGTTTTACCTCATGCAAAATTTTCATTGCTGTAATAAGACATTAACTATTTTTTCTGAGGCCCTCCAAGTCCCTACAAATCCAAAATTTGGCCCTGCAAAGGGTTTGAGTTTGAGACCACTGCTCTATAGCCTTGATTTAGGAAGCAGCACCCGGGGTGGTGTGCGCCCGCTATGTGTAGGGTTACCACAATGCTCCATAAAAAGGAGGACGGATCGAGACGTCCAGGTTTTACTTCCATGGCTTTCAATAGAAGTAAAACCCGGATGTCTCGATCCGCCTTCCTTTTTCTGGAGCCATACGATAATCTTAGCTGTGTCAATTGGCAGCAGGCGCCGTGTCCACAATAATGCCTGTTTTATATAAGACAACTGCCTTGAACATAGCCCCAGTGCTACTGGGAAATGTAGTTTCTCTTGCTGACTTCCCACAGCCGGTTTGGGAAAAGTTAAACCAGTCTTTGTCTTCTTGGGCATTGTTTGAGGAGGCTTTAATGAAGGAATACTTTGACTCTAAATATTCCTAGGAGCTGCTCCGGGTGTTATGCTACCAGTCTTAGGAATCTTTTTACCGGTTTTAATATTGGATTCCTAGTCTGGCATGGATTCCTTACTGCTCGCAGGGGCAGCCCTGTGACCCCCAGGTAACCGAACGCACTTCCCTACCAAGTGAGGGAGGCGTAGTTTTTAGGACCAGTAGAACTGCATAGTAAATGCAGTGGCAGTTTGAGTCTCTAGCCTTGGGGATTAAGGCTGCAGCCATGGCTTTTTTCCATAACATGCGTCTTGTCATTCTAGGGTACGGAATCGGAGCCTGACAAGACTCTGAGCCCGTCTCAGCTTGTGTTGGCAGGAATAAACTACATAGCAGATGCACTCTATGATATAATCAGTCATGGGAAAAGTCTCAGCATTTTCAATCTCCGCCCTTTGGATCAGACAATAAACAGGTGATTCGACCTCTAAAGCGATGCTGAACAGGCTCCCATTCAGGGAACAGATGCTGTTTGGCAAGGGCAATACTCCAAGTGGGGCCTCACCAATGACCTGTACAGGGGCATCAACACCTTCTTCCTTCTACTGACTACGCCTCTCTTTATACAGCCCAGAATCCTTCTGGCAGCAGCCACTGCCTTATCACACTGTTTTTTTCACCTTTAGATCTTCGGACACTATCACCCCAAGGTCCCTCTCTCCGTCCGTGCATATCAGCTTCTCTCCTCCCAGCATATACGGTTCCTTCCTATTATTAATCCCCAAATGCATTACTCTGCATTTCTTTGCATTGAATTTTAGTTGCCAGGCATTAGACCATTCCTCTAACTTTTGCAGATCCTTTTTCATATTTTCCACTCCCTCTTCGGTGTCTACTCTGTTACAAATCTTGGTATCATCTGCAAAAAGGCACACTTTTCCTTCTAACCCTTCAGCAATGTCACTCACATACATATTGAACAGGATTGGCCCCAGCACCGAACCCTGAGGGACTCCACTAGTCACCTTTCCTTCCTTCGAGCGACTTCCATTAACCACCACCCTCTGGCGTCTGTCCGACAGCCAGTTTCTGACCCAGTTCACCACTTTGGGTCCTAACTTCAGCCCTTCAAGTTTGTTCAACAGCCTCCTATGAGGAACTGTATCAAAGGCTTTGCTGAAATCCAAGTAAATTACATCTAGCATATGTCCTCGATCCAGCTCTCTGGTCACCCAATCAAAAAATTCAATCAGGTTCGTTTGGCACGATTTACCTTTTGTAAAGCCATGTTGCCTCGGATCCTGTAACCCATTAGATTCAAGGAAATACACTATCCTTTCTTTCAGCAACACTTCCATTATTTTTCCAACAACTGAAGTGAGGCTCACCGGCCTGTAGTTTCCTGCTTCATCCCTGTGACCACTTTTATGAATAGGGACCACATCCGCTCTCCTCCAATCCCCAGGAATCACTCCCGTCTCCAGAGATTTGTTGAACAAGTCTTTAATAGGACTCGCCAGAACCTCTCTGAGCTCCCTTAGTATCCTGTCTGGTCCCATCGCTTTGTCCACCTTCAGTTTTTCAAGTTGCTCATAAACACCCTCCTCCGTGAACGGCGCAGAATCTACTCCATTTTCTCGTGTAACTTTGCCAGACAATCTCGGTCCTTCTCCAGGATTTTCTTCTGTGAACACAGAACAGAAGTATTTGTTTAGCACATTTGCTTTCTCCTCATCACTCTCCACATATTTGTTCCTAGCATCTTTTAGCCTAGCAATTCCATTTTTTATCTTCCTCCTTTCACTAATATATCTGAAAAAATTTTTATCTCCCTTTTTTACATTTTTAGCCATTTGTTCTTCCGCCTGTGCCTTCGCCAAACGTATTCTCTCTTGGCTTCTTTCAGTTTCACCCTGTAGTCCTTTCTGCTCTCCTCTTCTTGGGTTTTTTTATATTTCATGAACGCCAACTCTTTCGCCTTTATTTTCTCAGCCACTAGGTTGGAGAACCATATCGGCTTCCTTTTTCTTTTGTTTTTATTGATTTTCTTCACATAAAGGTCCGTAGCCATTTTTATCGCTCCTTTCAGCTTAGACCACTGTCTTTCCACTTCTCTTATGTCCTCCCATCCTAACAGCTCTTTCTTCAGGTACTTTCTCATTGCATTAAAGTCCGTACGTTTGAAATCTAGGACTTTAAGTATCGTGCGGCCGCTCTCCACTTTAGCCGTTATATCAAACCAAACCGTTTGATGATCGCTACTATGATTTAAAAAGCTTATAGATAGGCGCCTATCTAGATGGGCACTTCCGAAATAGGTGCCTAACATTAGGTGCTGGTTTCAGAATTTGG
The DNA here is from genome assembly GCF_902459505.1 of Geotrypetes seraphini. Classification (NCBI taxonomy): domain Eukaryota; kingdom Metazoa; phylum Chordata; class Amphibia; order Gymnophiona; family Dermophiidae; genus Geotrypetes; species Geotrypetes seraphini. The sequence continues at coordinate 127,616,579 of NC_047093.1, forward strand.
ACCTTAATCCATAAAGTATCCAGGGTCCCTTTGCAAATACCTCTACTGAGCCCTTATCCATATAAAAATGATTTTCATTTATTATTTCCTCGTAAAAGGCATTTCCTAAAGGGATAATATTTATGGCTTAAAGTCATGGCCTGCCAAAAGCAAAATCTATATTAGAGGTAGCTGAGGTCAGGAGCGTCACAGAACTAGTACAGCTCCTAAACAGCCTACAGTGACATCTAGTGGCAGGTCAGAGAGGAGCAGTAGAAGCCAAAATGTGTAAAGCTGAATCTCTTTTAGAGAAGACTTGCAGTATGGGAAAGAAGGGGGAAGGAAACCAGAAAACCTACGATAAGTACAAAAGCCATATGATGCCACCTCTTACTAAGTTCTCACACAGAGGCTAGCGTCGCCTCCCACCCAGAGCACAGCATGATACACCCTGCCCAGAGGCTTACAACAGAGAGCATTACTTCTTCTAAAGGGCTACTATTCCTTCAATGGAGTTTTATCATCTTTCTTTTCAAATATATAGAGAAAATTATTCAATAGAAATGTTTGTTCTCTCTATCCTCAGACTGCAGCTTTCCACCATATCAAATGACAAATGTGTGAACAAAGGGCTTTATTGTGCTGTTCTACCTAACATGTGATGGGATTTCAGTCATTGCAGCTTGAGAGAAGTAATTCGGTCCAGGATGATGGCAACTAAAAAGAGATTCCCGTTTCATAGATACTTGCTGGCGGTTATGAAGCTATCGGATTCATTTCTGAAAAGCAGGTGTCGTTAGCTCCAAAAACAGGATCACCATTGCTATAAGTAAGCTGTTTCAGGAAATGAGCAACATTTCAACAGTATGGTAAAACGTTGCTCACGTGAGTTTTTAGGGGCAGAGGCAATCTCTGAGAGAAGCTTGCTTGCACTGTGGCTGCCTGCGTTATAGCTTTCCTGTGCTCAAGCATGGGTAGTGAGCAATGAATGCTATCTACACTTTACCCGTTCTGTTGGGGTGGGAGAAAGTGAGGTAGTATATAGAATAGAGAATGACACGGTGACAAAATTCATCACCGTTCCCGTCCCCGCGGATAACCGCGGGAAATAATCCCATGTCATTTTCTAGTGTCTATTTCAACCTCGGTCCTTCTACACCAGCATTCTTCAAAGCAAAGCTTGCGGGTCAGTGGTTGTGGCCATTCATACTCTGATTCTTATGGGAGCCAAGGATAATGAAGCCATTGTGACATCACTGATGTGATTGGCTCTTAGGCACTGGTGGAATGAGGCATTATGACATCACAATATATGCTCTGGATACCAGAGACTGTCATTCTGTAGTGTCTGTTTCAACCTCAGTCCTTCTACACCAGCATTCTTCAAAGCAAAGCTTGCGGGTCAGTGGTTGTGGCCATTCATACTCTGATTCTTATGGGAGCCAAGGATAATGAAGCCATTGTGACATCACTGATGTGATTGGCTCTTAGGCACTGGTGGAATGAGGCATTATGACATCACAATATATGCTCTGGATACCAGAGACTGTCATTCTGTAGTGTCTGTTTCAACCTCGGTCCTTCTACACCAGCATTCTTCAAAGCAAAGCTTGCGGGTCAGTGGTTGTGGCCATTCATACTCTGATTCTTATGGGAGCCAAGGATAATGAAGCCATTGTGACATCACTGATGTGATTGGCTCTTAGGCACTGGTGGAATGAGGCATTATGACATCACAATATATGCTCTGGATACCAGAGACTGTCATTCTGTAGTGTCTGTTTCAACCTCGGTCCTTCTACACCAGCATTCTTCAAAGCAAAGCTTGCGGGTCAGTGGTTGTGGCCATTCATACTCTGATTCTTATGGGAGCCAAGGATAATGAAGCCATTGTGACATCACTGATGTGATTGGCTCTTAGGCACTGATGGAATGAGGCATTATGACATCACAATATCTGCTCTGGATACCTGAGACTGTCATTCTGTAGTGTCTGTTTCAACCTCGGTCCTTCTATACCAGCATTCTTCAGTGCAAGGTTTGAGGGTCAGTGGTTGTGGCCATTCATACTCTGATTCTTATGGGAGCCAAGGATAATGAAGCCATTGTGACATCACTGATGTGATTGGCTCTTAGGCACTGGTGGAATGAGGCATTATGACATCACAATATCTGCTCTGGATACCAGAGTCTGTCATTCTGTAGTGTCTGTTTCAACTTCGGTCCTTCTACACCAGCATTCTTCAAAGCAAAGCTTGAGGGTCAGTGGTTGGGGCCATTCATACTCTGATTCTTATGTGAGCCAAGGATAATGAAGCCATTGTGACATCACTGATGTGATTGGCTCTTAGGCACTGGTGGAATGAGGCATTATGACATCACAATATCTGCTCTGGATACCAGAGACTGTCATTCTGTAGTGTCTGTTTCAACCTCGGTCCTTCTACACCAGAATTCTTCAAAGCAAAGCTTGCGGGTCAGTGGTTGTGGTCGTTCATACTCTGATTCATCCCTCTCTCCTTAAAGAATGAAATGAAGATGGTTTCCCGCAGTTATCCACGGGGACGGGAACGGTGATGAATTTTGTCACTGTGTCATTCTCTAATATAGAAGATAAGGATATTATGTTCTGGGTAGAAGCTAAGTACTCAAGACATCTATGAGAAGGGTTACCAGATTTGCCAAATGGAAAATCCGGACCCATGGCCCGCCTCATTCCGGACGGCCACAGGAGCCAGTAAGAAAGCCGCTCAGTGCTGAGCAGCAGTGCTAAATCATGTTCCTGCTGCTCAGCGGCCGAAGAAACTCGATGTGGGCAGACTTGATGGGCTGTAGCCCTTTTCTGCCGTCATCTTCATCTTCTATGTTTCTATGATCATTCTAGGCCAGTGATTCCCAACCCTGTCCTGGAGGAACACCAGGCCAATCGGGTTTTCAGGCTAGCCCTAATGAATATGCATGAGAGAGATATGATGGAAGTGATAGGCATGCAAATTTGCTTCATGCATATTCATTAGGGCTAGCCTGAAAACCCGATTGGCCTGGTGTTCCTCCAGGACAGGGTTGGGAATCGCTGTTCTAGGCAACTCCAGTAATCATGCAGGCAGCCGTATTTTGAACATTTCAATAAAACTTTATCATGAAGCCAAAAAAAATTCGATCACGTCTCGCTACTTCTCAAAAGAGCACATTGGCTCCCGGTTACTTACAGAATTTCCTATAAAGTATGTCTACTAACCTTTTAAATGCCTTCTTCACAAAACCCCGGCTTTTATCGATAGGCTCTGAATTCCTTATGCCCCTACAACAGGGGTGTCAAAGTCCCTCCTCGAGGGCCGCAATCCAGTCGGGTTTTCAGGATTTCCCCAATGAATATGCACGAGATCTATTAGCATACATTGAAAGCAGTGCATACAAATAGATCTCGTGCATATTCATTGGGGAAATCCTGAAAACCCGACTGGATTGCGGCCCTCGAGGAGGGACTTTGACACCCCTGATCTAAAGGAAGAACACATGCTAGACCAATTAAAGAGTAAGTTGAAAGGTTTTCTTTTTATGTTTAAATATATTTATTGATTTTCAAATCATATAATCAAGAATACCTTGTACAGAAAGCAAATTAGCAATTCTAAATAAAGCAAGCAACATTCCAATAACATTAAATCATATATTAACTAAAATGCTCAAGTCCTCTAAATTGGATCCAAGATTTCTTATAAAATAAAGCCAAAATTAAAGAATTGAACTTAATGTACACTCTTTCATAAAGTTAGCTGGAAGGCTGATTGCTGGGATTAACCTATAGTCATAGGGCTTATGATTTTTCTACCTCCAATCGGGAGAGCGCTAAAAAAGAAGTCAACTGATTAGGCTCAAAGAAAACATATTTAACTGATCGGTGATGCACTATACATTTACAAGGGTGTCGCAAATAAAAAGTAGCACCCAAAGATATAACACCTGGCTTCAACAAAAGAAATTCACGACGACGCCTTTGCGTCTCTCGTGATAAATCAGGAAATACCTGGACTTTACAACCCATAAATTCTTTCTGTCTATTTTTAAAGAACAGTTTTAACAACCATACTTTATCAATAGAGAGAGCTACTGTTATAATCAAAGTACTCGGTTCTACAACCTCTTTATCTGATTTTTCCAATAACTCTGATACATCCAATAGTCCTTGATCCGACGGCTTTTTTGGTAATTTAGTCTTATTATGTAGATAATAGACTCGTGATAAAGGAGGTAATGAATCTTCTGAGGCCCCCAAAACTTCAAGAAAATATCTTTTAAACATTTCTCTAGGAGGTGTCAGTGGAAGCTTAGGAAAATTAATGATTCTTAAGTTATTGTATCTAGAGTTATTTTCTAAGTTCTCCATTTTTCTTCTAAGATTGATATTGTCTTTCATTAAAGCTTCCTGTAATTGTTTGGATGATTTAATGTCCTGTTCAAGCTTTTGAACTGAGAAATTAGAGGCAGTCATATCCTTTTTCAAATCTTTAAGTTCAGTAGAATGTTGAGATAATTTCCCCTCAATTAACTGAAGTTTGGGACTTATGGTCTTCATTAGTCCGGCCATAAGATCCCATAATGAGTCCAGAGTTACTTCTGAGGGTTTTTCCAAAGAAAATACAGGTAAAGAAATGTCATAGTGCTCACCGTCCAGTTGAATAAGTTTACGCTGTCCCTGAAGGTTAACTCGCCTCTCAGATGATTCCCCCTCAGCTTCTTCAAAGGAGCTCATATCCATAGGAGCTCCTGTCAGCAGGCTCTGTGATGGACTACTTGCCTCAGGGGAAGACAAGACCCCGACCTCCGGGGTTTCCTTACCCCTTGGAGAGCTGCTTAGCTGAGGTTGCGGGGGCGGCGCCCTAACGTCGGGGCTCAACGATGTCTCCAATCCCGGAGGAATCTCCACGGCCTCACTGACGCCGCTACTCCTCTGCGGGCCTCCCTCCGACGCCGAAAAAATACCCTGCATCCGCCTGATGAGTTCCCCGATGTCTCCAGCCGCGGGGGTGGCCGTGGGCCGCGAGGCACCAGCGGTGCTACGGCCCCTCCGTTTAGGCATCGGGTAAGTAAAAGAGCCACTTGCAAATAATTGAAAATTGTTTAAGAAAAATCTTCAGAGCGGCGTCTCAGCGCGTCCAGCCAGACGCCATCTTGGATCTCATCGAAAGGTTTTCTTTTTAAAGATACTTTCAACTGATAGTACTCTTGTCTTGCCGTGTGACTTTATCTATTTATTGTTACCCTCCCTTTTGTCCATTCCCTTTTTGTCTTACTTTCTTTAAAATATTGTATTTCTTTCCCTCTTTCCTCATTATGAGTAAGTCTTGTTTATGGCTAAAAGTGTTATGTTTGTCCCTCCCAAAAAGCTGTATGAATTTTATCTATGTACATCGCTTTGAAATTTGATTAAGCGGTTCAGCAAATCTTAAATAAACTTAGAAACCTATAACGCTTTTATTCTGCATTTTGCAAAGCCCACCAGCAAGGAGCTACAGAAATCAAGCTTAGAAATTACCATACACTGAATTACAATCCAAAAAATCAGTTACTGACATCATTGATTTTTAGTCTTGACAATATTATATGATTTTATATCCCATTCTCCCTGGAGAACTCGGAACAGGTTACAAGTTTACATAACATAATAATGCCTGGTAAAATATAACATTTGTATATATAACACTATGTTTACCATGCTAGGTCTATATACTGTGTATATATATATGTTCAACATGTATTATACAATGTTTGCCGTTTATCATCCTATGCTATGCTTGTATATATGACTGCCATGCTAAGCTGCATCCTATGTTTGTCGTGCTGTGTCACACTGTGCCATGTTTTGTCGTGAGCAGCATATATTGATTCACCATTTTTGTCCAGTGTGTCTTTCATAATTAGATTGTAAGCTCTTCTGAGCAGGGACTGTCTCTTGTGTATTTAGTGTACAGTGCTGCATGCATCTGGTAGCGCTTTAGAAATAACGTAAAATAGAAAACATGATGGCAGATAAAGGTCAAATGGCCCATCCAGTTGCCCATCTGCAGTAACCGTTATCTCGTCGTCGTTTCTCTAAGAGTTCCCACATGCTTATCCCATGCTTTCTTGAATTCAGACAAAGTCTTTGCCTCCGTCATCTCTTCTGGCAGACTGTTCCACGCATCGAGCACCCTTTCTGTAAAAATGTATTTTCTTAGATGACTCCTGAGCCTATGACCTCAACTTCATCCTATGCCCTGTTATACACTGCTATACTCTCTAATTCGCTGTATGAAAAACTTCTCTTGATTGTATTTACAGTTTAGTTTATTGTAAACCACCTAGAAGTCGCAAGATTACAGGCGGGATATAAGAATAAAGTTATTATTTCAGAGCTTCCTTTCAAACGAAGGACTTGACTCGTGCACATTTATGACATGTAGGTATTTAAACGTCTCTTGTCATATCTCCCACCTTTTCTTAAGTCTGTCTCCATACACCTTATGAGGAAGACCACGCACCGTTTTAGTAGCCTTCCTCTGACCGACTCCATCCTTTTTATATCTTTTTGAAGATGCGGCCTCCAGAATTGTACACAATATTCTAAATGAGATCTCACCAGAGTCTTATACAGAGGCATCAATACCTCCTTTTTCCTACTGGCCATACCTCTCCCTATGCTCCTTCTAGCTATCGCCGTCACTTTTTCAACCTGTTTGGCCACCTTAAAATCACATTAATCACACTCGAGTCCCGCTCTTCTGTCGTGCACATAAGCTCTTCACTCCCTAATCTGTACCGTTCCCTCGGGTTTTTGCAGCCCAAATGCATTTCTTAGCATTAAATTTTAGCTGCCAAATTTCAGACCATTCTTCTAGCTTCGCCAGGTCTTTCTTCATGTTGTTCACACCATCCTGGTCGTCTTCTCTATTGCAGACTTTGGTATCATCCGCAATGAGGTAAATCTTACCCGACAGCCCTGCAGCAATATCGTATATAAAAATGTTAAAAAAGAACAGGCCCAAAAACAGAACCTTGAGGCACACCACTAGTAACTCCCTTTCCTCAGAGCGATCTCCATTGATCACTACCCTCTGTCGCCTTCCACGTGACCAGTTCTTGACCAAGCATATAACGCTACTCTCCCCCTCCTTTTCTTCCTACCCTGTCTCTCCTGAACAGATTCTAGCCTGGTATAACTACATCCCAGTCATGGTTCTCCATGAACTGCGCCTCCCTGATCGCCACTATATCCAACTTATCAAATAGTAATATTTTACTGCTACTATTTCATTTCACAATTGGCATTCTTTCCTCTCAGATTTATTGTCTTGTTCACTGCCTTATCTCCTCAGGAAAGATGGTAGTCAGGGAGGAACTGGAGGGGGAGAGGGAAAGGGGACTGCTTTGGGGGAGGGGTGTGCTGGGAGGCATACAGCTTTGCTTGGGGGGGGGGGGGCGGGAAGACTGAAGGGGGGCCACGAAGAGACAGTCAGGGAGGAAATGGAGGGGGAGAGGGAAAGGGGACTGCTTTGGGGGAGGGGTGTGCTGGGAGGCATACAGCTTTGCTTGGGGGGGGGCGGGAAGACTGAAGGGGGGCCACGAAGAGACAGTCAGGGAGGAACTGGAGGGGGAGAGGGAAAGGGGACTGCTTTGGGGGAGGGGTGTGCTGGGAGGCATACAGCTTTGCTTGGGGGGGGGCGGGAAGACTGAAGGGGGGCCACGAAGAGACAGTCAGGGAGGAACTGGAGGGGGAGAGGGAAAGGGGACTGCTTTGGGGGAGGGGTGTGCTGGGAGGCATACAGCTTTGCTTGGGGGGGGCGGGAAGACTGAAGGGGGGCCACGAAGAGACAGTCAGGGAGGAACTGGAGGGGGAGAGGGAAAGGGGACTGCTTTGGGGGAGGGGTGTGCTGGGAGGCATACAGCTTTGCTTGGGGGGGGCGGGAAGACTGAAGGGGGGCCACGAAGAGACAGTCAGGGAGGAACTGGAGGGGGAGAGGGAAAGGGGACTGCTTTGGGGGAGGGGTGTGCTGGGAGGCATACAGCTTTGCTTGGGGGGGGCGGGAAGACTGAAGGGGGGCCACGAAGAGACAGTCAGGGAGGAACTGGAGGGGGAGAGGGAAAGGGGACTGCTTTGGGGGAGGGGTGTGCTGGGAGGCATACAGCTTTGCTTGGGGGGGGGGGCGGGAAGACTGAAGGGGGGCCACGAAGAGACAGTCAGGGAGGAACTGGAGGGGGAGAGGGAAAGGGGACTGCTTTGGGGGAGGGGTGTGCTGGGAGGCATACAGCTTTGCTTGGGGGGGGGGGGCGGGAAGACTGAAGGGGGGCCATGAAGAGACAGTCAGGGAGGAACTGGAGGGGGAGAGGGAAAGGGGACTGCTTTGGGGGAGGGGTGTGCTGGGAGGCATACAGCTTTGCTTGGGGGGGGCGGGAAGACTGAAGGGGGGCCACGAAGAGACAGTCAGGGAGGAACTGGAGGGGGAGAGGGAAAGGGGACTGCTTTGGGGGAGGGGTGTGCTGGGAGGCATACAGCTTTGCTTGGGGGGGCGGGAAGACTGAAGGGGGGCCACGAAGAGACAGGGAGGAACTGGAGGGGGAGAGGGAAAGGAGGCTGCTTTCTAGCACCCATTAATGTAACGGGCTTTAACACTAGTTAAAATATAAAACAATAAACCATAAGATGTTGTTTAGTAATATATTACTTCTTCAGCTCTAACTATATATGTGCTATAGTGAAAATAAATAATTGGTGTTTCTATTGTTTCTCCATGTTTTCCTGTTCCAAGCTCAGAATTAGCTCGCTGCCACCATCTGCAGGATTTATGAGGAAATGACATGACAAAGATGACAAGAAGCAAGATTCAGTCCATGGCACAGTCGCAGTAGTAATCGTATCTGCGACCAATGGGAGTTCAAGTTTATTAAAAGTTTGTTGTACACGCAATGTCAAGTACTTCAATGCGTATGACAATGTAAAACTGGGAGACAAAAATAAAACAATTTTATACAAATGTATACATAGAAATAATTATTGATACAAAAGGAAAAAGGGGTGAACTACAATCTTTTAAAGAAGATAGAGATACATTTAAGGAAAACACATCAGGAAAGGAAATGAACAATCATTTTTAAAAATATGGGTAAGCCTAATGTAGAGGGTAGGGGAGATTGTGACCTATACGTAAGGTCTGATTAAGATTAGGTATTTGAGCATAAGGATTGATAATCCTATCGATGTCTCAAATGCGTCTTTATACAAGTGACTTTTTAATGAACTTTTAAATTTTAAGTTTATCTGGGGACTGCCAATATTTCATACCAGACTCCATCCCTTCTGTCTTGCAGCGCCTTATGCCTAGGAAAAAACTGCCCAAATCCCTACGACGGGCTCCGTCTCGGCAGTGTTTAAATCCCAAGTTAAAAGCCCACCTCTTTGAGACTTGTTTTTCAACTCTCGCCTTGGGTTCTGCATCCCCCAACCCTATATGTCATGTCTGTCCATCCAAGTTAGACTGTAAGCTCTTCCAAGCAAGGACCGTCTATTAAATGCCATGATGTACAGCATTGTGTACACTTTTTAGCACTATAGAAGTGATAAATAGCAGGAATAGTGCATCAGTAACTAACCATGTATAATTAGAACCACTTTTTTAATAGAAAACAACAAATAACATATAAAAAAGTTGGTCATGGTTTTTCAGTATTTGCGGTTTTGTTAATCCCCTATCACAGCGAATACGGAGGGAGAAGTGTACTTCACAAGAAGTTGGGTCAGTTACCCAGGAAGTTGCAATGGACAGATTGACACGGACATTCAGTAGAGTTGCTAGTACAGAGATCAGTTAATCTAATCTAAACTTTAAGTTTATATACCGCATTAAGTTATTAATACAATTGGGTCATAGTTACAAATTCAAGAAGGTCATCGTTGGCTCTTTGTTGGGCACGATGGATCCAGCAGCGGCAATTCTTATGTTGTGTCCCAGGAAGTGCATTAGACAGTTTTTAGAAATGGGCTTTTACAAACCCATTTCAGGCACTTCAGGGTTGGCTCCCTATCTTGGTACAAAAGTGCTTTTGAAAATTTTCTGAATCTGAGGTAGTGGTCTCAAGATCATAGTGTAAATGGTGATCACCTGAACTAATATATAACAACCCAGCACAGGCTTCTCTTTTTTAAATGTTACAGAATCTACTTTTTCCAACCCTGTCCTGGAGAACCACCAGGCCAATCGAGTTTTCAGGATACCCCTAATGAATATGCATGGAGCAGATTTGCATGTCATTATATGCAAATCTGTCTCGTGCATATTCATTAGGGCTAGCCTGAAAATCTGATTGGCCTGGTGGTCCTCCAGGACAGGGTTGGGAACCACTGGCATAGACTGTTAACTATATGGTCCTTAATTGCCTTCCTGACATCAGATTAGAGTGGACTCTTTTTTTTTTTTTTTTTTGTATTTGGATGATATTTCTGCTCGTACCTTCTCTGAAATTGGCAAGTAACCATTATTGCTACAACGAACAAAATTTCTCAGCAGTGTTAAAAGTGGCCTTAGCGCAGAGCAGGCCACCTTTTAGAACTGCTTAGGTACTAAAATGGCCCCTTAATGTCCTCTGTATTTGTGCAATTGGGTTTTCTACGTCGGATTCATCCATTTCTTTCCATGAACATAAAAATAGCCTTACTGGGTCAGACCAATGGTCCATCAAGCGCAGTAGCCCATTCTCATGGTGGTCAATCCAGGTCACAATTCCCCCCCCCCTCTCTAGAAATTCATTGCTCCCTTTTGGTCATCTCCTCATTTCACCCCTTCTGAACCACCCTCATTCCCCACAGGAACCCCCCTCCCTACTTCCTGTAGGCCCCCTGGGCCTCCATCAATCCCTGATGGTCCACTAGGGGTCGGGTGGGGCAGAAATGATGCTGATTCGCTCCAGCCATGATTTTGGCCACACCCAATATAGCAGCCATGACCTTTCACCCTAGTCTTGCAGAGCCTCCATTGGAGCACCAGAGATTGAGATAGAACGAGGGAGCCTAAGCGGAATAGGGGGATCCCATGGTGGGATAGTTGGAATGGAGAGTCACTGGAGCAGGGTCCAGAAGGCGGGAACCTTGGGTCATAGAGGGGCTGTTGGTGTCAAACCTGTCATTGGTAAACATACTATGCCCATTTTCATTTGCATATGACAAGAGAAAATGAGGAAACACCTAGGCAGCCTCCTAGGTGACACACAAACCCAGGATTACACATATATATCTTTCTCAGCATCTCTGGCTGTATGGTCCATTCAAGCAACAAATGGACAGTGACATTCTTGCATAATATGAGGTTCTCAAGCCCAATCTATCCTAACTTACAAAGCATCTGTAACTTTACACAGGCCGCACACATTGTGTAATGACTGTGAGTCAGGCTGTGGTAATATTGTTTCCTTGGAAACAGCCGCCGGACTTCTGCTCGTTGTGTCATCATCACAGAACCAGAAGTCTTTGTGAGATCACTACAATGTGCAAACTCTCTGCTTGGTTAACACTGGACTGTGAGCTGTACAGACACATGTAGGAAGAGGACCTGAAGTGTATGGACATAGGACCATTTATTGGTGCTACGAATTAAGAAGAGCTAGAGAGCAAAGGTTTAGCACTTGGTACCTAAGAAGTGTGATACCGAAAAGGTTTCAACTTTCCTTGTTTTTTGATAAGCAGCGAGATCACTTGGTGATATTCTCCAGCAAAGCCATTTGTATTTTATTTTTCTATGGGAAGGGTCCTTTCGTGAAGACGGACATTTGCATGTTTTGGCTTTCAAAGCCTGCAGACGGATTTCCCAGTTAGAATTCAGTACTACAGAAGGTGAGCGTATCTGGACTAAGATAAATGGCTGGAGCTCAGCAGAAGGTAAGAATGTCACTGTGAAAAAGCTTCAAGTGAACATTTTTTTCTTTACTTGGCCCTAACTGGGCAAAACGCTTTAAGAATATCAAGTCAATAATAGCCAACAAATGTATGATTTCAACCCCAATTAGAGAAATAGGTAGTGCCAATGCAGTCCAGAGGAGCCCATTTCTCTGTCTTCCTAATGCTCACGCCTTCATTACAGTTATCAGATGTTTAGTAGGTGAACATAGAAAACATTGGCAAACTTATTACAGTGGTATCTGAACTCTAGCCCACTGTGGTTACATCACTTCCACCGGACCTGAATGTCAGTTCCTTCCATGGGCCGACAGAAATAATGTCACTCCTCCTTACATGAATGAAGCTCACAGGGGACCCATAGATAGAGGGAGGAACATTGATGCCCTGTTACTAGAATCAGCAAACAATTTATTTTTTTTTTTTTTGGGGGGGGGGAGGTGAGCCGCAGCTGCTGTTTGCATGTCAGTTCATTCACAGGATCTCCAACTGTTACTGCTGATGTCTGCAAAGTTACCTGTTGTTCACTGCCTTGGGTGAATCTCTTCATGAAAGCATTTAATAAATGTTAATAAAGTATTGAATAAACACCATTCAGAGGCTGCAACCAAGCTAGATTGATCAAAGCCAAAAGAAAAAAAAAAAACCCTGGTGTATATTTATTAAACTTGAAGCGTTGAGGAGATTTTCTCAATGTGGATTTTTTTTAGGAGGGGGAGGGAGGATGATGGGATGTGTGCCTCAGGCATAGTGAGAACTGATGGATGTTCATTCCATCATCTTTCTCATTTGTTCTCCTTCCCCTTTACTGTTCTAAGACCTTACCATTTCCTTTGTTCCACTGGACTTCCTCCTCCTATACTGTACCCCCTCCCTTGTTCAGTTGCATCTTCTGTTCCACTGCCTCTCCACTTGCTTTGACCATGTTCCAGTGACCTTTTTTTCTTCTGACTCATTAATTTCATCCCACAACGAGAGGCTTTCATCGACAGGATCCTAATTCCCTACACTTCCACCAGAATACTTCATAGAAACATAGAAAGATGACGGCAGAAAAGGGCTACAGCCCATCAAGTCTGCCTACTCTACTGACCCACTCCATTAAGTCTGAGTTCTGATGACTTAATTCCTTAGCTCGACCCTCGTAGGGATCCCACGTGGATGTCCCATCTATTCTTAAAGTCGAGCACGCTGGTGGCCTTGATCACCTGCACCGGAAGTTTCTTCCAATAATCCACCACCCTTTCTGTGAAGAAGTACTTCCTGGTGTCACCACTAAATTTCCCTCCTCTGAGTTTAAGCGGGTGCCCCCTTGTGACCGAGGGTCCCTTGGGAACGAATATGTCGTTTTCCACCTCGACTCGACCTGTGACGTATTTAAATGTCTCAATCATGTCACCCCTTTCCCTGCGCTCCTCTAAAGTATAGAGCTGCAATTTGCCCAGTCTTTCTTCGTATGAGAGACCCTTGAGTCCGGAGACCATTCTAGTGGCCATCCGCTGGACCGACTCGGCTCGAAGCACATCTTTACGGTAATGTGGCCTCCAGAATTGCACACAGTATTCCAGATGAGGTCTCACCATGGATCTGTAAAGTGGCATTATGACTTTAGGTTTGCGGCTGACGAAGCTTCTCTTGATACATCCCATCATTTGCCTTGCCTTGGATGAGGCCTTCTCTACTTGTTTGGCAGCCTTCATGTCTGCCCTGATGATTACTCCCAAGTCCCGTTTTTCTGAAGTCCTAGCTAGTGCTACTCCATTCAAGGTGTATGTTCTGCATGGATTTCTAATGACCAACATCTGCTAACCGTTCCTTCACTTAAAACTATTAATACACAGAGACAATATATTTTTGGGGTTCTGGCTCTTCAATTGTGGTATTCCTTGCCAATTTATTTGAGGGAAGAAAGAAATATTGATAGATTTAAGAGCCAGTTGAAATGCTTTCTTTTTTAAAGATGCTTTTGACTGCTAGACATCGTAAAACCCTGTTGAAGACTCAACTATTTTTTTTTTAAAACCCAACCCTAAAATCCCTCTTGTAGTTTTCCTTGATTGTCTTGGGTTAAGTACATTTGTTCATTCAATATAAGACACCAGCTGTTCTAAAACTATCCTCTCTGTTAATTTTGCTAAAAAGCAAAGATTAGAAACTGGTTAATATTCAGTCTGTGGCGATCAGAGGATTTGTTTTGTTTAAACACAACACTGACCACTACGGGAAGAATTTGCCCCAAATATTCAACGTGGGACCCATGTCCAGGTACCAACATTAAATATCCCAGTCTAATTCATTATGTGTAAGCCACTGGGCCTTATGCAGATCCCAGCTGATATTCAGCCAGAGCCCACAGATACTTATGCGAGTCCCGGCTGAATATCGTCTAGGACTGGCAGAGGAAATTCTGACCATTCCTGATTGCAGCGCGTGAAGTACCGTGATGCTGTCACTAGAGGTTGTGGTAGCCAGATTGATGAGCTGGCTGTGCTCAGCGGGAGCAACTGGGCATCCCTCCTTCCCGTTTCCCACAAAGGTAGGCCCGGGGGAGGTCGATGAGGATGAAGCGGCCTTACATTTTCTTTGATGCCTGCTCAACTTTACTGCGTAAACCCCTTCTTTCACTAAGGCACGCTAAACGCTAACACGGCCAGAGAATATAACGGACGCGTTAGCGTTTCGCGCGCACTAATATTTAGCACGTCCAATGGCTAGCGCACCTTATAAAAGGACCCCAAAGTTAAGATAGCTCTTCTGTGTTAGTGAACTGAATATCACCTCTAACCAACTAGGTCACTGCTCTGCTCAAATTCTACCCCTGGCCTGCCCCTAACCTTGTTGGTTAGGGGATGGCCAGTTATCAGGAATATTAGGCAACACTGTCCAGTTCAGTGCCGTTGAATATCCCCCACTTGATCCTGACTAAGCAATTTAAAACAGCCAGATGATTCACTGAAGCTAGCTTGAGAGGCACGCCTCATGTTTTCCATGATCAGCACTAGATACTTTCTAGAGATGTAAGGGGGCTTCCAACACTTTTAAGGAGATTCTTCTCTATTTGGGGGATGTTTTGCAGGAATCTCTTATCCTTCATGCAGGTGGGACGAAGTGCGAAGTTATAAAATTTGCAGACGACACAAAACTCTCCAGCAGGGTCAGAACTGTTGAGGAATGCAAAGATCTACAACGAGACCTGAATAGACTGAGCGAGTGGGCAGAAAGATGGCAGATGAGCTTCAGTGTAGAGAAATGTAAAGTCTTGCATATAGGGAAAGGGAACCCGATGTACAGCTATACGATGGGAGAGGAGGGTACTGGGGGAAGGCAACCTAGAAAAAGACTTGGGGGTATTGGTGGACAAAACAATGAAGCCGGTGGCACAATGTGCAGCGGCCTCAAAGAAAGCGAACAGAATGTTCGGAACCAGAACGAAGGAAGTTATCCTACTGCTGTATCGAGCGATGGTGCGTCCGTATCTGGAGTACTGCGTTCAATACTGGTCGCCGTACCGTAAGAAGGATATGGCGATGCTCGAGAGGGTCCAGAGAAGAGCGACTAGGATGATAAAGGGCATGGAAAACCTTTTGTATGCTGAAAGGCTGGAGAAGCTGGGGATCTTTACCCTGGAAAAGCAGAGACTTAGAGGGGACATGATAGAGACTTATAAAATCATGAAAGGCATAGAGAAGGTGGAGAGGGACAGATTCTTCAGACTAGCGGGGACAACAAAAACAAGAGGGCATTCAGAAAAGTTGAAAGGAGACAGTTTCAAAATGAATGCTAGGAAGTTCTTCTTCACTCAGAGGGTGGTGGACACCTGGAATGTGCTCCCAGAGGAGGTGATAGGTCAAAGTACAATATTGGGTTTCAAAAAGGGATTGGATGACTTCCTGAAGGTGAAGGGGATTGAAGGATACAGATAGAGGGTAACTATACAGGACATTAAATGAATAGGGAATACACAATTTAGATAAAGGATCACTTACAGGTCATGGACCTGGGGGAATGCCGCAGGAGCGGACTGCCGGGCATGATGGACCCCTGGTCTGACCCGGAAGAGGCAATGCTTATGTTCTTATGATACTGTTAGGACAGGTGACAGCTTTGCAGGTTCGAGGTAGGGGAACCCGACACTGGGTCCTGAAGGCTTGCCTTTTGCGTAAGAAGTGTATTCTCCAATTTTGGACGCAGGCGGAGGCTCCCTCATTTTGGCACTGAAGAAAGCGTGTACATACTTTGCTGTTGTTGGAATTTCGTGCTTTGAATCTCACTTTCAAACGTTCTAAATACTTTTACTCAGTCTGGGGACCCTACATTCATAGGCTGCCCCCACGTACCAGCAGTTACTTTCTTAACAAACTTGGGGACTGTATTACACATACCACCTCGGCTGTATCTAGGTTTCATCCACCTGAGACACGTTAGCAGGGTAGGGTATGGGAGTCGGGGTCTGGGGGGGATCAATAAGGGTGTGAGTAGTGGTTCTAGGAGGAGGGGGGGTTTTGGAACAGGGATGGGTGGGAGGTTTGGGTTCTGTTTCTTGGGGGAGAGGCTAGGGGGAAGGGCTGAGGGATTTTGAGGGTTTCCTTTGCACTGGTGCGGGGCTGGGGGGTTCTGCTTGATATTGTAAAACTTGATCATTTGTTGTTTTCATTGTTTGCTGACTTTCTGTTGAGCTGCATTTTGTGTTGTTGCTATGTATTATTGCCTGTTGGCTTTATCATCAATAAAAAATTGTTTACACGTAGATACTTTCTAGAGCATGATAGATTTTTCTGTATTAAACATCTCCAAACAACATCCTTAGGCCCCCTTTTACAAAGTCGCAGTGGTGATGCTGCCACAGTAAATTAACTGAAGCCCATTCAATTCCTATAGATTTTGGTGCATGTACTGTACTGCGGCTTTTAAAAGACCCGCCTTAATGCGAGTATTTTTGAAAAGTGAACATTAGGAAAATAAATTTTTAGCAGGACCGTCAGAAGCGGCATGTGCCAATTTCATTAATATCCAAACAGAGGAAAAAAGACCTCAAAGAACCCCCGGAGTCTAGTAATAGAAAGACACCAATTTGGGGTTTAGGGTAGTATCATAGGTCAAAAACCTCTGTTTGAATGAATGAATTTTTTTTTATTAAATCCTTATTTTTTAAAGATTTTTTGATCATTTATTTTTTAAAATTGACTCCGGGGGTTCTTTGAGGTCTTTTTTTCCTCCGTTTGGATATTATTGTGCATCATATGTTGTCTTCGGTGTTCTACATCGGTGTTTTTCAACCTTTTTACACCTATGGACCGGCAGAAATAAAAGAATTGTTCTGTGGACCGGTATCGGTTGAAGAACACTGGGCTAAGTAGGGGCCAGGCCCCGCCCATCTCTACCCAATCTCCACCCCAGACCCCGCCTCCATAATAGTACTAATTGCACCTTGCATGTCCCAGGCCTCATCTGGAAGCCTTCCCTCTGACGTTGCAACGTCGGAGAGCAGGCTTCCGGTTCAGGCGCAGGATGCCCGTAGGAGCCGCTGCCCGTGGCTTTGTGCACTGAATCAGTTAGGAAGAGGGAGCTGGCTCGAAGATAACACCACATCGATCGCACCGCGGTTGAACACCGTTTTGGGCCTGATGCACGTGCTGGCCCTGTGGACCGGCAGGAAATTTCTGTGGACCGGCAGTGGTCCATGGACCAGTGGTTGAAGAACACTGTTCTACATCACTTGTCTACCTTGGGATTGTTAATTTTTGAACACTAATTTAAGGCCTTCACTGCTTTTGTTTAGTTTGCACTATATATTCCTTATTGGTCCATATTTTCTTTTCTTATTGTCTCTTGTAAAGAATCCAAATCTTCCAGATAACTCCTTATACAATATTTTCTAAAAATGTTCAGCTTTTAAAAACACTCACATTACTGTTAGCCAAAGATGTTGTTTGGAGATGTTTAATCAAGGCGTATTTTACATATCTAAACTAAGAAAGATTGTTGACCCTATATAAGGTGATTTATAGGGGTTTTTCTGGGCATTTACATTTTAGGAATCAGTGGCTGATAGCAAATATTATCATGAAGAATGGCGAGGGAAAAAATCAGAGGTCGCTGAACTGGATGCTGAATGTAAATTTGGTCCTGGACAAATTGAAGACGCCCTGGGAACCAGGCTGGTGAAAGAAAAGCACAGAGAGCAGAACGCAATCTATTTCTCAATGATAGACCACAGATGGGTATGTGAGGGATCTGAGCAAGTATGGGAGAGGATGGGCTCTGGGGTTTTGTTCATGTCTCTTCTAAAGCATCAGCATATATCCTTAGTTTGGGCTCTGCCACAGAGACCCGTAGTTGAAAGGCAGAGCAAAGGAGTCGGTATCTTCCACCACTGAACTTCCAAGAGCCTCTTCCAGAACAGACCCTCCTATAACAAACGCCTTTCACCTGGATTGGTGCACACACAGGGGCTGATTCTACAAAAGACATCCCAATTGTAGGCGGGGTAGACGTCCTACCACTACCTCACCAGCCAATCGGGACGCATGTTTAAAAAATAAAAAATACACGCCGCGAATTATGCCTACAATATAGGCATCTGACTCGTGCCTACGGAGGCATTTAAGGCAAGCCTACCGATGCCCAAGGCCAACTTGGGCATGGTTTCCACGAGACAGACATCTTAAGTGTAAAGGATGCTGATGCGTGATTGACACGTGATCGGCGGGCGCTTCTTACATTTAGATAACATTCAGTAAGGCCACTGGTACAATACATTGATACACCAACACCCATAAGATTAGTAGAGTCTGAAAAGAAGGGTACACTGTGCAGTATGATATCGGGATTATCAAACGGAGTGTAATAAGTGTAGTGTTGGCTAATGTCATGGCTTTGTAAACCTGATGGCAGTGCGGAGGAAGGCCAAAAAGTCCAATTCCCATAAAGCAATCTTTTTGTGGACAAATAAAACTGTCACATCCCTCTGGAGGTGCAGAATAATGATGCGCCTAAGGAGAGCCCATCTGAGTCTTGACCCCAAATAAGGATTTTGTGACTCTATTTGGGGGCCCAACCCACAGTTTGGGGAGCTCTGCCCTAAGGCTTTGCATACTCTTTTTTTTTTATGTTTTACACCTACAAATAACCAACTTTATCCAGGCAACATCAGAGTAAATTTCCCAAATTTCTCTTTGGCTGCACTGTGAAAGACTTACAAAGGTATGACATGTCGCCTGAGCTCTCACCTACACAGGTGCAGGCTGACGTTCTGTGCATTGGTTCATAGAGTTCCCTCTATTCTGCAGCTCTACGAGGAAGAGGAAGTGGAGGCATTGAAAGCTCGACGCAAAGTGCACAAACTGCTGGTGAAGAGATGCCTAGGCTGCGACCACGGAAGAGGAAGGAAGAGAATTGCTCTGTGGGATAGTATAGAAGAGCGAGGGGATCCGTGGTTAGAGGTACTGGTACCTTCCATTCACAAGAGTGAATGTGGCGAAATGCTCCTTCAATGAAACGGCATCCGATTGACTTTGGGATGTGATTATAGGGCGGTCTAGTGGGTGCTGCAGAACTTTATTCTATACCCGAATATCAAATGCATTTCATTGGTGCGAGTTAGAGAATGACACGGTGACAAAATTCATCACCGTTCCCGTCCCCGCGGATAAGCGCGGGAAACCATCTTCATGTCATTCTTTAAGGAGAGAGGAAAGAATCAGAGTATAATTGGGCACAACCACTGACCCTCAAGCTTTGCTTTGAAGAATGCTGGTGTAGAAGGACTGAGGTTGAGATAGACACTGAAGAATGACAGTTTCTGGTATCCAGAGCAGATATTGTGATGTCATAATGCCTCATTCCACCAGTGCCTAAGAGCCAATCACATCAGTGATGTCACAATGGCTTCATTATCCTTAGCAGATATTGTGATGTCATAATGCCTCATTCCACCAGTGCCTAAGAGCCAATCACATCAGTGATGTCACAAGGGCTTCATTATCCTTGGCTCACATAAGAATCAGAGTATGAATGGCCACAACCACTGACCCTCAAGCTTTGCTTTGAAGAATGCTGGTGTAGAAGGACCGAGGTTGAAATAGACACTAGAAAATGACATGGGATTATTTCCCGCGGTTATCCGCGGGGACGGGAACGGTGATGAATTTTGTCACCGTGTCATTCTCTAGTGCGAGTGCTCTGGTAGGGAACAGTTCTGTTTTCTGTGCATGTTCTTCTGCTATGAGAAAGAGAATGGTGTAGGGTCCTCAACCCAGTCCTCAGACACACCCAGCCAGTCAGGTTTTCAGGATACTCACAATCACGCTACATTCACACTAAAACAACACTATCCAATCATAACGGAATCCACCACCTATTAATACATTCAAACAAAAAGTGGAGAAAAAGCCTCAGGTACAAAGAGCCATAAGAACATAAGACTAGCCTTACTGGGTCAGACCAATCATCCATCAAGCCCAGTAGCCCGTTCTCACGGTGGCCAATCCAGGTCACTAGTACCTGGCCAAAACCCAAGGAGTAGCCACATTCCATGCTACCAATCCAGGGCAAGCAGTGGCTTCCCCCAAGTCTTTCTCAATAACAGACTATGGACTTTCCCTCCAGGAACTTGTCCAAACCTTTCTTAAAACCAGCCAAATCCTGTTGAACCCCAACGGGGAATGTAAAACAGGTAGGCTCACCTTCAGTCATAGGCTGAAAAAAAATCCACAAAAAGCAACCTGCTCTACTCTGTAACACCTCTGGACATGTCCAGAAATCCTCTTCTGTAATCTGCCTTGAACCGCAAGGTAAAGGCGGAATAAAAATTACTAATGTAATGTCATCTAAATGTATAGCATTCTGACTATCTTCACTGCTTTATAAACACTGTACCATGAACATTCTCAAACCCCATGCACCAAAAGTAATGCATTCATAATCAGCACAATGGCAGACATATCTCAGGATCATATACACATAGAGGATTCTTATCATAAAGGTGATCAGTTCTTAACATCTATATGCAACACGAACAGGCTGCGTGCAAACAAGTTCAAATTCTGCAGTACTTATCCAGTCCAATAGCGTTTCTTCTTGGTGCTGTTTCACAATTCATTCCCTACAGGGCTCCCATTTCGCCGTTCACAATTATCCTCCGGCCGAACACAATGGTACATCCCAAGCAACTCGCACCATTGGTGCATTCCATAAGTGTGATTCAAATAATAGAACAGGGCACTTAAGAATGTGTTTTCTTTAAAGCAATGTATAATTGCATACCCGGAAGTGGGGAATGCTTGAAAACTTAAAAATCCCAACTAAGTACTTATTGTATACCTTTAAACCAAATAACAGGAAATATGTTTTCACTGAAAGAATAGTTAAACTCTTGAACTCACTGCCAGAGGTTAGTGTAGCTTCATTTTAAAAACGTTTGGACATGTTCCTGGAAGAAAAGTCCATAATCTGCTAATGAGGTAGACATGGGGAAGCCACTGCTTGCCCTGAGACTGGTAGCATGGAATTCTGCTACTATTTGGGTTTTTGCCAGGTACTTGTAACCTGGATTGGCCATTGTTGGAAACAGGATACTGGACAAGATGGACCTTCGGTCTGACCCAGTATGGCTATTTTTATGTTCTTATCTAGATTGGCCATTGTTAGAAACAGGATACCAAGTTTTATGTACCTCCAGGTGGACCCTGTATGGCATTTCATATGTTCTTATGTTCTAATGTATTTTCTTTTTTTCTGTACAGCACATGACAGATAGCTCCGACACCGAGACTGAAGCATCCTATCAACTCTGTGTGCCAGAATCCCCTTGGCAATCAGCTGACATCAGTGATGATGACTTCCCATTTAGTCATTCGCCAACCTTCACCGACTTGGATACTTCTAGTGGGTATTTTCCATACTACAGAACTGATGGGGAACTCAGTAACAGCCCAGACTCTCTGAACAGTTCATTTTCTGGTGAAGAGTTGGAGGAGGATAAACTGGAGAGGGAAGGAAGAGGCGGAAATGGAAGAGGGAGTGAAGTAAGATACGGATGTTGATATTAATGAGTAGCTTGAGAAAGAAGGTCTTGCTGTAGGTAGAAAGAGCAGTAAATTGCAATCTGCTTTTCAGATTATATAAACGGATGTATACTTTATTTACAGTGCCTGGTTGCCCGTTAACAATAAAGGAATTATTTAACTATGTGCCAGTCTCAAAAACGTAGACTTTTGTTAATCTGATTAGGGACTGAACATCCAAATCATGCTGAAGCTTGGGCAGTGCCAGCCCTACCTCTACTATGCTGGGCCAGCTGGCTGTATAGGAGGAAACCACTGGTATCCATTAGCAGCACCGCCATCTTATCCAGGTGGCAGATGAGCCTATAGAAGTCTTCTATTGTCAGTGCTACGCTGCAGTAACAGCCTGCAGCTGCAGAAAGAGCACCAGCAAAGAGATGAAAGGGAATGGGATTTGCATACTGCCTTTTTGTGGTTACACATGTAGAGCCATTTACATATATACAGGTTCTTATCATGTACCCAGGGCAATGGAGGATGACTGTCTTGCCCAGGGTCGCAGGAAGCAGTGCTGAGATTTGATCCCACAACCTCAGGGTGCTGAGGCAGCAGCTTCACCACTAGGCCACTCCTCACCCAAACCGCCTGCACGCATATTCCAGCGCACCTGCAGCTACACACAGTCCTTCCTGGAGAAAAGACAAAGTGAGATAGCAAGGAGTGGCCTCAGAGGGAATGGCTCCACTGTCACCAGAACCTTCTCTCCCAATGCGGTAAGGCCTCCAAGGCTTCTACCAATTTCCAGCACCTAAGTTCCAGAACTTTTCTATACTAGCTGGAGCCTTCCCTGACAGATGCAGGATGTACGGAGTTCAGCAGGAGACCACAGTTACAATGGACCTCAAGAATATGCTGGAATAAAATTCATCAAACAATAGTTCAGAAGTAATCGATGTTTAACAAACTGAGTTGCGCATCACCCACTTAACCCACAAATATAACTGATATGAAGTAATAACTCTAAATTTAGTGAGAAGACCTCAGCGTAGATTGAAAAGTCAGAGAAGCGTAAAACGTTCAATAATTCAACCTGGGTGTGGGACACAGCCCAAACACTGACGCCATCATAGCGTCTTCTATTGTGCATATAATGCGAATGGTGCAAAACACACACAAAAAATAATAATAATCGTAAGTGGAATAATGCGCAATCCAAATATGAAAAACAAGGAAAGGACTTATCTCAATGTGAAGCACCGGAGACGAGTCGTGAAGCTTCTAAAAAAAACACAAATTGGTTGTTTCAGTTCATATTGTTGTCCATCTATAAAGGGTAATGTTGGTTCAACTGTGCATCGTTTTCGGAAAAAAATCCTTCATCAGGAACCTCCTTGTGCTGGAATATAACTTATTCCCAAGCTGGATAAACAGCTGCTCGGCTTGGTGTTTCACGCACTTTATCGTTGCTCTGTTCCAGCTTGGGAATCAATTGTATTACAGCACAAGGAGGTTCCTGATGAAGGATTTTTTCCGAAACTGATGCCCAGTTGAATCAACATGTTTCAGTAATTTGTATTCTTTTTTTTTACATAATTTCCTAGAACATAAAAGAATAGACATATTCTGTTTCCACAGTAGTCAATCAAGGTCACAACTGTCAAAAAAAACAATTCCAGGTAGCTAAATAATATATTACACAAAATTTTAAGGGAGATGTTGATTTTCCAATGAAATTGTACCATGTTTTCACTAGTGCTTTTTAAAATTTTGGCTTCTCCAAAACTGGCACACCCTAATGGGGAGCATATTTTCAATGATCCTCGTGCTACTGCTTCAATAGGTCGAGTGGTATCTAGGGATGGGCTGTTGTTTCATACAAAATTGTAAAAGCCTCAGCACTCTGCTCCTTTTGACCTTGGGCAGGTCACTTAACAGTAGTGTGCCTTTTTTTTTTTTTTTTTTTTTGCAAAGACTGCGCTCTTTGGAAATAGTACATGCCACTTGCAAAGAAGACACACTCATCATGGCATTGCTCTTATAAAGACAAAATGACCAAGAATAAATAAAATGAAAATTTCCATAAATGACACAGGGGAAAAAACACAAAATGAAAGCATTCCGGCTGCCCATCTCCTTTGATATCCAGGATTTCTACAGCCCTATGGTATTCCATTGTAGATATGGGATGGAAGTGTTTAGTACTGTACATAATAATCTTACATTTTGTATTATACTGCCATCTAGTGTCACCCAATATGTACTGTAACCTTTAATCCAATACTGTTTATCACAGTGGTCTCAAACTCGCGGCCCGGGGGCCACATGCGGCCCGCCAGGTCCTATTTTGAGGCCCTCGGTATGTTTATCATAATCACAAAAGTAAAATAAAACAGTTTCTTGATCATATGTCTCTTTAGCTATAAATGACAATATTATTATTAAGACTTAGCCAAAAGGAAAGATTTATAAACTATAGAGTTTTACCTCATGCAAAATTGTCATTTCTTTAATAAGACATTAACTATTTTTTTCTGCGGCTCTCCAAGTACCAACAAATACAAAATGTGGCCCTTCAAAGGGTTTGAGTTTGAGACCACTGGTTTATCATGACAGCTGTATATACTGTATGGGAAATTTGCCTGCAATGATAGGACCTTTCATATTCAATCCTTATGCCGAGTGATCACTGATAAAAACAATTGTTACATTACATAGAAACATAGAACATGACGGCAGAAAAGGGCCACAGCCCATCTAGTCTGCCCACACTAATGGCCCACCCCCTAACTACCTCCATGAAGAGATCCCACATGCCAATCCCATCTTTTCTTAAAATCTGACACGCTGCTGGCCTCAATTACCTGTTGTGGAAGATTATTCCAGCGATCAACCACCCTTTCGGTGAAGAAATATTTTCTGGTGTCGCCATGAAATTTCCCACCCCTGGTTTTCAACGGATGCCCTCTTGTTGCCGTGGGTCCTTTAAGGAAAAAGAGATCCTCTTCCACCTCAATACGGCCCGTGACACATTTGAACGTCTCGATACACTGTGAGCCCACCAGGACAGAGAGGGAAAATGCTTGAAGTACCTGTGTGTAAACCACTTTGAGTGTGATTGTATAACTACAAAAAGGCAGTATACAAGTTCCAATCCCATTCCCGACTGTCATAAACCCCTGCAGTCCCAATGCCTGGGACTGAAAACAGCAGCAATAATTCTAAATCGCTGTCCCTGATGTAAACCTCTTCCACCTCCGTCAAAAATTACAAAGACTGGGGGGACACTCGATGAAGTTACAGGGAAATACTTTTAAAACCAATGGAAAATTTAATTTCTTCTTCACTCAGAGAATAGTTAAGCTCTGGAACGTGTTGCCAGAGGACGTGGTAAGAGCGGATAGCGTAGCTGGTTTTAAGAAAGGTTTGGACAAGTTCCTGGAGGAAAAGTCCATAGTCTGTTATTGAGAAAGGCATGGGGGAAGCCACTGCGTGCCCTATATTGGTAGCATGGAATGAACATAAGAACATAAGAAATGCCTCTACTGGGTCAGACCTGAGGTCCATCGTGCCCAGCAGTCCGCTCACGCGGTGGCCCAACAGGTCCAGGACCTGTGCAGTAATCCTCTATCTATACCCCTCTATTCCCTTTTCCAGCAGAAAGTTGTCCAATTCCCTCTTGAACCCCAGTTCCGTACTCTGCCCTATCACGCCCTCTGGAAGCGCATTCCAGGTGTCCACCACACGCTGGGTAAAGAAGAACTTCCTAGCATTCGTTCTGAATCTGTCCCCTTTCAACTTTTCTGAATGCCCTCTTGTTCTTTTATTTTTTGAAAGTGTGAAGAATCTGTCCCTCTCTACTCTCTCTATGCCCTTCATGATCTTGTAAGTCTCTATCATATCCCCTCTAAGTCTTCTCTTCTCCAGGGAAAAAAGTCCCAGTTTTTCCAATCTCTCAGCGTATGAAAGGTTTTCCATCCCTTTTATCAGACGTGTCGCTCTCCTCTGAACCCTCTCGAGTATCGCCATATCCTTGCCATGCCTTGGGTTTTAGCCAGGTGCTAGTGACCTGGATTGGCCACTGTGAGAACGGGGGGCTACTGGGCTTGATGGACCATTGGTCTGACCTAGTAAGGCTATTCTTATGTCCACCTACACCTGGAAAAAGATAAGTTGTCGTAGGAACAGGTTGGTGAGTGTTAGATTTGCTGGCGCCTGTGAAACTGCCAGGCTCTCTGTTCAATGGCGGAGGGGTGGGGGGGGGGGGACTAGGAGTTTCTAGAACCTCAGCTTACAGAGAGACCAAGACAGCTCTTGGACTCCCTGGAGGGTGATCTTGAAGAAAGACCTCACCTCCGAGCATAGGCAGCAGAATGCTTTTTGTTTGGAGGGGCCCAAAAGCTCTGCCCTAGACCTCTCTCTCTGGCTCCTGGCTTTCCCACCTACCTCCTCCCCGGCCCTTATCATTCTAAATCTTTGAGCAGCCATCAGAGGCAACGAGCGAGCCTGCTGCCATCGGCCTGCCCCAAAAGTGGACTGGACACTACAGAATGAAGACTTCCAAGACACGCCAACAGCATTCGTTGCAGCTGCCTGAAGATTTAATATGAGAGCGGCAGGGGAGGAGGTGGGTTGGGGAGGCAGAAGAGCCTTCAACTGCCAATTATTTGGGAGGGGCCACGGCCCCTGGGGCAACCCCCATTCTGAGCAGGAGATTTGTCTTTCTGCGAGATCTCCTTGTCCTGAATGACCAGGGTCCATGCAACAAGGAGAATATTTGTGATTGTTAAAAACATCTGAACTACCAGCAATTCAGGAGAGACTGTATATAGTTAGATTTTGTCCAAAAGACTGAAGTTTGTCAAGCAAGCGTCCTTTCTACGCTGAAAGAGTAAAAATTCAGTTGGTGTTTAAAACCTTTGGTGTGTTTTTTCCTTTTCTTGAGGAGAGAGACTGTGGGTAGGGTTACCAGAAGTCTGGATTTCCCCGGACATGTCCTCTGTTTGAGGACTGTTTTGGGAATTTGGGCGACTTTTTAATTTTGCAACTTTTGACCAGGGAAACTGGACATCTAATAACCCTACAGCAGCTTAGGCACCTATCTGGAGTCCTCCCTTTCCCACCCGCACCTCGTGGGACCGGTGTTTGCTCACCCGGTGCTGCTGTAACTCTTCAGGCCATCAGCAGCATGACTGAAGTAAACATGTTGTCTTCTGCGACCCGGTAGCTCCTCCTCTGCTACTGCTTTTTGTCCCCACATAGGTGGAAAGCAGTAGCAGAAAGAAAGCTTCCAGGCCACTGAAGGCAGTGTGTTAATCTCAGTCACGCTGCTCGTGGCCCAAAGAGTTACAGCAGCACTAGGTAAGCAAGCACTGGATCCAGGGGGGAAGGGGAATGGGTAGCACAGGGAGGGTAAGAGAGATGCTGGACCATGGGGATGAGGAAAAAAGGGAAAGAAAGATGCCACACCGCCAGGGGAGGGAAGGGGTAGATAAGGATGCTAGAACATGGGAGGGGGAAAAGGGAAGGAGAGAGATGTCAGACTACTGGAGGGGGAAGAAGAGAGAGATGTCAGACCAGTGAAAGGAAGGAGACAGGAGGGATTCCAGACTAAGGCAGGGAAGGGAAAGACAGAGAGGAAGGGAAGGGAAGGGAAAGACAGAGAGGTTGGGAAGAAGACATGAGGCTTTGGAGTGGGGCTGGGGCTGAACGGGGCAGGGCTGGAAGCAGAACTGGGCAGGGCTGGAGGTAGAGGTAGAGCAAGGCGGGGCTAGGGGCGGGGCCATGTGTCCGGTTTTTTGCATCTCAAAATATGGTAACTCTAACTGTGGGGAGTGTGCTTGCTGCAGCCTGCCAGCACAAAGTTGGTCCCAACCCAAGGCCCACAAACTAAACAAGTACTTTGTGTGACCCTTACCCAGCTGCCTGGTCTTCTTTTTGAAAATGAGACCTATGTTACAATGACCTGAAGACCAGTTTTTTTCAACCCTTATTCAATAGTCACAATGCAGTTTGTGATCTGAAAAGCTGGCAAAGGCTTCCTCAGAGAATTTCAAACCTGGGCCAAATTATCCTGTAATATTTTTTTTTTTCATTTTCACAATTCTTGCCCAAATATCCTTTATTGATATCTCTTCGGAGAAACAGAACTGGTTGTCCTCATCAAAGGAAAGGTAAAAGGTATCTTAACAGAGGAAAATTTAACTGGAGCAGGCAATAGTTTCAATTTCAAATCACAAAAAATGGGGAAGGTTTCCCCATCAAAACCTCACTAGAAGCCACTAAGCTCTTATTTGGGAATGCTGAGACATCTGCCATACAGGAGCAGGAAAGGGAAAGGGGTTCAGTCACGCAACAATATGGAGACTATGGAACAGTATATCAGATTTACACAATTCTAGAAGAATTGACCCTGCTCCCTGGTGCAGTCATCTATTTTGCGTATTTTAAGATTACTGTAATGTTGTTTACCTGGGTGCTTACAAAAAAAACACTCAAAAAACTTAAACTAATCCAGAACACTGCTGTTCTGCTTATTTTTGGACTAAAAAAATGGGAGCATATTACCCCTTTCTATCAAAAACTTCACTGGTTGCCGGTAGAGTCCAGAGTTCTGTTTAAGCTCTCCTGTATTTGTTACAAAGCAGTTTTGGGGATGTTACCTGACTATCTTGCTTCCCACTTCTTGATGAATTATCTTAACAAGAGTACACCTAGAATAAATCTATTTAACTATCCCCCTTTAAAATCCTGCCAATACAAGAAGTTTTTTGACAGAATATTTTCCTACCAGGCCGCTAAACTGAATATGTGGCTAGGAAAGCTTATATTAGAGGCCTCTTCATATTTTGATTTTAGGAAAACATTAAAGATCTGTCTTTGCGACATGTCTATATCCTAGAACCATAACTTTTTAATTTATTTTATCTCTTAACTGATGTACTTCAATTGTATTGTTTCTTAATTGATATATTCCAATTTAATCAAATGTTTTATTGATTGTATGTATTTTATCATGTTGTGAACCGCTTTGAACCTTTTTTGGTATAGCGGTATATAAAAATAAATTATTATTATCAATAGGGCCTCAGAGTGATGCCACAGACTTAAGTCATGTCCACAGAGATGCCTTTCCTCGGCTCTTGCACCATTCTCCATTCTTTTTGAAGTCTGCAATGGTTGCAAAAAAAAAATAAAAAAAACCCAAAAACCTAACCCAAAGCAACAATACTAATCAAATTGTGGCCCTTCAACATTCTTTTGCAAAAAATATTGCTGAAAAGGAGCAAAAAAAAAACCAAAATGAAAACCCATTTACATGATCATCCTTCAAGCCACCAGCAACTGTGTGAAGCCGAGACAGAGGAGGAGAAAGTCTCTGCCCTTAAGACTCTGGCCATGCTCCTGCACCTCAGCCTCACAGATGGAAGAAGCTCGCCATGTAACTTTTTCTTTCGTTTCCTGATGGGCTCTGGCTGCAGCTGGAGATAGAAACTCAGCCATATTTCACTCTAGCAAGCCCAGTTTCTGTTTCAGACGGACTTTGGACATTGACAGCGACTGGGTGGGGGATTCGAAGCTCTAAAACCAGGTACTGTTTCCCAGGTATTGTGGATGATTTTAATGACAGGTTACAGATTACTAATAAATCAACAATTTTGTTTTTTAATTCTTTCAGTACTCTGAGGTATATAGCATGTAGTCTTTAGGGGAGTGCAATTGCACCCCCTACACCCTGCTGGCTAAGCATATAGGAGGAAGAGTGAGTTACAATAGTCTAGAGCAGGGGTGTCCAACCTTTTGGCTTCCCTGGGCCGCACTGGCCCAAAAAAATGTTTCTGGGGCCGCGCAAACGCTGCAGCAAGACTGAGGAGGGAGCCGGCAAGACAGTAAACACCCGGGGGCAGCAGAGGAAAACACTGCATCGCCCTTAAACGGGGCCGCAAAAAAACTTCACAGGGCTGCAGGTTGGACACCCCTGGTCTAGAGTCTGAAAATCTGATGCAGATTAAGTGGACATTAATTTACTCAACAATCTGAGTTTATAAAAATACTTGTAACTCCTTATTACCTGACAAATCTAAAAAGGCATCTTAGTTCCAAGCCTAAGATTTCAGTTACTATGTGATCCTGCAGTTATACTGTTATTGATTTCAAATCGTTAATAATGGCCCCAACCAACATTACATCTGTTTTGCACACATTTACTGACAATCTATAATCCCACAAAGAGCTAGGAATTTCACAAAAAAATCTTCCGCAAATGCACTATTGCTGAACTTAACCCTGTATCAGACCGAAAGAAAAACTGGACAAATACAGTACTGTAATGCATTCCAGGCCTTGTCATTTCTGACATAAAGGCTCCAAATAAATGTTAAACAACACTGCCAATAGGAACGCGCACTGCAGCACACCCGTCGTCAAATTTCTGAGGCTTGAGGTCTGATCATTTGCACATACTTCCAACTGCCCATCCCCCAAATAAGAATTAAATTATTTTAGAACACTACCTGCAACACCACAAGCCTGAAATCAATAAAATCAAATGATTAACTGTGTCAAATGCTACCAACACATCCAGCATAACCCAAAAATAATTGCATTGGCAATCAAGTCCAAAGCGGACGGTGGATCATCTTTTGTGACCCGTGACCCATCACACCTTTGACCCATGACCCGAGTGCATTTTCTTGATTCCAGACACAGTGTCAGCAGATTAAGGCTACAATTGACGAATATAGGCTTCTTGCGAACTGGCATGGCATTAACGGCCAAACAAGTTCTAATATGGCAGTGATGGTGCAAGTTGTCTTCTTATTTTATTTATTTTTTTTATGATTATTGTATGCAATTTCCATTCATTCATAAACGGCAGAAAGATGCGTATCACAATTGTAATAGTCACTATCATGCGACTGCGACTACATTAACAAAGACTATTACATGTACCATCTGACTGAGCCAGTCGCTGTTCCAAAATCACCTGATCAGCTTATTTTTGTACCCCTCAAGCACAATCGAACAGTTTCAAAGATATGTTGTGACGTAATTATGAGTCGAGCATTGAGTGCACTAAAATGTCTCTCACATTCAGCTGAAGATACTGGAATTACATAGAGTCATCTAGCGATGTCTGATAACAACCGAAACGTCTTGCAACAGAGACCCCACTACTTCGGCAGGTCAAACTAAGCTTGAGATGTGTTCACTTTTCTCTCGTAATCTCTCATTGCATTGTCAACTCTCTGTTCCAGTGTGCGCCTGGATACTTGGTTCATGTGCTGTGCATTTATTTGGTCTTTTGTCTATAGTCCTTGCAAATGAAAACAAAAGCGACTGAAGTTTCAGATTTAAAGTTTATTTAAAATTTCTTATACCGCCCAATCAAGCCTTCTAGGCGGTGTACAAAAACACCAAAACAATGTGCCAAATAAAATACAATTTAAACAGGAACAGACTAGGGGAAATGAAAATTTTTAAAGACATTGACGAACTGGAACAAAAGGAAAGAAGGGTTAGAACTACAATTGATAGAGAGAAAGAGAACACACAAGGGAAAGAATAACAAAGGGAGGGGGAACTGAAAGTAAAACCTTTCTTGAATCTAAGTCGTCCTTAAAAGGACAGTTTAGGGAGAGAAGTTAAGATGGCGTCTCGCCGGCAACCACGCTGAGGAAGGCTACTGTTGGAGTTTATTTTTCTTCTGCTGTTTAAGCGTTTGGAATTACACCAACATGGGTAAGAGAAAGGGGAAAGTAAGGACTTACCCCTCCGAGTCCTCTCCTCTTCCCCTTTCCACCATGGAGAGATTCGTGGTCCGAACAGCGAATATCCCCGGAGCGGGTGCTGGCGAAGGGGCGGCCTTACCCGAGCTCAATGTCACGCTGAGCCCGGAGGAGCGACTTCCACCCTCTGACCCAGGCATGGTGACGCTGCCGGAACAAGCGTTGAGCACGCAGGCTATGATTGGCGCTGTGGATTTCTCAACGGAGGAGAGCGGTATCCGGAGCATGAGAGGAGAAACCAGTTCGCTGGGAGACAATATGGGAGCGAGTTCTGAGCTCCACCTGGTTTCTGAAGGTGCCGTAGGAGGTGTAGAGGAGAGGCACGGAGAGAGTTCCAGGTCTGAGAATTTTGGTCAGCGGCAGGATATTGGTGAGCAGCAAATTACACCTCTGGTTAAACCTCCCCATGTTACTTTAGACTCTATCTGGGATGCTGTAGCTCGTTTAGAGAAGATTTTCATTGGAAATAAAGTCTTGGTGGACAATTCCTTGCAAGACTGTAAAACACGTATTGTCATCCGGGAGGCAAAGAATTTTGAGCTTGAGAAAAAAGTAGAGGAAGTTCAACAAAGTCTTAAGGATTTAAAATCTAATACCTTGATATATGGACAAGGTATGACTGGACTGAGGAATAAAATGGAGAAAATGGAGAATTATACCCGTAGGTTGAATCTGCGTTTTATCAATTTTCCTCAATCCAGGACTGTAGCCCCCATTGAACTGCTTAAGAAATATCTGATGGAAGTTCTGGGGGTTCCAAAGGAAACTGTGCCTCCATTTTCTCGAGTCTATTCTATGCCAGGGAAGAAACGGCAAACTTCTTCCCAAGGAGAACTATCGATGGATAGTTTAAATGTAACATAACTATTAGAAACATCTTTGGAAGAAGAGTGTATAAGAGCTAAACTCCTAGTTACATTTGTTTTTGAATCTGACAAGGACTGGGTGATGAGAATGTTTTTTCGTAACTCTGATAAATTGTTTTTGGGAGGTAAAATTTGGGTTTTCCCTGATGTCTGTGTAGACACTCAGGAGAAAAGGAAGCAATTTTTGGCTCTACGATCTCAGGTGATAGCCCTGGGCGCTCATTTCTTTTTGCGTTTTCCTTGTAAATGTTTAATATTATATGAGTCTTTTCTTTGATCCCAAACAATTGGAGGCTTTTCTTGAGAATAAGCGTAAAATACAGGTACAGGTATCGGGTCAGGAGGAAAGAGTATAATTATTATAATAATTATTAGTAAGTGGAAGATTGTAGTAGTTTAACTGGCGAGACGTTGTCATTGTTGATATTATTGATTTAATTAAGTTATTTTCTTTTTTCTGAGATGTGCCTCTTTTTCCTTATCCTCTCCCCAGCTTTAATTGAGGACTTATAGAGAAAGTTGCTATAATATATTTGCTTTTTGAATTTCAATGGGAAATAATATTTAGTGATTTGTTTTGTAATTTAGCAATGTGCTTTCTATTTCTTAATGCATTTTTATGTTGTATGTTTATTTGAAATTGCATAAATAAATAATTTTTTTTAAAAAAGGACAGTTTAAGTTACAAAAGCATCAAGGAAGAGAAATGTCTTTAACTTCACCTTAAAATTGGCATGAGTTGTTTTTTTCACGTAAGTAATTTGGGATACTATTCCAGAGAGGGGGAACTAATGGAGAACATTGTAGTCCTCATTGTGCTGATATGTTTCAATGAGGGGATGCTAAGAAGGTTGTGAGCTGTAGATCTTAAAGTCCTAGTTTGGTTATATGGGATAAGTAAGTTATTAATAAATTCTGGCTGGTCATTTACTCTGGTTTTAAAGGTTAGTAGAAGAATCTTGTAGGTGATCCTATGTTCTATTGGTAACCAATGAGCTTTATGTAAAAGAGGAGTAACATGGTCATTTTTTTTGCATTAAATAAAATTTTTACTGCCGTATTTTGTACTATTTGAAGTCTTCTTATTTCCTCTTTTGTTATGCCTTTGAGGAGGGCGTTGCAGTAATCTATGCATGAAATAACACCCGCTGACGCCTCAGCTGCCCTCTCCTGCCTCTTGACAGATGCAAAACCGCATTTGCGGTTTTTTGAAATTTGGAGAGGTTCCTGGAACGGAACCCCCACGAATTTCAGGGGAGTACTGTATTTAAAGGTCTCCCCAGCATGTGTGTTGTTTATGTAGATAATTGCACATAGTTAGTTTGTAAGTGTGTCACCTTGTTTGTGATCTCTACCCAAACATTGGCTTCTTGGGAAGTCAGTCTGTCAGCTGTCAACTACTAGATTGCCATGTGGACTGGATGTTCCTATTTAGAGCAGTTTCAGATGACAGCACGATGACTTAAGTGCCTGGCTCAGACTCGTACGGCCACCTAGGTTCGCCTATAAGCGACTTCCGATGCAAACCATGCTCACGGCTAGCCTAGGCTCCGAGGGCACCTCCAATGTAGGCGGCCTGCTTCAGGAGCTTTTTTTCTAAAAACTTGCGTCTCAATTGGCTGGTTAGACAGCGGTAGGACGCCTACCGCTGCCTACAATCAGGACACCGTTTATAGAATCAGGGCCTTTTGTCCATAAGTTTGAAGAGCTTTTAATTTTGGGAAGGACTTTTACGTTAAGTGCTTGTTTGTTTGTTTTTTTGGGGGGGGTTGTATTTGGGTTTTGGTCTTTTGTATACCATTATGGACTGTTTTGGATAAGTGTAGTGTATAAATAAACATTTTGTATTTGTATGAAGCATTTGTTTGATAAATTAGAGGGGTTTCCAGCAGCTATTGTTTGGGCTACTTTTTAGGCTACTCCGAGCATAAGTTTGGCTACTTTTTGCCATGGGTTTGGCTGGGAAAATTTTTTTGCCACCTTACAACCCTGCTCTTATTTGTACCAGATTCTGTCCCTTCTCCCTTGTTGCACCGTATGCCTGGAACAAACAACCTGATTGGGTATCCATTCTCAAAGGCCAATTCTTTGAGGCTGCTTTAAATTTGTAACCCCCAACTCACCTGCCAAGCACCCCTATCTGTCTTATCAATCCCTCTGTAATTCCCCACCGTTTTGTTAAGGTAGTCTGTCATAACTAGGCTGTAAGATCTTTCGAGCAGGGGACTGTTTCTTCCATGTTTGGCGTACAGCGCTGCATATGTCTGGTAGCGCTATAGAAATAAATGAATAATGTTGGATAAATAAATAATTTAAAAAAAGAAATGATTAGTAGTCGAAATAGTAGTATGTATGTACTTTTATGTATGTATATCTTGAGCAAATGTGTAAGACTTCAAGTTATTCAAAATTCAGCAGTTCGGCTAATTTTTGGTTTGAAAAAAATGGGAACATATTACTCCCTATTATCAAAATCTACACTGGCTACCGATGGCGGCAAGAGTTCTGTTTAAATTTTCCTGTATCTGTTTTAAATCATTATTTGGTATGGCACCTGTGCACCTTGTCACTCACTTTTTCCTAGACCGTTTTAAGAGGCCTACACGCAGAATCCATATGTTTGCTTACCCAATTGTAAATGCTTGTCGTTTCAAAAGATTTCTGGATAGAACTCTTGCTTTTCGGGCAGAAAAAATGAATGACTGGCTGGGTAATATTACTATGCCTGCTCCATCTTATTTTATTTTTAGAAAATTAGTAAACACACAGTTGTTTGATCGATTTGTAATATCATCTACTTGGGAACTTCTAAGAAAACTTTTAAAAGACTACAAATCATTCAAAATTCAGCAGTTCGGCTGATTTATGGTTTGAAAAAATGGGAGCATATTAGCTCCTAGTTCAAAAAATTACATTGGTTGCGGATGGAGGCAAGAGTTCTTTTTAAATTTGCTTGTATTTGTTTTAAATCACTATTTGGTGTGGCACTTACCTGACAGTAAAAATCTGTCGATATAAAAGATTCTTGGCTAGAACTCTTTGCCTTTCAAGCAGGCACAATGAATAAATGGTTGGCCAACTTTTAAAAACCTGCTTCTTCTCATTATACTTTTAGAAAATTGGTAAAAACGCAGCTATTTGATTGATTTATATCATAAGGTTTTATCGTTTTTAACTTCATTCTTCTCTCTTATTGTATTTCTGTTTAATTTCATTTTTATTCATTGTATTCTATTGGTAACCAATGAGCTTTATGTAAAAGAGGAGTAACATGGTTGTATTTTTTTTTTTTTTGCATTAAATATAATTTTTACTGCCGTCCAGTACTTCTTGTTGTAAACCGCCTCGAACTATTACGGCTTTGGCGGTATATAAGAATAAATTATTATTATTAATGATTCAGAGTTTTAATTTTTTATCTTGTATGTATTTCTGATGATTTGTATTATATTTTTTTCCCTGATTGTCCAGTACTTCTTATTGTGAACCGCCTCGAACTATTATGGCTTTGGCGGTATATAAGAATAAACATCGAGCTCTACGAACGTGGAGATGATGCGGTATACAAATCTAAGGATTAGATTAGATTATTATTATTATTATTAATGATTCAGAGTTTTAATTTTTTATCTTGTATGTATTTCTGATGATTTGTATTATATTTTTTTCCCTGATTGTACAGTACTTCTTATTGTGAACCGCCTCAAACTATTACGGCTTTGGCGGTATATAAGAATACATTATTATTATTAATGATTCAGAGTTTTAATTTTTTATCTTTTTATCTTGTATGTATTTCTGATGATTTGTATTATATTTTTTTCCCGGATTGTCCAGTACTTCTTATTGTGAACCGCCTTGAATTATTATGGCTTTGGCGGTATATAAAAATAAATTATTATTATTAATGATTCAGAGTTTTAATTTTTTATCTTGTATGTATTTCTGATGATTTGTATTATATTTTTTCCCTGATTGTCCAGTACTTTTTATTGTGAACCGCCTCGAACTATTACGGCTTTGGCGGTATATAAGAATACATTATTATTATTAATGATTCAGAGTTTTAATTTTTTATCTTTTTATCTTGTATGTATTTCTGATGATTTGTATTATATTTTTTTCCCGGATTGTCCAGTACTTCTTATTGTGAACCGCCTTGAACTATTATGGCTATGGCGGTATATAAGAATAAATTATTATTATTAATGATTCAGAGTTTTAATTTTGTATCTTGTATGTATTTCTGATGATTTGTATTATATTTTTTTCCCTGATTGTCCAGTACTTCTTATTGTGAACCGCCTTGAACTATTATGGCTTTGGCGGTATATAAGAATAAACGTCGAGCTCTACGAACGTGGAGATGATGCGGTATACAAACCTAAGGATTAGATTAGATTATTATTATTATTATTAATGATTCAGAGTTTTAATTTTTTTATCTTGAATGTATTTCTGATGATTTGTATTATATTTTTTTCCCTGATTGTCCAAAATTCTTATTGTGAACCGCCTCGAACTATTACGGCTTTGGCGGTATATAAGAATAAATTATTATTATTAATGATTCAGAGTTTTAATTTTTTATCTTGTATGTATTTCTGATGATTTGTATTATATTTTTTTCCCTGATTGTCCAGTACTTCTTATTGTGAACCGCCTCGAACTATTATGGCTTTGGCGGTATATAAGAATAAACGTCGAGCTCTACGAACGTGGAGATGATGCGGTATACAAACCTAAGGATTAGATTAGATTATTATTATTATTAATGATTCAGAGTTTTAATTTTTTATCTTGTATGTATTTCTGATGATTTGTATTATATTTTTTCCCTGATTGTCCAGTACTTTTTATTGTGAACCGCCTCGAACTATTACGGCTTTGGCGGTATATAAGAATACATTATTATTATTAATGATTCAGAGTTTTAATTTTTTATCTTTTTATCTTGTATGTATTTCTGATGATTTGTATTATATTTTTTTCCCGGATTGTCCAGTACTTCTTATTGTGAACCGCCTTGAACTATTATGGCTATGGCGGTATATAAGAATAAATTATTATTATTAATGATTCAGAGTTTTAATTTTGTATCTTGTATGTATTTCTGATGATTTGTATTATATTTTTTTCCCTGATTGTCCAGTACTTCTTATTGTGAACCGCCTTGAACTATTATGGCTTTGGCGGTATATAAGAATAAACGTCGAGCTCTACGAACGTGGAGATGATGCGGTATACAAACCTAAGGATTAGATTAGATTATTATTATTATTATTAATGATTCAGAGTTTTAATTTTTTTATCTTGAATGTATTTCTGATGATTTGTATTATATTTTTTTCCCTGATTGTCCAAAATTCTTATTGTGAACCGCCTCGAACTATTACGGCTTTGGCGGTATATAAGAATAAATTATTATTATTAATGATTCAGAGTTTTAATTTTTTATCTTGTATGTATTTCTGATGATTTGTATTATATTTTTTTCCCTGATTGTCCAGTACTTCTTATTGTGAACCGCCTCGAACTATTATGGCTTTGGCGGTATATAAGAATAAACGTCGAGCTCTACGAACGTGGAGATGATGCGGTATACAAACCTAAGGATTAGATTAGATTATTATTATTATTAATGATTCAGAGTTTTAATTTTTTATCTTGTATGTATTTCTGATGATTTGTATTATATTTTTTTCCCTGATTGTCCAGTACTTCTTATTGTGAACCGCCTCGAACTATTACGGCTTTGGCGGTATATAAGAATACATTATTATTATTAATGATTCAGAGTTTTAATTTTTTATCTTTTTATCTTATATGTATTTCTGATGATTTGTATTATATTTTTTTCCCGGATTGTCCAGTACTTCTTATTGTGAACCGCCTC
Source organism: Geotrypetes seraphini (assembly GCF_902459505.1). Taxonomy (NCBI): domain Eukaryota; kingdom Metazoa; phylum Chordata; class Amphibia; order Gymnophiona; family Dermophiidae; genus Geotrypetes; species Geotrypetes seraphini. The sequence continues at coordinate 127,655,032 of NC_047093.1, forward strand.
GAACTATTACGGCTTTGGCGGTATATAAGAATACATTATTATTATTAATGATTCAGAGTTTTAATTTTTTATCTTTTTATCTTGTATGTATTTCTGATGATTTGTATTATATTTTTTTCCCTGATTGTCCAGTACTTCTTATTGTGAACCTCCTCGAATTATTACGGCTTTGGTGGTATATAAGAATAAATTATTATTATTAATGATTCAGAGTTTTAATTTTTTATCTTTTTATCTTGTTTGTATTTCTGATGATTTGTATTATATTTTTTTCCCTGATTGTCCAAAATTCTTATTGTGAACCGCCTCGAACTATTACGGCTTTGGCGGTATATAAGAATAAATTATTATTATAATTAAAAAAAAAAACCCCATAAATAAAGTGCTTTATAAAATTATTATTACTGTGCTCGAGAATGGCATAAAAGTTATGAAAGGCCGTCATTTATTTTTTCCACAGTGGCTGAAAAAGACCGACGCCCGCGCGTCGTCCATCGCAGCGTCTCGCGCCACCCTCATTCGGGAACGGCCAAATCTCCGTCACGGCCTCAAAGCGTCGCGCCGTCGTCTCCCCCCCTCCGCCTAAGCCCCGCCCTTCACAAGCATGGCGGCCCGGCCGTGACGACCTGCGGATCACGTGACTCGGCCGACCCTGCGCGCGGCTGTGATTTCTTTCTTTCTTTTTTTTTTTTCTTTCAGCGGAAGCGTCGTGACGTCGTACGTCAGCGGTTGGCAGACCGCCATCTTTCTTGCCCGGGGCCGCCTGAGCAGCGCTGCTTTCGCGAGTCGGAGACTCCCGGTGGGGGAACGGCGGCGGCTGGGGGGGGAGGAGAGCGAGCGCGGGAGAGGAAGCCGGGAGTTCCTGCAGAGGCCGAGGAGCGCCCAGGTGAGGGCGGGGAGGAGCCGGGGAGGAGGGGGGAGCGGAATAAAACAGGGCCCAGCTACAACTCATTAGGGGAGGGAGGGAGGGGGGGTGATGGAGGGAGACTCTTGGGGGGGGCGGCTGGTGAAGGAAGAATGGAGAAAGGCTGGTGGAGGAGGTGTAATGCTGAGAAGAGACGGAATGCCAAGGCTCGTCCCCATAGAAGGAGCAGTGGGAGGTGGAGGACCAGGCCTTAGGTTGAGACGGGGGGGTGGGGGGGGGGGGAAGCAGGGCGAGGTGGTGAAGGCGATGGCGAGGGAAGAGAAAGAGAGCGGGCCGGAAGGAGACGGTGAACAGGATGAGAGACTGACGAGTCAACTGGGTTGGCAGAGACGGGGGAGTGTGGGAAGAGGTGGCTTTTGGAAAATATGGAAACTTAGGCTGCTGGAGGGGAGGAGATGGTAGGTGGGTGGCTAGAGGAAGAAATGGAGAGGTAGGAGGGGGGAGATGGTAGGTGGGTGGCTAGAGGAAGAAATGGAGATGTAGGGGGGGAAGATGGTAGGTGGGTGGCTAGAGGAAGAAATGGAGATGTAGGGGGGGAAGATGGTAGGTGGGTGGCTAGAGGAAGAAATGGAGAGGTAAGGAGGGGGGAGATGGTAGGTGGGTGGCTAGAGGAAGAAATGGAGAGGTAGGAGGGGGGAGATGGTAGGTGGGTGGCTAGAGGAAGAAATGGAGAGGTAGGAGGGGGGAGATGGTAGGTGGGTGGCTAGAGGAAGAAATGGAGAGGTAGGAGGGGGGAGATGGTAGGTAGGTGGCTAGAGGAAGAAATGGAGAGGTAAGGAGGGGGGAGATGGTAGGTGGGTGGCTAGAGGAAGAAATGGAGAGGTAGGAGGGGGGAGATGGTAGGTGGGTGGCTAGAGGAAGAAATGGAGAGGTAGGAGGGGGGAGATGGTAGGTGGGTGGCTAGAGGAAGAAATGGAGAGGTAGGAGGGGGGAGATGATAGGTGGGTGGCTAGAGGAAGAAATGGAGAGGTAGGAGGGGGAGATGATAGGTGGGTGGCTAGAGGAAGAAATGGAGAGGTAGGAGGGGGAGATGGTAGGTGGGTGGCTAGAGGAAGAAATGGAGAGGTAGGAGGGGGGAGATGGTAGGTGGGTGGCTAGAGGAAGAAATGGAGAGGTAGGAGGGGGGAGATGATAGGTGGGTGGCTAGAGGAAGAAATGGAGATGTAGGAGGGGGGAGATGGTAGGCGGGTGGCTAGAGGAAGAAATGGAGATGTAGGAGGGGGGAGATGGTAGGCGGGTGGCTAAAGGCAGAAATGGAGATGTAGGAGGGGGGAGATGGTAGGTGGGTGGCTAGAGGAAGAGATGGAGAGGTAGGAGTGGGGAGATGGTAGGTGGGTGGCTAGAGGAAGAGATGGAGAGGTAGGAGGGGGGAGATGGTAGGTGGGTGGCTAGAGGAAGAAATGGAGAGGTAGGAGGGGGGAGATGGTAGGTGGGTGGCTAGAGGAAGAAATGGAGAGGTAGGAGGGGGAGATGGTAGGTGGGTGGCTAGAGGAAGAAATGGAGAAGTAGGAGGGGGGAGATGGTAGGTGGGTGGCTAGAGGAAGAAATGGAGATGTAGGAGGGGGGAGATGATAGGTGGGTGGCTAGAGGAAGACATGGAGATGTAGGAGGGGGGAGATGGTAGGTGGGTGGCTAGAGGAAGAAATGGAGATGTAGGCTGGGGGGGTGGAGAAGGTAGGTGGGTGGCTAGAGGAAGAAATGGAGAGGTAGGAGGGGGGAGATGGTATGTGGGTGGCTAGAGGAAGAAATGGAGAGGGAGGAGATGGTAGGTGGGTGGCTAGAGGAAGAAATGGAGAGGTAGGAGGGGGGAGATGGTAGGTGGGTGGCTAGAGGAAGAAATGGAGAAGTAGGAGGGGGGAGATGGTAGGTGGGTGGCTAGAGGAAGAAATGGAGAGGTAGGAGGGGGGAGATGGTAGGTGGGTGGCTAGAGGAAGAAATGGAGAGGTAGGAGGGGGGAGATGATAGGTGGGTGGCTAGAGGAAGAAATGGAGATGTAGGAGGGGGGAGAAAGTAGATGGGTGGCTAGAGGAAGAAATGGAGATGTAGGCTGGGGGGGGTGGAGAAGGTAGGTGGGTGGCTAGAGGAAGAAATGGAGAGGTAGGAGGGGGGAGATGGTAGGTGGGTGGCTAGAGGAAGAAATGGAGAGGTAGGAGGGAGGAGATGGTAGGTGGGTGGCTAGAGGAAGAAATGGAGAAGTAGGAGGGGGGAGATGGTAGGTGGGTGGCTAGAGGAAGAAATGGAGAAGTAGGAGGGGGGAGATGGTAGGTGGGTGGCTAGAGGAAGAAATGGAGATGTAGGAGGGGGGAGATGATAGGTGGGTGGCTAGAGGAAGAAATGGAGATGTAGGAGGGGGGAGATGGTAGGTGGGTGGCTAGAGGAAGAAATGGAGATGTAGGAGGGGGGAGATGGTAGGTGGGTGGCTAGAGGAAGAAATGGAGATGTAGGCTGGGGGGGGGAGAAGGTAGGTGGAGGCTAGAGGAAGAAATGGAGAGATAGGCTGCCGGAGGTGGAGGGAAGATGGTAGGTGGGTGGCTAGAGGCAGAAATGTAGATGTAGGGGGGGGGGGTTGATGGTAGGTAGGTGGCTAGAGGAAGAAATGGAGATGTATGCTGCGGGGTGGGGGATTGATGGTAGGTAGGTGGCTAGAGGAAGAAATGGATAGGTAGGCTGCCAGAGGAAGGGGGAGAGGGGAGGTGGATGGCCAGAGGAAAGGTAGTCCGCCGGAGGAGGTGGGGGTGAGGGTAGGTGGCTGGAGGAAAGGATGGTGAGGTAGGCTGCCAGAGGAAGGGGGAGAGGGGAGGTGGATGGCTAGAGGAAAGGTAGTCCGCCGGAGGAGGTGGGGGTGAAGGTAGGTGGCTGGTGGAAAGGATGATGAGGTATGCTGCCAGAGGAAGGAGAGGGTAGAGGAAGAGATAAATTGTTAAGGCAAAAAGAGGAAAAGATGGGAAACTAATAGTTTTGTGTTTAGAGATGTGGTACAAAAATGGAACAAGATTGAAAACTAATATTCAAAGTTATAAATAGGAAAGAAGTATGGCACTGGGTGAAATGCCTTCCAAAATAATTAACATGTTTAACCATGTTTTCATACTTGTCCATGTATTGCCAGTCAAGTTATATCCCAAAACATCTGGTTTGGGCCAATGAGGATATCTGGGTTCCAGATATTCTCATTGGCCCAAACTGAGACGGTGACAAAATTCATTACCATTCCCATCCCCACTGATAATCGCAGGAAACCATCTATATGTCATTCATTAAGAATCAGTATAAATGGGCACAACCACTGACCCTCAAGCCTGAAGAATACTGGTGTAGTAGGACTGTGGTTGAGACAGACACTAAAGAATGACATGGGATTGTTTCCTGCAATTATCTGTGGGGACAGGAATGGGGATTAATTTTTGCCACAATGTCATTCTCTTATGGGACTCCTAGCTGAGGTGTTTCCTCTTGGAATGTTTGGATCCCCTCTGGAGCTTTGATCACTGGACACAAAGCATTAAAAGGATTCATTGTTTTTGTGCCTAGTGATCTTAAGATTGTATATTGAATACCATTTATTTGAAATGGGAATTTTTCCTCGATTTGGGCAGATGAGAATATCTGGCACTCCTAGTTGAGGTGTTATTTTCTTGAACATTTTGGATCCCCCTCTGGAGCTTTAAGGCCTTTTTCATAATAAATTGTGTTAGACTTTAGGAGCTTTGATGACTGGGCATAAAACATTAAAAGGATTAAGGCACTTAAGGCCTGATTATAAATGGACGTCTAGCAAAGCCTAACTAAAATTTGCGCACAACTTAATTGTTTTTAATGGGTTAAATAGCTTAGTAATTGGCCATTGTGAAGTTATGGTAATTGACACTAAACTAAACTATCAAGTAAAATGAAAGTTACCAGTCGAGTTACAACAGGCAGTCCCTGGGTTAAAAACGGGTTCTGTTTTTAAACCGTTCTTAAGTTGAATTTGTATGTAACTCGGATCCTAGTATTCTTCCCACCTTCTCCACCACCACCACAACCAACATTACTCCCTCTCATCTCTCTTCTCCATGCATCTCTACCTCACTCCTCTCCCACCACCATGTCCAATAATTCTCTCTCCCTCCCTATGCCCAACAATTCTCCTCTTTCTTCATCTCAACATGTGCACCATCTCTTTCCCTATCACTGAGACACCTAATTCTCCCTTTCTATTTCTTCCCCATCTCAGCATCTCTTTCCTTCACTCCCTCCATTCTTCCATCCTATGGCTCATGCTCCCCTACTTCTCTCCATTCTGTGTCCCAAGTTTATGCCCCCCTCCCGCCTTCCTTCCATCCTTTGTCTGAAGTTTGTGCTCCCTCCCTTCCGAATCCCAACACGACCCTCTCTCTCCCTCCATCCTGTGCCTCCTCCTTCCAGCTGCAGTCGTTTCTCTGTACAGAGCGTGGGTAATGGCTCCTATGTGCATCCTGCGGCTGAGGAGTTGCCGCCCACAACTTTGTGCAGAGAAATGACTGTGGCTGGAAGGAGGAGGGAGCTGGCCAGAAGACGGTAAACACCCTCTGGAGGGAGGTACGTACTTGGGACACAGAATGGAGGGAGGGAGGGAGAGGGTCACATTGGGACTCTGGAGGAAGGGAGAGGGGTGTATCGGGACACCAAAGGTAGAACAAGACCCCCCATTAATAAGTACGAGTCCGACGTAAGTTGGATGTTCATAAAACAGGGATTGCCTGTACTAAAAATATAAAACATGAATGTGAAGACATAGGAGAGAGTTTGCATACAGGACTGATGAAGTCTGATGTAACTAAACTTATCGCTGTTCACTTGAGTTTCTCACCTCTGATGGTCCTTTGAGATGAATGAAGAATGCTTTAGGATGTGTATGGGTTTTATATGATAATTGTGAGAGCTGACCATGTCATTAAAAACTCATTAAAATTTAAATTGACAATTTAGGTTGCTCATGGATATCTGAGCTGCGCCAATGAAACCTATCTGAAAAGTAAGCATGGTTAGGAGCAGAGAATAGGCGTGTTTAACTTCAGCATTGCTAGACGTGCTGGTAAACCAAAGGGTTGCCTAGCAATGAATAGTCACCACTAGGTGTGAGTCTATAAAGGATGCTTAGTGGTTGATAACCGCATGGATCAGTGCCGCCTACATGTTAGGCACCATTTAAAGACTCAGGTCCTTAGTGCTCCTATTTAGGAGGCAGTAAGTAGACTTGTCTTAACTGCAGAATTGCTGGTTAGCATGTGCTATTTGCTACCTGCAGAATGCTGAAGATGCCCATTTTAGACCCATACCCTACCCCTAATGCACAAGGCATAATCAAAGCTGGTTTTAGACGTATCTAAAACCAGCTTAGGCCTTTCCCCTGCCTCTAAATGCACAGAGAGAAAAGAGGCATGTTTAGAGGAGGAGAAAGGGCGGGCGGGAGGTGGGCCGACCTAGACCTAGGCGTGCAGCAGGTATAACCAAAACTTTAGGCAGGTTGCCTAGTCAGCACTTATACGTTATGACTTAGACCAAGCCAAAACAGGTATAAGTGCCGAAAAGGGGCCGCTGAGCTGATTGTGACTACTGCGATCAGCTCAGCGGCCCCAGCAACCTGCCTATCCCCCTACAGCAATGATCGTGGCAGGAGAGATGGCTCATCTCCCCTGCCGCGATCCACCCTTTCCCCCTCCACCCAACAATCAGGGCAGGAGGGAGGCCAAGCCCTCCTGTCCAGCGATCTCCCCCCTCCCCCCCACCACATGATCTGGCCAGGAGGGAGCCCAAGCCCTCCTGGCCCGCGACCCCCTCTAACCCCCCAACCCCACTAAAATACAGACAGGATGGATCCCAGGCCCTCCTGCCCTTGACGCAAGCCCCCCCATGACCGCCCCCCACAAACCCCCGATCGGCCCACCCACTGACCCACGACTCCCCCTTCCCCGTACCTCAAAAAATGTTGGACGGACGGACGGGTGCCAAGCCTAGTATACAGCTACTGCTCTTATTCTAAATATGCATTAATTATACCTGTTAATATAATCTCATTCAGAGATGTAATCTCTTCATCTGAATTTATCCACCTCCCTGCCCTGTTTGTTTGTTTTTAACAAAACATAACGTATTTGACATGTGCTACTTCCTTATAAGAACATAAGCAATGCCTCTGCTGGGTCAGACCTGAGGTCCATCTTGCCCAGCAGTCCGCTCACGCGGCGGCCCAACAGGTCCAGGACCTGAGCAGTAATCCTCTATTTATACCCTTCTATTCCCTTTTCCAGCAGGAAATTGTCCAATCCTTTCTTAAATCCCAACTGTACACTGCCTTATAACGTCCTCTGGAAGCGCATTCCAGGTGTCCACCACATGTTGGGTAAAAAAGAACTTCCTGGCATTTGTATTGAATCTGTCCCCTTTCAACTTTTCCGAATGCCCTCTTGTTCTTTTATTTTTTTAAAGTTTGAAGAATCTGTCCCTCTCTACTCTCTCTGCCCCTCATGATCTTATAAGTCTCTATCATATCCCCTCTAAGTCTCCTCTTCTCCAGGGAAAAGAGACCCAGTTTCTCCAATCTCTCAACGTATGAAAGGTTTTCCATCCCTTTTATCAGACGTGTCGCTCTTCTCTGAACTCTCTAGAGTAACGCCATATCCTTCTTAAGGTATGGCGACCAAAACTGGACGCAGTATTCCAGGTGTGGGCGCACCATCGCCCGATACAGTGGCAGGATAACTTCTTTCGTCCTGGTTGTAATACCCTTCTTGATTATACCTAGCATTCCATTCGCTCTCTTAGCAGCTGCTGAGCACTGTGCCGTCGGCTTCATTGACCTGTCCACCATTACCCCCCAAGTCCCTCTCGGGTACTCTCATTCAATAATATCCCTCCCACCGTATAGTTGTACCTTGGGTTTCTGCTTCCCACATGCAATACTTTACATTTCTCAACGTTGAACTTCATTTGCCATTTTGTCGCCCATTTCCCTAGTTTGTTCAAGTCTCTTTGCAATTCCTCAGAGTCCTCTTTAGTCCGAGCTCCCCTAAATAGTTTGGTGTCATCTGCAAATTTTATTATCTCACACTTCGTCCCTGTTTCTAGATCATTTATGAATATATTAAATAGCAGCGGCCCGAGCACCGAGCCCTGCGGAACACCACTCGTGACCCTCCTCCAGTCCGAGTAGTGGCCCTTCACCCCTACCCTCTGTTTCCTACCCGCCAACCAGTTTCTGATCCATCTATGTATGTCTCCGTCCACCCCATGGTTCTTCAATTTCCGGAGTAGTCATTCATGAGGCACCTTGTCAAAGGCTTTTTGGAAATCAAGGTATATGATGTCTATGGGGTATATGTAGCTTTGGATTTTGATTAAGGAATTTTCATAAAATGGTCTGGGAGATTGTTTTTTTTGTGTATGTATATGTTTATGAAACATTTACTATCTTCATTATTACAACTCTGCTGTAGGACAACAGCAGCTCCCAAACCTGTTCTGGAGGGCTCTCTCAAGCTGTTAAGGTTTTCATTACAGGCAGTCCCCGGGTTAAGAATGAGTTGTGTTTTTAAAGCTGTCCTTAAGTCAGATTTATATGTAACCCAGAAATTGTAGGTTTTAAGATTCTTGCTGCTTACCTCTGCTCTCAGGTGACAGAAGGGCGAACTGTCCCTACCAGTGTTCCCTCTAAGGTACAGCATGCACAACCTCACACTGTTCTTAATGTGGACATGCGTCATTCCTGAATCTGCTACAGGAGAAGGGTAGAAGTCTATGCCATTGAAAATATTGCTCACTGAAATAAAATGAAGCCGCAACCGCGTTCTTAAGTACAAGTCATACTTAAGTCGGGCATCTTTAACTTGGGGACTGCCTGTCTATCTTCAGTGAATATTCGTGAGAGGTTTGCATACTTTACCTCCTTATGTGCAAATCTGATGTATGTACTCTGAAAACCCAATTGGCTGGGGGAGGTCCTCTAGGGCAGTGTTTTTCAACCTTTTTACACCTATGGACTGGCAGAAATAAAATAATTATTCTGTGGACCGGCGGTTGAAGTACACTGGGCTGTCATGGGCCAGACCCCACCCATCTCTACCCAATCTCCACCCCAGACCCTGCCCCCATAATAGCACTAATTGCACCTTGCACATCCTGTGCCTCATCTGGAAGCCTTTCCTCGGACGTTGCAACATCAGAGAGAAGGCTTCCGGTTCAGGCGCAGGATGCCCATAGGAGCCACTGCCCGTGGCTTTGTGCACTGAATCAGTGAGGAAGCGGGAGCTGGCTCGAAGATAACGCCGCATCGATCGCACCGTGGAACGGCAGTTTTGGGCCTGATGCACGTGCTGGCCCTGTGGACCGTCACGGGTCCATGGACCGGTGGTTGAAGAACACTGCTCTAGGGCAGGTTTGGGAACTGTTACTCTAACAGTGATCAGAGTTTCCTCCTTTATGGGGGCTCTAAATGTTTTTTCCAAATGGATAGTTTTTCTTTTCTAGAAAAGGGAGAAGCAGCAAGGGGAAGGAAGGAAACAATTTCTAGAAATGAGAACATTTTTCAAAATAGAATATTTTTATGTGCATTTGATCGCTTTGCAATCCTTGCTTTGTTGAACTTTAGTTTTAAGAAAATCTGTACGTATTTAAGATGATGCTCGCAAGGCTTATTAGCACAGTGCTTGAGGTTCCTTCTTTATTTTTAAGATAGAGTGTGTGTGTGGTCGATGGGCAATGGTGGATTCAGATGTGATTATAAGACTGCAGTGAGAAAAGGCTTTTATGTCTGGGTTGCACATTAATGATGCTGAGCTGAAAAGGGGCAGGACTTGGAGCAAGGAGGCGTGGTTGCAGGAAAATCCCTAGTGCTCAGTGCAGCAGGCATTTCTTTGTCTCTGGTCCATGGTGACTAAAAGATGCTGCTGTCGAGAGGAGCCATGTTTTGAAGTCTCAGTGCACTGCAGTTCTAATCTCTACATTTATGGCATGTTGGATGTGCTGGGTAGCGTCCTGGCAATGGATTGATACAGTGAACTTTGCTCATTGATGCCAAAAATGAAGCATTATTGTAAAATATGTAGTATTCATCTGAATTTACAAAATATCAGTCTGCCTCAGATTTTGGAACTGAACAGTAAGAAAATAACGGTAGATTTTGAGGCTAGTAAGTGAGAAATCACTTTGTCATACCTGGTTTAATCTTTCAAAGTTGCCAGTGTTAACTCTTCAGATATTCAGGCTTTCCTTTGTGTTTCATTGTGAAGACTTTTCCACATTCAAAAATAATTTCCCTACATGTGTCTTGGATTTAATTGTATTCTGAAATCTTTATTATAAAAGAAGCTGATTACTTTGTAGTGCGTAAATCGAATACATAGAGGTGATAATTTTGTAATCGAGCCTGTTTGTATTTTGAGATTCTTTGACAAAGCTAATTTTGGTGGGTAAGTAGCTGATGTGCAGTTATTAATCTACTCTATACATTTAGGGCTCCTTTTACTAAGCTGCGTTAGGGCTTTAACGCGCGGAATAGCGCACGCGGCAATAGACCTTAATGCCAGCATTGAGCTGGCGTTAGTTCTAGCCGTGTAGCGCGCGGTAATTTCCTGCGTGCGCTAAAAACGCTAGCGCACCTTAGTAAAAAGAGCCCTTAGTCCAAGCTAACTGTGATTAAGGCACAATTTTACTGCAGGTCTTATTTTATGCAGTAGGGCGAACTAATGATGCCTGTCAACACAGTACAAAAGGGGAAAGGATTTTTGGATTTAGTTCACAACCTTTTTCTTTTCTAGTTTTAGTTCAAGGTGAGTTATATTCAGTTACAGTAGGTATTTCCTTGGCCCTGGAGGGCTCATAGTTTGTACCTGAGGCAGTGGAGGTTAAGTGACGTTACTCAAGATCACAAGGACTACTCCTTCATTCCACATTAGTAACACTAGCAGATAGTGCTTTGTTTATTAAGCTTTTTCCCCCTGTATATATATAAAGTAAACGTGCTCGCATTTTATAATACGTGTGCTTTAAACATTATCCTACCCCCCCTCCCCCCCTTTACAAAATTGTAGCGCAGTGGTATCAGTTGACACTTATTCCTAGAGCTTCCCAATGACGGGTTCCTGGCCCATTCTCCGTATTCCCCAGTAGGGGGCCTTCTATCCCTTTTTTATGGTGAGTGGGCCAAGGTTATGTTGGACTGGTGGATTTTAGAGATCATTGGAGATGGTTATAAATTAGAGCTTGCCTCTCTGGTCGTCAATTCCTTTTTGGTCTCCCCTTGTCACTTCCTTCAAAAAATAGAAACAGTCCTAAAATCGCAGCAGGATTTATGCTTGAGAGTTCTTGCTTTGGTCCCACAGGACCAGTGAAGTCTGGGTAGATATTCCATTTATTTTGTAGTACCCAAGAAATGAGGCTCCTTCTGACTGGTTCTGGACTTCAAGGGGGGTCGACTGGTTTGTCTGCGAGACTGTGCCTTCAGTGATGGCAAAAATCTAGCCAGGAGAATTCTTAATGGCTCTGGATCTCAAGGAAGCATACTTTCACATTCCAGTCTGACCCCCACATCAGCGTTAATTTACACTTCGCGGTCCTGGGACAACATTTTCAATTTTGAGCCATTCCATTTGTCTTGGCAAAAGCTTCCAGGACATTCTCTAAAATTGAGGTGGTAACTGCCTTGCTTCGGAAGGAGCGTATCTAGGTTCACCCATATCAAAATGGCTGGTTAATCCGGGCATTCTCTGTGGTGGAGAGTCATACAGCAACATTTCCATATCATAACCCTTCTCCAGTCTCTTTTGTGGGTGATCAATCTTTCCAAGAGCCACCTGTCTCCTTCTCAGTGTCTAGAGTATCTGGGCTTTGACACAAGTCAGGGAACAGTTTGTTTTCCAGGGCCTCGTGTCAAGTTGCAGTCCCAAATACACAGTTTGTTGCTGAATCCAAGACTAAGAATATGGAACTACCCTCAGGTTCTAGGCTCCATGGTGGCGACCCTGGGAGGTAGTGTTGTGAGCCCAGGTACACATGAGGCCACTGCAACAGTCAGTTCTGTCTTGCTGATCTCCAGTATCCCAGGATTACTCCCTTAGCAGATAAGGCTGGACTTATTTAGAGCACTGGTCTTTGACCTGGGGGCCGCCGCGTGAGTGGACTGCTGGGCACGATGGACCACTGGTCTGACCCAGCAGCAGCAATTCTTATGTTCTTATGTTGAACAAAAGTGACCAAGGCCAGTGTGCATTGGTGGCCAGTCTCAGCTGGGGAATGTCTCTGCCTTCTCCAGAATGGGTGGTCATAGTCACCGACACCAGTCTGTTGGGTGGGGTGCCCACTGTCTGCAGCACAATGTCCAGGGCTGATGGACTCCTAAGGAGGAAGCTCTTTGGCCTCACCCAGCAAGGGTGACATGTCAGTCGCTGCTGGAGTTTCGCTCCCTACATTCGGGCAAGCTAGTTAAGATCTTTTCAGATGACATCACAGCAGCGGTATACAGTGATGGGGGGGGGGTACTTACTGCACACAGTTGGTGAAAGAGGCTCACCTCTTGCTCCAGCGGATGGAGAGCAAGATTCCTCTCCTATCCACTGCTCGTATCATACGAACATAAGAATTGCCACTGTTGGGTCAGACCAGTGGTCCATCGTGCCCAGCAGTCTGCTCACGTGGCGGCCCTCTGATCAAAGACCAGCGCCCTAACTGAGACTAGCTCTACCTGCATATGTTCTGGTTCAGCAGGAACTTGTATCAAGGGGACTCTGAATGTTCGAGCAGATTTTCTCTGCTCCAACACTCTGCGGAGTAGGAGTTGTCCCGGATCGCCTTTCAATTGGTGATACCAGAAATGGAGGTATCTGGTCATGGCCTCTCGCTGCAATTCCTAGGTATAGAATTCTGCCAGGCGTAAGATTTGCACCTGTTAGGGGGGCAAGATAAAGTTTTTGTGGATGCAGATTGTTTACGTTTAATCCCTAAGAATTACCATACTGTTTTAGACCAAAGGTCTGTGAGGGTCATGTATGCAGTGTGTCACGTGTGAGCATCATCTGCTAGGTGTGTCCCAGTTGTAAAAAGTTTGCAAAATACTAACCTAGAAGAAAGTTTTAAGCGTCTTCCCTGACTTGTCCACAAAAGAAATGGTGTGTGTTCTTTTTTTTCCCTCAAATATTTTTATTTATTTTGAGCAAGTATTATACTTTTAACACCAGTCAGAAATATTAAATTTCTATCCCCATCCATCCAATGTGGGGCATTAGGGAGACCTCATCTGGAGTACTGTGTGCAATTCTGGAGGCCACATTACAGTAAAGATGTGCGCAGAATTGAATCGGTTCAGCGGACGGCCACCAGGATGATCTCGGGGCTCAAGGGTCTCTCGTACGAAGAGAGACTGAACAAATTGCAGCTCTACACTCTTGAGGAACGTAGGGAGAGGGGAGACATGATCGAAACATTTAAGTACCTCACGGGACGTGTCGAAGTGGAAGATGATATTTTCTTTCTCAAGGGACCCTCGGCCACAAGAGGGCACCCGCTCAAACTCAGGGGCGGAAAATTTCATGGCGACACCAGAAAGTATTTCTTCACAGAGAGAGTGGTTGATCATTGGAACAAGCTTCCAGTGCAGGTGATCGAGGCAGACAACGTGCCAGACTTTAAGAATAAATGGGATACCCATGTGGGATCCCTACGAGGGTCAAGATAAGGAAATTGGGTCATTAGGGCTTAGACAGAGGGTGGGTAAGCAGAGTGGGCAGACTTGATGGGCTGTAGCCCTTTTATGCCGTCATCTTCTATGTTTCTATGTTTTCATCTTCTATTGGGAAAATCTACGTCTGCTGAAACATCAGTAAAAGAAACTCTGGTCTTCAGATTAACTCTGAACAGAGGTGGATTTTAAAGTATGTGACAGACGTGGGAGAGAATATGAAAAATGTATTTTGGGATAGCGAAGGATTTGGTTGGAGGTAGAATAAGGAATACATATCAATTTATGGATGATTTTGTCATTTGTTGCAGGTTTTGTTTTGCAGACACTTCAGTGAAATTTTGATTTTTCTTTATAAACAAAAGATAAAATTTTGTTATTTCTATTTTTATTTTTTAAAAACTGCCTGCCATCTGTTTGTCATCTTTTTAGCAAAATTTAATGTATATAAAGACCTCATCACAAATAGGCATGTCAATATGAGCTTCCCTTCTTTCTTCCAGTAATTTTTGTCTGCAGTTTAGAGGGAGGAATGGAAAAACTTGTAATTTTTCTTTTCAGCAACAATTAAAATGTAACTTCTTCTGCAGGTGAGAGCTGGTCTGGAGGGGTGAGAAGAGGTACCAGACTCGATGAATTTCTACCGAAATGACAGAAAAGTCGGGCCAGAGCACAAAAGCAAAGGATGGGAAAAAGTATGCAACACTCAGCCTGTTTAATACTTACAAAGGAAAGTCACTAGAAACACAAAAAACTGCAGGTAAGGAGCAATGCCTTAAGAAACAGAGGTTTGGAGTTTTTTGGTGTAGAACATGCTTAACAAATATAAAAAACAGGTTTCTGCACACAACTGCAATTGTATAATTTATAATCAAGAGGAAAAGATATCAAGACCCCTGTGTCACATAGAATATAAATTCACAAAGTGGTCAATAGCAGGAACAGGATATCTATCATCGAATAGTGAACTCCAGAGTGACTTGTGTCAATTAGAGAAATGGGCAGAGAAATGGCAGATGAAGTTTAATGTGGAAAAGTGCAAAGTAATGCATTTAGGCAGAAAGAACAAGGAACACGAGTATAGAATATCAGGTGCAACTCTGGGTAAGAGCGAACAAGAAAAGGACCTGGGTGTACTGATAGATAGGACCCTGAAACCGTCGGCACAATGCGTGGCAAAGAAAGCAAATAGAATGTTAGGCATGATAAAGAAAGAAATCACAAGTAGATCAGAAAAACTTATAATGCCGCTTTATAGGGCAATGGTCAGACCATTTGGAATATTCTGTCCAACATTGGTCTCCCAACCTAAAGAAGGATATAAAACTGCTGGAGAGGGTGCAGAGACGAGCAACAAAGCTAATAAAAGGTATGGAGAACTTGGAATACGAGGAACGACTTAAGAGACTGGGATTGTTCTCCCTTGAGAAAAGGAGACTGCGAGGGGATATGATCGAGACTTTCAAAATACTTAAGGGAATCTACAAAATAGAGCAGGAAAAAAAATTATTTACAATGTCCAGTGTGACACGGACAAGAGGACATGGACTGAAGCTAAGGGGGGACAAGTCCAGGACAAATATCAGGAAGTTCTGCTTCACGCAACGAGTGGTGGACACCTGGAATGCCCTCCAAGGGAAGGTTATTGTGGAATCCATCGTTCTAGGATTTAAAAGCAAACTAGATGCACAGAGGGATATGGGTGACTAAAATTACGCCAGGTGTACACCTGGCTGGGCCTCCGCGTGTGCGGATCGCCGGACTTGATAGACCGAAGGTCTGATCCAGAGACGGCAGTTCTTATGTTCTTATGTTTTGAAGCTGATTGAAAATATATTTAAATCTAATGAATTATACACTTAATCATTTTTACTACAATCAGCTTATTTGATGCACTTATCTTAAATGTTGACAAGAGCCTGACGGGACCCGTTTTGCCAGGATTTTGGCTTCGTCGGGGGACTTTTTTGAAAAATGCGTTCAGTTTTGATATGCAAAATCCTGGCGAAACGGGTCCCATCGGGCTCTTGCCAACATTTAAGATGTGCATCAAATAAGCTGATTGTAGTAAAAATGATTAAGGGCTCCTTTTACTAAGCCGTGGTAGGGCTTTAACACACAGAATAGCGCGCGCTACATTCCCTCGTGCGCTAGACCTTAACGCCAGCATTGATCTGACGTTAGTTCTAGAAGCGTAGCGCATGGTAATTTCCTGCATGCGCTAAAAACGCTAGCGCACCTTAATAAAAGGAGCCCTAAGAGTATAATTCACTAGATTTAAATATATTTTCTATCAGCTTCAAAAGGTTTTGGATCGATGATAGAGATCTTATTCCTGCTATTGACCACTTTGTGAATTTATATTCTATGTGGCGCAGGCGTCTTGAGGTCTTTTCTTCTTGATTCAGGTTTCAAGTTTATTAGGTTTTTATATACCGCCTATCAAGGTTATCTAAGCGGTTGTTACAATCAGGTACTGAAGCATTTTTCCCTCTCTGTCCTCTCTATAAAATATGCCATTGCAGTTGTGTGCAGAAACCTGTTTTTCGTATTTGTTAACTATTTTGAGGTTTCTATCCATTTCTTTATTTTTGGTAGAACATGCTTAGCCAACACTGGGTCTAGATCAGTATTTTCTTCATGATAATGATCACATCAAGTTTCAAGTTTATTAGGATTTTATATACCGCCTATCAAGGTTATCTAAGCGGTTTTTACAATCAGGTACTCAAGCATTTTCCCTCTCTGTCCCGGTGGGCTCACAATCTATCTAACGTACCTGGGGCTATGGAGGATTAAGTGACTTGCCCAGGGTCACAAGGAGCAGTGCGGGGTTTGAACCCACAACCCCAAGGTGCTGAGGCTGTAGATCCAACCACTGCACCACACACTCCTCCTATCCTCCTCCTAACACATATTGGGTTACAGTTGGAACTTTCATACTTTGTGTACTACTTTGAGAATAAGGCTGTAGACTAGATATCAGCAGTCCATCAAGAAAGTTAAAATGTTTAAGACTTATATATAACTGCAGCAAGCTTTAAGTGAACTTAAGGTAGACCTTGTCTTGGTGTTTTGTGTGTTTTTATTTATGAATTTTTACATTTTAACAAAATTAAACATTTTATACGGAAAGATTGAGTGTTAACATTACACTTGAGGAAAACAAATCTTTTTACCATAACAAATATACCCAAACAATCTCAAGTCCTCATTTTGATCCAAGAGTCATTGAGTGGCTATAAAGGAAAATTGAGAAAATGCCCAAAGTAGAAAATAAAGGTATCTGATGACTGGTTCAAGGAGCTTAATTCCAGTTAACTAATGCGATGTTCCTTCCCTTTCTAGGCATTTCAGCGTCAGGAAACTAGTAAGTTAGGCCGGTTCAAAAAACACATATTTGTTATCTCGATATCTTACAATATCATTTCATGGAAAACTTAAGAAGAATATACCACCTAACTGAGTAATACCTGGTTTCAATATAAGAAATTGACGTCTACGATTCTTTTTACCATAACAAATATACCCAAACAATCTCAAGTCCTCATTTTGATCCAAGAGTCATTGAGTGGCTATAAAGGAAAATTGAGAAAATACCCAAAGTAGAAAATAAAGGTATCTGATGACTGGTTCAAGGAGCTTAATTCCAGTTAACTAATGCGATGTTCCTTCCCTTTCTAGGCATTTCAGCGTCAGGAAACTAGTAAGTTAGGCCGGTTCAAAAAACACATATTTGTTATCTCGATATCTTACAATATCATTTCATGGAAAACTTAAGAAGAATATACCACCTAACTGAGTAATACCTGGTTTCAATATAAGAAATTGACGTCTACGATTCTTTTTACCATAACAAATATACCCAAACAATCTCAAGTCCTCATTTTGATCCAAGAGTCATTGAGTGGCTATAAAGGAAAATTGAGAAAATACCCAAAGTAGAAAATAAAGGTATCTGATGACTGGTTCAAGGAGCTTAATTCCAGTTAACTAATGCGATGTTCCTTCCCTTTCTAGGCATTTCAGCGTCAGGAAACTAGTAAGTTAGGCCGGTTCAAAAAACACATATTTGTTATCTCGATATCTTACAATATCATTTCATGGAAAACTTAAGAAGAATATACCACCTAACTGAGTAATACCTGGTTTCAATATAAGAAATTGACGTCTACGATTTTGAGTTTCCTTGCTAACATCTGGGAAAACTTGTATTTTCAAGCCTAAAAACTCTTTATATTTATTTTAGACCTTGTCTTGGTTTTGAAGAATTTAGCTCATTTGCTCACAATCAGAATGACAAATCTGTGGTGCTGAAAAAATCAATATGCAAAGTTGCTTGAAGGATTGTGAATTCCAAGTTTATTCATCACTTGATATACCATCTATCAAGGAATACCTAAACGGTTTACAATACTTTTATAATGAAAATACGCTTAAAAGAAACAGAAAGGCAATTATTGACGGTTGATGAATTGAAAAGTACTAACTGAAACAATGGGAGAAGGGGGGCAATTGAAAATTTTTAAAAAGGGGGGGAGGGAAAAGGGGAAGGAGCATACAGTAATAATAATAACTTTATTTTTGTATGCCGCTGTACCATAACGGTAGGGTGGGGATCGCTTCAAGGAAGCGTTTGTCTTTCTCTGCTGGAGTGTTTTTGCATTCTGCATGAAAGGCCTCATCTCAAGTGTTGTAAGCATCCTTAGAGAGGAAGGTTTTTATTTTGGGTTTAAATTTGTTCTGGGCAGGCTCTAATCTGATGTTTAACGTTAGGGCATTCCAAAGAGAAGGAGCAGTGGCCGAGAAAATAGCTTTACAGGTTGTGTCATAGAGTATCGTGTGTATGGACTTCAAGTTTATTTGAAGCAGAAATCTCCAATCGGTGGTTTCCCTAAGCAGCTCCAGCAAGGAAGAATGGCACAGTGACTAGGGCTATTTTAGCTTATTGGAAAAATGGGGGGGGGGAGGGGGTCCTTTTAAAAGTAATTTTTAAAGGTTTTTGAGGTTAGAGCTCAGGTCACCGACCTCCCAAAACCCCTTCCCTGCATTTTTTTTAGTTTGTATTTTTTCTCCACGGGCTGTTTTAAGCACCAGTCACAATTTTGTTTTAAAAACCTCCATCTGCCTCAGTACCATTTATTTTTGACAGAAAACAGTATAGATGGACTTTTCAGGTGGAGATACTTTGGATTCATGCCAGATTTGTGTCGGATGCCCATCTGTAGAGGGCCATTGTTCCAAGTGTTGCATAGTGCATGAGGGAGGGGTGGGAGCTTCGGCCTTTGCCTCCCCTTATGCTTCTGGTGGCTTAGCTGTTAAGCTGGATTGTTTTAAGTTTCAAAAGCTGACGCAGCCCCGTGGAGGTAGCGCCAGGGTATTTAACGAAAGATGCATGGTGTACCCCAAGGAGCCATGCAGATATCACAGGGACCCTGGGGGATGAAGGTTCAGAATCTATACCTTCAATTTCTCGTTCAGGATCCTCAGCTCGGAGATTTAGCATGGGCTGACCACAATCTTAAACATGACCCTAGGGTGCGAAGGATGTTCGTATCCTCTGGCCTACAAAGTTTAATAGCAGAGGCGCTCCTGGAATTAAAGTTGGAGCTGCCTCAAATCTTCACGGCTCGGTGCTCACTTATGAGCAGCTCTAAAGAACAGAATACCTGTTTTCCATCACATCCAGAGATCACTAAGATGTTAACGGAGCACTGGGATATTCCCAAGGGGCCCTTAGGAGTAGCTAATTCCATGGCTAAGCTCTACCCAATGGATGCTGAGTTCTAGCAGCAGTTTGGTATGCCTAAAGTGGATTCGCTGATGACAAAGGTATTTAGCAAACTTAACTCCTTAGTGAAGGTGGAGTAGTTCTCAAGAACATACAGGACTGTAGGATTCCTGTCCTCAAAAGACACTTTGAGGCTACTGCACTGAGACTGAAAGCAGTAGCAGTGGCATCTTATATTGCCCGGGCATGACTCTTGGCTAAGCTGGGCTTCGCATCCAGACAGCAACACTAGCCTCCAGTTCCTCTTGGATGGGGTTGACTATGTTACAGATGCTCTTTATGACTTTTTCAGGGTCCTCTGCAAGGTTTCAGCTTATGCTATCTCCACCCACAGAATGCTTTGGATTAGGCAGTGGGCGGGAGTCTCAGCCTCCAAGGCAACCTTGAGCAAACTCCCTTTTCAAGGACTGTTGTTCTTTGACAAGGGCCTGGATGATCTCATAGCTAGTGTGGTGAATCGTAAGCCAAAATTCCTACCGGATAGCAGATCCTGGAATGTGAGGGGATCTGGCAGGGGAAATTTTAATGGCTTTTAATGGTTTTGTCAGTATTCGGGAGCGTCCTCCAGTCAGAGAGCATTCCAAGTCCATAGACAAAGGTTTGGGAGCACCTGGCGTCTCCAAGCATGTGGATCCTGTTCCTCTGCGGCTTCCAGGAAACAGCAGTGATATCAGGACAGCAGTCATTACGCTGAGGGTGGGAGGCAGGCTGGAAGAGTACTGACAGACTTGGACACAGATCTCTTCAGATCAGTGGTTGCTGGAAGTCATTCAGGAGGGGTACAAGCTAGAATTCTGCTGGCCCCTCCTGGACCTCTTTCTCACTTCTCCAACAGGAAAGCTGGAAAAGGTGGCTTAGATGGGGGCAGCGATTCAGAGGTTCATTGCTCTTGGAGCCATAGAGCCCGTACCGCAAGGAGAATGGGTTTGGGCAGCTGCTCAATATACTTCGTGTCCAAAAGACTGGAGACTGATTCTGGATGTAAAGTCAATCAATGCAACCCTTAAGATCTCCTGCTTCTTCATGGAAACAGTATGGTTGGTCGAAGATCTGAGCCGGCAGTGCGGAGCTTGACGCTCTGATGCAGCCGTGGTCCTCTGGAGATTTTCCTGTATGTTTTTCCTCCTTGACCAATGATCGGCTGTGTCATTTGGAGGATCGTGGCTCATCCAGGCAGCTTCATTCTGGTGGCTCCAGTTTGGCCTCACTGATCATGCAGAGGTTGCAGTCTTCAGCTGAGCGCCTATCCGGACCTTCTCACTCTCCATGGAGGATCCCAGTCACTTTGCTCTTATAGCATGGCTCTTAAGTGCGCAGCCTTAAAGCATAAAGGATATTCTGCCCTGATTGTTGATACTCTTCTGAAGTCTAAGAAGTCATCCATGGTGTCTGCTTATGCTAAGGCATGGAAGGCCTTCCAACATTGGTGTGCCCAGGACTAGGTGGACCTTTATTCAGCTCTGATCTTGCTAATTCTCGCCTTTCTTCAGGCTGGTTTGGATAAAGGCCTCACCTGTAGCTTCTCTTCAGGTCCAAGTAGCCAGGCTCTCCTCTTTTAGATCACGGGAGCGTCAGTCTTCCTTGGCGTCTCATCCTGATGTCGTTTGATTCTTGAAGGGGGTTTTCATGTCACACTACTGGTTAAGCATCCTTTCCCTTTCTGGGACCTTAACTTGGTGTTGTCTAGCCTTACCAAGGCTCCTTTTGAGCCTCTTCGAGATGCTTCCCTCTTGGACTTAACGCTCAAGACCATTTTTTCTGATCACCGTTACTTTGGTGCGACTTGTGTTGGAACTGCAGGCTTGGTCTTACAGAGACCCTTTCTTCCGTATTTCGGAGGCAGGGGTTTCCCTTCAGACAGTTCCTTCCTTCCTGCCAAAGATAGTTTTAACTTTCCCTGTTAATCAGGAAGTGTGTTTGCCTGCCTTTCAACTGACAGTTCTAAGACACAGGAGCGTCTGTTGAAGAAACTATGTGTGCGCAGAGTTCTTCTGTGTTATCTGGATGTCACCAACGAGTTTCGCGTCTGACCATTTGTTGTGCCGACTCATTTGATTTAGTGGACCGCTCCTGCTTCCATGACCACGATTTCCAGGTGCATCCGTAAGGCTGTTTTGTCAGCTTACATTCTTGCTGGGAGACAAGTCTCCTGTTTCCATCAAGGCGCATTCTGCCAGGAGTGTGACTTCTTTGTGGGCTAAAGCTAAATATATGTCCCCTGAAGAGATTTGCAGAGCAGCAACGTGGTTGTCTCGTCACACATTTGCCAAGTTCTACAGAGTGGATGGGGCGGCAAGACAGGACTCCGTCTTTGGGTCCTCGGTCTTGAGGGTTGGTGCCGCAAGCCTTCCCTTGCTTTTTGAGGACTCCATTATATACAAATAAACCCAACTAGCCTGGTGGTCCTCCAGGACAGGGTTGGGAACCACTGCTCTAGATATTGACTTACTGTCTTTGGGGCTTGTTTCCAAAGAGCAAGCCAGTAAAGCTGTGGTACTTGGTACTGCCATGTTCATTCTTCCCTTGTTTCTTTGTATCCTGATACTCCTGGTTTCCAATACAGACAAGGCTACATGCTGGTTCCCCAGGTGTTGATTGCAAAACACATTGTCACCCCGCTGGGATGATGAGATCTATATATAAACCTAGTTGCTACTGTCACAAGCCTGATGTCTGGAGGGAAAGATTTAATTCTGAACACCTGTGTCGGGGTTCAGTGAAACTAATAACAGAGAAGCTAGTCTAATTTCATCCTGAACTTAAAAAGACAGGCACTTACGTCTAATGTTTAGTCTGGTATAAATAGAATTATTAATTTCTAACACAGTTGGTAGGTCCACTGTACCCCGGATATGTCAGTTTTGGGCTAAATCATTTTCCTTTGTACTTTATTGACATCTGTCTATCAGACATTTGCCAAGTGTAGCACAGATTGTTCTGGAAGCTCAAATGTTATGAAGGAGTAAGTGCTGAGTATCCACCTGAGAGCACCTAGAACTGAGGTTCTTTATCAGTGGTACCTGCCCCCTGAGAAAATGGAAAGAGGTCTAGCATGTGGAGAAAGATATTGAAACTTGGGGCAGTTTACTGACACTTTCTACACAGAGTGAAGGCAGTTATTAGGACAGTTATTACTTGTTACTAAAATTACTGTAGTACAGTTTTATACATGTTAGCACTTTTTGTGTCTTAACAGCAACGTAGCTGTCGGTAGTCGCTAGTGGATACATGGTTTAGGAAGAAGGTTTGAGGATTTCATTGATCAGTTAAAAGGGTATGGAAACCAAAAAAAGTTTGAGAATCCTAATCTGGGGTTGGAGCAATGGGCTTTGAATTGTTAAGATTACTTAGGCAAGTTGCTTCACCATCTCTTCCTTTAGATATAAAATGAGGTACTAAAGTATGCTAAGGAGTTTGCTTGCAAATTAGTGTACAGTGTTAGTGCCTCAATGTGGGAGCTTTTAACTGCACAGACATGTGTTAGATCACATGCTTACTGCATGACGTTATGGGTAGAAAATAGGCATGAACAGCATGTTAGTATTGAATTTTGCGGTACTCTTGCTGATGGTGTGGCTGCACAGCAGATAAGGCAGTTATCATGGTCTGCATTAAAACAAATGCTGATCGGCATCTTCACTGTCTCTGCTTCAGATTCGAGACCTATTTTGCAGAGCTTTTGGATTTGGTGGTGGTGGTGGTGGGGCTATTGGGTTCCTGCTCAGTCTTGTAACTCAGTTGCCAGCACCTTTGGCCATTTTGAAAACCTGCATTTTGAGCTCTGTGGGTGAGAGCTTTCCCCTGCCAGCTAATTTGTGTCTGCACCGCTTGTTGTGCCTCTTTCTCCTATGGCTAATGTTACTGCTCCTCCCCTGAGTTTTTCAAGTTTAATAAAAATTTGTATACTGCCTATCAGGCTTCTAAGCGGTTTATACATAATAAAATAGGGCAACATACCATATTTTTGGCTCCATAAGACGCACCTGACCATAAGACGCACCCTAGATTTAGAGGAGGAAAACAAGAAAAAAACCATTCTGAAACAAATTCTCCATGCCAAGCTCTGCACCCTGTCTGTCCGTCCGTCCGTCCCCCCCCCCCCCCCCACCGCCAGGCTCTGTACCCTGTTTCTCCTCTAGTGGTAGGCTGGGACAGGATAGGCAGGGACAGGGCAGGCCTAGTGGCTGGCAGGCAAATAGGAACAGGGCACGCAGGCGGGTCTTCCCCCTCTAAGGCAGCCCTCTCCCAGGCAGCCAGGCCTCCCCGCAAGCAGGCAGGCCCGGCCTCTCCTTCCATATACGGCTTGGAGGTGTTACCTCATGATCCCTACAATCCAGACATGAGTCCACCAGACTTCGACCCTTTTCCAAAGTTAAAACAATCTATGCGTGGACATTGTTTTGCATCTCTGGAAGAGCTTTCTTTCACCAGTACCTGATCCATTCGGCAACTGAACAAAAAACGGTATCTTGGATGGAATAATGAAGCTTCCCAGACGTTGGGATTCGGTCATTGCAAAGCAGGGAGACTATATTGAAGGATTGTAAAGAAATACAATAAAACCTTGGTTTACGAGAATAATTCATTCCGAAAACATGCTTGTAATCCAAAACACTCGTATATAGCAAAGCGAATTTCCCCATAAGAAATAATAGAAACTCAAGATGATTTGTTCCATAACCCAAAAATTTTAATGCAAAATACTATACTTACTTGTATTGCAAGACCTCGCTCATTTAGAACAGTCACCACACTCCTGCAGCATCAGAGAGAGAAGAACCACCGGCTCAGTTTTGATGATGTGATGCATGTATACTGTATGTACTTGTATTGCAAGGCTTCGCTTGTTTAGAACAGTCACTTCACTCTTGCAGCGTCAGAGAGAGAAGAACCATCAGCTCAGTTGTGATGTGTGTATACTGTATAATAATAATTTATTGTTTATATACTGCCAAAGTAGTTTGAGGCGGTTTACAACAAAGAAGAGCTGGACATTCAGCGAAAAAACAAGAAAGTCTTTGAGTACGTAGTTATATTGCAAGACCTTGCTTGTATATCAAGTTAAAATTTAATAAAATGTTTTGCTTGTCTTGCAAAATACTTGCAAACCAAGTTACTTGCAATCCAAAGTTTTACTGTACTTGGAAAAAAAAAAATAGTGTGCATTATTTATGAAATAACCCTCGTATTTTTTTTTTTGTTTGTTTGTTTCAAAGCTATCTGCTGAAAAGGATAGTTGCATTGCAGCACCAAGGAAATCTGGTTGTCAAACCTAAGAATTGGCTTATCAGAGACTGCACTCGGCAATAGTCATGTGGACAGCCTGGTTTTCTTTAATTGCCATATGCATTTATCACCACAATATAATAGGAACTTTCTGTAATCTCATTTGCATGGCAAAAAATTTTACATAAAGTACCGTATTTTCACGCATATAACGCTGCTTCCTCTTCCGGCGGTCCCGCCCTTTCTCTGACGTCAGAGAAAGGGCGGGATCGCCGGAAGAGGAAGCAGCGCAGACGCAGGGCTCACAGAAGGGCCAGGACCGTCGGCAGAGAAAGCAGTAAGACAACAGTAGGAGCTTCTACATGATGGGGGGAGGGTCGGGAGGCTGTGGGGGGTGCGAGCGGTCCTTTGGGGTGGGGATGCGTGCGAGCGGTCCTTCGAGGTGGGGGTGCGAGCGGTCCTGCGGGGGGGGGGTGAATCGGACGTCGGGGGGGGGGGGCATCAGGCTTTCAGGGTGGGGACAGGACTTCAAGAGGGAGAGGAGAGTCGGGGCGGGCGAAAGGAGAGTCGGGGTGGCCAGAGGAGAGTCGGGGCGGGCGAAGGGAGAGTCGGGGCGGCATGCGCGGTATACGGGTGTGCGCGGTGTATAAAAATTTATTTACATAAATTACAGTTCCCTGCGCGCTATACCCGTGTGCGCGTTTTACACGGGTGCGCGGTATATGAGTGAAAATACGGTAATGGCATCATGAATTCAGCATTTTGTATATGCAGTATTTGGTTGATGTAGTACCAGGTAGTTGCCTAATAACTATAAAGGTAATGCACATTGCTGCCACTTGCTGTCTTTGTACAAACTAAAGTGAAAGAGAATGGTGAGAATGTCGACATCACAGGCTTTTGCTTAATACCTCTTTTTTTGTGCTGTGGCTTTGAAGCAGTAGCCTGGAAATATTTACAAGGGATCTTTTTATATGCATAAAATCAAACTTAAAAACTTATCCTTTCTATTTTTGTCTCTTGTTTTTTGATTTCAGAACTAGTGGAGTATTCCCTGTCAGATTTCTGTTGCTTTGTAGGTACAGAGGAATGGCTCATTCAGCGGTCTAATTTTGGCTTTTTCCTTACAGTTGCTGCACGCCATGGATTACAGAGCTTGGGGAAAGTGGCCAGTTCCCGACGTATGCCTCCCCCTGCCAACCTCCCCAGTCTTAAAGCAGAGAACAAGGGCAATGACCCCAATGTGAGCCTTGTTCCCAAAGATGGCACAGGCTGGGCTTCAAAATCTGAACAGCCTGAAGAAGAAAAGTAAGTATGTGCTAGTGCAAAGGATCCTCTGCTTGCAAAATATGGGTAATTGCCTATCTTTTCAAGGTTAGATTGAATGAGTAATTTAACTCTGCCAAGAGTTAGAGCTTCTGTAATAAAGGTACGTACAGGACATAGCATGACCTGGAAAATGGTAAAGTAGTGACTTCTTTTCTTTACGTAATGTGATTCAAAGCAATCTGGAGCAGAGTTGGAAGAAATTCATTATACACTCATTAAATGAGTGGCTCCTCTGTCCTCAACACCTTCAAATTCTGCGTTTTGGAACAGTTGGATACCTCCTGTACAAGGTCATGTGGCATTCTTTTAATAAGCCTTATGGAAGTCTTTGCATGCTGTTTTTCATGCATGTATTTTGAACTGTTTGTTTGTTTAATATCATAAAGTAAAAGTGTTTGGCTTACTGATCTCTTCCTTGAAAAAAAATATATTGCTAATGTAATGTTAAAAAAAAGAAACCAAAAAGTTTAGATTGCAGTGTTAGCTCCTTTTGTGGCAATAATAGAAACATGATGGCAGATAAAGACCAAATTGCCCATCTAGTCTGCCCATCCACAATAACCCATTATCTCTTCCTCTCTCTAAGAGATCCCACGTGTCTATCCCAGTCTTTCTTGAATTCAGACACAGTCTCTCTCTCCACTACCTGTTCCGGGAGACTGTTCCATGCATCTATCACCCTTTCTGTTAAAAAAAAAAAAGTATTTCCTTAGATTACTCTGGAGCCTATCGTCCCTTAACTTCATTCTGTGCCCTCTCATTCCAGAGCTTCCTTTCAAATGAAAAAGAACTGATTTGTGCGTATTTATGCCACATAGTATCTCCCGCTTTTCCTCTAAAGCAGGGATGTCAAACTCAGTCACATAAGGGGCCGAAATCTAAAACACAGGCTAAGTCACGGGCTGAATTTTTTTTTTTTTTTAAATTTTATTTATTGAATTTTTCAATTTTTACAATGTTTGAAATTCAAGTGATATAATTAATTACTATATATCATTGTATCTATCATTAATACAACTTAATTTATAAATAGTATATATTATATATAATCAAAAGTTATACATCCCTCCCCTTTTTCCAATTAATGATTCTAAAAATTATACATGTCCCTCCCCTTTTCTATATAAGTATTATAATTGTGCTAAGAAATCTAATCATTAGAATAATTAGTCAATGGTTGCCAAATTTTATTGAAATTATGAATGTTCCCGTGTTGTAATGCTATTACTTTTTCCATTTTGTATATATGACAGACAGAGTTCCACCAGAACGTATAATTTAATTTGGTATAGTCTTTCCAATTCTGAGTTATTTGTTGCATGGCGACTCCTGTCAATATTAATAGTAGTTTATTATTGTTTACTGAGATCGGACTCTGAGTTCTCATTGCAGTTCCAAATAATACAGTGTCATATGAGAGTCCTACATGATTTTCTAGTAATTTGTTAATTTGGGGCCAAATCATATTCCAAAAGGCATTTACACAGGGACAAAAAAAAATTAGATGATCTAACGTCCCTATTTCTATTTTACAATGCCAGCATCTATTGGATCTAGTATTATCTATCTTTTGCAAGCGCGTAGGGGTCCATAACACTCTATGTAATAAAAACATCCATGTTTGACTCATAGATGCTGACTTTGTAGATCTTAATCTCCAGGACCAAAATCGTGGCCATTGAGACGCAGAAATTGTCTGTCCAATCTCAATACTCCAAATATCCCTAAGACCAGTTTTCTTTTTTTTATTTAAAAATCCATATATCAATTTGTACCATTTTGCGGCTTGGTGACCCAAGAAATCCGCCTGGAAACATAAAACCTGCAGACTATATTGAGTATTAAGATTTTTCCATTCAGGGAACCCTACCTGAATGGCCTGCTTCAATTGCATCCATTTAAAATATTGTGATTTATTTAAGCCAAATTTATTTTGCAATTGTGAAAAACTAAGCAGTGAACCTTCTGAAATTACATCATTTAATGTTCGTATACCTGCACTTATCCATTGTTTCCAGACGATCTTAAATCCGCCAATTTTGATCCTGGAGTTTACCCAAATAGATTGATTTAGTGATTTACAAATTGGATCTGGTGATAGGTTATTTATATATCTTAATGTTTTCCAAGTGTCTAATAATATTCTGTTTTCTTTGTATCTTCTGGGCATTGTTATACTAATTAAATGATCTAAATGTAATGGGAACAGGAGCCGCCATTCTAAATATAGCCAATCTGGTACATTCTCCATGAGATCTGGGAGGATCCAATACATACCCTGTCTTAGAATATAGGCTTGATGGTACCTATAAAAATTTGGAAAATTTACCCCTCCCTCCATAATTGGTCTTTGTAAAGATACTAAAGCAATTCTGGGTCTTTTCCCAAACCAAACAAATTTTGTAATAATATTGTTTAATTTTTTATAAAAGGACCCCTGA
Organism: Geotrypetes seraphini; assembly: GCF_902459505.1. Taxonomy (NCBI): domain Eukaryota; kingdom Metazoa; phylum Chordata; class Amphibia; order Gymnophiona; family Dermophiidae; genus Geotrypetes; species Geotrypetes seraphini. The sequence goes on from NC_047093.1 coordinate 127,683,435, forward strand.
AAAAATATTGGTATCATACTCATTTGATAACAAACTACAGGCAATATCATCATTTTAATTGTTTGAATTCTTCCCCACCATGAAAGATGTAAAGGATTCCATTGTTCACACATTTCTGTAATTTTTTTCAATAAAAGTTTTTCATTTTCTTTGACTGTATCATCAATTGTATTTTTGATCATAATTCCTAAATATTTTAATCCTTCCTCTTTCCAAATAAATGAATATGAATCAAATAATCCTTTGGTGCAGTGAACATTAATTGGAAGAATTTCTGATTTACTCCAATTAATTTTATATCCAGAGAATTTTCCAAATTCCTCTAGAAGATTAAGTAAATTTGGAATAGTAATCCCCGGTTCTCTCAAATATAATAAGATATCATCTGCATATGCAGAAAGTTTATATTCCCAGTAAGAAAATGGGATTCCCCTTATCTCCTTAGTTTGATTAATTGCAATTAACAAGGGTTCTAGAACAATATCAAAAAGTAAGGGAGACAAAGGACATCCTTGTCTAACTCCCCTTTGCAAATTAAATTTATCTGATAAATTGTTATTTATATATAATCTTGCACCAGGAGAGCTATACAATGTCTGAATCATTTTAATAAAACCGGGTCCTATTCCAAACCATTCTAGAGATTGATACATAAATTTCCATTCTACTCTATCAAATGCTTTTTCTGCATCCAAAGATAGCATAAAAGTTGGATCATTCATATTTTTTGCTAAATTTAAAGAGTGAAATGCTAATCTGGTGTTATGTGATGAGTGTCTTTTAGCAATAAATCCTGTTTGATGTACATCAATAATGAAAGGAAGAGCTTTTGCCAATCTTATTGCTAGTACTTTAGAAATTAATTTACCATCTACATTTAATAAGGAAATAGGCCTGTAATTTGAAACCAAGGTAGGATCTTTGTTTGGTTTTGGTAAGACAATAATTAATGAATCAGCCATAGTACCTGATATATTTCCATTATTCATTTGATATTGATACAATTTTAATAGATATGGTAAAATAATGTTTTGAAATGATTTATAAAATTCAACCGTATAACCATCACCACCCGGAGCGGATCCAACTCTAAGAGATTTCAATGCTGATTCTATTTCTTTTAAAGATATAGGTTCTTCTAAACTTCTTTTTATATGATCTGGAACATTTGGTCCAATAAATGAATTTAAAAATTTTTGTCCATCTTGTTCTTTATTTTCATAAGATTCAGAAGAATATAAATCTTTATAAAAATCAAGAAATTGTCTTAAAATGTCTTTATTGTTAGTGTGTGTATTACCTTGTATATCTTTAATTGCAATAATCTTGGATTTTCTTTTTTTTTGCTTTAAGGAAATTTGCCAATAATTTTCCAGCTTTATTTGAATTTCCGTAAAATTGAACTTGTCTATTAAATAAATCTTTTCTCACAAATTGAGAAGAAATCTCATTATATTTAACTTTTAATTTTAATAAATCTTGTAATGTTTTATTTTCCCATTTTTCAATTAATTTATTTTCTAATAATTTAATTTGTTTTCCTAATTCAAGAAATTGTTTTTTATGTTGTTTATTAATATATGCTGAGTATGAAATAATATTCCCTCTCATTGTTGCTTTAAAAGCGTCCCATAAAATCTCAGCATTAATATTATCTGAATCATTAATTTGAAAAAATTCTTGTATTTTTAATTTAAATTCTTCGAGAAAATTTGAATCCGCTAAAAAAGTATTATTAAATCTCCAAATTGAATTTAAATGTTCAATATCATAATTTTGAAGATTAATCCACACACCAGCATGATCCGAAATTATAATAGGATCTATAACTGCTTTTATCACACGCTGCGCTAGGTTATTAGAAACAAATATATAATCAATTCGTGAAAAGGATTTGTGGACCTGAGAACAAAAAGAAAATTCCTGATCATTAAAATGAAGAATACGCCATATATCTACTAAATCACAAGATTGAATCAAATTATCTAAGCCTAATGATTTCATAATTCTACTTGGTTTTTTATCCAAAATTGGATCCATTACAGCATTGAAATCTCCTGCTACTATTAAATTAGATGTAGCCAGTGGTAAAAGTAATTGTTGAATTTGTTTGAAAAACTCCATTTGATTCGTATTAGGAGCATATAAATTGAATAAATTCATGGTTGTATTTCCCAGATCCATTTCGACATGCACCCATCTACCTAAGGGGTCATAATTTATTAATTTGAAATTCGCATTGCATTTTTTGTTTATCAGAATAGCCACTCCAGCTTTTTTCTTTAAAGCCGGTGCAAATAAACATTTAGAAATCCAACCCCCAGATAATTTTTTAGATTCAGTTTCAGAAAGATGGGTCTCTTGTATGAAGTAGATATCCGCATTTTGATTTTTAAGGAACGATAATATTTTCTTTTTCTTAATAGGATGATTTAAACCATTGACATTCATAGAATAAATTTTTATATCCATCTTATTTATCATTAAATTTTAACCAATATTCTATGATAATATACATGATTAGATCTCAGCACAATTAATATATATTGATTCCCATTCCCACCCTCTATTTTCCCTCCCGACCCTCCCACTATCAATGTTTGTCCTGGAACACACATTGGTCATGCAAAACCTAAATCCCCTCCCCCAGGCAACTAATCATTCATAAAAATATTCTCTAATTCAATACATTTCATATTTCTTTATCCACCTTATTATTCATTTAAACCTTCATTAAATCCCCTTGTATATTATAGTTCATATCAAATTTAATTTGATAAATCATATTAATCTTTTCAAGTCTTAGATATAAATAATATATTACCCCTTCAATAAATTAAATATATTTCATATATAGTTCTAATTTCATATATTCAAATTAGATATATCTATTCCTATATATATAATATATATAATAATAAATATTTTAGTAAATCATTTTATATATTTGAAAATCATCATTTATAGTATCGTAATATGTATAGATAAATATTTATATCAAAAAGATTTTATAATTAATACCTATGTTATAATAATTTCCCATTCATTTAACCGAATCCAAAAAATTTTTTCCATTAATATTAGCAGAATTAAATATAGATGTAGTAATTCATATAAATTATAATTGGATAAATCATCTTAATATTTTCAATTCTTAGATAAAAATAATATATTCTCCCTACAATAAATTTAATATATGTAAAATATAATTCTAATTCCATATATCATATTGTAATAATAACATTTTTAAACATCATCATTTATAATAACCTAATATGTATAGGAATTAAATATCTATGTTATAATAATTTCCACACTCATTTAATCAAATCTAAAATAATTTTTTTTTTTTCCAATTAATAATAGCAGTATTAAATATATATGCAATAATTCTATAATAGTATTCAATTCAATTATAATGTAAATTTATCATAACATCCAATATATTAATAATAATTGAATCAAAAATTATAAAATATATATTTTTTTTAAATGGATGGAATAAAATCAAAAATTAATTTAAGTCATAAAATTCAATATATTGTAATAAAATTTGAATCAAAAATTGTCATTCTTATTTTATCTTGCATTTTCTATATCCTTTCTTCAGATGAAACTTCCATTTTATTCTGATTATATGTAGACATTAGTTCCTCTTCTTTTTTCTTTCTTTATTTCCATCTATTTTCATTAGATAAATTTGCTTTATTCTGCTTTATTATGTAGACATTGGTTCTTCTTGTGTCAAAAATTCTTTCAGTTTAGCAGGATCTTGAAAATACATAGATTTATTTCCTGTAGAAATTCTCATTGTAGACGGATAGTAAAGACCATACATGTAGCCCTTTTCTTTTAATTGTTGTCTGAATGTAAGGAATTGTTTCCTTATATTTGCAGTATCTTTAGCAAAGTCAGGAACAAAAATCAGTTTAGATCCTTTATAGTTTAGATTTTTATTTGCTTTTGCCACTTTTAAGATCTCAAATGCTTGTTGGTATCTTAATACTTTGAAGATCAGAGGTCTAGGAGCTGTCTGGTTTGTTTGTTTTCTTGTGGGGATTCTGTGGGCACGTTCTATCTCCAACGGCCATTTAGAATTCAGCTGCAGCAGTTTAGGCAAAAGATTTTCCAAGAACTGTATAGGGTTTTCTCCTTCAATATTTTCAGCTAAGCCAAGGATTCTAATATTCTTTCTTTTTCCTCGATTCTCCATATCAATTAGTTGATTTTTTAAGGCTGTTACATTTTTCTTTTCCTCTTCACACTTTTGTGTGAAAGTTTCCAACTGACAGATTCTTTCCTCCATCACAGACATTCTTTGTCTGTCAGTTTGGATTTCTTGTTTCAGGTTAATCAACTCTTCCTTCACTTCTGATAATTTGTTGGCATTATCAGTCAGCATTATTTTGATTTTAAATAATTCTGCCATGATGTCAGCTTTTTCATTAATTTCATCTGCTTCCAGCGGGATTGGTACGCTGGACGGCGATACAGGGGTTACCTTTGACCTTTTTGCCGACACTCCCGAAGTACAAGGTTTTTCATTTTTTCCTTGCCTTATCGCTGCCATTTCCGCCGTTGATTTTTATTATTTTTAAGTCGGACAAGTAAATAAATAGTTTTATTTTATTCAGTTGTTGCCTGGGACTCAGGAGCTCTGCGGTTAAGCTGCCATATCGTGCGTGCTCCAAGCCACGCCCCCCACGGGCTGAATTTTTTATTAAGATACTTAGTCTTAGTAGAAATATATGGTTACAATCTCTCCAACCCCACGCCGGTTCTGTGGTGTAAACAAAATAAATAAAAATGACTTTTCCTCTCTTTTAGGTCCTAGTTCATACTTGCTATCTAACACCAGCTCTGACAGGGTACACACTTCAAATCTGACATATTGTAATCACAAAATTTTGTTGTCTGGTCATTATTCAAGGGAAAAAAAACAAAGGATTGACCCTTAGTCCCACAGGAAATGCAAAAGCCAGCAAAAACGAAAAACTCTGTGGAGTTAAAGATGCAGGCTTTATTTAAAAATATACAATTGGATAATCCACATAAAATATATCTAGGACCTAAACCATTGAGAGGGTCCATAGGACAAGGCAGCATATTCTCCACATGTGCCCAGTATGGACAGTGTCAAAGTATACTGTCACTTTAAGCTTTAGAAAGCTTTAAGACTGCCTGCACTATGCATGCACGAGTGCCTTCCTGTCTGACACTAATTTGCGAGGTCATCAGATTTTTCATTTTCTGCAGAGTGAAGACGACATATCTGGACTTTGTCTAGTCGAGTTTGCCTTCCCACTTTGTTTTTTTTAATATTTCTCTCAATTTTTCTTCTTAGTTAGTTTTTCTTTTAAATCCTTTTAATTTTTAATTAGATTTCTTATGTTTCACTTTTTGGGCATGTGGGTGTTTTTGAAGACTTTGTCCACACTGGCGTCGTCGATGGCTTTTTAGCCTTCTTTTCACTCGACCCTTGCTGCTTTGTTTTTCCTTCTGGATCTCTTCCAAGGCTAAAAAAAAAAAAACAACAAAAGAAGAATAAATTTGTCTCCAAATATTTTATTCTTTTTGTTCCTGTATTTTATTTCTACAAGAAATTATTAGGCCTGCAGTCAAGCACCCAGCAACTTGGACTTTTCTGTGGTACATATCTTCGACATCAGTCATCAGCATCACAGGCATACCTCGCATCGAGTCTCTTGATGCATGCCTTTTCTTGACGCCATCGATGCAGGCTGTCATTCCTGAAGTGTGCCTCTTGGGGTTACCAACACTTTGACACTCTGTTGCACCGATAGTACCTTACAGGACCGATGTCTCCCTTCTGGGTGGTATCTATTCCCTTTGGTACCAGTGAGCATTGACAGTTTCATTGATATCACCAGCGTCTTTGGCATTTTCTGCATCGAGTCTCTTGATGCATGCCTATCATTGACTGACTCCATCATTCATCAATGCAGGCTGTCATTTCTGAAGTGCGCTTCCCCTTGAGATTCCTAACGCTTCGATACCCTGTGGCACTTATAGTATCAGCTTCACAGCCCTTACTACCAATGCAATTTCCCACCGTATGCAGGGACACTGCATGGTTGGCCATGAGATCACAATGAATTTGGCTTCGATGCTTCCTTTTTTCTCTCCTCGGTACTGATACCGCTTATTTAGCATCGGACTCTGCTTGGTAACAATCCTTCCCTGCTTTGTGTTATTTGCCTACTTTCAAGACTCAGTACCATTGCTGCTCCTATAGTTTCAGGGCAATGACTGGCACCGGTACTTCCACTATCTCCCTTGGAACCGGCCTAACCTCGGTATTTGGTCGTCAGCCTACATACAGATGGATTCCTCCACCTCACAGCTTGTCAGTCCATGTTGATTTCAACAACTTTTGTGAGGCACTTTCAGTGTCTTTGTCTGGACCATCGAGTACTCCGAATACAATCTTGTCCTGGATTTGACAAGCCACAATGGTTACATCAGTCTTTGCTTATTAAATCCACCCTTTGAAAGTCCTTCAGTTCAGAGACTATGCCATTGCACCATCAGGACGTGACGGCCATGCTAGGGATAAATTTAGATGCCATTTTTACTAAACCTCTCTGTGGAACCAGGGCTGTGGAGTCGGTAGATAAATCCTTCGACTCCGACTCCTCATTTTCTGGTACCCACGACTCTGACTCTTCTGTATTTAATATGCTAATGTATTTTCCACGTTGATTGAAGGAAAGCAACATACACACCATTTAACCACAGAACTACTAGCTAGGAAGCTAACACTCTACTGTATTAGCCAGTTTAAACAATTAAACAGTTCACTGATGGGTAATAGCTCACTATGACCAGCAGGTGGAGACTGAGACAAAACCCTTTGGCTGTAATACAGGTAGCTGTGCTTTCCCTAATATAACCAGTCTGTACTCAGTCTCCAATCATGTGTGATAAGCTGTTGCCAGTCTTCCCTTGGTTAGTGTAGGGCTGTTGGAAGTTGTTTAGTGGCCTTCTTGTCCCCGTTTGGTACCGGACTGAGCTTAGGGGTCCCTTTCAGGGTCCATCCAACCTCGGAGGTGTCCCATTTGACGGGTTACAAGTTGAATCCCCCCCCCCCTTCCCATTTCCTTCACCTTCCCAAACTTTTTATAGAGATGCCTCAGCTGTAAGCCTTGCCACTGATACTGGCAAGGCATATGACTTAGAGAGCCAATGGAGTCTGTTCTGAGGGGGGGAAAAAATCCTGAGGCAGTGCCAGTCTGAAGGGAGCCTTCAATTGACTGTAATTGATTTTTTTGTTGTTAACCAGCACTTTTCTTTCAGCTAGGTCGCGTATTGCGCAATGAGCTCTTTTAAAGGGAAAAAGTACTCAATGTGCTCCAGGCGTGAGGTCGATGCGGCCGTTGCAAAGGGGAATCCTTATCGGCTTCGGGTACTGGTGTCAGGGATTCCATTTGCGAGTTCCTTGCATGCCGGCAGCTGACAGTGGGGAAGCCCAGGCTTTTCTTGCCACCTGCACAGGGTAACTGTGCTTCTCCCCCCCCCCCCCTTTCTTTTTTTTTTTTTTTTGCAAAACCTTGCAAGAAGTTTTTAGTGCTGGCTGGCATGCTGAATGCTATGTGTTGTTCCGACACTCATAGGAACGCTGACTGTCGGTGCAGCGCAGAGTATTTAGTGCACTGGCCAACGCTAAAAACCTCTTGCACGGTTTTGAAAAAGGGGGAGGAGTTAATCAGTTTCTGTCTGTTATAATAGGTACCTACACTTTCATAATGAATCAATTGCAGGTTTTCCTGAGAGTTAATATCATAATGGGTTACAGACTGAACAAACCATTCCTCTGAGTGTCTTGTTGAGTTAAAACTCACAGGAAGATATTGTAGGTGGTTTGTATTGCATTTTATTGTGAATGGATTCTCTCTGTTTAAAAATTGGCAGCCACTCTTATGAAGAACACAGATCTTATTACGGTTTTTGGATTATATTTACTTTTCAGAGCAACAGAAGTACCAGAGCCAAAACCCATAGTCCCTGCTACCCAAGAGGCACCACCAGTTGTTGCCAAATCATGGGCCAGTAACAAGCCAGGTGGGCAAGGAGATGGTAAGCAGAGTTTATAGGCAATGCAACTTTAGAGAGCTACTGATACCAGTAAAATTTTTCTAATTAACTGATGATTTTGCATATAAAAAACTGACCATAAATGAGAATTTTCATATAATCAAGTGTACATAATGTATCCCATCACCACAGTTTGTATAATAGATATTACTTTGTGTTGCTCAAAATGTTTGCACAGAAATGAGATTTTTTTAGTTCAAACATTTTATTTAAATTTTAAAATAAAAATGACGTACAAAAAACAAACTATGCAGAATACCTTGCATCTGAACTTGTCAAAACTGAACATGAAAACAAACTAAGAAATTAAAATGCAGAGAACTTTAAGGAGAGAAAATTTCAAGAACCTAGGAAGTACCGTATTTTTTGCACCATAAGACGCACCTAGGTTTAGAGGAGGAAAACAAGACAAAAAATATTCTGAACCAAATGGTGTACTAATATATTTAATAAAATATAGCAGAATAATATTTCAACCATGTAAAGTCAACAGCGGTATTAAGAATCATCATCGCTGTCATTTACAAATGAGGAGAGACTTTAAGGTTCAAGCACTCTTCTAGTTTTCTAGGCTCTGAACCCAAGCCTCCTTCCCTACCAGGCTCTGTACCTAGCCCCCCTCATTCCCTGCTATGCTCTGTACCCTGTCCCCCCTCTAGTGGTCTAGTGGTAGGTTGGGACAGGAGGGATCCACGAGAACTGACAGCAGCCATTCAGGGAGCGGCATGGGGCCAGGCTGGAATGCAAAAAGCTCGCTCTTGCTTTGTGCGCCACTGGCTGCGAGATCTGAGGCAGCTGTCCAGCGAGGGAGGGGCTCACCAGGAGGCAGGAGCGAGGAATGCTCACTCTTAACGATACACCGCTTGACCACCAGGATTTAAAAAGGTACCGTATATTCTGTAAGTTTCCCTAGCAGACAGCCGGGCGCTCACCTAAATTAGCCAGGCAGATCTACAAGTTCCGTCTTTTCGCATGGAGATTCTACGATCGTTCATTCTGGTGGTTCAGCCAGGGGAATTTCTGACCTCTCAATCTGATGGAGGTCTACTTGCAAAATCCTAAATTACTGTTTATTGAGGGATCTTGTGGTTTTCCCAGGCTATTTTTAGTCAAAATTGACACCTGTGGCCATCTTGGATTTTTCTTGATTTGAATTTAAAGTTATTTTTTACACTTGCCAGCTTTGTTTTTGAAAGAGAATTTCATAGATGGCCTACCCAGGGCAGGATTTGATGGATTCAACCCTCATTTGTGGTGGATGGATGGCGGATGCGCAACCGTGTTCCATGTGTGCTGCGGCCCACGAGGAGTGCGAGGCTTGCCCGGATTCAATGCCTTCAACCTCCAAAGAGGGTCTTCTAGCACCTTCCGCCCCAACTCCTGTGAAAATGGCGTTGGAGGGCGCTGGGGAGTGCATAGACAACACAATAGCGAAATGCAAGCACATCTCGGGAGATATAAACCTCATAAATCCTCTAAACATCCCAAATCTAGTATTCAGGGGTTGGCTCCTGCCATGGAGGATGAGTTTTCCCTGGATTTTATTAATATGCTGTATCAGGCATACTTGGCTAAAAGTTTCTGCCTGTCTTCCTTCTGCCGGCCTCTGCCGACAGGATGGACTTTGGCTCTAGTATTTTACTCCTGATGCAGGCCATTCTGGCCGAAACATGTGCATATCGAGTCATTGAGTTGTTGTTGGATGAATTAAAGGATATTTCCACCGTACATTTGAGTCTACCAGTCTGTATAGGACATTTCCACTTCTTGTCTTGCTACCTCAAATCTACCACATCTGTTCCCAATTTTCTCATTTCTGGAGGAAAAGGTGATTTGATATACCACTTTTTTGTTATAGTCAAAGCAGTTTACATATTATATACAGATATTTATTTTGTACCTGGACCAGTGAAGGGTTAAGTGACTTACCCATAGTCAAAGGAGCTGCATTGGGCATCAAACGCCGTTCCCAGGCCACTGCACTAACAATTAAGCTACTATGCCATAAGATATAACTTATTGGTGGTACTGAAATAAATACCTTCAGAGTTGGCACTTAGGCAGACAGTTCCAAGGAAAGTAAGATGAGTGAATTAAAAAAAAAAAAAATTGATATTTCAGCAAGCTTATTTAACACAAGGCATTCTATAGGCCGGCCACTAAGATGATTTAAGTCTCTCCATAATAGTTGGATTGTCAGTGCTACCTAATTAAATTGTAAACATTATACCGTATACTCGAATATAAGTCAAGACCCCCATTCCACCCCCCAAAAAAAAAAAAAAAGTAAAAATGGTTGACTTGAATATGTCGGGCAGCTTAATATTCAAATGCCCTGCCAGGATCTGCACCCCATCCCTCCCTCCCATGTCAGGCTCTGCACTCAGCCCTCATCCCTCCCTCGTCAGGCACTGCACACAGCCCTCTTCCCTCCCTGCCTTGTCCATTGTACCTCCTCTCTGCCACTTACCTGGAATCCCTGGTGGTCCAGAGGCGTAGCAAGCAGGAGCAAGCTTTTCGCACTCCTGCCCCGCTGCTAAACCGGTCACCGCTTTGAGTTCTGGCTTCAGCTGCACTGAGCAGGAGATGGCTTCATGAATGGCTCCTGTGAATTCACACGAGACTCGCCACAGCCATTCAGGATGCTGCTTAGTGCCAAGCAGCAGTGCCAAAGTGTGCTCCTGCTTGGTACAGCTGAAGCCAGAACTCGCGGCAGCGACTGGTTTAGCAGCAGGGCAGGAGAGCGGAAATCTCGCTCCTGCCCACTACACCTCTTGACCACCAGGGATTCCAAGTACACAGCAGAGAGGATGTACAATGGACAGGGTAGGGAGTGGTGACAGGGTGCAGAGCCTTGCAGCCCGGCGGAGGCCTGCAACAAGTCCGGGATGGGGGGTGGTTGGGTGCTGGCCAGAATATAAACTGTGACCCCATAACCTCAGTTTACATTAGAGTATATATGGTAATTTATGACATTATTCTGTTTCTACTGCTTTCCACAGCCTAAATAAATAAAGTCACTAGCTCCTAAGGGTTCCATGAGGACAAGTAAATATTGACTTTTGGTATTCTCTGTTAGGATTCTTTTTCATTTTAGTTTTATCTTTTAGGTTTCTGGTTGTCATCTTTACTGTATCCTTATACAATAATAATGGAAATTGAAAGGTGGGAGGTTTCATTCTCTTCAGCTATTGAGAAATGCCTTGTCCTTCAAGCATGTGGCTGTTACTCCCATCCATGTTCCCCTTTCTGTCATGAGGTTAGCAGAAAAAAGTCCAGAATGATAAGGGCTGCCTCGGAGGTCTCCAGGGGCTGCCATTGGCCCACAGGCCTTGCATTGAAGAATACTGATCTGGGACACTCAACATAAAATTGAATGATGCATCACAGTGATTATACTACTGTTTGAGACGAGCACATAAAGAACACACATCCTGAACATTTTTCCCAGTACTATATGAAAATTGAGTATACAACCAATTAGGATATGACCTGAAAATCCTGTAGAAAAGTGCACAAAAGCAGTATGATGGTACCACTTTAATTTCTCCAGGGCAGGTTTCTTTTAAAACATTTTTTCTCCCTGGCATTCTTTATTCTTTTCTCTGCTTTACAGCAGCCTCTGCTGGTCAAGCAGTTGTTTCCAAGCAGGTGCCCTTCAATTAGATAGAAAGTGATACAAATTCACAATATATGATTAAATGTCTCTCAGAAGGTTCAGTAGCTCTTTAAATATTTTCATTTTGTTTAGACTGAGAAATTTGAAAATGTATAACGTATGAGAAGCATCAGTTTAACATTTGATACTCGGACAGAAAGCATGATGGCTGCAGAGTCCAAACTTTTAGAGTTATCGGGAAGTTTTAAAATTGTTGTAGCTGACAAGAGCACCAGTTTATTTATTTAATTTAATTTTCATTGCCCCTCCAGACCAGTCCAGATAAGTGGGTACAGACTCTCCTGCCAGCAGAAGAGGACTTAGAACTGCTGGATCTATAACAACTGATAACAGTTCTGTGCAGCCCTGAACCAGTCAGTATTTCTCAATCTTCAGCAAATGGTAGGTGAGTTCTTTTGCAGCCCATTTCTGTTGTGGAGGGCTGATTAGGCCTCAGAATTCTTTGTTTTCTTCATTTTTAGTGTGAGCTGTGGTTGGGCCCCACAAAGAAGAGAATTGGCTCTCTGTTGGGTTTTGGCAGGGCTTAGACTAGCAGTGTTGGTTCACGGAGCCTGGGGTTGCAAAACGATAGTCAACCCTACCCCACCCCCAGGTTACAGGATAGTTGTGTCCCTGATTTCTGTCTCAGCCCTCTCCTCTGTTCCTGGGAGGGGTTCCGTGAGTGCCACGGCAAGAGCTGTGAACAATCAAGCAAAAACAAAAAGAAAAGCCAATAAATAGGAGTTGTCTGACTTGAAGGGACTGGAAGGCCAAGGCTCCAGTAGGGAATTTGGGCAGTAGTAGCAGGATAGCCTCACTATTGAGCCCACAAGGTATAGCACATTTCTTCATGTGGCCAACAGTATGAGGCTAGTTGTGCTCATAGGCAGTCTTTGCTGAATGTGCAGCAAGCAGGAGAGTTGTGTGCTCCTGGGATGTTTCCTGGACCTTCTGGGTGCAGTGGGGAGTTGCCAAGAGACTGCAGCAAGTGAAAGAGCCTGCTGTAGAGGCATCAGCATCTAGGTTTGATTGCCAAAATGACTCTGTTTTGGCCGAAATATCTGACACATTAGAAGGGAGCTCTGGCGCAGCAAGAGGATCCAGTGCTTTCCTTAACGTATTCAGTGATGGAAGTGTCTTCTAGGAATTTTTTTTTGTGGGGGCGTTTCATTCTCCCCTAAGTTTGTTTTGTTTCTGCATAAGGTATTCTGTTTAAAGAAGGGAATCCCAGCAGGTAGACGGGGAAAGCTTTAGGGCCTGAGACCAAGAAAACTAAGCTGCCTCAGAACCTAGAATTGGAAGATAAAGAAGTCTTTGAGTCTTCAGGCTCATTGTCTCTTGTGGAGAGGAGGTCTTGGATGCTAGGAAAGTCTTTTGGAAGTAGAAGCAGAGGTGCTCCTAGAAAAGATGCCACAGTTCAGATTTTCTGATGTAATGAGCTCCCTTATCTAATTTTGTGGATGCTGGAATTAGTTGTTGGGTGAGAACTGACAGACTCCTAGTGGAAGTTCGGAAATCAGCTAAGACCTTTCCTATGTGCCCAGTATTTTTGGAAATGGTAACAAAGAATGGTAGTTGCTGAATTGGAGACTTAGTCAGCAGGTCCATGGCACAGTTGTGACAACTGCCACTGCAAGAGAAGGAAAAGTTCCACCTCCCGAAGGTAGACACTCCAATTCCAAACTCCAACCCATCTGCTAAGCACCAATATGTGTCTTCTCATTCCCTCTGTAATTCCCCCACCTGAGCACTGTGTATTTATGCACCTTCTTGTCCAGTTTGTCTTGACTAGATTTGTAAGCTCTTTTGAGCAGGGACTGTCTCTGTGTTGTGATGTAGCGCTGTGTATGTGTATTTTATAGAAATGGTAAGTAGTAATGGTAGTTTGGTTTTTATGGCCAGAGCAGTTGCTATTATAACCCTGGCCAGGATTCCTTGGATGTGGCTGCTGAAATCATGAATTTTGAGATGGGGGCTACTTTTTTGGTGACTATCAAGTACAATCTTAGGTCCTTTGAGAAGAACATTTCTGTGGCGGTGAGTCATCCCTTGTGGCTAAGGAGTCAGTCAATGGATGAGGCTTCGAAGACTTGTCATAGTGAATTGCCTAACAGTCAAGCTGTTTGGAGAGGACTTGGAAAAGCTGGTAAATATTCAGGGAAATTAAAAGGCCCCAGGCTTCCAAAGGATTGGCCTGGTTTTTCATCTTAGATAGTAGCTTCAAGAGGTTGATCTAGAGATGCTAGGAAATACCACATGGGCAGGATTAGTGGTTTTCAGAAGAGTAAGTTTTGTACAAGAGGCCAGTCCTTTCCAGTGGCAAGAGAGGATGACGCAAAGGTATTTGGGGATGGTCTGAAGTTAATAAGCTGTTGCATATTGGACGGAAGGTTTTGGCATATTGTCACAATGAAACCTAGATCTCTTCCTGTGTACTGCCTCCCCGCCACTCCTCCCCTAAGGTGAACCCTAGCATCTGGTAACTATGATTTGGGTTATTCTTCCCAATGTGCATCACTTTGCATTTGTCCACATTCAAGTTTATTAAAACATTTTTTATACCGCTAATTCAAATTTCTAAGCGGTGTACAGCCTTAATAAAAGAAAGCTTTTAAAACACAAATAAAAATTTCATCTGACATTTGGATGCCCAGTCTTCCAATTTTCTAAAGTCTGCCTGTAATTTTTCACAGACCGCATGCGTTTTTAACAACTTTAAACAGTTTAGTATCAACTGCAAATTTAATCCTCGCTTGTCGTTCCAATTTCCATATCTTTTATAAATATCTTAAATAGCACCAGTCCCAGTACAGATCCCTGTGGCACTCTACTACTTACCCTCCTCCATTGAGAAAAATGGCCATTTAACTCTACCCTCTGTTTTCTGTCTGATAACCAATTCCAAATCAACAACTGAATATTGCCTCCTATCCCATGATTCTTTAATTTTCTTGGGAACCTCTCAAGAAGAACTTTGTCAAAAGCTTTCTGAAAATCTAGGTACACTACATCATCCAGCTCACTCTTATCCACATGTTTATTCATACCTTCAAAGAAGTCAAACAAATTGGAGAGGCAAGGCCTTTCTTGGCTGAATCCATGCTGACTCTGTCACATTAAATCATGCTTGTCTGTGTTCTACAATTTTATTTTTTACAATTGTTTCCATTATTTTGCCTGTCACTAAAATCAGGATTACTGGTCTGTAATTTCCCAAATCTCCTCTGGAGCCCCTTTTAAAAATCAACACAACATTGGCCATTCTCCAATCTTCAGATACTATAGACAATTTTAGCGGAGCCCCTTTTAAAAATCAACACAACATTGGCCATTCTCCAATCTTCAGATACTATAGACAATTTTAGCGACGGGGTGATTTTATTTTTGTAGGACTTTGGTTGGGTGGTAAATCTGGGAAAGAGCAAGTTGGTGCTGTCCTGGAGTTTTTGAAATATTTGGATGCTCACCTCAACACACTTCTCAGCAAGGTATTCCTTCTGGAAGGGAGAGTGCAGCCACAATCACATTTGTTCCTTGGGCAAGGGTACACATGCAGCCATTATGGGCAAGTTTCTTAGACTGGCAGGTTCCCCGGAAGGATAGTCTGATGATCCCACTGCCCCTGCTGGGGGTGGTAAGATACAATCTAGCATAGTGGATGTACAGAGACAACGTACTGTGAGGCCTGGATCTGGAGACCCTGGACTGGGTCATAAATCACCAGGCTGTCTTCTTAGGGAACACATTGTTAGGGTTTAGTGGAGCAGAGTCACTGGATGGTGCAGGAGATTTCGTGGACAGACGTCTTCAAGATGAGAGCCGTCTACTTTAACCCTCCTTGCATTCCTTCCACTGATCCAGGGCAAGATGGTGAGAGTGTTGTGTAGCATTGCAACAGCATTAGCCTTTGTAAACCAACAGGTTAGGACAAAGAGACATTAGGTGTTAGAGAGGGCAGTACTTCTGAAATGAGTGGATTGGTTAGAGCTGCTGCCTCAGCACTCTGAGGTTGTGAGTTCAGTCCCAGTGCTGCTCCTTGTGATCTTGGATAAGTCACTTAACCCTCTATTGCCTCTGGTACCATAGTTAGTGAGCCCTCTGGGACAGATAGGGAAATTACTTAATTACCTGCTTACAATTCATTGTATTGTAAATGGCCTTGATATCTGTTGAGGAAAGGTGGTGCATCAAATAAAGATAATCATAGCCATATAGCAGGAGACGGCAATTTGGAAGCAGATTTTCTTAGCAGAAATTAGCTAAATCCAGTAGTGGACAGATACTGGCTAGATCCCTGAGAATAGGCATTGTTGCAAGAAGTCGTTCGCTGCTTAGTGCACTAGTGGGGCAATCCAGTGATGGAGCTTATGGTGATGGCTAACACTGCCAAGTCTATCAAGTTCTTCATTCACAGAAAGGAGCAATGATCCACAGGAATAATGAGCTAGAGCAGGGGTAGGCAATTCTGGTCCTCGAAAGCCCACAGGCAGGTCAGGTTTTCAGGATTTCCACAATGAATATATATGAGATGGATTTGCATGCACTGCCTCCTTGAGATGCAAATTTATTGTGGATATTCTCAAAACCTGACCTGCCTGTGGCTTTCGAGGACCGGAATTGCCTACCCTTGAGCTAGAGCAAAAATGGCCATGAAATGATCTCCTGTATGTGTTTGACATGGTGGTTGATAGGTCAAACAATCTAGAGAGTGAAGAGGAACTAAGAGTTCATAGTTCCCATTAGTACTAAATTGGCGACTGAGGTCATAGTGCAGGATGTCTCATGAGGTTGAATGAGAAGGTCCCCCCTTCTGTTACCTGTGTTGGAGGATCTGGTGTGCCAGACCTTACCAGATGCAGGAGCTGTCTCAATTCTGTCTAGGACTTGAGCACGCCACCTAACTAACTAAGGTCAACCAGCTTCAGTCATGGGTCAGTTGGATCCAAGGGTTTTAGCAGGATGGTCTGGACAAAAGGTTAACCCTAGTCTCCCTATGAGTGCACCTAGCAGTAATGGCATGTTTTAAGAGAAACATACAGGTTATTCCCTCACTGCTTCATCCTGACTTCTCATGATTGAGAAGGGTAGTTCATCACTGGAATTTGAACCTGATTTTGTCTGCATTGAATCTCTTAAGCAGGCGACAATGTGAAAGATCTCGCACTTAAATTGGTGTTTCTGTTGATAAAGAGGATCTTAGCATTTCAGTCTTTTCCTGTTGGGAGCCCTTTCTTGTAATATCCCAAGAGAAGAATGTTTTTGTATCCTGTTCCATTCTTTCTGGCAAGGTGATTTCCCTTTCACATTAACCACTCTTATCATGCTTCCAGTGTGTGTAAAGCCAGAGTTTTGTCATCCTGATAGGTATTCAGAGTTTGGCGGCATGAGGAAGGGATAAGTGACCTCCAAAGCTACAGTATCTCAATAGCTCAAGGAGGCAACAGTTTGAGCATACCTGCAGTTGAAAGTTGCAGTCTGAGTGAGTTAGCATTGTGGACAGAGCATTAGTTGATTCCTCTACAAGATATTTGCAGAATAACTGTGTGATCATCCTTGAATTCATTTACTCATCACTATAGACTGGATATCCAGACTAGGTAGGATGCAGCCTTTGGAGCAAGGGTGTTGTCGGCAGAATTGGCTGCATTTCACCCTTGTTGAGTACTGTTTTGGTACTTACTCTTATCTGGATTGGTCTGGAGGAATGATGCAGGAGGAGAAATTACTAACTTTCTTTCCTTAAATCCCTCCAGACCAGTCCTGTATTAGTGAGAAATTCTGCTATTTGCCTCACAGATGGGTCCTAAATAGGTATAGAAGAGAGATCATTGGAAAAATAGTTGCAACTCACTGAAGGCTTCTGATCCTTGAAGGAACAAGATTATTCATGTTGGAATGATTTTAATTTTGTTGTTTCTTGCCACCAAGGGTTGGGGTTTTTTTTTTTTTGGGGGGGGGTTAAGGGGGTGTTCATTTTTTGTGTATGTGGTTTTTTTTCTTTTGTCAGTAGAAATACTGGCTGGTTCAGGGCTGCATTGGACTATTTTAAGGTAATATCACAGTGGTTTTCGGTCTTCATCTGCTGGCAGGAAAGTTCTTACCCATTCATCTGGACCAGTCTGAAGGGACTTGAGGAAAGAAAATTAGCAGGTAAGATCTAATTCTCCTTTTAAACTTTGAAGCTCCCTCTTTATTGAGATTTCTATTTAATTTCTCTCAAATTTAGTGTAAAAATTTGGAAGTTTAGCCATTCACACCTTTATGAATATAGTACATGATCAGCTTATATATATATAATGCTGCTTATATATATATATAGAATGACTGAGCATTGGGTTTAGGAATAGAAATGGTAAAAAGAATGGTAATATAATGCATCCTGCCACCCAGAAATTTAAGAAGTAAAATATTAATGCACAGAGTGGGCATGTTCCCAGGAAGTACTAGACAGACGACTTTAGAATCAAGAAATAGAAGATGATAGTGATATTGAAAAAGTATTTATCCCCTCCTGATTTCCCCTATTATTACATATGTCACACTGAATGGTTTCTTAACTTAAAAAAAGCATTTAATCAGGTTCCCTTTGTTTAATATTACAACAGGTTTTTCCTGTGCAAACAGCATACAATTCCTTACGGATGGGTTCTATACCCCAATCCACGGGTTGGATTGCAGGAGATGTCAATCATTTATCTCAGCTCCATCTCCTTGTCTCACTGGGCAGTGCCCTCTTCAGTCTTAACTTCTGCAAGTGAGTTGAGAAGGTGTCTTTTCATCTGCTCTGCATTGGATTTCTTATTTTTGGGTTAAATGATTTTTTTCACGAGGCTTTCCTGTGCTAAGAGGTTACCAGTATTTCTGGAACAGCTCTGTCTGGGAAAGGATCCAGACATTGGGGTTTGCAGGCAGGAGGCAACCTGGCCAGCCTGCAGAATTAGTTGGAAGCTTGGGGATAGGTCCCATGAAAGCGGAGATCAGGTGCTGGAGCACAAGCTGAATTGACCACCCAATTGGCTGGTAGGCTGCGTGTCTCCTCCTCCCCCCCAAATAAAAGGCAGCCCGAAGAGACAAGCCGCTGGAACAACCCTTGCTTGTCTGAGGCAGAAAATCCTCTTCCATTTCCAGCTATAGTGAGAAGCTAATGCAGGCACAGCACATGGCATTTCTGTGAATACAAATCATTACTGTCTATGGGAGACATTGGGGTGGGTCTGAATTTAACAAAACTAAGGGTTTCTGGGGTTGTCTAAAATCCTATTTTAATGGTTTTTGAAAAATTAGTTTTGCTCTCACGGGGTTTTGTTTGAGTTTTTTTTAGCACCAAAAAGCCTCTATCTGCCTCAAAACACCTCTATTGTGGCTTAAACTGATTATAATGGAATCATCAGAGAGCTGAAAATGATTCTTCAGAACATGGATCTGGGGAAATTTCCTGTGTTCCTGGAAAGTAGGAATGTGCCAGTAGGCCTCTATCGGATCCAAGGCCATAACTGAGCCGATCACCAACCTTACTGTTACCATCCGGAATCTGGGCACTTTTAAGGCCACATTGACAACTGAGATCCAGGATTGGTCTCCAATCATCTGAATATTTCTTGGGCATGATAACGTATATGGAGTATCTCCTGGAGCCCGAGTATGCGTCCTGAACCAGCTTTATAGCTCCAGTTTGTAACAGTCTGTGCAGAGTGACTCTGACTTTGGTAGCCTTCTCCAGTTGCCCTGCCGGAGAGTTCAGGCAAATTGCCTTGAGGGGCTAACAGAGCTCTTGCTAGTATCCCTCTCATATGATGTCCAGTACTCATTGGTCTGGAAATCTGCACCCAGGTCTCCCAGAACTCCAAAAGTCCACCTGTTGAGAGAAATTTGGAGGCCTACCTGGCATCATTGGGACGCCTTAGAATTAACTGCTGGATGAGAACCAGATGTTGGAGTACTCCTGGTTTTACTAAACCTTTGTTTAATCAGGGGTGTCAAAGTCGGTCCTTGAGGGCCGCAATCCAGTTGGGTTTTCAGGATTTCCCCAATGAATATGCATGAGATTTATTTGTATGCACTGCTTTCATTGTATGCTAATAGATCTCATGCATATTCTTTGGGGAAATCCTGAAAACCTGAATGGTTGTGGCCCTCAATGACTGACTTTAACACCTGTGGTTTAGATCCTTGAAAGGACCTGTTGGGACACAGGCCCCGCAGACCCTTAACTTGGCCTCCTATAGCCACGAAAGAAACTACAGCTGGAACTCCTTGAGCCTCGTGGTTTACTGTCTGGCAAGGACTTGGGACACCGATCCATCATACCAGTCATCAGGTCGTCCAGGCCCTTTCAAAGATCATCTGACCCTTAAAAGAAGTCTGCTCAAAGTAGCTTTCAACACTGAATCTCTCACGTACTGTCTGATCTGTGGCATTCTGCGAGCTGAGATTGAGTAAGTTGAGACTTTACTCATGACTCACACCACAATGGATGCTGTAGCCGCCACTTTAAGGCCCAAAACCAACACCTAAAATTGTCTTTGACAGGTCCACCCTGCGATCCTGCATATCCTTCAGGATCACTTCCCCTTCACTAGGCAGAGAAGATCTCTTTGTAACCTGTGCCACCAAAGAATCCACCTTAGAAGGTATGAACAGCTGTTAAAACTCAGCAGTCATGGGATACAGTTTCATTATCGCTCTGGCCCCACTTAAAGGGCCCTTTGGAGATAATGACTTTTTCTGTGGTTCACTAGAGCTTTAGAAATGGATCTGTAACACTTTCTAGCCATATAGTTCAACAACTTTTTTTCTCATCTCTTATGGAATTTCCTTTTATCGTGGTATAACATTCTTGTAGAAACTTTGTGATGACTACTTAACTCGGGGTAAGGTTCAGTATCTAGTGAGGTTTAGATTCAGCCGGCCTGGTTACGTACAGTCAACTGAATCTAATTGTCAATTAAATTTGGTCAATTGGCTGATTAAGGGGACAGTTATTTTTCACATACATCTGGGTGTTGGATAACTTTGTTACTGAAATAAGTGAATTATGAAGGAATGATTTGAAAATTATTGTATTTACTCAGGTTCCCTTTGTCTAATATTACATTTTGTTTAAAGATCATAAACCATTCAGTGTGACACAAATGCAGTAATAGGGGACATCAGAAGGAGAAGGGTGTGGGAATACTTTTTCACAGCAATACTTTATATGTGGGAGGGGTGGGGTAGATAGACAAAAATCCAGTATGAAACAGTTTTATGCAATTGTTTTTAGACATCCCTGGTTAAATTGTATGTTTGGTAAATCCCTAGATGCACAGAAACTGTAACAACCTCTACATGGTATAAAGTTAAACATGACATCATTCAGAAAATTTTACTGTTTGCAGGTTTTTGTTGTTTTTTTTTACAGATTAATAAGAGTAAACATAGCAGG
The DNA here is from genome assembly GCF_902459505.1 of Geotrypetes seraphini. Classification (NCBI taxonomy): domain Eukaryota; kingdom Metazoa; phylum Chordata; class Amphibia; order Gymnophiona; family Dermophiidae; genus Geotrypetes; species Geotrypetes seraphini. The sequence continues at coordinate 127,704,632 of NC_047093.1, forward strand.
TGCAGAAGTTTTGAGTGCTCTGTCAGTCATTACATCATAACACCATCTTTGACATAGCTTTGAAACGTTTCCTATAGCCAGCCAAGACTGTTCTTGGGGTGGATGGTTGTGACCATGGACGTCGTAACCTGGGCAAGAACCTACTTATGCTCACTCCAAGAGGCGCTCTTTTCTTGTTGGTGTCCGCAGAGGGATCAGCTGGATCAATGGCTCCCTTGGACAGCGGAGGCTCGTCGCAGACTAGCCTGGTGGTTAAATCCTCCCTCTCTCTCTTTCTAGAGGAGTTCCTTTCCGTATCTCGGTATGGGTGATCTTGATGACGGATGACAATCTTTATGGCTGGGGCGTGCATTGTGAAGGATGTCTGATCCAGGGAAACTGCTCCCCTTCCCACAGGAAGTGGTTCAGGAGGGGGATGGGTCAGTGCTGGCCCGAATATAAACCGAGACCCCCATTTTTGGACCATTTTTTTGGCCCCAAAATCTCGGTTTATATTCGAGTATATACGGTACGCATTAAAATTTGCAGAAAGGTGTCATGTTTACCTTTTGTAGAGGATGCCAGTCTGTTTCATTGAAACATACAGTTTGACTAGTGTGCCTAAACTCTTGCACACAACCATATGTGTGGTTAGATAGGTGATTTAGTGTAGAAAAAGAGGCTTTTTTGCCTGTGACCTAGGCAACAACATTTCCTGGAGAGAGTTCTTCATTGCTGGTCTCCTATGGCTCTGGGGTCAAGGGTAAAGGAAGGGGAAGGCATTGTCTGCAGGGAGCTAGAGAAGAAATGCAGTTTCCAGATTGACTTCAGGATCTGTTGTTCTGCGTAACTATTGTGAGTGAGGGTAGTTGTATATGTAGGGTGCATGGATGTAGAAAGCAAATCGAAGATCCTAGGTTAGTTTTGTGGTGATATACTGATTGTTTTGTCTTATGTTCTTCATAGTGTTGAGAAACCTGCATGAAGGTAAGAAAAGAGCTTCAGGTTAGGAAATCAGATTACCCACAGCAGCATCACAAGAATGTCAATTTGGAAGATTATGGAATGTCATAAAGAAGCATTGCAGTATTGATGCTTGTTTGGTTCCTTATTAGAGGAGGACATGAAAAGGTTTATTTCTTGCATATTTGTTAATGACCACTTACAGCAATGCTAAAAGTTAAAATGGCGGGATGGCTATGACTACTGACTGTGGATTTAGAAAGCAGTGTGGTGATTTTTTAACAGTTTTGGTTGTAGCGAGTCTCCTTTTCTGAATCGGGTTTGTTCTGTTCCAGGAATTCAGTTAAATAGCTACTTCCACCAAGAGTTCCCCAGTCTGCAGGCAGCTGGGGACCAGGAGAAGCCCGGGAAAGACAAAGACGCATCGGATGAATCCTATGGGCCTGGACCCAGCTTACGGCCACAAAGTATGTGCTTGTGAAAAATCCCTTTCTGGGTTATGTGCCCGGTATTTTGATAGGAAAGTTGCTTCTCAAAACCAGTCTTGCCAAGATGAATTCAGGCAATGGGTTTTTATCAATAGAGATGGACTTGGAACTGTGACTCGCTGGTGATGCCAGAAATGTCTACAATGATTTCTCCATTACTGCATGGATAGAGTAAGGCATTAGGGCCCCTTTACTTTCCAAGCAAAAGTCTGCCTGGCATTGAAAATATGAGAAACTGAACACACAGTGTTATACAATTAATATTTTGGATTAGATTTTCAAATGTTAATTGTCAAGGCACGCTTATTTCCTTGAAGTTTTGTTCCTTTTCATGCTAATGGGAGAATGATTTACTAGAGCAGAAAGCATATTGGCATTCAGTCAATGATATTGGTCCTAATGGCCCTGGGAAAACACATTGCTACTGCAATTTGAAATACCAAGTTATTTCTTACTACGCAGATTGTGAGGTTCATCTTACAAGATGCCAAACGACTCCCAGCCTTTCAAAAACATTATTTCCCAAATATGAACTCTGGAGTGTTTTGCCAGATCCCATGTCTGCTCTTAATTTTATTGTGATGGTTTGCTTATATAGCAGAATTGTACTACCTCCAGTGTCGATACATGCATGAGCTGTTGCATTTTCTCAGCTTTTAGTTCACATTTTTCTGTCTTCATGCACTCGTCACTGTTTTACAGCTTTACAGACTGCAGTTAATGTGCAGCCTTAACAGTTTGCACGGCTACTCTAGAATGTGCTATGAAGGCCAGTTTGCTTTTTAAGAAAACAATAAAGTAGACTATTAAGGAATGGGTATGAAAATAATTACAGTCCTGAAATTGAGGAGCAATTGATTTTTGGGGGGTTGGGGGGTGGGTGTAGTAGTTAATGCTCCCCATCTGTTTGTGCAAATGACATAAAAAGCTTAGAATGCATACTTGTATAATTTTCAGCATGCACCATTAAGTTGTAACTGTCCTATTTCCTGACAACAGCCCAAGGAAGATCACATCCTTGGCTCACATATTTCATGTTTTGTATGCGGGAAAATGTATATAAAATTTTTGAGAATTCTGTGTTTTATTTGTGCTTGACTTGGCTACTCTCTCCTCCAGGCTACCTTGCAATATCACACTTCAGTTTCTACCATCCTCCAGCTCGCTTTCTTCTCAACTGCTCTTTCCCCTGGCAGATTCAGCCCCAGTGTTCTCTGTCCTCCACGATGGCTTTCTGTTTTGACTAACTTTCTCCTTCCCCATTACTCTCCTTCCAGTACAGTAGGTGAGACGTTCTAGACAAGTGGGTTGTGTCCCAATGGCCACGTGCCATATGCAGAAGGAATCCAATCTGAATTTTTTTCTGTGACTCTGCTTTACTTCGATGTGGTCTCTAGCTCTACCTGCAGTTTCTCCCTTCTGTATGTGTGCCAGCAGGAGTGTTCTCTCTCCTTATCATTTTATTTGGTGTGTTTCTTCCCTTTTTTCGGGACTTCTTGTGCTTGGAGCGATTCTTCAGCTCTGCCTGCATGGAGAACACACAGGCTTTGATCTGCAACTGATAGGCCAATCCCTGGTGGTACCTATCAGCCAGCCTGCATCTGCTTCTAAGATGTTAGAGTTCAGGCCGTTCCTCCTTCTCCTACTGCCGGATGAAGTTCGGCGAAGGCTGTTGGGCATACCTAGGAGACTCAGCAGTGTCTCACTGGGTGCTGGCTGTATTCTGTGTCTCTGCTCGTTCCTGAGCATGTCCGTTGGTCCACAGAGGTGGAGGTGCAGTCAGACTTGGAATCTGACTGGCAACCCAAAGATCAGCATCACAGAGGAAGTGGTGGTCTGATTCCAGCTACTGTAAGAGAGCTGAGGCAGGCTACAGCACATTTCCAGCACAGGTCACAGCGAGTAAAGGCTGTCACAACCTGTGAGTTAAATTGGGGGGGGGGGTCTGAATTTCACAGCTAGGTTTCTGCATGTCCCTCTGTGTTCCCCCACCTGAAAAATCCTAAAATCGCCGATTTTGCAGTTTGCTATATGTGAAAAATATCACAATTTTGGTGCAAATTTCTTAGCAGCGGCCAACTTGGATTTTTAGTGATCTTTTTTTCAAGAGTTCCCTGCTTCTCCAAAACTACAATTTTTGCCTTAAAACCTTTTGGGATTAAGTCCTTGGTCTCGTCTAGTGTGAACTCTTGCCAGGATTGCGCAATTTTGGTACCTTTGGAGCATTTTGCGCCATGTGTTGTGTGACGCAACCGAGAGTGGTAGCAGCGCAAAGCTTAGTCTCTCCCCTGGTTAAGCAGGTGACTAGACACTCAGCTAGCCTGGTAATGCGGACCCTCCTTGGCCTAAGAAATGCACGCTTCAGTCATTTCAGGGTGACTACACCGCAGGAGCTAGAGATCTTCTCAGCCTTTACTATTTGTATCTCTAGAATCCTAGTGGTCACCTGGCACCACAGCTCTCCAGAGATGAGTTGCTGTAGGAAAGCAAGAGTTCTGGGATTTTTTTTTCCTGTAAGACGTTCAGCTTGAATGTGATAACTTATAGGGGGTATGAGGCTTTGTATTGTCATTGGAGATCAGTTTATCACATTAAGAAGTAGGTGCTTAATTCCTGGGAGCTACTCAGAGGAGAGGGGGGCATGAAATAGCCCATTCTAGACAATCTGCTGATCCTTCACTGCAGGTGATATGCATGCACCATCAAGAGTTTTTGCTGTCATTAAATTAATCTTTTATTTCTGATATCTGTATAATACATGTCAGAGATCCAGTCTCCTGTTCCAAGTTGAGCTAATTATTCCAAGATGGTGACTGCATATTGTCAATACATCACTGGAAAATCGGGTTGGCTGCGCATGGCGTGCTGCAGGCAGGAAAAGAAAACAAGCCTCTCTGCTCGAGCTGCTGTTATCTGGACTTGAACGAAAGGGGGGGGGGAGTGCATTTTAGGACACAGAAGGCATGAACTTAGGAGAGAGGATGGAAGGAGGGAGGGAAAGAGATGCTTAGGTGGGGGAGGGAATGCGTTTTTGGACACAGAGGGCATGAACCTGGGAGAAAGGAAAGGAGGGAAAGAGATGCTAAGGTGGGGGAGGGAATAGAAAGTGATAACTGGGCGTAGGTGTGTCAATGAGAGGGAAAGAGATGGTCGTGTACACGGGGAATGGAAAAAGAGAATTTTTGGTCATAGGGAGGGAGGTACAGATGATAAGGAAGAGAGAGATCAGAGGGAAAAACGTGGAAAGGGAACAGTGGGACAGATTGAAAGGGATGCAAGAGGGAGGAAAGTTGGACATAGTGGTGAAAGGAATGGAGGGAGAGATGTGGCATGGTGCTGGTGCTAGAACAGAATGAGAAATGTGCATGGGGCTGGTGGGCAGGGGCGAAAGATGAGAAAGGAATAAATGCTGGACTATGGTAGGAGGAATCGATGGAAAGCAAGAGAAGAATTTACAGAAGATGGGAAAGCGGAAAAAAGAAACTGGGACCAACTTTATGGAAAAATAAGTTTCCAGACAACAAAGGTAAAAAACAGAATTTATTGAATAAAATATATTAGCTTTGGGAAATGTATCTAGCAGATGTATTGTATTGTATTCAAAAGAAAAGGAAATGCATTTCTGGTTTTATTTCTACAGTGGTTGGTGGGGATTCCCCAAGCACCGCCAGCAGAGGACCTCTCTAGAGACGGCCAGAACTCCCCTCCACCAAGCGCAGCAGTCGCTGGCAGCATGCATGAGCCACTGAGGTGCCAGCATCTGTGACTCGGGGACGCTACTGCTGCCTGCCAAGCATGGCAAAAGGGATCTCTAGCCAACTGCAGAGGAAGTCCTCAGCTGAAAGCTTGGGGGTCCTCATCAGCTGAGTATTTCTATTGTATATTTACATTAGAGGCTCTGTTAGAAACCCGTTTACAAAGTATGTATTCTTCCCAATTAATATTTCCAAATTAATAAAGTGTCTTTGCTTATTTGTAAATGGGTCTCTACCAGAGCCTTTAATTCAGTAGCATAATTAAATGAAATAACTATTTCTGAAGTTTATAGGGATGGAGGGATTCCTCGCAGGGCCGGGTGGGATTTTTGTCGGGGACGGGTGGGATTCCTGTCCCCGCGAAACTCTCTAGTTCCTGACCCAGCCTGTCACTTTGGGACCCATCCCAAGGGTACTCAGTTTATTTATTAGACATATGTGTGGAACACCGTAAAAGTCTCTGCTAAAATCTAAATACACCACATCTAGCGCACATCCTCTATCCAATTCTCTGGTCACCCAATCAAAGAAATTGATCAGATTTGTCTGACAAGACCTACCTCTAGTGAATCCATGTTGCCTCCGGTCCTGTAATCCACAGGATTCCAGAGACTTCACCATTTTCTGTTTTAAGTGTTTCCATTACCGGTAATTTACTTACCACAGACGTCAAACTTACCGGCCTGTAATTTCCTACTTCTTCCTTACTTCACTTTTGTGGAGAGGGACCATATCCGCCCTTCTCCAGTCCTTCGGTACCATTCCCGACTCCAGAGCCTTGTTGAAAAGGTTAGTCAGTGGAGCCACCAGAACTTCCCTAAGTTCCTTCTGCACCCTTGGATGTACACCATCTGTCCCTATCACTTTGCCTACCATTATTTTAGGTAGCTCCTCATGAACACAGCCCTCTGAAAATCGATCAGGGTCTATTAGTCCTCCATCCCTATTCATGTTTGTCTTCTGCGGTCCCACTCCCGGCGCTTCAGACGTGAACACAGAATAAAAATATTTGTTAAGCAATTCAGTCTTTTCTTTATCAGCTTCTACATATTCCTCCCCTTCACCTTTGAGTCTCACAGTGCCACTTTTGCACTTCTTCCTATCACTAATATATCCTTAATAATTGAAATGAGAGGGTGGGAGGGATGGTATATTTTGATATTTTATTAAAATGTATATTGTATAATATAATGAATATTTTTGATGTGATAGGGAGGGGAAGAATGGTTAAATTTTATGATTTTCAGATGATATTAAAGCAAATCAAGTGATGTTTTCCAATTCAAATGTTATTTCTTGTTACACTTGATGTAAGTTGTAAAAACGAATAAACATTATAAACATTAAAAAATGTATTGTCTCCCCGGTTCATAGTCTAAAGTGCGCGAGGACAAAGGCGCGCCAACAACCAAGCGCGGACAAGTGAGCACAGGACTTCATCGCGCCGAAGAAAAACCGTATTTTAAAGGGCTCCGACGGGGGGTGTTGGTGGGGAACCCCCCCCCCCCACACACTTTACTTAATAGAGATCGCGCTGGCGTTGTGGGGGGTTTGGGGGGTTGCAACCCCCCTCATTATACTGGAAACTTAACTTTTTCCCTGTTTTTTAGAGAAAAAGTTAGGTTTTCAGTATAATGTGGGGGGTTACACCCCTCCAACATGGCAGCGTGAGGCAGCGCGATCCCTATTAAGTAGAGTGGGGGGTTCCCCCCGTCAGAGCCCTTTAAAATACGGGTTTTCTTCAGCGCGATTAAGCCCTGCGCTCAGTTGTCCGCGCTCTGTTGTTGGCGTGCCTTTGTCCTCGCACGCTTTTGACCCGTCACCGTCTCCCCATTTTACCGTGTCAGCTATTTTTTTTCTTCTATTTGCATCTTTGCTTTCCTGACTACACGAGCAGCCTCTCAGAACTTTTCCAGATATTTTTGCCTCTCTGGATGGAGTGCTTAAGATAGTGTGGATCATGTCTCGCTTTAATCCATTGGCACAGGAGTGCCAGCAGCTTCTGGGTCAGCCTTGGGTGGATTATTTGGTTGTGCAAGTGACTGGACGCACCTCTTCCCAGTGCAGGTGATATGGTGCTTAAGGATATGCAGGACTGCTGGGTGGATGTTATCATCCAGAGGCTTTTTGATATAGCTGCTTTGGGCATTAAGACTGTTCAGGCATGGAAGACTTTTCAGGGTTTGCTGTGACCAGGAACAGATGGAGCCATATTCCCCTCTGATTTTGGTGCTTTTCGCCTTTCTTATGGCTGGTCTAGATAAAGGCCTCGGTGTGGCATCCCTTCAAGTCCAAGTAGCTAGGCTCTCTTGTTTCAGAGCCCGGGACCATCATTAGTCTTTGGCATATCACCCTGCAATTACCAGTTTCTGAAAGGAGCTTTTTGCATTGAACTGCCGATTAAAACCACCAGTCCCTTTGCGGGACCTCAACCTGGTGCTGTCTGGCCTTACCTTAGCTCACTTTGAGCCTATTCGGGATGCTTCCCTCTTGGCCTTGTCTCTCAAGAATATCTTTCTGGTCGCTATTACATCCAGGAGACGTCTTAGAACTTCAAGCTCACTCTTGTAGAGAGCCGCTCTTCCATTTTTCGTTGTCTGGTCTATCCTTGCACAGGGTTCCTTCTCTCCTGCCGAAGGTGACTTCGGCTTTCCATGTTCAGGAAGTGCGTTTGCCTGTTTTGCAACCTACGGAGGATTGCATTTTGAGGAAGCTTGATGTACACAGGTGCTCCTTCGCTGTCTGGAGGTCACTAACGAGTTTCATCTCTTGGACCATCTTGTTTGTGCTGATTCATTCTGTCAAGTGGAGCTGCTTCCAAGACCACGATATCCAGTTAGATCCATATGGCCATTTTGTCAGTTTACATTCTGTCCAGGACACAATCTCAGTTAAGGCACATTCTGCTAGGACTATGACTTCTTTGTGGGTAGCTAGTGCGGTCTCCCCTGAGGAGAGCAACGTGGTCCTCCTTGCACACGTTTGCCAAGTTTTCCAGAGTGGATGTGGTGGTGAGACAGGACTCTGCCTTTGTGTTCTCAATTTTGAGGTCCGGCACAGTTAGTCTGCCCTAGCTTTAAGGGACTGCTTTGGTAATCCCACTTGTCTAGAATTTCTCACCTATTGCACTGGAAAAGGAAATTATCTACTTACCCTGGTAAGTTCTTTTCCAGTAGGTAAGATGAGACATTCTAGACTCCTGCCCTGTCCTTCCTGCACCTGCCTACTATCTATTTCTACTTCTCAAAGTTGTTTCTTGGATGTCAGTAAACCCTTGGCTGGGATGAATCTGTATATGATTTACTGTTTTATGCAGGGGGCATTTCTGAGCTCCTCTGATGCATTTTGTTACCTGTTTACTGTTAATGTTCTCATGTTAATTCTTGAGCAGAACAATTGTTTATGGACTTCATTGCCCTAGCTGTCTCTACTTCACATTTGTAAGGTGGTTCTCGATGCTTGGGTAGTAACTGCAGGTGGCGCTAGAGAGCACACTGAAGTAGAGCAGAGTCACAGAAAAAATCTGGATTGGATTCCTTCTGCATATGGCATGCAGCCATTGGGACACAACCCACTTGTCTAGAATGTCTCAGCTATCTATTCAGAAAGAGCTTACCAGGGTAAGTACATAATCTCCTTTTCTCCACTATTCTCTCTCCGCCCCCAGCAAGTGCCTAGCTCTCCATTTCCTAGCTATTTGTTTTCTCATCCGCCAGCCCTCTGTCCACATAATATTTGCTCCAATCATCATCTTCACATCCCATTACCAATCTGATCACATAATGAGAGGAGGGAGAGGAAAAAAGCTGCTTAATATGGAGATACGTTCACCTCTGCTTCCCAGAGTCAGACTGCCAGTGTGGTTATATGAAATCCTATGCATGTGAGGCCCAGGGAGTAAAATGGAGTGGGGGGAGGGGAGACAACAAGACCACGATGTTCAGCTAATCATCCTCATCTTTTAGTCATTATTGGAGAGGGGTTAACTATATCAGCTGCAGCAACTTCCACTTCTGCCTCTCCTGATCACCTATAAGAAATCTGTGCCATGATTGCATAATTTTGTGTGGGTGGGGAATTCTGTCTAAATTCTGCATTGCACAATTGTATAGAATTCCCCTAGGAGTATTTTATGATTATCCCAGAACAAGCAGGCAGCATATTCTCAAATGTGGGCAATGTCATCCACAGGGCCCAGTACGGACAGTCCTAAAGTGTAGTATCACTTTAACTCTTGAAGTCTCAAGATGGGCCTGTACCTCAAATGCATGAGTGCCTTCCTGCCTGATGTCACCTTGCGGAGCTAAGAAGATGTGTGTCATTGGAATCTTTCCAGTCACGTTGTGTTTTTTCTAATTTATGCCTTCCTGGTGTATTTTTTTATTTCCTTTCTTCCTTTCTTTTATTTTCATTTGTAGTAGTTTATTTTTGGGGAGTTTTTCTCAATTTTTTTCTCTTCTGTTTTTCAGGCCTTTGGTCCTTCTTTAAGTTAGGTTTATGGCCGAAAGCATTGTCTCTTTTTCAGTCACTAATTTACTTGACCCTCGGAGGACAAATTGAGTCCTTCAATCTTGAATCAGCTGTTTTTTTTCCTTCAATGTTCGAGCCTTCAAGCGGCTTCAAAAGGTGTTCTCAGTGCAACAGAGCCATATCAGCCACTGATCCACACAACTGGTGTCTTTAGTGCCTTGATCCTGAGTATTGAATTGCCCTCATTGCTCAAAATTACAAAAACACTCTTTGAAGGCTTGATGTCTATTTACAGCAGGAAGAACTTTTTGGACCTCAAGATCCACCAACCTCAAGATGTCCACTGTGTCTCATGTGGCTAAAACCAAGGTGACGATACCGCCATCAATGCATCATTCGACATCTGCTTCCTCGGCACCAACATCATCTGCTAAACAGGCTAAAAAGCATTCCCATGCCTCTCCTTCTCTCCATACGTCATCGGCATCAAGTAAATCGATGTATGCCAAACAATGACGTCGGCATCTCCCTCTCCATCTCTGCAGGAAGTAACCCCCCAAAGTAACCTGCTCTACTTTGTAACTCTCCTGGAAATGTCCAGATAACCTCTTGTATAATCCGCCTTGAACCGCAAGGTAATGGCGGAATAAAAATCACTAATGTAATGTAAGTGTCTCCTCTGAAGCGTACCTCTACATTGAGGTCACTAGCATCTTGATGTCCTACACCACTAGTGGTACCATTACCTCCCTCAGTACCACAACTTGCCATACAGGATCATCGGGGCCTCACTTGATATCAGCCTCCTTGATATCGGTGCAATCTGGTAAATGGGCCATACTTCTCACCATATGTCATCGACACCTCCAGCATCAAGTAAGTCAATGTATGCCAAAAGGCGACGTCAGCAATCTCGCTAACCATCTGGGCAGGTGTTGTCCCTCTGAGACGTGCCTCCACAAGGTCACCAATGCCTCGACATCCTGCATTTCCAGTGGTACCAATGATATTCTCGATACCGCAGCCATCCATTCAGGACCAACTTCATGAGCTGCTTCATAAGGAGATAGCAGCCATGCTTCAAAACCAATCAGTACTGGCTGCTGCACTGACTCCTTTTGCACAGGCCCAAACTGAGCAAAGCTCTTCAAGGCCTCGGGGTACTATATCCAAATCTCCTTGATGTAATTCCAGATCCCAATGTCTGACAGACATTGGAGGAGAAATAGGAGTCCTTCCTGATGCTCTCATCTGCACGATAGCCACCATGCCTCACAGTGTCGTAATTTTTTTTTTTTTTTTAGAATTAGATTTACTAGATCTCTAGGTATAGAAGAATTTGACTCTGATCTATCCACTTAAGGTTACTCTGACCCAGAATACTTAGAGCCTGAGTCATATGGACTTTTATCAGATCTATCTCCTCCTCCAGAAAGCCTTTCCTTTACAAATTCATTAGACAAATGGGTCAAGCTCTTCCTGTCAAAATGTAGTCAGAGTCCAAACCCAGAGCTACTTACTGTATCAGCCTCTAAGTCGATGAAATCAAAAATTTCTAGGTAGACACTTGGCTTTTTGTGTGTGGTGAAAGAGTGACCTCCTCATCAGGGGAGCCAGGAGTTGTACTCCAAGTACTTCCTCATACCGAAGAAAACAAGAGCTGCAACTAATTCTCGACCTCCTGAGCTATCAAAAAATATTTAGTCAGGAAAAAATTATTCATGCTCTCCCTAAGAACTCTATATCCCCTTCTAGAGAAGAACGACTACTCTCTGGATCTTAAGAAGCATCCTTCCAAACCACAGATAGTAACTGCACTTTCGAATAGACCACCATCATCTCCAAAACAGGGTACTGCCTTTTGGCTAGCATCAAAACCCAGAGTGTTCACAAAATGTTTAGTTGTAGTTGCTGCAACATTCTGGTCTTACAACTTTCATGTGTTCCCCTTTCTGGACGACTGATTGATAAAGACGTCGTCACCTCAAACAGTCCAATCAGCTACCAACTCAACCATATGCCTGCAGGGATTTGTGGTCACTGCAGGGATTTGAAGTCCCACCTCCAACTGACCCAGACTCTAGCATTCATAGGGGCTTGACTAGATACAACTCAGACTCAAACTTACTTCCCTCAACAGAGACTAGATACTCTACATCACCTTTGCAAACATGTTTCTACTCTCCATCACAGCTTGACAGTTAATGGGACTGTTTGGTCACATGGCATCGACAGGTAATGTAACCCCATTTGCACAACTACATATCATGGATGCTCAATGGACTCTAGCCTCTCAATGGTCACAGGCTAGGAACCTGCTCTCTTAACGTCTTCAGGTCTCTTCCCCACTTCATTGCTCCTTTAAGTGCTGGTTATAAACCACTAATATCTCCAATTCCACATTCCTCCGCATCAGAAGTTACTAATCACAGATGCCTAAGTATGCATAGGGAGCTCACCTAGATGGTCTTCACACTCAGAATTCCCGGAGTCCTCAAGAAAGATACCTCCATCTCAATCTCTTGGAGCTCCGAGCCATTCGCACTGCCCTTCTTACCTTTCAAGATCACCTCCTGAACAAGTAATACTAATCAGAATGGACAATCAAGTAACCATGTACTACATAAACAAGCAGAGAGGTACGTGCTCCTGTCCTCTCTGCCAAGAGTCGATGCAGATCTGGTCTTGGGCAATCCTGCACAATAATTTCCCGAAACCAATTTACCAAGCAGGGAAACAGAATGCTCTAGCAGACAAACAGATTCTTTCAACCTCACGAGTGCTCACTCATATTACATGGGACCATGGAAACTGCTACAATGTCTAGATGCAATTGGTATCAGGAAAGAGGTGTTAGACTGGTTTTGAGGTTTCCTTATGTCCCGTACCTATCAAGTACGTTTCAATTACGATCTCTCCGATACCTGGAGCAATCCATCTGGTGTACCGCGAGGGTCACCACTATCCCCATTGCTTTTCAATGTCTACATGTCCTCACTAGGTGCGCAATTGACCCAGCTGGGGATAAAGTTATTTGGTTACACAGATGACTTTACGATAATCATTCCATTCGCTAACTCTCCCGGAAGTTACTCCCAAGGCATCAGAAGTACTAAATTTGATGGAGCAATGGATGACTGAATTCAAACTGAAACTTAATTCAGAAAAAAACAAAATTTTTCATAGTTTCGCCATACCCGCTTGACACCAAAACACCACTATACATCAATAAACTTAGTTATCCTATTCAGCCTACTATGAAGGTATTGGGTGTAACACTAGACCAGAGCTTAACCATGAAACACCAGGTAGACTCCTTAATCAGAAAGGGTTTTTTCACTCTCTGGAAGCTTCGATCCATTAGAGCATATTTTGATATGACAGCAGTTAGAATCCTGGTACAATCCCACCTACTGAGTCAACTTGATTACTGTAATATCGCCTATTTAGCAATTTCCCAAAAGAATATGCGACGATTACAACTAGTGCAAAATGCAGCGGTCAAACTGATTTTCGGGCTGAAGAAGTTTGATCATGTGACACCTTACTGACAGCTGCATTGGCTACCGATGGAGGCACACGTGAAGTTTAAGTTCGCCTATTTCTGCTTCAAGGTACTATTATAACTGACCTTTTCTCCTTCTCAGCCAACAGACATAAGAGAAGCTCACATTTGAACATATCGGCTAAGGAGTCCCATATGTGAGAATATGCTGCCTGCTTGTCCTAGTGAGTACAGATAAAGTACAGTTATTTACCTGTAAGAGGTGTTATCCAGGGACAGCAGGCAGATATTCTCACAACCCTCCTACCTCTCCTAGTTGGCTTTTTACTGAATTGATGGTCCTTGAGCTGACGTCGGGCAGGAAGACACTTTACGCATGCGTGGTACGGGCCTTCTTGAGACTTCTCAAGAGTTGATGATGTCACCCACATGTGAGAATATCTGCCTTCTGTCCCTGGATATCACCTGTTACAGGTAAGTAACTGTGCTTTTCTGTTGGGGAGGGAGGGATGTGAATTTCACATATTTGCCTTCACTTTTTCATGACTATCTAATTGTCACATTCCAATTGTTTCATTGCTATAAAAACAACAACAACAAAAAAAAAGTCCCTTACTAGAATTGCAGCTGCTTCAGAAGCTAATGACAAATGATGTTCTAAGCCTTTAAGTATATGGACTATCCTCACTCCTTCCAAATGACTGATCTTATAGTTTCCCTGAGTGAAACTTGGCCCTGTATGACAGATGACAGGGACCTGTGAGGCTAGTACACAATATTTGTTAAACTCTCAAGACAAACTTGTTTGAAACTTGCAGTTCCAATTTTAGCAAATGTAGAAATTGGGTTACATGTCCATTTTCTCTGCTCCTCTGCACAGATGTTGCCAGCTGGAGAGAAGGCGGTGGAAAGAATATTGGCATAGGAGCATCTCCAACTGATGAAAACTCCTCTGACCTTGACAATGTGAATGGTAACAGTACAGCAGCAGGAGCTGCAGAGCTGGCCAAAGTGCCTGAGAAACGTGAAGCATGGCTTCCAGTTGTACCTGCACAGCAGTCTCTGCCCAAGGTAAATGGGCAGCAGCAGCCACAACCGGACATTGCTGCCCAGCACAGAGCCATGATGCCACCGTTTGTCAACAATGTAAGTGGCCCTATCTTTTTTCTATAATAATTTCTTTAAAAGAAAGAGCCTTTTACTACTCCCTCTGTGTAGGACGTTTGTTGGTGCTTCCTTACCCATTCATATCCTTATGGTGACTTCTATAATATATGCACTCTTTGAAGAGTAACCCAGTAACATAGTAAATGGTCCATCCAGCCTGTCCATTAGTTATGCACATTATAAATTCATGCTTAAATTAACTTGTCTTTTTTTTTCTTTGATAAATATGACCACATCACAGAAGCATACCACAACTCACACTGGCTCCCAATACAAGCAAGAGTACACTTCAAATTCTACTGCCTACTATTCAAAGCTATTAATGGAGAAAGCCCAACTTACTGGAACAACCGACTAACTCAATCCACCTCAACTAGAAACAGGAGAACCCACTCATTATTCACACACCCGCCAACCAAAAACATCAAACGAAGAAAACTATATGACAACCTAATGGCCACCAAAACAGCAAAGCTAGACAGATAAATCACCAATCTACTGTCTTCGACCACAGACGACAAGCCCTTCAAAAAAGAAACTAAAACCCTACTCTTCAAAAAATACATAAAACCTATTTAACATGACCAGCTCCTTCCCAAACTCCACCTACCGCACTTTCTACCCCTATCAAATCAAAAAGGTTTCTGTTTTTTTTTTTAATGTTCAGGAGCGGTGGCAGCAGCAGATGACAGCTGGGCGGACCGCCCAGCTAAAAGGCCCTAGAGATCAGGACGGCAACACGAGTCTATCATGGAGCCCGGGATGGGCTCCGTGATCGACTCGCGTTGCCTTCCTGAGCTACTGGTTGATCGCGATCGACGTGTTGGGCACCCCTGCCTTAGAGGGTACAGTCACCTGGCTGCATTTTAACGCATATTGGCAGTAAACACACATATTGCATTTGCGGTACCCAGTGGAGGCAATTTGATGACAATTAATATTTCTAGTGCATGAATTTGTGCATTTGCTTTTAGTCTTTTTTTTTTATTTATTTAAAAAATCCCTCTTCTGGTCCTTTTATATTTTCTTTATTTTTCGCGGTGTTAGGCTTAACTTTGGGCTGGAGCTTGACCTCAATTTGAGCATGTCCTTTTTTGCTTCACACTTGTAGAGTTTAATTTGGTGTGATACTTTTTTCGATGTCAAAGACCTACCAGTGGTTTCCACTGTAATTGGGTGATCTCGGTTACGGACCTGCACAATTGGTACTTCAGGTTCCTTGGATCTGCCCATAATCCTAATGATTGTTCTCTCTGTTTGCAAAAGCAGTTCAGAATTCAGAAAGCACAGCAGGTTCAGCAAGAGAAGTTGTTTGGCCTTCCAGGGTCGATCCAACGACTTCAGCATTGGAAGCACAACATCAGTGGCTACCCAGGCATCGGGAAACACTGAGTGCACTGTTATAGAAAAAGGGTCTCCTCCTCATTAGACAGCTGTTAGTCGACACCGGGATCAGTCTGCATTGGATCCAACACCAAGGATGTGTACTTGTTTGACATCCTCATTGGCACCAAAAGGCCATGATGATGCATGTCAGGGTAAGCCCAAGAAGCACAAACATTGGTCCTTGGTACATGGTACCAGGAGTGCCAGGATATCAGAGTGGGAGTGTATGGCGCAGTGGTTAAAGCAACAGCCTCGGCACCCTGAGGTGGGTTCGATCCTTGTGACCCTAGGCAAGTCAATTAATCCCCGCAGTACCAAGCTATACTTGGGGAGGAGCTAATTCAGATTCTACAACTGCAACCATCCAAAGGCTTTGAGGGTGTTTGTGCCAGTTGAAGCTCAGCCCTACCTGAAGCTTATCAGAAATCTTTGCATTGACGTTGGGGCTTCAAGGAGTTCCCATGTCAGCATTGATGCTTACAGCACCACCTTCAAAGAGACAGGAAGCTTCCCTAGAGTCTAATGGTAGAACTGTACCTTGGCGCTCTTTGAGGCATGGGCATTGTTTCACTGAACTGAAGCAGGCTGAGGCCTGAGGAGTCTAACTGGGATCATGCCAAGGTTCCATGTTTGTTCAATATTTATTAATCCACACAGCATGAAAATATCTGAGCAGCTTACATTTATAATGGATAGCATGAGAAAGAGAGAGGAGAAAGGGAAAAAAAAAAAGGAAATAGGTATATCAGCAGGGAAAGGAGAATCTGGAGCTACATAATTGAAAAGAAAAGTGGTTCAGTCAAGGGAAAATGGGGTTGCTCAACAGGCTTATTGGAGTGGAGAAAAGAGGAAAGAAACAAAATCATTTGGTATGAAGGCATCGTCAAAGAGGTTTTAAAGTTAAATTTATATTTCTTTAAGGTAGTCTGTTCCAAAGGGAAGGGCCATCAATGGAACAAAGTGTTTTGAGTGTAATCATATTTAATCTGCCTAAGCATTGGGATTACCAGCAGATAATGTTGTGGGACTTAGATGAGGATCTATGTTACTTCTCGGAGGAGGAGTCATATATAATCCATTCTGACCCTTCACCACTTCAAGAGAGAAGGAAATCTCCACCCGATTCTCTCACTTTTCACTGGTTTTATCATGGAGATGACTTCGGTCATCCCATTTAAGTTGGAGATAGAGAAACCGCCTAGGGCTGTTGGACTCTATCCATACATACACACTGATGATTCGGGAAACTCCCATCTCAGTGCAAGTTGCACCTAAGAAGGTGGATACGCTGTACTGTATCTAGATGGCTCCTGGGTTGTAAAGGGCCCAGCTTCCTCATTCTCCTTTTAGTGGTAGAATCTGCTCTCATATGGGCCAAAAGTGCTAGAACTCACGCCTCGGTTCCCCTGGGTAGAGAGGCCAGGACTTTGGATTCCTTTGGGAGGAAAACTGTTCAGGCCTTGATGCTAATTTCCTGCATCCAGTTCTACCAGCCCTATACAAGCATATACTTGAAGTTTCTGGTACTCAGTATGTTATCTCTTGCAGAAACTCTCCATCCAGAGCAGGCTGAAGAACTTGTCCAGCTGACCAAGAAGCAGCTGCAATGTCAGAAATATTTTGCCAGGCGCACTTGGGTATAGGAATGCAAAAACTCTCATGGCTGCATCTCTGACCTGAAACCAGCAGCTCAGGAGAGGCTAGCAGATGTTCCCTGCCATAGAGACGATCTTTTTTGGAGACAGTGGAGGAAGTGGCTGACCTCATTAAGAAGCATACAGACACCATCCAGTCCCTGTCTCCGCAGCCTGCAGCTCCATCCTCTTAGGAGGTATTGTAGCAGGCAAAGGTGTTGACCCTATTACTTTTTAAAAGTGTATATAAGAATATAAGATTTGCTGCTGCTGGTTCAGACCAGTGGTCTGAACCAGCGGCCCCCTAGGTCAAAGACCAGTGCTCTATTTGAGTTTAGCCTTACCTGCATATGATCTTTTCCAGCAGGAACTTATCTAACCTTTTCTTAAATCCCTGAAGGGTGCTTTTCCCTATAACTGCCTCTGGAAGCCGCTGCCTCCTCACTCTGCCCAGCAGTCCCAGCCCCAGTGTTCTCAACCCCATTGGCCCCATCAATAAAAGTCTTAGCCAGCTTCCCAGTTGAAGCAGGGGGGCATGCCTTTGACTGGCTCCTGAAGAGCATAGCCTCAGACATAGTAACCATCTTGGACAATCTGCCGGGGGTGTCTAAATTTTTTTCATTTAAGGTAGACCCTTGTAACCTCCAATTGGTGGGTTCTTCAAATAATCTGTCTTGGTTACACACTGAATTTGCATCCAAATTGTCCACTGAGTGTGTCATTTTTCAGCTCCCCACACAAGCAGGTACTGATATAGGAAATCTCTGCCCTTTTACGGACTGGTGAAGTTGAACTCATGCTACCAGAGGAAAAAGGGAAGAGATTTTACGTGAGGTACTTTCTTGCGCCCAAGAAAACCTAAGGGCCCTGATCAAATTCTTGGTCAAAGAGAATCTCAGGATGAATTCCTGGGCTGCCTCCTTCCCAAGAAGATTGACTATACCCTCTAGACTGGAAGGATGCTTACACCCATGTGTCAATACTTCTAGTCGCAGTAAGTATCTCAGGCTTCAAATAGGGAAACACTACTACCAGTACAGCATTCTGCCTTTTGGCCTTGCGTCAGCTCCCAGGATGTTTATTAAATGTTTAGTGGTGGTAGCAGCATTTCTATGCATGCTGTGGGAGTATATGTGTTTTTCTGTCTGGACGATTGGCTGTTCAAGAGCACAACATCTGAAGTTCAAGTTCAATTTATTTAAAATACTGCAAATATAAAACAAAAATGTTAAAAACTAAGCGGTTTACAGTAAGTAAAAAATGAGGGAATAAAACAAGACAAACTATTACATTTAAAGGGGAAAACAATATGGTAAATTACAATAAGAATTGCAAGAAAAATAAGGAGAGGGAGGGGGAAAAAAACACAAATAAAATAGTCCCCATGATCTTAAAAAAAAAAAAAAAAAAATTGTGAGCAGAATGCTTGAGAGAAATAAAATGCCTTTAATTGGGCTTTAAATATAATGAAGGATTTTTCTTCACAAAGGTAGATAGGGAGAGAGTTCCAGAGAACAGGTGCCATAACTGAGAATGATGAATTTCTTTGTACATAAGAAATAATTGCCTAAAAGAAGGAACTTCAAGAGTCCATGTGCAGAACCATTCAGGTGCTAGAGCTACTAGAGTTCATGATAAATTATCCCAAGTCCACCTTATTCCTCTTCAGAAATTGGAGTATATAGGAGCCCTGCTGGATACAAGGCAGGCTCGGGCTTACCTGCCCCTCTGCACCTCCCTCCTTGCACGATAGCAAGTACCTTAGTGCCTGGCTTTGCAAGCTCGAATTAGGTGACAGCACATGTTGAGATTGAAGGGCCACATGACCTCTACAGTGTTTGTTACACCTGTGGCACATCTCCATTTGAGAGTGGCCCAGTAGGCCCTAGCTTCCCAGTGGTCTCAGGCTGCAGGGAATCTAGTGGATGTTATCCAAGCAAGACCAGAGTTGAGGCTCTCTCTTCTCTTCTTTTGGTGGACCATTTCAAATTCTACCTTCTCAGAAGATATTAATGACAGATGTATCCAACTTGGGATGGTGAGCTTATGTAGCTGGGCTTCACACCCAGAGAAAAAGTGGTCATCTCAGGAAACAGAACTTCACATCAACCTCCTGGAACTTAGGGCTATTGGAGCATTCTAAAGGCTTTCAGAAATTGTCTGAATGAGAATATTTTGATTCTGAAGTCCATCAGGTTGCAGTGTTTTATGTGAACAAGCAAGAGGGGTATGGGCTCTTACCCCTTGTGTCAGGAGGCTGTAGGGATGTGGCAGTGGGCTTTCCTTGAAGGGATAGCCCGTAAAGCCACATAGATTGCAGGTGAGGACAAAAGCATGGTGAACAGACTGAGTAGTGTGCTGCAACCTCACGAGTGGTTGCTCAACATGAGTATAGCCTGTAAGATCTTGGTGAATCTTTTTACCACAACAGCAAAGTCCTCCAGTTTTTGTTCCTTGCTCAAATCACATGGCACACTAGTGTTGGATGCCTTCCTTCTCGATTGGGGATGGGTCTTCTGTATGTGTATCCTCCAATTCCTCCAGAGAGAGAACTCTGCTGAAACAATGATCCTAATCGTGCCTTATTGGTTGAGTCAGATCTGGTGCTGCATTCTGGACCCAACAGTGAGAATAGCCTGTTATCCGACTACAAGTAAGTAACTTTGCTTTATGAGAAATTTTCAGTGCCACGACGTTGAGCATCTGAAACTTCAGAATTGATGGTATATAGAAGTATTACAGTATTCAATCATGTATGGAGTAAATATGGTGAGATTTTAGTAGTGTTGGGAGAGGTGGTAGAAGACCCCCCCCCCCCCCATACATTGGCAACAACAGTAGACCTGCATAAATAGGTGGACAAAGTGGACTCTTGACATTAGTTTCTGAATATTTTTTATGCATGGTTAATGAGACTCGTCTTGCTCCTTCTCAGTTGCCTTCCAAAGATGCTGGAACACTTCTTAGATTTAATGGTCAGTGATCCTATGGATGCAATGGCTGATGGCTCCTGCTGACCAAATTCATTTGAGATGATCAAACTTTGGTCCCCAAGGACTACCAGTGGATCTGGTTTTGTATTTGGTGGCTTTGTTTTATAGTTCATCTGTATATGTTAATCCTTAAAACCAAACTTGTTTGTGGTGCCCTTGCTCTAAAATGTGTTTAAAATGTGTTTACCTTCTTCTACAGATGTTTCATCCCTATCCCAGAATGCCGTTCCCTCCAATGCCAAACAGGTACCCCACTCCAGCTGAAGCAAGCAAGTAAGTTTTTAAAATCTGTTTTAACAGTAAGTCAGCTGTCCACAGAACTAAGGGAACCAAGTACTTTAAATTCTTATGTGTTTCAGGTTATGTTATAATGTAGTCGTGTATCCTATGAATCATTATGGGAACACTTTCCCATAACATGTTTACAGAAAATCTCCCATTTATGGCTGTGGCTAATTTACTAGTATATACCAGCCGAAGCAAGGATCAGGGATCTCAAAGTCCCTCCTTGAGGGCCGCAATCCTGTCGGGTTTTCAGGATTTCCCCAATGAATATGCATTGAATGCAGTGCATGCACATAGATCTCATGCATATTCATTGGGGAAATCCTGAAAACCCGACTGGATTGCGGCCCTCAAGGAGGGACTTTGAGATCCCTGGATTAGTGCCAAATATAGAAACTGGAAGCTTGACTTGCACCTTTGTTATCTTGAGACAGGGACTCGAGAATTTAATAAATGCCTTAACAATATTTAGCAGTTTAATTTAATATGAAAAAGAAAAAAAGTTAATTTTTCATATTTTTCATGATTTACACACAGGAATAGGTATAAATTTCATAATTATTGGTCCTAACATTAAAACACATTTGTGAAGGTGCTACTAATACTGTACTATCTTCAGAGCATAAAATTTTGTAGTATACTGCAATAGTGGCAGATAATATTGTATGGTGCACTCGGAGCTAGATTAATGGTTTTGGAGGCCCTAGGCAAACCTATATTTCTCTGAAGACAAGCAGGATGTTATTTCAGATGGGTGATGTCATCCAATAGAGCCCTGGTGCAGGCGCTACCCAACATTCAAAAACTTTCTCAAAGCCTTTGGCACCACCACACGTGTTGATGCCTTCCCACCCAACATGAGTATGCAGGATCAGCAAGTATCAACTGTTCTCAACACATCTCTTTGCCATTTTTGGTGCCTTCCCGAACAGTATGCTGGGACCCTTTTTTAAATCATTTTTCTCCCCTTTTATGTTTTTCTTAGTAGTTTTTACTTTTGTGCAACTCCTTTCCACTTAGACCTAAGCGCCTGGTTAGGTTTTCTTTTTTTTTAAATTGAGCTTGTTTGATTTTGCTTAGGCTATTCCCCCCCCCCCCCCCCATGTCACGTAAAACTCTGTGGTTGTAAAGGGTGGCTCAAGACCATTGCTGGTTGTATTTAGGACCTGACCACCCAGCTTCTAATTGTCTGTTCTGAAGTGCAGAAGAGGACTCAGAGTTGGGAGGCTCAGTGTGAGAAACTCTTTGGCGCTTCTAGGTTCAGTCCAACTTCGGCATTAAATTTTTTTTTCTTAAGTTTATTAGGATTTTATATACCGCCTATCAAGGTTTTCTAAGCGGTTTTACAATCAGGTACTCAAGCATTTTCCCTCTCTGTCCCGATGGGCTCACAATCTATCTAACGTACCTGGGGCTATGGAAACTTAATAGAGCTACCAATGAAACAGTTTCAAAAATATACTTAACAGTACTGAAATTCAAATAAAAGATATAGCACAATGTCAGAATAATAGTTATGAAACAACTAATAAATACACATCAGACCATTCAAATAATGCTTTTCTACAATTCAGCTTATCCTATAAAGTGCAGTTAAATGGGACAAGCTGGGTGGTACAGAGTATAGATTGCAATTGATTCAAAATACTGCTGTGAAATTGATTTTTGGGAATGTAAATTTGACCATGTGACTCCGTTGTTTCAGAGTCTTCATTGGCTCCCGGTTTATTTTAGAGTTCATTTTAAATGTGCTTGTGTTGCTTTCAAGATCCTATATGGTATCTTTACTCCTCTTATTCCTTTATCTTGGAAAGTCTACAGATTCTCTTTTGCAAGAGGCATCCAACAATTTACGTTATCCCTTTCTTCCAGGAAAGAAACTAAAGGAGTCAAGATTTTTAGTCAATCTTTGGATTTTTAAATTTTCTCAACTTTGGAATGATCTTCCGCTTCTTTTAAGGAGTTCTGGTTCACTTCAATTTTTTCGTAAATCTTTAAAAAACACTTTATTTGCTAAACATTTTTAAAATTAATTTTCTTGAAATTTTGTCATTATTCCTTATGGTTTTTTTCTTTTAAGTTAACTATTGTAAACCGAGTCGAGCTTTCTTAGAATGACTCCTCTGTATATAAATCAAAGCCTTAGATTAGATAAACAGATGGGGGCTAAACTCCAGGCAAGCTAATTATACAGTTAAACAAGTTATAAGGAACTGATTTAGTGCGTGTAGCAAGCTAGTCCTGGTGTAGAATCGCCAATGTAGTAAAGGCTTGGGTAAAGAGCCAAACTTTCTCCTACTTCCTGAAGGGTAGTCTGGACTTAGACATAGCCCCTCTGGGAGTAAATACCAGAGCGTGGGGGCTACTCCGAAGAAGGCGTGCTGCTGGCATGTATCACATTGTACAAGTTCTTTTTTTTTTTTTTTTTAATTTTTAATTTATTCATTTTTGAATTCTTACAAGTGAATTAAACATAATATAACCAATTTTCATATATCACTTGTATTTACAAACAAATAATCTTGTAAGATAAAATAAATACCCCCCTTTTTATCAATATTCCTAATTCCATATGATATACATTTCCCACCCCTCCCCCACATATCTGCTACCCATGTGCTAAGATATCTGATCATTAGAATAATTAGTCAATGGTTCCCATATTTTTTTAAAATTATGAAGATTCCCTTGTTGTAACGCTAACATCTTTTCCATCTTATATATATGACAAACTGAATTCCACCAAAATGTATAATTTAATTTAGTATAATCTTTCCAATTTTGAGTAATTTGTTGCATGGCGACCCCTGTTCTTTTGATGAGGGTGTACAGCTAATGGTGCTCTTTTTTGTTAAGCAAAGAATTTGAAAAACCATTATAAATGATGTTGCAGTAGTTCAACTGTCATCAATAATGCCTGGACTACTATTCTAAGCTCATCAAATTTGAGCAGGTGTTCAGTTGTCCCGAGTCTCCTTAATACCATGAAAAGTTTTTTAAATTATTATTTAGCCAAGGGAGCAATTAACATGTCCAGAATCCTCAGAGATGAATCCACTTGAAAGCTCAAACCATTTAATCTTTTTTTTTTTTTTTTTATTTCTTTATTCATTTTTAAACTTACATCAAGTGTACAGTAAATATCAAACAATTATAATACAACATCACTTGAAAAATCTTCAATATCATACACCAAGAAGATTTAACCCCCACTCCCCTCCCAAATTCATATACAACTAATATATCTTATGACAATCATAAATTTAATCTAATGGAAACTATTGTTTGCAGAGGATACTACCCATAAAAATTTGATCTTAACAACTTTTTCTGTCTAGAATGCCTAGGGGCAGGCATGCTCAGCAGCCCCAGACCTGGGTGCAAGAGGGTGTAGAGCGCCCTTCCATCATTAGTGCGAGTGAGCTAAAGGAGCTTGATAACTTGGACACAGAGGCTGATGAAGGTTGGGCAGGTAAGCAAAGCAGCAACTCAACGGTCACAGTTGAATAACTGCAGATAGTTGCTGTTTCTATGACGCATGTTTTTCTTATGTGAAAGGGGCTCAGATGGAAGTGGATTACACAGAACAGCTCAACTTCAGTGATGATGATGATCAGTCAGGCTCAAAGGAGAAAGGGGAGAACTGGTAAGTGGAGACACTTTGGCAGCTAGCGAGCAACTAAGCAGGTACCTGGAATGTTATCCGCTATGCATCTAGCGTGAGAGGGTAGTCTTTTGCAATGGGCTGATCACTTTCACAATTTAATTCTGCCCTGTCATTCCAAAGAAGATTCAGATCGAAACCCGGGTTCGTGTTTATTTATGACTGAAACTAAAACTCTTTTCCCTTCCTCTGCGATCACTCTCTTCCCCCATCCCATTCGTGGTCTGGTGGCCTCCATGGGGGAGGAATGAGCCCTACTTGTTCCTGCCCTGTGCTGTTGCTCTGATCTCCTGTGACAGTCCTAAAGAAATCTTCCCTAGATTCCCAGATTCCATCCCAATACTGCCCGGTATCAAACAAATACTTTCTTTCAAAAGTATTAGTTCTTTTTACCAAGATCCTTTATTGAAAAAAACACTTGCATGACATCATAGACAGTCAAGGTTCTTTTCACATTTCAGTACTGATACAGTCCTGACTGCCTTACTTTAGTGAAATTCATTCCCATCTTGATAAACATGTTCTTGCTGTATCCCTTGATCCTTTGTTTTCAATTTTCAGTTTCAGATCTGTCCCAAAGTGCATTTCTTGTGCCTTTTTTTTTTTTATTTATTGATTGATTTTAAAAACCATACAGACAGTGCAATCAAATACAATAAACTAATCTCATAAAAGCACTTATAACAAATATATATTAGAATAAACCCTCTATCTAATAATACCTCCCTCCCTTTACTGGAAGTGTATTTAGCTTGTAATATCAGATCTGGTAAAATATATAAACTCTGATCCAATGTTGTTCTACTTGTTGGGTTATGCAGTACCTACATAAGTGACAGTTGCATAAGGGCTATTGGTATGGTGTACAGTCCGGTGGGTTTTGGAGGGCTTACCATACACCATAAGAGGGTTATGAGATGTGTACCTTTTATGTAAGGTTCACTGCAGTACCAAGTAAGGTGCCCATCTTCTCTGCTTGGATTTCTATGTGACCAGTCTTGTACAAATGCTGGCCCCCGCTACATCCCAATGGCTTGCTCTATGCGTTTTTCATTTGAATGTGTGTGGGGGGTGTTTAATGAGGCAAACACATCTAGAAATGGTCATTTTGGGAAGGAAAAAAAAACCCATAAAATGTTTTGCTGTTTTGAAAATGGCCATTTTCTCTACACAATTTTTGGGTGTTCTTCTAAAAACTTCTATTGAATCTAGCTAGCCTTACTTTCTACTATCCTTTTCTCTCCCGTAGCGATCCTATTTGCTTGTCCCATGCTTTCTTGAATTCAGATCCAATCTTTGTCTCCACAACCTCTTCCAGAAGGCCATTACATGCATTTCATAATATTTTCTTATTACTTTTTAGTCTATCTCATTCCAATGTTTCATTTCAAATATAGCATATCATATATTCCTTCTCCTGCCTTTCTTCCAAAGTATACATAATCAAATTGCTGTCCCCCATATGCTTTACAAACTGATTTTTGCATTGTAAACTGTTTGGATGGCTTGTGCATAAAGTGGTATGTCATATAGCACTATTATCTCCTCTCTTTTTTCTTGCCATTCCTCTCCCTATGCACCCAAGAATCTACCTGGCTTTTGCCATCACGTTTTCTATCTGGAATGCATTTTGTGCAGGAATAAGCAAAGAAGAGATGAACTCTTCCCCTTGTCCCTCCCCTCCCTGGTAAATCCCCCCTCAGAGTCACTACCTCACTCGTAACCTTTCTTCAAAGTATCAACCAAGAATACAGCTCCCTAAACTGTAAAGCTCCCGGAGATGTCCAGTTATCTTATTTGTTATCTCATTTGTAATATCTCCTAGAAATATCCAGTTATCTTATCGTATTTGTAATCCAAAATTGTAATCCTCCTGGAAATGTCCAGTTAGCTCTTTTGTAATCCGACTAGAACTGCAAGGTACAGGCGGAATAGAAGTCACTAATGTAATGTAACTGTAAGAGTGATTGATAGTTATCGATCTTGGCCAATATGGATTAGGATTGCAGTGTCTGAATTTGGATTTACATATTTGTGCTTGTGAAACTGTTTCCCTGAAGCCAGTTAGTGCAATCTAAAATGTGCAGTGTTCTCACTTTGAAAGACTGAACAAGGATGACTTTTGATCTTCTTCTTTAAGATGTTTGTATTGATGTTAGTTTTCTACTGTAAGAAAGCAGGCATTACAGTTACTTAGCTCATCTCCTGTGCTGGCTTCTTTACAGGGATGACAAGATCGCTAAATCACAGCAGATGCGCTCACGAGCTTCTGAAAGTTCTGAAGGTGGTAAGGAAACGGATGAACGTCCTGTCAGTAAACGGAGCGATGGTTCCTCCACCGTGGCCTTTCCTCAGCCAGCCTTGATGAAACAACCCCATAACAAACCTTCACAGCTCGAGACACAGGTTTGTCTTCAAATGAAAGCTGAAACACTAGACCATAACCTGGTTTATGAATGATGTTTATTCTTTATGGTATGTGTAAAATCTATTAGAAAGTGAAGTTTGTGAAACATCTGATATGGTAAATAAAAAAACCTTTTTGAAAAGACAGTAGTATATTTACTACAAAAGAAAAAGAAAGCCCACAACAGCGTAATAATGATTGTATTGATAGGGGCATCAGAGAATATTTCTTTAAGTCCAAAGGTCGTAGGACTTGCTAGAAATACTACTACTACTATCAATTCAGTCTTAATCAACCCTTGATACTCTGTGGGCCAGTCCTCGCCATGTTTCCTGTTTTATTAGCAGTAAATATATTCTCTCTTCAAAAAGATTTTGTACCATATTGGTCGCTTTATAAACTCCATTCTTTACTAGGATTAGATACATTTTTCTGAGGTGTTTTTCCCTTATGATAATTCCATAATGTGTAAAACCAAAGCCATTTGGAGATACAACCCTGTGGATGAGTGATCAGTCATTTGACTGGAGAGTAGCAGACAGTATAGATTCATCTAGTATTATGTGGTCATATTTCTGTAGACTGGAATGTTCTCCCAACACTGATTAATCAGAAGTAGGGAAACCTTCTTACAAACCGACCTTCATTCCCCAATCCTCACAGCATTGATATTGAGGGTAGTGGTAGATTCTCGGAATTTACCAGATAATGTGTATCACGTTTTGTTGGCTTTTAGAAGAGTTTCCACTAGGAGATCATATGGTGTTAAATAAAAGAGATTTTCCATTTGGTGTGAGTGGGGCTTTAGATCCTTTTTCCTGTCCTATACCAAAACTGTTTGAAAGATCAGAAGGTATCCTTAAACAAACTCTTATTTTGGTTCACCTAAATGCTTTTGGTACTTCAGGTAGAAGGTAAACTATCTCTGCTTGGCCTTCAGTCGTCACTTTGTATAGGGCTTGCTTCTTTTGAGGCCCTCCATAAAGCCTTCTGAAGTATCATAGTACCAGTGTTCTAACCCAGTTAATGAAAGCCCCTTTGAGCCACTGGATACCTCGCCACTTGAAGTACCTGACCTGGAAGGTCTTATTCTTGATAGCGGTCAGTTTAGCCCAAGGAGTCTGTGAGGTCTAGGTCCTTTAGCTGATCTGCCTTAAACATATTTTTCAACATGTGTGTGTTGAATGACTGTTAGTGATTCTTTATCAAAAACCACTTTGATGCAATGATTATAAAGGTGAGATATAAAAATATTGTTTATCAACAAGCGTAGACTGTCTGACATTTCTTTAAATGAGTGTTGTAGGGTGTATTCAGTCCATATTGTAGACACAACCAGTACTAAATCAGGAAGATATAGTTTAGTCTTTTGCAGTGGGGCAGCATGGTGGGAGACAGATCAGTGGAAAACCTTGTAGCGTTTCGAGGCTCATTTGCATACTAATGCCATACATTTTTTTTCTCCAGAGAGAAATAATTTGAAATCTTGGCTACTACTTTGGCTTGATCTGTTAAATATGCGTTTTTGCTGGTATCCTATATGCCACATTCACAGGGCCAATGTCTGTTTTATCAAACCCTTTTTCGAAATTTCCTATCCCCTATTTGTCCTGTTTGCCTGTTTTGATTAGATTGTAAGATCTAATGTACTGTGCTACGTATGTCTGGCAGCACTATAGGAATTAGTAGTAGTGTATGATGAAATCCACTCTACTTAAAACAAAACAGAATTTTAAATGCTCTAGGTCTAATAGATGCTGGCATTGTAATTTAGATGCTGGGACTCTAGATCATTTACTTTTTTTCTGTCCCTTTGTCAATGCCTTTTGGAAGTTAATTTGGTCCCAAATTAATTCAATGTTAGAAAATCGTGTTGCCCTATCCTATGATACTATTTTATTTGGAACGTCTATGAGATTCAAGAGTCAAATTTCAGCAAATAACAATAAACTTTTGTTAATACTGACGGGGGTTGCCATTCAACATATTACTGGAATTTGGAAGGACTATACTAAACTTAATTATACCTTTTGGTGGAATTCAGTTTGTCATATTTATAAAATGGAGAGAGTGCTTGCTATACAGCAAGGAAATTATAATAGTTTCCAAAAAGATTTGGGGGCCATTGATTGCATATTCTAATGATTAGACACCTTGGACACCTTTTTATTACATAGGACTGTATTTAATGTGGGGATGGGGAGGTATGTTATGTGATTTAATGGGTTTATTCCTGATGAATGGGATGGGTGGGGGAGCGGTCTTTTTTATATGCATTTGACAATAATTGTTAGAATGTCAAGTGATTTGTACGAATTATCTGATTGAATATTGTACACTTGTTGCAAGAGTTAAAACTGAATAAAGAATTAAAAAAAAAAAAGGCTACACAAGCACATCAAGGAACTTGTACTCCTTCGTCAGTGCAACATCCAGCATGCAATGCCTCCGACATCAGGCTCAGCTCTTTATGTTCACTGAGCACTCAGTGATGTCACAGGGGGTGGAGTAAGCTGTGTCCTAGGTTGTACAGACAGAGGAAGCTCAGAAAGTAACTGTTACCTATAGCAGTGATTCCCAACCCTGTCCTGGAGGAACACCAGGCCAATCGGGTTTTCAGGCTAGCCCTAATGAATATGCATGAGAGAGATTTGCATATGATGGAAGTGATAGGCATGCAAATTTGCTTCATGCATATTCATTAGGGCTAGCCTGAAAACCCAATTGGCCTGGTGTTCCTCCTATAGTTTATTATTTATTTGTTCCATATCATAACTACTGAATTACTCTTTCCTTTGTTTGATGGCTTTCTGCGCTGTCATGTCTTAAGATATATACAGTGCCACCTTTCTCTACCATGTAGCTTTAAATTTTGATATCTTTCTCTCTTCTCTCCTCTCCTCCTCTTCTCTAGCATCCACCTCCAAGTCGTCCAGTAGGCCCCGGAAGGCAGATTCCTTTCTCCCCAAAACCTGATGAAGATGAAATCTGGAAACAAAGGAGGCGGCAGCAGTCAGAAGTTTCGGCGGCAGTAGAGCGAGCCCGCAAACGCCGTGAGGAGGAGGAACGCAGAATGGAAGAGCAAAGGAAAGCTGCATGTGCAGAGAAGCTGAAACGACTCAACGAAAAGTTTGCTCGTGTAGAAAAACCAGCCCCAGAACCTGAGAAAGAGGAGGAAAATCCAGAGCCAGTGGAGCCTGTCCAAACTGAAAAGGAAACTGAAGATTCACCAAAAGAAACTGAGAAGCCCAGCAGCCCTCTCCCTATTACTAATGAAGAGGTACAACAGGAAGCAGAGAATACAGGTATCAATGTCATTTTATTACACTGCTTCCAAGACCCTCTGTACATAACCCTCTGAAAATATTTATAGTAAAAGCCTCTAAACATTGCTATGAATGTTCTACCTACTAGATGGAATTCAGTTGCAGTTCAGATTTTATTTTGATACATTACAAATTAAATTACAATCTAAGCTGTTCAGAGTAATAGAGAGGATGAGACATCAGTACTATAAAGCAAATATGCAAGGACAGATGACAATATGAGAATACTAATACAATTAAGAAAACACAAGGAAGGAGGTATAGTAGCTGGTTATCAGCATAGATGAAAAAGGTAAAACCCAAATGATGGCTAAGGGAAATAGGAGCTGAGTAAGTGTTAAAAAGTATAGAGTCAAGGGTGAAGCCCTGGTGGACTCCAGTAGTTAGATTTCGGAGAAAACAGATTAAGACCAGGAAGCACAGGAAAAATCCTGCAAGTAGGAGCAAAGACGAGAGTAAGCAGAATCGGTAATCTACAAATCTGAGAAGTGTTGTAGTGGAATATCATGGTTAACTAGATCAAATGTTCTAGTGAGGTCAAAGTTCTGGGCTCATATACTGAAATAGAATTGTTGCACTCCCTTTTTCTTCTGTAGATGTTAAGGACATTGAGCATGGACATTGGCATGATAACACCGATTGGAGAGCTTGGTTCCAAAACCTATTAAGTGCAAACAACAGTTTTTTGTTTGGTTTTTTGATAAATAAACCATTCTTATTTTCAAGAATTCTAGTCAACATAAAAGTGTTTTTCACTGAATATTATGTACTGTATGAATAAGGAAGAGCCTTTTGAAGCCAATTTCACATGTTCTATGGCTATCAATAAAGCAGTCTATTTTGGGCGGGGAAAAATGTTCTTAATAGGTTTTGGAACTCTTCAGTTATAAAATTGTAGGAATTCAATAGGAGCATTTACAGCCCTGCTTCACCTTTCTTCAAGAGAAGGATAGAGCAGTGGTCCCCAATAGAGAATGACACGGTGACAAAATTCATCACCGTTCCCGTCCCTGCGGGAAACCATCTTCATGTCATTCTTTAAGGAGGGAGGGAAGAATCAGAGTATGAATGGCCACAACCACTGACCCACAAGCTTTGCTTTGAAGAATGCTGATGAAGAAGGACTGAGGTTGAAATAGACACTAGAAAATGACATGGGATTATTTCCCGCGGTTATCCGCAGGGACGGGAACGGTGATGAATTTTGTCACCGTGTCATTCTCTAGTCCCTAACCCTATCTTGGAGGACCACCAGGCCAATCGGATTTTCAGGATAACCCTAATGAATATGCATGGAGCAGATTTACATGCCTGTCACTTCCATTATATTCAAATCTCTCTCATGCATTTTCATTAGGGCTAGCTTGAAAACCCAATTGGCCTGGTGGTCCTCCAGGACAGGGTTGGGGACCACTGGGATAGAGTGTCCATTATAAGGATGTCAATAGTTGGATTCAGAGGTATGCATGCCAGTTTCAGTGAGAGCTGGATTCTTTGGCCTTGATTACAGATGGTGGCTGGAATGGGCTTATAAGAAAATTTCTTTTAAATGGTAAAATCCCTAAGCTTGTACAAATTAAGGCTTAGTGCTGTTTTCTTGCTGGATTAATACTAGACAGGGGCAGCAGAATTTCTTTTTTTTTTTGGGGAGGAGCTCCAGCTTTGCCCCTGACTGCGCTCCAAGCCCAAATGCCACTCCAGTGTACCCTCTGGAAAGTCTGGACTTCAGATCGGGGCTCAGGGATCGTTTCCTTGAGAGCTTGCTCACTTCAGGTTCATCCGCTAGTGGGCTGGGTGCAGTCTGCGTGGCTCTGTGGAGGTATGACCAGGATCAGGGCTGACTGCGTTCCTGCGCCAGGCGTGTGTGCAGCGTATCAGAGAGTGGCAGAAGTACCCGGCCGTGGATGTCAAGCTGATAGGGCAGCCCGAAGATCAGAATTCCAGCTTGCATGATTCTTAAGGCAGAGGATCTCCCTGTAAGCAGATTCAGCTTCTCTTGTAGCATTTCCAGGCAACACATAGCACAGTGAGTAGCAGGCTGACAGCCTGAATCTGCGATTTTGGGGCATCTTTTAAAGGGAGGTTTTGAGTGGTTTCTCAGTGTTCTAGCCCTCCCCACCACTAAAATCATGATTTTTTTGAGGGTTCCTGTGCTTTTCCTGGGTGATTTTATTCTAAAAATAGCCCCCACGGCAGCAATCTTGGATTTTCCCGATCTGATTTAATAGTTATTTTTAGTCTGCAAGCTTCGTTTTTGCAAGAAAACCATTCACATGGACTCCCCAGGGCAGGATTCGGTGAACTTATGTCCAATTTGCAGGTGGATGTCTGTCAGGTACGCAGCTGTGTTCCACATGCGCTGCGGCACAAGAGGGGGCAAAATCTGTTTGTCCCAAGTACCATTGACCTCTGAAAGGGGTTCTGATGCTGTTTCTAAATGCATGCCTGAAAAAAATGGCAATTGGGGAGAGGGTGGAGTGCACAGTTTTCACTCTGGTGAAACGCAAGTGCGATTCGACGGACAAATCTCACAAGTCCTCCAAGAGTTCCAAGAAGGGTCTGCAGGAGATGGCTCCTGCCTCGGGATGATGGGGTTTCTCCCGAATTTATTAATATGATGTATCAGGCTTATTGAAATTATATATGTATCAGGCTTATATGAAATTAAGCTAGCAACCCTTCTACAGGCGTTATCGCCAGCCATGTGGACCCCTCCTTCTCAGGGCCACCTTCCCTACCAACCCCTCAACCCTTTCCGGTCCTGGTCAGTATACCGACAATACCTGTGGTTGACCTATATACCCTGACAATTCCTGTGCTTACTCAGGCGGGCACCACTCTTGTAGAAGATGTTGTGACCCTCGTGGATCTCCAAGACCAAAATCCGTGTGAAGCTCTCTCGATTTCCAAGTGGGTAATTTGGATGTCAGATGCCAGTCTCAAAGGCTGGGGTGCTGTTTCCATGACTGTCCCTGTTCAGGGCCAGTGGGCCCTCCTGGCAGAAGTCATTCAATCACCTGGAGCTATGGACAATTCGATGTTAGTGCTGGCTGTGTCTCCTTTCGGCACAGTTTCTTTCAAGTTTCATGCTTTTTAATGACCTTTCAATTGTTTATAATTGATATGCTATTGCATGTTATGAGCAGATTGAACTTATTTGTCGGGGAGTATCCCCGTACCCCTCTCTTGCCTTTGTCCTCTACAGATGTTCCTGGCTGCTTTGTCACAAACCGGATTAATGGGGGGGGGCAGTCTTGAGGGAAGGGGCTCAAAACTCTGTGTAATGAGGCTTCCTACAAGCTCTGTCAAGTATGGGAAAATAACCCATTAGTTCAGGATAGAGGTGGATTTACAAGAAAGAAGATTAGCAAAGGTAAGATCCTAATCTTTCGATCTGTCATGGAAGACAGGGCAGATCATGTATGTACATCAGTATTTGAATTCATAGTGGCATAAACCATAGTACTACAGTGGTGGGTGGTTTGCAGATGGTCACAAATGGTCATAACATCAGGTAAATGAAAGCAAAATGTTAGATTTGTACAATAGTTAAACTAAATTGTGCCCCACTTGTCTAGGGGCTTGACTGCATGTTGCCTGTGTAATAAAAGTAAAAATAAAAATTGAGTTTTCTTTTAGCAGAGGATAAGCCAATCTTCTCTAGACAAGATAGTAGTTGCAGCGAACAAGAAAGTTCACCATCTGTAGTATCTGAGGAAGTAACAGTGCCATCACCATCACCACCACCACCACCAGCAGTGCCGGCTTCAGTGACAGCAGCACCGCCTCTTGCCCATGAAAATGAGCCAGATTCAGGAGCTCAACCACGACCTGCTGTTTCATCAGGGTATTCCAAACAGTTTCAGAAATCTCTTCCCCCCAGATTTCAGAGACAGGTAAGCAACAGTAGCATTTGAGGCTTTGGGTATGCTTTTAAAGAGTATAATTTGGTAGTTAATCAAAATATTCCATTCCTTAAATCTGCATTTTTCTTTCCTTAGACCAGTGTTTTTCAACCTTTTTTGGGCAAAGGCACACTTGTTTCATGAAAAAAATCACGAGGCACACCACCATTAGAAAATGTTAAAAAATTTAACTCTGTGCCTATATTGACTATATATAAAGTAATTCTCTTGAATAGGAATCAAATAAACACAAAGAAAGTATTTTATAATGCTGCCACCGCCAACAACACCGTTGGCGGCGGTGGCACTCAAGTGGCTAAAGAGCCGCAGTTTGCCGGCCTAGGGACAACACTGGAGGGTGGCCAGCTGTGCACCCCCTTGGGACGTAAACCCGGGGTGGGGCAGACTGCCCCCCCCACCCTGGTATGCCACTATCTGTACCTCACTCCCTCCCTATGACCAAAAATTCTCCTTTCTTCTATTCCCCGTGTACACAACCATCTCTTTCCCTCCCTTCCTCTCTTCAAAGTCCATGCCTTCTGTGTCCAAACACTCTTTCCCTCCCCCACCTCAGCATCTCTTTCCCTTCCTTCCTCTCTCCCAAGTCCATTTCTTCTGTGTCCAAAAACGCATTCCCTCCCCCACCTCAGCATCTCTTTCCCTCCCTTCCTCTCTCCCTCCCTTCCTCTCTCCCAAGTCCATTTCTTCTGTGTCCAAAAACGCATTCCCTCCCCCACCTCAGCATCTCTTTCCCTCCCTTCCTCTCTCCCAAGTCCATGCCTTCTGTGTCCAAAAACGCATTCCCTCCCCCACCTCAGCATCTCTTTCCCTCCCTTCCTCTCTCCCAAGTCCATGCCTTCTGTGTCCAAAAACGCATTCCCTCCCCCACCTCAGCATCTCTTTCCCTCCCTTCCTCTCTCCCAAGTCCATGCCTTCTGTGTCCAAAAACCCATTCCCTCCCCCACCTCAGCATCTCTTTCCCTCCCTTCCTCTCTCCCAAGTTCATGCCTTGTGTCCAAAACGCACTCCCTCCCCCCTTTTGTGTTCCGTGTTTGCCTACCAGCCCATCTTTGCAACTTTCTCAGCAAAACGAAGCTCAAGCCGCGAGGCTTGTCTTCTGCTTCCTGTCTGCCCTGCCGCACACAAATAGCCGAACGGAAGTATTCTCCGACGTCAGCGCTGACGTTGGAGGGCAGGCTTTGCTTAAGCCCTCCCTCCGACGTCAGCGCTGACATCGGGGAACGCTTGCGATCGGCTATATGTTAGCTGCAGGGCAGGCAGGAACAGAAGACGAGCCTCGCGGCTCGAGTTGTATTGAACTCCGCGGGTCCCCCGTCCAGCTCTCTCCTGTCCACGTGGGGCGGACCGCCCCTCTCCCTAGACTGGTGGTACTGCCCTGATGGCGGCCCTGACCGTACGGCACACCAGGCAACATCTCGCGGCACACTAGTGTGCCGCGGAACAGCGGTTGAAAAACACTGCCTTAGACAACCATCAGTGTGAACTCAGCAATGTTCTTGGTTGTAAATGGTGCAATTTTAGAAGATGCTGGATAGGATATTTATAGTGGTGTACAGAAACCTATTATGGTGCTAATAGGCTTTTTAAGTGGCAGAGCTAAAGGAAAATCTTTGGAAACAAAATGAATTGTCAGGTTGGCAAAGAATTATTTAGAAAAGTTCACTTTCTTTGAAATGTGATTCACTGCGGATATGATGATCTTTCTTAAGGTAGTTTAGGGGGGAATGTGGTGATGCATTAATCAGTTTGCAAAACTTCTCATTGAGATATTTACATTTTTAAATCCTATATAAAATTCTCTTTTGGAAATAGGACAGTGCCCCTATAGCTAATTAGATCTAAGGGCTTAAAAACCTTTCCTTAAAATGTGATTTATTTCAGATTTATTGTTCTTTGAAGGGCAGTATAGTTGCCATGGCATGTATAAAATTAGTGGCACAGCTATATTTGTAACCAAGCCAGTTAGTGGAAGGAACCTTATAACAAACACTTAATCCAATGAAGAATTCCAGAGTTTTATAAGGAGATCATTAGATTTTTGGACTATTGGAACATTACTTCAGTGAAAGATAATGGTTAAATTGCAGTCTTGTGCACAGTAGTGGATTAGTTCATTTGGAGTTTTGTTTTTTTTCCCGTTTGGATTTTTTTAATGCCAATTATAAAGATTCAAGGCAGTTTGACGTTTTCAATGTTAATGCTGTAATGTAAGCCTCAGGCTTTTTTCTCCACATTTTTTTGCAATTGTAAGATACTCCAGTGGTTCTTTCTGCTGACCGGCTTGGTAACAGAGATATAACTGTGCAATTAAGATTAATTACTTCTATATATTCTGTGTAAAACAAACCCATTTTGAGACATTGCTCCTAAATCTAATTCTGTCTCTTCCTCAGTTCAGTCTATCTGCTAATCTGTTGGCACCATAATTAAGTGACATGCAAAAAGCTAGAAATGTTTTTAGAAATAGAGCAGGGGTGGGCAACCATGGCTCACTGTTTATCGGATCCAATTTTGTCCTGGATTTGACCGACCACAACTGCAACATCAATCTTTGGTTATAGTCTGCCTTGAAGAGAGCGAACATGTGCTAGTACTCTCTCTGGGAGAGAAGGCAGAACTCTGGATTAATTGTCTGCAGAGTGTTCCAAACAAGAGATTAAACGACAACATTTACATAATGTTCTACATGAAGTCTCTCATTCAAAAAATGTATTTATTAAAAAAATTTCCATTCCTCTTAACCACCTTAATGGATTACAATTTACATACAAAGTATAAAAGACAGTCTTTAACAATTAGCCTCACCCTCAAGGTGTGCATCCTTATTGAGGTCACTCTCTTCAAGGCAAGTTGCAGCACTGATGGTACCAGTGATTTTCCTTTTGGGTACAGCTCGATGCGCTGTTCAGAAGGGACTTGGGTGATGCAAGTAAACTGCTTACCCCAGTATCGACTCCCTTGGTACCAGTCTAACTTAAGTATATGGCTACCAGGTTCTACGGTACCGCTGCTGTTTTTTCCAGAGTGACATCGATGGGCCATGTCTAGATATCGATCCTCTCACCACCAGTCCAGTTCTTTATCAGCAATCCAATGAGTATCGTTGCTCCTCGGATGCTTTGAAGAAAAAACATCACTCTCTCATGTTCTTTGAAGAGAACACCCGTGTCGCATCTAGCATCGGATCGGTGCTAGTCTTGAAGTAAGCATCGATCTTCTTAACACATTTCTTCATTAAAGCCTACGCATTTCTTCATTGAAGCCTTCATATTCCTTCGGCTTACAGTCTGATTCAGTTCAGGATTTCTCTGAGTTTACAACAAAATTTCCACTCAATTGTCCACCAATGGCTAAGTCGTCTTCTGAAAGACTTTTTGTCACTGTATTAGCCAGCTGGGGAAAGAACTACCACTCAACCTAGAAGCTGATTCTGTCTACAGTGCTGACTACTTGGAGGATTTAGTTTGTGAACAGCCTCCTAAAATATCTTTTCTGA
Source organism: Geotrypetes seraphini (assembly GCF_902459505.1). Classification (NCBI taxonomy): domain Eukaryota; kingdom Metazoa; phylum Chordata; class Amphibia; order Gymnophiona; family Dermophiidae; genus Geotrypetes; species Geotrypetes seraphini. Next base: position 127,742,076 of record NC_047093.1, read on the forward strand.
TGTTCCTCTGTCTCAGCCTCTTCCTCAATCACTCAAACTCAGCTCCAACTGTATTATCCCCGTTGGAAACTGATAACCACATCTGGATTATAAAGCTATTTCGAGAGGGATATTCCCTTCATTACCGCTTGGAATCGTCTTTTACCATTATGGGGGCTCCCAGAAACTTTAACTTTATATGTACATACCAGTCACTAGTGGTAGAGTTGATTAAAAAAAAAAAAAAAAAACCAACAACTCTACTCCATCGAGACTCTGTGCCTCAGAGCCACCAGCGCATGAAAGGCGCACTATGGGCACATTTGTCTGTCCTTTGTACCAGTACTTCCATGTTGGCGATCAGAGTTCCAAATCACAATTTCTATATCTCCTGCTATGTGAAGCATCTTGTTCGGAAATTGCAGTTCTGTGATGGATACCTGCCTTCTCAACTTGCAAGTTCATCATATCACTTGATCCTTTCCCCTACCTAGAATGTATCAGGCTTGATCCACTTATCCATGGTCTAAGGAGGAATCTAGAAAAACAAGAGGTGACCTGTGGTGCTCAAACTTTTTATTCACTCAGTCAAGACCCAACACGTATGTGTTTCGGCCATAAGGCCTGCCTCAAGAGTCTAATCCTCAATGCGTGGAGCACTGTATTACAGTTGTCCTCTTATAATGAAATTTTAAATAAACGATGGAGGTTCAAAAGGACGAATTTTAAAAGCCAGTCAACTGTGTGAAAGCCAGTGTGTCTCCACTGAATCAAAAGTGAAAGTGTTTTGCGTTTGTTTATTTAAAACACTTATAGCCCTCATATCAAACATCTATGCGGGTAACGGCAGCACATACATAATTAAAACATAACAATACACAAAAAAAAGACAGCCTATAACCCCAAATCAATTTATAAAGCAATTAGTACCGAATAACTACCACTTTATACATTGCTCATATTTGGAAAAGCTAGTTGGAAAAATATGCCTTCAAGTTTTTCCAAAATACCAGGAAGTTGGAAATTAGACTAATGGAATCTGGTATTGAATTTAATAACGTTAGTCTGGCCACTTGGAGCATTCTAGATCAATTAAACTTTAGTAACCAAGCGTAGCTGAGGGACGATCAATAGGTCCCTAAATTGTGATCTTAAAGGCTGACATGATAAATAAGCCTGCAGCAAGGAGGAAATTACCCTTGGCAACAAGTCGTGAACAGATTTGAAAACCAAAGTCTATATTTTGAATTGTATTCTCCATATAACTGACAACCAATGGAGTTCTGCAAGAACCGGTGTGACATGTGAATAGCGAGGCAGTCTGGCTATTATCCTAGCAGCAGTTTTCTGTGCCACTTGTAGAGCTCATAATGACTTTTTTGGCAAACCACAAAAAAGAAAATTACAGTAGTCTAAGTGCAGCAAAACATAGCTTTGCATAACCAATCTGAAATTCACAGGTGACAGCAAATCACGTAGTTTCAGAATCAACCTGGTCTTGTAAAATATGGTTTTAACTATTGAAGAAATATGACTATGAAAATTTAACAAAGTATCCAAAGTCTTAATCTCTTGCTGAAGCTGAATTGTAACCCCTGTATACGCAAAGTTCTGTGGGGCTCCTTCAGCACCAGCAGATGAGCCATAGAATTTTTGTTTTTGCAACATTTAGGCTTAAGCAATTTGACGTCATCCACAATTTGATTTCATGCATATCTGCAGGAAACTCTTTTTTTTTTTTTTTTTTCATTATATTTTTATTTTCAAATTTCACAAAAAGTGTAAACAATAATAAAATACATTTGATACATGCATGGTATCACTTTTATATCTAACACAATGTATGTCTGAATTTGATTTTCCCCTTCACCCTCCCCCCACCCCTTCACCATTTTAATATAATATTTTCAAATTTTATAAAAGTATATAACATATTGGAATACAATTGTTCAATAAACATATTTATATCTAATACAATATATTTTGGATAAATTTTATTCATTTTCCCTCCCCCCACCCTTCTATTATCCCTTAATCATTTGTTACATTTTGTATAATATATTATAATATACTATATATAAATTGTTTTCCTTACCCCCCCTATATGTGTGTCATAAGAAAATCTCTAAAAGAAGAAAGGAAGAAAAAGTATTCTATTATTTAATCATTACAGTATTTTGTCAATGGCCCCCATATTTTTATAAATTTATCATATGTCCCCTTTTGTATTGATATTGTTCTTTCCATTTTAAAAACATGGCATATTGTATTCCACCAAAATGTGTAGGAAACTCAAAGAAAAATTGCAGATCATCTGCATAAATTCGATATTACATTACATTAGTGATTTTTATTCCGCCATTACCTTGCAGTTCAAGGCGGATTACAGAAGAGGATTTCTGGACATGTCCAGAGGTGTTACAGAGTAGAGCAGATTTCAGAGGATTGAAATGTTTCGTACAGTGTTAGTTATTGTAACCCCATTTCCTCCAACACCGCTCTAATTTGCGAAGCTATCGTTTCGCCTGCCTTAAATCTGTTGAGTACCAAAGACAACACTTTCCATGTCTACTCTGTACAGTTTTGAGAGATGCCAAGACATCTAGCGTAGATGCTAAAGTCAAATGCCAAAGCTCTACCACATACATTAGTGGCATATGAGCATCAATCTGCAATTTAGGTATCCATAATCTCTTTAAATCTGTAAGTTCGTAATGTGAATGTTTCTTAATCATACGTCTTGGCAAATACTGTCTCAGGTTTTTCAGGAAGCAATTGTCGGAGAAAAATTTATGATCTGACCAAGGCAAAGCTACTGCAATTGGTTCTAACAGAATAGTAAATGAATGATTTTCTTGCATGAAAATCAAATCAAGTACTGTTTATGACCCCCCACATGTGTTTGTTGTCTGTCACCAGCTAGATCCACCCTAAGCTAGACATCAACTCAATCAGTTTTAACAGTGTCCAAATCCATCCTATCAAAATGAACGTTAAAATCCCCCCCAATAAAACCCCCAATAAAAAGTGTCATTACCTATCACCGGGCAGGCCATTAAGGCTTCCGCCAACATTGAGACATCATCATATAAGACTTTAGGAGGGCAATAAAGGACCAGTATTTTCAAAGCTGGAGAAACCAAAAATAAGCACTCTACTTTGTTTCCAATAGTAAACTCATGGGAACGAGTAAAAGCCAGGGAATTCCGCATTGTATTTTTAATTTGTTTTGAACTTTGACTTCATGCCTTTTTATATATGGTGAGGTTTCAAATGGTGAAATACTTTCAAACATTCACACTCTACCACTCGGGGGGGGGGGGGTGGATGTAATTTATTTAAAAATCTGGTTCGCCTGAGATGTTAATATGGGTTGGATTTATCCCCATTAAATATATGTAGGGGGGAGGAGGGATGGGTGGGTTTTATGACATTATGAGGGGTAATATATGGAAAGGGAGGGAGGGGAGATAGTTTATGGTATAAAATGAATGTAGAGTTTCAAGTGAAGAATGTATAGTATGACTTGAATTATTGTACACTTGTTTGCATAATGTAAAAACGAATAAAGATATTTTAAAAAAAAAAAAATATGGGTTGGATTACATATTAGATTGACTGTCGCAGGCTGAATAACCGAAATATGGGCTGTGTTGGGTCGTCTTTTTTTTTTTTTGTAAATCTTTATTCATTTTTACAACTTACAAGTGCATCAGTAAATATATTGGGTCATTTTAATAAAATTACTTTTGCTATGCACCGCCTTAGGTGAATTTTTTTTTTTTTTAAATAACATAAATAGTACCACATTCATATTCATTAAGGACCTTTGCATCACAGCTTAAAGTGGATATTATAAGACTATTAAGTGTGGAATTTGGATATAAAATGTTTGTATTTACTGTGACACTTATTGTAAGTATTGAAAATTATAAAAAATTGGGGGGGAGGGGGGAAGTGCATAAAGTGCCATTTTAGATAAAACAGAGAGATGTCCATTTCGAGATACGCTCATTCCAAAAGTATTTTAGAAAAGGCTTTTATGACACAGATCCTTCTAAAAATATCCTGCTTTTTTTGTAAGGTGGAATAAGTAGTCCTAAAACTAAATTAAGCTAATAATTATAATTGGTATCCAGAGCGAGTGACTATTTTAAAAAGTTTGTAGGCTTTAGTTAACATATCGATCTGACCAATTTTTGGGCAAGTCTGCCAGATTTGTTTTTTGTCTTCCAGATATTGCCATGCTTTTAAAGTTCTGTGCAACTTATATTAACATTGTTTCCAATGGTTGAAATACTAGCTTGGAAGTGTTGAGATTTTTTTAATAGCCTTTCCCTCTGCTATAAAAGTGAAATACACTTCTCCCTCTGAATCTGCGGGTTTTGTACTCGCAAATTCGGTTATTTGCAATTTTTTGCCCCCTAGTTTTTAAAGGCTGAATCGCTGCATCCCGGACTTCCCCAGACCTTTCCTAGTGGTCTAGCGATGATGCGGGGCAGGAGTGATCTTCCTACGCTCCTGCCCCATGCAGAGCTGTCATCAAAAATGGCTGCCGTGAGTTCCCGTAGTCTCACAAGACTACAACGGGAACTCACGGCAGCCATTTTTGTTGACGGCTCTGCACAGGACAGGAGCATAGAAAGATTGCTTCTTCCCCATGTCACCGCTAGACCACCAGGTAAGGTCTGGGGAGGTCCAGGAGGCGAGGGTGGGTCGACCCTAAAAGTTATCTGTGATTTTCCATATTCGCTGGCTGGCTCTGCCCCTAATCCTCACGGATTCGGAGGGAGAAGTGTATATTCATTTTTCAAATAAATTTTACATTACACTGGTTCCAGTTGTAATTATTTTAGCAAAGTTTTGTATTATTCACAGTTATCATTTACGGCTATTGTAAAGACAATGGCCCAATAGATGGGACAAATGATAGGTAGAAGGTGTACTGTATGTCCCATGCCATGGGACATACGATGGCAACGACATTTTTGGGACTGTCCCGTCATCCGGGACACACGATAGGAAAAGGTTAAGGAGTCCAAGATTGTTGAAAGTAGCAGAACAGTTGGAAGCTGAGAGGTTAAAATCATCAGATTATTTGGTTGACTATGGAATTGTCTTCACCCAACTAATTGAAAGCTTAATGAGTCAACCCACATTTAGCCTTTATTATCAATTTTTTTTTAAGTCAACTAGAAAGGTGTCCATTTTTTGCATGTGGTGTCTTCACAGATTCTGCTTGCCATATATTTTGAATCAAAATAATTACGCATTCAAATTTGCAGAAATGTGCTTTGTTTAACCTTGTAACATGTAGTGGATTTTATCAATGTCCATAAACCTAGAAAATCGGAAAAAGTTTGGTGCCTAAACTTTGCTTACAACTCAATACAACTTGTAAATGGTTTCTACAAAATGCATACTACAAGCAGTTGCATATTTTAATTAAATGCAGGATCCTGCATTTTGTACAAAATATAACTTTAGTTAGATATATAGAGTCAAATGTGTATATCTTTCAAAAAATTATGCATGTTCCCTTTTTTATGCAACCCTTAATTCATTTTCTTTCACTTATTTCCTTAGGAACAGATGAAGCAACAGCAGTGGCAACAGCAACAAGGGGTAGTTCCCCAGCCTGCCCAGTCCCAGCCTTCCACTGGCCCTGTTCCACCTCCGCAACACAGACCTCTGTATCAGCCCTTGGGACCACATCCTCAGCATCTGGCTTCCATGGGCTTTGATCCCCGCTGGCTTATGATGCAACCTTACATGGACCCACGAATGATGTCTGGAAGGCCCACTATGGACATGCCACCTATGCACCCAGGTTCAGCTGCTTTTAGTGTTTTGGTTCTTAATCCAAATAGTTGCTTTTAATTGCATTTCTATAATTGATCCTTGTCGGGAATTATCATTGGCCCTATCTTTCTTTTAAGGACCTCATTAAATATTGTAGTAGGGTTCCCTCCCCCCCCTACATAAAGCACATACAATATCACTTAACTAATCTTTTCCTATATCAGTAGTCTCCCTTTTCCCATTTCTGGTGTACGAGGCACACCGGAAGTGACTTTAGTGTTTCAAGAGATAACACAAAATAATCCCATTGCATGCTTGAAGGTAATGTGATATGTTCTAAAAACATAGAAAAGTGAAGGCAGATAAACCCATATAGTCTATCCAATCTACCTATGCCCTCTAGTATTCCTTCCTTTCCCCTAGAGATCCTAGAGAATGACACAGGATAGAATTTGTCTCCTTAACCATGGAAACCCTCCCATGTCATTCTTTAGTGTCTGTCTCAACCTCAGTCCTTCTACACCAGCATTCTTTCATACAAGGCTTGAGGATCAGTTGCTGTACCCATTCATTCCCTGATTCTTCCCTCTCTCTTTATTAAAGAAAGTCATTCTCATCAGTTCCATCACCTTTACTAGGAGGTTGCTTCCAGAGGACGTAATAGGGCAGAGTATGGTATTGGGGTTTAAGAAAGGGTTGGACAATTTCCTGCTGGAAAGGGGGATAGAAGGGTGACTAAAACTACATTGGGTGACTAAAACTACATCAGGTGTATACCTGACTGGGCCTCCGCGTGTGCGGATCGCCAGACTCGATGGACCATGGGTCTGATCCGGAGATGGCAGTTCTTATGTTCTTATGTTAATAGAGGATCACTGCACAGGTCCTGGACCTGTTGGGCCGCCGCGTGAGCGGGCTGCTAGGCACGATGGACCTCAGGTCTGACCCAGCAGAGGCATTGCTTATGTTCTTATGTTGCTCCTTAAATCCATTACCCTTTCCTTGAAAAAGTATTTCCTTTGGTTAATCTTGTTGAAATTGTTCCCTCATTCCAGCCCTTCCTTTCAGAAACTCATCTCTTGTGCATTTATGCCCTGGGAGTATTTCAACATCTTTATCATATCTCCCCTCGCCACCTTTCTTCCAAATTTTGCATCTTTAAGTCTGTCCCAGTATGCTTTTTAACAAAGACTACTGACCATTTTAATAGCCACACACTGGACCAATTCCATCCTCTTTATATCTTTTTGAAGGTACAGTCTCCAGAATGAGGTTTCACCAGAGACTTATAGAGAGGCATTATCTCCTTTATTCTGCTGGCATTTCCTCTCCCTGTGCACCCAGGCATCCTTCTAGTATTTGCCATTGCCTTTTCTACCTGTTTGGTCACCTTAGGAACATAAGAATTGCTATACTGTGCAAAGGTCCATCAAGCCCAACATCATGTTTTCAACAGTAGCCAACCCTGGTCATAAGTACCTGGCAAGATCCCAAAGAAAAAAACTGATTTTCTTTAGTGTCCCTCTAGAACAGTGGTCTCAAACTCAAATCCTTTGCAGGGCCACATTTGGGATTTGTAGGTACTTGGAGGGCCTCAGAAAAAAATAGTTAATGTCTTATTAAAGAAATGACAATTTTGCATGAGGTACAACTCTTTATAGTTTATAAATCTTTCCTTTTGGCTAAGTCTTAATAATAATATTGTAATTTATAGCTAAAGAGACACATGATCGAGAAACTGTTTTATTTTACTTTTGTGATTATGATAAACGTACCAAGGGCCTGAAAATAGTACCTGGCGGGCCGCAAGTTTGAGACCACTGCTCTAGAGCGACACAGATGGATGGGTTACACTCCTCTGCCAGCAGGGGGAGACTGAGAACACACTGAATTCTAGCATTAGTACAAGTGGGCTGTGCAGTCCCCCATAGGATCAGTCTGTTCTCAGTTTCCAGCAGGGGGAAGTGGTAAGCCTGTGCAGTCTTGTTCTATTTTCTTGGCCTTTACTTAGGGACTTTTGGAGGGGATAGACAGGGACCTTTTCTGGCTTTTTATTGTCCAGACTGACAATAGTTTAGCAGACTCCCTATTAGGAGGTTCCTTAGTATTTCATGCTGCATCACTTCTTTAATTGGCGATACTGCTGTATTGCCTCCATCTGCTGGTAAGGTGGCATACCCCATCAGTCTGGAGTGGTCTAGCAGGGTTAAAGGAAAGGAAATGGGTAAGAATAAATTTCATCTTTCTGAACTTTTCAGCGACATACTTTTGAAAACCATATCTCTATGATGATCCCCAAAGTGATCTCTTGCAGTATACTGAGATCAAACAATATTAAGGGGAATATATTACAGAAGAATACAATTCCTGCAATTTGTCAGTTACTCTGGAGCATAGTAGGGTTAGATTTATTTATTGATATTTCTATACCACTCAATCCAAAGTTCTTAGCGATTCACAAGAGAACTTACATAGATGTAGTTGTTTGTTAGGATTGGCTTTTTTGATAAAGGATAACTAATTGTGACTGCTTTATCTCTGTGCTTTGGGTGATAGGAATGCTACCTCCGAAACAGCTGCTGAGAAGAGATCAGATGGATGGATCTACAGTTGGCTCAGAGTCATTTGAGCATGTTGCTCATCCTTTGAGAGAACACAGTGCCCCCCCTTCAGAGCCTCGAGTTGTATGGGAGTCAGATTCTTATGTAGAGCATTCTTCTAAACTGTCAGAGGAGCCAGAGGATCTGAGGTGAGTTATATTAGAAATCTAAGCCCCATTCTGTTGGCTTTCTATATGTACAGTCATGTGAAAAAATTAGGACACCCCCATGAAATATTCAGTTCTTTCTTTAAAAATGTTCACATATCGATGTCAAATCTTTTTTTATTTATCTCTGGAAAAGAAAGTAATTGCAGTTAAATAAAAAACTTTTCCTTGATTTACTCATGAAACAACAGATATCCACAAAAATGTGTATTCTAACTGAGGACTAAATAAGGACACCCTACAACCTAATAGCTTGTATTACCCCCTTTGACTGAAATAACTGCAGTGAGACGCTTCTTGTAGCCATCTACTAGTCTCTGGCTTCGGTCTGAGGAAAGTTTGGCCCACTCCTCATTGCAGAATTCTTTCAGCTGTGAGATGTTTGAGTGGTTTCTTGCATGTACAGCCCGTTTCAAATCTCCCCCACAGCATCTCACAGGATTAAGATCAGGGCTTTGATTCGGCCACTCCAGGACTCTCCATTTCTTAGTTTTCAGCTAGTCCTTGGTGGATTTACTGGTATGTTTTGGGTCAAGTTGCAGGGTCCAGTTCCGCTTCAGCTTTAATTTTCTTTCAGATGGTCTCACATGTTCCTCAAACATCCTCTGATACATGGTGGAATTCATGGTGGATTCTATGATGGTGAGCTGGCCAGGTCCTGATGCAGCAAAGCATCCCCAAATCATGTGACTTCCACCTCTATGCTTTACAGTTGGTATGAGGTTCTTTTCCTGGAATGCTGTATTTGGGATACACCAAACATGTCCTCTTTTCTGGTGTCCAGATAATTCAATTTTAGACAACTGTTAATAGAACACTATTCCAGAAGTCCTGGTGTTTGTCTATATTCTCTCTGGCAAACTTCAATATGGCCTTGATGTTTCTCTTAGAGCAAAGGTTTCCTCTTAATTTGTGCTGTCTCTTTCTGATTGTATGCACTTTCACAACAACAGCAAGAGCCTGCTGTAGGTCCCGTGATGACATTTTAGGGTTTTGGGAGACTTCTTCTAGCATCTTGCGCTCTGCTCTGGGGGTCAACCTACTTGGACAGCCAGACCTGGGCATGTTTGAAGTTGTTTGGAAAGTCCTCCACTTGTACACTATTTTCCAGACAGTGAAATGGCTAATGTCAAATTCTTTCGACATCTTTAAAATCTATTACCAGACTTATAAGCTGCTACACAATCTTCTTTCTGAAGGCCTCAGACAGCTCTTTTGATCTCACCATGGTGCTCATTCTCACTGCAGCAGTCATGAGCACACCAAACTAAATGTCTGAGGTTTAAGAAGGGCAAACCTTCTTCAAAATGCTGAGTAACAATGTTCTAATCATATGCACCTGATGTGATATACCTGTGTGATTTGAGCCACTTTAAGTGGCAGTATATATGGGGGTGTCCTAATTTATTACTCAGAATAAGCATTTTTGTGGATATCTTTTGTTTCATGAGTAAATCGAGGAAGATTTGACATCAGTATATGAACATTTCTTAAGAAAGAACTGAATATTTTATGAGGTGTCCTAATTTTTTCACATGACAGTAGGACAGATGGAGTCTAGCTATATTCAAAATGTTAGTGGGCTTTTTTTGTTTCAGCAGCTGACTAAATTTGGCTAAATAGCTGTTATTAAAGAAGATTGGAGGAAGAGGTTTAGCATAGAAAAATTGTAACAGGATGACTGATATAAAAAGAGGCAGTGGAATGTCTGTCTGCCCCTAGGAAAATGTCTGCAAATAGAATATTTGATTAAGATAAATCTCTTTTCTTTAGGCCAGAAGCAACGACTGAGCAGGAAGGCCCTTCAACTTATCCTTTGGAGCACCAGAAGTTGGAATCTCACTCGAAGTCTGACTTCATAGAGCAGCAGGAAGCAGAAGTACACAGAGTGCTGAGCCAGTCTCCTGAAGACCTACAGATTCTCCAAGTGGATGAACCTAATCCTACAGTACCAGCTGCATCTCCTGCTCCAAGTTTTGACCTTGAGAAGGTTAGGACCCATGACACTCAGGAAGAGCTAACAACCTTCACTGAGAGCCAGCCCACACTAAAGATAAATATTTGCCATGGATCAAATCATTCTCTTAAGTCAGAAGAATCCAGGACAGATTCCCAGCCATGTGCTTCCAAAGTCAATAATAGGCTAGTGGAAATTTCGAAAGAGCCAACTGAGAGGCCAGAGGAAAAACCTAAAAAGGAAAATTACAACTTGAAATTTTCCGATGGACCAAAAATAGAAAAGCCATTCAAATCAAAATCAGAAACAAGGTGGGGCCCCCGACCAGGTTACAGCCGACGAGAGGACGGCAGTGACAGGCCTATACGAAGGTCAGGACCTATCAAAAAACCTGTGCTTCGGGATATGAAAGAAGAGCGTGAGCTTAGAAAAGAAAAGGAAGAAGAAAAGCTCACACATGAAAAAATCTGCAAATTTGAAAAGGTGGAAAAAAGGGAACTACCAGTTCAGCCACCCAGCAAGCCTGAGCCAGAAAAACCTCCTGCAGAAAGTTCCTCTCCAGTTAAAGTGTCGCACATTACACCACCATCTGGAGAGAAAGCAGAGAGTATTACAGAGACAACCATAAAACTTGTCAGTCAACCGACTGTGATCCCATATACATCCAAGGAAGAGAAATCAGAGAAAGTAGCCAACAAAAACCACACAACAGAGAAACCTCGTCCAGATGTAAGGCCACTCCCACCAAGAAGAGAAAATGCTCTACCACCACCAAGAAACTACCGTAAGGAGACCAGGGAAAGAGATTGGTTCACAGACCAGGGATACAGAGGCAGAGGAGAATATTATGCCAGAGGTCGTAGCTATAGAGGTTCTTATGGAGGACGGGGTAGAGGTGGAAGAGGCCATCCTCGAGATTATCCACATTACAGAGACTCAAAGCCTAGACTAGAACATGTGCCCCCTGGCCCACTTAGACAACGGGAGGAGAGTGAAACACGTAGCGAGAGCTCTGATTTTGAAATTGTCCCAAAACGACGTAGACAGCGTGGTTCTGAAACTGATTCAGACAGTGAAGGTCGTGAAAGCGCAAGCGATACGCCACATTCAGATAAAGATAGCTTAATAAAAGGCAAACATCTGAGAGAAACAAGAATAGACCCTAAAAAGTCTCCAAAGCCTTTATCCTTCAAAGCAGACGGAAGCACCAAATCAGATATCCGACCCTCGGAGAGAAATTTCATCAGAGAGGATGAGACAAAGATCAGACCTGGTTTCCTTCCCAAGGGTGAGCCATCAAGACGTGGAAGAGGAGGAATGTTTAGACATGGAGGTAGAGAGCCTGGTGGACGACCACCACGACCCTCGCCACTCAGGAGGTCGGGATACAGAGACAATCAGTGGATACCAAGGCCTGTTGATCAAAGAGCATCTGACTCTCTCAGGTTAGAGGAGGGAGAACAGCGAAGGCATGAGCACATTGGACCACCATTGGGTGACAAAAGGCCACCTCTGAAATTTGAGAGGAAGTTTGATCCTGCTAGAGAAAGACCTCGAAGGCAGAGGCCTGCTCGGCCCCCTAGGCAAGATAAACCTCCAAGGTTTAGAAGACTAAAAGAGAAAGAAGCTGCAACAAAAATAAATGATGTGACCACTAGTTCACCTGCAAGCATGACTGTTAGTAATGTAGTACAAGAATCTGTTGTCGCAGCTCTGGAAGTGTCTGGCACCAAAACACCAGACCTGTCTAATCAGAATTCTTCAGATCAAGCAAATGAAGAATGGGAAACGGCTTCAGAAAGCAGTGACTTCAATGAGCGACGGGAGAGGGATGAGAGAAAAACAGCAACCACCACTGTGCAGGCCACATCTGCTGTCAAGACCATTGACAGTACAGCTGTGCCAAAACGCGAGATAGCAAAAAGAAGCTTCTCTAGTCAGAGGCCTGGGGTGGATCGGCAGAATCGCCGTGGCAATAATGGGGTACCCAAGCCAGGCAGGAACTTTTCTGGACCACGCGGGGAAAGACGGAGTGGAACTTCTTCACAGCGAGGAAAGAGGGGGTAAGAATCTTTTTTTTGTTTTTGTTTTAAGTTTTTTATTCATTTTTCATTTAACAACAAGTGTACCACTTAAATTTATACAATTTCATTACATACACACTCGATATTCCTTCATACATTACTATACTATATATATAACGTATCATTATATAATCTTTTACTATAATTTTGAAACTGTATATAATATTTAATAAGTATATCAACTATTTCTCAATTATAAACCCATCCCCTCCCCTTCCTTTGGCAACTGCATATAAAACTACAAGATATATTGATAAATTATTTATATTATAAGATGAATAAAATAAACCCTCCCACCCCCCCTCTTATCAATATCTTATTATGGGAAAATTGTATCATTCATTGCAAAAATCTATTAATGGTCCCCAAATCTTCTTAAACTTATCTATATACCCTTTTTGTGTTGAAATGCACATTCCATTTTATACATATGGCATACTGAATTCCACCAAAAGTTATAATTTAACCTGTGGGGGTAAGAATCTTAACTCTAAAGTGTAAGTCCAGTATAGATCACTAAACTATATTTTTCTCTCCCTAGTTTTTCTCAGATTTGGATAGGAATATTTATTTAATGAACACATTGGAGCCCTATAGTGGCTGCAAGCCCTCTCTTTCACCATACCTAGATGTTTCCTTTCCAAAAGCAAATGTGGTGATGAATTTCTTTTGGTATGACTGGTTTATTGAAAAGTTGTCTTTTCAGAAGTAAGAGTTCATGTGTAGTTATAAGATAGAGATACTGGGATCAAAATATGACTCTTATGTGGCATCCATGGACACTACCACTACAATTGAATTAAATAATTTCAGATCTAGGACTTGCATGTGAGCAGTGCCAGTGGAGGGGGATGCATTCAGTATAATTAGCCCCCCCCCCCCCCAACTCTGCCAAAACTTTGACCCCTGTCTTATTTTTCCCTGGACCCTTGCTAGCACCATTCTTGTTTGTGATTCCCTCACGGGATGGTTCTTCTGCATCTCTAGCATTTCTCCTGTGCACTTTCGTGGCTATACTTCTCTGAGCACTGATCAAATGGTTTAACAATACAATATTTCATCTTAACTCCCATTGAATACCTTGACTGGTTCTAGATTGATCCCAAAAAAGAAGCTGGCCATGATCAGGATCTAAAATAAAACATACATACAGTCAAAATATACCACCAACTTAAAAAATTGAACAGGTTTCTAGTTTGTTATGAAATCTTTAAATTTTAGATTGAAGATAAATGATTTGTGAAGTACATTCCACGTTGACACAGGCTGATAGGACAACCTCTCCTCTTAAATTCAATCAATTTGTACCTCGCTTAATCTATTGTAAACCGCATAGAACTTAACGGTATTGCGGTATATAAACTGTTATTATTATTATTATCTCAACTGAGCATATTTCCTATATTTAATACCTGTTCCTGCTGGAAAATGCAAGGTCACCTGACTAACTGGTTAGCTCCTCACAAAGAGTCCTGAAAATTGTTCAGGATCTACCACTCCTCCATTTCTATTTGTGTTTGTCTTCTGCAGTCCTGCTTCCGGGCCCTTCAGCTGTGAAAACAGAACAGAAATGTTTATTAAACAATTCAGCTGTATCTTTATCAGCTTCATATATATTCTTCCTCTTCACTTGACGTTGTGTGCACAACACATTTTCAATAAACTTGAAACTTGAGTCTCACAATGCTACTCTTTTACACTTCCTATTATTACTAAAAAAAAAAAAGGTCTCCCCTCCTGTTTTATTGTGTTGTAATAAAGGAGTTTAAATTACCGTATTTTCACACATATAACGCGCGCGTTATACACGGTTTTTACAAACCGTGCATAACCTTGCGCGTTATACGCGTGAGCGCGCTTTACAAATTTTTTTTTACATAGTCCCCCCCCCCCCCCCGACGTCCGATTCACCCCCCCCCCTCGCAGGACCGCTCGCACCCCCACCCCGAAGGACTGCTCACACGCACCCCCACCCCAAAGGACCGCTCGCACACACTCCCACCCGCACCCCTACCCTGAAGAACCGCTCGCACCCCCACAGCCTCCCAACCTCCCCCCCCCCCTCATCATGTAGAAGCTCCTACCGGTGTCCTGCTGCTTCCTCTTGGCGGTCCCGGCCCTTCTGTGAGCCCTGCGTCTGCGCTGCTTCGTCTTCCGGCGGTCCCGCCCTTTCTCTGACATGAAAATACGGTATATGCATGCTATGTATGCGGAAAATTGCAGGGAAAGGGCAGGGGAAGAGCTGTGCTCAGAAGAAAAATCGCTAGCATAGCTCCTCCTGCCTGCTCGTCAAAAAAAAAAAGGTCATCTGGAAGTAATGGCAGGTATACGAATTCTAGGCGATGTTATATCTAATGGTAAACTGCTTGATTTTTCACAGCTGCAACATAAATTTGGTCTTAGTAAATCACAAAGTTTTAGATGGTTGCAACTGAAGAAGGCCATTCAGGCGGCGTTCCTGAATGGAAAAATCTTGTAATCGATATAGTCTGGAGTTCTTATGCTTTCAGGTGGGCTTCCTGGGACACCAGGCCGCACAGTGGTATAAATTGATATCTGGATTTATGAATAAAATAACAAAAACTGGTCTTAGGGATATTTGAAGCATTGAGATAAAGCATCAAATTACTGCATCACAATGGCCATGAATTTGGTCTTGGAGGATGAGTTGTACAATGTCGGCATCTGAGACAAACCTGTTCGTTTACAAAAATTAGATGGCTCTAAGTCTAATAGATGTTGGCATTGTCATCTCGAAGCAGGGGCTTTAGATCATTTATTATTCTATTGTCCATTTATTTTGGATTTTTGGAAATCGATATGGGGCCAAATAAATTGTTTATTAGAAAATCCGGTGGCTTTATCATATGATACTATATTATTTGGTATGTCAATGAGGAAGAAAAGTCATTATGACAGGAGTCGACATTCAACAGATTACATTTAATTGGAAAAACTGGAGTAGATTAAATTACAGTTTCTGGTGAAATTCACTGTCATATATACAAGATGGAAAGAATGTTAGCCACGCTGAAAGGAAATTTTAATAAATTTCAGGAGGTTTGGGGGACCATTAATAGAATACTGTAATGAGTAAATATCATTTTTCCCTTGGTACAATTGCAAAGTGTGGGGTGGGGGAGGGGTACAGATAGAAGTAGAGGTAGGTTATAGAAATGGTCAGGAACCACTTCACAGGTCATAGACCTGATGGGCCGCCGCGGGAGTGGACCACTGGGCACGATGGACCTCTGGTCTGACCCAGTGGAGGCAACTTCTTATGTTCTTAAAAGTTTGGATTAATAGAAATGATAATATACATATGATATATGTACTCACGTATGTAATAGTAGGGTTGGGAGGGAGGGTTTTAAAATTACTAATTTAAATTGATAATGATAGATAATCAAGTGATATAGCTTTAAAAAAAACCCCAGCCACTGCTCTCCCTGTCTGAACCGACAAGCAGGGACTGCTGTTTTTAAATGGGTGCAGATTGTGTGTGCAGAGCATACATAGACGGTGTTCAGGAGATTTGGGAGCCATTAACAAAATATTGTAATGATTGAATATTATATTTCCCCTTAAAAATGCACATCCAGGGTGGGGGGGAGGGAAGGGGTTTGATTTGAATATTAAATAAGATATATAGGAATGGGGTTTATGGTAGGTTTTCTTGAATTTAAAGATTGTAATTGATTAGGGGGGATAAATTCTGATATGGATTTTAACAGAATATTAAGTGTTGTATTGGAGTTTAAAATGCTATAAATATTGTTACACTTATGTAAGTTTTTTTTTGTTTTTTTTAAATGAATAAAGAATTGGGGGAAAATCCTTCCTTTATAACTGAACAAAGTGATTATTACATTTAAGTACTGGGCAACCATTACATGGTACAGTTTAATTTTTTTGAGAAAGATTTATTGCGACATACCTGGAATATAATTTGGAGCTAGTCTGTAGTTGTCTACTATGTAGCTCTGATCTCCTTAGTTCTATGCATTCTACATGTTTTCTTTTATCTTTGCCTCTGGGGAGCATTGTAGAAGGATGGTAAGCTTCTGTAATTTGTATTATTCATATGATGTAGGCCCTTTGAAGATCAAACAGCGAGCGTGACTGGTATTGATTCCTTGACCAGCAACTCTGTACATCATCACCACCTCTATCAGCAACAGCAATATATGGAAGAGACTAGTGGCAGTTTCACAGCACAGAAAAGCTCCAGGGAGGTTTCTGGGAAGAAAAAAGAGGAGGCTAAGGCAGTAACCAAGAAACCCAAGGAGAAACCTGATGCTATTTCACAGTTTGATCTCAACAACTATGCAAGTATGTCCTGCTAATTGCTAAAAACCATGAAAAGATGAGTTTTTCTGTGCATTCCTGGAAACATTTACTTGTGTAGTTAAAAATATGGAATAAAGTGGAGGTGCTTCCAACAAAATTAGGAATGGTGGAAATAAGCCATCAATGTAGAGAAGACAAGGGAATTATTAGTCACACATTCTTCCCTCCTCACCCTTCAGAAATTGATTTTTTGACAGTACTAGGGCATGGTAGGGATGTGCATGCCTGCCTATAAGTATTTTTCTGAGATTTCCTAGACAATCCTGGGAAAAATCTGATTGATGCAATGTGCCATTGATATCTTTCATTTGTGTGACTGGAAGCATTTCATAGCTTATTAAACTCCTTCAAAGCAGACTTTATACTGTAACTGGCAACATAGAAGCATCTTTTCTTGATAAGGTCATTCTTACTGGATAATTCTGTATAGTACTTATGTTGAGTTAGGCTAATATTTAGAAAACAAAATGGAAAATGACCACCACCTGCTTAACTTTTTCAGAAGTATACAAAACGTATAAAGCTCACAGTCTTTAATTCTGAATGTGCAGGTGTTGTCATCATAGACGACCATCCAGAAGTGACAACCACTGAAGATACCCAATCAAACCTGAATGATGATGGCTTTACTGAGGTTGTATCCAAGAAACAACAGAAACGACTACAGGATGAGGAACGCAGGAAAAAGGAAGAGCAAAGCGTGCAGGTTTGTAACCATCGTCTAACCATTGCAAATCCAGTAGCTGGGAAGTAGGATCGGTGTCGGGCAGATCTCAATGGTCTGTACCCCAAAATTGGCAGGGTAACCTATAGATTATATATGCATGGACTGTGCAGATCTTTATCTGCTGACATTTCCTGTTTTAGTTAGTAATGCAGCAATGGCGTATGTCATGACATGATATAGAGAGGTAAGTCACCTTATTTTTTGCCAGAACCCATTGATGTCTGTTCTTAGTCTCAATTTTCTTTTATACTACCTAACTGTCACTCTCTTACTCATGACATCATAACAGAAAAGAACCTCGATACTTAGTTCAACTAAAACATGACTACTTCAAGGAGAAAGCAGCCTGTCTTTTTCATTTTTCCCACCTCGTTACTCAGCATTATTTGCTTCCCAAGAAGGCAAGCATGGAGGGGGAACTACAGTTAATTTTCTTTAGTGCATTGTCATTTAAAGAATTGTCCACCAACGATCTTCCTTACTCTGTTGTTAATGGATCTCATTACATCTGAGATTGCATATTTTGATTTATTTATTTTTTCCTGACCCCCTTCATTAAAAACAGAGCACTGGAATGTAGTTTAATTTCCTAATTTTAGGTGATTTTAATATTCATGTTGACACTTCTCAACTACAGGTAGCCAATTTTCCTTTCATACATCAGTGAGCTAGGTCTGTATCAGCACATATTGGTCCCTACTCATTCTGCGGGGCATACTCGAGAGATCAGTGGTTGCCAACATGGTGACCCGAAGTTCTCCATTGTGGCCCTTAAGCAGGTGGCTGAAATGCTCTTAAAATCATGTAAATGCATGCATTTTAATTTTGCCCTTGATACAATAACTGGAAACAATCTTTTAAGTGGATTATTCGGATGCCTTGTTTATGGAATTTACTACAGTTGACAATCCAAAATAAAGTGAGTTTCCAGTTCAATAGGGATGGTATGCTAAACTAATGGTCTTTCTCCCGCAAGTCCCTTGCTGGAGATACTGATTACTGTTCTCAGCACCAACTCCTCCTCCCTGCTGCCCCCAGTCAGTTATTTCTTCTATAATTGAGCCTGCAAAAGCAACTTTGATCTGCTCAGTCGCTTTTGTTGTTTTTCAAGTATTTTTTTCAGTTTTTCGTGGGGTTTTGTGTTCCTTTTCAGCTTCAATGACTGCCTAGCTTGTCTCTGCAGCTGACAGGTGGATCCTGTGGGGACCTGCTCAGCCAGCCTGCTTGAACTGTGGAGCTCATGGGTTTTTTTTCCTTCCGTTTGCTCATTCCTTGACTTGTTCAAGAGCACTAGCGCAGGCTGTACGGATACCAATTACATTTCTTCTGCGCACAAACGATGTCTGCTACACTTTCCTCCCCCCCCCCTTCCTCTTTGCAGAGTTTGGATTCTGGTCCCAGGAGTTAAGGCTCAGTCCAGCTGTAGCCCAGCTGGCAGCTGAAGAGGCAACTTTCCTGGTGGCAGAGATCCTCTCCTATTTCCAGCTATCCTGAGAAGAGCTGTGGCAAGTTGCAGCACATCTTTCCATTGTCTGGTCTGCCTACAGGGCAATTCGTGGGGGAGGGGGATCCGAATATGTGGTTTTTTTAAGGTTCTGTTTTGTTATTGCCTTGTACCCTTGCTCCAGAAATCCTAAAATTGGTGGGGTTTTAGGTCCTCCAGGGGAGTTAACAACCATTTTTTCAGTGGGAAATCCTAGCAGCAGCTATCTTGGATTTTTCCTAATTTGCATTCTAAGTTCTCAAATATCTTTAAAAAAACCTTATTTTTTATTTTTGCCACCAGGGATGGAGTTCTAATGCTCCAATAACGTGAATTCATGTGAATTTTGTGCTGATGGGGCACCAGAAGAGTGCCCTTGCGCCATATGTTCCACAATGCATATTGGGGAAGTAGGGACCTCTGGTTCAGTTTCTGATCACCTTATTATTGTTGCCAAGAGACTGTTGGGACACTTGGAAGACTATTTTGCCCTTTCTGAGTCCCATAGTGCGGCACCAGTTCCTAGTAAGGATGCTAATGGCACCAAGATGGAAAAAAAAAGCGTTCTAACCCTCTTGAAGGGGTTTCTTGGTCCTCTATTCTCTTTACGCTTGACTTTGTGAACTTGCTTTGGCAATCCTATGTCGGCGACGCTGTTGCACCTTCTGGGGTCAGCTACAGAGCAGCCTCCCTGTGTTTCAGCATCTGTTCCTCAATAGAGGCCCGTATCTCTGGAAAGCTGGTTGGACAGGGTCACTGAATATGATGATCTGGATGCTTATCCTCTTTCACAGAGTCAAGCTTCAGTCAGAGATGATATGACACTGAGCAAAGTGGATCAGGGTCTGAGTGCTGCTGTGGACCAGGTCAAGGATCCCTCTGTTCACAGGCTGTTCAGGTCTGCTGCACTGACGAATCTTCTCATTGAGTCTCTGAAGGAGGTCAAAACTGATCCTCTTCAGCCTACTTCCTGATTTTCTCTTCTCTGTGGGATCCACTCTCAGCCTACTGCCTTCCCATGGCATCTGAGCAGTGTGAGAACCCTGAGGGCTTCCTTACAGTGGCTAAAACTATGCCCAAGTTATATCCTATGGACCAGGCGTTCCAGTCAATGTTTGCTGTGGTTCAGGTGACCAAGTGCATGTCCCTTCCCAATCAGGGGGCATAGTGCTTAAGGATCAGCATGATCGTAGACTGGACAGGTCCCTCAAAAGGCAGTTTGAGGCCTTGTCTCTGGCAGTGTTGGCTGTTGCGGCAGCCTCCTTTGTGGCTCTAGCGTGCTATTCTAAATTGTGTGACCCTGGAGATGACATTCTAAATTGTGTGACCCTGTTGGTCTGTATGATCTTCTGAAGGTAGTGGGTAAGGTCTTGGCTTATTCTGCGTCTGCATGCAGAATTTTGTAGATCAGGCATTGAGCTGGGGATTCCATCTCCAAAACTACTCTCAGCAGGTTTCCTTTCAGAGGCAATATGCTGTTTGGCCAGGGATGACCTCATGGCTAGCGTCCAGGACCTCTGTCCAAAGTCATTACCAGACAGCAGGCCCAGGAGTCCTTTCAAGCCTCATGCTGTTGGCACCTTTTCTCCTCTGGATCCTCGTCCCAGAGATCCTTTCAGAGCCCACGGCAGAGATTCTCCAGGAAAAGAAAGTTCCAGGGCTCCGCCTCCCATGCGGTTGAGCAGCCCAAGAAGTCACAATGACGCTAGGTCTCCAGCCCCTCCGTTCAAAAATCAAAGGAGGACTGCAGGACTTCTGGACACATGGGAAGCTATCATGACTGACCAATGGGTTCTGGAAGTCATCAGGGATGGCTGCAAGTTGGAATTCGCCAACCTCCTCTCTTCCTGGTTTGTGGATTCGCCAGTGGACCAGCTGGTGGACAACCCTTCAGAAATTGCTCAACATTCAGGTGCTCGACCAGGTGCCAGATGCAGACGTGGCTCTGGCAGATATTCCCTTTCAGGCTAGCGACAGCCTTCCCAGACCTTCACCAAGTTGATGGTTGTGGTGGCAGCCCATCTCCACAAGCTGGGTTGGCTTGTCCACCCTTGCTTGGACACCTGGCTCATCAGAGCTCCCTTGAGAGGGGAAGCAGAGAGGCGGTTCAAACAGTCTTGAATACCCTTCAAAGTCTGGACTGGATTGTCAAACTGAAGAAGAGCCAACTGCACCCTGTAAATCGGGAAGTCCAGCTGTCGGTATTTTTGTCCACAGGAGGAAAACAGCAAGTTAATAATTTGGCATTGCTGGATGTCAGGAGAGTTCTTCTCCATTACCTAGAGGTGACAAATCCCTTTCATCTGTCCGACCATCTCTTTTTATTGACAAGCCGTAGTCACCTGGGAAAAACAGCCTCTACTATTACCAGATGGATGCACATAGCTATTGTTTCTACATACATTGGCAGTGGTAAACATTCTGGCTACTGCATTTTGGACTGATTGTATTCATCAGACTAATGTCTTTGGAAGCCCTAACATAACATTACAGTAGTCAAAGAATAGATAAGACAAAAGAAACAACTACACTTGTTATAGCCTGAAAAGGTAAATACGATTTTAGACCAACCAACAAAGCTTACCTTGAGCTGACTTCCCTAAGGGACTAATCTCCTTCCCACCCCCAGATCCAAGAACTCTCCCTTTTTCTTCTGCCCTCTTCTCTTCCCCCAGGTCCATTTTCTTTCTTTCCTTGGGTCAAGTATCTCTCTGTTACGTCCCTCCCTTCCTCTCTCTTTTAGGTCCTAGTTCACGCTTGCTGTCTAACACAGGCTCTGGCAGGATACACATTTCAAATCTGACATATTGTAATCACAAAACAGAAAAATTATTTTTTATACCTTTTGTTGTCTGGTAATTATTCAAATCATGTTGGTCCCAGTTCTGGTTGTCTTCTGATAACTCGCTTGCCAGGGTCTCCTTCTTTCTCCATGCTAATCATCCATCTTCCATTTCTGTCCTCCCCTCCCCTTCCATTTCCCTTTCCTCCCCTGGACGTCTGGCATCTTTCCTTTTGGTCCAAGATTTGGCTCTATGTTCCTTCCCTCCCTCCATCCCAGCTTCCCGGTCTCACATTATGGGACCACAGCCTGAAGGAACATGCTGCTGAGGCTACGGCAGCCTGCTAGGATCGCTACAGCCGACCAGCAATCCTCTGCAGGCTGCTTTAATGTGAGATCAGGATGGAGGGAGGGAAGGAACAAAGGGTCAAATCACAGACTAAATCTAATTACCCTCTAGGCCAAATTTGGCCCCCGGACTGAGTTTGACACCCCTGGTATAGGGGAATATAAAGTGATTTGCAGCGTTAATGGTTAGAGATTTTGAATTTCATGCATTTTCATTTACAGAACCCAAAAAGAATTTCAGGTATCAATTGTTTTGGGTTTGTTTGTTTGTTTTCAATTTTTGACATTTGTACCAGCAGCTATGGGTACTGCAGTGTTGCTGCAAGAAGTCAGCACTGCTTGTAGTTCAGCGTTCCACTTGGCCTCAGTGAATTGCTGAAATAAAAATCCACAAACTCTAGCTATGGTACACCATTAACTGCATTCCTGTGGAGAATCGGTACCAAAAACTTTGAAAAGTTTTAGTTTAGAAGTTTAATTACTTGTCAGGGAAATGGTTTTTCTGTATTTTGATATAGTATGCAGAATTTTAAAATGTACACAGATTTATTTTGCACAGAATTCTCCCAAAAGTACCTGTATAGAAACTTTGATACAGTTCAGGCATAGCATTTAAGGAATAGCTCCTGTTATTCCATGACACATGCTCTGCATTCTTTCCCTCCATTCCCCCCTTCCCCATCCCCTGTAGTTAAACTGTGAAATCCAACCTTTGAAAATCTGTTGACAGTTGCCGTATTTTTCGCTTCATAAGATGCAATTTTTCCCCCCCAAAAAATGGGTGGAAATAAAGGTGTGCCTTATGGAGTGAATATAACCCCCTTCCCC
Organism: Geotrypetes seraphini; assembly: GCF_902459505.1. Lineage (NCBI taxonomy): Eukaryota > Metazoa > Chordata > Amphibia > Gymnophiona > Dermophiidae > Geotrypetes > Geotrypetes seraphini. Next base: position 127,765,183 of record NC_047093.1, read on the forward strand.
CCGGCGGTACCTTTAAATTGTGGTAGTTGCTAGACGGCTGCCTCCTTGTTATGTTGGGGCCATCCAGCAAAGTGGGAGATCAGCATTCGGGACGTTCTCAGCTGACACAGTGGAGACTGCTGCAGACATCTAAGAGGCACAGCATGGCAGTCCGGGGACAATGGCAGAGAGGGAATAAAGTTTATAAATGCCGGCGATCCCAGCAACGAGGACTCCACCCGAAGAGAAGCAGCACGCAACTGTTGTCATCGGCCTCCGAGCTTAGCAGCCGCCAGCATGGAAAAGAGCAGGGGAGAGGCCAGGGCTTTGTTGACACTGAAGGGGGGACTAACTGCTGATACAGCTGGAGTCGGCATCCCCCAGCAGGAAAACCGAAGCATTTTCGGCCTGGGTCGCACCATGGAGAAATCCGATTTGGTTTGCCATCGACAGCATTTCCTTGTCCATGCACTGAGCAGATCTACGGGTAATTTCAAGCTGGACTTAAATGGGCCTTATTTGACTGTTAATTTTTATTTATTTTGGTTTTGTTCTCACCAATTATGGTTTAATTTTGATCTAATTATTTAAAAAAACACTTTCACAAAAAAGATATACAATGTCTGGATATCAACAGCACAGTTCAGGCTTAATCACAATATGCAATTTGAAAAAAACAGAGGAAAAAGCCTCAGACTGAGGCCCTCCCACCGCCACAAAAGGTGGTTAGGCATTAACCTCATTGGCAAAAATCCTCTATTTCATTGCAGACAGATAAAAGCCTTATGCGGTGCTATTTGTGCTTAAAGATAGAAGAAAAAAACGTTCCACTTATCTTCTCTTTGATCGGTACACCAACGGTGGCCAGCGTTTCACAAATCTGCTGCCTCAGGATGTAACGTATCCGATCGAACTTTAAATGGGACGCCGAAACGCATCTCCGCATCAATTTTGATCTAATGACATTTCTTAGAGTTTTTTGTAAATCTTTATTTTGATCTTATTTTTTTCCCTTTTCACAGCATACAACTGTTGGTTCTAACTGTCCACCAGTTTCTCCCGCACTAGGCATTCTACTTATCCTTCTGCAGCAGGGTTTATTGCTTTAATACTGGGGGGGGGTGTTCTCATCTGTATTCTTTCCATTTTATTTATTTATGTTTTATTGTTCTACTACTGTTATCGTATATATTTTCTACCGCTGGCCCCAACATAATCAGCAGGCAGCTGTCAAGCAACCACCACAATTTAAAGGTACCACTGGGGGGGGGGGGACTGGGACGGAATTTAAATGTGCCGGGTATATATTAGTATACAATTTGATTCAGAATGGTTTTTTTCTTATTTTCCTCCTCTAAATCTAAAGTGCGTCTTATGGAGCGAAAAATACGGTACATCTAATGGTTTGAAATATAGTCACTTAGTTTCATTTTGCTATCTTTTCTAAAACAGAAAAATTAGGTATCGCTCTATTCAAACCACTTCCTCTCCAAGTCACAGCCAACACAGATACTGTGCATGCAGTGGGGCTCAAAAGAATTCCACCTCTGTATGCTTTTTTTAATGTTTGAAAAAGGTAAAGCTTTTAAAGGCAGTCGTTGGTACTGTGTGTACGTCGTCTAAGAGGGAGAGACCACTGTCTGAAAATACATGTCATAATCGTGGTGTAACATTTAGAACAATTTTGAGTTGGTTTTTATACCATTTACAAGTCCTCTAAATTCATGTTTTTATTTCTCTCCCCCCCTGTTTAAGGGCTGGAACAAAAAAAGTTCTAATGAAAAAGGGAGGGGTCAAAATTCCAAGCTTCCTCCAAGGTTTGCAAAAAAGCAGCAGCAACAGGCAGCAGCCCAGCAAGCTCAAGTACAAACTCCATCTCAGCCCTCAGTCCAGACCCCCAGTCAGCCACAGATACAACCTCAAGCCCAATCACAGACAGCCCCAACAGCAATGGCCAGCAGCAGCACCGAGTTTTCTGGAACAAGCAAAGCACTACAGACACCACCACCTCAGAGCAATCTGGGAACTGAATTATGGGAAAACAAGATGGTTCCACCTGTAGTTTTGAGTGACATCTCCAAGAAGTGTAAGTGTATGCCCCTGGGGCATCTGTTTGCTGTTTTGAAGGAAAGAGGGATAGAGTGGTTAAAGGTCACGAAGTTATACTTAAAGATACAAAATCTTTGGCTGCTAAAGTATCATTTTACAAACGGCTGTTCAGTTAAGAACTGAGAATTGCCTGCTGGGAGATGATGGAATTTCTCTTGCTATTAGTATGGTTATGCAGAAGTATGGAAGAAACTAGAAACTACTGCAGTATTTTATGATTGAATTGATGCAAATTGTAATTGGCTGTCATGAGGACGAAAGGAAACAAGTTGCTCATGATACAAAGCTGTAGTTGAAGAAATAGAAATTTTGGGAGACAATTTAATTTGCATGCTTTTTTCTAAAGCACTAGAAAACTATCTAGAATTTCTTTAAAAATTCATGTCGTCATTTTATGCATTAAACATTTCTTTTAAACCCAAAGTTCAGCTGCTGTCCCATACAGCTTTCTTTGTATTCTTATGACATTTGTCTTGTTTCCAGTGGGACCCATTAGCCCACCACCGGTCAGTGCATGGAACAAGCCACTCTCTGCCTTTGGATCTTCAACTGCTGCTGAGGTAAGCATAACTGGAGCTTCTGGAAAAGATGTCAAGGTGGTGGATACCTGACCAGAAACAGCTTCCCACTGAACATCTAACATAGGATGGAATATATACTTGAAATATTTGGAGAGCTCTGAGCAAACAGTTCTCATAGTCCATAGATGACTTTTGTAGATTGTGTGATTGTTAAAGACATCTGTTACTGATGATGATCTTTTGATTGCAGTATTTTAAATCTTGTTTGCTATTTAGGACTAATATCTGCAAAATTTGCTGCTAAAAACTGGGTTTCCGTTTTAAATATTGCTGTAATCTAAGGCTAGTAATGGCAGCCCTTCCTGGTTGACAAACATTTAAGGAAGATAATGTGAAATAGCTGGAGTTTGCTTTTCTTTTGGCAGGGATTGATGAGATGAACGTTGCTATCAGATGAATCCAAACCCGCACACTTTACAGAAGATACAAATCACAGTTTTCAAATGCTGACCCCTTCAGTTTTTCCTTCTGCACGTTTGCAGTAAGGTGTATGTTTGATCTGCTCTATTTAAACCTTTTTTTATTTTTTGTTCTTTTCTTCAAATTTTGGAGGCTTTCAGTGCTTGAGTTCCCAGTATTTCTGGGGTAACTCTGCCTAGAAGAAGCAGATTTGGGATCTGCAGATGGCAGTCCAGTCCCTCTTGTGGTACCTGTTAGCCAGCCTGCTTAATATTTTAAGAGATTGGGGACTGTTCCCCTTGAAGCTAGCTCACCTCCTGATATTTTTTTTTTCAGCAGCTTAAGTACAGGCTGATTTGGCACCTGTAGTGGTCCTTAGGGTGCTGGCGGCATGTCACCTCCCCCTTTTGTGTGCACGGTTTGGTGGGGGTAGAGGTCCAGCCTGGTCTTGCTCTGGCTGGCAGCCTGAAGACTTCAGCATTTGAGACCTGAGCAGTATCCTCTTCCAAGGTCCAGCTACACACATGAGCTGAAGCAAACCTTTACCTACCTTCTGAAACACTTTGTTCTCCAAAACAAACTCCGCCTCTTACGCAGAACACTATTATTCGCCTTTCCAAATCCCAAAGGATGCCAATTTAAAAGATTCCTCAACAAGACACTTTCCTTCCAAGCAGGAATCTGGAACAATACTCTTAAGTGACTTACTCCTTAAATCATTGTCATACAAATCATTCAGAAGATCACTGAAAACCCATTTATTTGACAAATTTGTTTAAACTTCCTCAAACGATTTCCTCTAGGCTCCTGCCTTCCGAGCTGAAGGCCTCGGCGGCTGAAGCCTGGCTGGAGGAGGACGAGTAGGAGCTGCGAGAGCTCCGCAGAGGCAGGAGGTGAGGAGAGAGAGACAGAGACAGATGGATGAGAAGGACAGAGGGGCTACTAAAGGGACCAGGAGAGATGGTAGGGGGTAGGGAGAGATAGACTTCAGGGAGTGTGGAGGGGGCAGGAGAGAGAGATGGTCTTGGGGAAGGACAGAGGGGGACAGGAAAGGGAAAGATGGCAAAAGAGGTGAAATAGGGTCAGAGAGAGATGGTAGAGGGTGTGAAAGGGAGAGATGGAAATGGTAGGACCACTGCTGCTTTGGGGCACTGAGGGAGGAAAGGTTGGTACATCAGGACTGCTGCTGCCGCCTCCCCGGCAAGCTCTAGGCAAGGTGTCTGGGATCACCGGTGACAAGTAAATTCTTGTGAGCCGCAGCGGGCTAGACAAGGACGTGATAATTCAGCATTCAGAATAAGGAACATCATAAAAAGTAATAGTCCCAGCTTCAATGCAATTAAGGCTTTTAATCTTTCAAAATAACCAAAAAGAAAATCAACTATTTATTTGTCAGGATCATTCAATTGAAGCCAGCGGGCTTCCCATGCACATTTCACCATAATGTTAGACAATAGTCTCTGGGTTGAGAAAACAAGAGAGTCCAAAATCAAATCACAAAAATCTCTCCTTAACAGAGATAAGTTTTCATTCAGTTTGAAGTCCAGCAAGAATCCACAATAAAAAGAAAAGAAAATTTTTGAAACAGGATAATAACTTCTGGACTGTGATAACCCAGCTCCAAGTCAGTGTTACTATACTGGCTTCTTCAGCAGCTGAGTGCTGGAAAGACAGTGTGCTCCATGTGGTCTTCAGCTTCCAGTAATTAGGCCCACTATCCCACCATGAAATACAGGGCAAATCCCACTGCCTCAGCGTACTACAGTTCACTTTCCCCACCGGGAAAGAATAATTAAACTTTCAAAAAGAAAACACAAACTGCAAAATAAAGTCCTTGCTCAGTTCCATAACAGCAAAGCATTCGATAGCGTACCACACCGCAGGTTGCTGAGCAAGATGAGTTCTATAGGATTGGGCGACACATTGACGAAATGGGTTGGGAACTGGCTTGGAGGTAGGCTTCAGAGGGTAGTGGTGAACGGCACCCCCTCCGAAACGACGGAGGTGATCAGTGGAGCGCCGCAGGGATCAGTCTTGGGCCCGATCCTATTCAACATCTTTATAAGAGACTTGGCAGAGGGGCTCCGAGGTAAAATAACATTATTCACCGATGACGCCAAACTATGTAATGCAGTGGGCAAAAGCACAACGGACAAAAACTCAATGCCCAACAACATGATGCACGATCTACTAGTACTGGAGCGCTGGTCTAGGACCTGGCAACTCAGCTTCAATACCAAAAAATGCAAAGTCATGCACCTGGGCAGCCAAAATCCATGCAAGACTTACACCCTTAATGGTGAGATCCTAACAAGTACTGTAGCAGAACGAGACTTAGGGGTGATCGTCAGTGAAGACATGAAGACTGCCAATCAAGTGGAGCAAGTTTCATCCAAGGCTAAACAAATCATAGGTTGCATACGCAGGAGTTTTGTCAGCCGTAAGCTTGGAGTCATGCCATTGTATAGATGTGAGACCCCATCTGGAATACTGTGTACAATTCTAGAGGCCGCATTACCACAAAGATGTGCTAAGACTCGAGTCAGTCCAGAGAATGGCCACCCGGATGGTCTCGGGACTCAAGGATCTCCCGTACGAGGAACGGCTAGATAGATTACAGCTATACTCACTCGAGGAACACAGAGAGAGGGGAGACATGATCGAGACGTTCAAGTATCTCACGGGCCGCATCGAGGTGGAAGAAGATACTTCTTTCTCAAGGGTTCCATGGCAACAAGAGGGCATCTGGTTATTTCGGAATAGACTGTCCTAGGATTTAAAAGCAAACTAGATGCACATCTCCTTACAAGAGGCATAGAGAGATATGGATGACTAAATATACGCCAGGTCTACACCTGGCAGGGCCTCCGCATGTGCGGATCGCCGGACTTGATGGACCGAAGGTCTGATCCGGAGATGGCACTTCTTATATTCTTATGTTCTTAGAGCAAACCAGTTCAAGAATTACTTATGTTGCTGGGGATTCTCCCCCTTGTCATGGATTTGTCCAGGTATGTTGCTTGGCTTTGGGACTTAACTGGATATGTTTGCTAATTCTCACGCTAAGGGGGTAAAGCATGTGCTCATAAAAATTTGTGGATTTCTGCAACTCCTGTATTGCGGGTTAGGATTGAACACCTAGCGTATGGAATCCTACAGGGACTAACGGAAAGAAGATTATCGAAGGTATAAACCTAATCTTCCATTGCACTATAATTTTAAGGTATTTGAGATAAGATTGTTTTGTACTTTTTGTGTCTTGGTGACCTATTAGTGTGTCATTTGGTATCTGGGAGCTTTTTAATAAGGTAGTGATGTAATGCTGGTGTAACGTTACAGGGAACAAAAACTGTTCAGGAGAGCAGGCTGGAGCTTGGGATAGACACCATCCAGTTTGGAGCACCAGCATGCAGTGGTCCTGAAAATGAAGCGATCCCAGTGATTTCAGAGAAAATCTCAGAAAAACTACCAGAACCCAAAGAGCAGAGACAGAAACAGCCTCGGGCAGGACCCATCAAATCACAGAAGGTAATACAGGGCAACTTGTTCTGTTAGTGCTCTCTGCAACCCTTCCATCATTTTGCCTTACAGGTACTGTTCCTCTTCAGCATTGTGACGTGTGGAATAGTACTGCCTGATTCACGATTTGAATCGATTCAATTTTTTTTAAAAATTGGCCTCCCGATTTGATGACCCTGTGCCTTCCTAAAGCAGGAGCGGCAGTGCTGCCTCTTGCTGGCCGTCCGCTGCCGCTCCTGCTTGAGGGGGGAGGGTCAATCGAAAAGGCCTGCATGTTCCCCCTGCTTCCTTGCTCTTACCTTAAGCAGCTAATATAGGATCGCTGGTGCTATAGATCCCTGCAGCTGCCCGTCATCCTCAGCGGCACGTTCTCTCTGCTATGGTCCTGCCCCTGCTCTGACATCAGGGGCAGGATCGCAGCAGAGAGAATGTGCCGTTGAGGACGACGGGCAGCTGCAGGGATCGCTATGCTGTGAGATTTTACATTAGTACATTAATCATGTCTCTTCTACCCAGACACCTATTTGATAGTATTAAAAATATGACAAAAACAACTTTGAATTTATTAAAACTGGGTATCTAATTGAGGTGGATTGTACCCCTGAACTTCCCTATCTATGTTCTGTAAAGCCTGGAGCAAAATGCAAGTAATTCAGAATGAAGGGCATTACAACATATGCTTCTGACAGTTTGCTCTTTGAGTATTCAAAGTGTGCCATATCAGTAGAAGTAGATGAATCACTCATTTCATCAGATATGCAGGATTTGCATAAAAAGTCATGGAGGGCCAAAGCAACATGCTAGAAACTTTCACGTTGATTTTTTTTTTTTATATCGCCTTAAATGACTTGTCCAGTGTCAGTGTGTGTTTGGTTCTCATGCTAAGTGATGTGGCCCTTCGGCTAAACTCTGCTCATAAGCCACCCTCCTCTTCTGAATCACAAAGAAACTTCCTATGAGAACAATCCTATTAATACAATGTGAAGAGGATAGAATAACTTACCTAGGGTCATGCAGTTGATTCAAGAGACTTCTACAGATGTTCTTAACTCTTATCTACTTTTGTCACTAGATTCCAGACCTGAGCCCAGTAGAAAACAAAGAGTATAAACCTGGCCCCATTGGGAAAGAGCGATCACTGAAGAACAGAAAAGTAAAGGATGTGCAACCAGTAGAGACAGAAGTACAAAACAAACCAAGTCCTACTGTTTGCAGTCCAGACCCTGTCGTCATGAAAGAGAACAAAGCAGTGACTGAAATAAGAACCATGATATCTGTGTCTGCACCAGAATTTGGAGCCAGCCCCAAGGTACCGAACTACCTATGTATGATTTCACATACTGTAGCTTTTTACTGGTGCCAGGCACTTAATCACAGTTTAAAATATGTGCTTAGGCCAGTAGCAAAACAGCAATTCATCTTTTGATATAATAGTATTGAGATGTGAAAGTTATGTCTATTCAGGGCTGCAGGTATTTGCTTGCGGAGGGGAGAGCAGCGGTACAGTTCTAGGGTGCATGAAATCTGTTTCTCTGCCCTCTATATCCTCCCAGGTCTGTACTTAAGGTCCTGCACAGCACTTGCTCTTTAAGCATTGGGACTAATAGGATAGGAGATAGTGGGTGGCAACAGGGAGGGAAGGTAGGAAATGTTGAGTTTGAGATGAGAATAACTAGGTGGGTAACAATTGAACACTTATAGCAATAAGAATGCTGGCCAGCTGGTGGGAGGAGTGGTAGAGGTGAAGAAAAGATTTTGGTCACCTTGGGAGGAGAGAGAGGATGGGGATGTGTTCACTCTGGTGGTGAGCTTACCCCTAGGGGAGAACAGTGCACACAGCTGAAGGTTTGCCTAAAGCAACGAGGGCCGCAATCCAGTCTGGTTTTTAGGATTTCCCCAATGAATATGCATGAGATCCATTTGCATACAATGGAGGCAGTGCATGCACATAGATCTCATGCATATTCATTGGGGAAATCCTGAAAACCCAACTGGATTGCGGCCCTCGTTGCCCACCTCTGGCCTAGAGTATCCTATGCCCTTTGTCAAGCCCTATGTCTATTCCATTGAGTTGCATGAGATGCTGTACATTAATAATAATAACTTTATTTTTGTATACCGCCATACCCAGAAGAGTTCTAGGCGGTTCACATTGGTTAGAACAAATTACAAGAGGTTACATGCCAAATTGATCATAGAGTCTGCTTGTGAGTGCGCTTTATAAATGGTAAAGAAATTCTTCTAGAATTAAGAGCCTTAATTTCATTTAGCAGGATGCATATAGTCTCTACTTCTGTAAAGTTTTATAACACTTAAGGAGTAAGCTGAAAGAAGTATGACTAAAGATTAGTGCAGCTTAGATTGTAAAAAGCGCCCATTCTAGTATTCTTGTATCAGAGAGCAGAGGCTTGTGTTTAAGTACTTTTTCTAACATACATGTGGAAGATCAGAGACTTCAATGCTGCATTCAGCAGCACAAGCAATCTTGATTTCCTTTTGCTTTTCTCAAGGAATCTGTGACCGACTACACTGCACCTTCTAATTCCCTTCCTAGTACTGTTGCGGCTGGCACCACAAAAATGGAAGAGGCTTTGGTGTCAAATGTAAGTAGTACATCTTCTTAATAGAGCTTTGCATTCAGAGAAGCATGAATTTCCTACAGAAATGTCATTGTTTACAATTGCAATCTAAATTTGGCAAGCATGGGATATTGCTGGATAGGCAGGATTTTCTATATCATGCCCCGAAAAGTTCTCTACAGCTGGTCTCTGAATTTTTTCATTCACGATTTTCAGGGTCTAGGTAGCATTCTCAATCATGGATTGTCATTCAATAAGAACAAGCAGGATAACAAGTCCTCACAAGTAAGCAATGATATCTGACAGAGCCTATGTGGGGAAAACTCTCCAGTTCAGAAAAGATCTTTAAGCTTTTGTGCAGGATTTTATTGTTCTTTATCTTTCTCCATAGACAAGCTGGGCAATATAGGCACACTGCTGGTGACCTCACCCAACTTAAGTCAGAGTGCCCAGGGCAGCCCTCTGGTTGAAAGTTGGCTATTTTTTTTTTTTTTTTTTTGTTAAAGCTTGTTTGGGCCTGAGCAGAAGTCCTGTGTTTCCCTCTGACCTTTCAAAATTCAGTCTATTCACCAATCAGACTGGACACAGCTCTCCCTTTAATTTAAACAAAATTTTAAAAATGTCAAAGAAAACAGCAGCATCAAAAACACAAACTTTTAAACCTCTCGGCCAACGGAACAGCTTCAGCAATGCAAGAACTTCTCAGTGTATCTTTCTGTCATGGCTAGGATGTGGGTATAATTGGTTTTCTTTGCCACTAATACCCCACTGAGCCCATCATAGGCTTCTACTATGGTATTTGAAACAGTTTCTCTTCTAATACTAGCAGTCTCTCACAGAATACACGATCCTATCACTTCACCAACTTCACTGGTTTGCCTACCTCCCATCCACATAATTACATCAAAGAGCATGTCAATACTTTAAAAGAAAAACTGAAGCAGACTTCGCAGGGAGACCTATATGGGAAGAGCTGCATGGCAAGAAAGATGCATGAGAAAGTCTGAGGCAGTTAGTCAAACCAAGACAAGATGGCTCAGACAGCACAATGACAATTTTGTTAAGTTCTTTCCGGATTCCATACTCTAGATGTTCAATCTCAACCCGCAATCCAGGAGTTGCAGAAACCCACAAACTTTTCTGAGCACATGCTCCACCCTCTTCGCCTGAGAGCTAGCAAACATATTCAATTACAATGTCTGCAAGCAATCCGTACAGAAGTATTTGCAGTTGCTCAGCTTCTTTTTCTTATTTTTATTCACTGTGCCTTGAGACCCCTTCCAGACAGTCCCCTGTTGGAGGAAAGGGCGCAGTGCCGGCCTGCTGCTTCACAGAGAAATTGGTGGATCTGTGGAGCCAGCCTGCTGTGTGCCACCATTTCTAGACTCTGGGTCCCTTCCCCTGGGAGTCTGCTTGCCTGTGACTTTGTCACGGGTTTCAAGTGCAGGCTGTGTGTGCCTGGAGTGAAATCCCACCTGGGTTTCAAGGCACAGACTGCCTTTCCTACCCCCGACCTCATGGACGAGGCGGAGGTCGTAGTTGGTATCTGGCCGGCTGACAGTCCGAAGATTTCAAGTCTGGATCCATTTGGAGCTGTTTCTGAGGCAAAAAATCCTTTTCCTCCACTCTAATGCTATTTAAAGCTGCTGACAGTCTGGCACTGCATAACTGAGTAAATCTCCATTATTTCCTATGGGAGATTCGGGGATGGCTTGTAAAATGATTTTAAAGTTGTTTATCTCAGGACTGGCAGCATATTCTCACATGTGGGTGCTGTCATCCACAGAGCCCCCAGACAGCTGCTAAAATGTATGCGCAAAGTTAAGAACTTTAGAAAGTTTGCGACTCACAGCACATGCACGAGTGTCTTTCCGCCCAATGTAGGAGAAATAAAAAATTCAATTTACAATACGTACACGGCTCTTCAGTTCTTAGCTTTCCGTGGAACTAAGAAGTTCTTCGTTTTAGCCTTTGCCTTCCTGCTCACGCATTCAGTTTTTTCTTAACAATTCTTTTTCTACTTTCATTTGTTTATCTTTAAAACTAAAAAAAAATATAAATATATATATATATTTTTCTTTCTGGTTTTCACCTTCAGGCGTTTTTCATCGGCGGGACCTTATTTCTTGCTTCAGCCTTCGATTTTTGTTTTGGCTGAGGCAGTTTTTCCTTTCATGTCCCGCCCCTTAACCGGTTTTAAAAAGTGCGGCAGGTGCCAACACACGATTTCTCTCACCGACCCACAGAGCTGGTGTTTACAGCGTCTTGGGCCCTAGCATCGCATTGAAACCAGCACACATTGTTCAACTCTTAAGAAAGGCTCCATTAAAAGCCGCATTCTACAGCAGCAGCAACTCTTTGGTACCATGGAGGGAGCACAGGTACCGCATGCATCGACATCGAAGACACCACCATCATCTGAGGCACCTACCTCAACACCGGTATCGCAGGCTATAGCGCCATTTGGTAAGCCAGCTAAAAAGTCACCAGCTTTTGGCTCTCGGCTGTATATCTTCTTTGAAGGCCGCGTTTTTCTGACTTCTCCCCTTTATCCACAGCCAGCATGAAGCTTGTCAGATTTCTTTTTTTTTTTTTTTATAATTCTTTATTCATTTTCATATTTTACATGAAGTGTACAAAATATTGAAATTGAGTCATGAGTTGGCCAATGTACCCTGTCTTGGAGATGAACTCTTTAGAGACTATTGAGAATGCAACTCAAAAGCTCTGTGCACATGAAAAGTCTTGGGATTCCTTAATTAAGCCTAAATCCAAGCCATCCACTTCCAGACCTTACAAGCCCTCTTCTTCATATCGGAGGCATTCCCCAGCAAAGCCATCTGCTTCCTCCAGGCTGCAGCAGAAGAAACAAACTTCTAAATCCACTCAGTCTTTTTGGCCAGTTACTCGAGAGCATAGTTTCAATCCCTTTACATTTGCCTCTCTCAATTGGAGATCATCTTCAACATTATTATCATCATTTGCAGTTAATCACCTCTGACCTCTGGATTCTTAATATCATTCGAGAAGGTTACTCTCTTCATTTTCTTACAATCCCCCCAGATCATCCTCCAAGAGAGTCTGCTTCCAACTATCTCCAGTCCTCTCTTCTTCAGGAAATCGACTCCCTGTTCCTCCTTAATGCCATTGAGAAGGTTCCTCTGGATCAGCAGAACAAGGGTTTTTATTCCTGTTATTTCCTTGTCCCGAAGAAGACGGGAGGCCTTCGACCAATATTAGACCTCAGGGCTCAACAAATTTCTTGTCAAAGAAAAGTTTCGGATGTTGTCTCTGGCATCTCTGTATCCCCTCTTGGATCGCAACGATTAGCTATACTCTCTGGACCTCAAGGAAGCTTACACTCGCATTCCAATCCATCCAGCATCCTGGAAGTTCCTCAGATTTCAAGTGGTACACCACCACTATCAATACAAGTTTCTATCTTTCAGCCTAGCATCCTCTCCCAGGGTTTTCACCAAATGTCTGGTGGTAGTGAGAGCGGCCTTGAGACCCAGAGACTTCATGCTTCCTCTATGTAGACAACTGGCTCATCAAGAATCCTTCGTCTCAAAGGGTGCTCTTAGCAACAAATCAGACCATACTGTTTCTTCAAAATTTGGGATTCGAGATCAATTTTCCTAAATCACAAGCTCAAGTTTATAGAAGCTCAGCACAATACAACTCAGGGCGTTTCTGCCTCAGGAACGTCGGGATACCCTGATCCAACTTTGTCATCAGGTGGTTCAGCTTCCATCGCTCTTAGCAAGATGCATGATGATTCTTCTGGGACACATGACATCTACAAGTCCATGTGACTCCTTTTGCAAAGCTCCATCTACGTATCCCTCAATGGTCTCTGGCTACTCAGTAGTCACAGGCTCTCGACCCACTTTTGCAACACATTAGTCACATTTTCTCTACGACAATCTCTTCAGTGGTGGATGTTCTCTTCCAATCTTTCCAGAGGATTACTATTCTACACACCTCCTTTATTTTTTCTATTCAGTCCACAGCTGCTTGGTCTGATTTCAGAACAATGTGATAGCCTGGAAAGCTCTTTCCAACCTTCTAAAGCTATGTCTATGCTTTATCACCTGGATCCTGATTTTTTTTCGGCAGGTTTGAACAGCCTGAGGTAGATTCTGCTGTGGCGCAGGTTATCCAGCGAGCAACCCTCCCTATTAAAGGGGGAGTGAGGTTCAAGGACTCTTAGGATCGCAGGGGTGGATATTATGTTTAAAAAACATTCTTTTCTAGCAGCATCTTCAGGGGCAGTGGACTCCTGGTCCAAAACATTGGTTGAACAATTGTCTGGAGCTTAGGGCAAATTCAACTGGCACTACTCGCTCTCTGCCCTTCTGAAAGGACCAGTGGTGCAAGTTTCTCCAACGACACCACAGCGGTGGTGTAAGTACATTACAAGAAAGCTCTAGTGCTCTTTCTCTTGGGCCAGAAAGATCATCTGCATTCCACTGGATGGAAGTACATCTTCTGTCTTAGTGGCCCATGTGGCCGGAGTCGACAGTGTTTGTGCAGATTTCCTCGGCCGAAAGTTCCTGGACCCAGGAGCATGGTCCCTCTCACAGGAGGCATTCCGTCTGATCGTACAGAGCTGGGGACAAACCCAGAGGGACTTGTTGACTTCGGCAGAGAACTCGAAGATCAGGCGCTTTTTGGTTGACGAACTGTGAGGAAACTAGGTGAGGAAACTAGGACCAGATGCCTTGGTTTGGCTCACGAGCTCCTGTATGATGTTCCCTCAGTGATCTCTGATCGGTCGGGTCCTCCACCAGATAGCAACTCATCCCGGCCTGGTGATTCTATTAGCTGTAGACTGGCCTCAGTGCCCATGGTATGCAGATCTCATCTGTCTTCTGTAGGGTGAGAGATTCTGGCTCTCTCTTCATCGGTATGTTCTCAGTCAGGGGCTGGAGATCCCACGGCGTTTTTGTTTTATGGCATGGCTCTTGAGCGCTTAGTTTGGAGGAAGCGCAGTTTTTTGAATGTAGTTATCTTAATTTTTTTGCACTCGTTGAAACCCTCTACTATAGCATTTTATGCCAAAAACCTGGAAGGCTTTTCAACAGTGATATGCTAAGGATTACATGGAGCCTGAGAGAGCTCTCTTTTCAGTGGTCTTGGTTTTTCTTCAGGCGGGTCTAGAAACAAGTTTAGCAGTGACCTCCCTTACAGTTCAGGTTGCAGGCCTTTCATGTTTTAGAGCTGACAGAGGCGCTAGTTTGCTTACTGCTCATCCCACTGTGTCCAGGTGTCCACCCTCCCTGCGTTTTCTCTTCATAGAATCTTAACATCATTCTGCAGGGCCTTGGAGAGGCCCATTCGAGCCACTGAAAGATGCTTTTCTTCTGGATATGTTTTTTGTTCGCCTTTGTCTCTACATAGTGGTTTTTGGGTCTTCTGGTTCTTTCATAAAGGGCATCTTTTATCAGTTTTCTGGACACGGTAGTTCAACCAGAAGTGGTTTCTGCCTTCCATGCCAACCAGGAAGTTCGTTTCTGCTTTTCCTTCCGTAGGCTCGGAGCAAAGGGATCTTGTGCAAGTTGGCTGTCAAGGGAGTCTTGCTCCACTGTTTGAAGAGGACTAATGATTTCTGGCTGTCTGAATGCCTATTTATCCTGACTGCTGTGCTTTGCCATGGTCGGCCAGTGGCCAAGGCTTCAATCGCTTGGTGGATTCAAATGACCATTTCCAAGAATTCCCTCACCTGCAGCAAGCAGCCGCCGATTTCACTTAATGCCCACTTGACAGGAAGTATGGCTGCTTTGTGGGTGGAGTCTTGTGCAATTCATCCAGATGAACTTTTCAGAATGGCTACTTGGTCCTCTTCTTTTACCCAGTTTTTACTGAATGGATTTGACGGATAGTTATGATGCTGCTGTTTGGGACCCAGTGTTAAGGGCAGGCTCTTCTGTCCCTCCCTAGATATTACCATTGCTTTGGTATGTCACCTAGCATATGGAATCCTGAAAGGATGTAACAGAATGGAAGATTAGGTTTATACTTTCAATAATCTTCTTTCTGTTAGTCTCTGTAGGATTCCATACGACCCGTCCTCTCTGTGTACACTCAGTTGTTTGGAATAGCCTGCTTCTTTCTGCCTTGATGATTCTCCTTACCGGCTTGAACGCTTTCCAGCCAAATGATAGGTCCTGTGGGAAGTTTTCAGTGAGTAGGCCTTTCTTGGGGTGCTCGTTGCATACAGCAGGTTAGTTCTACATTGTCCCTCAAGGTTTCTGAGTTGCCTTTGTGCCTGTTTATCACTTGTTAATATTTTGCAGCGCAAATCAGTTCAAGAATTACTTATGTTGCTGGGGATCCTCCCCTGTACCCCCCTGTCATGTATTTGTCCAGGTATGTTGCTTGGCTTTGAGACTTAACTGGAAATGTTTGCTAATGGGGCTAGGACTAAAGAGGACTGCGAAGATTTACAAAGGGACCTGAACAAACTAGGGGAGTGGGCGACGAGATGGCAGATGAAGTTCAATGTAGAAAAATGTAAAGTCTTATACGTAGGAAACAGAAACCTGAGGTATAGCTACACGATGGGAGGGCTGTTATTGAGTGAGAGTTCCCAAGAAAGGGACTTGGGGGTAATAGTGGACATGACAATGAAGCCGTCGGCACAATGCGCAGCGGCTGCTAAGAAAGCAAATAGGATGCTAGGAATAATCAAGAAAGGTATTACAAGCAGAATGAAAGAAGTTATCCTGTCTTTGTATCGGGCGATGGTGCGCCTGCATCAAGAGGGTTCAGAAGAGAGCGACACGTTTGATAAAAGGTATGGAAAACCTTTCATACGCTGAAAGATTAAAGAGATTGGGGCTTTTTTCGCTGGAGAAGCAGAGACTTAGAGGGGATATGATAGAGACTTATAAGATCACGAAGGGCATAGAGAACGTAGAGAGGGACAGATTCTTCAAACTTTCAACAACTACAAGAACGAGAGGGCATTCGGAAAAATTAAAAGGGGACAGATTCAGAACCAATGCTAGGAAGTTCTTTTTCACCCAACGGGTGGTGGACACCTGGAACGGTATTGGAGTTCAAGAAGGGATTGGACAATTTTCTGAAGGAAAAGGGGATAGAAGGGTTAGAGGGCTACTATACAGGTCCTGGACCTGATGGGCTGCCGCGTGAGTGGACTGCTGGGCATGATGGACCTCAGGTCTGACCCAGCAGAGGCACGGCTTATGTTCTTATGTAACTCTCAGGCTAAGGGGGTGGAGCATATGCTCTAAAAAGTTTGTGGATTTCTGCAACTCCCAGATTGTGGGGTAGGATTGAACACCTAGCATAAGGAATCCTAAAGGGACTAACAAAGAAGATTATCGATGGTATAAACCTAATCTTCCATTTTTTTTTTCACCATTAACCTCTCTTGAAATGTGTAGCAAATAAATCACCAGACCAAACCATTTTGATTCAACTGCTCATACAGTTTGTGTAAGACAATACTGCCATACTCCAGTTTATCCATTACCAAGCCAGAGGGGTTTTCTCTCATCTGATCATCTTTGGCTCAAATATAGCTACATATGGTCAGACAGTTGCACCATCTAAAGATGTTTAGACCACAGATCTCTTTCCTCCCTCCATTAAGTACATGATCCGTCTCCCCTCAGCTTTGACTGTTCCCGATGTTTTACCAGTCCAAGAGATAGACTGGTTGTATTGTGGAGCATTGGGTTTTCCTGCTTTGTTGTTTTAGCCAATGTTTTACCAAAAATCTCCAAGACCCTTTCTGCTTTTAAATAAAATATTTAGACCATTTTTATAAACAAGTCATTCAAAATGGCTTTCTACACACATTAATAATAACCAAAAAGAAAGGATTTTTAGTCCATTCCACAGTCTTGTAGTGCACCCAAGGAAATCATTGCATGGAATCAATATAGAGACATGCTACAGAAAAAATAACTCCTTCCTCTTGCAGAGCAGCAGGAAGAATAAACAAAAATTTTAATCTGAATCAAGAAGTAACAAATTAATTTGAGGACAAGCAGAGAGTATATTCTCATATGTGGTGACAACATCCACGTAACCCAGCACAGACAATCAAAAAGTGTACTGTCACTTAAAAACTTTAAAGACCGCCCATACCTCGCACATGCTGGTGCCTTCCTGCCCAATGTTGGCTCAAGGGTCCCTTGTAAATTTTTCGTGCCTTCCTGTTTCATTTTTCCCTTACTTTTTGTCATGTTCTTCTTTTTTCAATTATTTTTCTTTCATTAGGTTTAAAAATTTTGAATTTTTTGCTGATTTTGTTTTTTGGGTTTTCGGGCTCTTTTCAGCCTATTTTCAGGCTGGGAGAATCAACATTTTTTCAGTATTCCATCTATGCAACCTCCCCAGACCACAGTCCTTTGACCTTCACAGTGGTTTATCCATCAATGTCCAAGGTTCCTAGCAGCTTCAGGTGGTGCACTCAATGCCACAGGAGCATCTCTGGTACAGGCCCGCATAATTGGGGTGTCCAGTGCCTAGGTCCTGACCATCGAGACATTTTCTGCATGCTGTGCTTTTGTTTGCAGAAGAGGATACTTAGTCAGGAAGTTGCAATTTGAGAAGTTTTTTTGGGTCAACTTCACATGCATTGATTATAGTTGGAGACTCTGGTGCCAGTACTCAACCTCGTACTACTACGGCATCGAAACCAGCATCAACGATCCATTCCACCTCTTCATCTTCAATGCTTCGATCATCGGGGTAGCCTCGTAAGAAAGCTAAGAAGCATCAACTTGTCTCCCCATCCATACATGCATCATTGTCTTGTCATCACCCTTGATGAACTCTGTGCTGACATACCAATGCCAGATCGCCATCTCCTCGGTGTCTCTTCTGAGATGTGCCTCGACATTCAATGCAGGCAGTATCCACTATACCCTTGTCAATATCAGTACTGGTTCCATCTCTGCAAAAACAGCTTAGAGCACTGTTGCAGATGGAACTAGTTAGGATGTTGCAGTCGCAATCTGTGTAAGTTTCTTCATTGACATACCCAGCCTCAGCCCAGTCTGAGCACTACCCTCAAACTCTATTGAGGCATCGATCTCTGATAAAATGACATCAAGCATCTAAGTCGAGGAGACATCCAACTTCTTTCAGAGAACAGAGCTCATCTTGACGCTCTTCTCGATACTCCTCTTGACGCTTGTCTCGATCTACATCTACAAGGGCTGACATCGAGGAGTATGATTTAGATGCTCTTCAATGTCTGCAGATTAATCCTACTGGATTCCTTCTGATCCATCTCCTCTACCTTCTCATCAAAGGTCACCTTCAGAAAGTCTGTCATTTACAAAGGTTATTAGATAGATAGGGCAGGCAATTCCATTTAACCTAAAGTTTTAATTTCTGAATCAATGGTATAGTTTATCCCATCTACAACCAATTCAAAAATGACAGACGCCGGCTACATTGAGACCTCAGCAGGAGCACACTGAGCATTTCTTAGGCTAAGAAGTGCTTATTCTGAGCCACAAGGCAAACTCAATTCAGACACCGGTTAGCTAGAAGGGAGAAAAGTTATGAATGAATTCCTACGGCGGGCTCCGTCTCTGGCGCAGAGTTCAAGGCCCATTTAAAAGCCCACCTTTTTGAGAGTGCTTTCGACTCCTAACTCCTCTCACCTTGGGTCCTGCATTCCCTGCACTCTGTCATGCCTTTTCTGTCCAAGTTAGATTGTAAGCCCTTCCGAGTAGGGACTGTCTTTAAATGTCAAAATGTACAGTGCTGTGTAAGCCTTTGAGCACTATATAAATGATAAGTAATAGTAGCTTCCCTTCAGACTGGCACTAATAAAAAAACCAATGACTCTGTCTCAGGATTATTTTTTTTTTTTTTTTTAATTTTTAAAGGAGCAGACCCCACTGGCTCTCCAAGCTGTAAGTACCATCATGCAAGGTGTACAGCTGAGGCACCTCTTAACTAAAAGTTGGGGAAATGGGGGGAAGGACTCTGGCGCCTGAGTGTGACACTCCCGAGGTTTAACAGGACCCTCCATGGGACCCAAGCTCTGTCTGGACAAGAAAGGATAGGCGGTGGCTTTCTGTCCCTATTCTAACTAAATGCCAAAAAGGGAACAAGACTACACAGGTTTACCATCTCCACGTGCTAGAGACTGAGAACATACTGATCCTAAGGGAAGATGCACAGCCCACTTGTAATACTGCTAGAATTCAGTGTGTTCTCAGTCTCCACCTGCTGGAAGAGGAGTGTAAACCCATCCGTCTGTGCCGGTCTGGAGGGACACTAAATAATTATGAATTTTTGAAAGTGTTTTTCTTATCGCTTATCCGTATTTCTTTAACAAGTGGACACTTGTGTATTATTTTCTTTTAATTTTTTTTTATAAATAAACCTATTGTCCCCTTATAACCTCTGATCAACCATTTGGTTCTAATGGTCAGATTTCATAGATACTAACTGCAGGTATTTGAAATTCTATCAAATTGCCTCTAAGAGTATTATGGCCAAACTCTGAGTACCAGGAAATATGTATCAAGAGGTTCTCTTAGGGACCAATGTGATCAAGCCTGTTCTACCAGAGGTATCACTGCAAGTATTTCCTGGACACACGGAAAATGGTTGGTTCATCTTTTCCTAGATCTAAGACCCTCAAACATATTTTTGGTTTGAGAAAGTTCAAAATGGTTCCTAAAGGATTCATATACATACAGAGAGAAATCACAGCCACTGAAAGTACCTAGATTTGTATGACTATAAGTATTACATTCTGCCTTTTAGCATAGCATCAAATCAGCTCTACATGTGTTTACAAAATGTCTAGCTGTGCTAGCCATGCAACTGCATAGACGCACCAGTGCATGTCTGCACATAACTGTCCAGGTTCTAAAGTTACTAGGATTTGTCTTCAACCACAAAGTCATACTGAAGACCTCTACTTAACACAACTTAGCCATAAAGTCTTTTGCTGTAAAAATGGATCCCCACTTTGGTGTCTGGAGTTCATGAATATCAGCATAGGACATGTTAAGGTGGTTGGGGCATGTGACTTCAACCGTACATGTACATGTCTCCCGACACATCTCAGAATGAAATAGGACTAATGAACCTTGCACTCTCAGTGGACTCGGGACACTCAGATTATGGAACATAGTCTGGATCACCTCCATCTCCCCTTCGCCCACTTTATTCTCACAACCTTCCTACAATCCCTGCCACCCTTTCTTTTTTTTTCTAAAATCAGAGAAAAGAAAACTCATCTTCTCCCCTCCTTCAAACTTGCTACCGACCCCTGTGATCCCATTCCCACTCAGCTTTCTCTCCCCTACTGTCATTTCTTTTATCTGTACTTTATGGCATGTGTCTTGGGACCTCTTCACTCTATATTTATTCCCTTGATGCTTTGGTGTCCCATAGTTTTTAGTACTACTTATATGTCGATGACTCCCGGATCCACTTTCCACACCAGATATTTTGCAGAAACTTGGGTCCAAGTCTCAGCCTTCTTGACTGAGATTGCTGCTTGGATGTTCCACTGCTATTTGAAATTTAACATGGCCAGGACTTGGAATTGCTTATCTTTCTCGCTAAACCCACCTGTTCCCCCATTCTCTATTTCTGTGGATAATGTTCCCGTCCTTTTTGTCTCCTTAGTTTGAAACCTTGGGGTTGTCTTTGATTCCTCTATTTTTCTCTGAACATATACAACAGACTGCTAAATTTTGTCATTTTCAGTATAACATCAAAATGTGTTCCTTCATTTTTGAGCAAACTACCCAAAATCTTATCCATACTCATCACCTCATTTAGATTACTGCAGTGTTTTCACAGGTTTCCCACTAAACCATCTCTCTCCCCTTCAATCTGGTCAAAATTCTGCTGCACAACTTATTTTCAACCAGTGTTAGTACCCTTGCATAACCCTTCTCAAATCACTTCATTGGCTCCCTATCAAGTTTCAAGTTTATTAGGATTTTATATACCGCCTATCAAGGTTATCTAAGCGGGGGTTTTTTTTACAATCAGGTACTCAAGCATTTTCCCTCTCTGTCCCGGTGGACTCATGTATAATTTAAACTCTTCTTTTTGACTTACAAGTGCATTCATTCTGTCCATCTCCTCAGAACTCAAGTAAGTTACTCGTATATGTACTTTTCACCACCACCAACTCAGATTTTTTTATTTTTTTTTAGTTATATATTTATTGGAATATTAATGTTTCACAAGCAAAATATTTCCTACAGCAAAATGAGTACAAAATAGGTAACAATACAGATCATAAATCCTTTACCAATAATACCTGAGAAAATGAATGTCATGGGATAGGAGGCAATGTTCAATTGTGAATTAGGAATTGGTTATTGCATAGAGAACAGAGGGTAGAGTTAAATGGCCGTTTTTTTTTTCAGTGGAGGAGGGTAAATAGTGGAGTGCCACAGGGACTGGTTCTATATAACGTATTTATAAATGATCTGGAAATTGGAATGATGAGTAAAGTGGTTAAATTTGCAGATGGCTCTACAAAAGTTGTTTAACAGTAGATCACTTATCTGAAAAGGTCAGTTCACGGCTCCAACACAGTCTGTGTTTCGCTACGCTGCATCAGGAAGCCAGAAGGATGAGCTTTTTGTATTGATTTTATTTGCAGTGTGCAGTGCCTGAGTCCTTTTGTTTACACACGTGATGTTGAAAAAAGACTTTTCAGATAAGTGGTCTACTGTTAAACCACTTTTGTAGAGCCATAACATTTGCCACTCCAGTAGAAGCGAGAATCCTTGCTCCATACATTGTGTTATGATTAAAATTCAAGCACCTTTCCAGCGACATTGTACCGCTGCTGTGGCGCCTTGCTGAAGAGCTTATGAGCACATTTAAATATTTAAAAGCCTTTAAATGTTATATGATGATATTATTTGAGAAACTTGCCCAGTATTGATGAGAGGGGAGTCTTTTGTGTTTTGTTCTATTTTGAAAGTATTGCCCCCTCAAGTGAACTGTAATTTAAAATCCCTGGTCTGTTTGGATCAAACCTATATTCATCTTTGGCATTAACTTTTTTTTCCCCAAAATTGTTTTATTAAATTTTTAAGCAAAAAGACAACTGGCAACACCAAGGAAAATGCAATAGTCAAATACAACAATAAGTCATGAAACCTCTCATAGACATGTACAATCTAGCAACTAACAAAAATCACCCCACATAAGAAGGAATCATGAACAATGCTAGTAACCCCCCTCTCCCCATACCGAACAGCCCACCACCCTAACCCCCCACCCCCCAATCTAAACCCCACCCTTCCTAACCCAATTCTAGCCCAGTGTGGAGTGAGGAAGCCCTCCAAGTGACATAACTAGCCCATAATTTCCGGTAGGGCTCCATATGCATCCGGCACATTGCTGTCAATTCACACATAAGTTGAATATTATCCAAAAGATTAAGTAATTTTCCCCGCTCCAGTAGCTTAGCAGATTGCCAACAACCAGCCAAAGCCACCCTCACTAGTGTTACCACAAAAAGGGCCAAATGATGTTCCTGGGGTAAAACCTCCAGGATAGGCACATTAAGTAGACAGCATTCCATCAAGACCGGTACATGTTTCTCTATAATTTGAACAAGCAACTGCCCCACCATATTCCAATATTCCTTAATCTTGGGGCAGGTCCACCAAATACGCCAGAAGGAGCCCACTTGCCCACACCCCCTCCAACATTTATCAGAAAGAGCAACCACAAGGGAAATTAGTTTCACCGGTGTCGAGTACCAGCGATAATACATTTTGAACTCGTTTTCCAAAAGAGAGGAAGTGATAGGCAAAGAAAAAAGGCTTCAATAACACCTACCCCACTCCTTGTCATTCAAGACTCTCCCCACTTTCTTCTCCCACGCACTCCGATAAATATCCTCTGGAGCTTCCCTCAGGAGTAAAGCCCTATACAGATGAGAAATCTCTCCCTGTCTAGTCCCTCTCCGCAAAGCCACTTCCAATTTGGTTTCCCCCAATATCAAATCCCAATATGCCCGTTGATGTAAAAAAGTGCTTAATTGCACATAAGGTAACACATCAGAATGCAAGAGCCCATATTCATCTTGTAGCTGATCAAACGGAAGCAATGTGCCATCCTGCCAGATCTGATCTACTGTGCGCAACCCTGCAAGGACTCATCGAAAGCGTATATGCTCCTCTCCCCCTGGTACAAATCCCTCTAAAAAAAACTAAGAGGGGTCAATGCAAAATGTCTACGTTCCGGCAACATTTTCCACCTCAGCTGGTACCAAGTACTTAAAATCACGCTCAGAAAAGGATTATGCACCTTCAAATGGGACCGCAAGATGGCAATAGGAGCCCAAGGGAGTCTCCAAAGAGAGATCTCACGCAAGCATGCCTGTTCCAAATGCATCCAGGGACGATCCTCATATCCAATCCACGCAGCCACGTCTTGTAATAAGGCCGCCTGATAATAAAGACGGAAATTGGGAACTCCCATCCCTCCCTGCTGCTTAAGCTGACATAAAATAGCCCGCTGTACCCTCAGGGGTTTACGTTTCCAAAGTGAACACTTTGCAATTCAACGTACGGAAATATCCCATCGGTATCACTATGGGTAAAGCCATAAAATTAAATAAAAGCTTCGTTTGATGGCTGCATGTTGATTATTCTTTTTCATGTGTTACAGAGCAAAACAGAAATGTATGTTGCTTCTGGAGAAGTTCCCCGTTCCTCTCCTCTTTTCTTCCATTTCAAATTTGATTGCTTTGGTACTAACTAAAGAGGGAGCTATTCTCCACTGGTGAAGGAGAAGAGTTGAAAGAAATAGTGACATGCTTCTGCAAAGTTTGCGACTACAGGAGGAGAACACCATCAGTACAGAATCCTATGTCTTTGTTTTGTTATCAAAGTCTTTCTCTAATAAACATATTGAAAAAGTAAGAACCTAATCTTCTAGTAAACATGCTGAGTGAGACCAAGGCTTTATGAACCCAACATGCTTCCTCTGTCAGCGACCAGTATTTGCCTTGTCTGCAGATTCCTCAGCATGCTTGTGCACTGCTTGAAAAATTACTTTGTACAAATTGTGAGTTTCATGGAATGTCCTCTAGTTTTAGTTTGTGTTGTATATAGCTTACATATTGGTGCTAGGTAATTATCAAATATTAGAAATAGGTTGCAATAAAAGTACAGATATGATTTCATTTGAGTAATCAGGCACACGGCTTTCAGAAAATGCAATATATGATATTATTTAGGGCATACATCAGAAGAGAAGAGGAGCAATATTGGGATCGTGAGCCAATAAATTGTGTAAAATGCATTATAGATGAGAAGAAATACAGGCCTTTCTGAAATGCCTAGCCTGATGGCTTCATGGGCAAAGGCAATGTCGGTTTAGAAGAAACAATTTGGACAAGTAAAGTAGATCTTTAACCTGCTCTTAGGAGAATAACCCATTACAATACAGGCTTATACAGCACAGAGGTACAGTCTTGATAGATATGTGATCAAGGCGAATGATATTAACATATTGAATGAAGAGAAGCTCCCCCTCCCACCGGTGTACAAATGTGGTGCATGAAATGGAGTAGAGTAGCAAGAATAAGGTCAAAATAGGAGAGTCAAAAAGCAGAATAAATGGAATTCCTCCTGGGGCTTTGAGAGAGGGAAAATTATGATAGGGATTATAAGTGGAATAAATTGTGTGAAAAATGAGTTTTAGGATGAGAATAGAGGATAAAACAGGAAAAGACTTGGGAAGATGTTTGTTTCATGGAGATAAATCAAAAAGGTCATGGAATGGTACGTAGCGCAGGATTTCCCAAGCTGGTCCTGGAGTTCCCCCTTGCCATTCAGGTTTTCAGGATCTTCACCATGAATTTGCATGAAATTAATTTGCATACACTGCCTCTATCAAATGGAAATATTTCATGCATATTCATAATGCAAGAGGGTACTTCAGGATCAACTTGAGGAACACTGATGTTAAAGCAAGCCATTTATAATATTATAATATGTGTGTTATTTCAACAACACCCTCTCCCCCACTGAGCTTTTCAATAAAAAATAGTTTTTTAAAAACCAAATACAGAAAGGAATACTTTAAAACCTTAAATGGTATTGCCAAACGCATCCTGAGCGAGCATTTTTGGATCCTCTTTGGACAGCTTCAGATTCATCTCAGGTGATCAGAAGAGCAATTATTCTTGGGGGCCAGCCACAGCAAAAAAAAAAAAAAAAGTTCACACACACTAACTCTGTGTATGCAGTTGAAAGAAGACCAAACTGGCTGTGCTAGCTGGTACTGGTGAGGGCCGATCTAAACAACAAGGGAGCAACATTGCAAGGTTTTGAAGACCTGCAGTAAGAACTTGAAATAAATGCAGTAGCTAGTGAAGTGAGTAGAGGCTTGGGAAGATAATCATATTGGGAAGAGCCCAAGATTAAATGTGCCACTATGCAGAGTTGAAATAGTTAGGACTTCTTGGAAATCTATGGGGACTGATAGGAGCTTAAGCCTTTACAGCAGGGATCTGAAAGTCCTTCCTTGAGGGCCGCAATCCAGTCGGGTTTTCAGGATTTCCCCAATGAATATGCATTGAAAGCAGTGCATGCACATAGATCTCATGCCCCTAAATAAGATATTTCAGAACAAAGAGGGTTCAGAAAAGCCTTAATTTGGAGGTGAACCTCAAATACCAGAACTTTGAAAATGAGCAGTCATCTAATATTTAACCATTCCACCCCACCTATGATTTTATAAACTATCGTAATCTGTGTTCATATAGATTTATAACAAAGACTGCACCTAGAATTGTGTGTTCAGTTCTGGTGGCCATTGTTTGAGGGGATAACAATTTTTACTGGGACTTTAAGGACACGTGAACATCACAATCACAAATTGTTTTCCTGATTTTATTACTAACACAATTACATATGAAAGAGTAAGACGCCTTAACTTAGGCATGCCCTACCAGTGCCTAAGTTAAGCGCAAAACGCCATTTTAAAGCGATTATTAAAAAATTTCATGGCGCCTACCAACGTCTAGAAAAGCCACCTGCATCATACCTACACAGGTGCTTTACAACGCCTACCACCACTGTAGGTGTGGCTAATGCCAGGCGTGGCAGGCATCATAAAGTGCCTTAGACACAATTCACATGAAAGGTAGCTGCCGGAAATGTAGGCCTTGAAAACCCTGACCTACATTTCTGGCACCTACCTTTCCCAAAGGCGCAATTCTATAAATGGTGCCATCACGTGATTGGAGACCAATGGTGATGCTGTTTATAGAATCTGGGCCTACGTGCTTATAATTAGCCTTAGAGTAATATGTAAAAGTCTGGAATAAGCAGCGTTAATGCTACTTTGAAGCTTCAGTGTACAATTTTTCACCTAACTGTAGATGTTGGGACATCGTACATTATAGGGGTAATATTCAGATCGTGGCAGTAAGCAGTTTGTAAGCTGCTCCCAGCTACAGGTTGAACTTACCCCAGACATTCAGTACTGGGAATCAAGCAGCTGCCGGCATTGGTATGTGCATTGACCTGGAAGTTAACTAGGCACTGGCTGATATTCAGTCAAAGTCAAGATTCATTTGATACAGAAAATTCATACAGTGTTTTTGCTGTCCTAACTTTGTCGCTGCCAACCGGATAAGTGTTGGCTCTGTCTAAGCTCCGCCTCTAAACTGTCCCTAACCTAACGAGTTAGGGAATGGCAGGTTAACGGAGATATTTAGTGGCATTACCCAGTTAAGCGCTGCTGAATATTGGTGGCCTGACATCTCAGCCTGGTTTTTAACCAGGCAGGAGCCTCTCTTGCCCAGTTAAACCCTTTTTAATATTGACCTCTGTGTGTTTGTAGTCATTTCTTTTTTTCAAATGCAACTAATTTTGTACACTGGATATGTATTCATGTTGTCCATTGCTTAGCAGATAGTAAGTTAAACAAAATTATATACTGCAGCAAAAGTGGATCCAACTTCAGTCAGTCACAATTATATAATTCTGATCACATACTCACCTCACTTCAGCTACTCAGGCAGTGATTTCACAACTGCAGAATGGAAGTTTCTTCATCTGCAGTGAGTAGATGTCTGGAATGTGGACTGAGGGGAATAAAGCAAGAAGCTGTTGTAGACAGTGGCACAAAGGACGTCTAGAGTCAAGTTAGTAAAGTAGTAGTCAAAATAGGCTTCCAAGATGTTGTATTTTTCAGTGACAAAAACACTTTTTGCCTGTTGGAGACCAGACTTGAACTTATGTAATGTAAGGGTAAACAGTAATCTTATTAACCATCCCAACCATGAATTCAGTGCAATTTACAAAAGCTAAGAGTTAAAAATGTCCCAAATGAAGAACTACATAATCTAGGGGCGGTACAGCATCATAATTAACCATCGGTAAATAATTGAAAAATTTTACAAAAAGCCACATCTTTAGTAACTGTTGAAATTTTAAGTAGTCCTGCTGATCCTGGTTGTAAAGGTAAAGAATTCCATATAGCTGGACTAAAAAAAACTTTATTTGCATCAAAGCAAGTCTGGTAAATGTTGCTGATGGAAGTTCAAGCTTATTTAAATGAATAGTTAACCACATCTAACCCTTCTCATAGACATCAAGTAAAGCAGGCATAAACTTGTACAGTATCTTAAACATAAAATCTTGAATGCCACACATACTTCTACCAGCAACCTACCAATGTAAGGTCTTCAGGAGTGGAGATACATTATCAAATTTTGATTTTTAAAATATAATCCTCACAGCTGTTTTCTGGAGAAGTTATAATCTAACTGTCAGAAATTTAGAATTACAGTACCTAGGTAAAGAGAATTACAGTAATCCAAACTAGATACAACGTGGACATTTTTTTATAAATTAGCTTCCCTGATATAGTGCAAAACGTGTAATTGCCAAATACAGATGAAGATCTATATGGTCCATCTAGTCTGCCATACTGTCACACTCATCAGTTCATGATTAAACCAACAATGAATGTGGTATAAAATACTTATCTTGGTCTTTGTTTGCCATTTCTGGGACATAAACCATAGACGTCTACCTGGCCACTGCAGTTGCCATCAAAGCTCACATCAACCTATTCCAGTTTCTTTTCTTATATGGGACACAGACTGTAATAGTTTTCCCAGCAAGGTCTGGCTTAGTCTTCATTTCCTCACACCTTCCCCACTCCTGCCCAATCCTAGCTCCTTTATTTAATTATAGTCTTAATTTATAGTTGGTTATAGCATACGATATAATACTAAGGCTCTCTAAACTAGTCTAATATATTCCTAGTAGCTTAATAGGGTTTAATTAATCAACTCATAATAAGATTCAGACAGTAGTCCAGCAGCAAGAGGGGAGCTATCCAGTCTATTGCACTGATTGCCACATGTATGATCAACTCCCAGCTGGCAAGAAGTTATATGTGTGTGTTCACTGCAAAGAGCTCCTAGCTCTCAGAGAACAAGTCCATTCCCTTGAGGCTAAAGTAGCAGATTTGGAGGAGCTGATGAGACAGAAGTACATAGAGGAGACCTACAGGAATATTGTCAGTCTCTGTTCTGCCATGGAGGAGGGAGTTCTCCTAAAAGAAGAGCATCACTCTGGTGAAGTAGGAAATAATCCTGTAGCCAGGACCTGCCCATCAGGAGATGCAATATCCTCTGGCACTGAGGATATATCTCCAAGGGCTTCTGCTGTTGTAGTTAGTGATTCAATCATTAGGCATGTAGATAGCTGGGTGGCTGGTGGGTGTGAGGATCACCTGGTTGCTTTTCTGCCTGGCGCAAAGATGGCGGACCTCATGCATCACTTAGGATTTTAGATAGTGCTGGTGAGGAGCTGGTTGTCTTGGTACATATTAGGTACAAATGACATAGGAAAATGTGGTAGGAAGGTCCAGTAAGCCAAATTTAGACTCTTAGGTAGAAAGCTGAAATCCAGATTATCCAGGGTAGCATTTTCAGAAAGGCTCCCAGTTCCACACGTAGGACCCAAGAGTCAGGTAAAGCGCCGAAGTCTCAATGCATGGTTGAGACAGTTGTGCAGGGTGAGGGATTTAGATTTGTTAGGAACTAGGTAACCTTCGGGGAAAGGGGGAGCTTATTCCAAAAGGATGAGACTCCACCTTAACTGGGATGGAACCAGGCTGCTAGCACTAATGTTTAAAAAGGAGCTAGAAAAGTTTTTAAACTGAGATGGATGGGAAAGCTGACAGTTACCCAGGAGCGGATGGTTTGGTGTGGAGTATCCTTGAAGGATACTATTGAAACAGGATATTTAGGGAGTCCCAATAGAGGTTTCAATAATGGTGAAAGAAAGCCAAGAGAATTTAAGAGGAAAGGACTCAAATTATCCCTGTCATCATCTCAGCAGCCTATAGATACAAGAAAAAATACACAATTTGAAGCATCTGTATTCAAATGCTAGAAGCCTAAAAAATAAAATAGGAGAGTTAGAATATATTGTATTTATTATATTTGATATACCGCTTGTACATGAGTATTAGGAGGTTTACAGAACTAAATACGTTAGGCACTTTGGA
This sequence comes from Geotrypetes seraphini, assembly GCF_902459505.1. NCBI lineage: Eukaryota > Metazoa > Chordata > Amphibia > Gymnophiona > Dermophiidae > Geotrypetes > Geotrypetes seraphini. Next base: position 127,794,881 of record NC_047093.1, read on the forward strand.
CTTCACTCTCTGTCCTGAACAGGCTCACAATCTAAACTAAAGCACCTACGAGAAAAAGAACATCATTCATATATTAAAGATAGAAAAGATGAGAAGGAAGAAGTAGTCCCAGAGAGATGTAAAGAAGCAGGGAAAGTGAAGTAGAGTGGTTACATTGTAGAGAAAAATCACTGAATAATGAGGGTACATATAATAGGCATCTCAGAAACCTGGTGGAAGGAGGACAATCTTAGTTCAATCTTTATTAAATTTTAACATCTTACAGAATAATGCAAATCAAAAGTGGATCATAACATACACATACATTAAGAAAAACTTTGTAAAAATAAAACAATATCTTATTAACCTATCTGTCCCTTACCCAAACTCCCCACCCTACCTCTCTCCCATTTGTCTGGCAGGTCAATCAATGAGACACTTTCCTGAGTACAAATTATATCGCAAGGATAGAATAGATCCAATTTGTTAGAGGGAGTTGAATTGGACAAAACATTCTGCAAGATAGCAGTGTGGAATCCATATGAATAGAAATTCCATTTGTGAAGGGAAGGAATATACAGGAAGGGTTATACTACTGTCCCCCAGTACAGAATGAGTGGACAGAGACTAGGAAAGCTGGCAAATTGGGCAACAGTGTAATAATGGTTGTCAGTTTTATAAAATACCAGTCTTTTATCTGCTTCTGAAGATTCACAAAGATTTAAATAATCCACTAGGCCGACCTGTTGTCTTAGCCCAAGACTCTGTTGGAAAGGGTGTGTAAATATTGTTGACTGTCCTCTTCAAGAGAGTTTAATGTGGGTTAAATCACTATTGATAGACACTATACACTTTTTACAATTATTGCAACAATGTGAAGAAATTGGCATCAGTCAATAAGAAGAGGGAATTGATGCCGGATTTTACGCCAGCATGAACAGCACTGGATATATTCATTGAACACAGAATACCCGAATGGAGTAGTCTGTATTCTATTGACTGCATTGTTTGGTGGCTATTGAGACTGTATGAGCTGATAGGGTCTGACAAAGGGGCGGAGTTTGTGGATTAAAGGAAATGTTACTCTTGGCATCCTCAACCCTTTGAAAAGTAGTGTGCTGAAATTGATTGGCGCATTGAAAGAAATCTTGTTTAAAAAAAAACCAAAACCCCCTGACACAGCCTTTTTGGCGAAACAGGGATTCCCTGTCGGGTAAAGCAACTGTGAAGAAGCCAGAAGGGAAGAGAGGTCTGCAGGAGGGGTTTGAAATGGTGGTAGAGTAAACCGAAGCAGCAACAGAGTTCTTACAATTTGGCAGCGCAACTAAGTTTTACCTGATTTATGCTTTCATATTTTCAGTTGCCGCTGAATTTTGGAACATTGTAGCCCTGATGTAGACATCAGAATTTTTTTTTTTTAAAGAAACGGTGCCTCATAAATAATTAAAAAAATGAAAAAACATACATTTGGTGGGAATTGATTAATCAAGTTTTGGGAAGAAAAGATTGCAATTCATGTGTGTGTGTAGATTTTGGAATAATTTTGAGTAGAGTGTTTTTTAAGACTCATGAAGCACAACTGAGGCCTTTTTCTCTTTTTTTTCTTTTTCCTTTTCTTACACTTCTCAATATTCTTTTTGGATTGACTCCTGTTTGAAATTTTGGTCAAGGGTACTGATTTTTCTCTAATAGTGCCTGAGCACAATTATAGTTTATTTTGTGGTTTTGTTAATGCACTCCTCATTTTTAATGTAGTATAATTTCAGTTACCCCTGCATTGACTGGATGTTACATCACGGAGTTCTAGAGAGGTAAAATTCCTAGACGTCATAAATGACTGCTTGTTGGAGCAACTGGTCCAGGAACTGACAATAGGGGGAGCTATTTTAGATTTGGTCCTTAGTGGAATACAAGGCATTGTACAGGAAGTAACTGTATTGGGTACACTGGGAAACATAACGTGATCATAACGTGTTCAAATTTGAGCTGATACCTGGTATGACGTCACTAAAGAAATCTTCTGTAGCAGCATTTATGTTTGTTTATTTAAGATTTGATATACTGCTCCTGCATTTTACTAGCCTAAGTGGTTTACATTGTATCAAACTAAAATGAAATTAGGTACTTGAGAAAAACTACCCTATCTGTCCTGAAGGCTCACAATCTAGCTAAAGTACCTGATAAACTAAAAATAAATAATAACAGTATATAATACATTTCCAAGATCAAAAATCAAAGAAATAGAAATAGTGAAAGAAGCTAAAAAATAAAATAAAACTAATTTAAGAGAGAGAAAAGTCTCTGAAACGGCCTGATAGCAAACAGTCATATTTTAGTGCAGGTCTTAATACAACTCCCAGCACCACACACTTCACAGATCTGTCACTGACAGAGCTTGAGAGCATCAGAGAAATTAATATTTCTAAAACGTCCACTAAAACTGCTATATGAAATAAATAAATCAATCCAAATCAACACGAATCGGTACAAATTAATGCAGATTGTGGTCCCCATTCCATTATTCAATTTAGGAGAGCCATTTGAAAAAAATGTCCTTTTAGATGTCTCTTAAAATTTTGAAATGATTCTTCCTTCCTTAACTCTACTGGTAAATTGTTCCACAATATTGGAACGAAGTATAAAAAGCACCATTTCTGGTTGAGGCAAGGTGAGCCTTTGAAATATGGAGAACAGCTACTCTATTGTCATTTAATTTTTGAAAGGGCAATTACAATGAAGAAAATGGTTAAAAAGAGGCTAGAAGAATCAGTTGCAAAGGTTAGGACTGTAAACCAAGCATGGATGTTATTGAAAAATATCATCATGGAAGCCCAGACCAGATGTATTCCACATATTAACAAAGGTAGAAAGAAGAGAAAACAAGAGCCAGCATGGTTAAAAGGTTCAGTGAAAAAAGCTATTAGAGCAAAAAAAAAAATCCTTCCGAAAATGGATCCAAATGAAGAAAATAACAAGAGACATAATGGAAGAAGATGAATAAGAGATTTACCTGAACTGTTAATGGATTTCAAGGGTGATGATGCTAAGGAACTGAAAGAAATCTCGGTGAATCTGGAAGATGTGCTAAGTCAAATTGACAAGTTAAAAAGTGATAAACTACCTGGACCGGAAGGTATACATCATAGGGTACTAGGGTACTAAAAAAACTCAAACATAAAATTGTTGACCTGCTGTTAGTGATCTGTAACCTGTCACTAAAATCATCTGTAGTACCTGTATATTGGAGGGTGGCCAATGTTACACTGATTTTCAAACAGAATTCCAGGGGAGACCTGAGAAATTGTAGACTGGTAAGCCTGACTTCACTGCTGGGCAAAATAGTGGCAACAATTATGAAAAATAAGTTTGTGTAACATGTAGACAGACATGATTTAATGGGACAGAGTCAGCATGGGTTCTGTCGAGGGAGATTTTGCCTCAACAATTTGAAGGTATTAATAAATATATGGATAAAGGTGAGCCAGTGATATAGTATATCTAGATTTTCAGAAAGCATTTGACAAATGTTCCTCATGAGAGACTCCCTGAGAAAATTAAAGAGTCAGTTCTAGATTAGGAATTGGTTATCAGATAGAAAATAGAAGGTAGGGTTAAATGGCCATCTTTCTCAATGGAGGAGGGTAAATAATAGAGTGCCTTAGGGATCTGTACTGGGACCAGTGCTATTTAACTTATTTATAAATGCTCTGGAAATTGGAACGATGAGTAAGGTGATTAAATTTGCAGATGACACTAAACTGTTCAGAGTTTAAAACGCTTGCAGATTATGAAAAATTGCAGGCAAACCTTCGGAAATTGGAAGACTGGGCATCCAAATGGCAGATAAAATTTAATGTGGAGGAATGCAAAGTGATGCACATTGGAAAGAATAATCCGAATCATAGTTACCAGATGCTAGGATCTACCTTGGGGATTAGTGCAAAAAAATATATCTATCTGGATGTTATTGTAAACAATACGATGAAGCCTTCCACCCAATGTGCAACAATGGCCATGAAAGCAAACAAGATGCTAGGAATTATTAAAAATGGGATTTTTAACAAGTCTAAGAATATTAAAATGCCTCTGTATCGCTCCATGGTGAGACCTCAGACTTAGTATTGTGTTCAATTCTTATCTCAAATATATAGTGGAACTAGAAAAGGTTCAAAGAAGAGCAACCAAGATGATAAAGCAGATGGTGCTCCTCTCATATGAGGAAAGACTAAAAAGAAGTAAGGCGGCTGAGGGGAGCTATGATTAAAGTTTACAAAATCATGAGTAGTGTAGAATGGGTTCAAGTGGATTGATTTTTTTTATTTTTTACTCTGTTAAAAATTATAGTCTAGGGGACACGAAGCTACAGGGAAATACTTTTAAGATCAATAGGAGGAAACATTTTTTCACTAAGAGAATTGTTAAGCTGTGAAACACATTGCCAGAGGTTGTGGTAAGAGCAATTAACGTAGCTGGTTTTAAGAATGGATTGGACATTTTCCTGGAGTAAAAGTCCATAGTCTGTTATTGAGACAGACATGGGGAAGCCACTGCTTGCTCTGGATCGGTAGCATGGAAGGTTGCTAGTTTTTGAGGTTTTGCCAGGTACTAGTGACCTGGATTGACCACCGTGAAGATGGGCTACTGAGCTAGATGGACCATTGGTCTGATCCAGTAAGGCTATTCTTATGTTCTTACTGTTCTTGTGTTCAGCTACTGGACTTGCTGTTGAAGCCCTCTCCAGCCCATCTGAAACTGTCTTGCCATATACAGGAGACAAACCATAGAAGTCTGCCTGGCCTTGTCCTTAGTTCTTCACAGATGCTGTCGCCATCTAACAGTCCATTTTCTAATTAAGGATGCTCTCTTCATCCTTTACCATGTTGAATTCCGTCACTGTTTTTGTCACCACCAACCTCTCTCAGGAGGACATTTCAGGCATCGACCAAACTTGCTGTGTGAAAGAATTTCTTGATACTGCTTCTAAGTCTACCACTTCGCAACCACAATTCATGTCCTCTGGTTTTACTGTTTTTCCCTTCTCTGGAAAATATTTCTTTCTATATTAATACCTTTCAAGTATTTTTAAATGTTTGAATCATATCTCTCTATCCTTCCTTTCCTCTAGGATATGGATATTCATATCTTCCAGTCTCTTCAGTGTCTTTTGGTACGCCCCATACCATTTTGTCACCTTCCTCTGAACTGCTTCAAATCTTATTTCCTTAACAAGATTCAGCCTCTAAAACTGAACACGATACTCTGTAGGGGATCTCATCAATTACTTATACATCTCCTTTTTTTGCCTTCTAGTTATGCCTCTATGCAACCTAGCATCCCTCTGACTACTGCCACTGCCTTGGCAGTTTTATCGTCTTCAGATCATCACACTATCACTTCAAGGTCATCTTCCCTGTCTATCTTTATCAGCCTTTCACCTCCTAGCACATATGGTTCCCTTGGATAGATTTCTGCTCCCCAAGTGCATCACTGCACTATGCATTAAATCTTAACTGTTAAACATTAGACTATTCAAACTTTTGCAGCTCCCTTTTCATGTTGTTCACCTGCTCCAGGATACTCTGTTTCAAATCTTGGTATCAGCTGCAAATAGGCAAACCTTACTTGCTAACCCTTTGGCAATATTACTCACCAATATATTAGACTCTGTCCCAGCATCGATTCTCGAGGCATTCCACTCCTTCCTCCAATTGAATTCCATTAACCCTCTTGACATCTGTCTGACTATCAGTTTCTAATCCAGTTCACCACTTGGGTCCTAACTTTAGCCTGCCATGTTTATTCAAGAGTCTCCTGAGATTAAATTGGGATTAGACGTATTGAAATCCTGGGCTTTGCAATTTAGATTGAAGGTTAATAGAGAGATAATTTTTTGTTAATAAGTTCCCCTTTTAATCCCATTTTACAACAGAAATTAATACTTGATGATAATTTATATCTTTTGAAATTACAATTGAAAATTTTAGGGGTAATTAACAAATATTTAACTTTTGAGACTAAGCTAATGTTATGGAAACTTCAGAGAGTGAGGTCTGATTTTGAAATTGAAATTTTTCAATTATCTTCTCCTGGATCCAAGATGGCTGCACTTACTTGACTCCTGTTGTGCCTCTCCTTTATTTGAGTGTGTTTTGGGGAATTTTTAGTTCCTTTTCTATGCCGAAGCGGTGCGGTAAAACAGCTGTTAGAGCCTTGCAGCATGTGGAGTTGCCCGCGGTCGGCCTGATAGTTTTATAAAGAGGACAGGGGCAGTGTGTGCGTCGGAGAGTGACCCACTGAAGCACCTGGAACAGAATAGAGATCCGGTGGAGCTTCTTGGGCTGGATACAGCATTAAATTCTGATCTAAGAGCACCTCCCCCACAGCCACTGAATAGTAGCTGCCCCGTTTAAGGGGGATAGCAGCTTGGAATATAAAAGCTGCTTTACCTGAGGCTTGTATTCAACAAATTTCAGAGCTAGAGGCCCCTTGTCTCAAGAAGACTTCTAGAGCCATTTCCGCATTGGCTTTGTCATCGATGGGAGAAATAGAAGGTGCCTCCAGAAATGAATTAGAGATAGCTTTACTCATGGAACAGAACTCAACTTCACACTGCCGGATTTTCTTCTATCTAAGCCAATTGAGGTAACCTTAGTTTCTTTATGGATGTTAATGGAAAATCTGGGAAAATCTTTGTGTCCACAAATTGAAACTTTGGAACCTAGAACTAAGAAATATGAAGCAAATTTAAAAATTATGAAAACTGATAAGGAGACTTTGAATACTCATATGGTTAAAATGGAAAAAGAATTGGTTGAAACTCAACTGGTACAGGATGTTGTGGTAAAAGATGTTACCAATTTGAATCATTAGACAATATCACTCAGAGTAATAACCTTTGATTCATGAATTTCCCTTAGATGTTTTCTGTAACACTTAGGGATATGCTTAAAAGATATTTGGGTATTCCTGAACAAACAATACCTCCAATATCACAGGAACAACAACAAGATAATCAGGATACTATGTCTCAAGATATTTATCATCTGATATAGATTTAGCTAAGCCTTCAACTTTGGTAGCTACTGTGGTATTAATACCACATAAGATGTGGATTCTAAAGATGTGTTGACCACCATAACTTCTTGATCAACTTTCCACATGATAATTTTACTGCATCATGTGCACACAGTGTACCTGCTGGTATCACCTAAAGGATTGCACTCTAAACATATATCTTATATTGTTATTGTTGCATAACCTTTTTTGTCTTTTTCACACTAAAAAAAAAATTCGGAATTCAATGAGACATCAATAATAAACTCAATACCTGCTTATCTCATCTCTTCAATGCCCTACAAGTGCTTTTCAGCACTATATTTCAAGTCTTAAGTGCCATAAAAGTACTTTTGGGCACCAACCATCTGGATACATATTACATTACATTAGTGATTTCTATTCTGCCATTACCTTGCGGTTCAAGGCGGATTACAAAAGGAGTTATCTGGCCATTTCCAGAGGAATTGAAGAGTAGAGCGAGTTGCTTCAGAGAATTGGGATGAGTGCCGTGCTCTACGATTGTGGAGAGGATGCGGTATACACCATGAACATCTTCTCTCGCACCAAGCAGCATCATGGGGTAAAGACCTAGAACAATTGCTTTCGCCCACTACTTATGAGGAATTTAGGAAACGTCTGAAAACACACCTGTTCCTAAAGTATCTAGACAACTGATCCTCTCTTCTCTCTCCCCTCTATAGCGATTAACTTGTTCTATTGATCACTCTCTCCTCAAAAATGGATTTCCTGTCCTATTAACCCTCTTTCTTCCTCCCCTCTTAAAGTCAATCAATTTGTACCTTTGCTTAATCTTTGTAAACCGCATAGAACTTCACGGTACTGCAGTATATAAGCTGTTATTATTATTATTATACAAACCTAAGGTTTAGTTTAGTTTAGTCTTGCAGTGTTAGTTTGTCTTCAAGGATATCTAATACTTTCTCATTTTCTGAAGGGCCTTATGATATCAAAGCTTCTAATCCAACCTCCTCCAGTTGTTTCAGATCCACAGGTAATCTTTGCATGTTGTAGTCTCTGTTTGCAGCGCTTATAATTTCACCTCTACAGCACATTACTTAGTCTGTAGTCTTCTCCCATTGAATCCCTTCAATACACAGATCAGTGGATTCCGATCTCTAATACACGATCATCTTTACTCAACATTTCCTCAAGATAGTTCTTCTTACTCATCTCAACTTCCTACTACAGATAGTCTCCAATTTTCATGTCAGCCACTCTATAGAAGTACCAGACTTTTTTTCCAGACCACATTGTCTCCCTGGGACAACTGTACTTCACTTATTGGACTGTAAGCCTACCTTGACTTGTCGCCTACATTGAACTACGTTCTTCCAATCTACAACTCATCTGTTATTGTCCTTTAATACCAACAGTCGGGTTTTATTTTAAATCCCTCCATTTTTAACTTTGTTATAACCTATTGTAAATCGCCTAGACATAATGATAGGCGGGATATCATATACATAATAAACTTGAAACTTGATCAAGAAATTCATCTCTCCATAGTCAACAAACTACATAACATACTGCCATGCTCAGGTTGGGCTGCAGTGCTCCAAAGCCTAAAATAACAGTGGTACCATCCTTTTAGCAGTTTAATCTATTTCTCCCCCATTGTGGACATTTATGAAACGGTCTCTAAAGTCCCTACTCCATATTTTCACATCCCATTTCTCTCTGGAGTCCAATTCCAGATGGGATGTTCAATTCAGCCAAACAGTTAAAAAAAGAAAGAGACAAAATTACTCTCTATTTAGTCGCCAACTTCTCTCCATCCCATTCGAAATAGCTAGGAAGTCCCATCTGTGAGAATATGCTGCCTGCTTGTCTTAGGACAAAGTACAGTTAGTTACTTGTAGCAGGTGTTATCCAAGGACATCGGGCAGATATTTTCACAACCCTCCCACCTCCCCTAGTTGGCTTCTTAGCTTAATTACTGAACTGATGGACCTACGAGCCAGCGTCAGGCGGGAAGGCACTTTCGCATGCGCGGTAAGGGCAGTCTTGAAACTTCTAGGAAGTTAGTGACAATACACTTTTTGCACTGTCTGTACCTGGGCTCCGTGGATGATGCCTGCTGTCCCTGGATAACACCTGTTGCAGGTAAGTAGCTGTGGTTTATTGACGGATATGGGGGGTTTCCCTATCGAGGTACACCATGCAGAATTTTGTGACCTATGCCCTCTTTAGCTTATTTTTCCCTTTGTGTGGGAAATCTTTCAGAGGTTTGAAATGTACACACAATATAGTGGCTATTATTGAGTAATTAGTGAGTTGTTTATAGTTTGTATTTGACATATTTTAAGAACTTTTTGTTTCTCACCCTTAATTTTTTTTCTGAAGTCAAGACTACATGTCTGCTTGACACTGCACCGTCAGTAATAGCAGCCATCTATCTCTCCTGAGGCAAAATAAATTGGGCCTTGTATGTGGATGTTAAAAATTAGCACCATCTTTTCTGGGGATAGATGAAGTAACTTGATCTTTAAGAAGTCAATTATCTTAGCATTTTACCATGTAAGAGTGATCTTTTCCAGGAGCTTTAGAAGAAACATGTTGGTGACAGCAGATACTTGGAGGTAGTTTGACCATAGAAGTGGTAGACGCTTCACAATAGTCGGAGGCCATACCCTATGCTAGTAAACCAGTGCTTGAGATGGAAGTGGGATAAGTGGCATAAATTCTAATTTAAGCCCCCACCCCAAGACACGGGGACAATTTTAGAAAGGGCATCCAGAGTGAAAAAGAGGTTTATTATATCTAGAGATAGGGAATTGGTTGTGAATAGACACCCATCTTCCTTGGGCGCTCAGACTGCTTGGACAGAATTTATGCCACTGGATAAGATATTAACAGCTCTACCTCGGTAGCAAATTTTTGCTGGATAGTTGGGAGAGCTGAAGAATGTGGCTTCCGAGTAAAAAATTGATTAATTAAAGTGTTGAAAAATTAGGGACTTGATTTCTTTTTTGTTTTATATTTGAGCATTTACATAAAATTCAGTCAAGTATCCATTTAATCTAGAAAAGGATATAATATATAAAGAAACCAACCTAAAAAAAAAAAATTCTTACAATACACTACCTCCACAATATGGGTGGGAAAGAGACTTGATTTCATTAGACTTTACCGGGGTAAAACTGAAAGGTGAGAGCTGGGGTGAAATTCTGTCCTTGGGCTTAATTCCACGAAAGTGGAAAAAAAAAATTCAGTCCTGTTAGCCAAAATACATTGTAATCCACATTTCCTCCTCTTCACCCACTCTTCCAACAGGAAATCTGCCCAGAAAATGAACTTTTCTGCTAAAATATAAGTAACCCTCTTGCTTTTAAGCTGTTGAAACCCTGAAGACACTTTCTTTGGTTTATTCTTTGGTGCCCTCCTGAGGGGTGTTTTTTTGTTCTTTGCAGGGCTTTTATAGTAAGCCGTAGTTAGAATGTGACATGTGTTGCCTGCCTTTCAGGTATCCCCGCCCCACACCCTTCCCTTGACTAGGAGGGAGACTCTACAACAGAGCTCCAGCCTAATGCCAGCCTCTCCCGCTACCGTCGACCTCACCCTCAAGGTATGTACCACATCCCGCTAAGACTCTTTCTATTCTTGCATGCCGGAAATTTTCAGTTTAACAGAGCACAAGCTGCTCAACCTTTGTTTTAACCTTTCCTTTGTTTTCTATGCTTTTTCTGAATTTATTTTATTTTTATTTTTTTAAATAGAAACCTGTGGCAGCATAAAAGCATATCTCAGTAATGCATTTAGAGAGATTTCTTTCTCTGTGGCACTAGCATCTTGAGTTGCTGCCTGTAGGATCCCCTTAATCCTTGAGGGTATCATTGCATCACCCTGTTCTTGGCATACTCTAATTACAGTTGGGCCAATAATAGTTTGGATTTCATCCAAATGTAATCTTCACTTTATTATGATGGCACTTTAAAAACGGGCAAAGCCACCTCAGAAATGGATGGTTCAGTATCCCATTTTTTTGGGCAACTGAACTGTGTGACAGCTTTCAAAAAAGTGGCAAGGGTGAAGACCATGTACAACAGAACTTTTCAGTCCTGACCTCAAGTATCCCTTAGCCAGTCAGATTTTCAGGATATCCACAATGAATATACGCATGCACTGCCTCCCGCCTCCTTTATGTGAAACCTGTCTCATGCATTTTCATTGTGGATGTCCTAAAAATATGCCTGGCTAAGGGTGCTAATGACATGATTGAAAATATCTGTGGTATAGCCTTGTCACAGCTAATGTAGTCAGTAGCAGAACTGGAGGTTAGAGCTCACATCTATCCGATTCAGACTTAGGTCACTAGACCACAGTTCCATGCTGGAAGGCTTGTATACGAATTGGAAGATGATGCTCACACATCTTGTTTCTCTTTTGGGTTGAAGTATAAAAGGACCATGATTAAGTTCTGCTTAGCTTAATAACCTGATTTGACTGACATAGTATGAAATTCTTGCAGTAGAAGATGGTGATGCTGTTCTCTCCTTTATAGGAATTTGAGCATCTGAAATAAATTGCAACCTTCGTTTATAAGTTTTTTTAAAACTACAGCAAATATTTATGCAAATGATCTTGGATAGTCTCAAGATAAGAGTTTGGTTTATGCAACCTTTAAATCAGTTAGACTAGAAGGGTGCATCTAGTTTAAAGCATCTTTAATTCGATTATTAGTAGGTTGGTCCAATGAAGTACAATCACACATTCATAGTTTATAGAAGAATTTCAACCTTGAATACTTGATCAACTATGCTGAAATATGTCACACCTATGTTTAATATATAGTGTAATACATGGTTTGAGAAATTTTTTCATGTTTTCTGGCTTTAAGACATGCTTCTGGATGTTATGGATTCAGCTCCCTCTTTTCCAGGAACGTCTACAGCTGTGTTGCCCAGTTATTCCTAGCTGAAAGCATACCATTAATTTTTTTAAAAAGTATAGCATACCAGCTTCCACTTAGCAGGCAGTTTAGTCATAGAAAGGGCATATGGAGATGAGCATGGAAAGCCTAGTCAGTCTCTTATCAAATTTAATACATAAGAACCTTACTGGGTCAGACCAATGGTCCATCAAGCCCAGTAGCCCGTTCTCACGGTGGCCAATCCAGGTCACTAGTACTTGGCCAAAACCCAAGGAGTAGCAACATTCCATGCTACCAATTCAGGGCAAGCAGTAGCTTCCTCCATGTCTTTCTCAATAACAGACTATGGACTTTTCCTCCAGGAACTTGTCCAAACCTCTCTTAAAACCAGCTAAGCTATCTGCTCTTACCATGGGCAAGAGTGCTTTTGGCATTCACTGATGCAATTCTCCCTTACATACCAGGTGTGATGTATGCATTGCATACGCATGGTATGCAAATATGTGTGAGTTTTCCCTAAGTCTGCATGTTTCTCTTACACTGGAGAATGAACTGCACATTGCATTTATTAGTTGCCCACAATTAAGCAAATTTTTCAGTAATATTTCCTTGTGTTTATCTCACTTCTCTTTGTTTCATCCTCTCCTTTCTTTTAACCTAAGCCCATCACCCATCTGCTGCTTCACATGCTACTATTCCCTCTGCTCTTGCCTTACTCTTTGGTCCTCTATACCTAGGTTTCTTTGTCTCTCTATTTTATTGTTAAATCTATTTTATTAAGCAGTGGAAAATACAAAAGCAATGACAACCAAGATATGCATTTTCATCAAACACCCGCGGAGGACTGGACTCTTATGCCCTCCCCGGACCCACCTCACCCCACCCCACAGCAAAGAATCCCCAACCCCCCGCCCTCCCCTCTTTCCCCCCCAGATACAAACAGCAAATGCATAAGCAGGGAACAACGAATACATAGTAAAGCATTGAATCAGAGGTGAAGTCTATTCAAAACACGACTTCGACTCTCAGGAGTCAAAATGTTCAAATACGGCGTCCACGTGTGAACAAAGTCTCTGCTCCGGCGTCGAGAAGAACATGCCAAGCGGGCCTCCCAACCCAGAAGTTCATGAAGGCGATTCCTCCAATACCAGAAAGAAGGTGGTTCAGAAGAAAGCCAGCAACACAAGATACATTTCGTCCCCAAAATAAAACATTTACTAAGAAATAATTTTTCATAAGAAGTGTATATATTCACAAAAGAGAAATGGGCAAACAGCATAGACTGCACTGAGACTGGTACAGGGGTCTGCAACAAGCCCTGTAAAAAGGAGGCCAGCTCCGTCCAGAATACCTGAATCCTCTCACAACTCCAAATGCCATGAAAGTAGGAATTTACCTCCACGGAACAGCGGATGCATAGTTGAGTATCAATACAACCCATATGGTAAGCCTGACTCTGGGAAGCATAGGCCCTCAGAACAGTGCGAAAATGACATTCACGTAATTCAGCACTGTATACCAAGCCCGTAGTGCGTCTCAGGACAGTTAACAAAAACATTTCCCCCAAGTCCCTACCCAAATCCCGTGTCTCTCTATTTTATTTACATTACATTATATTGTCGGAAACAAATTTTTCCCGTCCCTGCCCCATTCCTGTGAGCTCTGCCTTAACTGCACAAGCCTCGAACACTTATGATTTTAAAGTGTTTGAGGCTTGTGCAGATGAGGATAGAACTTGCAGGAATTGGGGCAGAGACAGGAAAAGAACTCTCCAGTATGGAAAAATGGGTCCCCGTGGGGGACGGGGAAAATTTGTTCCTATGTCATTCTCTAGTCTACAGGTGTCAAACTCAAGGCCCACGGGCCGTTTTATGCGGCCCCGCAGTGCAATGCGGCATTTTCATTGCCGTCCCCGGTGTTATCTTCTGGCTAGCTCCCTCCTCGCTGCCACAGTGTGCACAAAGGCGCGGGCAGCGGCTTCTACGCGCATCCAGCGCCTGAACCGGAAGCCTTCCTTCTGACATCACAGCGTTAGAAGGAAGGCTTCTGAATGTGGTGCGAGGAGCCACTGCCCGCGGCTTTGTGCACACTGCAGCAGTGAGGAAAAGTGAGCCGGCCAGAAGATGACACCGGGAGCGGCAATGAAAACGCACATCGCACCGCGGGCCTCATAAAACAGCCAAGCAGGAGCCGGCCAGAAGGTAAGACACCAGCCGGAGGGAGACACCTAGTTGAGGCACAGCATGGAGGGAGGGAGACAAAGGTAGGGGGAATGATTTTATTTTCAGTTTAGTGATTGAATTTTGTCAATTTTGAGAATTTTCATCTGTCTATATTTTGCACTGTTCAGGAAGAAATACATTTGTTTCTATTTCTCTGGGGGTTATACTGCAAGCAGAGTCTTGAATCTTAGGGTTTCGTTTTTATATATTAGTACTTTTAGTTTTTGGTCCCGTATTTGTCATAGGGGTTATCTGTTTTCTGGTAGGAATGAATGTTGAGAAGCATACTGTGTGTACTTTGTGTAGTTTAATTTTGTGGTTAACCATTATGTGTTGTTAATAAGATTATATTGTGTGTATATATGAAAAAAGAATGGAAAAATGGTGTTACAATTAATACTATTATGGGAGTGGGGTCTGAGGCAGAGATTGGGCGGAGATGACTTAGCCTGTGTTTTGGATTTCGGCCCCTTAATGTGATTGAGTTGACACCCCTACTGTAATCAGTACTTCTCTTGCATCTTGTATCCTTAAAGGATGCAATAAAGGCAGAAGTAGTCCAGTTGTCTCTAAGCAAAGAGAGTTGAAAAATCCTAATTATCCTTGAACTGCTAAACAGGTTGTCAATAAAAACAAAAACATACTTGGAGATGTCTTAAAATGTATAAATCAAGAAGGAGTCATTTGAAAGATCTAATAAAAGGGAGATTATTAATCAGTGGGTCGTTATATTGTAATAATAAGGTGCCTCAAATTGGGGGGGGGGAGTGCTATATATTGTAGAGGTCATAGAATTCTGCAAGAAACAAAATGTAGTATTGAATCTTTATGGGTAGAAATTACATATGTGAAAGGGAAGAGAATAATACAAGCCAGGTGGACTACATTCTCCCTATCATCCTCTTTCCCTATCACCTCGTCTTCCTGTCCACAGGTTCCATTCCTCCTATATCTCTAGGCCTACTTTCTCAGTGTGTTTTATCCTTTTTCCAGGTTCAGTTTCATACTCCTTCCATCCCTCTAGGGTTAACCTTTCAGGCTTCCTTTTATCACAGTTTTTCCAGCCTCTTCTGGAAAGTGCTTCCCACTTATCTAGCCAGTGCTATCTGTCCTTCCTATTCCAGCCATGCAGATTTCTGACACCCATTACTTCTGTGTCCCCAGACATTCTGTGCACTAAACATAAAACAGCATAAATTTGTGGAATTCTGCAGGACTATGAGATTCATGCTGTATTTGAAAAAGCGAGAAGTGCTTGATGATGTATGGATGGGTCTTGCAGAAAAGTAGGCTAACCATCAATTTTGTTTATTTTGACTTTTTGGATCTAGTGCATCATAAAATCAATGTTTACAAGTGGACTAAGCTAAAGAATTTTCTAGTGCAATAGGTGTGTCATTCTGGAAGGACAACTAATATCCCAGTGCTTGCGAGTCATGCAGAAGGAATCCACTCCAGTTTTTTTAATCCCTCCTACTTCAGTAGAGGGCTCTGCTGCCCCCTTCAGTTTTTCTTTCTGCACGCGAGCCAGAAGGAGTGTTTCTGATCTGCTCTGCTTATTTCTTGCTCTCTTTTCACGGTCTTTTTACTTCATTTCGGTATTAAGAGCTCCCCTGGTCGAGGGTACAGCTCTGCTTGCGTGAAGGAGAAGCAGCCTACAGTCTTCAGCTGACAGGCTTGTGATGCCTGTTGATCAGCCTGCAGAAGCCTTTTTGGAGCTCAGGCTCCATTTCCCTTATAGCATTGTTCATCTAATATGTTACAGAGGCTTGAGGGCAAGGTGCTGGCTGTTTCACCTCCCCCCTTTTCACGTCCATGGAGGTTGGCGGCTCAGTCAGTCACTGGTCAGACTGGCAACCCAAAGATTCAGCGTTGGAAGGAAGATCCGTTTTGAGGCAGAGATTACTTTTCCCAAATCCAACTACCTTTGGAGTTGAAGCAGGCACAGGTCACAGTGAATAAGACTATCACAGCCTATGAGGAAAATTGGGGTGGGGGGAACTGTAAATTTTGTTTTTAAAGGTTTCTGCCTGTTCCCTGATGTTCCCTCACCTCTAAAATCCTAAACTCACTAGCTATTTTTGTTTTATTTTGGCGTTTTGGAGCCGTTTTTTGTGCCAAAAGACCATGGCCATGTTGGATTTTCCAATTTAGTTATTTATTTTTTCCAAAGCTCTACAGAAGCTCCATATTATGTCATTTTGCCTCAAAACTGACATTAATTGAGTCCTCAGGCTATTTTAACCATAATTCATGATAGGGTTGCGCTGGATGAGCACCCAAATAATGTCCTTTCACCATGTGCCTTACAACATGTGAAGGGGGACTGGAGCAATTGGCTTAACTTCTCCTTTGCTCTTTGAGGCTGAAGAATGGACAGATAGCCCATTGGTTGAGGCCAAATTCCTTTTGGAACCCTGGAATACTGGGCATCCTAAATGCAGAGGCATGGAGCTCAAGAGATACAAGCTGGAGTCCTCTGCAGGAGACTCAGTGCTGCCTATTACAACATTTTCTCTGGAATTTAATTTGATGTGGAAAGCTTTTCAGGACAGCCAAACATTCAAAAAGAAGTCTGGCAGCTCATTTGAGGGCACATGAGGGGGCTGGGACTCCCAGGTGCGTCTGCCCCTCTGTCAGAGGATGGCCAGGATCTCAGAGGTCTTTCAGAGGATGAAGGGTCGTCTACCATGCTCTTGCTAAACCTGAGTGCACCATTCCTGTCGGGAGATGCTGGGTTGCAGACAGGAGCACGTGCATTAAACTCTGTGGTGGCCCTGGATCAAGGGGATGACTCTACGGTTCGCCATCTGTTCAAACCCTTGGCTCTGATGGATGCTATTACTGATTCTCTGTGGGAATTAAATTTGGGCTCCCAGCAGATCCTCCTCTGCTCCCTACTCTGTAATGAGCAGAGTGAGTCCAGTCTTCGGCGTTTCCCTGGCATCCTCATATTATGCTCCTGAATGTTCCTTTAAAGTAGCCAAGACCATAGCTCGGCTGTATCCAATGGCACAGGAGTGTCACCAGCTGTTCGCTCAGCCCAAGGTTGATTCCTTGGTAGCGCAGGTTACCTAGCACACGAACCTACTGAGTGTGGGAGGCATGGTATTAAAGGATATGCAGGATCGTCAAGTGGATGTGATATATATGTTGAAATTATCAAAGATTTGGAATACAATTCCTCTTTTGATAAGAGTCCTAAATTCTTTCCAATTATTTCGTAGAATACTGAAAACATTATTTTCAAAATATTTAACGACCCACGCCTCTTAATTTTTCTCATAGGGGGATGGCTCTTGGACTATACAGGCCTGGGTACAGATCTTGTCAGATCGTTAGGTACTGGAGATCATCAGAGCGGTTGCAAGCTGGAATTCGCCCAGCCCTTGACGGTCTGATTTTAGTGAACTCTCTGGCGGGACAACCAGAAAAAGCAGCATGGTCAAGGCTTTAGTTCACAGACTGTTAGATATTCGGGCCATAGAGTCTGTGCCGCAGGAAAATTCGAGCTCGGGCAGATATTCCATATATTTCATCATGCCAGATAACACTTCCAAGGTCACACAATAGTAACATAGTAGATGATGGCAGATAAAGACCCAAATGATAACAACTAGCAGCAACAGTTGTGCCAGCCTAAAAGCTTACAGGTCTGTATTCAGAAATTTCTCTCCAACAATACTCATTACCTACTGGCAAAGCAATAAATCTTTGAAGTAAAATTGTGAAAAAACTGTATGTGATAGAAGAAAGCTAAGAACAGTTCTGGAATCAGCATAAAAAAGTGAGGTAATATCACCTATTAGTTTTCAGTCATCCGAAATCATGCAGACTGATCTTCAGTAGAACACACCATGTCCTGTTGCTTGACGCCAGGTTTTTGGAGAACAGCAGAACTTCACTAATGACATAAGGGTACTTATAAATATTAGGGAGTCAATATTCAAAGTGATTTAACCAGCTAGAAATAGTTTGCTCAAGGCTAGCCAGTCATATTGAGCAATGCTTAGTACCGCTGAAAATGTCCAGTTATCACCCAGCTCAAAACCGGCTATTTTGTGGTTGCTTCAAGGGCAGAGGCACTAGATTTATGTTATCTATCCCATGAAAAGATTCTAGGCCAGGGGTGCATGAAAGTCCAGTTCTAGAGGGCAGTTAATGATCTGGTTTTCAGGATATCCCTAACAAATTTTCATGACTTATATTTAACGTACTGCCTGAGTTGTATGCAAATATTTCATATATATATTCATTACCAGTATCCTGGAAACCAGTCCTATTCATGGTCTTCGAAAACTGGATTTGGACATTCCTGCCTAGGCAGCATATAATATCAAATATAAAATTACATATTGCAGTGAATAAAAGCCAATTGGTCATTAGACAAAATGGATATAACTAATAACCTTGATTGATTGAATATGCTTTCAGAAATATAGCAATTAAGATTTGTCCTGAAATTTGATTGCTCAATATTGTAAACTTTGAGAGCAGGGGCAGAATCTGATTTCTAATATTGAGTGCCTGTTTCACATTGAACCAATTAGTGGTATCAAATTATAAAGATCAATATGGAATTGCATGCCAGCAGCTCTTACTAAGGGGAAAAAGCCAAAACCTTCCCTTTATCTAAATAGATGGAATCTGCACGCAAAGCCTGGGAAAATTCTCCCAGTGTGACTGACAAGAGTTCCCCAGTGACCTCAACAGCGCCTCCCATCACCAGCTCCAACACCACTGGCAGTGTTGCCAGCAGCAGTGGCAGCAGCAGCACTGGTGGCAGTACCAGTGGACCCAGCAGCAGCTCCTATGGCTCATTTTCCAGTGCATCCATGCCCCCAATCCCAGTGGCATCAGTTACACCAACTACTTCATTATCAGGTAACAGTTTTCCAGTTACTTATTCATGCATTGTCCATCCTTATTCTCAAACATTATGCTCTGAGAATGTGCTATGTACCAGTGTGACAAATTGGCACCTATATATGATTAGCTTAGCACAGGGGTCTCAAATTATATGAGAATTACAAGTGTTATTGTTGTTACTAATGATATATTCCTGTACGCTTGCTGTAAGTTTTCAAAATGAATAAAGAATATTTTAAAAAAAAAAAAAAAACTCGCCCTCCTCCCATAGGAGTGAACATTCCCTAGTGATAGCTTTATACATAACTGAAGTGGCCTTGCACAACAGTGCTGATATAGAAGTCCTACATATGCACAGTATACTGTTCTAAAAACCTCTGGCAGTTTTGATTATATATGTCCAGTCCACGCTCTACCAGATGATGTGATGACTCCTTTCTTTGGAAAACACTTGCTACAGATGAGCAATTTTACTATACCGCAGGAGCCTGGGAGGAATAGATTTTTAGACCCTAATGAGGGTTGTAGAAGGCAAAAGTGGTTTGGCAGATATTGTACAGTATAATGTTCCTTGTTGTAGCACTAATAATGTAAAACACTGACTTAATGCATCTTCTCCCTTTGACTCCCATCTAGGAGCAGGGACATATACTACCTCTTCTCTGAGCACCAAGACCACCAGCACCTCAGACCCTCCTAACATCTGTAAAGTGAAACCCCAGCAGTTGCAGACCAATAATATGGCTTCAACCAGCCATTTCTCTCAACTTAGCTGCATGCCATCCCTCATGGCCCAGCAGCAGCAAAGCCCGCAGGTCTTTGTGTCACAGGCTGCAGCAGGTGAGCTGCCCATCATGAAATTATAGCAATGCAGAATGTGTTTTGTGGTTCATATGGCTTCTTTAACAGCGAGGTCTAGCCAATGAAGTAAACGATAATATGGACTAAAGATCGACCATATTAGTCCATATTATCGTTTACTTCATTGGTTGCCTTTGGAGGCAAGAGTATTATTCAAATTTTCCTGTATCTGCTTTAAGCTGATATCGGGATTGTCTCCAGCTTACCTTTTTCCTCATTTTGTGTTGCATAGACCATCAAGAGAAACTAGAAACTTCTACTTATTTGCTTATCTAAAAATTAATGGGTGTAGACATAAGACCTTCTTAGATAGGACCCTAGCATTTCAAGCTGGTAGGCAACAATCTTGGTTAGGTAAATGTATTCAGCAAGCTATGTTTTCGGAAATTAATTAAAACCACTTTGTTCGATAAGTTTATTACTTAGTGAGTTTTATTAGTGAAATTCTATTTTACAAATATTTGTATTTTTTTCTGTATTATTGTATTTCGCTGTTTGTCCAGCTCTCTTTAGTGTAAACCGCCTAGAACTTTTGGTTATGGCGGTATAAAAGAATAAAGTTGTTGTTATTATTATTATTATTATTTCTGCTTTTTAGAAATATGTTATGCACATAATTGCTATAAATGAGCAGGATAAGTCTGTAACTGATTTTGTATGTATGTTGATTGATGATGGTTTCTGTGTTTTTTTGGGGGGGTTGCTTTTAATGTTGCGGAATCTGTTTTTGTTTTAATTTGATCCATACTATCTTGATAATTGAAAGGATGAAATATAAGCATTAGTATTAAATCCAAGGGACTAATCATTGGTGTGAAACCAGCCTGGTAAAGGTAGATAGCTTCCAAGCTTCCTCCAGCTCTTTCAGAGCTAGATTTTCTTTAAATCAAGGTTATGTAATTTCATATAGTTTTGGGCTCCATGAAACACTTGACCATGTTAGCTCGGCTTAGTGCATAGTGTAGCTGTGTTGTCATTGAGAACGGTTTGTGAATAAAATTGTGTGTTGCCCTTTTTTCAGCCCCTGCTGCCCAGATCCCTGCGTTCTATATGGATACCAGTCATCTCTTTAGTGCTCAGCATGCCCGTCTTGCTCCACCCTCCCTGGCACAGCAGCAAGGCTTCCAGCCAGGCCTCTCCCAGGTTAGCACTTCATTATTGTTTAAAATTGTTCTCAAATCCCTATCAAGTCTGGTGTGCAGATAACCAAACTGTGAAAATTTACATAAAACATCTATAATAAGGTTAATTTTATTTTTTGTAAAATTTAAAACTAGTTTATTGAAAACCAACCACTTTGACATCCTGACAGTGACAGTGAAAATTAATAAAATCAGGATGCCTTTAGCTAGTAAAAAAAAAATGGAATATAAATCATATCTGCATCCAGGTTTTAAAGATTTCACATAAGGGTGACATATTATATGTAGATAAGCACAGAGAGCAAAATAGTTTTGGCCAATCTGCCCTGTTATATTGTGTCCTTTGATTCCAGGCCCAACTCTTGCAGTCCCTGTAGAAAAAGTGAGCGGTCAAAGAAACATCAGTTCTTTTAATAGGATTGTTTTTTTTTTTTGATTTGATTGTTTTTCTTTGGGTTTCAACCCCAATCAGGATCAGCCTCTGCTGGTATATAGAACACAATTGGCTTTTATTCACAGCTAGATAGGGTTGGGTCTACATTATTAGCCATTCTAGCTCAGATGTCAAGAATCCTTACAGGGCACTCCAGAACCTTTTTTCTGACTGAAGTCACTAATTGCTGCCAATGTATGGTGAAGGTCTCCCCTAGAGGCCATGAACTGTACCTCCACAGGATGCCTGTCCTGCCCAGGGTGTAGAAGGTGAGCTCAGACATTGATCTCCCAGGTCTGCAACAGCTCGCAGCACTGTTGTGAAATCATAGGACTAGCCTGTGCAAATATCATCTTGACTATTGTCAAGAGGGCTGAATTTTGCAATAACACCAAATGGGGTTCACAACACAAGCAGACCACATCCACAGAGGAAACCATCAGGATATTACTCCAAAACAAGGCACCTCATCACAACTTAGCATGGGAGAAACGCCTGGCACTGCGATCCCTACAAAAAACAATAGGACCTGGCGATTTTCCCTGCAAACAAAGGAAACACAACTGTAGTGATGGACACCTAAGATTACCACAAAAAAAATCCATGTAGATACTGGTCCCCAGCAATCCACTCCGGAAAATTCACAGAGAAATAACAAACTAGATAAACAATGCCACTTCTATTGAGCCAGAGTTAAAACCTCGCTTGAAGCACCCAGATTCTATGGCCTACCCAAGATCCACAGATCAGAAACCCCTCTACGACCCATTGTAAGTGCAGTCTGTACTCCCACCCACCCTCTAGCGTGCTATCTAGACCAAAAGGTAAGGTCTTTAACTGCTGACATATTTTTGAACATTAGAGTCTCTGCCCATCTCATCGAGATTATCACTGACCTGCAACTAAGTAACACCGACATTCTGGTCTGTTTCGACATAGTTTCACTGTTCACCAAAATCCCAGTGGACAAAGCAATCCAGGTCATAAACCAGAATCTACATACAATGGGCAGACCTAGCAGCTTTCTGTTTAAAGACAACTTTCTTTCAGTACCAGGAACACTACTATGTCAGAAGGCACAGCGATGGGCTCCCCTCTCCTCAGTGGTAGCCAATATATTCATGGAGTCTCTTGAAACCACCCTACTGGAGAGTGCCAAGCTCAAACCTAAATTGTGGATCTGCGATGTAGACAACACTTTCATCATTTGGCCCCATGGACGGAAAAACCTCTGTGAATTTCTAAACTTAACTGGACAATGGCCACTCCAACATAAAATTCACCATGGAGAAAGAGACCAGTGGATGCCTTCCCTTTTTGGATGTAATAATCAGAAAGCGATGGGAGCCCAACCATACCAACCATTACCTACATGCAGAGTCCCATCACCACCCATCCATAAAAAAGAAGGGTTCGATGCACACTAGTGAACAGAGCACTAAGAGTTTGCAACCCAGGCAGCCTCCATAAAGAAAAGGACACCCCCCCAGGACACATTTCTTGCTAATGGCTACAGCAGAAAGGCTACCTCTCTAGCCCTAAAACTTATAGACAGCCCGTCCCAGAAAATCAGCACTATGAAGTGACACAATTTCTATCTTGCACAACTTTGATGCGACAACAACTGTCTTGTCTGCTGATAAGACACCTACCCTCTGCAATGTCCTTGCATAGGAATATTACTAAAGAAAACTAACATCAAAACAGCCTACAATGAACCACAGAAACTCACATCTACACTCACACATGTGAAAGACCGGTTGGTTACCTCTGCTCCAAACCCCTGGGGTGTACAAAATCCCATGCAGCTGTAGCCAGTCGTACATTGGTGAAACTGGACACACTCTAGAGGAAAGGCTGAAAGAGCACAAGAGACACCACAGCTGTGCAACACACAAAAAAAGTCAGCTGTAGCCCTCCATGGCAAGGAAACTGGTCATTCGATTAGATTTGAGAACACACAAGTCCTGGAGAGAAAAGACTGCTGGTGGCCGAGAAGAATCAAAGAGACGGTAGATATAGCAAGATACTCCAATAACGTCAATGGAGATAAAATGCTCTCCATAAACAATCCAAAAGAAATTCAGCGCAGAAAGGACTGGGGCCACCCACACTTGAAATTTGTGTTACCACCTAACTTTCCCACCACATGACAAATGGTCCTCCTTCCTGTTCTCAATCAGGTCAGTGGACCCACTATATATAAAGACAAACTGCAGACCTCGGAGCATACCCGGAAGCAAACCACAGCATGATGGCCGAAACATTTGTTCTACCTACCCAGACACAGCGAGACCCAGAAAACAGCAACAATCATTAGTACTCAGTCTTAATATACCTTTCGAAAATCTATGAAAACGTATCTTTTTGAAAAATGTGTAAACTAAGCTTCAATTATATTTTGTATTCCCTAAAAATGTATTATCACTGAATTGTTCAGTCTCTCTTGGATGTGAAATGCCTAGAACTAAATGGCATGGCGGTATAAAGTTTATTATTACCCTTCAAAACACTAGTGCTTTTTTTTTTTTTTTACCCAACACTTCAACACTCATATCACATCCCTTGCTTTCTCCAAGCTCTGCCACATGCATTGGTGAGGTATATAAAACAAAGCAAATAGTAACACTTTGCATACCAGAGGCAAGAATTCTGTTTGTGGGTTTCTTTTGTGTTCCTAGGAGTTGAGGTTTTAAATTGTATTGATTAAAGCTCATATCTGGTTGAGCTTTTTCCCTATCAATTGAACCTTTCAGGATGCTGTGGGATTTCTGCTTAATATGGACACCCTTTCTGGTTGGAGAAAATTGTCTTTGACATGCTTTAGGATACTTGTTGCTTCTTTTACTTACAGCCTGCTTCTGTTCAGCAGTTCCCGATCCCCATCTATGCCCCGCTACAAAGCCAGCATCAAGCCCAGCTAAGTTTAGGAGCAGGGCCCTCAGCATCTCAGGCCCAGGATTTGTTCTCAACTTCCTTACAGCCGTACAGGTAAGCACTTATGATTGGCAGGCAAATTATCCCCTTACTTGGCTGTCTGACCATTTACTACTACTGGCCAATATGATTTTGGTAACAAAATCAAGCTTTCCTCTGAAACTGGCATTGCAGATTAGAAGTGGGGACGTTAGATCATTTGATTTTTTTTTTGTCCCTGTATAAATGCTTTTTGGAAACTAATTTGGCCCAAATTAATAAATTATTAGAAAATCATGTTGGGCTCTCATATGACACTGTATTATTTGGTACAGCAATGAGAACTCTGAGTCCGATTTCTGCAAATAATAACAAGTTATTATTAGTATTGACAGGGGTCGCCATGCAACAAATTACTCAAAATTGGAAAGATTATACTAAGTTAAATTATACATTTTGGTGGAATTCAGTTTGCCACATATATAAGATGGAAAAGATGATAGCGTTACAACAAGGGAATATTCATAATTTTAAGAAAATATGGGGGCCATTGACTAGTTAATCTAATGATCAGATATCTTAGCACATGGGTAATATTTATATGGGATGGGTTTGGGGTGGGGTAAGGGTGGGAATATTTATCATTTGAAATAGGTATTATTGGGAAATAAGGGGGTATTTATTATATCATATAGGTATATTTGATTGTAAATACAAGTGATATATGAAAATTGTTTTATTATGTGTAATTTACTTGTAAGATTTTAAAAATGAATAAAGAATTATTTAAAAAAAGATGAAACTGCTTCTCAGAGTCCCTAAACAAGCTTATTCCCAAAATTCCCTCCCAAAACAGACAGCCTGTCGCACAGCTACTAACCATTGGAGATTTGGTGGGTGGGTGGGAAAGGGTTATAATTTTTACTTTAATGGATTATATGTATAAGAATGTCAAGTGTTGTATATTTTATTATTAATGTGATGTTATAAATTAATCACTTCTTTGTCAGTTTTAAAATGAAGAAAGAATTAAAAAAAATATATATATATATATATATATATCTCTGTGCGGTGCAAATTGAGGAATTGGAAGACAGCCCAGAGGGATGGGAGGTGAAGCAAAAGATTGCTTAGGAGGCTCTCTACAAGAAGTCTCGCATTGACTACCCACAAGTTCAGGAATAGAGAATCTGTCTACTATGTAAGAACAGGGATGGGGTCTCAGACTTAAAAATGTTTTGGGAGGAATTTGCCCCCTGCATACATTCTTACTAGCACTTAATGAGCATGCGCTTGTAAAACTTTGTGAGCGGTGTACGGAGTTCAGACACACTGCCTCCAAAGAAGGCTGCAGAGCTCTGCCAGCTAATACCCAAGCAGCAGGAGTGAGAAAGGACATAGCACAGGCAAACTATTATGCTTTCAATTAGAGAATGACACGGTGACAAAATTCATCACCGTTCCCGTCCCTGCGGATAACTGCAGGAAACCATCTTCATGTCATTCTTTAAGGAGAGAGGAAAGAATCAGAGTATAATTGGGCACAACCACTGACCCGCAAGCTTTGCTTTGAAGAGTGCTGGTGTAGAAGGACTGAGGTTGAAATAGACACTAGAAAATGACATGGGATTATTTCCCGCGGTTATCCACGGGAATGGTGATGAATTTTGTCACCGTGTCATTCTCTACTTTCAATACAGCGTCCAGGCTTCTGCTGGTGATATGGAATGTTTAAATCAAAATAATAATATATAACGTATAAATACACATATAGTGCAAATAAAGTGCTCAGATCACCAACCTAAAGTGCTTATTAGTACAAATAGTAGAACTAGTGCAGGTTGTTAAAGGGACCATCATAGCACTATCCGGCACCCGCCGCCATCGGGACCCTCCACCGCCATCGGGTCCCCCCCGCTGCCATCGGGCACCCCCCCCCCCCCCCGCCGCGACCTGAGATCCCCCCAACCCACTTCTTACTTTTCTGTAGCCTCCGCACCAGCACTGGCACCAGCATGTCCTGTGCGTGGTGCCGGTGCCTGAAGATCTGCTTCCTATGCTGGGCCTGAGAGTTCACGTCGAACGTGAAATCTCAGGCCCAGCACAGGAAGCAGATCTTCAGGCACTGGCATGCACAGGACATGCTGATGCCGGTACCGCTGCGGAGGCTACAGAAAAGTAAGAAGAGGGTTCGGGTGGGTTGGGGGGATCTCAGGTCGCAGCGGGGGGGGGGGCCCGATGGCGGTGGGGGGCCCGATGGCGGCGGGGGAGTGCCAGATCGCGGGGGGGGCCTTCGGGGGGAGCAATGCCGGTTCTCGTGGGGGGGGGAGCAGCGCTGCTGGCCTCGGGGGGGGGGGGGAACATATCAAAGCAAGTTTCCCTTACTTCCTATGGGGAAACTTGCTTTGATATACGAGCATTTTGGATTACGAGCATGCTCCTGGAACGGATTATGCTCGTAATCCAAGGTACCACTGTATTTGGTATTTCTTTACTATCTTATTGCATTTGTGTAAAATGCTTTTTTCTGAGCAAGCACCCAGGAAGAGGTATGTGATACATATTTTGCTGGTTTGAAATTGATTTGCTGGTTTCGATGCTTTCTATGCAGATCACAGCAAGCTTTCATGCAGAGCAGTCTGTCACAGCCATCGCCCATGGTCCTGTCTGGCACGGCTTTACACAACTTCCCAACAGTGCAACACCAGGAGCTGGCCAAAGCCCAGTCCAGCCTTGCCTTCCAGCAGACCTCTAGCACTCAGCCCATTCCAATATTATATGAGCATCAGCTCAACCAGTCTGGCCTAGGAGGCTCCCAGCTGATAGATACACATCTCCTCCAAGTAAGAATTGAATGGAAATTCCCAACTTCGTAATTTATGTATGCATGTACTACATAAGAAGGAAATTTATCATCATTTGGATATTTTATGTGTAACAGAAACTTGGTTGTGAGAGAGTGATTTAGTAATCGTGAATCAATTATGTTCATCAGGTTGCATTTACAGTCATGTGAAAAAAATTAGGACACCCCATGAAATATTCAGTTCTTTCTTCAGAAATGTTCACATATCGATGTCAAATCTTTTTTTTATTTATCTCTGGAAAAGAAAGAGATGTAATTGCAGGTAAACAACTAAACTTTTCCTTGATTTACTCATGAAACAAAAGATATCCACAAAAATGAGAATTCTTTTTTAAGTTCAATAAGTTTTTATTGAAGGTTTATCAAAATAATGAAACTATACAAATAGCAAACCATCATAGTACAGTGAATCATAGGCACAAGATGCCATGCAATGCGATACAATCAAATCAATTAACAGTTATTATATTTGAGTGAGTGGAAATAATATAATAACACAAAAGCATCAAGTGACTTTAATATGATGCAGATGAAAAGAAAAAGAGAACAAGGTAAAACATTGGGTAAGAGGAATGAAACAATATTGAGGAATATAACTTAAAATTACCCAACTAGTTGAGTAATTTTAAGTTATATTCCTCAAAAATGAATATTCTAATGGAGGAATAAATTAAGCCATCCTACCCCCTAATAGCTAGTGTTATCCCCTTGGCTGAAATAACTGCAGTGAGACGCTTCTTGTTATAGGGTTACCAGATGTCTTGATTTCCCCAGACGGCTTTTCAAAACCCAGCACTTTGGGTTTTGAAAAGCTTCCCGACATAATCGCGTCAGGAAGGGGCATGCGCAAACACAACACAGTGACATCATGTGCACATGACATCATTGCGTTGTGTGCACGGATGCCAGCTGGGGGCAGAACTGGGCAGTCCTGGGGGCGGGGCCATGAGTCCAGATTTTCCCGAAGGAAAATCTTGTAACCCTATTCTGGTAGCCATCTACCAGTCTCTGACATTGGTCTGAGGAAAGTTTGGCTCACTCCTCAGTGCAGAATTCTTTCAGCTGTGAGATGTTTGAGGGGTTTCAAATCACCCCACAGCATCTCAATGGGATTAAGATCAGGGCTTTCTCTCAGCCACTCCAGGACTCTCCATTTCTTAGTTTTCAGCTAGTCCTTGGTGGATTTACTGGTATGTTTTGGGTCATGTTGCGGGGTCCAATTCCGCTTCAGCTTTAATTTTCTTATAAATGGTCTCGCATGTTCCTCAAGCACCATCTGATACACAGTAGAATTCATGATGGATTCTATGATGGTGAGCTGGCCAGGTCCTGCTGCAGCAAAGCATCCCCAAACCCTGACACTTCCACCTCCATGCTTCACAGTTGGTATGAGGTTCTTTTCCTGGAATGCTGTATTTGGTGTTGACCAAACATGTCCTCCTTTCTGGTGTCCAAATAATTCAATTTTAGACTCATCTGTCCACAGAACACTATTTCAGAAATCCTGGTGTTTGTCTACGCTCACTCTGGCAAACTTCAGTCTGGCCTTGATGTTTCTCTTAGAGAGGAAAGGTTTCCTCTGTGCACACCTCCCATGCAAGTTAAATTTGTGCAGATTCTTTCTGATTGTAGAGGCATGCACGCCTGCTGTAGGTCCCGTGATGACATTTTAGGGTTTTTGTAGACTTCTTTTAGCATCTTGTGGTCTGCTCTGGGGGTCAGCTTGCTTGAACAGCCAGACCTAGGCATGTGTGAGCACCATGGTGGGGAGGGCCATCTAGGCTTTTCTAAGCTCAAAATGCTAATCTGACTGTGGCACTGTTTGATGACATCACTAGTGTGTGACTGACTTATCCTGCTTGTCCATGGAGAAATATCTATACCCTGTGCTGATTGTTTCCTTGAAAATAGCACAGGACTAAAGGGAGTGTACTGGAATATTTACTGTTGATGTATTGTGAGGTATGGGGTTGTTTTAAGTCGCAATACAGTGGATACCCGTTCTACTTATGCAGATTTTGATAAAGAATTTCAAGGGAACTAAACTTAAATGTAAATTTTGTTAAACAAAGATTCTGATAGAATGCATTGTTGCAATAAAGCCTTGAATAAAACATAGTAAAGAAATCAAAATCCATGTACACTTCCCCTTCCCCATTCGCGGGTTCCGCATTCGCAATTTCACATAATCGTGATTTTTTTTTTGGGGGGGGGAAACCCCCATGTTTTTGCCTTCCCCCTAGCATCCCGGCCTTACCTGGTGGTCTAGCGAGCTTTCGGGGCAGGAGCGATCTTACTACGCTCCTGCCCCATCTAGATCACCAATAGGAAATGGCTTCCATGAGCTCCCGTCGTAGTCTTGAGAGACTATGGGAACTCACGGCAGCCATTTCCTATTGGCGATCTGCACGAGGCAGGAGCGTAGGAAGTTCGTTCCTGCCCTGAAAGCCCGCTAAACCACCAGGTAAGGCCAGGATGCCGGGGGAAGGCGGGAGGGAGGCAGGGGTGGGTCAGAGCGGTATTTCCCTATTCACAGTCCAGCTCTGCCCCTATCTCCTGTGAATAACGAGGGAGATGTGTATCTGTGAGAGCATATTAACATGTCAGTGTGCACATTTATAAAGATTGTTTGAAGCTGAATTGAAAACCTAATTTTAAAAAACAAAGCTTAACAGAGAGAAATCATTCTCCAGCTTCTAAACATTTGGTTTACAGGCAAGACAGGGTCTAGGCCAGCCTTCAAACCTATACTCGGGACAAGTTCAACAGTCAGGTCAGACAAGTTTCTACAGCACAGCACAGTCTCCTTCAGCACTTCAGCAGGTAAGCAAACCTTTAGGATTCTAGAGTTGGTGTTTGCCAGTATG
This sequence comes from Geotrypetes seraphini, assembly GCF_902459505.1. Taxonomy (NCBI): domain Eukaryota; kingdom Metazoa; phylum Chordata; class Amphibia; order Gymnophiona; family Dermophiidae; genus Geotrypetes; species Geotrypetes seraphini. Next base: position 127,824,983 of record NC_047093.1, read on the forward strand.
TCTCGTATCTTTCCCTATATCTCACATGTCAGAGGTACAGCATATAGTTAGGTAATATAAAATAGTGCCTTCACAATAGACATTTTCTTTTACATAGTCATATAGTGGGTGAGAGCAAATAAAGACCAATATAATTCATCCAGTCTGCCCAGGGCAGTACCAGTTTAGCAACACAGGTTACATTTCCCGTGGATTCTTAGAAGCAGTACAACATTAATTTTGCAACTGTTTTGAAATGTTCTGTTGGTTTTTATGGTCTTGCCCTATTTATCACAATCCTTTTTGAATTCCAGCACCATTGTTGCTTCCTCTACCCCTTTCCAAACATCATCACTCTTAACCCCATCCCTTTTTTTTACTAAACCACGATAGCGGTTTTTAGCGCAGGGAGCCGCGCAGAATGCTCCGCGCTGCTCCCGTAGCTCAAAGAGTTCCTATGAGCATCGGAAGCAGCGCGGAGACTCTGCACGGCTCCTTGCGCTAATAACTGCTTTCATGGTTTAGCAAAAGGGGGAGGGAGTTAATGAATAAATATTTCCTGAGTATGCTTTTGATTTTATGTCCTTGTAGCCTAAATTTGTCCTTTACTTATAGCGTTCCCGCTCGTTTCTGCTTGTGTCAGGAAAGATTTAGCTTTTGTGTGGTGTGCGAACAGCAGATGCTCTCTAGTATTGGATATCAAGTTTGATACACCACATATTAATTTGAATTGTTTGAGCAGATTTTGCAACTCAGGGCTAAAACTGCTGCAACATAATATAAAAACTATCAATATAGAAACATGAAATGCTGCAAATAGTTTGCAGCTAAATTTTAAACAATCTGATATAGTAGGAAAAGAAACAAAATTACAGGTCCCATATTTAAACAATTGCTGAATTCCTGAGGCTCCTCTCCAGCCTGTGTTATTAATGCAGTATCATACGGACTGTGGTCCACACCTATCATCTAAGTAGAAAGTATGAAATTACAGGGCCGCAATCCAGTTGGGTTTTCAGGATTTCCCCAATGAATATGCATTGAAAGCAGTGCATACACATAGATCTCATGCATATTCATTGGGGAAATCCTGAAAACCCGACTGGATTGCGGCCCTCGAGGAGGGACTTTGAGACCCCTGGACTAAGAGAACCTGCTTGAAATACTGTTTTCAGGCCAACCTTGAATTGTTATATGCTGTTTCCTGCCTTAAGCCAGAGTGTAACTCATTCCAAAGTTATGGGGCAACTACTGCAAAAGTGATCTGTCTAACACCATTCAGGCTTATCTTAGTATGGGTAGGAGGTATAAGAACATAAGCAGTGCCTCCGCCGGGTCAGACCATAGGTCCATCCTGCCCGGCAGTCCGCTCCCGCGGCGGCCCAAACAGGTCACGACCTGTCTGAATCACCAGAAGGGGCTCCCTTGCCACCTTGGTTTCTCATTGAAGTCCTATCTTCCCATCAAAGTCCTAACCCTCCGGTCTTGCACATGCACGACCTGTTGGGTTTCTATACTTATTACCTGGTTAGCTTTCTAAACTTGTGTTACATCCCAGCTCCTCCCTCAGTATCCCACGATCCCTTTATCCCTCAGGAATCCGTCCAATCCCTGTTTGAATCCCTGTACCGTACTCTGCCTGATCACTTCCTCCGGTAGCGCATTCCAGGTGTCCACGACCCTTTGGGTGAAAAAAAACTTCCTTGCATTTGTATCATGAGAAGATTTTGCTGCTGCCTGAACAAGATGAGGATGTAAAGAATTAATCGGCCAACTGTTCGATATAAGTTGACATCTACTGTTCACTTGCTATTTCCTGGCTCAGTTCTTGGTATTTTGGAATAGTATTCTCTCGGAACTTAGGATGGCTGCTCTGATCTCCTGAGATTCAAGTGTTCATACCAGGGGCCTCCAAAGTCCCTCCTCGAGAGCAAGATCCAGTCAGGCTCTTGGGATTTCCCCAATGAATATACACGAGATCTATGTGCATGTACTCTTTCAATGCATATTCATTGAGGAAATCCCAAAAACCTGACTGGATTCGGCCCTCGAGGAGGGACTTTGGAGACCCCTGGTTCATACTGTATGCTTTACTAAAGGGGTCTCTAAACGTTTCACAACAAGGGTCACATTAGGTACTTCAGCACTTTTCAGCAGGCCTTAGGAGGAAAAAAAAAAAAAAGATGACTCTAGATATGAGTTTTATTGAAAGCAGAAAATTTTATAAACTAATTGCAGAGTATGTGAGATTAAATTATCGTATACACTACCAGCAAATTCTCATATCTTCATCACAAATGATAGTAAAACCATTAATGTGAATGATAGAACTGTTTTTGTGTTTTTAAAATCTTATTAAACTGAGGTTCAAATGTTGAAACGCTAATTACAAGTAGCAGCTTCAAATGTTCATCAGACAAATTTGCCCTGCATTTTGGCTTGATATATTTCATTTGGGAAAAAGTTTGTTTGCAAAGATATGTTGTCCCAAAAATGGAGATAAATTTACAAGTAAATTTCTTCAAATTTGGAAACTACTTATAGTTCAAAAATGTTTAAAAATCGATCAAGTTTCCTTCCTTGTATTTATATTTAATATGTTTATTTGCCTGAAGTTCAATCATTTCCATTTGAATTTGATTTGGGACATCGGCAACATCACAGTCAAATGGATTTTAAAATCACGAGAACTCTGTACAAGCAAATATAAGAATAAGTGAATACGCACCTTTCTAAAAATAAATTTATGCAATTATAAATTGAGTATTACACTTCACCACTGCAAGTATTCTTATGGACAATTAGCCGTAACGACTTGTAACGAACTTCCAGATTCAATTTAAAGATTAGTCATAGCGCCAGAGCTACCTACAATGCCACAAATTAACCCTGTCTATCAAGGCCGAACAAGTATGAAGAAATTCAGTATTAAATAAAGTTGTGAATAATATTAACATAATATGAGATATTAATATATTTTGAACACAATTTTAATTAATGCATTTGAAATCTGTCAACACCCTGTGTGCGTTTTTACAGATTCTCCTTGGAAAATTAGTCCAGTTGGCACATTTCTGCACAATTCTTCTGTGGGCCAGATAAAATCATATCGCGGGCCATACTTTGGAGACCCCTCCTTTACTACTTAGGAAATTTCTATGCATAAAGAAAAAATAAAATTCATGCAAATTTTTTGAAAATCTCTGTACAGTATTTTAATATTCTACTTACTTTTGGGGGGGTCCTAATTTTTTGAGTCCTAATTTCCCTATCATAAGGATTGATCCTTGTCCAGAAGTATCATTCCCCAGATTCTCTTTTCCTAACGGATTCAACCCTCGGCTTTTGATGTCCATTCTCCTGGGTTGATACTCCTAGCTTTCTATCTCAGCCCCCTAATTCTATTTCCCCTTGCCATGTAAACAAGAGGAATAAAGGAATTGTGCAGTTGACTCAGCAATACAGAGAAAACTCAGCAAGTACCAAGATAAGCCTCCCATGTGGGGGTAATAAAGATATTCACTTAGCTTTGTTTAACACAGACTATTTCGTCTTAAGATCTGCTCTTTGTGTGTTTGCCTTGTTTTCTAAAGTATAAAGGACCCAAAATTTGAAAACCTTAGAGAGATATTTTGCCAAGGGTAATGAGTTAGATAAAATGACCTAGAGGAGACTGATCCTTTTTTCTGTATTGCAGGTGACTGTACCCTTACAGGGCTCACAGCTTTCCCTGCCCAACTTTGGATCCACTGCTGGGCAACCTCTAATCGCTCTATCCCAGTCCCTGCAGCCTTCTCTGCAACCTGCACCACAGCCTCAACACCAGAACTTGGCTAGGACCACACCAGTAAACCAGCCCTTCAGGGGTCTGATTCCAGCTGGGACCCAGCATAGTATAATAACTGGCAAGGTAACTTTTGATAAACCAGGAAATAAGTGTTCCTGTGGTTTGTGATGCCCATAAAAGTGTAGTCATTCCATGGGTGGTCTGAAATGATCACGGTTACTGCTATAACCATAGACACTATTACAAGGCACTGAGGAAGCGAATGGTATGATAGTATTTATCTGAGGCCAAAACTCTTATTGATAGAGGGAAAGAGTAATGTTTACATATAGTGCCTGGAAAGTATGAATCCTGTGAAACAAAAAACTCATGGTCATTTTTGTCACTTTTTCTGCACATCCTTGTTGGAGCATCCAAATGCATTTCCTAATGAGAGAGAAAAAAAAATCTTACCTTTACTACTTATCACTGGGAAAAAAATGTTTAGCTTTTGTTGCTACGTCCACTTCATTATACTTCTTCAAAGAAGCCCATTATTGAGAATGATTTTTGATCTAGTATTAGGCATTGAACTACCTTATGCTAGCAGATCATGTTTTGCAATACTCATCGGAAGCTTGGTTTCTTTTGGTTGCTATTCTAATTTCAATTGATGCTCCTCTTGGCAGATGACAGAAATGGATTTGAAGCCCTATGGAAGCAACATGGATCATGTTAAACCAGGCACACCTCCCATTAGTGGCAGGAGCACCACTCCAACATCCAGTCCTTTCCGGTATGATCATATTCAGAGAGAATAGTTCTGTTGTCCAAGGTACCTCTAACATCTACGTAATAGCAAATTGTCACAAGGGAAGCCAGCTCTACAAGCAGCCATCACTAACAACAGATCGACTTTAAGCCGTTGTCTTTCAAACTAGTTTGTATCATTTTAGGATAAGCGGGGAGGAATGGCTGTGGAGGGGAAATGAATGAATAAGAATAGCAAATGAAGAATCTTGTGCTTATAAATTAATAATAGGCCTGATTTCTTCCAGGGCCAGTTCTACAAGTCCCAACAGTCAGTCCAGTAAATTGAACAGCATTGTCTACCAGAAGCATCAATTTGCTTCAGCTGCAGGAGTAAGAATGACACAGCCCTTTCCCTCCCAGTTCCCACCACAGGTAGGTCTAGAACTTTTGTTTAAGGAGTGTCCAGAAGGCATGAGCTCTCCGAATATACATCGATCCCAGCAAGAATCCAATAAATTACATAACAGCTCCCCAGTCTTTGCTGTCTCATGACTACATATTTTTGCAGCATAATTGTAAAGCAGATGGAAAACCAAAGGAAGGGCTACTTAATACAGAGAAATTTGATAAGTGGTTAAAAGCCTGGTGTCGGCAAGAAGATGTTAGATGCATAGGAGAATGGGACAATCTATAGGAAAACAAAAAGCTCTACTGTAAGGATGAGCTGCATCTCTCTAGGGCAGGAAAAAGAGCCCTTGTGAAATTTAGAGACAGTTTGTTTCTAGGCATTTAAACTAGGAAGTAGGGGTGACGAGAGGAAGCAAAGGTGTGTCTCTGTAATAGCAGGCTTGGACATTGTTGCTATTACAGAGACATGGTTCAACGATTCCTTAGGAAGGATAAGGAAGTCCAAAGGAGTGGAGGAATACCTGGGGAAAAGAGAAAGCAATATGGCTTATCCTGATAAAGAGAAGATGGAACCTGCATCTACACAGACTTCTGACATAAACAGAGAAGCTGGACAAAGATCTGATCAAAGATACCCATAAGCCGGGAATGAAAGGGGAGAGACTGTTGCTTGGAGATTTCAACTTGCCTGATATGGAATTGGAAAGAAGCCTGTCAAAGTGCTCTACTCAGATGCAGGAGGGAAGGACTGTTGCTGGATCTAGTGCTCACAAATGACCAAAGTGTATAACATCCGGGTGAATGCCCACCTAGGCAATAGTGATCATCACACTGTATGATTCAATATGAGAGCTAAAGCACAGTACAGACATACAAAACTTGAAAGACTTGATTTCTTTCTTTCTTTTTTTATTTATAAACTTTATTGAACCATATGAAGCAAAATACAAAAAAAGGCCGAGTGACACCAGACAATAAGCAAAAGGGCATAAAAATATAACCAACATAACACCATAGATTCCACTTATGATGTACCGTAGCTCTTTAGTACATGGCTAAACAATGTCATTTGAAGAGTCTACGAACCTAACAATTCAGTTCTGAAAGTATCCCTCTACCACTACTCAGACCCCTCCCCCCTCCCTATGTGATCTAACAAGTTCTAAATGGTGCGGGTGGTGTAATGTGTGCCAGCAATAGATGAAAATCTTAAAGCAGCACATGTTAAAATTTCGCACTCCATGCAAGAAAGGGAGCCCAAACTTTCTGGAAATAAGAGAGCCTATTTCTACGAAGAGCTGTTAATTTGGACATCAGAGCTATGTGGCTTTGCTCTCTCAAGGACCCCATCCAAAAGGGGGAGTTCAAAATACTTGATTTCAAACATGATGACTTTAGCAAAATGGAGTACTTGAAGAAAAAGCTCTTTATGTAAGGAAAGTAAACAAAAGCTTAGACCACTGTCTTTCCACTTCTCTTATGTCCTCCCATCCTAGCAGCTCTTTCTTCAGGTACTCTCCCATTGTATTAAAGTCTGTACGTTTGAAATCTAGGACTTTTAAGTTTTGTGCGGCCGCTCTCCACTTTAGCTGTTATATCAAACCAAAACCGTATGATGATCGCTACTTCCCAGGTGAGCACCCACTCGAACATTAGAGATGCTCTCCCCATTTGTGAGAACCGGATCCAATATTGCTTTTTCCCTTGTGGGTTCCGTCACCATTTGTCTGAGCAGAGCCTTTCGAAAGACATCCACAATTTCCCTACTTCTTTCCAATTTCGCAGACGGAACTTTTCAGTCTGCATCCGGCAGGTTGAAATCTCCCAACAGCAACACCATCTCTTTCTTTACAAACGTTTGGATATCCGCAATCAGATCTTTATCAATTTGCTGCGACTGAGTCGTAGGTCTGTAGACTACACCCACGTAGATAGAAGTTCCATCTTCTCTTTTCAGAGCAATCCATATCGCTTCTTCCTCTCCCCAGGTCCCTTGCATTTCGGTCGCTTTCTGACCATCTCTGTCATTCCTAAAAAGTGGATTTAATTTCAATGCTGAAACCAAAATTCGGTTGGGCTCTAGGTGAGCCTAAGAAATTTAGACAATCATGTTGGATGTCTTGTCTGGCCTCCCCCCCCCCCCCCAAAAAAAAAAAAAAAATAAACCATCTACCGTAACTTTACTTGGCTTCAGATGGCATTTAAATTCAGTGGTCACTTCAGCCTTACAGCAGAAGAGTCCTGTGCCATACTTGGCAGGATCAGCTTTTGTGTAAATAGCCCAGTGCAGCTCCAAGGTATTATAATGCCACCAAGCAATGACAGTTTAGACTTAGTGGCAATTTTTCTAACAATCGAAATATTTTTCTCCTTTTTTTCACTCAGATTCTTTCTCAGCCCAACCTGGTCCCTCCATTGGTAAGAGCGCCGCATACAAACACGTACCCTGCTTCTATTCAGAGGCCTCCAATGGCACTAACAAGTCAGATGCCTGCAGGATTAATAAGTCATCAACGCCTGCATCAAATAGCCAGAGGTCCTCCTGTGCCACCCTCTGGAGTCAGAGTTAACCAAGGGAATGCTGCAATGAAGGCTGAGCAAGACATGAAGGTTAGTAGTTGGTGCAAATAAGGTCCCTGACTGTGTTATATTACAGTCCTCTGCTCCTTTCCACCCAAGAAGTATGAATCTTGACTGTATTCTGCCAGAAGTATTCTTCTCCCTGTGCTCTGGACCAGCCAGAGATGAATCTTGACTCCCTGCCTCTAAGAGGGCAGGGATCCAGGTGTCCTCTCTACTTCAAGGACTGGAATCCTGATTCAAGTGGTTTCCCTGTGATCCTGGAGCAAGGAATCGGGGATGTTTTGGAGCTGTACAGATAGCATGGTGGTGATACTTAGCAGTCCGTTTGCTTTGTTCAAATGTGTTTTAGAATGGTCACAACTGCTCAGTTTTAGCAGCACTTTCTGTACAGTAGAAATTTTAAAGGAGTTTTGACTCTTCTGGTTAGTATAAAGAATTATAGTACCAGTTCTTTAGGCCTTTGTGCTGTTTTTGTAATTGGTTGTTCGTGCACTTTTTGATCCCTTTTCTTCTAGTTCTCAGCATGAAAGAAGGCCATTATCTGTTCTTCTTAGTCTCTGAAAGCCGTACAGTGACTCAATACTTGGTTTAACCCTTTCAGGACCAAGGGACATATTTGTCCCATAACTTTAAAATCCTATAAATTTTGATTGGGATAGTCTACAGTTCTAAATTTGATATGTACGGATTCCATATGATACTGCCTTTATGTAAACAAACTGGTTCCGACATTCATTCATTAGCGTCGTTGCTAGATTGACGAGAAGATTCACTTGCCACACTGTCCATAAGCCAGAAGTGTGATTTTTTTAAATAAAAATAATGATATTTCACAAAAAAAATCAATTTTTTGGCATCTGCAAGCCCTTTTTACCATAAAAATGTCGTCAAAACCACAAAAATTGGCCTACGATCCTTATGGTCCTGAAAGGGTTAAGAGCTTTGTATCTGTCAGGTTGGGGGGGTTTGCATTAATTGAATTAAATTTAACGGAACTAATTGGCTCTCAGCAAAGTTGAACCTGCAGTAAGTAGGGGAGGGACAAGTTTCCCAAGTCATTTTCTGTCTGTTCCCTTTCACCATAGTTTACTTGTAATTCCGTTGGTCTCAATTTCTAAATGTGCGTCTGCCTTTTTCTCGTAGGCAAAACAGAGAGCTGAGGTCCTGCAGTCCACCCAACGATTTTTCTCAGAACAGCAGCAGCAGCAGTATAAGGCAGCCAAACTAGATGGAAATGCAGCCAGCTCCTCTGAAACTCTGACTGAAACCCCCATTGTCATGCAGGACAACGTGCAGGAGACGCCCACTCCTCCACCGCCGGCAGCTCCAGCAACGAAACCTATCAGAACCGGACCAATCAAACCTCAGTCAATCAAAACGGAAGAGACCAAGTCCTGAGAGCACCTAGGGGGCATACTTTCCTTTTTGGTTTTCAACTACAGGTGTTTTGGGGGTTTATATTCATTTTAAATATTAGTGGTACAGGGAAAGTTTAGCTAAAGAGGCAGAATCCCCAAAAGAGAAGGGAGGTCAGTGTGATGATCCTCGGTCTCATCGGTTCTGTGAGCAGAATGAAGGTCAGATCTAATGATGGCACCTCTGGAAAGCCATTTAAAATCTGTATTTAAATGCTAACCCTCACATCTGACCTGGCTGCTGCTCCACTGCTGACAGGTGTACCTCTATACGCCCTTATTGACGCAGACCCAAACGTATAGGATACAGGCAGGAGCAATGGGAAGTTGCTGTTGCTGAGAAGCTGCTTTTAATCACACCTAGAAACTTCTTAAAAGTGTTGATATTTGAGGCATTTCTCTCACTATATGCTAACCCGGTTCTTTTGACATGTAATGAGTGCATTCTCGGTGACTCATTGGTGTCAGATTAGCTCTCTAGGGAGAAAAGGCTCGGAACAACGTTCTATCATTTCCTTCTTCCTTCCGCACACACTTCCTTTCCCTGTCCCTGACTGGAGTCATTATGCCTGTAAAGCAATGCTGAGCAGTTTTTTTCCTTCCCCAGAATGTAAGTTCCCACCAGGACTATAAATAGCTGATTTTGTCTTGTTTTGAATTAGTTTTAATACAATTAATGATCATTTCCACCTAGCACTTGACTATAAAAACGGAGCAGATATGCGCCTGAGGGGGATATCGTACAATTTTAAAAGAAGTGGAGAACTTATCATGGCCTTCCATCTAAGGCCAGGAGGCACTTAACCCGAGTGTATGGAAGAATTGTTTTTCAAAATCAGTCCATATATAGTGTTTGTCTCTTCTTGGGAGCTCCACAAAAACTAGAATCAAGTCAAACCAAACACCTGTAAGAGTTAGATGCTCTGCTAGTCTAGCTATATGAGAGTATTGTACAAATACTTGAGTGTAAAATGCTCTGTACCTGCTTATAATGTGTAGTTGTGATATTGTTATTCCAGAGCTCTTTTTAATGATGATCTTCAAGAGGGGAGGGGGGTGGTATGTCTTGTTTTTTTTTGTGGGAAGGGGATTTGCTAAGACTCCATGAGATGATCAAGATAATTGCTGAATAAGCCCAGATACCTGACCAGTAATCCCAGATCTTTGCTTTCTTTTGACTTCTGATGAGGTTTTTTTCTTATTGGGGGGGTCTTTTTTTCTTAAATTTTTGAACCAAGAGTAAACTGAAGGTAATCTATAAAATTCTGGTCGTGCAGTTGTAGAGGCTGGAAAAGGCTGCTGCTGCTATGGTCTGGCAGATCTGACTTTTTTAATATACATATATATAAATATATACATATATATATATATATAATTTGAATTTTTTTTAAACTTTAACTGTGATGTCAACTTTTGGGGGGAGGGTGCTAGGAAGACAAATGTAGATCCCAGTGACATTGTGTTCAGTTGACGTTGTACAGAAAACTTACAGCCATATTGGTCTAGAAAAAACGTCAAATGAAAACAATTCACATTTGTACAGGGGATTAATGCACTGTATTAAATATGTAAGGTCTTTACATTATCTTGGTTTGATTACAGAAACTAATAAAATATTCTTTAAATAAATAACTCTTCTTTTTTTGTGGTGAAAATTGTAAGTATTCCATGCTCTGCTTCAGGTACAGCAAGGTGGCAGAAGCTTCTAGAAGTGACGGTAGGGTTGTTCCATGAAACATATATATATATATATCTCCAAGTGCTAAATCCAAGCCATGAGAAGAAACAAACGCCTCTAAGGCTCATTTTCTATAAACAGGGCCTTAATTTTGGCACACTACTGCCTTTGTTTCACACAACGAGTGGTGGGCGCTTGGAATTATCTTCCGGAGGATGTTGTGGCGGAGACTACTCTTCTGGGTTTCAAGCGCAAGCTGGATATACACCTTCTTGCAAATCATATTGAGGGATATGGTAATTTTAGGTCTTCAAAATAGAGAACCTAAATGGGCCGCCGCGTGAGCGGATCGCCGGACTTGATGGACCTCGGTCTGATCCGGTGAAGGCAGTTCTTATGTTCTTATGTTTTAAAAGCAAACTTAAAAGAAAATTCAAGGTGTCTACCAGCGCCTATAAAAACAGAACTGTAAGGCACCTATGAAGGCACGATTTATATCCAAGGTAGATATCTGAAATGTAGACCTTGAAAATCCGGACCTACCTTTGCTGGAGTAAACCAGATTTGTATTTATTTTCAAACTTTACAGGGGTACAATTAGAGGGTTACTATACAAGACAAAATGCTCTTGAGTAATAGATCACTACAGGTCATTGACCTGGGGGGCCGCCGCGGGAGCGGACTGCTGGGCATGATGGACCTATGGTCTGACTCGGCAGAGGCCATGCTTATGTGCTTAACTACTGGTGACCAAATTATGCAGGTTTTGCAGGCCAAATCTAAAGCTATCTTCTTAAATTGCTTAAAGTTAGTCTTATTTACATGAAATTACAGTTGAAATATATAGAAATTAATATTTATTTGAACACACCCTGCTGTCTTCTCATCTTCACCTCTGATCTTCAATATCTTCTCCACTGCACCTCTTCTTACTGTTCCCCTTCATTGCACAGCATAGCTTGCAAAACACACTAGTAACCATACCAAGCTAACTTTCTCACTGTCTTCCTTACCTCTTCATACTGTTCTTTCACCAGTTGCAACTGGAAGAGAACATGCCTGGGACCTTGTGTGCAATTACGGATTTATTTTTATATTGATCCAGTTCACCATGTAAACGCCAACACCAGGCTGTACAATCATTCTTAAGATTTCTGTTCGCAATGCTAACTATTAAGCAGGGAGCTTATCCAGGCACAGGACCTTGAGCTGGTGCCTCCTGAGAAGAAGCATGTAACAGAATATTTGGGGTGAAAAAGGGGAGTATAAGTGCATCATCTCCTATCCACCGCCCTCCCCAAGAGTGGCAGATGAATGAATTGGTGTAAGCTAGTCTTTAAAAAATGCACACAACAACCTCCCGTCATAGCAGTTGGTGTTTGCATATCGCTGGACTGGGCTTCCCCAGGCTCTCCTTGATTTCTGTATTTCTTGTCTTGGCACTGCATACGCCGGGTAACTCTTTAAAAATTATCAGACTTCAGAAAAGCAGTAAACTTTTATTTTCACATGAACTGGACTGCAATTATAGACTCTGACTTCTAAATTGTTACCTGAATGCGTCTAAAATACTGTTACCAGGAAAATTAACATCATTCTTTGTGCTATGCAGTTATTTAATTATACTATGTATGCTGATCTGTAACCCAGGGATCTTTTGGGAGGATGGGCTAAGCAACCAAATAAATATATAAAGAAAAAGAAAAAAAAATGCATATAAAGAAATTTTGTGCTGAATTTCAAATCTTAGATTTATAAGTGCTTGTCTGGATAGCGCCACACGAGGGCGCCAATTACCTTAGAAAGAACTATATTTAATAGCTCAGTGCTGTCCTCCTGTGGTCATTCCTCAGAATACAGGTATAATCGCTTAATCATTGGTATAAATTTACAGCAATGTTTACTGCACCCTACCTTCTCTGTCCCTCCTCAGACTGGCCAGCTAGCTGGAGGTCTTCTACCTTAAACATTCTGGAAATTATTTTTTACCTCTCCCTTCTCTATTAAAACATACAAAGGGCAGTAGAAGGATGACAAATATTCAGTATATTAACTCCTTGCTTCTAAGATCTTAGAGACATGCATTTTGGAGGCAATGTGCCACAACTTCCAAATTGCCCAGATCCAGAAGGGAGATTGTAGGTCAATTCTGGGTTTATGACAGCCTTATCCTTGAATCCTTTGATTTTCAGCACAAAGTTCAGTGGGTAAATGCAGGGACTACGAATCCCATAGTGCTTTAGGATGGAAGTTCAGAACCAGGACTGACCAAAAAGGCTCCAGCCTGGAACTGGGAAACTTGGTAGCCCTGGGTTCGCTTTCCAGCCTTTAGGGAAGACTCCACAGCTACTGCACAGCACAAGCTGTTTCAGTAGCCATCCTGAGGGCTGGTCTAGCAAGCCTCAAATGACCGTGGATTTGCTGCTCCATCCCAGGTCGACCAAACTGATTAGTCCTGAATTTTATCCCACTGCGTACAGAGACTTGTTCTAATTGTTCACTGCTTTTTCTTGAGACAGCCTGGCATTCAGTGGGGATAAAAGGTGGACTGGATCCATTCGTTAACTAATCCAGAGAGGGATGGAGACTTCGAATATTCCTGTGTTTCCACTGCATTTGAACTGGGTCATACAGGACATCACTGTCTCTTAGCTAATGAGGCTAAAAGCTTCCCTGGGCTGGACAGCAGTGGCACCAGGTCTTCAGGGCGGTGGGAGCCTATGCAGAAGGGATGGGAATGTGCACCCGACGCTTCTGGAGTTTGGAGAATAGTACAGTTTCTCGGAAGAACATCATGCTGTTACGTATTTTTAGAAAGGGTATTTCCTTGATTAAATGGATTTTTTTTAAAAAATGAATCGATATTTGGGAATTCTGATGGGCCAATCCTGTCAGCTGAGGCATTTGCTGTGTATTTCCACTACACCTAACTCGTTTCTGTTCGCAATGCTAACTATTAAACAGGGAGCTTATCCAGGCACAGGACATTGGGCTGGTGCCTCCTGAGAAGAAGCATGTCACTGAATATTTGGGGTGGAAAAGGGGAGTATAAGTGCATCATCTCCTATCCACCACCCTCCCCAAGAGTGGCAGATGAATGAACTGGCGTAATAATAATATCATCGAACCCATTAAACCAAGATGTATATCATTGATGCCTGACATAACATGTCTAGAATCACAAAATTCTGAGGGTAGTGGTTCCAGGATAATTAACATAGAAACATGACGCCAGATAAAGGCCAAATGGCCCAGCTAGTCTGCCCATCCACAATAAGCATTATCACTTTCTCTGAGAGATCCCAAGTGCCTATCCCAGGCCCTCTTGAATTCAGACACAGTCTCTGTTTTCACCACCTCTTCCGGGAGACCGTTCAACGCATCTACCACCCTTTCTGGAAAAAAAGTATTTCCTCAGATTACTCCGGAGCCTATCACCTCTTAACTTCATCCTACGCCCTCTCATTGCAGAGTTTCCTTTCAAATGAAAGCGACTCGACTTATGCATATTTTTATTAGGTAGGTATTTCAATGTTTCTATCCTATCTTCCCTCCCGCCTTTCCTCCAAAGTATACAGATTGTCCCCATACGCCTTATCACAAGACCACATACAATTTTAGTAACATAAGAACATAAGCAATGCCTCCGCTGGGTCAGACCACAGGTCCATCTTGCCCAGCAGTCCGCTCCCGCGGCGGCCCGAACAGGTCACGGCCTGTCTGAGACACCAGAAGGGGCCCCCTTGCCACCTTGGTTTCCCATTGAGTTTTATCTTCCCATCGAAGTCCTAACCCTCCGGTCTTGCACATGCACTACCTGGTTGGGTTTCTATACTTATTACCTGGTTAGTTTTCTATACCTGTGTTACATCCCAGCACCTCTCTCAGTATCCCACGATCCCTTTATCCCTCAGGAATCCGTCCAATCCCTGTTTGAATCCCTGTACCGTACTCTGCCTGATCACTTCCTCCGGTAGCGCATTCCAAGTGTCCACGACCCTTTGGGTGAAAAAAAACTTCCTTGCATTTGTTTTGAACCTATCTCCCTTCAGTTTCTCCGAATGCCCCCTCGTACTTGTTGTCCCCTTTAGTCTGAATAATCTGTCCCTATCCACCTTCTCTATGCCCCTCATGATCTTGAAGGTCTCTATCATATCTCCCCTGAGCCTCCTTTTTTCTAGAGAGAAGAGCCCCAGCCTATCCAACCTCTCGGCGTATGGGCAGTGTTCCAGCCCTCTTACCAGTTTCGTTGCTCTCCTTTGGACTCTCTCAAGCACTGCCATGTCCTTCTTGAGGTACGGCGACCAATACTGAACGCAGTATTCCAGATGTGGACGCACCATAGCTCTATACAATGGCATGATGACTTCCCGCGTCCTGGTTGTTATGCCCCTCTTTATGATGCCCAGCATCCTGTTGGCTTTTTTCGAGGCTGCTGCGCACTGAGCAGATGGCTTCAGTGATGCATCTACTAGCACACCCAAGTCTCTCTCAAGACTGCTGTCTCCCAATAATGCCCCCCCCAATTTGTATTTGAACAACGGGTTCTTTTTACCTATATGCATGACCTTGCATTTTTCCACGTTAAAGCGCATTTGCCATTTGTTTGCCCAGTCTTCCAGCTTGTCCAGGTCCCCTTGCAGGTCCTCACACTCCTCCCTAGACCTAACTCTGCCGCACAGTTTGGTATCGTCTGCAAATTTTATAACCTCGCACTTTGCCTCTTTTTCCAGGTCATTGATAAATATGTTGAAGAGTAACGGCCCACTCAATCCTTTTTACATCTTTTTGAAGGTGCAGCCTCCAGAATTGTACACAATATTCTAAATGAGGTCTCAAAAGAGTCTTATACAGAAGCATCAATACCCCCTTTTTTTCCTACTGACCGTACCTCTCCCTATGCAACCAAGCATCCTTCTAGCTCTCACCGTCACCTTTACAACCTGTTTGGCCACATTATGATATTCAATCGCACCTAAGACCCCCTCTTCCGTCATGTACATAAGTTCTTCACCCCCTAAACTGTATCGTTCCCTCTGGTTTTTGCAACCCAAATGCATGACCTTGCATTTCTTAGAATTAAATTTTAGCTGCCGAATTTCAGACCATTCTTCAAGCTTCGCAAGGTCTTTCTTCATATTATTCATACCATCTGGCATGTCTACTCTATTGCACATTTTTGTATCGTCCGCAAAGAGGCAAATCTTACCCGACAACCCTTCAGCAATATCATTTATAAAAATGTTAAAAAGAACAAGCCCAGGAATAGAACCTCGAGGCACAGCACTGGTAACATCCCGTTCCTCAGAGCGATCTCCATTGATCACTACCCTCTTGTCGCCTTCCACTCAACCAGTTCCTGACCCATCCCAAGGGCACTCAGTTTGTTTATTAGACGTCTGTGTGGAACACTGTCAAAGGGTTTGCTAAAATCTAGATTTATTCTAGTATCGGAGAAAGAAGTGGCGTGCCACGGTAGATGTCCAGATTTCAAAGAGACATGCTGGACAGGGTGAATGTCTAATGATGTCACTGCAACTCCTCCTGATTAGGTCAAAGACTACCCGTACTTCTCCTGTAGGTCCTGAGAGGTATAACTCAAGTGATAACGACAGCATCTCTGGTAAAGTCTCATCTCCTGTCAACAAAAAAGGACTTAAAGATTTGTTTCTCACACATTCACTTCAATACTGTTAAAGCAATAGAAGCATAGAGTAAAAAATATTCAATAAAGCCTGTGTCTTAATTACTCTGGGAATGCATTACCAGAGGTTGTGGTAAAGCGGATAGCGTACTGGTTTTAAGAAAGGTTTGGACAAATTCCTGGAGGAAAAGTCTATAGTCTGTTATTAAGACATGGGGGACATTAAGTCTGTTTGCCCTGGATTGATAGCATAGAATATTGCTATTCCTTGGGTTTTGGCCAGGTACTAGAGTCCTGGATTGGCCACCCTGAGAACAGGCTACTGGGCTTGATGGACCATTGGTCTGACCCAGTCAGGCTATTCTTATGAAAATTATGTGCATTGTTATGTTATAAAGTTCTGTATACATGATTTCTTTGTAATTTTTTTTGCACTTAATGTCCTCTAGCATGCTGTCTGCCTTTTGCAGTTCTCTCTCCCCTTCCCTCAAACTTCTTTGTCCTGTTTCTTTGTCCAAGGTCTCACATTCAGGGCACTTACCCCACATCTCAGGGCTGTAGCAAATCAAAACTGCACCCTGTGCAATTGCACACCATGGCATGCCCCCCAAGTCCCTCCTGCCTTACCCAAACACACAATGCAGTATCTCTGTCCACCCCCCACCTCCCGAATCAATCCCTCTCCTGCAGGCAAAAGGCTATGCCCAGCAAGCACAATGCTCCACAGTCTCCCAGTAAAGCATGTCTAGGCATTGCCAGGTTCTGACTACACAGGAAGAGGAAGTGCGCATCAAAAGGGGGTGGATTTCATCAATGCCTGGAACGCGCTCAAGCAGGAAGCTCAATGGAGTACCACCATGCCAGCAGAACATGGTCCCTCGCCCACAAATGGAAGAGAGGAGGACCCCCAGGAGGGAGGGGTCAGAAGAGGGATAGGCAGAGACAGAAGGGAGACAACAAAGCCCTCAATGCTGCAGCCTAGGCCTAGTTTTAACACCCTGCCTCTCCTGCGCTCCTGCCTGCATATACTTTGCTACAACTCTGCCACACCGCTCCCTTCTTCCATGTACACCCTCCCTCTCCCCAATACACACACACTACCCTGGACCTCTCTACCTGCATATAGTATATGTAAACCGCTTTGATTGTACCCAGAGAAAGGCGGTATATAGTCCACGGCCCTTTCTTCCTCTCATGGCACATATCCACCACTTCTGTTCCTTAATTTTTTCACACACACACCCCACCTCTGTTTCTCTCTTCCCCTCACCCTACCTCATGTCACAATCTCTCCCCTCCCCCTGCCCCATCACATATACTACTAGTTTGCTACAGCCCCTCTGTAGCTTTTCTCCAGCGTTCCCCCCTCACACAATCCCTCTCCAGCCCCACTTCCATAGCACGCTGTCCTCCAACTGTGTGGCACAAGGCTGCCCATCAGGCTGTATGGAGCCCCATTTGTGAATCAAATTAACAGTCAAGCCGTGACAATACAGGAGGAGGATACAGACTAGAGAATGACATTGGAAAAAATTTATCTCCGTTCCCGCCCCATTCCCGCGAGTTCAGTCCCCGTCCCTGCCTCATCCCCGCAAACTCGGTCCCCGTCCCCACCCAGCAAACTGTCAGAACTCATCTGCACAAGCCTCAAATAGTTATGATTTTATACTGAACTTATTTTATTAAAATATACAAAGAGACAATATTCTGTGCAATTGGCATTGTATAAACACAAATAATACAGGGCAAGGATCAACAAAACCCCTGTCTCCCCTCCCTTTCACGAATATCCCCTCCACTATTGTGAAAATTGAACAAACTAAATGACTACAGAATGCTACATAGTAAAATCAAGCTAACAGAATACTATAGTCACACATGGCAGGAATAGTGTTAGGGGAGGGCAACTGCCCCCTGGTCAGAGAGAGAGAGACCTTAGCCAGCTGGAAGCTAAAGAAGCACAACCTGGGCTTTGCGGTCCCCAGTTATGTCTAATACCAGCTCTAGCAGGATACATATTTCAAATCTGAAATATTCTAATCACAAAATACAAAATAAATTTTTTTCTACCTTTTGTTGTCTGGTAATTTTATTCTTCAGACCACATTGGTCTCAGGCTTTGGTTTTGGGTTCCTTCTGTCTTCATCATGGCATGGCTGGCTCCTGAAGGTAAAATAGGCCCAATAGGAGCTGGGGAGGAGATGTCGAGTTTGACACGGGTGCAATTTTTTTTTACCACAGGAGCAAGACTTTTCACCGCTCCCACAGGGCGGTGAAAGGTCTTGTCCCCGTTCCTGCGGTAAACCAGTTGCAAATGTCTCCATTCCTGCCGATTTACTGCGGTGACCGCAGTTTACTGCAGTATACAGTCCCCATGTCATTCTCTAATACAGACCACTGTGGAGCTGTGAGCAAATTCATTTTGCCCAACTATGGGAAGGAGGGAGGGCTTGCCATCAAGCTCTCACTGCTTCTTTCTCTGCCACACAGCATTCGGCATAAGAAGTCTGGAAGTTTAGTGCAAATTCTGCATTGTGTAGTAGCATAGATGCTCCAGGGAGTACTTCATATAGCATGGATTTAATATAGAAAAGTGAGATGTACTCCTTGCCCTTGAATTATAAATTGCCTTGACATATACAACATAACCCCAGGATTGAGAGAGTCCATCAAGGTCCTCATGCAAATCTTAATGATGAAGATTAATGATTTGTCATTACTGACATTCAGTTTAAGCAAGTACTATTTCAGGGATAGTACCTGGCAGCACTGGCAATGAATCCACTGAGTTATTCGTACTAACCCCTCAGGTTATGGGGTTATCTTTAATCCCAAAGATACAAATGATCTACAACAGGGGTCTCAAAGTCCCTCCTCGAGGGCCGGAATCCAGTCGGGTTTTCAGGATTTCCCCAATGAATATGCATGAGCTCTATTGGCAACAATGAAAGCAATGCAGGCAAATAGATCTCATGCAAATTCATTGGGGAAATCCTGAAAACCTGACTGGATTCCGGCCCTTGAGGAGGGACTTTGAGACCCCTGATCTACAAGTAATGTTGCACCTTCTGTTTGTATCTGATTTAATGGAGCAGTAGATAGTGGTAAAAAGTTTCTCAAATTAAATCTGACCCTGACTGATGTAAGGCAACCATAATTGGAGGAAAAATAATTAATATTGAAAACTATATAAAGTATTCATATTTATAGACCCAGCTTTTGGAACAGGCAATTATGGTATCAAATGTTGATAGTCACTAAGGCAGGGGTAGGGAACTCCGGTCCTCGAGAGCCGTATTCCAGTTGGGTTTTCAGGATTTCCCTAATGAATATGCATTGAAAGCAGTGCATGCAAATAGATCTCATGCATATTCATTGGGGACATCCTGAAAACCCGACTGGAATACGGCTCTCAAGGACTGGAGTTCCCTACCCTTGCACTAAGGCAGGGGTGTCCAATGTCGGTCCTCGAGGGCCGCAATCCAGTTGGGTTTTCAGGATTTCCCCAATGAATATGCATGAGATCTATTTGCATGCACTGCTTTCATTGTATGCTAATAGATCTCATACGTATTCATTGGGGAAATCCTGAAAACCCGACTGGATTGCGGCCCTCGAGGACCGACATTGGACACCCCTGCACTAAGGGGTCATCCAGGCCTGTTACAAGCCATGAGTGAGCACCCACAGTAGTATCTTGGAGAAAGCAGCCTGGGGTCCATAAACCAGCACATAGGGCTAGATACACAAAACATGGTCACTAAGACCATGCAGGTCACTGAGGGCTGATTTGGGGGGGGGGGATGATTTCTATACTGCGATCGATGTTCAAACGGCAGCCCTTGCAAATGAGTTTTGCGAAGGGCAATCATAATCCCATCTGATCGCTCACTTAAAAAACAGCTCTCACACATGCTCAGACTCGGAGCCGGTTTGGGGAAACCCCAAAGCATCCTCCTGACACTCAGTTGTTGGGTTTTTTTCTTTTTAATGGCACAGATGGTGCTTATGTTACACAGAAGAAAAAAACCACAGGTAAAAGTATAAATGGGAGCTGGGAAAATTCTTATGCAATATTTCCTGGAGGTTAATAGTTACTAGAAGGAATTAATTGCTTTTTGTTTCTAGCAGTCTAGTGGCATTATTGAGAGGAGTTTTTACTTTTGTGTTCTGTTAATCAAGAGCTTATCACCTGCCTTCACACTGAAGGTTAATAAGGAGTTCAGTGGCTTATAAAGCAGGATGCCTAGACTAAAACTGTACTGTACTGGAACACAAGAGAGATGCCTCTCTAATACTGGGATTCTCCCAAACTCATCCTCGAGGGATAAAAAAAACTCATTAGATGCATATTTTGAAGGTATGAGTTAATCACCCTGATTTGGAACCCTGCTAGGATACTACTTCCCTCCCCCTATATTGCATGAGATCTCATTCAATGACAATAAGAGATCATTCAAAGATCAGGGCTGAAAGGAATCTATATGCAAATACAGCTGATAAATATTCCTTGTAGATCAGGGGTGTCAAAGTCCCTCAAGGGCCGCAATCCAGTCGGGTTTTCAGGATTTCCCCAATGAATCTGCATGAGATCTATTTGCATGCATTGCTTTCATTGTATGCTAATAGATTTCATGCATATTCATTGGGGAAATCCTGAAAACCCAACTGGATTGCGGCCCTCGAGGAGGGACTTTGTGGATACAACAGAGCAAAGTTTCTTGAAATATTCAAGAGTTCCTGTTGTAACATCACTACAGTCCCGAGTGATCTACAGGGGTCATGAGAGAGAACAGGAGGATTGTGATTGTCTACAAATAGAACAAGGGCTCATTTGAAAAGTTTCTGCTTTAATTAACCAGTCCTTGAGATGGATGGGCTACCCAATCACAGAGTAACTGCTGGGTCCCTATAAAGGTCAAGGGGAGGGTAGGTGTGTTGTGCTTCTTGAAGACAGAAAGATGAGTTCTGGTTAGTCCTAAGAGCTAGTGGTTGTGGCTGAGTTTTAAGTAGGCAGGAAAGTGTTTCTTCTGGTAGTGTGAGTTTTTGTTGTAGGTGTGTTCTGGGTCTTATGTTTTTTAACTTCCTTTTTTTTGCTGTCTCTAACTCATTTTAGAGCAGCGTGAATTTCAAGAGGGGGAGATTAATTTTGTCATCAAGGTAAGTTTGGAGTGTTTGATATTTTGCTAATGGAAAATTACATGATTCTCCCTCTCCCCCCACAAAACAATACTGTGAAAATAGGTAACCCCATATATTTTATTAGCTCTAGATAATAAAACAGGCTAAGCAATAAGAAACATTACTGAATTATGTTTACAATTGCAATGTAAGGATTTTGATCCTAGTGGGTTGGATGATATGGGAAGGGAGTCGATAATCCCTCTTGAATTCTTGATGTGTGGGGATGGTTCTAGACTAGGGCTGCTAACTGGATCCAGACTTGTAGGAGCGGTTGATTCTCCTAGGTTTATATCCAATGTATGCTGGGACTTGCCTTGCTTGTCTTAAGGAATGTATTGGGGAACGTTGGATCTATAAGTTCCAGCCTGCACTAGAGTAAACCAAGGACCGAATCACTGTATCCTGCAAACTTGGATCTGGTTGGTAGACTTATTCAAGAAGCTTTGTAGAATGACCCCCCCTCCCCCCCTCAACTTTTATTGTACATCCTACAACTAATATGATAGTTGGGTGCTTAAGTTCTGTTGTAGTATACTAACGTAAACCAGCTCTATAGCTAAATCCCTAAATATTAGGCCCACTAATACCAGGTTAAGTGCAGCCTACATGTGGCTGAAATGTGCCTAAAACTTACAAAACACTGTAATCCACTCAAAAGTGGGCGCTGTCTCTTCTCTGCCAAGGGTTATACCCTATATAAGTTAAGCGTGCATTTGTAGAATAGAGCTTAAGTGCTAGCATTCTAGGAATTTATCTGTGATTGGTGTGTAAATGTGAGTGCCTAGATGACAAAAGCACATTTAAAGCTAGTTCAACCTATGGACCAGGTGAGGCCCTAGCTCAGGATGCTGATGACAAAGGGTGCCAAAATCTCAGTTAATCTACCTTCAAACTTCTAGAGGGATAAATGCCAGACTGGGATTTTTATTATCAGTGTCCTGAGCAAGTGGACTAGCAGGAGGGGGAGAGACCAGATCGCAGGCATATGGGAGGGCAAAATGAAATGTACCAATTGGGGGGGGGGGGGGGGTTTCTGCTGTGCAAAATGTCTCAGAGTGCCATAGTCCCTAGAGAGAGGGTGGGCAGTGGATGGAAGGGGTAGGGAGAGAGGACAAACGCTGTATACAAGGGAGACAGCAAAGAGATGATTAAAGCAAAAATGACAAAATGTAGAAAGATTTTTTTGCTGTTGTTGCTTTACTTAGAATCAAGTAGTATTGTAACTGAATTGATAAAAGTTTATAAATTGCCTTATTTCCATTGCTTCTCTTTTTGGGGAAGGACTAAACTCCTTTCCTCAGGTCAGGACAGGATACTATAACTGTCCTGAAGAAAGATTTGGTCTGTGAAAGCTAATTGAAAAATGGATTAGTCCAATAAAATGGTATTTTCTTGTCTCATTATTTGTTTTATTTCTATTTGTTAAATTAGTAAAGTGGTGATTGTTATGTATCAGCTTTTTCAAATTTACATCTGCTGTCTTTATATTTTGCACAGTATTAGGGGACATGTGTTATTGTTTCTGTGGTGGGGCGGTGTTGCATTGTATGCAGAGTCTGGCTTCTTGGCAGTTCAGTTTTAACTTTTGTCTACTTATTTTTAGTTTGTGATTATGCCGTATTGGGCGAGGGTGTATCTGTGTGTATGAAAAGGACATGGTTTTCTGTTAGCATCGACTGTATAGGATCAATTGACTGTGCATGATCTGGCTTGTTTAGTTTTACAATGTGTGTGTTGGTGTTCTAGTGCTCACTGCAGTGTTTACCTAGGTACTCTTGTGCGATGTGTGGCTTGTTACTAAAAATCATGTTTTTCATATAGATGAGGGGGGGGGGGGTCAAAAAATGCTAGGTCCCGGGTGTCACATATGCTAGCTATTCCATTGAGTAGTAGGAAAGCATATGTCCCCTCTTAAAATAGGTGTGGCTTAAATCCCAAAGAATGAGCTTAGACTTACCATGTGTGAAAATGTTTTTTTCCTCCTATTAAGCTATGTTAGCCTAACCTCATAACAAAGGTATAAGGGGAAAATTTAAAACAAGTTCTGTGCAGTTTCATCTTCCCCTCTAGAGGAATTCATGCAGTTTATTCTAGGAAAATGCTGTTGGACCCACTGCCTTTGAGATAGCCCCAGGTACGTTACATAGATTGTGAGCCCACCGGGACAGATAGGGAAAATGCTTTGAGTACCTGATTGTAAAACCGCTTAGAAAACCTTGATAGGCAGTATATAAAATCCTAATAAAACTTTAAAAAAAAAACCTTAAAACTTATTAAGCAAAGTGAGACTCTGCAGACTTTCTGATAACACAAACAGGGTAATACTTGCACTAAATCCTGCAAGAACCCTGACTTGCAAGAAATACTAAGTTTCCAACTTAAAATTAGTTCAACGTCCCTTCATGACTGATGCCTTTCAAACATATCTTGACCAAATATAAGGGGATTAAGGACACCTAGTAACAGACAGGAGCAGTCTTTTTCCCATTCACAAGTTCTTTCTCTAGGCATTTTTGCTAAGACATGAAAGCTTTTTTTGCTCGTCAAAAATCACTACTTGTAGCTTCCAGGATGACTTACAAGATCATCAAGGGCATAGAGAGAGTAGAGAGGGACAGATTCTTCAAACTTTCAAATAATAAAAGTACAAGAGGGCATTCAGAAAAATTGAAAGGGGACAGATTCAAAACAAATGCTAGGAAGTTCTTCTTTACCCAACGTGTGGTGGACACCTGGAAGGCGCTTCCAGAAGATGTAATAGGACAGAGTATGGTACCGGGGTTTAAGAAAGGATTGGACAATTTCCTGCTGAAAAAGGGGATAGAAGGGTATAGATAGAGGATTACTACACAGGTCCTGGACCTGTTGGGCCGCCGCATGAGCGGGCTGCTGGGCAAGATGGACCTCGGGTCTGACCCAGCAGAGGCATTGCTTATGTTCTTATCCTCCTCCTCACACTGCTCTATACAGAAAATGAAATTCAGAAACTTTGCTAGAACAGGGTTTTTACCATATATACTCGAATATAAGTTGATCCAAATATGTCGAGAACCCCATTTTTCCCCCTAAAAGAGGAAAAATGATTGACTCAAATATGTTGGTTGGCTTAATATTCAAGTGCCCTGCCAGGCACTCCACACAACCCCCTTCCCTCCCTGCCCTGTCCATCGTACCTCATCTGCTGCTGGAATCCCTGGCGGTCCAGAGCTGTAGTGGGCCGGAGCGAGCTTTCCATGTTCCTGCCCCGCTACTAACCCAGTTGGTCTCTGCCGTGAGGTCCGGCTTCAGCCGCTGAGCGGAACCAAGCAGGAGCGGGCTTTAGCCGAAAGCATGCTCCTGCCCGCTACACCTCTGGACCAACAGGGATTCCAGCAGCAGTAGAGGTATGATGGACAGGATGTAGAGTCTGGCGGCCCGGCAGAGGCCTGCAATAAGTCTGGGAGGAGGGCGGGTGGGCACTGGCCCGAATATAAACTGGGACCCCCTTCCCCCCCCCCCCCCCCCAGTTTTGGGCCAATTATTTGGCCCAAAAATCCCAGTTTATTTTTAGTATATACAGTAATCCCTTGAGCATAGAATAATTCTGCAGGAACTGAGATATGTAGAATCTGTAAAGAGCTAGATTAGTAACATTTTTCTTCATGCATTGGAGGTCAGGTCATAGAACTGGTTATTTAAAACACTTGGCAAATTTTTGTTGCTTGTGCTTTCAGCCTTTAAGACTAAAGCTGAAATGCTAAAGAGGGGGATCTCTTCCCAATTTTTTTTTTTTAACTGGTTTAGAAGTGTTTTTTTTGTTTTTTGTTTTTTTTTTAATATTCTTTATTCATTTTCAAGATTACATTAAGTGTTAAAGTTTCAAGTTTTATTAATTTTAATATACCGACCATCAAATTAATATCTGGCCGGTTAACAATAAATTTAAAAGATAGAAGGACTTAAATAAAATATATTTCAATCACATAAACAATAAATACATCACTTAGAAATAATCATTGACACATCTCACAAATTCTTATCCCCATCACTATCCCAACCCTCCCTCCCATAAATTCCATCCTCATATAAAACATGTAATAATAAAATCCCCCCCTTCCCTGCACCTTAAATTTACAAATAAATATAAGGGAACCAATTTTAAATTAATCTTTACAATACTTCGTTAATGGTTTCCACACATCCTGAAACTTCTTTAAAATAACCCCGCTGTACTGCAATAAACCTTTCCATTTTATAGATATGGCATAAAGAGTTCCACCAGAAGTTGTAATTTAATCTCCTCCAATCCTTCCAATTAAATGTGATCTGCTGAATGGCAACGCCAGTCATTATAAGTAGTAATTTATTGTTGTTTGCAGAAATCTGACTTTTTGCTCTCATTTCCATACTAAATATCACAGTGTCATAGGATAATGCCACTGGGTTCTCTAATAAATTATTAATTTGGTCCCAGATTGATTTCCAAAACTTCATAATACATGGGCAATGAAACAATAAATGATCTAAAGTTCCTGCTTCCAGATGGCAATGCCAACATCTATTAGACAAAGAACTATCTAATTTTTGCAACCTAACAGGGGTTCACAACGCTCTGTGCAACAGAAAAAACCAAGTTTGTCTCATAGATGATTGCTGACACCGTACATCTCATCCTCCAAGACCAAATTCGTGGCCATTGAGATGCAGTAATTTCATGCTTAATCTTAATGCTCCAAATATCTCTTAGACCAGTTTTTAAATTCCTTTTATTAAATCCACTTAACATTTTGTACCACTGGGCGGCCTGGTGACCCAAGAAGTCTGTCTGAAAACACAAACTCCATACTATTAAGATTATTAAGTATTTCTAAAGGCAATATTAAATGTAATGGCATGTAGTTGTGCCTTCCTGGGTTCTCGCACACTTGTCTCACTGCATCTTTTGTGATGTAGGAGTATCTTACTGATGAGCCCTTCCAGGACATTGGAGATCTCCAAGGGAAGCTGGAAAAACTGAAATGTAAGTTCCTCCTGCATAAGGTATGGTAGGTGCCCTCGGGAGGGAGGGGGGAGGCTGGATTATCAATAAAAGTACTGTCTTGTACGTATAAGTAGCTGGGTGCAGTATATTACTATATGGCTTCAGGTACTGGATGGTGCTGCCGTCAGGTAAATGTATTCAGCAAGCTATGTTATCCTAATGCAGTTTTCGGAAATTAATTAAGACCACTTTGTTCGATAAGTTTATTTCTTAGTGAGTTTTATTATTGAAATTCTATTTTACAAATATTTGTATTTTTTTTTAATTGTATTATTGTATTTTGCTGATTGTCCAGCTCTTTTTAGTGTAAACTGCCTAGAACTTTTGGTTATGGCGGTATAAAAATTATTATTACTGTATTATTATTACCAGAGGAGGTTATTGCGGAATCCACCGTTCTAGGATTTAAAAGCAAACTAGACGCACATCTCCTTACGAGAGGAATATGGGTGACTAAAATTACGCCAGGTGTACACCTGGCTGGGCCTCCGCGTGTGCGGATCGCTGGACTTGATGGACCGATGGTCTGATCCGGAGACGGCAGTTCTTATGTTCTTACTCTCAGCTAAGCAGTCCAGTAAACCCATCTGAAACTATTTTTCGCAGTTTTGCGTGCTGGTAGCACGAGCAGCAGGTGGAAGATGCTGTTTGCACTGACTAATATTTCAAGAGGTGGGGTGGACGAAGTTGGGCGCCATCTCGCTACACCACTGGGTGGAAAAAGGCTATTTGTAGCCTGATGGTTAATGCATTGTGCTGAGAACTCTAAATTCTACTAGATCTACTTAAGTAGATCTACTTACTACTTAAGTAGATCTACTTACTAGATCTACTTTAAGTAGATCTACTTAAATTCTACTAGATCTCCTTGTGACACTGGGCAAGCCAATTACGGGGTGACGGGACTAAATCGCGTGAGACAACGGTGCGCCGACAACCGAGCGCAAGGTTGACGGCGCGCCGAAGAAAAGCACTAAATTAAAGGGCTCCAACGGGGGGGTGTGGGGGGGAACCCCCCCACTTTACTTAACAGACATTGCGCTGGCGTTGTGGGGGGTTGTAACCCCCCACATTATACTTAAAACAGAACTTTTTCCCTAAGAGGGGGGTACAACCCCCCAAACCCCCCACAACGCCAGCGCAATGTCTGTTAAGTAAAATAGGGGGTTCCCCACCAACACCCCCCCCGTCAGAACCCTTTAAAATAGTGCTTTTCTTCGGCGCGCCGTCAATCTTGCGCTCAGTTGTCTGCGCGCCGTTGTCTTGCGCGATTTTGTCTATGAACCCAATTACGGTAACCCCCACGTACCAAACTTTTTAGATTTTGAGCCCACTAGCAAGAGTACAAATCGCTTTGGTTTTAAGTCAGGAGATCAAATTCATTACCCTTACCATGTAGCTGCTCCACTGGTAATGGATGAAATACCTCGTGTGTGTGTGTGGGGGGGGGGGAGGGGGTAGAAATGGCATTTGTACTATTTCATCTTATGAAATCCAATTTTAGAAAATGGTAACACCAGACCAGATGTGAGAGAGAACTGGCAGTGTTCATGCGAAATGATTTTCCTAGAGAAAAGCACAGGAAACGCATCTGTCTTTCAACTTTTCACTCTGCATCTCCCGAGACCTAAGTGTTCCCTCTAAGCTGAGCAGGAGTCCTCCACCCACAGTCTCACCAATAGAGGGTGCTGTTTTACTGTCACATTTTTCAATTGTGAGGGACAGGCAAGTTCAACTCGAGACTAAAATGCTTTTATCTGCTTTCTTTAGATATGTTCATGAAGTATGATCCTTCAAGCAAAGGAGACATTGGTAAAGCTGCTTTATAAGTCTCCTTAAGCAAACCCTTTCCTGCTTAGGTAACCAGAGTGCACAGGTCTTGAAGTGGGAATGTGTTAATAGGTTACCAACTATAGGTCCCTGGTTATTAAGGAGTGAGTGTCTATATGCTTTATGATGAAGATAGCTGCCCTCTGGGTCAACTCTGCCAGTCTGGTTCTTTTTGACGGTGTGGTCTCCAGAACTGCACACAGTACTTTAAAAAGGGCCTCAGACATTCACCTTTTTCCTGCTGGCTAGTCCTCTGCCTAGGCACCCAAGCATCCCTCAGGCTTTGGACATTGTCCTTTCTACCTTTTTGGCTACCTTTATATATATATATATATATATATATATATATATATATATATATATATAAAAAAAAAAAAAATTAAATAAAATACTGCTTGAACACAGAGTTCAAACACTGAATTAAAAAAAATCAAACTATTCCCCTTTTACTCTTGTTTCAGGCACAGAACTCCTCCTAAAAGGTACAGCTCTTTTTGATTTCTGTAGCCAAGTGCATGACTTTGCCAATTTCTGGACCATTGTAGCTTAGCTAGGTCCATCCTCATGATTTCCATACATCAGTGTATTGTCCAAAAGAGGCAGGTCTTACCCAACAGCCCCTTTGCAATATCATTCACAAAGATGTTAACAGTCGGGCCCAAGGACTGAGCCCTGTGGTACCCCACTGATAACCTCCTCTTCCTCTGAGTGAGCTTTGTGAACTTCCATTTCCCACCACACTTGGTGTTAATCCACTTAACTAATGTCTAAGCCTAGTTAGTGACTTTCAG
Source organism: Geotrypetes seraphini (assembly GCF_902459505.1). NCBI lineage: Eukaryota > Metazoa > Chordata > Amphibia > Gymnophiona > Dermophiidae > Geotrypetes > Geotrypetes seraphini. The sequence goes on from NC_047093.1 coordinate 127,854,034, forward strand.
TCGATGGAGGGCGGTCACAGTTTTATCAGTTATGTGGAACTGTGTTAAAGGCTTTACTGAATCTTAGACAGCAAAGGATGGAACAGACACGGGTAGGACAAACTATAGATGGAAGTCAGAAATGTGCACGAAAGTGTATCGGCAGGAGTGTGAGTGGATAAGCAAGTCCCATTACAGCTTGTCTTGGGAGTTGTATCGGAGTAACAGATTCTATAAATTATAAATTGTTTGCCTTGACTGAAAAGCTAGTCACTAGCACCAACGTCTGTTGCAGACTATGACACTCTGAGCATCTTGGTACGGGAGCTGGGATTCTTCCGAAGCCCTTCAGAGCTGAAGAAACTTATGCAGGAGATCACCGGAAACAGAAGCAACGCAGTCACTTTCAAGGATTTTGCCATGATGATGCTGGGGAGACGCTCTACCATGTGCCAACGGTGAGTAGATCCTAATGCGGTCTCGGGTGGGAATATTGGGCTCATTGAGTGAGGGTGATGGACATGTTGGAACAGAATCTGGGCAGATCCCTAAATTTGTTACTAGGACGAGTTGTCCCTAAATTTGTTACTAGGACGAGTTGTCTTCATGCTTCTTAGTTGTCCATCTCTACTCAACTGTAGTGACCAACTTTAGCTTGATTTAGTTCTCTTTTAAAAGAGATTCTTTATTGAAAATAACAAGAAATACATGTGAACACTAGCTCAAATAACCCCACAAAACAACAAACTTAACATCATATGATACTTTGTTCACTTATTTGTGCTTTTGATTAATGTAATTGCTAAAACAATGATCTCTTTATATATATTTTTGGCCTGGGTGACTAAACAGAAGCCCTCCCCTATCTAAAATAAGAAAACACCATTACAATGCATCTGAAAGTGGGCTCAAATCTGATCCTTAATTGGTGCCCAATTATGTTCCCCTGCTTAAGCAGTCTTAATGCCAGATTGCAGTTACATTGGCAAGATGGCAAATTACGCAGTGTGTTAAACCAAGGGCACACCTGGTTTTTTTCCCATGCAGCAGCCAAGAAGACCAACTTGGCAGTCTTTGACTAAGCCATCGCTGGCATACCATTGTTCAAAGTAAAGCCCAGTATTTTATTTAACAAAATCCCTGGAGTCCTGTAAAAACTATATGTGACATTGAGGGGCAAAGTGAAAATTCTATCTGTTTATGATTAGGGAATTTTTATGCATCTTAGATCAGTTTGACACAGGATCCCTGATCCAAGCTATGCTTTAAGAAGGCATGGAAATAACACTCCTACAATTCAGTGGGTTCTGACTAATATTTGAGTAATATTGAATTAGAAACTTATATACAGTGGTGCCTCGCATAAAGAACGCCTCGCACAGCGAACGCTGCACACAACGAACTTCATGTCATGATTCATACAACGAACTTCGTTTCACACAACGAAGTCGCCCGAGCTTCCACGATCGCTGCCGATGTATTGCATCCTTCCGCACAGGCACTGCAGGCAGTCGTTAGTCACTGCACTTAACGCGTTTCACATAACGAACTTTTCGCATAACAAACTTGCTCCTGGAACGAATTAAGTTCGTTGTGTGAGGCACCACTGTACTACATTTCAAGCATGCTAATAAGGTGTGACTTAAATGCATACATAACAGGATCCAGGTGGAAGAACATGCAATGTCTGAAGATAAGGGTAATAAATGGTGCAAAGCTATGAGACTTTGAACCCGTAGGTTGCAAGTTCAAATCTCTTCCTAGTAGCTGGTAAGGACTAACATGAAAAAAAGCTTCAGATGACCACCATAGACTAAAGCATGATAGCTAGCTAGACTTAAACAATTTCTTGCTGCCGACTTAGCAGCCAGGTTATGAGTAAAACCACCTAAACTTAGCTGCTTATAATGTACCTGGCATAAACTTTATGGCTAATATTTGTGCTTGTTGTTTCCAAGATGGTCAATTTTATATGAACATTTATACTCGAAAGCTATAATGCAATCACTCGGCTCATATGAAGTGTGCTCAGTTTAATTTCAAACTCATATGGTGTGTCCTGGTACAAATGCACCCGGACATGTGATTGTATGACAATTGCAGGCCATGAAAGATATCTGGAAGGCCCTGATTTACTCAGACTCCTCAGGCCCTGTCCCTTGGGAGGAGCCTAAGGAGTCTGAGCAAATCAGGGCCTTCCAGATATCCAGTAAAAGGGTTCCCATAATCATTATTAAACCTAACCCTAAATTTGAAGTGTAGTGGGTCCCCCCCCCCACAAAAAAAAAAAGAGGGTTACTTTGTAACCCTCAAAGACAAAATAGTATCCTGTTGTGGCACAATTGTTGGGTTGTGCCATTGGGTCACCACCTCCCATTCATTGCACACAAATGTTGGGGCATAATTGTCCTGCACGCATTTGACGGGTCACTGGGTGTCCTCGGTCTCTTCACTTTATTAGCAAATCGGTGTCTCTTAGGACCAACAATTTGGTGCAGATTACCAGAATCGGTATTGTATATTTTTGATATAGAGAAGTTAACTTGTTTTGTAACTCTTCTGTTGCATAGGATAATGCGTTACAATGAGAACAGAGGTGAGCCCTTGAAGTTGCCTTGCCTGCTAGACAAGGTTTCATATGTGAGCTTTGTAAACATAACTTTATCGAGGGGCCTTCTTTCTCCACTGATGTACTACCCACCTGCCCCACCACCGTCTCCTGCTGATGCTATTCCTGGGAGCGCAGTGACCTATCCTGCCTGAAAATGGAAGAAGCCACTATGTGGAGAATGACTTTTTGCTTTAATGCTAATGTTCTGTATTTTCTGTTGGCACTCAGTTGCCTAAAGCTCTAAGTGCAACACCGTCTGAAGAGTGGTTGTGGTGGGGAGCCTTGAGTGGCTTCGAGAAGGGAGAAGCAGCCAACTCGGTGGGGAGGCTTGTGTACCAACTTGGGCTATTTGAGGCCAGTTGGTTCTCCTTTTGGTTTTAGTAGTAACTGGGACCTGTTAGTAATGTGGCACCTACAATTATGCCAAATCACAAAAAATATATGCAATACCACTTATTCAAAACAGTACACATCAGTGTAACTAGCCCTTAAAACTTTCAGGCTTTTTTTGGGGGGCCTCAGAATCGGAGGATCATCTCAGTCTGTGATCTAACAGCTGGGTGTAGGCTCCGATTCTGAGGCCCCCCAAAAAAGCCGAAAAAAAGCCTGAAAGTTTTAAGGGCTAGTTACACTGATGTGTACTGTTTTGAATAAGTGGTACTGCATATTTTTTTTTTTGTGATTTAGTTATTCTTAATGCTGGGTTGAATGGTTATAGGTTACCTACAATTATGCATCAGAGAGCAAGCATTAGAAGTATAGGTAAGTTAAGTAGAAGTTTAAATGGTCAATCTTCTCAATGGAGAAGGGTAAATAGTGGGGTTCAAACTAATCAAGAATTAAATGAAGAATGCTCTTCTTCGTATAATTGTCTCAAATCTCAGTTTCCCATTCCCTTTTAAAGGGGAAAGGAACCTCAGATCCCTGTGTGTTGTAAATATTTGAACTGAACAACCACACTGGAAAGGGTGATCACCTCATCGGCCCCACACCCCCCTCCTGCCTGGTCCATATAATGCAGGGGTGTCAAAGTCCCTCCGAGGGCCGCAATCCAGTCGGGTTTTTAGGAGATCTTATGCATATTCATTGGGGATATCCTAAAAAACGCGACTGGATTGCAGCCCTCGAGGAGGGACTTTGACACCTGTAATATAATGCTGAAATGTATTCACTAGTGCCTCTTACTTTAAGAGCACATCATGCAACCAATCAAAGAAAAAGAACTTAACTCAGGCAGGGCTTCCGTTATGTTGTGCAGGTATGTTAAATCTCCCGCAGTCTTGGCTGGTCCACTTCTTGCTGACGTGAGCGAGCTGGCATTTCGCTTGTCAGCTGCATCAGGGCAATAGACTCCTGCCAAAAAAAAAAGCAAAAATACAGCAGCATTTGGACAAAAGGAAGAAACCAGTTGCCAACAATTCTGCTTTACTGTGGTGTGTGTGCAAAGATGGCCATGGTTGTGAACTACTACAGTTTAACCCTTTCAGGACCAAGGGACATATTTGTCCTATAACTTTAAAATCCTATAAATTTTGATTGGGATAGTCTACCGTTCTAAATTTGATATGTACGGATTCCATATGATACTGCCTTTATGTAAACAAACTGGTTCCGACATTCATTCATTAGCGTCGTTGCTAGATTGACGAGAAGATTCACTTGCCACACTGTCCATAAGCCAGAAGTGTGATTTTTTTTAAATAAAAATAATGATATTTCACAAAAAAAATCAATTTTTTGGCATCTGCAAGCCCTTTTTACCATAAAAATGTCATCAAAACCACAAAAATTGGCCTACGATCCTTATGGTCCTGAAAGGGTTAATGGCATCTGATGTCACAATTGAAAGTTTCAGCGGATTACTTGCTAGCAACTGGTTTCACACTACCGGCTGGAGAAATGCATCAGCAATTCAAAAATCCTGATTGGTCTTGAGACTCCAAAGTCTTTAATAATTCCAATGGCTTACGATCACTTGCTGTCATTTAACCAAATAATTGACTTCTCATAATACAGAAATTCTGAAAGCATGTCCCGATCTTATGAAAAGGTGCCACTCAATTTTTAAATTAAATCCTTTGGGTTCTTTTGAGCACAAGTGAAATATCCATTCTTGCTCATTTCGCGTTATGACCAGTTGTCAATCTCCCCTCTTGACAGTGGTGGCAAATGGTCCAAGACAAAGCACTGAAATTCTATAGCACCATGGCCTGCTGTACTAATGGTTCCTCAATTCTATTGCAAGTCAGGCTGCTGCGGTGTTCTCCAATTCTACTTCTAAAAGGTCTGGACATTTACCCAATGTATACTTTCAAGCATGGGCAGATAAGAAGTGTCGCAGGTCATTTTGTGTCTAAGTAGGTATCTTGTTCCTGTTTTGGGGGGGGTGGAGGAAACTGCCAACAAGGTCAATAGTAGATTCACAGGTCTTGCATCTTCCATACATCACATGACCTCCCTCTGATCTCACCCCACAGCTTTAATTGAGGTGTCAGATGGACACAGCCTCTCCTTTGAATTCTGCTGGTGACTATAGGCTATCTTTGTCAGTGAAAGTAGGCTGTATCTGTGTTATAGAATAATACTTTCGTACAGCACAAGCTTGGCAACCTCCCCCACTCCACCTCCAAAGGTGAGGACCCAAGTAGAACTCCAATTGTCCCTATCTGCTGGTCTCTCTTTCAAATAACAAATCTCTATTTGTGTATTTGGCTCTCGTATACACTGTTTTTATTACTCCCTCAGTGTAATGCCGATCCAAAATTTTTGAAGTAATTGGGAGACAGGGAGACTATCTTTTAATGTCACAGGATGGCAACTCCTGTGGTACAAGAATGTATTCCTGTCTGGTTTTTGATAAACCCTTGTTTCAAATGAGACGTCAGTCTTAGAAATCAGCAAATCCAGGAAGGCCAAGGTTGTCCTGTCTTTCTCCATGCTGAATTGGATAGCTGTGTGTTGTCCATTAAGCCAGATTTAACAAAAAAAATCTTCTAAAGCCAGATTAAAAAAAAATAATAATAAATCTAAGGCTTTAGAAGATATCTGGCTTAATGGACAACACACAGCTATCCAATTCAGCATGGAGAAAGACAGGACAAGTAAAAGGTTTAAAACAAATCAAGAGAATATTTTTCTACACTGTAATCAAACTATGGAATTGGATGTCTTGACCATATCCCTATAGGCACAAGGCCATAAATATTCAAGTTTTTCCCAGAAAGGTACTTCTCATCTCTGGGAGGGAACCACAAGAAGTTATAAGTCGATGGTCTGACGTTTAAGAAACTGTTAAAACCTATTTTTTTGTGAGGATATTCTTTTAAGGGAGGCAGAAGGTGGTCAGAGCTGTTATGCTGCTAAGGAGGGAGTTGATAGCTGGTATCATTGTCTTGTAGTGTGATAATTTTTATATGTATGATTTTGTGACTATGGATGTTTTTATTGTAAACTGCTTGGGTATCAAGTGGGCAATAAGTACTAGAAATAAATATACACATCTTCAAGGAACTTCCTAAAGTCCTGGGTCGACCTCTAGACAAAGTGCAGGACTTGATGGACCTTTGGTGTGACTCAGCCTGGCATACATGGTCATATATAATCTTTGGAAACATAACTTTTTGTTAATAGTAAAAGAAAGACTTGGCTTTTCATGCAGACTTTTAGAAGTAGGGTTACCATATGACTCCTACAAAAGGAGGATGGATTGAGACATCCAGGTTTTACTTCCATTGCTTTCAATTAACTCACCCAAGTGGCATAAATATTCAATATAACATAACATAATATAATATAGGCCTTTTTCCCTGAGTAGTAAAGAGCTGGTGAAGTGAATGTAGGCTTGGTATATGCACTTTCCTGATAGAATGGACTCTTTTTGCTGGAGCCATATGGTAACCCTATTTAGAAGCTGCACCTGCCCCCCCCCAATTGTATCTTTTTTGAATTGTCTATTAATTTTTTAATGTGTTGTCTTCTTAATTGTTTCCTTTCTGATTTGTAATTTCTGTATTTCTAAATCACTTTGCTATTGTACAAAAGACAGTGCATTGAATGATTAAACTAAATTAAATCTTTCCTACTGGGAGCTAAACATGGATAACAGTACACAGACCACTGCCGAGGAGAGCTCCTGGGTTTGATGGTTCGTTGGGCTGATCCAGTACAGACTGTCTTATGTTCTCTATTTGTAACCAGAATAGAAGATTGTGAATTCTCTTTTGCGTGGCAGCAAAATTTAAATCTCCATCATTTTGGCAATCAATGGCTACTCGTTCAATACACTTTTATTTTTACTAATAAAACTGACATATATTAATAGTTCTTTCAGCTGAGAATACAAGAAAACAATGGACTAGCTTAGAAATGCATATAAAATAGGCAAAGGAGTTAATGTCACAAATGTCCATATCAGTCGTTCATGACGTCGCTTTCTCTTTGGGTATAGTGTGCTTTTCAATGCAGCAAAGTGTCCAGGGCACTTGCAACTGAACCAATGTTTTACTGACCATATAAACCTTAGTTAAATGTCCATAAATATTATGGCTGGGTTCTAAGTCATCTGTCTTCTGAATATGATTTTCCGACTCCTGCTCTGGTACTTGGCTTAAAGTAGGATTCTAAGTACAAAGAAGACCTGGTAGGTCTGAAAATAGAACTTAACTGACTCTTCACAACCTGTAGTTGGATTGACATCATTGACACTAGTTGAGTCCTTTGTTGTTAATTTCTATGATCCATGCCAGCAATCCATACTTTATGTGGGAAGATTTTTTTTGTGTGTGCTGCATTACAGATACTGCTAGCTTGGTTTGTCTAAGTCTCATCCCCCCCCCCCCTGCCTTATCACATCTTGGATAGCTGTACATCATACATAACCATGTTGAAATTGTCCCAAGCAAATATCTTCTTCAGGGTGGGGTTATAGTCTATCATACTATTATACCTGAAGCGGTTCTTGAAAGGAATGTGCAGTTCCCTGCTCTTCCCAGTGGTGGTGTCATAGGCAAAGTTGACCACAGCATCTGGTAAAGAGTAACTGCTCACTGTGTATAAAGTGCCACAGATCATGAAGGAATTGGCAACAGCTTGTTTGCGGATGGCTGTTTCCCAGGTCTGCTGCACCTCTAAGGTTTCAGTATCCAGTCTGGAGAGAACTATAAGGCCCCTGGCTTCATTAGTGCTATAGATTGCCCACAGCCCAGTCTCATCGATGGCCAGATCAATATCTGTATATCCCCCCCAGGAATAGGGAAACTGTCCATGGTATCCAGCATTGGGAAGTTCCTTCTGAAGGGTTAGATTTTCCAAACTTAGGTTGTATTTGGCTAGGATCCTGGACTTGCGCTTCTGAAAGTAGAGGAAACCCTTGAATATAACAGCCCCTGTGCTCTCTATGGCCTGAGGTACTACGTGAACCTTGGAGGGGTAACCCTTCCTGAAATCATCAAGATTGTCATATTCAAAGACTTGTCGTATATCACTGCCCACAGCATTGATTCTCCATATGGTTTCGTGAGTATAAGGTGACACAGGTTCTGGGTCTCTCATCCACACACCATACTTTCCAGCGATATTCTCAGCCCTGCGGAATGTGAGGGGGTCCCCAACCCACCTGAGTTCTCCACAGCCTGTGAAATGACAAAAGACAAAGTGCTTACTTCTCTAGTGAGCATGAGTTTTGGGAATGTTAGTTCAGAGCAGGACCTTTGACATGGGGCTGAAGAAACCTGAATCAATTTTTTTTTTTTTTTTTTTTTTTTTAAAACACCTGGAATCTGTAGCAAACGGGACCATAAATAATTGCTGAGACATCTATAAATGAAACTTAGACTATTTCCAAGCTTGTTGGTAATCTGCTATCAAGTAATTGTAACTTATTGTCATGTTCAATTGCAGTTTTACATTTGGCTAGCTATGGCGTCTTTTTTTTTAGAGGGCCTTACCAATTCAGGTACAAAGAATGCTCCCTTATATATACTGCTCTGAGATAAAGTGCTATAGTGCAAATCACATCGGGGGATACGGGAAATCCGGGTCTCCAATAAGGAGCACCTAACTGGGCCTCCACATGTGCGGATTGCCGGACTAGATGGACCCAGGTCTGATCCGGCGAAGGCGTTTCTTATGTTCTTATGTCTTGTTTCGCTTATTTTCCTGCCCCTGCTACAATTTATATGATTTCTTTATAATGTCACTGAGGTACTAATAGTTAAATATTAGTGGAAGTCAGAAAAATATTAGAGTTCAATTTACATACAATAGGGTCTCCTGAAGAAGGAATCGAAATGGGGCCACGTAGAGACCCCGAACCTGTTATAAACTGAATTATCAAGCTGCTCTCAATTTTCTCACAGAGCGATGTTCATTTGAAAAGATTTGTAAAGATAAGAAAAAACAAAGTATTTTCATACAAGTGTTTGAAAGACTGTAAAGACATTTATTTATTTATTTACTTTTGTAATCAAACTTGGAGCGTAACCAGAACTAATAAAGTTGCAACGACTGAAAAATATACTTTGGTTCATCACTAGAGGGCGCAACTCTCTTCTTGAAGAACTCTATACCTCTGAGTGACTTTCAAACGTGACGGTTGCAATCCTGAAGTTTGGTTACCAATTTGAATGAGAAGACAATTTATATGATGGCAGAAAGAAGCTTTTCTGGTCTAGAGGATCTGTAGCGTTAGAAGGAAGAGCGTACAAAAATGTTTTTTTGACATTTTCTTCAAAAACATTTATTGCATATGCTCCATTCATATTATAAAACTAATGGATATTCTGTCCCAGTAATTGGCAATCAATTCTATCTGCATTTAAGAAATCTTAAGCAAGAAACAGCCCACCACTCTTGGGGAACTCTTGGAATGAGGCCATAGTCTACCCTCTGACTGCATCTTGCAAATAAGCAAGCTCCCCCTCCCGATTATCTCTAATACCATGAGTAGAGCAGTTGCCTGGTTCAAATCCAGATCCCACGGTGGCTCTTTGTGACTTTGGGCAAGTCACTTTGCTCTCCATTGCTTCAGGCACAAATATAGATTGCAATCCCTTTAGGGGCTGGGAAATATCTCTTGTACCTGAATGTAACTTACCTTTAGCTAAATCCAAATAAAGTGTATTCAGTAAAGCCTACTGCTTTTGTATGAATTTTATAAATTTTACATGGATTTGTGCTACCGAACTTGACCAAATACTGACTAAGGGGCACCAGGCCTATAGAGGGAGTTCATGGTATGACTTAATAAAGCTTTATTTGTAACTTTTGGGACATTGGGGGGGGGGGGAGGGAGAGGCCTAGTGTCTAGAACCCTGAGGTTGTGAGCTCAATCCCAGCCTGCTCCCTCTGACCTTGGGAAGGTCACCCAACCCTCCATTGCCCACAGGTACCATAGTCAGAATGTGATCCTGCCAGGACAGATGGGAAAATACCTATTCAATGAATTGTAAACCACTTTAAGTGAATCTCTTCATGAAAAGCAGGCTTATTTAATTTATTACCTTGAGCTTCAGCTCATCTGCTTTGCACAGGTTCTTCTCTTTCCTTCCTTCCTCTCATCTTAAGCCTTCTGTGTTATTTTAGAAGCTGTTCTGTTGGGTGATGCTCCATGACCTAAGAGTAGGGTTATCGTATGGTTCCAGAAAAAAAAGAGGACAGATTGAGACATCCAGGTTTTACTTCAATTGCTTATTTCCATTGCTTTCAATGGAAGTAAAACCCAGATATCTCCATCTGTCCTTTTTTTTTTTTTCTGGAGCCATATGGTAACCCTACCTAAGAGAATTGAAGAGTAAACCTGTACAATATTAACATTAACTGCAGGACCTCATACTCCTGGGGCATTACTAGATTTTCTTTCATACACTTACAAGTGGATTGATTTTTCGCTCCGTCACAAATTACAAAGACGAGGGGGCACTCAATGAAGTTACAGGGAAATACTTTTAAACCCAATAGGAGGCAATTTTTTTTCACTCAGAGAATAGTTAAGCTTTGGAACGCGTTGCCAGAGGATGTGGTAAGAGTGGATAGCGTAGCTGGTTTTAAGGAAGGTTTGGATGAGTTCCTGGAGGAAAAGTCCACAGTCTGTTATTGAGAAAGACATGGGGGAAGCCACTGCTTGCCCTGTATTGCTACACCTTGAGTTTTGGCCAGGTACTAGTGACTTGGATTAGCCACCGTGAGAATGGACTACTGGGCTTGATGGATCATTGGTCTGACCCAGTAAGGCTATTCTTATGGTGCATTCATTATAAGTCCTTTATATCCTTTTCCCTTTTTTTGGCTAAAACGTCATGATGTGTGTTTCGAAAGAATATGTATATAGAAAAAGCACTTAACTTTCACCCAGAATATCTAATCTAATCCTTAGGTTTGTATACCGCATCATCTCCACGTTCGTAGAGCTCGACGCGGTTTACAGTAGGAGAAATAGGAAGGAACTACAACAGAGGGTTAGAGGTAGAAGTGTGAAGAAAATTTAGAGGACTTGGGATGCCAAGATAGAAGAGTTTCCTTGATTCCTAAATTGAAGGGAGACTTACATTTTTTGAGAAAAGCCAGGTTTTCAGATGTTTGCGGAAAACTTGGAGAGAGCTCAAGTTCCGAAGAGGGGAGGTAAGGTTGTTCCAGAACTCAGTGATTTTGAAGTGGAGGGAGGTCCCTAATCTAATCTAATCTAATCCTTAGGTTTGTATACCGCATCATCTCCACGTTCGTAGAGCTCGATGCGGTTTACAGTAGGAGAAATAGGAAGGAACTACAACAGAGGGTTAGAGGTAGAAGTGTGAAGAAAATTTAGAGGACTTGGGATGCCAAGATAGAAGAGTTTCCTTGATTCCTAAGTTGGAGGGAGACTTACATTTTTTGAGAAAAGCCAGGTTTTCAGATGTTTGCGGAAAACTTGGAGAGAGCTCAAGTTCCGAAGAGGGGAGGTAAGGTTGTTCCAGAACTCAGTGATTTTGAAGTGGAGGGAGGTCCCTAATCTAATCTAATCTAATCCTTAGGTTTGTATACCGCATCATCTCCACGTTCGTAGAGCTCGATGCGGTTTACAGTAGGAGAAATAGGAAGGAACTACAACAGAGGGTTAGAGGTAGAAGTGTGAAGAAAATTTAGAGGACTTGGGATGCCAAGATAGAAGAGTTTCCTTGATTCCTAAGTTGGAGGGAGACTTACATTTTTTGAGAAAAGCCAGGTTTTCAGATGTTTGCGGAAAACTTGGAGAGAGCTCAAGTTCCGAAGAGGGGAGGTAAGGTTGTTCCAGAACTCAGTGATTTTGAAGTGGAGGGAGGTCCCTAATCTAATCTAATCTAATCCTTAGGTTTGTATACCGCATCATCTCCACGTTCGTAGAGCTCGATGCGGTTTACAGTAGGAGAAATAGGAAGGAACTACAACAGAGGGTTAGAGGTAGAAGTGTGAAGAAAATTTAGAGGACTTGGGATGCCAAGATAGAAGAGTTTCCTTGATTCCTAAGTTGGAGGGAGACTTACATTTTTTGAGAAAAGCCAGGTTTTCAGATGTTTGCGGAAAACTTGGAGAGAGCTCAAGTTCCGAAGAGGGGAGGTAAGGTTGTTCCAGAACTCAGTGATTTTGAAGTGGAGGGAGGTCCCTAATCTAATCTAATCTAATCCTTAGGTTTGTATACCGCATCATCTCCACGTTCGTAGAGCTCGATGCGGTTTACAGTAGGAGAAATAGGAAGGAACTACAACAGAGGGTTAGAGGTAGAAGTGTGAAGAAAATTTAGAGGACTTGGGATGCCAAGATAGAAGAGTTTCCTTGATTCCTAAGTTGGAGGGAGACTTACATTTTTTGAGAAAAGCCAGGTTTTCAGGTGTTTGCAGAAAACTTGGAGAGAGCTCAAGTTCCGAAGAGGGGAGGTAAGGTTGTTCCAGAGCTCAGTGATTTTGAAGTGGAGGGAGGTCCCTAGCTTTCCTGTGTGGGAAATGCCTTTTAGCGAGGGGAAGGATAGTTTTAATTTGTGGGAGGATCTGGTGTATGTATATAAATTAAGTGCATCTTTGATTGGAAGATTTTTTTGAGTGACCTAAGACTTTCAATTTGCTATTGGGATAACCCTACCTAAGAGGGCATTTCTTATAATTGTGACTGTTTCTAAAATGGTTGCCATCTTTTTGGACAGCTAGTGTCCTTTCCATTATATATATTTGGCATATATAACAAATTTCAAGATGTGTGGAGGCCATTAATAGATTATTGTAAAGATTAAAAATATTCTTCCCTGTATAAAATTTTAAGACATAAGGGGGGGAGGGGGGTATTTTTGATTATAATTGAAACAAATCATTTTCATAAATAAATAAGGGAGGGGGTAATATTTTATATTATGATGATCAATTATAGGATTTCAAGTGTATGTGAATGCTTAATTGATAAATGTCAATATTGTACTTGATTTAAGATTTGAAATGAATAAAGATTAAAAAAAATAAATAAATAAAATGGTTGCCATAGAAGCCCATCACTTATCCCTATAGCACTGAGAACAATCCATTCTTGAAGCTATGCCTCAGGCCTGAATGCTAGTAAAGATGGCATGTCTGACTTTATTATTAAATACCTGAGTTAAAAAAAATGGAGCTAATGCAAAGAAAAGGTCCTAGTTTTTCATTAGTTCTTTTTCTAGAAGTGAAAGTGGCTCATGCTTCTAGATTCTCCTTGACTGTGATGGTGATACTGTCCTAGAGAACATCCTTCCGCCTCGGGATTGGGGAACAAAGGCTAAAATCCAGTTGGTTTTTTGGGATTTCTTCAATGAATATGCATGAGATCTATTTGCATGCACTTCCTCCGTTGTATGCAAATAGATCTCATGCATATTCATTGGGGTAAACCTGAATGGAGTGTGGCCTTTGTTCACCACCCCCACCCCCTAAATCAGCTTCTATGGCTATCAAAAGTCTCATCCACTTATGTATCAGAAAGTCACAAAAACCCTCTTATTAGCGGATTAGCAGGCTGATAGGTCAGATTTTGTGTTTATCTTTGTTTGTGTCTCTGCCATGAATTTGATATACAGCACTTATAACTACTCTCTGACCTTGAACTAATTGTCTGTGACTTCCAATGCTGCTGTTCCATATCATACTTAGATGTAGCTCTACTTTAATGCCTCTGATTCTGCCTGCAGGAGCACTATGAATCTCATAAGGCTGTCAGTTCAGTGCACCCAGTAACTACTGCACAGAGGCAAAGCAAGGAAAGGGAGCAGAAAGAACCCATCAAATCTCCAGGCAGCACAAGAAAAACTCACTCTTTCAAAGCAGCTCAGCTTAGAAAAGCAAATAAAGGAGAGATGTGGAAGAGAAGAAGGTCTAGGTACCGGTAGTGGTGGCTTCTCTGCTGCTGGAGCCATTGAGAGAAGAAGGGATCTCCTGAAAGTGTCTGGTAGTAGGGATCTCTGTCCGCTCAGATTTCAGCTCCTGGTAGGCCCCACTGTCTGCTTCCCATCTGGATACTGAAATGGAGGATTGCAGTAATTAGTATTACGGGGTAGCATGATGAAAATCACCAAGGACCTCAACAATAAATTGTTATATATCGTCTGTACACACTTCTCTTAACGTTCCCTAATGTTTCTTGTGTACACTTCTTGGAGTAGCTCGTACTTCATTTTAACATTTCCTGATTATACCCTTGATATAAATACTGTTTGCCTTATGGTACCGGAATGGTATATATTTTCACTCTCCTGTTTTCTCCCTTGTAGGTAGAAGTTATTTCAATTGCTTCTACAAAATCTACTGCCTGTAGTTCATAGAATTCAGTTGCAATGAGTCTTGTCTAGTGCTATGTCTTCTAAACGAAACGAAACTAAACCTTGGGTTTGTATACCGCACCATCTCCATAGTTGCGGAGCTCGGCACGGTTTACAGGAATTGTGATGAGAAAGGAACTCCAAGGAAGGGCTAGATGATGATCAGAGGAGAAGAGAATGTTAGAGGACTAGTCTTCTAACCAAACTTACAAGCTCCTTAGCTTATGGATTTGAAAGTCTCTATTATTTTGATCGATATAAGGCTAGTGTCATTTTTAGCAAGAGATTCCCTCTCGGGAATGATAAAAGTAAGAGCTGTTGTTTCTAGTGATGTAAGTTTGCTTTTTCTATTGATCTTTTAGCACTATTTATCTGGTAGGCCTGATATTATATCCTCTTTCATAAGGTGTGGGTGCAATCTATTTACTGAGGGTACCTCTGAGCAAAACCTTATGTTGGTGAGAACATCTCTTTTTGTCACAGATGCATAAAATCTATCAGTGTTGATTAATCCAACAAGATCACAAGGGAGCCCTATTCTTCTCTCCAGCTCTGAATCATTCCTCTGCACTTGTATCAATAATTAAGCTATAAGAATAGCCTTACTGGGTCGGACCAATGATCCATCAAGCCTAGTAGCCCGTTCTCGTGGTGACCAATCCAGGTCACTACTACCTGGCCAAAACCCAAGGAGAAGCAACATTCCATGCCACTGAGCCAGAGCAAGCAGTGGCTTCCCCCATGTCTTTCTCAATAACAAGACTATGGACTTTACCTCCAAGAAATTGTCCAAACCTAAAATCAGCTATGCCATCAGCTCTTACCACAACCTCTGCCAATGCGTTCCAGAGCGTAACTATCTTCCGAGTGAAAAAAAATTTCCTCCTATTGGTTTTAAAAGTATTTCCCTGTAACTTTGAGTGTGCCCTAGTCTTTTTAATTTCTGACAGAGTGAAAAATTGATCCACTTCTACCCGTTCTACTCCACTCAGGATTTTGTAGACTTCAATCATATCTCCCCTCGGCCGTCTCTTTTCCAAGCTGAAGAGCCCTAACCATTTTAGTCTTTCCTCATATGAGAGGAGTTCCATCTCCTATATCACCTTGGTCGCTCTTCTTTGAACCTTTTCTAGTGCTGCTATATTAAGTTTCAAGTTTTATTAAAATTTGTTATCCGGCTTATTAATTTTCTAAGCAGCTTACAATAATAAAATTATAAAATTGGGGTGCTGACACAAAATATTTATTACGAGACAGTATAAAACATTTTTATTTTTTTCCATAATATAATTAGATTATAAGGGGAAGGCGGAAGAAATAACATATTTACTAGGAAAGGATAACATAATAGGGTAAGTACATGGAGGATAGGGAAAAAAAAAAAAACTGTCTTGTAATGGGAGACAGATTTGGAAGGAAATAATTTATGGGTCGAACGCATCTTTGAACACGAAAGTTTTTAAATTAGATTTAACTGTGTTGGTGGAAGTTTTTTCATGAAAGAGACCAGAATTGAACGCAATACTCCAGGTGAGGTTGCACGATGGAACAATACAGAAGCATTATAACATTCTTAGTCATGTTAACCATCGCTTTTTTTAAATAATTCCTAGCATCTTGTTTGCTTTTTTGACTGCTGCCGTCGCCGCACATTGGGCAGAAGGTTTCATCATATTGTCTTACAATGACACCTAGATCCTTTTCTTGGGCGTTAACCCCCAAGGTGGACCCTAGCATCTGGTACTTGTGATTTGGGTTATTCTTCCCCATGTGCATCACTTTGCATTTGTCCACATTAAATTTCATCTGCCATTTGGACGCCCAGTCTTCCAATTTCCTAAGGTCTGCCTGCCATTTTTCACAATCTGCATGCGTTTTAAAACTTTGAACAGTTTAGTGTCATCTGCAAATTTAATCACCTCACTTGTCGTTCCAATTTCCAGATCATTTATAAATAAGTTAAATAGCACCGGTCCCAGTACAGACCCCTGTGGCACTCCACTGTTTACTCTCCTCAATTGAGAGAAATGACCATTTAACCCTACCCTCTGTTTTCTATCTGATAACCAATTCCTGATCCAAAACTGAACTTTGCCACCTATACCATAGCTCTTTAATTTTGGCAGAAGCTTCTCATGAGGTGCTTTGCCAAAAGCTTTCTGAAAATCTGGATACGCTACATCAATTGGCTCACCTTTAGCCATATATTTATTCACACCTTCAAAGAAATCAAGCAAATTGAAGATCTCCCTCGGCTGAATCCATGCTGGCTCTGTCTTAGTAAATCATGTTTGTCTATGTGTTCCACAATTTTATTTTTTAAATTGTTTCCACCAAACATTTTTACCTTTTTCTTTCTGCTTCAGCTGTTCCTTTGTTGCCACCTATTGGAGCAGAGATAGGGAATTGAATATTGATACCACAGAGCAGCAGCAAGTCCATCGCATAGCATCCTAGCTCTGGTTCCTACTGCTCTGAAGAAGTTCTAAATTGCGAACGCTGCAAGCTACCATTTCCTGGCACATATCACAGATGAGCAGCTCTTCCTCCACCTGGAAGTTTGTTTTTAAAATGAGTGTTTCAGTCTATCCTGCCAAGAAATCCATCTGGTCCAGGACTTTGCCATTGCTTCCACCGTTTACTGCCAAACATTGTCCTCACAAATTGCATTTATAAATGGTCTGTTTTACACTGTAATAACACTGGCTAGTGAAAGTGATGACCCAGCTCCTGGTACTGCACTCCATGCTAAGCAGAGGGAAAGGAGACAGAGGGGACTTCTTTTAGCCCGTCCCTAACAAAACTGATTGCAAAGGAGCCAATAAGTTTGTTGGGCAAATGACTAGCCTGTACACGAGTTTTCAGGGCTTCTGAGGTCTTTCTAGGCACTGTCAGTCTGATGGACATTATAAAACATTTATTGGAATGACCTACTCCCTCTGGTAATCTATTACCCGAGCCTACCTAGCATATGTGACACCCGGGGCCCATCATTTTTTGACACCCCCTCAACTATATGAAAAACATGATTTTTAGTTAACAATCCACACATCGCACAGCATGAGTGTACCTAGGAAAAGGCAGCATCTTACATACTGCAGTGAGCAGTAGCACAAAATAAACCCATTGTAAAACTATACAAGCCAGGCTAGTACAGACTGAGCTAACGGAGAACCATGTCTTTTGTACACACAGAACACACCTTCGCCAAGTATGGAGTATGCAATCACAAACTAACCTCCGCTCCCTCTCTCACAAAACCGTAGTGTGGATTTTAGCACTGGCCATGGCGGTGACACTCATGCGTATCAGAGCTGTTACCTGCTGCGACTGGCGCTAAAATCCAACGCTATGGTTTTATAAAAAGGGAGGGGGGAGGGGGGAATACAAATATGTAGTCAAAAGTTAAACTAAACCACCAAGAAGCTGGACTCTGCCTCAACTGCAACACCACAGAAACGATGATGTATGTCCTCTGATATTGTGCATATCAAGATAACAGATGTAAATTTGAGAAAAAAAAGAGATAAATAGTAATCATCACTTTACAAATTAACAAATAAACCCTCCCCCTCCCATTTTATAAAGCTGCATTAAGGGTTTTTATTGCAGGCCGCCGCAGTATAAGCTCTGACGCTCATATGAATTCTATGAGCATCGGAGTTCCGATCGTCCAACCGTCGCATTCATTTTCAGTCTATTGTGTTGGAAGTTTAAGACCACACCAGCAACATGATCTCAAACAAAACGTGCCCTTACAAACTGGGTTTTACTATCAGCTTGTTCTACAGCTAAATAACATAGAAAGATGACGGCAGAAAAGGGCTATTGCCACCCCATTAAGTCTGAGTGCAAATCACCCAGTTCCTTAACTCGACTTTCGTAGGGATCCCACGTAGATGTCCCATTTATTCTTAAAGTCAAGCACGCTGGCGGCCTTGACCACCTGCTCTGGAAGCGTGTTCCAATGGTCCACCACTCTTTCCGTGAAGAAATACTTCCTGGTGTCCCCATTAAATTTCCCTCCTCTGAGTTTGAACGGATGCCCTCTTGTGGCCGAGGGTCCTCTGAGAAAGAAGATGTCAGCATCCACCTCGACATGTCCTGTAATGTATTTAAATGCCTCAATCATATCCCCCCCCCTCTCCCTGCGCTCTTCTAGAGTGTAGAGACGTAGTTTGTTCAGCCTCTCTTCGTACGCATACCCCCAAAAAGTCCCTCTGGCTAAATCGGTGCTCGTTATGAACTTGGTGCATCTGAAATGGGAGAATGGTGGGGATGATTCCCTAATCTTACCGGTGTTAGTCCTGGCTAGATGTGTGGTCCCACTATGAGCTGAAATACTAGCAAGCATCACTGGGATTGTCTTTCAGAATTCTCTGTCCGGCATCATTTGCTCTGTCCTTTCTTTCCACAGTAAAGCATCTTGCGCCTGTACCTCCCCTCTGCAACCCTTCCCTTAGGCCCTGCCTCCTATGTTACACCACCCCACCACCCCCTTCTGTCTGTTGAAACCACTTCAGTTATTTGGCTTAATTTTTTGGGTCATATTTTTGTTGATGTTCTTTTCCACTTCCCCAGGCTGCCAAAATCCTCTCATATTCTGTTCTCAAGTCTTCCCAAGGGGTGATTTGCTAATTGATTCCATTCTTTATAGCAAAAAAAAAAAAAATGCTGTACGAAGGGAGAGACATATGAAAGGCCACAGCCCCTTACAGGTTTTAACACTCTCACTTCTGCCCTGCGCTCCTACATGCCATAGTAGAAATTTCTGGTGACAAAACAGTACACCGACATCCTGACTACAGCACTGGAAAGGCATGAGGTGATTTTAAAAAGGTTCAAATGCGTGCAGGAATTCACTTCTTTCGAGGTTTTTCATTAACCTTTGCCCGATCATCTGCCGATATATCACAATAGTATTTATATGACAGTAAATGGTTTCTTTCTGTGACTCACATCTGCACATGGTGCACTTTAGAATCACTTCTTTACGTGCTCAGTTCCTGCCGAGTGGCAATCAAATAAAAAAAGCATACGATGAGGTTTCCTAGAGGGGATGTTATCAGTTAATTTGTGGACATCAGTAGAGGATATCATTCCTCTTGCCTACTGTCATCACCTCTGGAGAGAAGACCTGCTGTTCTCCTCTTTCCCTCTGCAGTAGCCGAGTACTGAGACTCGATATTTTGACATACAAACGCACAAATCTTTGACTTCTGGACTATAAATGAAGATCAGCAAACAAGCTGCAGATTCTATTTTCACACACATCAATGACGCCAAGACCCTTTTAGGGCAGGGATAGTGGCATTCCCTAACCCCTACCTTACCCTGTCTGGGCTCCAGCCGGGCATCCTGGACAGGGGCCCTTGCGACCTGTGGGCATGGCTTCTGCCGGAGCTCTGCCAGTTCCTGCTGTCTGCTCTCCAGAGTCTGCACCAGGGCAATGTTTGCTTGCTGTAGCCTGTCCTTCTCTTCCTCTAAGGTAACCTTCTCTCTCTGCAAGTTGACGAGGGTCTCCTCCAGGATGTGTGCCGCTCTCTGCTGCTGAGCCCTGTCTCTCTTCAAGGTTTCCACTTCTTTCTGGAGCTCTCCCAGGGCTGGTGCTGCTGCAGATGGTGCATGGCTCCTATCTAGCTGGCTAATTAGGTTCTCCAATAGGTTGAGCCGGCTCTGTACTGAGTCCAGCTCCAGACGGTAGGTACCATGTTCCTTCTTGAGTGCTTGCATGGCAGACATGGTCTGTCCTGGATCTGGACAGCTTTCCTCACTCTGACTGGGAACAGTAAAAGTGTAGGTGCATCTACCATTCTGGTCATTAGATCGCCTGAAAGGATTTGTGATCCCGAGGGCTATTGAAGCCAGACAGAGAACCAGCAGTGGCAACAGCAGCTGAGAGAGAGCCATTGACTTGGGTTGTCTGACTCTGCCCTTTGAAATGTGCACGCAGCAGCTTGAACTGGGACTCTGGTACTGAACCAAAAACACATGAGAGATTCCTGCAGCTGTCTGAGGCAACCAGCTCAGGACAGACTGTATTTATACAGTTGGGAGGATGTAAGGGGGGGGGGCTGCTTTTTTCTCTCTACGCTGAAGGAGATACCATGGAATGAATCTTCCAGACTCAAGCTTACAAAACTTAGAGACAGCCAGAGTGCTGAGAAGCCAAAATAGTTTGGATTGAACTCACCTT
This sequence comes from Geotrypetes seraphini, assembly GCF_902459505.1. Taxonomy (NCBI): domain Eukaryota; kingdom Metazoa; phylum Chordata; class Amphibia; order Gymnophiona; family Dermophiidae; genus Geotrypetes; species Geotrypetes seraphini. Next base: position 127,874,602 of record NC_047093.1, read on the forward strand.
CTTCTCTCTGCGAGTCAAGGTGCAATTTAAAATTCAGCAGTAGTAGAGAAGCTGGTGCGATGTTTGTGTCTCGATATGGGTGGAGAGGGGAAGAGACGTTTAATATCTATTGAATTACATTTATACCAAATCTGAGCAAGGTGGCACTACAATTGAAGTACAGCACGAAAAAAAAGTCTGGCTGCCAGAATAAATAGGTGCCCAGAGATCGTGGTATGATAGTGCAAACACTGTAGATGGAGATAACATCCCATGTTGCCGATAAAAGACCCTAGTGAACTTGCTCATGAGTAATGTAGACAAATATTAAAATGGAGGAAAAAGGCTTCTCGTATAAGGGCTCCAATGAAAGGTCTTTAAAAACCTCCAATTTTAATTAATTTTTTAAAGCAACAAAGTTATTAATATATCAGAAAGCCAGCACTTAGGTGGGGTTTTACAAAGTTGCACTGCCGAGCGGCGCACATTAATTGCCAACTCACCCAAAGGAACAAAACGGGCAGCTTGGCATTTAGAATGAATTGCTCGGTAGTGCAGCTTTATAAAAGGATCCGTTATTGTCCAAAGGGACCTGTTTCACCATCAGTCTTGGCTTGTTAAGCATTAAAAAAAAAAAAAAATGGACTACTGTAATGCACTATACCTTGGAATAACTAAAACAAGGAGTATGGTGTATCAGTTGGTCCAAAATGCAGCAGCACATTTGGTGATGGGTGTAGTGAGAAAAGAGCACATAACCCCAGTCCTTCGGAAGTTGCACTGGTTACCAGTAGCACAGAGAGTCCAATATAAAGTAATCTCGATTGTTCATCAAACACTTTGCCATCCAATACCTTTATAGTTTAAGCCATTGATGATGTCATACCGTCCCGGTAGAGCACTGCATTGAAACTTGAACCATTAACTAAAGTGGGATATGCCAAGACTAGAGCAGCTGCTTTTTGTGTGGTAGGTGTTAAAATGTGGAACGCATTGATGGGGGCAATTACACCTCTGTGCTGACAGATTGAAATTAAAAAAAAAAAAAGAAAACTATTGAAAACGCAGCTACTGTATTTGTTTCTGCTTTCGTGTAAGGAAAGATGTCTATTTGCACAGGCAATAGCTGGAGGTGGGCAAGAAATGTCATGAAGACTCAGCTTTTGGTAATGTTAATTTTATGCTTTCTATGGAAGCCATCAAGATATAGATGATATATAAATTTTAAAAATAAATACATTTTAAAAAATTTTGGTATTTATAAACCACTTATAGCCTAAGTCAGGGGTGTCAAACTCAATCACGTTAAGGGGCCAAAATCTAAAATGCAGGCCAGACCCTGCCCCCATAATTATAACTATTTTATTAACACATAATGGTAATGGTTAACCACAAAATTAAACTACACAAAGTACACACAGTATACTTCTCAACATTCATTCCTACCAGAACACAGATAACCCCTATGCAAATAAGGGACCAAAAACTAAAAGTACTAATATATACAAACGAAACCCTACGATTCAAGACTCTGCTTGCAGGACAACCCCCAGAGAAATAGAAACAAATGCATTTCTTCCTCAGCAGTGCAAAATATAGACAGTGGATAAAAATACCACTGTGCCCCGAAGAGATTCCGGGTATGCAGCGAGATTCCAGAATTTTACAAACAAGAGTCTGTCAATGTTATGAGCATTGGTGTGCATAAGGATAAAACCGCCCAGACTAGCTGGTTAAAAATAAAATCTCTTGTACCTCAAGGGAATTTACTTATCCAAAGTGATATAATATAAATAAACACTTTCACTGGATCACTTTGCTTTTCAAAGACAATGTCATTATCAATCAACAAGTAACTGAAGTTATTTAGTGAACACTCAGACCCACAGCTGAGGTCCCAGTGAAAAAATCAAGGAGCAGCTGTTTTGAGAGACCATCATCGTTGTTCACAGTCTCACCCACCATACAACGGCTAAATAACATCAAATAAGACAGTAGTGGTAACTGAAGGATTTAGTGTTAATGTTGGTTGTTTTACATTTGTAGTACCCCTCCTGAAGACGCCAGTGGGTGAAACCTAGGTTGGGGGGGGTCGACAGTATATGTGCAATGTATGCAGTCGTATGAATAAAGGAGGAGCCCGGAGCAGTTATATTGATTACCCACACCATTCAAAGCTAAGTTGGTTTTGTTTTACCATCTTATTTGATGTTATTTAGCCGTTGTATGGTGGGTGAGACTGTGAACAACGATGATGGTCTCTCAAAACAGCTGCTCCGTGATTTTTTCACTGGGACCTCAGCTGTGGGTCTGAGTGTTCACTAAATAACTTCAGTTACTTGTTGATTGATAATGACATTGTCTTTGAAAAGCAAAGTGATCCAGTGAAAGTGTTTATTTATATTATATCACTTTGGATAAGTAAATTCCCTTGAGGTACATGACATTGTCTTTGAAAAGCAAAGTGATCCAGTGAAAGTGTTTAAAAATAAAATATAACACACAAAGCACACTGGTACCCATTGTGAGAGACACTGATATAGATCAACAGCAAGATAGAACAAACACATATTATATATTACACAAAATTGAATTTAGGTTTCACAGTTGCAGACTATTTAAAGATCAATTCAAATATGTTTCAAAGGGAAATCTGCATTTCCAGGCCTCTTTTAAAATAAAACGGTAAGTTTTTAGAGCTTTCCTGAAGCTCATCTCTTCCAAAGATCTAACAAATGATGGGATTTGATTCCACAATTTAGACAGGAAATTAGAATAAACTTATCTAAGGGGATTTTTTTAGGTGAAGAGATCGTCCTGGAGGCATACATAACCGTCTCTCCTCTTGTGACCTTAGAGATCGTCCAGTTGGTAATTTCTTTAACATGTAACCATGTTATGAAAGATTTTAAAGGTCAAAACCAGGGCCTTAAAAATACAACCTTTTCCAATACGCAACTAATGCACAGAGGCCAATGCTGAAGAGATATGGTTATGAATATCCAAATTTTTCAGCAGACGAACTGCTGCTTTCTATACCCGTTGTAATCATAAGAAGCTCTTTGCAAAATAGATAACCGGCTTGGCCCAAAATTAGATCAGTTATCCATGCTCATTCCACTACCTTCTGGTCCCACACTGCAGATTGAATTCTCAAGCAAAGTTTTGGGCATCATTATTGACTCTACACTTTCCTTTAATGATCATCTCAACTCTCTGGTAAAAAAAAAAAAGTTTTTTTAGTCTTCACATGTTGAGGAAAATGAGATCCTGCTTCCACCATCAACATTTTGCTGTCCTTGTACAATCAATCATTCTTTCCAGACTGGACTATTGTAATTCCATCTATCTAAGTCTAACCAAGAAAAATCTTCAAAGACTTCAGCGGATCCAGTACACTGCGGCTAGGTTGATCTTCGCAAAAAGCAAATTCGATCATGTTTCCCCGCTTCTGTCAAAACTTCACTGGCTTCCGGTGATTTCTAGGATTCACTTTAAATGTACCTGCCTAATTTTCAAGATCCTACATGGCATTCTTCCTCCCCTAATCCCACTATCCTGGAATTCTTCGAGACCTGACACTACCAGATCCGCCTACATACTCAAACTATCTTTCCCCTCATTAAAAGGTGTCATGTATGCAGGTAAATTAGGGAAATCCCTTTTCTTCAAATGCACTGAGCTTTGAAATAACCTTCCTGCCCCGCTGCGGAACCTAGGCTCATTCCAATTATTCCGAAAGCATCTGAAAACCTGGCTTTTCTCCAAAACGTAAAGTTATCTATTTAAAATGTAAAGCTAGCTAATCCTCTTCATAACCTCTAATTTCTTATTATGTCCTTCCCTCATTTATTGAATTACCTGTAAACCGTGTCAAGCTCTATCTTTATGGAGATGATACGGTATACAAACTTAAGGTTTAGTTTAGTTTAAAATAGACCTATAAATAGAGATTTTCAGTAATCCATATGTGATAAAAGCATAACATTGAGCAAAATCAGCTTCAGAAAAATACTTTTGGAAATGGATATTAATAGTGTGTCATTGATGTATAAAATGTGTTTTTTTTAATGTTACACTTATTGTAAGTTTTGAAAATAATAAAGAATTGGAAAAAAAAAAAAGATTGTATATCAAAAAGGTTTTTAGAAAAAAAAAACCCACTTTCTTTTCAGGCACAAATGGAATAAATGCTTTGGTGATTTGTTAGCAATTTCTTCATTTTATCAGATTCTTAGAAAATTAATGAAAACGTATCTTTTTGACAAATATGTATAACTTTACTCTCTTATGCACTTTGAATGTATGATACTCTGATGTAATATCACTGTGTATTTTGCAGTTTTTTTCTTATTGTAAACTGCACTGAACCATGAGGTATTACAGTATAGAAATAATGCGTATTATTATTATCTTTAGCTATTAGTTTTGGATGCATTCAATTGCAGTTTATTTATGGTCATCCAATCTTTGATTTCTGACAAACAGCACTGCAATTTTTAAATTTGAGTGTCACGAGCTAATCCTAGTGGAAGATATAATTGTACATTGCCAGCACATGAATCAATCTGGTATTTTAAACCAATATCAATTACTGGTCTAACGTATAAATTTGGTGGCAGTAAAGTGAAGTGAGGGACACCATATTTGAGTAAGTTAGGCTTAGACATATCAGTCCCCAGCGACACACTGTGATCTTTGATCCAAAATGGAGGAGAACCATTGCAATGCAGTATCACAAATGCCAATGTAGGCATGCCTCGATAAAAGATGAGGATGATCAAGGGTGTCAAAAGCAGCATTTAAATCTAATAGAATTAACATAGAAACATGATGGCAGACTGTTCTACGCATCTACTGCCCTTTCCATAAAAAAGTATTTCCTCAGATTACTCCGGAGCCTATCACCTCTTAACTTAATCCTATGCCCTCTTTTTGCAGAGTTTCCTTTCAAATGAAAGAGACTCGACTCATAAAAACATAAGAATTGCCACTGCTGGGTCAGATCAGTGGTCCATCGTGCCCAGAAATCCGCTCAAGTGGCTGTCCTCAGGTCAAAGACCAGCGCCCTGAGACACTAGACTTACCTGCATACGTTCTGGTTCAGCAGGAACTTGTCTTTGTCTTGAATCCCTGGAGGGTGTTTTCCCCCTATAACAGCCTCCAGAAGAGTTTTCCAGTTTTCTACCACTCTCTGGGTGAAGAAGAACTTCCTTACGTTTGTAAGGAATCTATCCCCTTTTAACTTTACAGAGTGCCCTCTCGTTCTCTCTACCTTGGAGAGGGTGAACAACCTATTTTTATCTACTAAGTCTATTCCCTTCATTATCTTGAATGTTTCGATCATGTCCCCTCTCAGTCTCCTCTTTTCAAGGGAGAAGAGGCCCAGTTTCTCTAATCTCTCACTCTATGGCAACTCCTCCAGCCCCTTAACCATTTTAGTCGCTCTTCTCTGAACCCTTTCGAGTGGTACTGTGTTCTTCTTCATGTACGGCGACTAGTGCTGGACACAGTATTCCAGGTGAGGGTGCACCATGGTCCGGTACACCGGCATGATAACCTTCTCCAATCTGTTCGTGATCCCCTTCTTTATCATTCCTAGCATTCTGTTTGCCCTTTTCGCCACTGTTGCGAATTGCGCGGACAGCTTCATTGACTTGTTGGCCAGTACTCCCAAGTCTCTTTCCTGGGGGTTCTCTCCAAGTACTGCACCGGACATCCTGTATTTGTATATAAGATTTTTGTTACCGACATGCATCACTTTACACTTATCCATGTTAAACCTCATTTGCCATGTCGCGGTCCATTTCTCAAGCGTGTTTATGTCATGAGCATTGTTTCCTTCAACAATTCCCAGCAGTAATCAATAATATCTAATAAGACCATTTTGGTTCTGTAGAACTTTCTAAACCCTGATAGATAGAAAGTGTTTCTTGTTTTTCAACAAAATCCTGTAGCTGTACTAAAACCACTTTTCCTAAAATATGCCGAACCACAGCAGACTTCCAACTCTTAGGCAACACACCAGATTGTAAAGATGAATTAATTAAAGTCAGAATTGATTGCAAAACAATATCTTTGACAGACATTAAGAGAAGACGGACAGGGTTCTAAAACGAGCCTTTTAGTGTGGGATTTAAAGGGCTTTGGGGCCGTAGCCATGTGGCTTTGTAAAAAGGGGGGTGGGGTTAAAGTTGCAATCCTGGATCCACTACCAACAGATAAATCAATAGGAACATTCGGTAACAATTAAACCTTTGGATAAATGCGAGTCAGCTGACATAATGTATTTAGATTTTCAGAAAGCTTTTGACAAAGTTCCTCATGAGAGGCTCCTGAGAAAATTAGAGTCATGGGATAGCAGGCAATGTTCATTTGTGGATTAGGAATTGGTTATCAGACAGAAAACAGAGGGTAGGTTAAATGGACATTTTTTTTTCAATAGAGGAGGGTAAATAGTGAAGTGTCACAGGAATCTGTACTGCGACCGGTGGTATTGAACATTTTAATAAATGATCTGGAAATTGGATCAACAAGTGAGGTCATAAACTGTTCAAAGTTGTTAACTCTTTTAATTGGCAGATGGTGAAACCGGCTGCTTTACGTAATTTGATGTTGGATATGAGCAACAGTGCCAAGTAACAGACATTTGGAGATGCAGATCTCCCATAAGAGCCTTAGAAACACATGCTGTTTCTGAGCAACAAGGCCACAAAAAGGGTTAAAACACATGAAAAATTACAGGCAGACCTTAGGAAATTGGAAGACTGGGCATCCAAATGGCAGATGAAATTTAATGTGGACAAATGCAAAGTGATGCACATGGGGAAGAATAACCCAAATCATAATTACCAGATGCGAGGGTCCATTGTAATGAGAGCCCACGAGAAAGATCTAGGTGCCATCATGGACAATACACTGAAATGTTCTGCCCAATGTTGTGTCAGCACCCAAAAAAGCAAACAGGATGCTGGGAATTATTAAAAAAGGGATCCCAATCTTGAGGATGATATCATGTATCTAATTTTTCTTCAAGTGATATTTTTGGGGTGTAATTTCTTTTCAAAAATACGAGATTTCTGATTTTCCTTTGTATCTTTCAATTGTGAAGATGTGTGTGACTTAAAAGCATATTTAAAATAAAAAGAAAAGGATTGGTAAATAAGACTAAGAATGTTATAATGCTTCTGTTACAATGTCTGCTCCAGTAGCATCATTTTTTGAGGGCTATAGCCGAGTTACAGCATATACGTATGTTGTGTTGGCCAACGTTGGAAACAGGATCCTGGGCTTGTCCTAGAATGGCAATTCTTATGTTCTTAATTAGTATATTTGTCAAATCCATAATTAGTATTGAGGTTAAAACCCATAAGATAGCTGGAAATTTAGGTTTTTGGCTTGTCATTACCAGAAAATCCACACAAATGACCAAGGAGCAAATGAATGTTACCACTTCTGGAACCTTGAGATTGTTAACCCTTTCAGGACCAAGGGACATATTTGTCCCATAACTTTAAAATCCTATCAATTTTGATTGGGATAGTCTACAGTTCTAAATTTGATATGTACGGATTCCATATGATACTGCCTTTATGTAAACAAACTGGTTCCGACATTCATTCATTAGCGTCGTTGCCAGATTGACGAGAAGATTCACTTGCCACACTGTCCATAAGCCAGAAGTGTGATTTTTTTAAATAAAAATAATGATATTTCACAAAAAAATCAATTTTTTGGCATCTGCAAGCCCTTTTTACCATAAAAATGTTGTCAAAACCACAAAAATTGGCCCACGATCCTTATGGTCCTGAAAGGGTTAATGCTGAGTTAATACCAGAGTTACATTAGGATTCTTTTTTTCAGGCTTTAATGTATATGTGCTAGGATTTGGAATTTTTTTAGGGTGGGGTTTGTGGTTGCGATATATATTCAATGTGGTCTTTTTGTTGTTATTATCGAATACACACCAGTGGGAAGGGGGTTGGGCTTTTGCTTGTTTTATTGGAACTAGGGCTGCATTTCTGAAATAGACACTGAAAACTGTAAGGCTGTTTATAGCTATTCTGTATGCTGTTTTAGACGATTTAACTTGTAATTTGTCAATCTGTATTTCTTATCTTTTTCTATTCTTTAATTTTTTAGGGTTGCATTTTGATTAAAAGTTTTTAATTGCATTACATTACATTGCACTTATTAGAAACATAGAAAAAGACGGCAGATAAGGGCCGCGGCCCATCTAGTCTGCCCACCCTAATGACCCTCCCCTATTTAGCTCTGTGCAGGGATCCCACGTGACGATCCCATTTCTTCTTAAAATCAGGCACACTGCTTGCTTCGATCACCTGAAGTGGAAGTTTATTCCAGCGATCAACCATTCTTTCAGTGAAAAAGTATTTCCTGGTGTCGCCGTGCAATTTCCCGCCCCTGATTTTCCATGGATGTCCTCTTGTCGCCGTCGGACCTTTGAAAAAGAAGATATCTTCTTCTACCTCGATACGGCCCGTGAGGTATTTGAACGTCTCGATCATGTCTCCCCTCTCTCTCTGCGTTCCTCGAGTGAGTATAGCCGTAATTTATCCAGCCGTTCCTCATACGGGAGATCCTCGAGTCCCGAGACCATCCGGGTGGCCATTCGCTGGACTGACTAACCGCCTTACCAAAATGTTCTACGTGGTTTACAAAATATTATTAATTATGAACATGATCCATGGAATAGGATGGATTAAGTAGTCAAGTATTTAGAGAAAAGATAAGTTTTCAACTTTTTCCTGAAATATTTATAGGAATCAGCTGAGAGCAACAGTGAACAAAATTATTTTTAATGAGAGGCTGCCTGGGATGCTAAAGAATGTTATTTACTTATTTTTTCCTCCCACTGCAGTCCATAATTTGATTAAGCTCCCTAAGTATTTTCTGCCATCTAAACCTTGAAAAAAAAAAAAATGCCAGAGAAGCTGCTCTTGATCCCTAGAGAAGCTCTTGCCTATGAACTGGCTCTGTAAACCTATCGTTTCTCCCTCTAAATTTAACAAAACACATCCCAGGAAATTTTTGAGAATAAATCCAGGCTCAGGACACATAAGAACATAAGAAGTTGTCTCGGCTGGGTCAGACCAGAGGTCCATCGCGCCCAGCAGTCCAGATGCAATTCTTAGGATACTGAAATAATTCTGATCTAGCACCAAAATCACAAACTTAATACTTTGTTTTTGCCCTACTTGGAGTAAGTAAGGTGTTTTAAATTAGCCCATTTGGAGAGATAACCTATGGATTCTTCTACAGAAATATCCGTCATAAATTAAATCTTTCTCCTCTACAAGATTCTTCAGCAAGCCTGGAACAGAAAAGGCTCTTGAAATTGCTGAAAGAGAGTGAGTCCAAATGCAAATGATCAAGAAAATATTTCTTCAACATCTGAGTAGGCAAACAACTTACAGCAAACAAATTTTTTTTTAAAAGAGCAAAATTGACAACTTGAATTTTCCAGTTCCTTGCCTTTGGTTTTCATTAACCAAAGCCTGGTTTCTAGACCAGAGTCAACCAAGACTGTTCTTATACAGACAATTACAAAACCAGGATAGATAGACAGAGAGAGCAGATTCCATTCTAGTTCTATCCAACTATCGGATCTCAAGGTTAGAAATTTCCTTAGGAGTCAAACAAATCAATCCTCCATTGACCGGTCTTCCTGAGCTGTTTCACAGTCCAACAGGCCATGTTACTAGCCCAGCCCTGGAGACAAACAGGTAACTACCCCCTAAACCACCTTCCAATCTTCTCCTTTAGCCAGAATAAAAACATCTAGGGGTGTCTGCTGTGGTAACAATACTTCCTTAGTATCTATAACGTTCCCTTTGAATATTTGCCCATTTTTCTTAAAGTCTAGCTGACAAAAAAAAAAAAAAGAATAAAAGCCTAGCCTTGAGACAGATAAAGCCACTCCACTAGCTGGGAACAGAGGCAGTGAATGAAGAACTGGAGTAAGGCAGACATTAGAGAATGACATGGTGACAAAGTTTGTCACCATCCCCGTGGGCTCTGTCCCTATCTGCAAATGCCTCAAACACTTATGATTTTGTATTTTAAATCTTGTTATTGAAGTACAAAAAGGAACAATAATTAACAATACAACTGTTGTTTATAAATCACAAATAGAAAACAGTAAGAATGAGCAGCTGAAATAACTCTTCCTCCAACGTAAGGAAGTTCTTCACCCAGAGAGTGGTGGAACACTGGAATGCTCTTCCGGAGGCTGTTATAGGAGAAAACACCCTCCAGGGATTTAAGACAAAGTTGGACGGGTTCCTGTTGAACCAGAAAGTAAGCAGGTAGGGTTGGTCTCAGGGCACTGGTCTTTGACCTGGGGGCCACCTCGGGAGCGGACTGCTGGGCACGATGGACCACTGGTCTGACCCAGCAGCGACAAATTCTTATGTTCTTAACCCTAGAATATCTGACTTCTTATTACTTCAAGGAACCCTAATCCACCGTATTCAAATATCCAGGGGAACAAAACAAAACCCAGTGGGGGAGGGCAATATGCCCTATGAAGAACTGTTATGACTTCTAAATCTGTGGATAAGTCATTTCAGTATTTAGTCTAGCTCTCTTGTCAGACCAGTGGTCCATCGTGCCTGGCAGTCCGTTCCTGCGTGGCCCTTAGGTCAAAGACCAGTGCCCTATTTGAGTCTAGCCTTACTTGCGTATGTTCTGTTCCAGTAGGAACTTATCCAACATTGTCTTGAATCCCTGGAGGGTGTTTTCCCCTATAACAGCCTCCGGAAGAGCGTTCCAGATTTCTACCACTCTCTTGGTGAAGAACTTCCTTACATTTGTATGGAATCTATCCCCTTTTAACTTTAGAGAGGGTGAACAACCTATCTTTATCTACTAAGTTTATTCCCTTCATTATCTTGAATGTTTCGATCTCCTATACAAGTTTTGGCCCGCACATTGGCTAGTACACATTTCCCAAAATAATCAGAACATAAATAACTATCCAATTCATCAATAATAGCTTCAAAAGAGGCATTGTTAAATACAAGTCACTCAGAAAGCTGATAATGTTCATTTTCATTCCTTTGATTGGGGGGCGGGGGGCTTGCTCTTCTACAGATGTGACACTTTCTGGGAATATGGATTGTGGAGGATCCAGGGTTGATGAACTCAAGCTTTCTATTTCGATCTAGTTTTGGTACAACCTTCTCAAAGATGCAGTTGCCTGTATTTTTAAATCATCCGGGAAGATAATTGCATGGTCTTTTAGACATGGATGTAGAAGAGAACCAACATCATATAGTGGATGAACAGGAAAATAAGTGTCTGTTAAACGTTGGAAATGCTCCTTGATGCCAGCAATGATGGATGAATCTGTTGTAGTAATAGTAAGATGCTTGCACAACTGGGCATGTGATCAAAAGACATTGCAGATGGTAGGAGCCTGATCAGCAGACAAGACTCTGTTACCACATCAAAGGCAGAAGACAAGACACAAAGCCTGTAATTTACTAGTGTTCATTTAAAACCCAAAGCAGCTTCTGCATTTTTTATCATTGAATGCAGTTGCTAGTTGTCTAAGATGTGTTAAGTTTTTACATATTGCTACTAGTTGGAACTAGAGGTCTGCACGGGAACGGGGATCACGGGAATCTCCCCTTAACCCACGGGGACCCCCATCTGGCCCACGGGACTCCCAGGGGGACCCCCCCCCCTCTGGCCCACGAGACTCCCATGGGGATGGAAGGCTTTGGAAGCAGGGTTCGTCCATATAATATAATGGACACGTCAGCCTTAGTAAAAGAGGTGGTTTATAAGTTAATTACCTGAATAGAAAACAAAAAAATGGTTCCACCAAAGAGATTCCACAAGGAAAACAGCAGTGCAAACACAAAAGAAACTGTGGAATGATGATCCTGTCAGAAGTAATTGCTGCTTTTTAAGGGGACGGGTGGGGATGGAGGTAATTCCTTGTGGGGACGGAGAGGATCCTGACGGGGACGAGTGAGGACGGAGAGGATCCTGGCGGGGATTTCTGTCCCTGTGCAACTCTCTAGTTGGAACAGCCTGTTTAAGGCTAGTCTCTTAGAGAATGACATGGGGACAAAGTTTGTCCCCATGACCATGGTTAACCATCTAGTACTAAGCTTGGGCCAAGGGGGAGTCCGACGCTGCCTCTGACGCGGTGGGGGTGGGCGGAGCTTACTCTCGCCGCTTCCCCGAGCCCTGTGCTTCTTCCTGCCTTCTTCTCCTGTTTCAAACTCTGTCTCTCAGGCTCTCCCCTGCTCAATCTGGCTACCAAGCACTGCTGCCTCCTTCTCCTGCACGTGGCACCCGATGCAGATTTCGCCGTGTTGGCTCCGCCCCCTTTTCAAGGGGGTGTCCGACGCTGCCTCTGACACGGTGGGGGTGGGCGGAGCTTACTCTCGCCGCTTTCCCGAGCCCTGTGCTTCTTCCTGCCTTCTTCTCCTGCTTCAAACTCTGTCTCTCAGGCTCTCCCCTGCTCGATCTGGCTACCAAGCACTGCTGCCTACTTCTCCTGCACGTGGCAGCCGATGCAGAGTTCGTCGCGTTGGCTCCGCCCCCTTTTCAAGGGTGAGTCCGACGCTGCCTCTGACGCGGTGGGGGTGGGCGGAGCTTACTCTCGCCGCTTCCCCGAGCCCTGTGCTTCTTCCTGCCTTCTTCTCCTGCTTCAAACTCTGTCTCTCAGGCTCTCCCCTGCTCGATCTGGCTACCAAGCCTCCTTCTCCTGCACGCGGCACCCGTGGTCCATTTGTGAAGTCCCATATAAGTACCTTCCATACGGGTTGTAGCAATCATCTGATAGCCCATAGGTAGCAGATTAGTGCCACAAATTCCCACACTCTAAGGAATATCCTCAGTCACAGGTGAGGGGTTCATAGACAACGGCGCGAAAGACAAAGGCACGCCCGGACAATTGAGCGCAGCGTGGAGGCGCGCGCCTCTCAAAATTAGTTTTTAGGGCTCCGACGGGGTTTTTGTTGGGGAACCCCCCCACTTTACTTAATAGACATCGCGCCGGCGTTATGGGGGGTTGTAACCCTCCACATTTTACTGTAAACTTAACTTTTTCCCTAAAAACAGGGAAAAAGTGAAGTTATCAGTAAAATGTGGGGGGGTTACAACCCCCCACAACGCGGCGCGATGTCTATTAAGTAAAGTGGGGGGATTCCCCCCCACGCCCCCCCGGAGCCCTAAAAACAGTAATTTTGAGTGGCGCACGCCTCTGCGCTGCGCTCAATTGTCTGGGCGTGCCTTTGTCCCGGCGCGCTTTTGACCTGACACCCACCCATTCGGGGCAAATGCAGAAACGAAATCTTCCAGTTTACAAACTAAATGCAAAGAAAGGAAACGGAACCTCAGTAAGCTCTAGGCTTGCCATTTAAAGAAAAAGTCTGAAAATACCAGAATAGTACAGAGAAAAAAAAAAAGTACGGTACTTACTTTCTTTTCTGACAGTTATTGCAGCATCTCTCAGGTGCACAGTAAAGTCAACTCTGTGTATCCAGTGTCGCAGCTCTCCATGAGCATAAAAAATACTACTTCTCAAACACTGCTGGACAAATCTTGCACCCCTAACAGGAAGATAAAGTGACTTGTCCAAACTCAGGGAGCTGCTGCTGGCAGAGTCAGGCTTAGAACCCAGTCTCTTGTTCTAACCAACAAACAGCTATTCCTTTCCTCTCCTGGATTTACTGGTGAGCTTTCCAGCCACCCCTTCTTATTAATCCCAAGGCCCTTGCTCTATTCTTAGTCTAATGTAATCTGACCTTGAACTGAATAAATAAAGGCAGAATAGAAAACCTGATTAACACAAGGATGCAACAGAAAATCTCTCCGAGGTATTCATTCACACAAATACCTGGTGAATTCCCCCTCCTTGGCTTCTAGCCCAGGCAGTCAGTGGCCAGTAGTGTAAATGATGCAGCTCATCAGTGAGGTGGCTCAGTAGTAGCCAGGCAGAGACACTTTGTGATACGCTTAGTCTATTATACATACAAATCCTTAGAATACTAGGTTGTCTAGAAACCACATGAGATATGGCCACAAACAGTGGACCTGGAGCAGAAAACAAGACGTCACAGGAACCAGAGCTTGTTCTAATAATGTAATGGAATTTGTTTTTGTATTGTTTTACCTCCCCAATTTATAGTCATTGTAAACCGCTTAGATTTTAACTTTGGTTTTATAGTTGCGGTTTATTAAATAAATTGAACTTCAAAGGAGTGGAGGAGCCTACTGTAGCGGCCTGTGACCCTAAGGAACTAGGTTCAGTTACCCGCGGATAACCCGCCGAAATGGTGGGGGGGGGGGGGGAAAAGTGCTCACTGCGGTGATAAGGCCATCCACTGCCCCGTGGAGTGGTGAATGGCCTTGAGAAGGGAACGCGCGTGGTCACCGATCGTGCACGGCCCTCCTCTCTCCTTATTGAATCTATCTCCCTCCCGCCCCCTTAATTTCACAGTGCATTAGTAAAATAACTTGCTCAAGCCGGCCGAGCCTGCCTGCAATCACGCGGGTGTGGGCAGAAGCTTCTCCTCTGATGCAACTTCCGGGGACAGTGGTCATGGTGGCAGGGCGGTGACAGGGACAAATTTTTTCCCCATGTCATTCTCTAGTTCAGTTCCCATTGCAACTCCTTGTGACCCTGGGCAAGTCACTTAACCCTCTATTGCCTCTGTTATGGCACCTCAAACTTGGAATGCGCTTCCAATTTATATTAGGGAAGAAAAATCACTTAGTAAGTTCAAAGGTCTCTTAAAAAGCTGGCTTTTTAAGAACGCTTTCAATTGAGCTGCTTGAATTCTATAAAACTCAAACATTGTATAGTGGACTAAAATCCTCTAAATGAAAATTAAATCGGTAACAATTCCCATTCTAATGAGATTCTCGGAGAGAGCGGAAGCCAGAAGACCTTGAGCATGCTCAGATGCTCAAGGCCCAGCCCAGCAGAGATCAGCGGCAAAAGGCAGGTTCTTCCGGCACCAGCATGTCCTGTGGGTTGGTGCTGCATGCTGGTGCCAGACTGCGGTAAGGGTTTGGGCAGGTGGGCGATGCTGGTTCTCGGGGGTCTTTTTGGGATGTGGTAGGCTGGAAGTGAGCAGAGCTGGTGGCCTTGTGGGGGGGGAGGATGTTGAACCAATCAAGCGAGTTTTCCTTACTTCCTATGGGAAAACTCGCTTTAACATACGAGTACAATGGTTTATGAGCATGCTTCTGGAACGAATTATGCTCGCAAACCAAGTTTCCACTTGGAGAGAACGAGAACTAGAAGGCCTTGAGCATGCGCAGATGCTCAAGGTCCAGCACAAGCAACAGGCAGGATCTTCGGGCACCAGCATGTTCTGTGCATTGGTGCTGGTGCCAGAGTGGGTGGGTGGGTGAGTGGGGGATGCTGGATCGCAGGGGGGGGGCTCGCAAATTGAGGCCAGCTCAGTTTCCGAGGCACAGATTTTGCAAATGTTTTGCTCATCTTGCAAAACACTCGCAAATCGCAGCACTCGTAAACCGAGGTTTGACTGTATATGTAAACTGCTTTGGTTGCACCACAGAAAAGTAGTACTGTATATCAAAATCCATGACCCTTTAACTAAGTGGTTGTAAGCAGTGGCAAGAAAATGTTCACATTGCTTCACTCCAGCACAACCCAGCTCCACCACAAACATTGCAATCCAAGTTTCCAAGTTTATTATATAATTTGATTAATCGCCTATTTCAATTTCTAGGCGATGTACAATTTCTTAAGTAATCAAATACATCTGCATACATCAAATACAATCCAAAGTTAGTAATAGCAAGAATCATGGGTTCAGACTTTTCTAAGAGCTAATTGAAAACTAAGCTATGCAATTTGTTTATGTTTTATAATTAAATTTGTATACCCCATTTTATAATGTAAATCGCCTAGAACCCAGGATAGGCGATTAATCAAATGTTTATTAACCTTGAAACCTGTTCATCTGCATCAGGTGTTCTCTGTGAACAGCGCAGTGTGATATCACCAGCAGAGGGGATATCGCCAGTTCCAGGCTGCAGGACTCTTCCACGTACAACACAGAGAAAAGGAGGAAGCCTGTGTCAACCTTGAAAAATACAAGCTCTGCAAAGCATCAGAAACAAAGGGTGGGGCTGACAAGAACAGCTTTTGTAAGTAGTGCAAATCAACTTTATTAACAACTTTTTAAAAAGTCTCCGAAACAGATTTTGGGTCGACGTACATGTGCAATTGGCCCCATTAATTCTAATAACAGAACATGCAATTTGAAAATAAAGATCGCTCCTATTAATGCTCACCTGTACACAACGAAAGGATCATGTAACAAGATATTGTTGGGCCTAATGCCTCTCACAGCTCTATTTTTTAGGAAGAGGTGCAAATCTCCGTGACACTGCTCCCCAGGAACTCTCCTCCAGAGAGGACAATTTCATTAATGCTCTCTGTTCCGTCATAGATCCCAAACCCTAACCTGTCCACCCAACAAGGATATTAAAATAAATTATAAATACACAATACATTATCAGATTACATCATTAATCATCTGTACAAATAAAGGGCAACAGAGAGGGGCTCGCCTGGGAAGATCCTGCTTCAAAGCAAGATTCCAGGTGAAGTACAGAATAGTCAGACCTGCTTAACACACGCACATTGAGATGATGACGTCAAGGGATTCTGGCTGGTCTTTCAGCTGCCAGAAAATTGTGTGTGTGTATCTTTGTGTATTCAGATATGTGTAGACATGTGCCGTGATGCCCAACTGTAAACAGTTATTCTCAAAATAAATGTGTGCAAGACAGACACCATAGAGCAGACCCAGTCTGCAGAACCGGGCTCAATGGCATGAACATTTCCGAACTGGTCAGTGTGAGGCATTCTCTTTTCCTGCCTATTTGGCTAACTACAGGTGGACATAAAAGAGATTCCCAGTCTCGGGGAAATTTAAAGTTTACACAGTGCATCTTGAAAATGTGGCGACCGTATTAGGGGGATGTTTTAGTAAACGAGTGAGACATGCAGAAGATGTGGCTAACTGGTTCCAAATCCTTTGCCCGGTCCCTCCGAGACGACACTGTGCAGGATGAGTGCAAGAAAAGAACATAGGAGTTTCACACATGCAAAATAATCCCCTCTCGTAAAAAAGAAATGTGTCGGGACAAGAAGTCACAGTGAAGGGAATTCCTCTCCCCCCCCCCCCACCTCATCTTTCACATTTGTTTCTTCTGCTGTACAGGCAATTCCTTCCAGCTGAACACATCCACGAGAAAGCCTGGGACTGAAGAGTTATTGGAGGAAACCAAGTCTCGACTGCGGATTTTAGTTTTGTCGATTTCATTTTGTTACAAGCACCCCTTGAACCGTTTGGTCACGCAAAACCACAGCAAGAAGCAGCCGTGCCGGAAAGGAAGTCATCCTGGCACTTTCAGGAGTACGTACACTGTTTACAATGAGGGGATGCAGCCGCTTCTTACTCCTAACTCCAGAGTGATTCTTCAGTCAGCACATCAGCTCTTATATCTTACGACAATGGGAACTAGAAGACAAAGTTAAAAGGGGGAAAATAAGCATCAGTGTCTCTTCAATTCTCACACAGCTGACGATATAAAGATGACATCTAAAACTGAAAGGCAGAGCTCCTGTATCATCATGCTCTTAGGACAGTAAGAAATTAGGAGTTTGCTTCATAGCCTGCTGGGTCTCAGAGATGTGATTCACAGAGAACCATGACTGGGCTATAGCTGTATTGGGCTATTATCCAGGAAGGACAGGGTAGGAAGAAAGGGAGGAGGAGTGGTGCAATATGTTAAAGATAATAAACAACAGAATTGCAGGATTTATGGGGTTAATTTGGACAGAGTAAACAGACTATCATATATACTCAAAACTAAGATGAGATTTTGGGGCCAAAAAAAAGGCCCAAAAATGGGGATCTTGTCTTATATTTGGCTCAGCACCAGGCAGGAGCGCAAAAGCTTGCTCATGCCCCGGTACACTGGGCTATTCAGGGAGGAGCTCAGCGCGGGGCAGGAGAACGGAAAGCTTGCGGGATCACCAGGGATTCAAAAAGGTGCGCGGGGGAGAGGTGGAAGGGAGGTAAAAAAAAATTGACAGAGTCGGCTGGGACAGGAGGGATCCCTCCTGTTCCAGCCCATCAGGTCAAACTGCAGGCCCAGTAGAGGCCTGCAGGACGTCGAGAGAGAGGGAAGACAGGGTACAGGGCAGGGAGGGGTGCTGGGTGCAGAGCCTGGCAAGGAGGTAAGGGGGAAAGGGTGCAGAGTCTGGCAGGGCAGGGAGAGGGGGGAACTGGGTGCAGAGCCTGGCAGGGCAAGGAGGGAGGTGGACTGAGTGCAGAGTCTGGCAGAGGAGTGAGTAAAGGGCTCATGGATATTAGCCCCCCCCTCTTATATTTGAGTCAATCTTTTTCCCTCCTTTTTTGGGGTGGAAAAGGGCAACTCATTTTATACGCAGATCAACTTATATTCGAGTATTTACTTTGATGAGATGGACAGAGATTTAACTTGAAGTTATTGCAATACAGCTATGAAAGGAGAAGATAGTGGATGTTAATTGGTACATCCTTCTTACAGATTTGTCTAGAACTAGGAAAGTAAGCCTGCCCGGTCGAACGGAAGGAAAAAATTATTATTATTTTTTTTAAAAACAAGAAAACACGACGAAAATCAACGATTATGAGTAAAAGAACCCAAAATCGCGACTTAGAAGGCACAAGTGAAGTTACTTCGCGCAGAGAGTCGAAGACGGACTTCTCGGCTCCGCAAAAAAGTAAGAGCTGAGGAGACAAGCCCGGTGCATCGGGCGGGAAGGCACTCGCGCATGTGCGGTGTGGGCAACTCGAAACTTCTAAAGTTTCTACAAGCAAGTATGCTTGTGAGACGTCCGCATCGGGGCTCCGTCGGATGACGTCACCCACTAGTGAGAATACCTGTCTGCTTGTCCTGGGATAATGCCTCCGATGTTATACACTAGACTCTTTGTTATCTGGCACCTATGGGACTTGGTGGATGCCCACCCCACTCCCGAGGGCTCTCCTCCCTTCGTGCTGATGTCTACCCCCCCACTGACCGGCACTATGCTTACCACGTGCCGATACTGAAAGAGAATACCGCCAAAGTACTAAGACGGGCTGCTGCGGGGCCTTGAGCATCTGCGCATGCTAAAGGCCTTCCGTCTCCGGTTATTAAAATGTAACTAATAGGAATACAGCGATGTGAAAAAGTTTTAAACCCTCCCTCCATTCTGATTTCCCCTGTTATTTCAATATGTCACACTGCACTACAACCATAAAATAAATTACCTAGCAATGTTTCTGAAAGGTTGCCAAAATGCCACCAGGCTTCAGCTCCACTAGCCTTTAGTTGCTGATTACCAAATGTGGTTAGAGCAGCCAGCTGAGAACTAGGGAAGCCGGGACGGCGCACAGTGGCTCTTGGACGCTGCACGTGGCTGACCTGGAACTGGAACCGTGTCAGCAGTGTGCAAGAGCCGCTGCGCGCTGTCCCAGCAAACAAGTGCGGCTAGAGCTGAAGATAAGGAACAGCCAAGCTGGAAGGAAGATGATGTCCGACAGTCGAGGTAACTGCCTGGGATCCCTGGCTGATCAGAAAGGCTTCCCTCTGATGTCAACTCTGACATCAGAGGGAAGCTCTCTAGTCTGCTTCAGCGGAGGGGGGCGAACTGCCAGACTTGCGGGCGGCTGCAAATGCGAGGGGAGTTGCCAGTGCTGATCGGCTTCGGCGGAGGGGGGTATGCCCAGCTGGATGGCCCTAAATAAGTAAGGGAGAGAAGGGATAATGTGGGACAAAGGGAGAAAAGAAGGGGGAGGCGCAGCACGTTGGGACACGGGAGGGGCATGAATTTGGGACAAAGGTTTGAAGGCAGGGAGGGGGGACAAGAACTCGGGACATGGGAATAAAAAGGGAGAATTGTTGGGGATGAGTGTGTGAGAGGGAAAGATGATGCACATGGGGAAAGGAAGAAAGAAGAATTGTTGGGCATAGAGAGAGCGCGGAGTGAGGTAGAGATACATGGGGAAGAGAAGGATGAGAGGGAGAAGTGTTGGATATAGTGGTGGAGAGGGAACAGAGGGACAGATTGAAGGGGATGCAAGGGGGAGGAATGTTGGACATAGTGATGGAGGGAGAGATGTGGCATGGTGCTGGAGAGGGGTGATAGAAGGAGAAATGTTGGGCATGGAACTGGTGGACAATGGTGAAAAATACTGCATTATGATCCGGGGGATGAGAGAGGGAAAAATGTTGGATATGGCAGTAGAGGGAGTGGGAGAGATGCACCATGGATCTCTCTCTCCCCACTCCCTGTACACAGGGGGAGGGGATCATAGAATGGTGAGATGATGAAGGCAGGGAGATGGGCACAGGGGAAATACTAGAAAGGGACGTATAGGAGACATAGAGAAGGGAGATGGTGAACATGGCGAAAGAAGAAATGTCAAATGGCCAGGAGACCCTGGCAAGTGAGTTAAGAGAAGGCAAAAGAAAAGAGACCAGTGCCTGAGACCATAACAAGACAACAAAAGGTAGAAAAAAAAAATAATTTTATTTTCTATTTTGTGATTAGACTATATCAGATTTGAAATATGTATCCTGCTAGAGTTGGTGTTAGACATAACTGGGGACTGCAAAGCCTAGGCCGTGCTTCAAAGAGTTTCCAGCTGGCTTAGGGCTCTCTCTGACCAGGGGGTAGTTGCCTTAGTTGCACTCCCCTAACATTATTCCCATCATGTGTGACTGCGGTATTCTGTTAGCATGATATTTCTGTGTAGCATTCTGTAATAATTTGGCTTATTCAGTTTTCTTGATAGTGGGGGGATATTTGTGAAGGGGATGGGAGGGGAGACAGGGGTTTTGTTGATCCTTGTTCTGTATTATTTGTATTGATAAATATTGTTTCCTTTTATACTTTAATAAAATAAGTTCAATATAAAATCATAGCTATTTGAGGCTTGTGTGGATGGGATCAGATGGTTTGCGGGGACGAGGACCGAGCTGTGGGGATGGGGCGGAGACGGGGGCAAAATGTTTCCCCGTGCCATTCTCTGATGGAAGCCACTGCTTGCCCTGGATCGGGAGCATGGAATGTTGCTACTCCTTAGGTTTTGGCCAGGTACTAGTGACCTGGATTGGCCAACATGAGAACGTGCTACTGGGCTTGATGGACCATTGAAGGCTGTTCTTTTGCTCTAAGTTAAGACTGAAGAGAGAGGGTACTGCCCAGGGTGACAAGGAGGAAGAGCTGAGAAAAATGATTGACATGTCCTGCAATTCAACTCGTGGGTTGGGGTATAGAACTCATTCAAGAAAGCATGGAACAAGGAGAAGGGTTCATTGGTATGGATAGGCAGATTACTTATTTCAAGAGTGCAACCATGCATATGCAGCGCTGAACACCAAAACATAGAAGAGTCAGTCCTGTTCGAAAAAGCTTACAATCTGACCAGAGACCACTTCCCAAGCAAATGCCAAAAACATAGAAGTTGTCAAATTTGTACACAATGTGAAAATGAATTAACCAAGTGGCAAGTAAGAAAAAATACTTACTGATTATCACTAGCAAGATAATACCAACAACCAGAGCCACAATAGCTTTCACCTGCAAGGAAAAAAAAGATCCAAATACCAGGGAGTTAAGACATTTTTAATCATGACTTTACCAATTTACAATATCTGGTCTCAGTTACCTATATGAAACAATTTATGGCTTGACAGACAATGCAAAGCTAGGAACAGTATACCATGCAGACTCAAAACCATACTAACAAATAAAGAGGCAGAGGCAAAGACAACACCAGGGATGATTCACAGTCATAAACACGCGGGACAAAGGCGCCCGACATTACAGAGCAGACAATTGAGTGCAAGACTCCAGCGCACCGCCATAAAAGTTTATTTTAAAGAGCTCCGAGGGGGTGTGTGAAGGGGGGAACCGCACTGTCATTGGGGGGCTTGGAAACCCCCATTATAAAGGAAACTTAACCTTTTCTCTATTTTTTAGGGGAAAAGTTAAGTTTTCTGTATAATGTCCCCCACACCCTCCCCAACGGCAGCACGAACGCTATTAAGTGGGGGGGGGAGGGGGGATCAATCTTCGAAGGGGGGATATCTTCCGGCAGGAGGGGTTGGGCACCCTCCTGCCAGCGATCTTTGGAGGGGGGTCTTCCAGGCAGGAGGGCTTGGGCACCCTTCTGCCTCGTTTGTTTAGGGGGGGGGGACTGGCGGCCGCAGCCGCTATATTTATCGCAGCAGAGAAATCCCTTGCCACGATAAGTATAGTGGTCATGTCTACAATAACCCAATTGTCTAACCGGCATCTGTAACATGGACGTCAGTTACAGAATTGGGTTTATTTTAGGCTGCCTTAGGCCCGATTCTATATAGGACGACCGTCAGCCCTATATAGAATCCAGGCTAAAGTGTCCAGCGAAGCTCAACCATATTCCCTCTCTTATTGTGGACAGGTCCAAATTAAAGTATTTATTTAATTTTCTATACCGTTCTCCCAGGGGAGCTTAGAACAGTTTACGTGCATGTATTCAGGTACTCGAGCATTTTTCCCTGTCTGTCCCGGTGGGCTCACAATCTATCTAAAGTACCTGGGGCAGTGGGGGGATTAAGTGACTTGCCCAGTGTGACAAGGAGCAGCATGGGTTTGAACCCACAACCTCAGGGTGCTGAGGCTATAGCTTTAACCACTGCGCCACACTCTCGATGTGAATGTATGAAGTGAAGGACAGGAAGCTGCTTTACAAATGATATCCAGCCAAGCAGCATTCAGGGAGAGCTACAGTCACTCTAATTTAATGAGATTTCATAATAGAATCAGTTGCTCGAGGTCAGCCATTTACTAAAGTTCT
Source organism: Geotrypetes seraphini (assembly GCF_902459505.1). Classification (NCBI taxonomy): domain Eukaryota; kingdom Metazoa; phylum Chordata; class Amphibia; order Gymnophiona; family Dermophiidae; genus Geotrypetes; species Geotrypetes seraphini. The sequence goes on from NC_047093.1 coordinate 127,897,485, forward strand.
TTTGGTAAATGGAATGCCAATTCTGCTGGGGTTTGAAAGAGAAACAGCTGCACAGACTTTTTGAAGTAGTAAATTCTTTCGAGGTAGTAATCAAGAGCCCAGAATATGGAAGATTTTTATGAGGCTCCAGGCAGCAAGTAGAACGTAGGAAATACCCACTGGGTCAGGCCACAGGTCCAGCTAGACCAGTGGTCTCAAACTCAAACCCTTTCCAGGGCCACATTTTGGATTTGTCGGTACTTGGAGGGCCCCAGAAAAAAACAGTTAATGTCTTATTAAAGAAATGACAATTTTGCATGAGGTAAAACTCTTTCTAGTTTATAAATCTTTCCTTTTGGCTAAGTCTTAATAATAGTATTGTCATTTATAGCTAAAGAGACATGATCAAGAAACTGTTTTATTTTACTTTTGTGATTAGGATAAACATACCGAGGGCCTCAAAATAGTGGCTGGCGGGCCGCATGTGGCCCCCGAGTTTGAGAAACTCTGGTAACCTCTGAAGAGCCAGTGTCCAGTTTAATAGATGTCTTTGATCATCTAGAGCTTAAGAATCACTGCATCTGAAGCTGTCTGGCAATTCTACCAAATATGATCTGGTATAATGCACGGAATCAGCTGATCTCTGCAGAGAGAATCGTTTGTCCTTGGTTTTCACCAGAGCCTCTTCTCCGCAAACACAGCACTTATGTTTGACTTGATTATGTGCAGAATTTAGGCAGATAAAGACACTTTGACTATCAAAGTCTGTGAGGTTTTTGCCAGAACGCATGTGACTTTTCTTTTTTTTTTCCCCAATTATATTTATTAGCAATTGCAAAAGATTGTTTGCTTGTTTTGCACTGTTCCTATTTGTTCCCCTCTGGTTGCATAATAAACTTTTAAACTAAACACAGAAAGAAGAAAAAAAGAGAGATACAACAAAGTAAAAATCTCTTAGTCAGGCAAACTTTATTTTCATTAAGCTGAGCATTTAGTAGCACTCTATCACATCATCATCAAAGCAGTGCATAAACCAGGAATATCTATTACAAAACAGACAGCCATACAGACAATATAGACAACCAAGAACAATATAAACAGGCAGGAGACATGCATAGCACAATATAAGCACCAATGAGCATCACAATCCCAGAAAACATGAGAAAGGCAGAAGGTCTAACAGGGGTAGGGAACTCCGGTCCTCGAGAGCCGTATTCCAGTCGGGTTTTCAGGATTTCCCCAATGAATATGCAGGAGATCTATTTGCGTGCACTGCTTTCGATGCATATTCATTGGGGAAATCCTGAAAACCCGACTGGAATACGGCTCTCGAGGACCGGAGTTCCCTACCCCTGGTCTAAAAGGTGAAAAAAAGAAATCGTGTCTATTTGACAAAGCAGAATGACAAAACAAAACTGAGGAGCTGCGGAAACTTCAGTGTATGGAAAAGATCACACGTGTTCAAAGCTTAATACACTAAGCTTTAAGCCACAGGGAAGCTGCTCCAGCCCAGTGACATGTGATGACACCACCCACTTGTGTGCCCGACTCAACCCTGTTTGTAGATGGAAAACGTGCAGGCTTATATTTTTTTTGCTTACCTTACACTCTCGCCACCACATCTGTCTGCGAAGGTGCTTGGATCTGACGCTGAAAGCTGTTGCATTATCTGATAAACATTCTGAAACAAAGGAGAGAGAGAGAAGCCGTTACTCAGTTGGATCCTCCAGAGCCAGGTTGCCACCAGAACTTTTGTGATATAATAAACTAAACTTTTTAACTAAAAAAAACTGAAAGGGGGGGAAAAAAAGAGCCAGGGGGAGACAGCAGCTCTTCTGCTTGGAACTAGCACTAAGCTTTAAAGATAAAAGCCACACAGGACATCTGAAATCGCTGGAAAGGGCTAGTGGGAGGGGAGCTTAGAAACATAGAAACACGATGGCAGATAAAGGCCAAATAGCTCATCCATTCTGTCCATACAGAGCATCCATTATCTCCTCCTCTCCCTAAGAGATCCCACATGCCTGTCCTATGCTTTCTTGAGTTCAGACACAGTCTTTGTCTCCATTACCTCTATCGGGAGACTTTACCATGCATCTACCAACCTTTCTGTAAAAAATGATTTCCTTAGATTACTCCTGAGCCTGTCTACCTCTTAACTTCAACCTATGTCCTCTTATTCTGGAGCTTCCTTTCAAACGAAAGTACTTAAACGTCTCTATCATATCTGAGCAGAGTGGCAGGGGGATTCTTTTTAAGAGTTTGGTGCTATAATGCGATACCTTCATCTTCCTTGACTGGAGGTCTCCAAGAATCTTACCAGCTTTGCTGCTGCTACACAAGAATAAAAAAGCTGAACTTCCTTTGCAAGCTAGATTCAGCCATAGCAGGTTGGAAAAAAATGAGCTCCAGGAGAGTCGTCCAGTCCTCAGGCTGTAGTTTGGAGAACCCTGTTTACAGCATTATATAACGTAGCCCTTTCAGGACCAAGGGACATATTTGTCCCATAACTTTAAAATCCTATAAATTTTGATTGGGATAGTCTACAGTTCTAAATTTGATATGTACGGATTCCATATGATACTGCCTTTATGTAAACAAACTGGTTCCGACATTCATTCATTAGCGTCGTTGCCAGATTGACGAGAAGATTCACTTGCCACACTGTCCATAAGCCAGAAGTGTGATTTTTTTTAAAAAAAATAATGATATTTCACAAAAAAAATCAATTTTTTGGCATCTGCAAGCCCTTTTTACCATAAAAATGTCGTCAAAACCACAAAAATTGGCCTACGATCCTTATGGTCCTGAAAGGGTTAAACAGATACTTCTGGAGGAATTCTGCGCAAAAAAATTCAAAATTCTGCAAGTTTGAAAACATTTATGTTCAAATAATTTTTATTGTTTCAACAACAAACCAGTAAACACAAGTAGCAGAATCATTCAGCAAACAACAATGCAATCACCCCCCCTCCCCATCCCCCGAGTCCAGTGCCATAGTAAAAGTGAGAGGTTGAGTCAAACTTAAAGATTCAAAAGTCTACTGCGAGCATGCGGTGTGAGGTCCTGCCAGAAGCACTCCCAGGTCTGGCTAAATCTATGACCCGGTCCATGCTCCAGGTCTCCCACCAGTCTCCGCTCCAGCGTAGCATGGATTATCATCAAGGATCTCCATTGAGCATAGGAAAGGGGATCTCGGGATAACCAGTTGGTGAGAATGGCTTTCTTCCCTATCAAAAGCACTCTAGTGACGAAAGCTGTCATACCCTTGGGTTTAGGCGTGGCTATATTATAATATCCAAATAGTGCTCTCAGTTGCGGAAGCCAACGCCTCCCCCAAAGCATCGTTGTATAATGTCCCAGATGTCTCCAAAACTGTTGAATATTGGGACAAGTAGTTTGAAAACATTTAAACACTATTTTTGCTATTATCATCCAGAATTTCAGTACAATTCAGTATTTTCTGTAAAATCTTACTAGAGAAAAACAAAGAGCCTTCAAGGTTTTCTTGCTTAGTGACTTTCTTCTAGCAGCATGCCTTTGTAAAAGCCCACCTTAGTGAAGTTTGGTTGGTTGGTTTCTGAAAGCTGACATAGTTCAATAAATTCAGAATAAAAATCTCTCTTCTCTTTTGTTGTCTGAGCAGTTTATTTTTCCATTCACTTAGGTCCCAGAGGCCCTTTCTGCTTTTTTCATAACTGTCTTCCCAGGATCACCTGTTCATGTTGCATTTTGCCCCTATCTGTCCTGTCCAGCATTTGTCCCCCTCATCTCTATCCTGAGCTTATACCCTCTGTGTCCCTCTCCATTCCCCTGCACCAATCATCCCTCTGTCAGAATTACCCCTTTTCCTAGCAGTCCTTCTATGCCCCTGTCTCAGTGCACTCTCCCCATCAAGCATTCTTCTCCATGTCTGTACCACTTCATGCCCAGCATTACTTCAGTGTGCCTGTCTCTATGGTCAGTTTCCATCTAGGATCTCCGTTTCTGTGCCCTTCGGTGTGCAGGATTTGCACCCCCGAGCCAGCCTCTCACCCATCCCACACCTAGGCCAGCATCTCTCACCCCAGTACCGCCACAGGCCGGCATCTCTCTCTCCCCTATCCCCCAAGCCCGCATTTATCTCCTACCCTCTCTCCACTGTGACCAGTGACGCCAGCTCTATAGGCTTTCCTCTATCCTAGTCCCGCCTGAAGAAAGAGGAAGTGACATCAAGGGTGGAAATGTGGCAGAGAGAAGCTTGCAGAGCCTCTGCAGGCTGCCTGAAGATGTTGCTGGTAGCGATTCGGGCTACAGAGTCTGAGGGAAGAATCTGTGCAAAAACAGGTTTAATTCTGCATAAATTCTGCTTTGTGCAGTTGCACAGAATTCTGCCAGGAGTAAACAGAACAAGAAAAGAACTGAACTGACAAAATTCTTAAGCATTTTTAGAGTAGTCTCCATTGTTATATTAATAGCTACCCCTCTGACATCCTGCAGGAGTTCAGAACTCCTGGATCAAATACCTAGAACACACAAAATATTCTATTTTTCTACTGGAAGTGCATAAAATTGATTTATAGGAGAGACATATCCACTCACATGTGAACACTTAAATACACAGAAGGTTGTGCATGTCGGCCAGCCATCTGCTATGCTGGAGAGCAGCACTGGTTCCATATGGCTGGCCTCTTAAAAAAGGGAAAATGACAGGGGAACGGCAATGAAAAAGCAGGGGGGAGGAGAAGATTTACTTTTAAGAGAGTCCTGCCGGTGTAAAGAGGTCTACAGTCGTATCTGCTACCTGGTAGAGCACATCCCAACACGCTCTACTCTGGCTGCTTGAAAGATTGTGGTGAGGCTCTCCAGCGCTTAACTATTTCTGCAGATCTTCCAGTTTGCAAACTATAAATCCTTTCCAGACATTTTCAGAGAAATGCTAAAATGTCTCTTATGAATACCAGAAGCAGGTTGATGTATTTTCCCCATCGCTTCCCTATGCAGTTTTTTTCCTTTTCTCAGTGCATCCATGATGTCTATGCGCCAATTCCCTTTCTTAATATTTAGTCAACAGCTTGCGTGGCAGGATACTGGACATTTTTGAGAAGCAGACTGTATTTAAACTGACATCTCAAAGACCACTCTTAAAATTCAGAGCCACCCTGCAATGAAAAACTGAATGGATTTCTTCAAGGGGGGTCACCTGGCTTAATGATCAAACCTGATGCTGAGCAGAAGACTCTCCTGCTGTGCTTCCACTTACTTTTGGCAGCCTTCTCTGAAGCAGACATATGAAGTATAGTGAAATCACAAACCACAGCTCTATTTATCCGCCTACATTTATGCTGCTTGCATAGTTACAAAGTTAAACCCACCCTTAATCCATCAAAGAGGGCAAATTTATGTACTGGTAAAGCAAAAGAGGGTTTGTCCAACTCCATAATTCAGCTGCAAGAATACGTGCCTCTCTCTCTCCTTATTTCCATGCTTAATCTCTCTCATTTCTACTCAGTTATAAATGTATAACGCTATATATACACAGTCAAGTCACATCATGGATGCACAGCCAATGAACGAATCTGTGTTGCGTACAGATTTCGTTGGTATATAAAGTGGGATATCAGCAAGTTGCCAATATAGCAACTGTGGCTGTCATGGGGAAAAAGTGTGATTTATCAGACATTGAAAAAGACATGATCATCGACTGCCAGGCTAAGGGCAGCAGCATTTTGGAAACAGCGGCGTTTGTGAACAGTTCACGGGTCGCTGTAGTTAAAGTGTACCATGAGTGGATGAATGGAACCTTTTTGATGCCCGACATGGTAACTGTGGGGCAGAACAAGTCATCGATGGGAGAGGTGAACGTCGGCTGCACAGGTTGGTATAGGGCGATCGGCACACTACCTCAAGTCACTGTTAAAATGAACCAGGGGGCTTCCAGATGTGTGTCTAAAGTGATTGTGCAGCTAACTCTGTTGCAAATGGGGCTCTGGTGCAGACGGCTGGTGACTGCACCCATGCTCACGAGGGTTCATTGCAAAAAACGGCTGCAATTTGCACAGGAGTACCGACATGGGACTTGCACCAACTGGCTGAGGATTGCCTTCTCTGATGGGTCATGTTGAGCATCATTGAACGGATGGACGTTGGTGTGTCAGGTGTGAAATTGCCAAGAACAAACACCAGCGACCACTGTTGGACATACACAAACTGGTGGCGGTAGTGCTATGGTCTGGGAAATGTTTTCTTGGTGTGGTCTGGATCCCTTGATACCTCTGGAAGACACTCAACAGATATGGGCATCTCTTCATCCTTGATGATCAAGTACACCCATATATGTTGACGGTCTTCCCTATGGCCAATGGGATCTTTCAACAGGAGAACGCGACTTGTCATAACGCCAAAATTGTTCGTGAGCGGGTCATAGAGCACGACAAAGACTTCCAGCTACTTCCATGACCTCCAAATTCCCCAGACCTTAACCCAATCGGACACATTTGGGACCACCTCAATCAACATGTTTGATGACTGGATCCACCACAACACACCCATTTGCAACTGTCGTATACACTACAATCTGCATGGCTCCAGATACCTCTAGCAACCACCCAGCAGCTTACTAAGATATGCTGAGAAGCTGGATAAACTGGGGCTCTTCTCTCTGGAAAAGAGGAGGCTCAGGGGGGATATGATAGAGACCTTCAAAATACTTAGGGGCATAGAGAGGGTGGACAGGGACAGGTTCTTCAGACTAAAAGGGACGACAGGTACGAGGGGGGCACTCTGAGAAACTGAAGGGAGATAGGTTCAAATCAAATGCAAGGAAGTTTTTCTTCACCCAAAGGGTCGTGGACAAATGGAATGCGCTCCCGGAGGAAGTGATCCGGCAGAGTACAGTACAGGGATTCAAACAGGGATTGGACAGATTCCTGAGGGAAAAGGGGATCGTGGGGTACTGAGGGAGGTGCTGGGGTGTTGCATAAGTATAGACAGCTCACCAGGTCGTGCAGGTGCAAGGCCGGAGGGTTAGGACATTGATGGGACTGTTTATTTCAAACTCTAATGGTATATACAACCTTATTACCAACCGAGGGACCTGACACGGTCCGTGTTTCGGACAACAAACCTTCTTCAGGGGTCCGTGGTAGATAAGGTTTTGCAACAAACAGCATTAAAGGAAAAAACAAGTGCCCGAACGAGTGTAGTGCTGGATTGTAAAAAGCATTGCATTGCGATCTCAATAGAAAATATTGCAATGCTTTTTACAATCCAGCACTTGTTTTTTCCTTTAATGCTGTTTGTTGCAAAACCTTACCTACTACGGACCCCTGAGGAAGGTTTGTTGTCCGAAACACGACTGTGTCGGGTCCCTCAGTTGGTAATAAAGGTTGTATATACCATTAGAGTTTGAAATAAACAGCGCCTGCATCTTGCTCATAGTCTGCAATGGAGAAGAGAAAGTCATACCATAAAGTTAAAACAAAAAACCCCAATCAATCATGACACACCGGTTGAGATCTGCTGGAACAGGGCCATCCTAGCTACAAGACAGCACAGTAAACAAGGGATCTTTGATCCTATGTAAGAGTTTAAAAGGTGACTGGCTTAAGAGTGTAGAGACAGCAGCGCCTGTCATTGCACCTGACTTGTCCTGCAGCTCATCCAGTCTCTCTCCTCGCTCGATCACCTTAGTGATGTTCTCCTGCATTACATCGATGACTTCGTCAACCTGGCTCTGGACCCTGGGGAAGAGATGCATCAGAATCATTAGACAAGGGGATGTTTATTTTTACAAAGCTGTAGATAATTCTTTTATTATTTCTTTAAAATCAATGCCTAATCTAGAAGCATGCAGTATAAAAACAGAAATTAGGTTCTTACCTGCTAATTTTCTTTCTTTTAGGGCTCCTTTTACAAAGGTGCGTTAGGGCCTTAACATGCTAGTTGCTACCGCCTTCTCTTGAGCAGGCGGTAGTTTTTCGGGTAGCGCGCGCTAAAGACGCTAGCGCACCTTTGTGAAAAGGAGCCCTTAGTCCCTCCAGACCGGCACAGTCATCAGTTTCTGTGCCGGTTTGGAGGGACGATAAAGAATACTATTTATACTATCCATTTTGCCTGCCTGGGTCATTTTGTTTCTGAGTGATGTCCCAAGTGGGGTACATTCCGTCTTCTGTCAGTAGAAATCAATAAAACAGAATCACTTTAAAGTCTCCTGCTAAGATAATAGATAAACCTAGATACAGTAGTACCTTGGATTACGAGTATAATCCGTTCCAGGAGCATGTTCGTAATCCAAAATGCTCGTTTATCAAAGCGAGTTTCCCCATAGAAAATAATGGAAACTCGCTTTGATGCGTTCCCCCCTCCCCCGAGAACCGGCATTGCTCCCCTCGAAGGACTCCCCTGCGATCAGGCACCCCCCCGTCTCGAACCGGCACCTCCCCGCCACGATCCGACCCCCCCCCCCCCGACACGATTGGGTACCCCCCGACACGATTGGGCACCCCCCCGCCACGATCAGACATCCCCCCCCCCGACACAATTGGGCACCCCCCCCCCGCCGCTTCTTACCCTCATCTGGGCACTCTTGAAGCTCGGCCTCCTCGTCTGCTGGGCCTTGAGCATCTGAGCATGCTCAAGGCCTGCGAGTTCACGTTCTGAACGAGGAGGCCGAGCTTCAAGAGTGCCCACATGAGGGTAAGAAGTGGTGGGGGGGTGCCCAATCGTGTCGGGGGGGGGGGTCGGATAGTGTCGGGGGGGGGGGTGCCCAATCGTGTCGGGGGTGTGCTGGTTCGAGGCAGGGGGTGTGCCGGATCGCAGGGGGGGGTGCTCGTAAATCGAGCCATGCTCGGTTTCCGAGGCACCAATTTTGCAAATGTTTTGCTCGTCTTGCAAAACACTCGCAAACCGGTGCACTCGTAAACCGAGGTACCACTGTATTCGGAACACTTCTTGGACAGCAACTGAACAAAATCTACGATTATACAAAATAGATACACACACAATAATTAAAAATTTACTTCTGCTTTCGAATCATAAGGCACAAGGTTAATACTTCCCCTCTGGATCCTGGACCATATAAGCTCTCTCTCTCTCTCTGCCAAACAAAACAACAAACTTCCACTTTATGTTCACCAGAAAATGAATAAAATACTATCAGCCCAACGTTTGGAGCTTCAAGGTGACTTTCTTGCAAGTAACCACTTGTGCCTTCTCTGTGTTCTGGGTCTGAAAATGTTTATCTTTTAATCAAAGAGTCAGAAACATTTCAAGAAATACCATTCCGTACATAACTTAGTGTATAACTCAGATAGCTTAAGCATTTGTACAGTGTATTGATGCTTCCAACTTGGCCTCCATCTGATCACATCAGTTTACCAGGAAAAAATACAAAAAATATGGTCCTTTCTCCTATCCTAGGGGTAGGCAATTCCGGTCCTTGAGAGCCAGAGCCAGGTCAGGTTTTCAGGATATCCACAATAAATATGCATTTATGAGATAGATTTGCATCTCAAGGAGGCAGTGCATGCAAATCCATCTCATACATATTCACGGTGGAGATCCTAAAAACCTGACCTGGCTCTCGAGGACTGGAATTGCCTACCCCTGTCCTATCCTGTATTCCCACAAACCCCAATCTTCTTCCACATGACCAATGATAAAATAAGAATCTACCACCATGGATTTCCCTCCCCCACTCCCCCCATCCAAAATCACACAGTTTACCCAACACCTGAGCTCAGGTCTCAGCCATAGGTAGTTATTCGGAAGCCCATGCCCTTCTTTCCCCCATACATCCAGTGAATCACCACAAACCACATCAGCCACAGCTGCAAGATTACCTGACTAGCCAAGCCCCCACTTCACAAAGGTTCCTTAAGCTGCCCAGCACATAGTGAACTGACCCCCCCCCCTTCTACAAAAATGTGCTAGCTGCTCCCGACGCTCATTGAGTTCCTATGAGCGTTGGGAGCAGCGCGGGCCATTCAGCGTGGCTCCCTGCGTTAGAAACCGCTAGTACGGTTTCGTAGAAGAGGGGGGGGGGGGCGAGTCTTTCAGGAAAAAATTTAAAAAGCTTCTCTCTTTCGTGCAGAATGGTGTAGTTTCAATGGAAAGATTCTGTCAGAATGGGGGTAAAGAAGTATTAATTACTTTTTTGAGTGATCTTATTTTATTGTTAAAAAGTTTTGATTACAGTATATTATAAATGGCTTAGAATGACTTGTCATAAAGACTGGATATACATTTTTCTAAAATAAACTCCTGCTTCCCTCCCCAGCCCATGAGCTGAGGCCTTGGGGTAAAATTGGAGAATGCATACTACATCATTTGAATCTACTGGATTCTTTGTGGCTTGATATCGTAAACCTTAACTTTATTTTATTTCAGTCTACTGCATGAACCATTCTGAGGGGGTGCTGAAAAGATCCCGGCCTAACCAAGAATGACATGGCTATGGTTCAGTCAATGATCTAAACAATGTCAAAACATAGAGTAAGATAGCACTCTTTTCAGCTCTAGTGGCAACATAATGCTCAGAATTTAGGAAGCTGATTGGTTGGTGTGAAAACTTTTCACCACCCCCTCATAAGCTACTCTTTCGTTCCCCAACCCTTCTCCAAAAACCTAAACAATTTATAAGATCACCGAGTCTCTTAGTTTCAATAATCTAAAGCAGTGCTCTTCAACCACTGGTCCATGGACCGGTGCCGGTCCACAGAAATTTCCTGCCGGTCCACAGGGCCAGCATGTGCATCAGACCCAAAACAGTGTTCTTCAACCGCCGGTCCGCGGTGTGATTGATGCAGCGTTATCTTCGAGCCAGTTCCCTCTTCCTCACTGATTCAGTGCACAAAGCCACGGGCAGCGGCTCCTACGGGCATCCTGCGCCTGAACCGGAAGCCTTCTCTCTGACGTTGCAACGTCAGAGGGAAGGCTTCCAGATGAGGCGCGGGACGTGCAAGGTGCAATTAGTACTATTACGGGGGCGGGGTCTGGGGTGGAGCTTGGGTAGAGATGGGTGGGGTCTGGCCCATGACTTAGCCCCATGTTCTTCAAACCGCCGGTCCATGGTGCGATCGATGCTGCGTTATCTTCAAGCCAGCTCCCTCTTCCTAACTGATTCAGTGCACAAAGCCACGGGCAGCGGCTCCTACGGGCGTCCTGCGCCTGAACCGGAAGCCTTCTCTCTGACGTTGCAACGTCAGAGGGAAGGCTTCCAGATGAGGCGCGGGACGTGCAAGGTGCAATTAGTACTATTATGGGGGCGGGGTCTGAGGTGGAGATTGTGTAGAGATGGGTGGGGTCTGGCCCACGACTTAGCCCAGTGTTCTTCAATCACTGGTCTACAGACCGCTGCCGGTCCACAGAATAATTCTTTTCTTTCTGCCGGTCCATAGGTGTAAAAAGGTTGAAAAACACTGATCTAAAGTACAGCTAGGTAGCTATATCACTCCAAAGGGTAATGTGGTTATGCAGAGGTAAGGGAAAAGGGTGGGAGCTGCTCTTTAATCTGTAAGGCAGTTTTTAAAGAAACTGTCAATACCGGTAAGAGGACAGCACCTATCTTCCTTCCTAATTTCAAATGCAGTAGGCACATTCCTTGCCTGACATTGCAACTGGTTCCAAACACACTGTGTACATTCTTCAAGCCTTCTCATAAGGATGTTATACTGTTTTTTCAATGAGTTATACTGTACTCCAATTCCCTGTGTGAGAAGGAATATGCTACAAGCTAGGGGAGCAGCCATCTCCTGATGGATCCCCTTGAGAAGGGGGCAGTATCAATCAGAAAGGCAAATGCCAATACTCTTCTGGAAAACAGACAGCACTGTGTTCTTCCAAGTTTTGCAGGAGGCAGGGATGATTACCATACCAGTAGGCTCAGGAACTCGCAACTCCAGCCAAGCTGTTTATGTAAGGTCATGGGCCTCCCCAAAGAGAACTTAGGCAGTAATGGAGGACTCGTGACACACAGCTTGTGCAGGAATGCAAAAACTTGGAGCCAACACCTGCCAATTAAGCTCCAGGGGGCTCAAATGACAAGGTAACAATATACAAGTGAAAGCCATTTCCTGTACAACTTTTTATTTTATGAAAATGCATGTCAGTTTTTATATTTGTTCTTATTTTGGGTTCACTTTTCCCCCTTTAATGAAGGCCAGTAACCATTTCAGTAGCTGCCCTCTAGATCATTTCCATGTCTGATATACTTTTCTTAAAGTTGTGGTCTCCAGAATTGTACAAGAGTACTCTAAATGAGGACTCAACATGATTTTTAGCATTAAATCTTGGTTGCTACACTCTAGACCGCTTGTTGGGGTACGGGAGATCCATCATTACTGCCAATAGGGAGAGAGAGAGAGAGAGAAGAAAGGAGGGAAGGAGAAACGTCACATTCAGGGAAAGGGGGAGAGAGCAGAGTAAAAGGCTGCACTCATGGAGGGAGAAAGAGAGATGTCGGTTGGGGGAGGGAATGAGGACTGGATGAGAGGAAGCATGCAGGAAGCAGAAAGAAATATTGGATGCACAGTCAGAAGGAAGTGCAACCAGAGACTTATGAAATAACCAGACAACAAAGGTAGGAAAAATGATATTTTCAATTTAGTGATCGAAATGTGTCAGTTTGGAGAATTTATATCTGCTGTTTATATTTTGCACTATATTTGTTTTTTTTTTCTTTAGTTGTTACTGAAGTGACATTGCATATTTTAAAGTCATCTTTGAAACCCCCCGAATATAAATGATAATTAACATTTTCTCTGCGTACAGTGTGCTTTGTATTTTTAAAATTTTGTAGTTACCATTATTTGTTTCTTCATGCAGTACAACACCAGAGAAATAGAGTCTGGCATCTTAGGGTTTTCGTTTATGTAGATTAGGACTTTTAGTTTGTGTTCCTGTGTCCTGCATGTTTGTTCAAGTCCAGGTGTTCTGGTAGGAATGAATTTCGAGAAGCATTATTGGTGTCCTGGCCCAAGTAGGAAGATATTTGTCGGCTCTCCCTAGCCCAAAACAGTCCTCACTAAAAAATTAGTATCCCCCTTGCCAGTAGGTTTTCAAGATATCCACAATGAAAATTTGCCTATAATGAAGACAAATTTTTTTTTACATAGTTTCCCCCCCCCCCCCCGACGTCCGATTCATTCCCCTGCCCCACCTTGAAGGACCGCTCGCACCCCCACCCCAAAGGACCGCTCGCACCCCTCCGACGTCCGATTCATCCCCCAGCCCCCCCCCCCGTACGGAGAAGCTGCCTACTGTTGGTTCCCGATGCCAATGAGCTCTGCTGCTTCCTCTCTGACGTCAGAGAAAGGGCGGGACCGCCGGCAGAGGAAGCAGCAGGGCTCACTGGCATCGGGAACCAACAGTAGGCAGCTTCTCCGTGCGGGGGGGGGGGGGGCGCTGGGGGATGAATTGGACATCGGGGGGGTGGGGTGAGCGGTCCTTCGGGGTGGGGGGGGCGAAAGGAGAGTCGGGACGAGAGGAGACTTGGGGCAGAGGGCAGGGCGGTGAAAGGAGAGTCGGGACGAGAGGAGACTCGGGGAAGAGGGCAGGGCGGCGAGAGGAGTCGGGACGGCAGAAGGAGATTTAAATTCATGGAGCAGCATACGCGGTATACGCGTGTGCGCGGTATATAATAATTTCTTTACATAAATTTAGGTTTCCCGCGCGCTATACCCGTGTGCGCGTTTTACACGGGTGCGCGGTATATGCGTGAAAATACGGTAGTCTTTTTTGACAACGGTATGGATTTGAAAAACCTGGACTGTATAATGTTGACAATGCCACTGTGTTCTTACATTCAATAAAGAAATTCTTTAAATTAAAAAAAAGAGAGAGTTCTGGTGCCTGATAAGAAGCTAAGAATATAAGAAAAGCCACCCATTGGACAAGGACAGTAACCAGTGCTGGTCCTGGATGATTAAGTAATGGCTCTCCCTTTCCTGTCTACTTGGCTAATGACTTTTTCATCAGGAATTTATCCACCTCCTTTTCAGCCCACTAAGTTGCTTTGACCATGAATAACAAATTCCATAGCTTAATTGTATTATGCAAGAAACCTTTCTACCATTTGTTTTTAATTTGCTAGTTGTTAGCTTCTTGGAACATCCTCCTGCTCTAGTGTTGTTTGAAAGGTTGAACAACTATTCCCTATTTAATCTTTCCACCACTCTGATTTTATAAACTTCCACCATACCCCCTCAGTTGTTTCTTTTCCAAGCTGAAGAACCATAATAACTTGTTTAACCTATTCAATTCACATATCACTTCCCTGAAAAGAGAAAAAGCTGTGAATCAAGATCAGCATGGTTATAAAACAAGGATCCACTATGCTTAAGCTAGGACTCAAGGCGACCTGGGAAAAGCACTAGAAATCTTTATTTGGGAGGAAAAGAAGGAAGGTCGGATCAATGGCATTGCACCTAGAAGACTAGCTGACCTTTACCATGCTTATCTGCCATTATACAGTAAGTTTCAGAGAAATCAAAACGGTGTACCAAGTCCTGCAGCACTGTTTCTCTCAAGCACATCTGCAAGATTTTCGCAGTTTCATCCATGCTATATGTTCTCTCATAATCCACATAACTTACTTAAAAATATCAGAGCAATGATGTAAATTCAGAGGAAGAGGAGGACCCATTTGCAACTGCTCCTAGATCTTATGGACTGATCCTGTTGCAAGAAATCTTTCAAAAAAAACAGAGTTGCTTAAGGACCTGTCATTTGAACTCCTGCTGCTGTACCAGACTGTAGTTAAACACACTTGTGAAGTATCAAATCCATCAAGCTTTGCCATAGCCAGACAAGAGGGCTCCTGAAAAGGGACGTCTGCCACTGTCGCAACTGGAAACCGATACGCCCGCCAGCTGGGTCCAACAAGCTGGGTCCGAAGAATACATTTTCCAGAGGAGCCGAAAAAAAGTCCAGTGAAAATTCACACAGTGAGCACTGCAGGGCCCTGCTGAGAAACTCGCACCACGCCAAAAGAGTCCCCAGACTTAGAATGTAGATGTTTGGCACCAAACTCCAGAACGGCCTCTGAGCGAGATATTTTCCCAAAATCGTGGACCCAAGCCGTCTCCTAAGCCCTGGAGGACCTGAAGGAAGTGAAGCATGAAGCTCCTGCCCCCTACCCCAGTGCGCTGTAGCACACGGTATACGGTCGCAGATCTGGCACCAAAATGGCACAACCGTGGCACACATTTGACAGATTAGGGGCTGGGGAGTCCATCCCAAATTATTTTTAAGCAAATTGAGGGGTTTTGAGGCAGAAATAAAAACTTTGAAAAAGATCAATTAAAATTCAAGATGGCCCTTGCCAGCAAATTCATGCCAAAAACAAACAAACAAAAAAATCCCAAAAATAAAAAAATGGCAATTTATGGTCTGGGGAGGTGGGGGACCTGAACCCTATCCTCAAAAACTTTGAAGAACGATTTTTAAAATGTTTAACAAGCCACCCTCGACATTCCCATAGGAAATAATGGAGGGTTACACTCAGTCTCTGATATGCCAGCCTGTCAGCTCTTTCACATAGCAGCTGAATGGAGAAAAAGTATTTTCTGCTTCAGAATAGCTCCAACATGACCAGACTTGAAGATCTTCGGACTGCCAGTTGACTGGATACAGACTGTAACCTCTGCCCCCTTGGATCCTTGCTACTCGATCAGGGGCGGGAAATGCAGACTGCACCCCGAAACCCGGGGAAGTTTCACTCCGGACACATACAGCCTGTGCTTAAACCCCTGACAAGGTCAGCGGGCAAGTGAACTCCCAAGGGAATTGACCCCCAAGTCCAAGGAAGGCTGGCTCCACAGATCCACCAAAGTTTTTCCATGAAGCAGCAGTGCGGCTCCACAGGACTGCATCCTTTCCTTTGACAGGGGATCACCAGAAATAATAATAACTTTATTCTTCTATACCGCCACAATCTTGCGACTTCTAGACAGTTTACAATCAAGAGAGCTGGACATTCAGCGAAATACAATAAGCAGATATTCAGAGGAAATATAGAGAGCAGAGACCTTAAGAGGAAATAGTATAGAAATACAATTTGCTAAGCAAAAATATAAGATGTACATTTTCGTAGGTAATGGGGTTTCAAGGCACTGAAGACACCGAAAAAGATGAACTTTAAGTAAAAAAAGCAGAGCAACTCAAAACTTCTGCACAGATTGCTTGCAGACATTGAAACTGTGCTCAGAAAAGTTTTGGATTTCTGCAACTCCCAGATTGCAGGTTGGGATCTGGAAGGGAAGTAACAGAAATTCACTATGAATATATCAGCCAGTAAATGTGGAAAATGCCTCAGATCATCTCTGTAGGTTTCTGATTATGTAGAGTATTTGAAAGATTACAACGGCTAACACTCATTTTGGTGTCTCAAATATTAGTCTTGTTTCTGGGTATATTTGACCTGCTAATTTCAAAAATAGCACCAGTTTTCTCCTATCAGCTCTAGATTTTGAGATACAGAACATGTGCCATATACCACTCTTCACTCTGCTCGGCCATTAAAAAAATAATAATCAGGATATTTTAATGCAGTGTTTAAATGAATATCTTTTAAGCATGAAGGAAACATTAAAAATTAAGTGTACAACATGAAAATCTACTTATTTCATATCATAAGCACAAGTTTATGATACAAACTTTCCAGTCATTTGACACAGGCGTTCCTTTGTAAGACTTCCGAGAGTGGGATCTGCCAGGACAATCCCTCATAAGATTCCAACAATAGTCTGCCGTCATGTGTGCATCCCATCTTCTTTGGTATATGGCTTCCATTGTTTTTATGTCTTGGTGAAATCTTTCACCTTGCTCTTTGCTTTAAGTCACCAAAGTTCTCTGGAAAGCGATCTAAGTGACTGTACAGATAATGGACTTTAACACTCATGTTACAGCCAAGCCTGTTGAAATGAAAGAGCATATCCTCTACAAATTTTATGTACCGTATTTGCCGGCGTATAAGACGACTTTTCAGTACCTTAAAATCCTCCCCAAAGTCGGGGGTCGTCTTATACGCCAGGTACTGTTTACATGCCCTTACTTTACATGCCCTAACATCTCCTTCCTTACCTCCTTACGGTGCTTACGGTACTAGTAAACCTGCCGGGACATCAGCGGGGCCATGGCGGGACATCAGTGTGACAAGGGTGCCATCTCCTTCATCCTGCGCAGCGGGAAGCAGCGGCGCTCTGGCCCCACCCCTTTTCTCTTTACTACGTCTCTCGCACATGCGGCCGTGTGTGGAGTCTAGCCCTTAAGGAAGTTGCGGGGGCGAACAGGAGGCTTTTGAAGGCTTTTAAAGGGAAACTGTCATGCCAGCAAACTTGCTAGGGACTTGCCCGGCACTTGCTCTCTCCCTCTATGTGTTATCTTCCTTCTATCATTGACCGTTTCAGTTTGGTTAACAGTTTAGAAAACAAATAGCATGGCAGCTCCCATGGGTTTATTGTTCTATTCAGCTTTAGTGAATTAATTAAAATTGTTGAAATAAATTCTGATGTTCTTTTAAGTTTTATTTGTTGTGCAGAAGGTGTGCGGAAGAAGGGGTAGTCTTATATGGCGAGTATATAACAAACTCTATATTTTAACTGTAAAAGTTGGGGGGTCGTCTTATACACCCAGTCGTCTTATACGCCGGCAAATATGGTAGTTGTCTGCCTTCTTGTTGCTAAGAAAGTTTTTCACAAGAAGAACAAATGAAGCCCAGGTACATGATTCGATTTCATTCACTGATGCTATGAAGTGTGGGTCATTTATAAGTTGTCTGATCTGTGGCCCACTGAAAATTCTTGCTTTCAGTTTTAACATGGTAACAAAAGTGTTATGTATTCATTGCATGAACTGTCTTTATTCAAAGCCTTTACAAATTGTTTTATCAGGCCTAGCTTTATATGTAGTGGTGGCAGTATGATTCTCTCTCGTGCTACCAAAGGTTCATTGATAATATTTCGTCCTCCAACCACCATAGATTCCCTTGGAGGCTAAGCTTTTTTTGCTCAATGTACATGTTTGGCTCTATTATCCCAAAGGCATAAAAAGCAACCATATCTACGAAACTAGCGCTGATGTGGTCTATCCAATGCAATTTTCCAAATCAGTGCCCCAAATAACCCCAGAACAGGTCAAAAAACCCAAGCCACCAAGAAAAAAAAATATATTTTTGTTGGTCTTTGTTTATCTTTTTTTTAAGTTGAAATGTTTTTATTGAAATTGAAAATGACAAACTTTTGGATTCGTCTCTGGGACACCATAAAATCTATTACCAAATGTTCAGAAGATATTTCCATGGACATTATAATCCTTCGTTCTCAACACCCTTGTTTTGCACTATCAAACTGTCCTCGTAAACTCATTGACACCATGTTTGTGACAGCTCTTATGCACATTTTGAAAAATTGGAAGTCATCCACACTACTAGACTACACCTTTTGGTGGAACTCTTTGAGCATGTACCACAAATTCGAATCATATGCATATGAAAAGAACATGATATCCCGTTTCTCTACAAATTTGGTGCGAAATAAATCACCTTGGTCATTCTTAGATTCATATGTTCACTCTGCCTCGTAGACACTTCTGCCTCTCTCTCTCTCTCTCTCTCTCTCTCTTTTTTCTTTTACTTCATCATCTCTGCTTCTCTACCCTTTCTATTTCTTTTCTTAGCAGTTTCAAACACTCTGAATTCTTCTTACTAATCTGTTATATGCAAATGAATGCAATTATGGTTTCTTTCGTTTATACATCACTATTTTTTATTCAATTTTTATGTATTTGAACTGCTTTTTGTATATTACTTATAATATTCAATAAAATTATTGAAATAAAAAAACAAAAAAAAAAACCAAAGAGAAAATGACAAACAATCAAAAATAGTTTACATACTCAAATGATACAAACAGTACTCAACCTCACCTCCCAACCACCCATCTGTTATCTTTATTTAAAAAAAAAAAAAACATTTTGATGACCACCTGTATTGAAAGCACTGCAACTGGTATAAAATGAGGCAGTAACACCAGATAGCTAATTTTCAGCCTGTTAAAAATAATTTAAAACAGTTTAAACCTATACAAAACCAATGATGAACACTTTGCCCCAGTAAGGACACGAAGAGCAATTATAGTAGTGTCTTGGGTGTTTGAGGTCTTGGGAAAAATACTTGAACTTGATATCAGTTTGTTCTCTGAATAGTTGATAAAATGAGGCGGCCCATGGATTGTTTAACAAGACTCATTTTCATCCTATTAAACTTGCAGTGGTTATGATGGTGTTTAAATTAACCGACTACTCGTTATCCATATTGCAGCCTTATAGTTCAAATTAACCAACTCAGTCCTGCCATTTCAACCCTCTTGAAGTTTCATCTGCAACTATAAAAATGAAAAATCCCTTTATCTTACGAAGTAGTTATTTGTGGAACTGTGTTGCATATTAAGGATCCGTTAGATAAATATAAAGGTCGACTGTTCCTAATTATGACAGGTACTGCTGTACAGTTGATCATGCGTAATTGGAAAAATTGGGATCATCTTAACTTTACATTCTGGTGGGCAAATTTATGCTTGATATACAGATATGAAAAAATGATTGCAGAATCGTTAGGAAATATAAAAATTTTCAAGTTAATATGGGGTCCATTGACGTCTTTTGTTGATTTATTGTAGATTTGATTTTTATTGCTATATTATGTGCACATCCAGGGGGAGGGAGGGAGGGTGGATTTATTTTTAAATGATTCTCTGAATTCTTGTAAAATTAATGTATGGGTTTCTTTATTAGAGCTTATTATCTTATTATTAATTATTAGAGCTTATTAAGTTATTATTAATATTGACAGGGGTCGCCATGCAACAAATTACTCAAAATTGGAAAGATTATACTAAGTTAAATTATACATTTTGGTGGAATTCAGTTTGCCACATATATAAGATGGAAAAGATGATAGCGTTACAACAAGGGAATATTCATAATTTTAAAAAAATATGGGGACCATTGACTAGTTACTCTAATGATCAGATATCTTAAGCACATGGGTATTTGGGTTGGGATGGGGAATATGTATCATATGGAAATGGGAATATTGATAAAGAGGGGGGTATTTATTTTATCTTATAAGAATATTTGATTGTAAGTACAAGTGATTTGTGAAAATTGTTTTATTATTTATAATTCATTTGATGTAAGAATAAAAAATGAATAAAGATTTTTTTTAAAAAAGAGCTTATTATCTCTTATGGATATGAAATGTATATCATAATGAGCTTTTTGAAGATTTGATTATTAAATTAAAAATTTATAATAGTTTTGGGATAGGGTGGGGGGAGGGATATAGATTGATTTGTTTCTTGAAGGAGTATTAAGTGATGTCTTAAATATAAAATGTATTTAATTTGGATTGCACTTATTGAAAATGAATAAAGAATTAAAAAAAAAAGAAAAGAAAAAATGAAAAATTACCAGCACTAGACCCTCAAGGCAGAGCGATTAGTCTTGCCTGTTTTGAAAACAAGTTGAGATATTGTTTACTCAGGTTCTACATATGATGGGATTTATATGGATACCTTCCTAGCTGTTACAAAATAGTATTATTGCTTTACGTTTTGCAGTTTTATAATTCTCTTAATATTTTGTCTATGCCTATTTGACAGCCACTTAGAATCTTAGGGGGGTTGGATTTCTATTAATAATATTTATGAATGATAAGATATTATATTCATGTGGTATATTTTTTGTTGTATATGGAAGTGGGAGGGGGTGGGGGTTATATCTTTTTGTCGTATGATATGGTAGATTTTCAAGTGATATTGTATTCTAATTGTTTGATATTTACTGTACACTTGTTGTGAATTATAAAATGAATAAAGAATTTAAAAAAAAAAAGAATCTTAGATGAACTGCAAACTTACTGTCTGATCTTGTCATTCTTTGGGCCGAACTTTGGTCCTGAAGGTCCCCTCCTAAAAAAAAACCAAAAACAAATGCTGGTTACCAGTGGGACAGTGCATGGTCACAAACACATTGCTAGCCTGTTGTTCTCCTGCTTTCCATTTGATATTCATCTATATGAGCTATTTTTGTTTTATACTTTTGTCTCAACAATTGTTCACCCGATTGCATGATCTATAAAATGTGTGAATGACTTGACTGGTGTGCATTTACACTTAGACTCCGAAGGCAGGCTCATGGGGCTGAAACATGATTCGTGTTTAGTCATTTCTTCATATTAAGAGTTGTTGTCTTACACCAATAAAGCTTGGGGAGGATTGATAGAGTGTAGCTTGGGGGAGGCTTTGGCCCTTTTCTGCCGTCATTTTCTATGTTTCCTGTTGTGAACATCTGTAGAGTGTACCGACTGTCTTCCAGAGGATTTTGTTGTTGTTTTTCCTTCTCTAAAAGCCTCACCATCACCATTATGATCTATCACCATATTGCTACCCACAGCAAGTCTAAGTATCCTTTTTATCTCGACATATTAAGCTCTCTGGGGCAGAAACTTCTTACCTACTGTATCAATTTTGTCTATGTTGATCATCCACTGTACAATTTACTTTGAATAGTCCTAGAAATACTGTACAGAAGTACAATATCAGGAAGGAGAAATTAAGGCTTAACTGTTAATTTACTTTCCTTTAATTTCACCAGACCTTAACAGGAGTTGCCATTCAACAAATAACTTATAACTGGAAAGATTGTACAAGATTAAATTATTGTTTTTGGTGGAATTCGGTGTGTCATGTGTATAAAATGGAAAGAATATTAGCTGTTAAAAAAGGTTGTTTTAATAAATTTAAGGATGTATGGAGGCCATTAATAAATTATAATAATGAATAATCAGTAGTTTTCCCCTATTAATATATATGTTATAGGGAGGGAGGGTGGGTTTTAGTTTTCTTATTGTTAAGTGAAAAGAATGATGTAGTTATTATATTATGGGATATAAAGTATGTTTTATGTGGGGTGGGAAGGGGTTAAACTCTTTTGTGTGAGAATTGTAGAATTTCTATTTTAAATTTTTTATTCATTTTTCACACTACAACAAGTATATCATAGAAAGTTATACGATCTCATAAAATATACACTTGATTTCCCTTCATGTATCTAAGGAAAGAATTGTAGAATTTCAAGTGGAATTGTATATTATTTGAATGATTTTCTGTACACTTGTTGTAAAATTTAAAATGAATAAAGATTTAAAAAAAAAAAAAAAAAAATTTTTCACCAGACCAGCCCATAACACAAGTTATACTGTCTATCAATGGAGGTTGTCTAAGCAGTTTAAATTCAGATACTCAAGCATTTTCCCCTATCTGTCCTGGCAGGCTCACAATCTATCTACTATACCTAGGGCAACGGAGGATTTAGTGACTTGCCCAGGGTCACAAGGAGCAGAATGAGACTTGAACCCACAACCTCAGGGTGCTGGGGCTTTAGTTCTGACCACTAGGCCAGTTCTTCCTCTAATGCAGTGATTCCCAACCCTGTCCTGGAGGAACACCAGGCCAATCGGGTTTTCAGGCTAGCCCTAATGAATATGCATGAGAGAGATTTGCATATGATGGAAGTGATAGGCATGCAAATTTGCTTCATGCATATTCATTAGGGCTAGCCTGAAAACCCAATTGGCCTGGTGGTCCTCCAGGACAGGGTTGGGAACCACTGCTCTAATGTATAAGGCTATTCTGCAGCTCCAACACTTCAGTATTTTGTTAGCAAAGCGGTGGAAATCTCACTAAAGAATTCCAAACCCAGAACTCTTTGAAACTTTATCCTTATGTAGCGTTTCTTGTGTGTGGGGTTGGTTTTTTTGGGCAGGGAGGGGGGTTAGAGTTGAACTCTGGGGATACAGCATAAACCATAGATATGGGTAGGAAGCTGGACTGGTGAGACTAAAAGAAAGAAAATTAGCAGGTAAGTCCTAATTTCTCCTTCCTTAGTGCTCTCACCAGACCAGTGCAAGTGCAATATGTATAGGATGTAACAAAGCAGACTTCACAGGGGAAGGAATCAGAAATTCCCATGCCTAATACTGAGGCCCCAAAGTTTATTCTATAAAACTTGGAAAGGTATGCATGTCCGTCTACATTGCCACTCTACATATATTCTGATTTAAGCTCTACCTACAATGTAACAACACCCCCCAACCTTGGAAAATGTGCCCTTAGCAATGGGGGCGGGACATTTTCCCACCAGGAGGTAAGCGGATTAAATCAGCTCCTTTAGCCAACATGCAATAGTGCTCATTGAAGCTATCACATCCTTTCTACAATTGGTCACTTTTATTAAACTGGTTCCAAATACTGCATCAGGGTTCTCCACACATTCAAGTGTTTCAAGGACTGAAACTCCATGCCAACTTCCTTTTTAGAAAATAAAGAAAGAACGACTGATTCAAAAAGCTAGAAGATTGTTTTTGTAAGGAATGAAGAGTCTGAAGCCCAGATGCACTAAAGCCAGCGAGGGGCCTTAGGTATCTGAGCCAATCAGGGCCTTAGGCCTCTCCTCGTGCATCACAAGATGCACCAGGGTGGGAAAGGCCCGCCACTTTGATCGGGCGGGCCTATGAGCAGGAAGGACTGAGCTTCCCTCCCGCTCCAACTTCTCTAAAACGGTACCAGGGGGATTTGGAGGGTGGGGTTTTGGAGGACCTCCAGTGGCAGGAGGGAGTGGGCATCCCTCCTGCATTTTTTTCAGTGGGGGAAGGGTAGGGGATGTTGGGGGAGGGTGCCTGGCGCAGGGGTGGGTCTTTGGTGGCAGAAGGGAGTGGGCATCCCTCCTGCCATTTTGCTGTTGAAAGGGGGGGGGGGGGGATTTTTTTTTAATGGGGCAGATATTATGCGTGTATAACACACACACAGCATCTGTGCCCATTAAAAAAAATGAAAGTCTCCAGACTCTGGGCTTGTTATTAGTGGGAGGGTATAACTTACCATAATGCAGAATCAGTTGGAGCCCTGAGCCTGCAGAACCTCCATGACCCCCGCAAACTCATCCCCCTGTGCAGCATCTTTCCATTTCCCACTCCCAACCCATCCCGCACAGCAGAACAACGCTGACCCTCCCACCGCGACGCTGACATGCCTCCGTTCCAAACAGCAGTGGCGGCAGCACTGAACACGCTGCTTTGATGCAAAGATGGTAGCAAAGGAGGGATGCAAAGATGTTGCGCAAGGGGATCTCTCGCAGCCCACTAGTGGGCCGCGGACCCCTGCAGTAAGGTACACTTCTGTGTTCTATCTCCACCTGCTGGTCAATGGATGCATAACACCCAAACATATTGGGCTAGTATGGTGAGAATGCCAAGGAAGAAGTGGACAGTGCTATATGTGGTCAGTCTGCTAACTGCATGCAGCATATATAAGAACATAAGAACATAAGAAGTTGCGCGTGATGATCAAAGAGTCTATCAGCACACATTAGTGCAGCAGGGCCACTTGATCAATATGTTAGTCTGTTGATCTCTCAACAGTAATATACAGACATATAGAAAAGAAATTCAAAGTAACTTACAAGAAAAAGTCTTCTTCATCGGAATTGTCATCTAAAAGATTTCTCTGTGGAAAAAAGGAACACAGGAATGAATGCCAAACGTCTGCATGGTCAAATAAAAATGACACTGCAACCAAGATCTCCTACAGGTTGTATCACTTTCACCAGGAATTCTTTCACAAAGATTTTAAGAGAACATCACATCTGAGAATAGATTCATTGCGAATCTCTAAGCAAGATCCACAAAGCCTTGCAGTAGCCAGAGGATAAATTCTGTGGATAGCATGGAACTATTTAGCACCTGTCAAATCCTGCAGTATTTCTACAGGTAAGAGATACAGGGTGAGGGGGGTCCATCAGAGGCCAGACCCGCATGGAGGGAGAAAAGGAAGAGACATGAATGCGGGACCTGCAGGGTGAAGGGGAGGGGAGATGGATGGATGCTGGACCCATAAGTGTGTGGACAGGGGTGGAGAGAAAGTGACCCAGACCAGAAAGGAGAGTGGGAAGAGAGGAAGAGATGCTGGACCTACAAGTGGGGATGGTAGGAAGATAGAGAGGAAAAGAGTTTAACTGCCATTTAACTAAAATTACACACTACTAGTACTATTTATAATTTCTATAGAGCTGAAAGGCACACTCAGCACTGTAACATTTAACATTCAATAGATAGTGCATTAACAAAGCTGGTTTTTGTCTCTTATCTTAATTTGCTTTTATTCAATGTATTTAATGTTAATATCAAGTCAATACAGAGTTTAGTATAGTATGGGGTATAACATTAGTTAGGCCTATTTTTAATAGCAATTCTCAAGCAACCAGAAACTACATTTATCTGGCATCTACCAATCCCCTTGGGTGCTGGTTAACTGTGAGGGTCTACCGTATATTTGACTGCAAAGCCTCTTAATGCAAACCCTATGTGCATGTCATGTGCCATGACTGCTGGTACAGTTACGACTTGAATTGAAATACAGATCAGGAGCAATGAGGAGTCAAAGCAGACATTAAATTTCGTTTCATTAACATTTTTTGCCTACTTTGCTGGCTCATAAAGGGGGGGGGGGGGGGTAAACTAATGTTACATTCCAAACTTTGCACATGGACAAAGTTGCCATTTTGCGTGGACCCTACATTCGACAGCCTCTAGATCAGGAGTGGGCAACTCCGGTCCTCAAGGGCCGAAATCCAGTCGGGTTTTCGGGATTTCCCCAATGAATATGCATTGAAAGCAGTGCATGCAAATACATCTCATGCATATTCATTGGGGAAATCCTGAAAACCCGACTGGATTCTGGCCCTCGAGGACTGGGAGTTGCCCACCCCTGCTCTAGATCTTAAACCAATAGATATCCAGCTAAAATATTTTTACATGGTTTCATTTGAGGCTATAGAGAACATTCACACAAAATTTTATTCAATTTGGAGGAGGTCGAATGGGGATTATTTTCAATACTGGACTACTTGACATGGAATGACCTAACACCTGCAAACTCACCCTCTCGCTTTTCACTGAACCAGTGACATCGCTGTCATTCAGGTGGCGCTTGAACTTGGGAGGCATATCTTCTGCTCATGAGAATGCCCAGGTCAGGAAGCAAGTTCTGGAAAATAAGCACACACATCCTCGTTTAACGCAATTCCTTGAAACAGGTAACCGAGATGCCTTACTCGTCTCGGTTATTGAAGATTGAAAGAACAGCTGCACACCAGAAATTGGTTCCAGCCAGGTAGTACAGATTCGTTTATTGTAATTCATTAATCAGCTTTATAAAGAGATTCATCCACGTATGCACCAAATTATCCCAACTCACTGTAAAACATAAATAAGGATGTCTGTCTAAGCTAATTGCACAATCCACTTTTAGTTACATATTAGTTTTGCAAAGAGATTCCAGAATGTAATTTTCACTGCCTGTCACCAAAACTTCATGTATGACCAAGGTTTCCATTGGGCTTCATTAAAGCTGGAACATGAAGTGAACATCAGTGTTGTATTGTCTGGTACTGGGGAAAAGCAAAACAAATGGACTGTAAAAGCAGAAGATAAACAAGTCATCTGCTTGGATAGTGCTGCCATCTCCCCAGTCTTGGATGACATGGCTTTAAATTAGTTTAACAGGGATTACAGCAAGAACTCTAGTCCCTAATGCAGAATGTACACCAGCAGGATGCACAGACAAATCAGAAGTTCAAAAAACACTCATTGTGGAAAGAATCACATTGCTGGTCAAATACAGAAACCAAAGACTCATTTAATGTGCCACAGATGCTAGCAGAGTGCCAAGATTTCCTTCCCTTGTACTTTACAAAATATACAGTAAGAGGATTTAGCTGTGCAGAACAGTAGTTAAAAACCCTACACAAAATGCATGGGATGGAGACAGCTAATCTGCACAGAAGGGCAATTACAACTACTTTTCTGGATAGACCAGGGGTGTCAAAGTCCCTCCTCGAGTGCCGCAATCCAGTCGGGTTTTCAGGATTCCCCCAGTGAATATGCATGAGATCTATTAGCATACAATGAAAGCAGTGCATGCAAACAGATCTCGTGCATATTCATTGGGGGAATCCTGAAAACCCGACTGGATTGTGGCCCTCGAGGAAGGACTTTGACATCCCTGGGATAGACAAATCACTAGCCTTTATCTGCTGTCATTTACTACAGTAGTTCTCGACCAGTCCTTGGGGCACCCAGTCAGCTAGCCAGGTTTTCAGAATATCCACAAGACATATTTGCATACCAAGGAGGCAGTACATGCAAATCTCTCATGCACACTTTTTTTTTTTTTTAAAAGAATATTCCAGCTGTTATTCTCCAGCTCTGAACTGGAGTCTTCCCTTTTCTCAATTCTCAAGGTACTAAAGATTTTAGGGCTGTGTAGTCGGCTCTAACTCCTTTATATATGGTATCTCCACTCCAACTCCTTTTTTTTATACATGTACAGTCAAACCTTGGATAGTGAGTAACATGATCTGTGATTGTTTTGTAAGATGAGTAAAACATTTTATTAAATTTTAACTAAACAAGTGTACGAGCACGTATACAGTGAGCGTGGCTGAACGTAATAAAAACTGAACGTAATGAAAGCGTCACGCCCAATTTATGCCACTACATACGCGCATCTTACGCCAAGCGCGGCCAAAAGAAATGGAAGCATTCTGCCCAATTTACCCATAGCTCAAGAGCTCATACGCGCTGTACAAGGGTCTCCCCCTCACACCAGCCATGAGCGCCGCTGCCAACGCTAAAACCCACGCTATGCGTTAGTAAAGGAGGTGGTATGTTGGGTATCTGTTGAAAAATATTTGAACACCATTTCAGAGGACGAGGAGTAATGTGAGCATGGCGGCGCTCATGGAATACGAGTCATGCGGCAGCATTTTGAATGGATTGAAGGGGAGCAGGAGGACCTGAGAGAAACCTGAGCAGGAGACCCGAGAGAAGCACAATTTGGCCTTAAAAGTAACAGTCTGAGGCTTTTTTCCTTACATTTTAATTCATTATATGAAATCTGTGGATTAAGTTTCTATGAGAGCACTACATATAAGTATTTGTGGGGTTTGATTCTGTCGGGTGTTCCATAATTTATGACAAACTAGTAACTTTAGCACCTAAATGGTCAAGTGCATTGATTTATTATGCCTTCCTCCGATGTGTTCTTGACTAGTCAATTGGCCAAGTAGGGAAACATGTGTGGCCCTACTCCAGGGGTGGGCAACGAGGGCCGCAATCCAGTCGGATTTTCAAGATTTCTCCAATGAATATGCACGAGATCTATTTGCATGCACTGCCTCCATTGCATGCAAATAGATTTTGTCTAGCACCCCTTAATTTCTAGCTTTTGTCAAAGCACCCCTTAATTTCTAGCTTTTCCACTAATCAGTCATTCCACTCCTGTTATCATTTTTAGAACTCTTATTAATACTATAGGTAACTGGACTTCTACGCCCGCTTTTCCCAAAAGACAAGGCCAAGGTGAGCATATCAGCTTTGCCCGTGCTGACAGATATTTTATTTATTATGCAGCATCTACTGACCGTCCATTCCTATTACAAAAACTATTGTGGCCTACAGAATTGCTCCAGACCAGTGGTCTCCAACTCCAACCCTCTGCAGGGCCACATTTTGGATTTGTCGGTACTTGGAGGGCCTCAAAAAAACCCAGTTAATGTCTTCTTAAAGAAATGACAATTTTGCATGAGGTAAAACTCTTTATAGTTTATAAATCTTTCCTTTTGGCTAAGTCTTAATAATAATATTGTCATTTTTAGCTAAAGACAAATATGATCGAGAAACTGTTTTATTTTACTTTTGTGATTATGATAAACATACCCAGGGCCTCAAAATAGTACCTGGCGGGCTACGTGTGGTCCCTGGGCCGTGAGTTTGAGACCATTGAGTTAAGGGGAACAGTTAATCTGCTGGCTGGGTTGGAGGGCAGAGGGGAGAACAGGACAATCAAGCCATTGTGACATCACCGATGAGGCTGGCTCTTATTGGTGGAATGAGGCATTATGACATCACAATCTCAGCTCTGCTTCCCAAAGACAAACAGGATGTCATGGTTACAGTTAAGCCAGTGGTCTCCAACTCAAAGCCTATGCAGGGCCAAATTTTGGATTGGTCGGTAATTGGAGGGCCTTAGAAAAAAATAGTTAATGTCTTCTTAAAGAAATGACAATTTTGCATGAGTAAAACTCTTTCTAGTTTATAAACCTTTCCTTTTGGCCAAGTCTCCAATAATAATATTGTCATTTATAGTTAAAGAGACTTATGATCAAGAAACGGTTTTATTTTACTTTTGTGATTATGATAAACATACCCAGGGCCTTAAAATAGTACCTGGTGGGCCATATGTGGCTTCCCGGGCCGCAAGTTTGAGACCAGAGTAAATGGGAAGGGTTGGAGGGCAGAGGGGAGAACAGGACTATCAAGCCATTGTGACATCACTGATGAGGCTGGCTCTTATTGGTGGAATGAGGCATTATGACATCACAAGCTCGGCTCTGCTTTCCAAAGACAAACAGGATGTCATGGTTACAGTTAAGCCAGTGGTCTCCAACTCAAACCCTTTGCAGGGCCACATTTTGGATTTGTCGGTACTTGGAGGGCCTTAGAAAAAAATAGTTAATATCTTATTAAAGAAATGACAATTTTGCATGAGGTAAAACTCTTTATAGTTTATAAATCTTTCCTTTTGGCTAAGTCTTAATAATAATATTGTCATTTAGAGCTAAAGAGACGTATGATCTTTGAAACGGTTTTATTTTACTTTTCTGATGATGATAAACCTACCCAGGGCCTCAAAATAGGACCTGGAGGGCCGCAGGTTTGAGACCACTGCTCCAGACCGCTTCAGCTGCTCAGGGATTCCCCTGCAAGCAGGGAGAGCAGGGGCTGCTTTCTCTTCCAACGGGCGCAGCTGATGTGAACACGAAAGCTGCGTTCATTGAAAAAAGAAATCAAAAAAGCAACAAACAAACGAAACTAATCTCCTCCCTCCCCAGGTGCGGAGAGCAAACCAGCCAATCATCTGTCTCCCCCCCCCAAAATCGGCAGAGCGAATGCTCACTCTCTCAGCCCCACCCCTGTACCGGGACGGCCACCTCCACAAGCCCAGCAGCCCTCCTACCTTAGTCTGCCGAGAGCAGCCGGAAAGATACCCACCGACGGGCCTGCCTCTTCCAAAATGGCGGGCCTTCCCCTTCCCGGTGCATCCTGGGACGCACCGGGGAAGAACCTAAGACCCTGATTGGCGCGGGCGCCTGAAACCCCGCCCCTGGGTGGTGGGGGTGGGTGGGTCTTATGTACCTGAGCCAATCATAGCCTTAGGCCTTGCCCGACGCATCCTGGGACGGACTTGAAAAACTCCCGAGCCAATCGCCCTCCCCCCCCCCCTTCGCAGTGCATCCCAGGATGCACCGGGAGGACCAATCTCTCTCTCTTGCTTGTCTTTCAATTTTAAAGGGTTGAAGGGGGTGGGGGGCATCTCTCCTGCCGACTTTTTTTTTTACAAGGGGGCGGCGCGCAGGCGCAGCTGTTGTGTGTGCGCGCGCAACAGCCGCGTCTATTCAAAGAAGCGCAGTCCCTGTTTGCCGGTTCAGCCGAGCGGCGCGAGGAAATCCCCGATTCGCTGAACCGGCAGGCAGGAAGTTCATTGACTGCTTTTTTTTTTTTTTTGGGGGGGGGGGGCGATGTTGCGCACAAATGGTGCGTAGATGATTTGCATGCTATTGTGTTGAGTATTACCAGAAAACAAAACAAAACCCAAAAGCCCCCGCCTTGGTCATTAATATTAATTAGTATTAGCTGCGCCCGTTGGAAGGCCCCCTTGGTTCCTAAATGGTCTGCGTTCTACTGACAATGACAAACACCATGAAAATCAGGACCCATAACCTGAATTCCACTGATCTATCATGTCACCTTCTGCCCAGCAGGTTGCAGCTACTTCATCCCCCTCACCAGTGGGATGTCCCCTTAAGAGGGAAGGCCCACCCATGCCCACCTTCAGGTCCCCATTGGGCCAACGCGAGAAGACCCAGGCATGATCCATTGCCATCTTGGGCCCAGCATGGTGAGGGGGGAAGGGCAGCTACTTCACCCTTCCTCCCTGTACCGAATGTCCTCTTTAGCGGGAAGTACCACCCCACCCAACTGCACAAGCCTCCTTGGCCCTGGGAGAAGACCCAGGCATGATCCATTGCCATCTTGGGCCCAGCATGGTGAGGGGGGAAGGGCAGCTACTTCACCTATCCTCCCTGTACCGAATGTCCTCTTCAGCGGGAAGTACCACCCACCCAACTGCACAAGCCTCTTTGGCCCTGGGAGAAGACCCAGGCATGATCCATTGCCATCTTGGGCCCAGCATGGTGAGGGGGGAAGGGCAACTACTTCACCTATCCTCCCTGTACCGAATGTCCTCTTCAGCGGGAAGTACCACCCACCCAACTGCACAAGCCTCCTTGGCCCTGGGAGAAGACCCAGGCATGATCCATTGCCATCTTGGGCCCAGCATGGTGAGGGGGGAAGGGCAGTTACTTCACCTATCCTCCCTGTACCGAATGTCCTCTTCAGCGGGAAGTACCACCCACCCAACTGCACAAGCCTCCTTGGCCCTGGGAGAAGACCCAGGCATGATCCATTGCCATCTTGGGCCCAGCATGGTGAGGGGGAAAGGGCAGCTACTTCACCCTTCCTCCCTGTACCGAATGTCCTCTTCAGCGGGAAGTACCACCCCACCCAACTGCACAAGCTTCCTTGGCCCTGGGAGAAGACCTGGATGTGACCCATTAATGCCTCTGGCCCAGCATAGTGAGGGAGAAGGGAAGCTACTTCATCCCCCTTACTGCACCAGATGTCCTCTTGAGCAGTCTCGTAACTCTTATCAGACCAACAGCACAGGTTTTAGCACAGAAAGCCGCTCCGAATGGCCTGTGCGGCTCCCGACGCTCATTGAGTTCCTTTGAGCGTCGGGAGCAGCGCGTGCCATTCAGCGCGGCTCTCTGTGCTAAAACCCGCTAGCGCGGTTTCGTAGCAGAGGGGGGTATGTGTTTTGCTGGCATTTGTAAGCAGGAGGAACACTTTGCCAACTGAACGGCATATGTAAAATAATCCAACATCTGGAAACAGCAGTTTGCAAAGGGCACTGTCCTCATCCTACAATTGGCTGACTCATGAGATTAGGGAAATTAAAAACAAACCTTCCTTCCTTCCCCCCCCCCCCTGAAAAATAATAAGAGTACTCTCCAACTATCAGAGTTTCAGCAACTGTATTTTGCAGCTGCATCCAAGATATTCCCCAAAGCTCTCTAAAATAATAGTATAAATGACAAACTCAGGATTTCTGCAAGTTAACAGCTGCTGGCAACAAAAGTCTTTTAGCTTTTGTTCTGAACTGCCTCTACAAGAAACTTCCAAATAAATTCACAGGAGTGAATATATAGTCATTTAATTTAAATTGCCAGTGAACAGAAGTGCCTTGTTAGATATTAGATGATGGACTTCAAAAATTATTTTGTTTCAAAAAACTACACTTCTCCTTCTGTATTTGCAGTTTCCGTATCTGCGGATTCGCTTATTCGTGATTTTTCGGCTGCTGACTCCGCCCCCCAAATTACATAATCACTAAAGTTCTTTTTCCTTTTATCATTTACCATTCACTCTGAAAATCGCTGCTACCATGCTTTCTCCCACAAATTCGCTGCTTCCATGCTGCCCTGAGAAAAACGCTGCTTCCCAGCATCCAAAGTGAGAAAGGCTTCTTCCCAGCATGCTTGCCTAATCCAAGCCCAGAAATCGCTTTGAGAATTTCAATAGTAGTAATAGTGGCTTATTTCAAGAACTGCGAATAACAGTTGAAAAGTTATTCACGGTTTCAATAATAAAAATGAAGGCTTTTTCTAAAAACCGCGAATAACATTTAAAAAGTTATTCACGTTTTTTCCATATTCGTGCCTATGGTCCGCCCGCATCCACAGCGAATACGGAGGGAGAAGTGTATTTCAGTTTTCCAAAGATAACTAAAGTTTGTGAAACTTTGAAAAACCAACATTTGAAATCCCGCGGAAAGCATTTCCTTTAGGTCACATTCCAGAGAGTCGTTAAGTACCCTGTTGTGGCATTAGCCCTCAGCTCTATAGTTTTATATTAGTGATTATTTTCTTAATATTCTCGTATTTTGTTAATCTTGGATCCTAATGTAGGACTTGAGTAAAGTTAGCATATATATTTTTTCTTTTCTTTTGTTTTAATGTCAATCTGATGGAATATGTTCATATGTTAAACTTCTTTCTGTACAAGTTAATATGCTTGATATAAGTTTGAAACTGATAAATAAATAAAAAAGTACCCTGTTGTTTTATTAAGTGCCTTTCATCAGTCTGCCTGCCTTGGCCCACAGCAATCAGAGAAGTATTTTTAACCTTATTTCAAGCTTATCTGGAAAGTCAGTGGAACTGCCCTTCCAACTTCCCAGGAAGGAGACAAGACATCGGAGCAGCCCTTCACCCCCCCAGAAGCTGCCCGTTGAAGCCCCCAAATGACTGCATCAGCCCAAAACACATCAGAGGAGTGGAGAGAGTTGGTATTGGCATGGGAGAATTGTTCCATCCCTCCAACGCTGACGTCACTCGCAGCGCCCATGACAACCATCTTCCAGGGCACTGGGAAGCAGGCAGAACATCAGGGCAGCCCTCATCCATCAGGCGCTGCCCATTGAAGCCTCCAAACGATTGCAGTGAGCCAAAAGGCAGTGGAAGAGTGGAGTCAATGCTGGCATAGAAAAATTGATCTGCCCCTTCCCATCATGTACATTGGGAAGCAAGCAGGTTGTCGGGGCAGCATCTCACCCACTCAGAGCTGCCTGTTGAAGCCCCCAAATGACTGCAGTGGCCCAAAAAGCATCAGAGCAGAGAGAGTTGGGGCCAGTGTGGAGAGAATTGCTCTGCCCCCCCTTCCCCCCCCTGCCATAATTTGTGGTGCCTGATCAGATACATTTATAGCAACTAATCACAACTACAGTGAACCAACCTTTGAACATGAGCCAGCTCAGATACAATTACAGACAACCGTGGTATTCCCTTTTACTTCAACTCAAGGTCAAAGATCCAATAACCCTACAGATCTTTCCAACTCTTCTAACTTGAAGTCAAGGGTCTCTTTTACATCCCAATCTGCAGTCGTTGTGCCTGACTTCAACAGAAGCACCACACTTACTGTGCAATATCTAAAATAAAGGGACAGCACAACAAGGACTATACAGGTAAAAAGCTGTATTTAAATATACAATTATTCAGAAAAGAAAGCAGAGCCATCATGAAGAAGTTTCTGTTTTAAGGTAGTCTTTGTGCTTTAATCCTGGGTGCAGGCAGCTTCAGGCAGGCCATTCTGCTGACAGAAGTAGTTTGACATTTCCTTCAGTGCCCGGTACCGGTGAGAGATGGAGTTCTTTACATCTTTGGGCATCTCTGCGTACCTGTGCAAAATTTACAGTCAGTCATGGTCCAACTGCACTTCATACCAAGAGTGCCCTCCAGTGGACAACATTATGAGATGCAAGAAAAAAATAGTAGCTACAGAGGGAAAGGCTGGTTATTCTTTGGGGGAGGGGAGGGGATCCTATCTAGCATGAGTTTTTTTCATTTGACTACACTTCTCTCTCCCTATTTGTGGAGGTTAGGGGCAGAGCCGGCCCGCGAATAGGGAAAAATCGCCAATAACTTTTGGCCGGCTCTGACCCACCCCGGACCTTACCTGGTGGTCTAGCGGTGACGTGGGGCAGGAGCGATCTTCTTACACTCTTGCCCCATGTAGAGCTGTGCTGCTGCGTTCCTGTGGTCTCATGAGACTACAACAGGAACTCCCTGTTGTAGTCTCGTGAGACCACGGGAACTCACAGCACAGATACCATACAGCCTCTCTTGTAAACCGTCCTGAACTGAAAGGTATGACAGGATATAAATAAAGCTATTATTATTTAAATATATAAAGCCCATACATTAACTCAGGGTTGGCATTTCTGTGTCTCTTTTGCTTTGTTTTAGATTAATATTTGTTTTTCTAATTTACACCAAGAGCATGGCCTCAAACCTTATAAAACCTTGCTGTGAACATCTAAGCTTCCGGGATGCTTCATATTAAAATTTTTGCATTCAACCATTTTTGAGTAAGAGCCACATTTGGCAATATGAGATCCTTAAGTGCTAAGGACCACAGAAGGGCCAGTCCCCCAGAACAGCTAAGTATCTGCTTAAGGAGGCAGCATTTAGGGGGCATCAGTATAGGAGAGCTTCTTCTTATCCAATGTCTTGTATGCTCCTCCTGCTGCTGCCTCCTTGCCCCCACACCTCTGCCTAGCTGAAACTACTGGGCCCTTCAGTAGAGGCCTGCTTCCAAGCACTACTACTTCCCACTCTCCTCCAATAGGAAGTCCTTCATTGGAGGGAGGGTAGGAGGCAGCACGCTTTAGGCTTTACTGCAAGGCTCAGTTCAGACACACAGTACTTTCAAAATGCTAGGAAGATGTGTAATGGTGGAGGCAGCAGCAGCAATGGGACTTGCGGGACATGGGCCTGGGATAAGGAAAGGGAGATGAGACTCTGGATCTGGTAGGGAGAGGGGAAGAGGAGATGCTGCAGCTGAAGGAGGATCAGGAAGAGAGATGCTGGCTACCTGAGTGGGGATAGGGAGAGGATGAAATGATGGACCTGAGAAAGGATAGGAAGGCGAGATGCTGGGGCAGGGGTAGAGAGAGGAAGAGGAGATTCTGACTATAGGGCGAAGGGGCAGGAGGAGGATGGCTAAAAGTGTGCCTGTGGTGTCACCCTTGGGCCAGCCCTGTTATGGCTCCATTAGCTGAGATTCACCATGAACTGCAACTGGTTAGAGCAGGGATGTCAGAGTCCCTCCTCGAGGGCCACAATCCAGTTGGATTTTCAGGATTTTCCCAATGAATATGCATGAGATCTATTTGCAGGCACTGCTCTCATTGTATACTAATAGATCTCATGCGTATTCATTGGGAAAATCCTGAAAACCCAACTGGATCGTGGCCCTCGAGGAGGGACTTTGACACCCCTTGGTTAGAGGGAGTTTTTTGCCAATTGGTGATATATTTTGGAGAGCCCCACTTGGTTTTATTTAGCTACTGACACAGCTTCTTTAGGGCAAAACATGGTCGTGTCAGGCTTTTAAGATTTTTTTTGTGTTTAATTTGGTCTATGTGGTGAATAAATTCTGAGATTCTTTTACCAATGCTCTACTGCCTTAGTGTTGTCCCACTAACTGGTAGCCCTCTGAATCTAATAACCAGGAATAGTAGGCTGAAGAAAGACAAATGAACATAGATTAATTCCCTTGGAATCGTCCTAGAGAATTGACATTTTAGCATGAACTTTTAGTCGTACTGTCAGCATTGATGGTAACAATACTTCTATCAAAGATATGTATGAGGGAGCAAACCTTACACTAGCAATCTCACAAAGGATGGTTTGTTTGCTCGGAGAATCTGCTAAAAGTTCACAGTTGTAAACTAACTGTAAACGCAAAGCTGTATTCATTGAATTTTGCTTTCCTATTTGAATTTGGATCTGAACTACTGGTTTTTGTTTTACTCGTGGCCAGTACACTTTCTTTGATTTTGCTGCTTGTGAACCCTAATAGCAGAAAAGTGTTATCAAAGATGAAATAGTGTTTTCCTGTCTCATAAACTGTACACGGAGGAACTTAAGGAGCTGAAGACATTCTTTAGAAGAAAGAGGAGATACAATAGACACCTTCATACACCTATTAGATTTCTGTAAGGTACCACATAAAGGACACAGGGTCGTGGTCGTGGAGGGGCTCAAGAGGAACATTGAAATATACATTTTCATTGAGGATGGGAGACAAGCAGAAATGGTACAAGTCAAAATGAAAGCATGCTTGGCAGAGGCATAAAGGGGAAAGGAGGCAAAAACCAAAGCAGAAGTAGGATTTCTGCCAGAAGGAGTAGCAGATACAAATGGGCAGAGAAGATAGATAAGTGGTCCATTTCTGGCCACATCATCTATACTTATCTGACTCCTTCCACTGTTTCCATACGTCAGAAGGGGCAGCTCAGGGGAACAGAGCAGGCAAAAACAAGCAGATTAAAAAAAAATAGCTACAGTTCAAGAATACAGGCAAAGAGCAGGACACTTACGTCTGGTCAAAACCGTCTGGCTGGAAGCAGGGATCCCAGCCAAAGTCTCTGGGGCCACGGGGTGCTACTATCTGACCCTGTCAAGACAAAAGAAAAGAGAATCCGCTGATGTAGCGACTTTTGAGCTCTGTAACCATTTCCCACAGCCCTCCTATCCTCACACCATACTCAAAGTGCTGGCAGGAGAAGAAAATTTTGTTTGATTGCCTATTGGAGGTGTCATCTGTCTGATTTTGAAAAATTCTATTTTGCAGTGAGAGTGAGCATAAGAACATAAGAATTGCCGCCGCTGGGTCAGACCAGTGGTCCATCGTGCACAGCAGTCCGCTCCCGCAGCGGCCCTCTGGTCAAAGACCAGCGCCCTAACCGAGACCAGCCCTACTTGTGTACGTTCCGGTTCAGCAGGAACTTGTCTAACTTTGTCTTGAATCCCTGGAGGTTGTTTTCCCCTATAACAGCCTCAGGAAGAGCGTTCCAGTTTTCTACCACTCTCTGAGTGAAGAACTTCCTTACGTTTGTACGGAATCTATCCCCTTTTAACTATAGTGAGTGCCCTCTTGTTCTCTCCACCTTGGAGAGGGTGAACAACCTGTCTATCTACTAAGTCTATTCCCTTCATTATCTTGAACGTTTCAACCATGTCCCCTCTCAGTCTCCTCTTTTCAAGGGAGAAGAGGCCCAGTTTCTCTCACCTCTCACTGTACGGCAACTCCTCCAGCCCCTTAACCATTTTGGTCACTCTTCTCTGGACCCTTTCAAGTAGCACTGTGTCCTTCATGTACGGCGACCAGTGCTGAATGCAGTTACAGTAACTGGACAGGATATACAGCAGGAGTTTTCTGTCTGCCTGAAAAGCATACCAATGTCTCTGCCTGGGACCAATATGCCCCTTTTTCCCTTCTAGAAGAGCCCTAGCAAACTCCTGATATGCAACCCAAGCTGTAGTCAAATGCTGGTTTATCTTGTGAGATTGGGAAAACTCGTAACGATAAGCAAAGGAGCTTGTGGGAGGTTTCTGCTTTTGTGTTTTATGCTGCCAGACATGGCAACATAGATCCTTCTTTATCCTTGTAAGAAATGAAATTCATAATATAATGAATTACTAATATATGTCTAATAGTGTTAATTATTGCAGGATGTAATAATATATATATAGAGAGAGAGAGTAGAGAAAGTTATTCACACATAACTTAGGGAATAGGTAACATAACACATACACACAAACATGTTGATACATTGATAATGTGTGGTAATGCTAAAACTGAAGAGGTCTGCAGAAAAAGTACACAACTGGTAAACTGCTGAGAAAGAAAGATTGGAGGGGGGATGAGACATTCCTGAAGGAAACAATGCCTCCAGTAACTGAAATATGATAATCGAGCAATAAGACATAAGGGCTTTGTTAAAGTGACAAATCTTAAGGGCACAGCAGATAACATGAGGGGTAAGCATGTTATGGGAGGATCGGGTAACCATATGTGGGAAATAAAAAATAGAGTTGGTGATCCCAGAAATGAGGGTAATTGGAGTGGTAACAGAGGCGGAAACATAGAAACAAGATGGCAGATAAAGGCCAAATGGCCCATCTAGTCTGCCCATCCACAGTAACCAACTGGATTATCATGGCAGCTTATGGCACAATACTTTAACTGGTGGTTATGAGAGGCTTGTGACTACAAGGCCCAGCAGACATATGAGCCAATAAAAGTGCCTGTCTCACCTCCCCACTTGTGTCTGATAGAGCAGAAAAGGGTATCATCGAAGAAGAGAAAGCATGGGGTGAATTGCCGAGAGTAAAAAGTTGTATTTATGTTTTGAGACGAGGGCCATTCAGTTCCATTCTATTATGGGGCTCTTAATTCTTTTATCATTTGGGACTGAAATCATGTGTGCAGACATTTGAGTCCCACCCATTTTGGAAATTGCTTCTATACATCCCACGACTGGTCTAAAGGAGAAATTAAAAATAGACAGATTATAGAATTAATTTTGCTTTTCCCCCAGTAAATCTCAACAGAAATTGTTTTGACCCCCGAGGCAGGTGTATCATGGCTGAAACATGGTGCTGTGTAGGGTCTCCTGTATAAAAACTAGTTATCTGGACTTCTGTTATGAGAAATTATATAATAAACTTCAGTACCGGGAGAAATTATATAATAAACTTCAGTACCGGGAAATTCTTAGAGGGAGGGTTCTTGTTGAGGGAGG
The DNA here is from genome assembly GCF_902459505.1 of Geotrypetes seraphini. NCBI lineage: Eukaryota > Metazoa > Chordata > Amphibia > Gymnophiona > Dermophiidae > Geotrypetes > Geotrypetes seraphini. The sequence continues at coordinate 127,936,832 of NC_047093.1, forward strand.
GTTCTTCGAGTGGGCAGACTTGTTGGGTCGACGGCCCTTTTCTGCTGTCATACTCTATGTTTCTATGTAACCCTTTACCCTGGATGATCTCCCCATTTTTTTGGAAGTCCCTTGTTCACTCCTACATTTTCTCATTGGTTGATCTGTTGAATTGGTTGAAAGTGCAGCTGTCATGGATAGCTTGTAGTTAAGAGGAGAAACATCGAAGTGGGGAGGCAGAGAGGAAGATGGCAGGAGAGAGAAAACTGTGGGCTGGTTATAAGGAGCAATAGAAAAAAAAACCCCAGAGCAGACAATAGTGAGGGCAACAGAGATGCTGAGGGGAGGAAGGAAAGAGAGAAAGAACAAAACACAAAAAATAAGGTGAAAGAAGAGTCTAGATTTGAAGTTTTCTGAAATAATCTCTGCTTTGTGGAGAAATAACAATGGAAAAAAATAATTCTTTTAACTCTCTCTAAGAGATCTAAGCTGCACAAGGAGAGAAATTCCTGCTTTCCCTATGTACAGAAAATAATAATCAGATAACATAAGACTGTTCCCCTCCTCTGGAACTCATCAGTGAGGCTTTGGAGTCTTGAGACTTTGCCTCAGAGGAGGGAGAGAGCCTAACACACACAAATTTTCAAAAACACGATCACCAACTAGGTACACAGAAAAAGCTCACAAGTAACTTGCATTGATATTTCTCTGGTTACACTGGGAAAAGCCTGCAGCTGACCAGATGAACTTCTCAAGAAGTTGATTAGTTTTTTGGTGGAATACGTACGGAGGTTTTGCCTCTGAACACCTGCACTGGGTCATCAGGATTTCCAGTGCTGAACGCGAAAGTGCAAAGAGCGAAGGCCGACTTATCCTCAAACCCTGCCAGCATTCTGTGCAGACCTGAGGGATGGGAGAAGTAAGAGCAGAGAATTACACCTAACCTACTTTTACAGCCTGAATGATTTGTGATAATCATAAGAAACTGATAGTATCACCAGGATTTATCAAGGTGACTTAGGAGATCCAAAAACCCTATAGTCTGCTTATCAGTGGCCTGCCCTGCTCTATGCAAAGCATGGGCCAGGGCTGCTGATACACAAGTACTGAGAGCAGCATACTTCTTCAAGTCATTTCTAGATACTTCCATCATCTGGAGGTGGCTGGAGTGGAAGAGTAGCCTAATGATTGGCGCAGTAGGTTGAGAACCGGGGGAAGTCGCTTAACCCTTCAGGTTAGATTGTGAACTCTCTAGGGACAGAGAAATAACTACATATAACAAAGCTGCCTTTTTGTGGCTGCAGAGTTACGTCTGGAATTATTTATTTGGTCTGTAAGAGGGAGATGGGGAGGGGGAGGATAGTTTAATAGTGGCAATTCTTGTACAGTTGCGACATAAACCATGTTGTTCTGAATTTACTCTTTTATCTTTAAAAGTCACTATTTGTTTACCATTAATAAGAATTTTAAAGATTATTATATATAATAAACTTAAGGCAATTTGAAAGGTGGTATATTAAATCCCATTACCTTTACCCTTGTACCATAGAAAGATGATATATCAACTCCATGACACTTTACTTTACTTCTGCCTAAAAGTGCTCCGTCCGTAGACATGACTGCTGGCAGGTCAGGCCTTCAGCTAGGCCTCTGTATGACAGGTTGCATAGCACAAAATAAGCTGCCCCTCTCAGTACTGACTAGGCAAAAATATAGAGGCAACCACCACAGAGAGGTCGAATTGCAGACTGTTTCTGGTCTCGGAGGGAAGGCATAAGGGGATGGGTGAGATGGGAGGAAAGATGCTGCATATGTGGGGGGAGAGAAAGGAAAGAAGAAGAATTGGGGTGAAGGAGAGGAAGGGAGAGATGATCATTGTACATGAAAAAAATAAGACCGACCCCTAAAATAAGACCTAGTGCATTTTTTGGGTCTTATTTTCGGGAAAACGCGGTATCTCTTTCTACAGACAAGTCACTCCTCTTTCATTTCAGCAACAATTCATATGTAAGAAAAGAAAATACCTTCAGGTTTCAACTTTTCCAGGAACCACTTTCTGAAAGACAAAGGAAAATTTCGTTCAATCATATTTCGTTCAATATTGAGACCTCGGGTCTTGCAACTTGGTTCGCAGTATTGAATGAATTATTCATGCAAATGTTAAATAGTTTGGGGTAAAATATATGTATTTTAGGAGCTTAAACAACTAACTTATTTCCTGGTTAGGAAAAAATCTATCCTTTCCTGTCTTCGTTATGTAATTCTCATTGTGGGAATTCTTAGAGAGAAGTATTCTGCAATTGAATTGGATTTGGAATTTCGTCACATCTGATTTAATTGGTTTCCTTGAACTGTAAAGATTACAGCCCCTTTTAACAACTGAGGACCGAATAGCATTTTCTTTTTCCCCTTTCTACATTATTCTTGCCTTTAAAGGGCTATTTTTTGTTCAAGTGGACAGAGCAAGATCAGTTTCCTGGTCCTGGCTTTGTCCCAGAAGGATCCTTAACCACCCTGCTTGGTTTTACAGCTGCGCACAGATCCTCCTGGTAAAGTCATCTCAGCAGATTCTTACTTCTGAGGAATAAGGACAACTACTTCCTGTCACCATCTTAGGCTCTATGAAGGGAGAAAGAAGAAGTAGTGCTTCCCCACTTTCCTCTAATTCATTTCTTAACCACCCCCCCCCTCCCAAATAACTAGCTGTTCCTTCCAGCTCTGCCTTCCAGTTTCCTTTTAACTTTCAATATCCCATTCTTCTTCATGCCCATGCGGGGAAAAAGTGTGCGGTCAGGATTACAGCATAGCAGAGCTCTTGGGAAGGAAACTGGAATCCCAGATCTCCCACTCTCTGTGTGAGCCAGAGCAAATCACATTAATCGTAGCGCTATAAACCAAGCTCAAGCTTGTATTAAAATTACAGCATCATTTTCCCCCCCCTTCTTCAAACCCTCACATCCGAGACAGATCTGTGCTGCTTATCTTTAGTCACAGGGGTATCTAATGTGATGGGATCTTGGTCAGCACTTCAAAGCCGATCATATTTTTCCCCTCACGACTTCCATCACTGAATTCTCTCAGCCCTTCATCCATTGTCTTACAATGCATCATAACAGAGACTGTGTCTGAATTCAAGAGGGCCTAAGTTAGGCACGTGGGATGTCTGAGAGAGAGACAGAGATAATGGTTACTGCGGATGGGCAGACTGGATGGGCCATTTGGCCTTTATCTGCCGTCATGTTTCTATGTTTCAATGACAAAGTATTGCAGTCACAGATGTAACTATACGACAGCCTTCTAGCGACACAGGCAGCGAAAACTGACCCCACCATCACCAAACTGATGATCAAAACAACAGACATCAAAGTGTTTCGAAAAGAAATCAAAACATTTCTATTCAAAAAACACGTCCCTACTAACTAATCTCCTCCCCTCTCGCACATGCTCTCCCTCTCGTGAATAACACATTAGTCAACTCCTAGAACCTTACCTTCCAAAAATATTCTGATTCCTAAATAAGCTTCTACCTTCAGTATCCAACAAACTTCTTCCGTCATTGTTAGGTAATTTTTCTTCTGTAACCCGTTATACTGATATTCTCCACTGTATCCTGTTATCACTTGATTCTCTGCTATGTAATTCTTTCGGAAAAATCCAGATATCTTATAATTTATAATCCTCTTCCACACCATGAAAAGTACATGAATCACTGTTATGTAATTCTCTCGGTAATCATTGTTATGTAATTCTCTCGGTAATGTCCAGATCTCTTCTAATTTGTAATCCGCCTAGAACCGCAAGGCACAGGCGGAATAGAAATCACTAATGTAATGTAATGTAATGTAAAGTGAAAATCATGGAAGCCTGCCATTTTGTAGTAACACTGACTGACCCCCCCCCATCAGGTTCACTGATCTGAGGGTTGATTTTCAGCTCAATCTAATTGTGCATAGTAGTGAACATCTAGATGGTCCTGGCAAATCTATTCCGTAAATACTCAGAGGGGCTCGATAGCAGATATCAAACACAGACCACCAGCAGTGACTTTATCACATCTGCCATAAATCAGCAGGGACTCTGCAGAAGAAGGACTATGATCCTATAATGAGGTTTGCAATTAAGTACAGCAGAGGCGCCCTCAAATTATTCATTACTGTACCTCACTTTATTTACAGTGGAGGAATTAAAAAGTTGAGCCAAATATACAGGGGATTTGAACCCAAAATCTATACACATGTTCCAGGTGGATGTTGAAATGTAGACAGATACGGAACACAGATGAATGATATATCAGATATATTGCTGTGATAACTAACAGGCTCGGAGGAGAAAAGTCCAATTCATCACTAGAATTACACTTAACAGTCAAGTTATCACAGCAACAAGCTGCAGATAAAAAGCTTACATACTTACATGTAAGGTCCTGGAAGACCCCCAAAGGCATTGAAACACAAGCAAGTATCTTCTACTATGACAGGACCTTGGACCTGTGATGGAAAAAAAGTACAAACAGTCACAGATCACATCCATCTTCACATCCACTAACAGCTCAATGCATACAAACCATTCAGTACCCCCCCTAAAACAACATAAATCTTTATTTATATCCTGCGAAAGCCTTTCGGTTCTAGGAGTTTACAGGAAAAATGGCTGAGGAGAGTCAGCAAGCTACATCAATGGAGAAAAGATTGAAAATTGTATAGATCGCATAGAGAGAGTTTAAGCAAGATTTTATAAGGAGGAAAATAGGTAAGGATGTTCATAGTGTTAGAGCAATAACACAAAAAGGCAGACCTAGTCACATCAAGGTTCATTCGGAGGATGCTCAGGGACATAAGCTTTACACACGAACCACGTGCAGTAACGTAGATGGTGCTCTCAGTGTGAACCGTCAGCGATAGGAGTCCAGCTCCAACTCTTCACTTCAAGGTCGAGGCGATAAGCCCCAACCCGCACACCATCATAGAGCAGCAACATGGAATAGAGTGTCAATGAAGAGCAAGGACAACAATGGGGAACCTTGTGGGACGCCACAGTCACTGGTCCATGCTGTAGATAGTGCGTTCCCAGTCTTGACTTGGTAGCGGCGAAATTTCAGGAAGCCTTTGAACCAGTTCTGTAGATTTCCTGATAGTCCATAGGCGTCTAGTAGCAAGTCATGATCCACAAGGTCAAGAGTGCAGCCGAGGTCCAATTGGAGGATGAGCACATTTAGACCCTTGCTTAGTAGGTTATATAGGTCACTGACAGCATTCTCATACCCACCACTCAATGGCACTCATCGTAAAAAGCTTTATGATAACCTCATAGCAACGCATGCAGCAAAACTCGAACCCTCCATCACTAGATTGTTAACCTCAACATCTGACTTCAAAGCATTCTGTAAAGAAATCAAAACGCTGCTCTTCAAAAAGTATTTACAATCTACCTAATCTCCCTCTCCTCTTCCACCAACCAGGTTTGCTCACTCCCTGGCACCATACCATCAATCGACAAAAAATACATATAAAAAAATAATAAATAAATAAAAAAATACCTGGAACCTAATTCACCCTACCGAAACCGATTACCTACCAACGTATGGAAACAGAATATTTGATATGTATAGTAATGTAACCTGATTTATCTTCCATTGTTATTATGTCTACACCCTCACTCTGTCATTAAGTCTATACCCTCAATCTGTATTCTCCAATGTCATGTACCCTCCTGGAAATGTCCAGCTCTCTTCTTATGTAATCCGCTTTGAACCGCAAGGCACAAGCGGAATAAAAATCACTAATGTAATGTAATGATAAGCGATGCAATTACTGTCTTGGTACTGAATGATTGTCTTAAAGCCTGATTGTGAGTCATGGAGTAGCTGAAACTTGTTCCAGGTGTCAGTTTCATGAAAAGTGGGATTAGTGTGATGGCTCTGTAGTTGTGAGGCTAGGAAGTGGTACTTTTCTTGTCTTTTACGATGAGTCTGATCATGACGTGTCCTCCTTTGGCTGGGAATTTTCCTTTGTTTAGTGCAGTGTCTCTCAAACTTTCTCGAGTCAGGTTACACTAAAGGGAATGGCCATGGCTTGAGGCACCTGGAAGTGTGCGGATGTTGCCGTGATATACATCCGCGCATTAGCAGAGGCCTTCCAGATGGGCCCTGAGACGCTAGTAGGGGGTGCCACCATGGAAGAGGGTGGGAGAGAAGAAGTGCTAGCACCACAGCAGTGTTTCTCAACTAGCTAAGTACCCCCGACCACAGACCTCCCAAGCTCTGCTCTAAACCTACCGAAGCACTTCCCCAAATCCCACCCCCTTTACTAATTGTAAATGCAATTTTTTACATTCATTTTTCATATACACACAATGTAAACAGCAGATATAAAATCTCAAAACTGATATATTTCTATCACTATATTGAAAATAAAACAATTTTCCCTACCTTTGTTATTTTTCTGTGCTTTTTAACTATGTTTCCAGGGCCTTCTTATCCATTAACTGTTTTTCTCTCCTTCGAAGTGGGCTGGCCTAGCAAAGGCCCCGAGGCTATCTCATGAAACCGCCTTTAAACTACTGCTAGTGGCGGCTGTGTGGCAAAGTTTAAAGCACACAGAGCTGCCGCTGCTGGTCCAGGCGGTGTGGAGACAAGATGAAGGCAGGAGTCCCAGCAGATACGCGAAGGCTGCCTCATCCTCGCACCGAAATCCTCATCCTCACATCAAAACAGAGAGGCCGCAGCCGGCACATCAACGCAGGGAGCTCATAATGACTGCGCTTTTCCACCTATCGGGTCTGACGGGCTTTACTAGTGGAAGGTGGGGCTACCAAGGCCACAACTGCCTCTGAGGCAGAAGGCCTAAGGGGGACGGAAATGCAGAAAGCAGCAGTGACAGCAGCAGGAAGTTGCAAGTCAGCACCGGAGTCTCTCTTCCTGTCCAGTGAGCCGCGGCACACTTGAAATCTCAGGAGGCACACAGTTTGCAATACATTGGTTTAGTGTGTCTATTAGCCAGGAGTAGAGATCTGCCAGGAACTTATCTGAGGCTTTAGACATTAGAGCAGGATTCCACTATTGATATCTCGAATGATGAAATGGTCCATCCTCAGCCATAAAGTTCAGTTTTGCTCTCCATACTGTAACTAGAATCCATGTCCTCTTTTATTTTCACACTGCCTATAGTGGAATGCTGTTAGCACCCAAGGTCCATACCCTTTGTTCCTTCAGGTTTTTGCAGCCCAAATGCATGACTTTGCATTTCTTTGCATTAAATTTTAGCTGCCAAATTTAAGAGCACTCTTCAAGCTTCGCTATGTCTTTCTTCCTGTCATTCATACCATCCATGGTGTCTACTCTATTGCAGATTTTGGTATCATCCGCAAAGAGGCAAATCTTACCCGACAACCCTTCAGCAATATCATTTATAAAAATGTTAAAAAGAACAGGCCCAGGAACAGACCCTTGAGGCACACCACTGGCAACATCCCTTTCCTCAGAGCGATCTCCATTGATCACTAACCTCTGTCGGCTTCCACTCAACCAGTTCCTGACCCAGCCTGTCACTTTGAGGCCCAATCCAAGAGCACTCAGTTTATTTATTAGCCGTCTGTGTGGTACACCGTCAAAGGCTTTACTAAAATCTAAATATACCAAATCTAGCGAATATCCTCTATCCAATTCTCTGGTCACCCAGTCATAGAAATTGATCAGATCTGGCTGACAAGACCTACCTTTAGTGAATCCATGTTGACTCTGGTCCTGTAATCTACCGGATTCCAGAAACTTCATCTAAACACTGGCTGCAACATTTCAACATAAATTCCTATATTCAGTGGCAATGTCCAGATTGCAAGCAGGGCTAAATATTTTGACTATCATACAGTGATAAGGAGCAGAGGAGTAGAATAGAGCAGCAGGATGAAAAGCAGGACAGCTCAGTCCAAATCCTGCCGTACAGTGAGAGATTAGAGAAACTGGGCCTCTCCTCCCTTGAAATGAGGAGACTGAGAGGGGACATAATCGAAACATTCAAGATACTGAAGGGAATTGACTTTTTTTTTAAAAAAAACTTTATTGATTTTCCTTATATTAACAGTGCAAAATACAAATAAAACAACATATAATATATCAAGAAAAGCACATTTGTCTTACAAATATACATAAACAATCATTTTTTCACCCCCCCCCCCCCCCACCATCCTCTCAATGACTCAATGAAGGGAATTGACTTAGTAGAGAAAAACAGATTATTCACCCTCTCCAAGGTGGAGAGAACGAGAGGGCACTCTCTAAAGTTAAAAGGGGATAGATTTCATACAAACATAAGGAAGTTCTTCTTCACCCAGAGAGTGGTAGAAAACTGGAACGCTCTTCCGGAGTCTGTTATAGGGGAAAACATCCTCCAGGGATTCAAGACAAAGTCGGACAAGTTCCTGCCAAACTGGAACGTATGTAGGTGAGGCTGGACTCATTTAGAGCACTGGTCTTTGACCTAAGGGCCGCCGCGGGAGTGGACTGCTGGGCATGATGGACCACTGGTCTGACCCAGCAGCTCCTTGGTGAGGAAATTAACCCTCGAGTGCCTCAGGTACAAACTATGTGAGCTGTCCAGGAACAGAAAAGTATCTACTGTACCTACATACTGATTTGCAGGAGGTATTTAAGTAAGTAAGTGAATGCCGCTGAAAATTCACGGATGGTGCTGGACAGCACAAATATATGGATACCAGCTGCCATTATCTAAATATCTGCTTCTGATCAGTATCAGTGTCTTAGTTTTTATTTGCAAGAATGTTATGCAAATAGGTTGAAAAGCAGACACTGATATGATCAGGTGCATAACCTTTCATAAATATACTAAAAATAAAAATCATACAAACTGCTAGTTACCCGTCTTGCTGCTTCCTGGCATTTCTGAATGGATATTTCATCAGGTTCTCCCTGATACTCAGGCACTGGCAATAAAAAGAGAAACTGTAAACTGAGTGAAAACCATGGGAGTTGGAAGAAAGGGAGACAATGCACCCCCCCAAAAAAAAATCTCCCCACAACCCGCTACTGCTGTTTCAGCAGTGGCAAAACAAAAGGTATCGCAGGGTTGCTCTATTCATCCTCGCAGCTGCCAACTCTGCCCAAGAACTGAAAATTATGTCAGAAGGGGTAAGGGCTGGCAGCCATGGGAAATGAATAGAGGGACTCACAATACCTTTATCTTTGTTTTGCCACCTTGGGACAGAGGGAAAGAGACATGCTGGATGGAAGGGGGAGGGAGGGAGGGAATCAGGTGCTGGATTAAAAGGAGCGGAGAAGGGGAGAGAGAGAAAGAGAAGACACTGGCACTGGATAGGAGGAGGGTAGGGGAGGGAGTAGGGTTTGTCTTTCGAGGGTGGGGGTGGCATTTAGGCAGAGGGGAATGGGCATCCCTCCTGCCGATTTCGGGCATGGGAGGATGTCACCAGATAGGAGCAATTGGGCCTCCCTCCTGGCAATAGGGAGGGGTAGTTTGTCTTTGTTCCGGCTGAGCTGATTGCAGGGGAATCCCCGATCAGGTGAGCCAGCAGGACTTCCCAGAGCTGCCGGCTCAGCTGTTTGGGGCGTCCCTTGCTGGCGCTCCCCCCACTAGGGGAAGGAGTCAAGAGCAGGACAATGACAACATGACCGCTGGAACTTGGAAGGGCCACAACGCCTTGGTTAATGGCGGTAAGGAACGAGAGGGGTGCTTCCAACTGCAGGGACAAAGCTTTTCACTGTTCTTGCGGGCGGTGAAAAGTTTTGCACCCATGTCTGCAGCGAGTCAGGCTTCGGCGTCTCTGTAGCCACCGGCAAACCACAGTGCACCGTGGCTTGCCGCGGTGTTTGTTTATTTACTTATTTAGATTTCTATCCCGTCCTCCCAACAGCTGAGAATGGGTTACAAAAGGATATTCACAGTGTAGGGAGAGAACATGAAGCTACGGAGGACAAAAGAACTAAAAAAGGAAGTGGGCATGGCCGTTGTGCGATTAACACACAATCAGCAGCTGTCAACAACGGTGCCGGTTAGAGAATCTGGACCTAAATGACGGAGTGTGGAAGCTATGTTAATAATGAAAATGGAAATAATGTGATATCTTTATTGGACTCATTTCAATACATTTTTGATTAATATTTGGAGCTCAAACTCACCTTCCACATGTCATAACAGGGTACCATAACTTTGTATACTGTCCTGACCTGAGGAAAGAAGTTTTGGCCTCTAAAAGCCAATTGCAAAATGTATTTAGTCCAATAAAATGGTATCATATTACACAGATTTTGTTTTATTTGTATCTGTTAACCTACAGTGAAATGATTGTACCATATCAGCTTTTGAAATTTGGTTCTGTTATCTTTATATTTTGAATATCCAAAACAAAATCCGTATGAATTTACCTATATCCTATATAATAAAAGGTTAGTGGCGCATGCGCTTTTAAAAAAGCGTGATTACTGCGACCCTGGTGTGTGATCCGTGGCCGTGTTCCATTTTAGAACCCGGCCAATGATCACTCTGGCCACGCCCCTCCTCCTGCCCTCACCAACCCAAAGGAAGCTCAGCAGACCTCCCGCCCTCACCTCACCAAGCTGGAACCATACCTCTCGCCCTCGCTCACCTCTGCAGTCGCTGCCGCTGATCCTCCTCTTCGGGCCAGCCTGCGATCGTGGCCGGCTTTGGCGGGCCTCGCAGGCCGCTTTCCGGCCTCGGTGGCATGTTCCCTCTGACGCACGGGATCGCGTCGGGGGGGGGGGGAGGAGCGTGCTTCCGGGTTGGGGAGTGGCCTGCGAAGTTCGCTGGGACCGGCCACCACGATCGCGGCCTGCTTTGAAGAGGAGCAGGCCAGGTAAGCAGGGGGATTAATTCAGGGGGGCCAGAGGGAAAGGGGGCTGCTTTGGGGGGGAGGTGTGCTGGGGACAGACAGTTTTATTCTGGGGGGAAGACAGAAGGGTCCATGGAGAGACAGGGAGAAGGAAAGGGGGCTAATTTGGGGGAGGGGTGTGCTAAGGGGAGACAGAAGGGGCCATGGAGAGATAGGGAGAGGGAAAGGGGGCTGCTTTGGGGGGGAGGTGTGCTGGGGACAGACAGTTTTATTCTGGGGGGAAGACAGAAGGGCCCATGGAGAGACAGGGAGAAGGAAAGGGGGCTACTTTGGGGGAGGGGTGTGCTAGGGGGAGACAGAAGGGGCCATGGAGAGATAGGGAGAGGGAAAGGGGGCTGCTTTGGGTGGGAGGTGTGTGCTGGGGGCAGACAGCTTTGCTCGGGGGGGGGAGGAGACAGAAGGACACAGACAGCAGCCAAGGAGAGATAAAGAAACACAGACAGACAGACACTCTATTCTAGCACCCGTTAATGTAACGGGCTTAAAGACTAGTATATATATAAAACACCAAAAAATTGTGAATAATAGTGCTTAGTCAAATTAACACCTGACACACTAGCAGCAATGTGATTCACAGTGTTGCAATTAACACCATAGCACCACCTCTCTACCACCCAAAAATCTTCTATTAGAAGTTATACATAAAAGTAAAATAAAACTTATCTTGTTGAAGTCTTCACCATGCAGTCATAAAGGGGGTGGAATCACTATTCTTGAGTACCAGTGTTAAATCCCAATACAGGGCAACATGCATCACTTTTTCTCTTTCCCCACTGTTGCACTATGGCTTCTTGGATTAGTATCAGGGAGTGGGCTAGAAAACATGGGGGGCTGCATAAGAGAGCAACAGAAAGGAGGCTGGAGGACAAGGGGGGAGGGGGATTCAGAGCATGAGGGGGGCTGTCCCAAATGTTTATAACCCGTTATCAGTAGTAAAATAAATATTTTAGTAGCTTGACAATTTTCATTTTTCAGGTGCCACGTGCACCTTTTTTTAAAAAAAAATTATTTATTCATTTCAAAACATACACAAATTGCAATAAAATATACAACTGATGTTACAATAAAGAGCACTTATAACTAACAAATAATAATAGAAATACCTTTCCCCCCATCCCAGATGTGTGTAAAAACTCAACAAAAAATGGAAAACTTGTACTAGTGAATTATTGTTACATAATTTGTTAATGGGTTTCAAATCTCCTTAAATTTTTTACAATTACCCGTTATTTCCAAATTCATAACGTTCATATCGATAGAATAAACACAGAGACTCCCACCAGAAGATGTGATTCAGTCTATCACAATTCTTCCAATTTTTTGTGATCATCTTACATTACATTACATTAGTGATTTTTATTCCGCTTGTGCCTTGCGGTTCAAAGCGGATTACATACTGAAGTAGGCCGCTGTCTAGGCCTACCTCGGAATGGAGACTCCACACACTATATACTGGTTTCAATAGGTATACATTTATTAGCAAATCAGTAACAGCTTACAAGAATAAATCATTCAGCATATAATGTAACAGATGTGATCCTCAGGCCTGAGGGTCCTCTGATGTCTGTTCTGATTACTTCTGCTTATAGGCCTGATTTTATACATTTTTTGGTGGTCAATATCACGTTAGTCTAAATCACATGATACATCTTTATTGGTTGTTTTTCTTATACGTCAATACATAAGTAGATTCATTTATTGGCTTATCTATTTGTGTCATCTTATACGTCTGTTCAGTTTGCCGTAAGGCCTAACCCTTTCCTGCAAATGTCCTTTTCCCCTTACCATATATGCAATTCCGAGTCCAAAATTCCTTCTCTGCTGTGGTAACACATGATATATCTTGCTAAATAATGTTCTTGAGTACTCTGTTTTTCTGACCATGAGCTGTGTTCCTCTTTGCATAATATCCGGCCAGGTGCCATGCATCGGAATTTAAGTCTTGTTTCTTACAAGTTTTTGCTTACCATAGCTAACTCAGAAACAGAACATTTCTCAATCACTATAGGCCAGCTGGCAAGTGGGTTATGAAATATCTTTTACAGTTCATATACTGATTTATTAGAGCAAGAGGGAGGGGAGGGGGTTTTTCTCTTATGAGGTCTGGTTACTTCACCTTTATCCAAAGGACTTGTTTTGCTTCACCTGTATCTCACCAGGACTTCTTCTTCGTCTCATCCTCGGTTCCCTCTCAATACGAAGAGAGCTGGCCATTTCCAGGAGGGTACATGACATTGAAGAATACAGATTGAGGGTATAGACTTAATGACAGAGTGAGTGTGTAGACATAATAACAATGGAAGATAAATCAGGTTACATTACTATACATATCAAATATTCTGATTCCATACGTTGGTAGGTAATCGGTTTCGGTAGGGTGAATTAGGTTCCAAGTATTTATTTTTTTTTTTTAATGTATTTTTTGTCGATTGATGGTATGGTGCCAGGGAGTGAGCAAACCTGGTTGGTGGAAGAGGAGAGGGAGATTAGGTAGATTGTAAATACTTTTTGAAGAGCAGCGTTTTGATTTCTTTACGGAATGCTTTGAAGTCAGATGTTGAGGTTAACAATCTAGTGATAGAGGGTTTGAGTTTTGCTGCATGCGTTGCTATGAGGTTATCATAAAGCTTTTTACGTATAGCAATCCCAGTTATAACAAGGAGTAATCTGTTCTTTGCTGCAGAAATTGGATTTTTATGTTTTAATATAGTTCCAAATAGAACAATATCATATGACATTGGAATGGAGGTATCTAATATCCTATTAATTGTAATCCATATTGATTTCCAAAAGCTAAGAATTAAGGGGCAATAGTACAACAGGTCCAGTGTCCCTATTTCAAGATGACAATGCCAGCATCTATTAGACTTGGAACTATCTAATTTTTGCAAACGAGCAGGGGTCCAAAAAAAATCCTATATAACAGAAAAAAACCATTTGCACCTTTTTGAATTAATTAGCGCTGGCTTTTACAAAGGTGCAGTGGAAGTTTCTACCCCGAGCTGGTGAGATAAATGATCCAATGTTCATAGAATTCCTATGAGTGCCGGAGCATTTACCTCACTGGCTTTGTAAAATGAGCCTTAGAAATGGAATGGTACAGCCAAATTAAATATTGTTAAACTAGTAGATGGAATTCCTATTAAAGCTGCAGTCATTGGGGGCTGAGAAAGGAGAGGCTTTTTATGTGATGATCTGGGTGTTTGATTTTTGTTACTTTTTAAATAGAGGCAGGATAGGGTTGATTAGCCTTGTATTAGCCGATTTAAGAGAGAGAGAAAGGAAAATCTCCTTTCAGAACATGGCATTAAGGAATGCAGCTGTTTCAGTGTGCTTTGTGTGGTTTAATTTTGAGGTTACCATTATACAGTATATTGTTAATAAGATTATATTTTGTGCATATGAAGAATAAATGGAAGAAATAGAATTACAATTAGTACTACTGCTACGGAGGTGGTTCTGGGGCAGAGCTTGGGCACCCCCAAACAAAAAGGCATTCTGCTGCCTCATGTGAAAACAATATGGGTTACTGCAGGAGAAAGACAGAAAATGAACTTACAGTCAATCTTTTGAGCTACCAACTTGCAAGGAAACTTGTCTCCAAGAATCTGAATGACCTATCAAAAAATTAAAAAAAAAAGTCAAGCTCCATGTAACTACAGACACTGGCTGCATTTTAATAAAAGTTAAAGTGGAAAGACACAACACAAGAACACAAGATTTGCCGCTGCTGGGTCAGACCAGTGGTGCATCGTGCCCAGCAGTCCGCTCACCCAATAAGCAAACAAAACATTCAAATTACACAGATATAATGTTAATGCTTTTCTTACACTATGGCTTTTGCAGTCCAGGGACCAAGTGCAATTGGGTAATAGAGTCAATTGGGTGGCTAAACTCTTGGAAGATTCTATGCACAGTATAGTTAAACAAGATATGAGGAACTGGTCTAAATTCCAGGGTATGCAATAAACTAGTCCAGGTGTGGAGAGTGTGCGGCGAGTCCCCACATGTGTTTAAAGACCTGCCAGACTTTCACCTGCTTTCTAAGGGATGCTATTTCTCTACATATCCTCCTTCTTCAGGCAATGCAAAGATTAAATCGATAATGCTCAGGGGATTTTTTTTTTTTTAAAGTTACTTCCCTGTATTTCACCCTCATCCTGTCCTGGTTTTTAACTTAATTAAATCTACTGGCAAGTCTGCTAGTCTCAAATAAATGTTTGATCAGTCATAAGAGAAATGAATCTAACCCTAGAAGGACAAAGGTCATAGATCACTATCTACTCAGTGGTCCCATGAGGCAAAAGAGAATGATTAGACCAGGGCTGCCCAAGTCTTGTCCTGGAGTTGTGGGATCTCTCACAGAAAGAAAGAGATGGGCCATTTGGCCTTTATCTGCCATCATGTTTCTATGTTACTGGCAGGCCAGGTTTTCAGGATATCCACAATGAATATGCATGAGAGAGATTTGCATACCAAGAAGGCTGGTGCAGGCAAATCTCTCTCATGCATATTCACTGTGGATATCCTGAAAACCTGGCCTGCCAGTAGATCTGGCGGACCGGACTTGGGCAGCCCTGAATTAGACCAATCAGATCCTTCTCTGTGTGCGTTCCAAACTCCTCCAGTGGCCCCCAACCCTGTCCTGAAGGACCACCAGCCACTCAGGTTTTCAGGATAGCCCTAATGAATATGCATAGAGCAGATCTGCATGCCTGCCACCTCCATTACATGCAAATCTCTCTCATGCATATTCATTAGGGCAGGGGTGTCCAATGTCGGTCCTCGAGGGCCGCAATCCAGTGGGGTTTTCAGGATTTCCCCAATGAATATGCATGAGATCTATGTGCATGCACTGCTTTCAATGCATATTCATTGGGGAAATCCTGAAAACCTGACTGGATTGCGGCCCTCGAGGACCGACATAGGACACCCCTGCATTAGGGCTATCACGAAAACCCGACTGGCTGGTGGTCCTCCAGGACAGGGTTGGGGATCAATCCCACCCTGCTGCGTCTGACAGGTGGCAGAAAAAGCCCACGTTTCTGTTGTTACCCTCCAAGGCTTCAAGCTCCCACCTCCTCTAACTTCTTGGCATTCCCGGTCACAAAGACAACCCTCCGACCTGTCACGGTTGCCATCTTTCCCCTTCCTCCGGCGCTTCAGAAGCTAATCTGGGGGGGGGGGGAAACACCACCAAACCCAGCGGCTAACACATGTGCGTTTCAAGCCTCGCTCTGATTTAGGACCCCAAGGGCGACAGAGGCCACTGGCGGGAAGCAACGAACAATGTCACAGTGATTGGTTGGAGAATTTGTGACTGGACCAATGGCGAGCCCCTGAACCCGGAAGTGCGTGAAGGCAGGTGGGCGGGTCGCGTGGAAAAACACGAGGGTTGGTGGGGGGCCCTCGACTGCGACGTCATGGACCTGCTGCCTCGTAGCTGCCGGGACTTCGGCTCGGTCCAGTACTGGGAGAGCTTCTTTCGCAAGCGGGGGAAGCGGGCCTTTGAGTGGTACGGAGCTCTTCCGGAATTGGGTGGCGTGCTGCAGCGCTACCTGCGGCCCAGGGATAAGGTGAGAGGGGGGAGGGGGGAAAGAACAACTGTTATGCGCCCCCCCATCACAGTTGTGCGCCCCCCCATCACAGTTGTGCGCCCCCCCATCACAGTTGTGCGCCCCCCCATCACAGTTGTGCGCCCCTCATCACAGTTGTGCACCCCCCTCACAGTTGTGCGCCCCCTCACAGTTGTGTGCCCCCCTCACAGTTGTGCACCCCCATCACAGTTGTGCGCCCCCCCCACAGTTGGGTGCCCCCATCACAGTTGTGCGCCCCCTCACAGTTGTGCGCCCCCATCATAGTTGTGTGCCCCCATCACAGTTGTGCGCCCCCCATCACAGTTGTGCGCCCCCCCACAGTTGTGCACCCCCATCACAGTTGTGCGCCCCCATCATAGTTGTGCGCCCCATCACAGTTGTGTGCCCCCCATCACAGTTGTGCGCCCCCCTCACAGTTGTGCACCCCCTCACAGTTGTGCGCCCCCTCACAGTTGTGCACCCCCCTCACAGTTGTGCGCATCTCCACAGTTGTGCGCCACCCTCACAATTGTGCGCCCCCCTCACAGTTGTGCACCCCCCTCACAGTTGTGCACCCCCCTCACAGTTGTGCGCCCCTCCTCACAGTTGTGCGCCCCCCCTCACAGTTGTGCGCCCCCCCTCACAGTTGTGCGCCCCCCCTCACAGTTGTGCGCCCCCCTCACAGTTGTGCGCCTCCCCTCACAGTTGTGCGCCCCCCCTCACAGTTGTGCGCTCCCCCTCACAGTTGTGCGCTCCCCCTCACAGTTGTGCGCTCCCCCTCACAGTTGTGCGCCCCCCTCACAGTTGTGCTGCTGTGAACCAAGCGGTAAGCCTTCGTCTTAAAAACAGACATTACCAGTGTGGCTCTAGGTCAGTGGTCCCCAACCCTGTCCTGGAGGACCACCAGGCCAGTCGGGGTTTTGGGATAGCCATAATGAATATGCATGAGAGAGATTTGCATGCCTGTCGCCTCCATCTTTAACATCTTTATAAACGATCTGGACATAGGTACGACGAGCGAGGTGATGAAATTTGCGGATGATACAAAGCTATTTGGAGTAGTGAAGACGCAGTGGGATTGCGAAGATCTGCAATGTGACATAATCAGGCTCGAGAAATGAGCATCGCGACATGGCAGATGAGGTTCAACGTGGATAAGTGTAAAACAATGCATGTCGGTAACAAAAATCTCATGCACGAATACAGGATGTCTGGGGCGGTACTTGGAGAGACCTCCCAGGAAAGAGACTTGGGAGTTCTGATCGACAAGTTGATGAAGCCGTCTGTGCAATGCGTGGTGGCGGCGAAAAGTGCAAACAGAATGCTAGGAATGATAAAGAAGGGGATCACGAAGAGATCGGAGAAGGTTATCATGCCGCTGTACCAGGCCATGGTGCGCCTTCACCTGGAATACTGCGTCCAGCACTGGTCGTCGTACATGAAGAAGGACACGGTACTACTCAAGAGAGTCCAGAGTACACGACTAAGATGGTTAAGGGGCTGGAGGAGTTGCCGTACAGTGAAAGATTAGAGAAACTGTGCCTCTTCTCCCTCGAACAAAGTTAGAGTTGAAAGCAGCTTCAAAAAAGTTGGCTTTTAGCTTGGATTTGAATACTGCTGGAGAAGGAGCATGATATATTGACTCTTGCAGCCTATTCCAGGCGTATGTTGCGGCAAGAAACAAGGACCTAGTCATGAACAGCTTTCAGTGAATGATGCAATCTGATGGTACTTTCTACCTTAATAAACAGATTAGTTTGTAAGCTTTTACAGGCATCAGGATACTGGGCTTGATGGACCTTTGATCCATCCCAGTATAGCAACTCTTATTTGATGAAGTGAACTCCTGTTTTCAAAAACCTATGTCTTTAAATAAATAATTACTTCTCAACACACGGTACATGTATCCTCTAGCCCGGGTATGCGAGCTGCTTGTGGGGGCACTGTATGGATCTCCCACCCTCCTTTCTCCGCCATTGCTGCTGCGCCGGGGATCCCATGCCCTCCCTCCTTCCTGCCCTCCAGCTGCATCGCCGAAGCTGACCCAGAAGATTTACCTCCGATGTCTGAGCTGACGTCGGAGGGAAGCCTTCCAGAGATCTCGGTTACCTTGACAGTCCTTCCTGCCTTCAGCCGCATTTATTTACAGGGCAGCGGGCAGCAGCTCTTGCTCGTGGCTGACCCAGAAGCCTTCTCCCAGAGCAGCCAAGCCCCACCCTCATCTCTGCCCCTCCCCCGCCGTGCACGCATGCCCCCACCTCAATTCCCCCCCAAAATAACAAAACAAACACACCACCATGGCATTTAAATAATGCACACCTATTCAGCCTTTTAGCCAGGTAGTCACTGCTGCTGAAGATACTTGCAGCAGTAAGTGTGGTATCACAGCAGCAATATTCTGAAGCTATAATTAATCAGGGTTAGACCACTGGACCATTTAGCCAGCATTTAACCACTCCAAAGTTATTAGTAATGCCACATCGGAGCTTATATGTGTGAGTAGTCGGCCACATTCCGTTATGGGTGGAAATGATGCATCTGAACTAAATGTGGAAATTATACATATAAAAACTATATTCACTACTATTAATTGTTTCTTACATGAATACCAGGAGCACACTCTCCAGTGCTGGTATACTTCCAGGGTATTAATTAAAGTAATAGTGAGTTGAAAGTGTTTGTATTCTTCTACTGAAAAGATTTTTACTATTTTGTAAATAAATTTTAATACATGTCTTCTGGTTTTCTCTGTCTGGGCAGGTGTTGGTGGTGGGCTGTGGTAACTCGGAGCTGAGTGAACAGCTGTATGATGTGGGATACCAGCAGCTGGTGAACATTGACCTCAGTGAGACGGTAATTCGGCAAATGACGGAGCGCAATACTGTCCGTAGACCTACCATGAGCTTCTTGTGCATGGATGCATTGCAGATGGAGTTTCCTGATGCCTACTTCCAGGTAGTGCTGGACAAGGGAATGCTGGATGCCATCCTAATAGACAAAGAGGCCACCACACTCCAGAAGGCAGACAGAATGTTTGCTGAGATCGGCCGGGTGCTACAAGTTGGGGGCCGCTTTCTCTGCGTCTCCTTAGCCCAGGACCATGTGCTGAGGCAGGCAGTTGACTACTTTACAAAGGAGGGCTGGATGGTGAGGGTACATCAGATCACAGAAAGCGAGGGAGGAGAAGAGGAACGGCGCTTCCCTTTGCCTGTCTTTGTTTTCGTCATGACCAGGTGCAGGAAGATGGGAGACTCTGCACTCCAGATCCTAGAGATCTGTGTGGAGGAACAAGGTCAGCCTCTGCGGGTGGAGAGTGAAGAACGACTGGTGGAGGCGGTGCAGGAGCGACAGCAGTATGCAATGTTGAGGAGCCAGCTTAAAAGTGGCCTTGGCGTGGGAGGCATGTCTCTGGATCTGTATAAAGCAGGCTCTGAGAAGCCACGCTACACTCTCTATGTGGTGGACAGCAGCTCTCTGAGGCCAACTCATACTAATCAATTTGCCATCTTCATTGGTAAGTTACCTTTTGCAGGCAAGATTTAAGAATGGCTCCTAAGCACATGGGACGGTAGAGGTAAAAACATTGAAAAAGCATAATATACGAGGGTCATTTTATAAATAATGCACACTGTTTATTTATTTACATGTTGTTGGTTTTTTTTTTTCAAGTATTTCTTTACCATCCTTCAATATAGTTTCCCTGCTTTGCAATGACCGAGTCCCAAAGTCCGGGAAGCTTCATTATTCCATCCAAGGCACCGTTTTAGTTCAGTTGCCGAATGGTTCGGGTATCGGTGGAAGAAAGCTCTTCCAGAGATGCAAAATGATGTCCATGGATAGGTTGTTTCAACTTTGGAAAAAGGTCGAAGTCTGGTGGACTGATGTCTGGACTGTAGGGAGCAGGAGGTAACACCTCCCAGCCGTATTTGTGTAGTTTTTCAATGACGAGTGGAGAGTTCCATCTTCCTCACGGCCAAAAAAAATTTTGATGAGCCCAATCAAAAGTCAAACAAATGACAATTTTTGCTTATGATCATGAAGGCATCATCATCACAGACAAAGTTCCATGTGGAAGAAGTGTCACAGCAATGTGATATTTTGCAAAAAATGTACAAAACCTGACCTCAGTTGCTCTTGGCTGGGCCACTCATTCTTCACGACAATGCTCGCGCGCACATAGGGAATGTCATTGAAAAACTGTGCGAATACAGCTGGGAGGTGTTACCTCCTGCTCCCTACAGTCCAGACATGAGTCCACCAGACTTCGACCTTTTTCCAAAGTTGAAACAACCTATGCGTGGACATCGTTTTGCATCTCTGGAAGAGCTTTCTTCCACCGGTCCCCGAGCCATTCGGCATCTGAACAAAAATGATGTCTTGGATGGAATAATGAAGCTTCCCGGATGTTGGGACTCAGTCATTGCAAAGCAGGGAGACTATATTGAAGGACTGTAAAGAAATACTTGAACAAAAATAAAGCATGTACCGTATTTTCACGCATATAACGCGCGCGTTATACGCGTTTTTACCTACCTCTCATACCCCTCGCGCGTTATACAAAATTTTTTTTACATAGTTCCCACCCCGCCCGACGCCCGATTCACCCCCCCCCAGCAGGACCGCTCGCACCCCCACCCCGAACGACCGCTCGCACGCGCTCCCACCCGCACCCGCATCCACGATCGGAGCAAGAGGGAGCCCAAGCCCTCTTGCCCGGCCGACTCCCCAACTCCCCGACAGTATCGGGCCAGGAGGGAGCCCAAACCCTCCTGGCCACGGCGACCCCCTACCCCCACCCCGCACTACATTACGGGCAGGAGGGATCCCAGGCCCTCCTGCCCTCGATGCAAACCCCCCTCCCTCCAACGACCGCCCCCCCCCAAGAACCTCCGACCGCCCCCCCAGCCGACCCGCGACCCCCCTGGCTGACCCCCACGACACCCCCACCCCCCTTCCCCGTACCTTTGGTAGTTGGCCGGACAGACGGGAGCCAAACCCGCCTGTCCGGCAGGCAGCCAACGACGGAATGAGGCCGGATTGGCCCATCCGTCCCAAAGCTCTGCCTACTGGTGGGGCCTAAGGCGCGTGGGCCAATCAGAATAGGCCCTGGAGCCTTAGGTTCCACCTGGGGGCGCGGCCTGAGGCACATGGGCCCAACCCGACCATGTGCCTCAGGCCGCGCCCCCAGGTGAACGGAGAATTGGGACAGCGCACGGAAAGTCAGGGCGGGTGAACGGAGAGTCGGGACAGCGCACGGAGAGTCGGGGAGGGCGAAAGGAGAGTCGGGGTGGCCAGAGGAGAGTCGGGGCGGGCGAAAGGACAGTCGGGCTGCATGCGCGGTATACCCGTGAGCGCGGTATACAAAAGTTTTTGTACATAAAATCGTGGTTTCTGCGCGCTATACCCATGTGCGCGTTATCTGCGTGAAAATACGGTAAATAAAAAAAAAATAGTGTGCATTATTTATGAAGTGATCCTTGTATTACTGAGCTTGTTTGTGGAGTTGATGTATAATGGGAAGGTTAAGAACATAAGAATCGCCGCTGCTGGGTCAGACCAGTGGTCCATCGTGGCCAGCAGTCCGCTCACACAGAGGCCCTCAGGGCTGTTAACCTATTACTGGATTGGGAGGGGAAGGAATTGCCTAACCAGCCTGAGTGTAACTACTCCTGGTTAACTTCTGCAGTATTTGGTATTCCTTGACTCGCCTCTTAGCTGGAAGCGTATAAGGGTTGCATTGGGTTACTTCCTCACTTATTGGCTCTTCTCTTTGGGTGGTATTCTTGAAAATGTGTATACTGTGGCAATTTTTCTGCTTATTATTTTTCAGCTGAGAATGTACAGCGACATGCACATGTAATTTTCCTGTCGCCAGAAAGTTATACGTGTACAGAATCGGGAATGTTTCACAAGTAAATTGGAAAACACGAATGGAAATTGGCAGCTTGCTAATACTTGCTGCTCTCGCTTTGCAATTACCAGCGTCTTCTGTCGATGCTAATCGGGACGAAAATGCCAGCTTCCAGTGCTGCTCCCTTCCTGATGATATTCAACTTCTGCATCCTTTAGATCCCAATAAAGCATCAGACATCATATTAATTAATAATAAACTCGAACAAATCCATCAATGGCTAGATATAAATAGGTTGGCTCTTAACATTGGAAAAACAAAAACATTACTTTTTCCATGGAAAGAAACTCCTAAAATTAGTGCACCTATCACAATAAAAAATATTCCTTTACAATCAGTTAATAGTATTAAAATTCTAGGAGTTATATTTGACAGCAAATTAACCTTTCATGAGCATATAGGCAGTATTGTCAAAGCATCATTCTATAGACTCCGTCAAATTCGATCCTTGTCACAATATCTTTGTTCTAAATCATTAAACATTCTTACACATTCTTTAATAATTTCCAAAATCGATTATTGCAATGCCCTTTTTAAGGGAATTGCACAAAACGAAATAAGACGGTTACAAATAATACAAAATACTGCCGTTAAACTAATAACAAAAAAGAAAAAATTTGATCACGTGACGCCACTTCTTAAGAACGCTCACTGGCTTCCAGTAACCCATAGAATAACATATAAAATATGTCTACTTACCTTTAAAGCAATGCTTTTTAAAACTCCTGCTTTTATCTATAAAACACTGATTCCCTATTCCACAAATAGAATATTGCGGTCTAACGAACAGCATTTATTAATAATTCCATCTCTTAAAATTATAAATACAGTGGTGCCTCGCATAACGGACGCCTCGCACAGCGAACGCTGCGCATAACGAACTTTTTGTCTTGCTCCCTATAACGAACTTCGTTTCACACAACGAAGTCGCCCGAGGGGCCCGGGGGGGGGGCGGAACTACTCTCGCCGCTTCCTAATGTGAGCCGGGAACAGCAGCACCCTCCTGTATGAATGCAGTGTTCCATCATCTCCCTCCACCTTACCTTAGATGCCGAGTTTTCCGGCTTTCTTTTTCGGCCAGCCACACACTTTCAAAGAGCAGCACATGCGCGCATGCTCTGTTGTTCAATCTTCTCCTCTGACGCAACCGGAAACCGGAAGTTGCAGGAGAGGAGAACATTGATCAACTTCAGCAGCTGCGCGTGCACAGCTTTTTGAAAGCGTGCGGCTGGGTGAAAAAGAAAGCTGGCAAACTCTGCATATAAGGTGAGGTGGAGGGAGGGAAATGTAGGGCTGCAGAACGAATTATTTTCTTTTACATGTATTCTTATGGGAAAACGCGTTTCACACAACGAACGTTTCACATAACAAACTTGCTCCTGGAACGGATTAAGTTCGTTGTGTGAGGCACCACTGTACTAGAAGACAATATATCTTTTCTGTTACTGCACCACAAATGTGGAATTCCTTGCCAATCTACCTAAGAAAAGAGCACGATATTGACAAATTTAAGATAAATTTAAAAACGTTCCTTTTTAAAGACGCCTTTGATTAATAACTTATAATCTGGATCACAATAATTTAATAATTAAAAAATTTCCCACCTTATGTTTTTCCCCAACCTTCTTTTATTATATTTTGTAGTTCTTATCCCCTTCTCCTTTTACTCATGTTTTGTTAAATATGTATTTAGGATTTTTTATTCTCTTTTAAATTAATTTTTAAGGTCATGTATAATTAATGTCTTAATTTTTATTTTTTATATTGTAATATTAATTATTTCTATTTCTATATATGTATGTCCATCGCTTTGAAAAAAAGACAAAGCGATTAATCAAAAATTTTAATAAACTTGAAACTTGCCTTTTGTGGAAAACCTTAGATTAGGGCCATCTTCCTACCAGTTCACTTTACTTATTTGCCACTGATCTGGCCCAACAGAAGGAGGAGAGGAGCAGTGCTGTATGCTGTGAATTGGGACACTGTCATGCTATACTTGTGATTTGAAGGACTAATTAGGGTCTGGGAGGCAGAGGAGGATACTAGTTTTAGATAAGCAGTAGAGAGATTGGTATTGATGGGATGGAGAATCTTTTTAGCAGGCAAGTATGAAAGAGGCTGGAGATTAAACAGATACCACTCAGTCTAACACCAGCTCAGTATGCCAATTCATCTCTCAGAAATGTGTCCGTAAATCGACACGGAACCCAGTATCTAGGTAGAGCTAAGAAACATGTTTGCACAGATGCGTGTTAAAAAGTGATTAAGCTACTGTACGTCAATATAGTTCCTTTTTCCCAGAGGGTGAAAATGTTGTGTTTGCCTTGGAAAATCTATCCAATTTTTTTTTTCCTTTCCTGTGTTCTTCTTTCTCCTGATTCCTGTCCTGTTTGTCCCAGTCCCTCAGGGCAGGGAGACAGAGTGGCTCTTTGGAACGGAGGATGGAAGGAAACAGCTAGCTGGCAGTGCAGGATTCAGGAGACTAATTGTCGTGGCTTTACATCGAGACCAGCAGTATGATGGAATGGAGGGCATCCAGTCTGAGCTGTCGGCCAAAGTCCTGGAACTGGCTCCTCCAGGCGTGCCAGCCAATCAGCAGGTAACGGCAGCTCATGACAGCTGGATCCACCGAGTGCAGGTGTATTTTGGGCTTGATGCTGTCAAATGTCATCTGAGGAACCTGTCAGCCCCTTGCGATTCAAAGAGCAATACTGCAATACTGCCAACCCCCTCTTGCTAGCAGGAACCCCAACAGGAGGACTCCTATGCAACATAGTAATGCTAGAGGGAATGCCACCTAAGGCTGGCAGTGGCAGTGTAGAGATTGTCGCAGAAGTTATGTAAATCTGTTTTCTTGTGAACATTTAACATTTCCCTAGCAACCAATTTTCAGTAGGTGAAAGTAGTACTGGGTAGATATGAGAACCTGTCTTTTAAAAGAGCCCCATTAGAATGTACTGCCCTAGTCCCCTTCTTTGATCTCTGTTCATGTTTTTCCCTTCCGTTTCTCAAAGATCCCATTCCTGTCAGCTGGAGGAGACATTGGTGTGCGCAGGGTCCAGCAGCAAGGCCGCAGTGATCTGAGCGGGGAATATGTCATTGAGGACGTGAAGGGAGAAGGGGAGATCTATTTCCGAAGGCTCATCTTCCTCAGCAACAGGAATGTGGTGCAGTCGGAAGCTAGACTACTGCCCCCTGCTCCGGCCAAAGGTGAGGAGTCCTGTCGCTGCTCCCAGTTCTGGCCAAAGGTGAGGAGCCAGGTTACTGTACAGAAGATCTTTACCTGTTCTCTGGATTGTGAAAACATTAATGGAAAACCAGAGATCTTCTGGAGGCTAGGTAATTTTATCTGTTTGCTTTCTGTAATAAAATCTCAAATCAGTTCTATTAAATAAATACAGGATCTATATGTTAGATGATCAATCTGTGCTTGCAAACTGTTGCAGAAGGGTGTCTTTCAGCTCCTCCTCCTTCACCTGTGGAGTATAGTGCCCTCTCCAGTTTTTTCTTCTGCAAGCAAACTGAGAAGGTGTGTTCTGATCTGCTCTGTTAGTGGTTGGTTTTTTTGAGGTTTTGGTTTTTTTTAATTTTGGGTTTTTTCTTCCATTTTTCATGAGGCTGTGGTGCCAAGAGGACACCATTTTGGGGGCTACTTTGCTCTCTCTTTAAAAGAGCCCCAGTAGAATGTACTGCACTAGTCCCCTTCTTTAAGAGGACACAGACTCCACAAGGACGGGCTGCAGCTTGCAAGATGTAACCTGATGTACCTGTTGAGCCAGCCTGCTTTGTGCTTCTCCAAGGCTCGGGGTCCATTCCCTTGGGAGCCAACACGCTTTCTGATTTATCGGAGGCATAGGCACGGGTTGTGGAGCCCCTGTGTGAATTCGTTTGTATTTCGGGGAGCTGGCTGCGTTTTTAATTTCATCCCCCCTTCCCTCCCCCCCCCCCCCCCCCCGTCGTCCTCATTCAAAGCCGACGCAGGCAGGTGCCAGCCCAGTATAGTGAGATAGTGAGTACAGATCCATTTGTTTCTGTTGGGAATTTTAAAGGTTTCTAGGGTTAGAGCTAGAGTCCCCCCACCTCCAAACCCACTTTTTCTGAATTTTTTTGTACTTCACTAGCCGTTTTTTGTGTGAATTTGTGGGCGGCAGCAGCCATCTTGGATTTTAAATAGTTGTTTTTCTAAAGCCTCTGCCCCAAAACTGCTCGATTTGGCTCAAAATCGACTGGGATGGACTTCTCAGGCTGTTCTGCCCCTATATCATGCCAGTTTTGCGCTGGATGGACAGCTGAGCAGTGTCCATGTATCATGTGCTGCGGGGCATGCAAAAGAGAAGTGGGACCCTCAGGCTCGGGCCCCTTCTGAGTCCTGTAGGGCTGAGAAACCACAGGGGGGTCTAACTGGTAGGGGAAAAAAATCCCTTCTGGTGACCAGAAACAGCAAATGCTTGAAACGTAAGTGTGAGCTCTATGCATGATATGCCTCGGAGACTTCTTAGACTGAGCCTGGATCCTTGTGGTCGGTGAACATCAGAGATATCTTTCAGGTGTTCTCTGTGGGTAGTGGATCTTTGCAACTTGAGACGAGCTGAGGGCTCTGCAAGGGGAGAGTGCTGGTAACTTGTTGAACTGAGCCCTAGGGCTTGAAGGTTTGGAAACACTGAGCAAATTCCAAGAAAAAAAGCAAATATTTTTTCATTTAGAAATTTTCTGATAGTGATGATTCATTGATTCTCTTTGTTTTGTGAAAATCTAATTAGAAACTGAATTAAATATTCTGTTGCTTTGGTTTAGGCCAAAAGAGAAGAAAGAAAGATAAAAAGCAAAAGCAACCAGCAATTCCTTGTGCCAACCTGCCGACAAGTCACCCTGCTGCTGTGGATAAGAGCTATCTGTGTTGTGAGCATCACAAGGCCATGGTTGCTGGTCTTTCTTTACTAAGAAGCCCCCAGCTTGTGCCAGGTACCTGGTGAGCGCACCCACATGTACATGTCCATAGAGAAATTAGATCTTTCCAGCTAATTTTTTTTGTCTTCTAGTTCTACCAGATCAATCCAGAATGTGCAGGTGTTGCATCCATTGGCAAACGAGTTCTCATTTTTAAAACCGTTCTTAAGTTGAATGTGTATGTAACTCAGATCCTGTACAGCATACAGTCTATGAAAACATTAAACATTAAAGAAACAGTTCTCAAAATAAAGTACTGTAGTTTATTCATCAGTCCCACTGTTCCTTCACCACCACATCCAACATTTCTCCCTCTCTTCCCCATGCATTTGTACCTTATGAATCTCCCACCACCGTGTCCAATATTTCTTTCTCCCTCCCTATGCCCAACAATTCACCGGCTTTCTTCATTTCCCGATGTGCACTATCTCTTTCCCTCTTACTCAGACACCCATGCCCCAATAATTCTCCTTTAATTTCCTCCCCACCTCAGCATCTCTTTCCCTCACTTCCTCCATTCGTGCTCCCTCCCTCCTTTTTTCAATTCTTTGTCCGAAGTTTGTGCCCCCTCCCTTCCTTCTGTGTCCCAACATGACCCTGCTTCTCCCTTCCTATGACAACGCAGTCCCTCTTCCTCCCTTCCTGTCCCCCAATGCGCCCCTTGTCATCCCCCTCTGTTCCTTATCCCAAATTCATGCCTCCTGTGTTTACCTCCTGTGGCCGGCTCCCTCCTCCTAGCCGCACTTCTGTTGGCAAAGCTGCGAGTAGTGGTTTCTGCACACGGTCCACTGGTCTTCGCGAAGCCGCGATTGGCAAATTCTGCACGTGGTCCACTGACCCGGAAGCCTTCCCTCTGACATCTGATTTAGTAAAAAATTGATCCACTTGTACTCAGAATTTTGTAGACTTCAATCATATTCCCCTTCAGCCGTCTCCTTTTCCAAGCTGAAGAGCCCTAACCTCTAGTCTTTCCTCATATGAGAGGAGTTCATCCCCTTTATCATCTTGGTCGCTCTTCTTTGACTTTTCTAGTGCCGCTATATCCTTTTTAAGATAAGGAGACCAGAACTGAACACAATATTCAAATTGAGGTTGCACCATGGAGCGATAAAGAGGTATTATAACATTCTTAGTCTTATTTACCATCCCTTTTTTAATAATTCCTAGCATCTTGTATGCTTTCTTGGCCGCTGCCACACATTGGGTGGAAAGTTTCAGTGTATTGTCCATGATGACACCCAGATCTTTTTCTTGAGCGCTGACCCCCCCAGAAACTATGATTTGGATTATTCTTCCCAATGTGCATCACTTTGTATTTGTCCACATTAAATTTCATCTGCCATTTGGGTTTCCCGGTCTTCTTGCAGTTTTTCATAGTCTGCATACGTTTTAACAACTTTGAGCAGTTTATTGTCATCTGTAAATTGAATCACCTCACTCGTTCCAATTTCCAGATCATTTATAAATAAGTTAAATAGCATTGGTCCCAGTACAGATCCCTGCGGCACATTGCTATTTACCTTCTTCTGGTGAGAAAAATGGCCATGTAACCCTACCCTTTGTTTTCTGTTGATAACCAATTCTCCTATCCCAGGATTATTTAATTTTCTCAGAAGCCTCTCAATAGGAATTTTGACAAAAGCTTTCTAGAAATCTAGATACACTACATCACAGGTGTCAAAGTCGGTCCTCGAGGGCCGGAATCCAGTCGGGTTTTCAGGATTTCCCCAATGAATATGCATGAGATCTATGTGCGTGCACTGCTTTCAAGGCATATTCATTGGGGAAATCCTGAAAACCCGACTGGATTACGGCCCTCGAGGAGGGACTTTGACACCCCTGCTCTACATCAACTGGCTCGTCTTTATCCACATGTTTATTCACACCTTCAAAGCAGCCAAGCAAATTGGTGAGGCAAGACCTCCTTCGGCTGAACCCATGCTGACTCTCTCTCTTTAAATCATGTTTGTCTACATGTTCCACAATTTTATTTTTTATAATTGCTTTCACTATTTTGCCCGGCACTGAAGTCAGGCTTACCGGTCTGTAATTCCCTAGATCTCCCCTGGAACCCTTTTAAAAAATCAGTGTAACATTAGCCACTCTCCAATCTTCAGGAACTACAAGTGATTTTAGCGAAAGGTTACAGATCACTAACAGATCAGCAATTTCATATTTGAGTTATTTCAGTACCCTGGTCCACGTGATTTATCACTCTTTAACTTGTAGATTTGACTTAGTACGTCATCCAGGTTCACTGAGCTTTCTTTCAATTCCTAAGCCTCATCACCCTTGTAAGAGATCTTCCTGAACTGGAAATGGTTTTCATCTTCTTCTGTAAAGCGCCCCCTTTGCTCCTTGATCATCCAACAGTCCTACGGATTCCCTCACAGGTTTTCTGCTTTTGATGTACCTAAAAAATTGTTACTATAAGTTTTTTGGGTTTTTTTTGTCTCTCTGGCAAGTTGTTCTTTGTATTCTTCTTAAGCTTTCTTTATCAGTGTTTTGCATCTAACTTGCCAGTGCTTATGTCTTTGTTATTTTCTTCATTAGGATCCTTTTTCCATTTTTTAAAGGATGTTTTCTTGGTTGTAATAGCGTCTTTTAATTCACATTTTATACCTATGAGCTTCTTAGCATTTAGCATATGTTAATTGCATTAGTGCCTGCTAAGCCTTAGTGAAAGAGCCCCAGAAAGAGCCAAGTTACTCTGACTAGCTGAGCAAACTTTTAGTATGTACAACTAAAATTCATAAATATCAGACAACATCCTTTACAGTATTTCAAGTAAGACATCATGCAAAGTGAGTGACGCACTAGAAATAGAAAAACAACCTATAAAGTACAGCATAGAACAGTGGTCTCAAACTCACGGGCCGGAGGCCACATGCGGCCCGCCAGGTACTATTTTGAGGCCCTCGGTATGTTTATCATAATCACAAAAGTAAAATAAAACAGTTTCTCGATCATGTGTCTCTTTAGCTATAAATGACAATATTATTTTTAAGACTTAGCTAAAAGGAAAGATTTATAAACTATAAAGAGTTTTATCTCATGCAAAATTGTCATTTCTTTAATAAGACATTAACTATTTTTTCTGAGGCCCTCCAAGTACCTACAAATCCAAAATGTGGCCCTGCAAAGGGTTTGAGTTTGAGACCACTGGCATAGAAGGAATATACAGTGCTAAAGTGTTTTGAAAATATAGATGATATGTGTACTTACCTTTAAAAAAACAAACAAAATAACTACTGCAATTGTTCTTCTTTATAAGTCTTCATTCAGCACCTGAGTGAAGGGAAAGGGTATGGGGAGAGACCTGTGGGTATACCCCTGCTCTGCTGGTAACTAGCTAACTGACCAGGAGCAGGTCTCGATCACCCTGGCTGCACTGCAGATCACCTTCTGCTTTTTGGAGATAGAAAAATACTGAGATGCTGGAGCTGCACTCTGTTTGTAAAGGGCAGAGCACAACGGTGATTTTCTGTCTCCACTTGCTGGCTGATAGATGCAACACTTGCACATTCTGGACTGATCTGGTGAGGATGCTGAGGAAACATACATATATCTCTTACTCCCTCTCAACAACCTGGTTTGTCTACCAACATATATGCCCATGCTGTCCATAACCATCTCCAGTTACCCATGCACCCCTTCACAATCAGGCTGTCTACCAGCATACACCCTCTGCAACCAGTTCTCTCACTCTCTCACCAGTGTCTCCTACCAATATACACACATGGTCTGCATCCAGTTTCTCTTTCTCCTTAGCTCTCCTCTTAGTCTCCCTGCTGCTGCTTCTTTTCCTGCATCGGAAGAAAGCCTCATAATGTAGCTATGTTTGGGTTTTTTTTCCACCTACTATGTGTAGCATGCAAAATCACAGTGCTGGTGGTGGGTCTAGGCGGAGGCAGCCTACCTCTCTTCATCCATGATTACCTTCCTCAGTCTTACCTGCACACCGTTGAGATTGATGCCTGCATGGTAGAAGTGGCATGTCAGTGGTTCGCCTTCTCCCCAGATGAAAGGATGGAGGTACACATTGCTGATGGCTTGGAATATATCAGCCAGCATGCTGAGAAAGGTAATTCTCATCATCAGTGCATTGCCATCAGCCCTGCCTCTGTATTACTCCATTTAAGTGAAATCTTTCTCACACAGCAGCTTTGAAAAATATGTTGCATGGTCAGAATGAGATGTGACAGGAAATCAGATCCCCAATGTTCCTTGCAGTAATACTGGGCTATAATTTGTTCAGGAAAGACAGAGGAGGAAGAAAAGGAGGGGGAGTAGCGTTATATGTTAAAGATCATATTAAAGCCACACAATTGCAGGATCTGCAGGGCAAGGAAGAGGCACTGTGGATCAATTTGGAAAGAGGAAATGGTGAATATATTTACATTGGTGCGATATACAGGCCCACCTTCACAGAATGAAGAAGTGGACAGAGCCTTAATAGTAGACGTGCAGAATCTATCTAAAAAGGGGAAGTTTTACTAATAGGTGATTGCAACATGCCAGATGTTGATTGGGGTATCCTTATTGTGGGGTCTTCTAGAATTAGGGAGATCCTGATGGGGTCATACTGGACTTAGTGCTTACAAATGGGGAAAGTGTTTCTGATGTTACAGTGGGTGATCATCTGCAATCCAGTGATCACTGCATGGTACGGTTTAATATTACGACGGGCATTCAGAGGGCTCATTCAAAAGTAA
Organism: Geotrypetes seraphini; assembly: GCF_902459505.1. Lineage (NCBI taxonomy): Eukaryota > Metazoa > Chordata > Amphibia > Gymnophiona > Dermophiidae > Geotrypetes > Geotrypetes seraphini. Next base: position 127,968,838 of record NC_047093.1, read on the forward strand.
AGGTTCTAGACTTTAAGAAAAATAACTTTGTTTGGATGGGGGATTATGTCAAGGAATTGTCTGGATGGGAATGTTGAAGGAGTAGAAATGCAGTGGGCAAAACTGAAAGGAGTTATTGTAAGGGCGACAAATCTTTTTGTGAGGCAAGTAAGTTAAAGTAAGAGGAAAAGAAGGCAGCTTTGAATGTCAAGAAGGTTAACTTTCATAAACTGAAAAAGACTGCAGAAAGAGGAAGTCAGACAAAAATATCTGGAAAAGTTGAGAGAGGCTGGTCAAGAAGTCAGGAATGCAAAGATCCAAATGGAAGGAAAAATAGTTGACATGGTAAAATGGGGAGACAAAACATTTTTTAGATATATCAGTGATAGGAAGAAGTACAAAAATGGCATTGTGAAGGCAAAAGTGAAGGGGAGGAATATGTAGAAGCTGATAAAGAAAAGGCTGAATTGCTTAACAAATATTTCTGTTCTGTGTTCACGGCTGAAGATCCAGGAGTGGAACCGTGGAAGACAAATGCAAATAGGGATGATGGAGTGGTAGACCCCGTTCAATTTTCAGAGGGTTGTGTTTTTGTGAGGAGCTAGCTAAATTAATGGTAGACAAAGCGATAGGGTATATCCGAGGGTGCTGAAGGAACTTAGGGAAGTTCTTATGACTGACCTTTTCAATGCTTCCCTAGAGTCGGGAGGTACAGGAGGACTGGAGAAGGGCGGATGTAGTCCCTCTACACAAAAGTGGAAGTAAGGAAGAAGTAGGGAATTACAGGCCAGTAAGTCTGACTTCTGTGGTAAGCAAATAAATGTAAAACACTCTTAAAACAGAGAATGGTGACCTTTCTGAATCCGGGACCGGAGGCAACATGGATTCACTAGAGGTATCAATTTCTTTGACTGGGTGACCAGCGAATTGGATAGAGGAAGTGTGCTAGTTGTGATATATTTAGATTTTAGCAAAGCCTTTGACAGTGTACCATGCAGACAGCTAATAAATAAACTGAGTTCTCTTGGGATAGGCCTCTATTCTGAGTCTATGTACCTTAAAAAACATCATGTTCTGGGGTATAGCACTGGCGTGGAAGCTCTGTCTTGGGGCTGTGGCACAGACCTGACAATATTGTTAGGGTTAAAAACAAAAACAAAACTGCCTTGAGTAATTTTATCCAAAATGGGTATTCATTTAAACTATTGTCAGGAAACTGGTTCCAGAACCCCAAATCTCCCTTCACAAGCAATGTTCCCCAAATATGACAACGGAAACCATAAATGTAATGAATCAAATTAGTTTATTGAAAGAATTAATTTTAATAATTACAAGAAAGAATCGAACTAGTGCAGCGGGTTCATATATAAACTGGAGGCAAACGGAGTTTAAACCCTTCTAAGGTAGCTAGCTCTTTATCCCTATGTTCTCGTCACCTAAAGATAAACTACTTCCTCAATAATTATAACTATAGCCTTTAAATTAAATCAGAGAAAAAATATATACAGAATATATTACCTAAAGGGTCTCTCTCTGTGGAAAAGCCATGCACCTAGTAGAGCAAGGGGACCAAACAGGAGCCCCAATCCCTCCAGGAATAGACTATTATCCATAAAATTTACACCATGTGATATGGAAAATCCTAAATCTTTTTGCATACGTGGCTCAAGGCACATGTCGTCTTTGCACAATTTCTCTAAGGAGGGGAAAAATACACAATACCAGCCACTTTTCACTGGCTAGTTTATTCTATACCTTAGCATACCGTTGGTGGATACATGGTCATGCCAATCTTCTTTTCCCAGAACCTCTTGCAGGCCTAGGTGACCTCGTACCGAACATCCAGGCATGTCTTGCCCAAGCAGATGATCCGCCCTGTCATACTTATCACATGATCAGCTCTATTGGGTCCAAGATACAAATATGGTCATTGCCAATTATCAGATAGCTGAGCAAAATGGTTTCTGCTGATCTGGAAAAAAAAAACCAAATTAAGCATTCAGCCATTTCCAGAGAGAGACAATTTCCCTTTGTCTTCCATTTTAAAGTTAGCATCTGTCTCACTAAACTGTTATCCCACTTCATATTAATAAAATAATAAGCTTAGTTCCTTACAATATAAATCTTCCTTTCACAGGAGATGCTCATTATGATGTCATCATGTTTGATGTAGACAGCAAAGATCCATCCCTGGGGATAAGTTGTCCCCCACCTGCCTTTGTGGAGAAACATTTCCTGCAGAAAGTGAGAAATATTTTAATGCCAGAGGGTAAGGAATTATGAAATCATGAGAAAGCGCTTGCCCTGGTGACTTGGCAACAACACTGTACACTTCCGTATAAGGGGGTTCCTGCAGGATCAGCATTCAGAGCCTCTTGTGGGAGGTGGTGGTTATTATTGTACAATGTTGACACTTGGTGGACAAAATTTACACATGGGCCAGTAGAACAAAAGGCATATGGTAAATACATATTAAAGTTTCTTTCCTGGACATCCGAGGAAAGTTGGCTGACTGAGGGAGATGATTTAATCCATTTGCAAAGCATTTTCTGAATGGCCTGTGCTACTCCCGATGCTCATTGAGTTCCTATGAGCGTTGGGAGCAGCGTGGGCTATTCAGCGTGGCTCCCCGCGCTAGAAACAACGCAGTTTCATAGAAGAGGCCCAAAGTTTTCATGGAATAACTGTATAGAAGCAATTTTTGGAAAAGGAAGTCAATTATCGTCACTTTTCCAATAATTTCAGGTATAAATAATGCACACTTTTTTTTTTTAGAGTGAAAGAAAGAATCTAAATTTGCATAGGAAGTGAGGGATGAAATACCCCAAGGTGTAACATAGGGGTATATTCACAGAAAGGATGGTATCTGTATGAAATGGTCTTCCAAGGGAGGGTGGTGGAGACAAAAGGAGTGACATTCAGGAGAGCCTTGATTTCAGGGGAGTTGTAGTATGCAGTGGTTGATAAAAATAAGGCTTGTAATCTTTGTGCCCTCAGTTTCTCTCTTCCTTTGTAATGACTTTGTGTTGGTCTCTGTCTTGGTTTGCAGGCATCTTTGTTCTGAATTTGGTGTGCCGTGATTCATCCCTGAAAGAACAGGTCCTCGCTGTGCTCCGGGAGCTGTTTCCACTGGTTTATGTCCGGAAGATTGAGGACGAGGTAAACGAGATCCTGTTTTGCCAGAATTTTACAGAGCCAAAGCGAACTCGGGCTGAACTATTGGAGCAGGCTCAGACTCTTCAGAATCAGCTGGAGGAACCTGGGCAGCCATGGGACAGCACCTACTTCCTCTCGGACATGTTAAAGTCGCTGCAAGTTGTGTGAGCAGAGCTTTGGCTCATTACAGATGTCTTTTATTGGCACAGGATATATGAACTGCTTCGGGCAACTGCACCAAGGATCTGAAGCTGGAGAGTTTGTATATAGTCGGAACCCTCCCAGGAACTTCAACACCTCAGATACCTAAAGGGTGAAAATAAAAATGGAGCATGGGAAATAAGAAAGAAGGGATCCATACGACAATCTTTGAGTAAGAGATTCACTCTGTTTGCCAGAGCCCGGAGCAGATTTTACAGTGTTTAGGGAGGTAGAAAAAGACTGAGAATGTTTGTCTTGGGATTCTTGAGAGGGTGCAAGTCCAACAGTGGAAGGAAAATGTCCCTTTACTGACCCTTCCCGTACCTATTCAGAAGAAGAATGTTGTGGTCAGGGGATACCCATGATAATTCTTCACCAGGTAGTAGCTGAAACACCTGGTTTTTCATCTATTTCTCTTGCCCCAGAAAACAGGAGAGTCAGGTCTTGCTACCCTTAATCACAGACGGAGGGATTGCAAGATAGTCTGACTTTAACTTAAACAACTGCATCAGACTAGCACTTTCCATGTTCCTTTTAGAATGCTTGACTACCTTATGCCTAACAGATCAGGACAGGACTTTTGGTCCTGGGTCAAGATCCTTCTCTCTCTTCTGCTTAAAAATAAGTCACAAAGCTGGGTCAGTACTCACCCCACTGCATCTGATCTGGGTAAAACATTGTTCCATGCTCATGCCCTCCTATGTAATGCCTATGTACAGATGAGGAAAAAGCCTCAAGATGATACAGAACTCCTCAATACTGGCACTTTTAATGAATAAAGGAGCACCCTCTAGCCTTTTAATAAGTACTACGCTCTCAATATTTTAAAGTAATGGGTTGTGTTTTGGGGGTCACCACTGGTGTGTCAAGATCTCCCAAATCCTCTATACCTAACCCTGCTTGTCAATGAGCACACTCATGCTTCACGTCTAAGCAGGTGCTCTTAGACTTTCCTTGTGCTTCAACATTTGTAAACTTTAGGTAGGAGGGCTGCTTCAGACTGCTAAGGTATTAAGAAAAAAAAATAAGTTGTTGTTCTGATTCTCTTGCTTCTTCATCCTCTTATAAAGGGCATCATCTTAACCCCCTGCTTTGGACTGGCCTGGTGTGGAGACTGAGAAAAACTAAGAGGTGGACTCTGCAGCCTTTAAGACTGAGCCACAGGACCCCCTCTTCAGAATTTCTTTGTCTTCAGCAGAGGGTGTAGATCTGGTCTGATTTGGTGCAGCTGAACAGGAGTTAATTGAGAGGGGCAGGGGCTGGTGGCTCTAATGCCTTCACGGATCCAGGTCGTCATGTGGGGTTCTGGTCAGCAGCTGTAGCAGGGGGTGGGGGATAGGGGAGGCACTTTCCCTCTTCCTACTAAAGGGCAATCCTCTCTGATGTACTGTTAGCTTGATAACCCTCCCCATAGCCTCAGTTCAAGCCCTGTTGGCTTACAGGTTGCCTATAGCTTGATAGTAGCTGCAGCTAAAAGCATCAAAGGCAGCAACACTGAAGGTGGTTCCTTGGGCTTGAGTGCACATAAGAACATAAGAATTGCCGCTGCTGGGTCAGACCAGTGGTCCATCTTGCGCAGCAGTCCGTTCACGCGGTGGTCCTTAGGTCAAAGATCAGTGCTCTGAATGAGTCCAGCCTCACCTGTGTATGTTCCAATTTAGCAGGAACTTGTCCAACTTTGTCTTGAATCCCTGGAGAGTGTTTTCCAGTTGTCTACCATTCTCTGGATGAAAAACTTCCTTACGTTTGTATGGAATATATCCCCTTTCAGCTTTAGGGAAGGCCTCGTTCTCCCTACCTTGGAAAGGGTGAACAATCTGTCTTTACTAAGTCTATTCCCTTCAGTATCTTGAATGTTTTGATCGTGTCCCCTCTGTCTCCTCTGCAGAAGTCCCTGCTCTTGCAATGGCCTAGTTGCAGGAATGCTCCAAGCAGCTGTCCCTCACAACTGCATCATAGGAGCGTGTAGGTTAGTAGTTGTATGTGATATCTCCACAGGAGGTAGAGTTAGCATCACCCCCTCTCACCCCCCCCCCCCGGGATACTGGTAACTATGGATGGAAATATCTGCTACTGGGGAGTGCATTGTTTAGACATGGGGTAGGTAATTCTGATCCTCGAGAGCCACAGGCAGGTTTTCAGGATATCCACAATAAATCTGTATGAGAGAGATTTGCATCTCAAGGAGGCAGTGCATGCAAATCCATCTCATATATATTCATTGTGGACATCCTGAAAACTTGACCTGCTTGTGGCTCTTGAGGACAGGAATTGCCTACCCCTGGTCTAGACCAGGGTTGTCCAATGTTGGTCTTCAAGGGCTGCAATCCAGTTGGGTTTTCAGGATTTTCCCAATGAATTTGTGTGATCTGTTTGCATGCACTGTATGAAAATACAGCTCATGCATATTCATTTGGGTAATCCTGAAAACCCGATCTGGTGTGGGCCAAGTTTGGACAGCCCTGGTCTAGACCAAATAGTCCAGAGCTGATGGACTCTACATGACACAGCTTGGTCTATGAAATTGCTTGGAGATCTGGGCTGTATGAGTGGTATTGGAGAGTCTACATCCTTTTCTGCAGGGCAAGGTGGTTCAAATTCTTTTGGACAGTATCACATATGCCATTTGTGTGTACAGACAAAAAGGAACCAGGAGTCTCCAGGTGGCACAAGAAGCTGACCATTTGCTGCAGTGAGTAGAAAGGCATTTGGTGGCCCTGTTGGTGGTCTACATAGTAGAAATTGACAACATGTGGGTAGACTTCCTAAATCATCATACCCTAGATCTAGAAGAATAGGAACCCTCCAGCAAGACCTTCACTTAGATTTTTCCCACCTGTGCACGCAAGTGAATCTGATATTCTTCCTGAATTTATTTTATCTTCCAGGGCACTTCTTGTAAAGGCTTTTTTTCCCCCATTACTAGTTCAGCAGGTAGAAGCAAACATGTGCCAAACCAAAAGGAATTAGACATACCTCTCTCAAATCTTTGTGTTTGCTGTCTCCTCCCATCCACCTATTTGAATACTCCACACTTGGAGCACCTTTGTTTTACTTCTTTTCCCAATTATCCCTGCAGTGAAGGATCCCAGTGCTTCTTTTCCCTCAGATAGGCCCTTCTCTGGTCATATACAGTACATAATGCACATCCCAGTGCAGCCATGGTTATTTTTTCTTTTCTGTCTGCAGTACCTCTTGAAGCCTCATTCTGGTTTCACTAAGAGGTGCTTCTCAGGTCATTAATTTAAATGATTATGCTTTTATTCATGTATAAGGGATTTGGGTTGCTGCTATAAGACCCTCCCAATTCAGCTTCTTCTTAACTTAGCGGAGATAACACTTCTCTTGTCTACAGACAATCCTGACTGCTGATTTTCAAATGAAAAGAATGTGAAATTCCACCTCTTCCGTGAATACTACTTTGAACACTACTCTTGTCCCTCTAGCCATGAAAGATATAGCGAAAAGTCCTTCCCTAGCTAAATTGTAGTTTAAAGAGGCTAGTTCCCCGACACAGGGCTAGATTCACAAAGGGCATGGATTGGATCTGTGTCCGGGGGGATGATTCATGAATCGCGCTCATGCAAATGAGGGCGATAGGAATCATGCCCCATCCGACTGTTGGATCGCTCTCTAGCGATCCTGACGCATGCGCAGAGATGGTCTGTGTAAGCTTAAGAGCAGCAACCTTTTTTTTACTTTTATTTTTTACTTTTTCTTCACGAGCCCATGGTTTTAACCCGCGTTAAAACCATGGGCTCGTAGTGCGGGGGAGAGCAGGAGATTCGGGGCTTATAGCAGAGGAGCAGAAGGCAGGGCAGTCGGAAAGGACCTCAGCAGTCGCTTATTTTTGGATCGGCCAGCCCAGTCGGGGTTGCTTTTTTTATTTTAGTGAATTGCTTCCTTCCTACATTTAAATGCCGTTCCCCCCTCATTTGCATGCGCAGATCAGAGGATGATCGGGACAGAGGTTAGTGAATCGGGTCGGAGGGAAATCGGGTCGCTAAGTAGTCGGAAGTTGATTGGTGGGCTTAGTGAACGTAGCCCACAGTGCTTATCTGACATCTGTGAAGCGAGAGAACAGCCTATTAAAAACTACCTATCTTTACTTTGCCACTTTCAACCTGATACTGGAAGTAATCAAAGCAATTTCCACAGATAAATAGGTACTTAAATAGAAAAAGCCCTTCCAAAAGCAACTGTGAATTACTGTAGGGGAACAAATAACTGGAGAAGGGCTAAAAAAAAAAAAGCATGTGGAGGTATTTTTTAAAGTAACATGCCTGATTTTCACTTTTTTAAGTCACATAAAATGTATGGGCCACTGGGAGATTTTCAAAGGGTTATGCTGACAACTACCCGCTCAGTCGAGTTACTTGCTACACAAATAACGCTTGAAACTGGAACATTATTGCTTGCGGTTTGAAGTTATCAGAAAAAGTTTAATCCGAAAAAAGCAAAGAAATCAGGTGAAGAAATCAGCTGGTGCAGTAATAGGACCACACCCTATTTCATTTTTTTTGGGCGGTTCTGAGAACCAGCCACTAACACTGTTGCTGTGTTTGCACCTCGAGCGCTCTGCAACTGTGCTCTGTCTCTTAGAGCGCGACGAGATGTGGCAGCGTTGCAACCAGTCATCATCAAGCAAGTTCTGCATGCTGAGGACTGCGATGGGCACGAGGCCAGATTTCAGGAGACACACGATCAGCCAGGCAGTCACAATCATGTCTTGAGCTACACCTCTAAAGTAAGCACATAAGAGTAGATTGCAGGATAGCTCTTCTGCTACCCGGACCAGGTACAGAACATGAACTAGATGCTTCCTCTGTTCAGATGGTTCAGGAACATGGCTGGAGAGACAGTCGCTTAGACCCAGCTGACAACCAGACTCTGCTCACAATCCTGAGGTTTGAACATCAGCAAGTGCCACTATTGTACTGTGCAGTTATGACATCACCAGTGACTACGGTAACTACTCAGTGTTCTTATAATGAAGCGCACAAGCCATGCTGATGAGAGAAGTAGACCCAATGTTGTAGCTGGTGCTTGGACAGGCCAGAGGTCGCTGTACAAAAATAGGTGAAAAGAGGATCGGTTAACACTGTATAGAGCAGGATCTTACACAGTATATTTTCCAGGTCTTTCATGCAAACTGGCTAGTTGAGATGATGGAACTGGAGGCTGAAATGTATCGAGGATAAATGTATATAAATCAGTAGTTATTCTCTGGCTATACATTTTACCATATTGTAGCTGGGCCTGCTAAAATCCACAGATGCGCTTGGTCAGTGGCTTTTGATGCTCGGAAGACACCACAGACCATTCTAAGCCCATAGTCCAGGGGTGTCAAAGTCCCTCCTCGAGGGCCGCAATCCAATCGGGTTTTCAGGATTTCCCCAATGAATATGCATGAGATCTATTAGCATACAATGAAAGCAGTGCATGCAAATAGATCTCATGCATATTCATTGGGGAAATCCTGAAAACCCAATTGGATTGCAGCCCTCGAGGAGGGACTTTTGACACCCCTCCCATAGTCACTATGCAGCACTTCTGATATCTTGTTCCTGCCCCCTCAATCCAGTACTAGAACACTGTCTCTGTGAACCCATTGTGGTGCTCAATAGTCACATGGTCAATTCCCCTTCATCCTCAATAGTCACTACTGTCTTTCTTTTACCATTCTTAGTTATCTGAACTAGTTGCTCTGTAACATGATCCATATCATTCTTCTTCCCCTGCCCTATCCTCAGGTGGGCACACTTGCTCTCTTCTTCCCCAGCCTGCAATGACTTGAGTAAGTGTGATATGAAGGGTAGTATGTGGTGGACAAAAGAGGGTATAGAGCAGGGGTGGGCAACTCCGGTCTTCGAGGGCCAGAGTCCAGTCGGGTTTTCAGGATTTCCCCATTGAAAGCAGTGCATGCAAATAGATCTCATGCATTGGGGAAATCCTGAAAACCCAACTGGATTCTGGCCCTCGAGGACTGGAATTGCCCACCCCTGGTATACAGGATTGAGGGTGGTATATGAGGGCTAACATATGGCAAGTGAAGAAGGGAAAGCTGGTAGGGGCAGGAGTGAGAGGGGATGTTGAAACGTGGGCCTAGAGAAAGGAGAGCAGGATATATATAACCTGTTGCATACATTGATGGTGACAGGAGGAAGATGTATTCAATTGCCTTGTGTGATTTGTGCCACTTCAGAGGAAGCAGTGTAGACAACAATGAAATTTATGAATGAGGCACTGGAGAAGAAGTGAATTGCAGGGTATGTGTTCGCAGGAGCTATGTAGTGAGGTATGTGTTTATGGAAGTTAGAAGAATGCTTCAGTGTGATTTAACATAGTAGGAATGGGAGCTTCATGGGATCAGAGCAGTTGGAAGCAGTGCTGAAGTGTTGCATCTGATGATAAAAGCTGTAGGAGTCCATCAGTTTATAAATTTGAGTGTTGGGACTCGGAATCATGAGAGAGAAAGAAGGTAAGATTGTAACAGGGCGAGTACACTTAAGTGCAAATGTGTGTTTCAGTGTCTATTCCAGGGTCTGAAACAAGATTACATTCTGGGGAGTATAGAGTATAGATATTAGTAGGCTTTAAAGTACATTACTAGGGCAGGATGACAAATGGGCAAACACCTTAAACTATTGGAGTGGAAATCTGCCTTGTAACAGGTGCAGTGATAATTTGCTATTGGCTGTACAGACATATATGAACAATCCCTTTATTTTTAATAACACATTTCCTTCTGTTGTTTGTGATCTTGGAACACACCTGGCCAGTCAGATTTTTCAAGATATATATTCTCTGAGGACAAAATTGAGGGGCTTTTGAGGCAGAAATAAAACTTTGAAAAAAAAGATCAATAAAAATCCAAGATGGCCGCCACCAGTAAATTTGCACCAAAAACAGCAAAAATAAAGAAGATCCAAAAACAAAAAAATGGCGATTTGGGGTTTGGGGAGGTGAGAGATCTGAACCCTACCCTCAGAAACAAACAAAAAAAAATGAGTTTTAAAGAGTTTCACAGACCACTCCTGAAGTTCCCAAAAGAAATAATGGAGATGTAACTCAGTCGCTGAAGTACCTGCCTGTCAGCTCTGTACACTGCAGCTGAATGAAGGAAAAGGATTTTCTGCCTCAGAACAGCTCCAAAATGACCAGACTTAAAGATCGTTGGAGTTCCAGTTGGATGGACACAGACTATAACCTCCACCCCCACGGCTCCTCTCCATGCGACCGAGGGCAGGAAATGTAGCCTACGCCCTGAAATTCAGAGGATGTTTTACTCAGGACGCATACAGTCTGAGCTTAAATCCCTGACAAGCTTGGAGGGCAAGCGAGCTTCCAGGGGAATGGACACCAAGTCCAGTAAGGGTGGCACACACCAGGCTGGCTCCACAGATCCATCAAAGTTTCTCAGTTGAAACGGCAGTCTAGCTCCTCTGACAGGAGGACCACTAAAAAAGACGAACTTTAAGCGAAAAAATAATAAAAAGAGACAGGAAATGCAATGCACAGATCGCTTGCAGAAATTGAAAACTGCAGGAGGCTCTAACTCTCTCTCTAAGGTGGGACAAGCATGTGCTCAGAAAAGTGTTTGGATTTCTGCAACTGCCGGATTGTGGGAAGCGCTTAAACACTTAGCATACTGAATTGGGAAGAGACATAACGGAACACTACTTTCCCAGGTGCAAGCACCAAGGTAGGGTTACAAGACATCTGGATTTTCCTGGACATGTCCTCTTTTTAGAGGACACGTCCAGGCATCCGGACAACTTTTCAAAAGCTTCCACCTCAGGACCACGTCGGGAGGACATCTGTGCCTACACAGCATGGATGCAACACGGTGATGTCCTGAGGATGAAAACAGAGAGAGGGGACAAAGTTGGGGTGGAATGGGGTATGACATGGGTGGGGCTATGGGTCCAGATTTTACAGGAGTAAAATCTGTTAACCCTACACCAGTGGTTTCAAACTGAAACCCTTTGCAGAGCCATATTTGGATTTGTAGGTACTTGGAGGGCTTCAGAAAACATAGTTAATGTCTTATTAAAGAAAGGAAAAATTTGCATGAGGTAAAACTCTTTATAGTTTATAAATCTTTCCTTTTGGCTGAGTCTTATTAATAATATTGTAATTTATAGCTAAAGAGACATATGATCAAGAAACTGTTTTATTTTACTTTTGTGATTATGATAAACATACCAAGGGCTTCAAAATAGTACCTGGCAGGCCACGAGTTTGAAACCACTGCCCTACACCAAGGCAGCTAAGAAACCCTCCTTTTACTAAACCGCAATACAGTATAATCTCATTATAACAGACTTCAAGGGACCTGGAAAAACAGTCTGCTATATCCAGAGTTGCATTTTTTTAAAACTTTATTTAGGTCAGCTTGAAACAACGTACAATCGATGAACAACAGTCACTGCACAAACATATCAATACCAAAACTCTGCAAAACATTGGTATGGTACGAAATGATGGCAAAACCAGAACCCTAAAAGATGTTCTAAAAAGCATTATGTCGTACTGTACTGGAAAGAAAAATACTCTGTCATTTTCTTCTTGGCTGCATTTTGATACTATATCACCGGCACGCCACGCGCCTTGTAGGCGGAGCCTGCATGTCCGTTATAGCCGAACAAAACTACAGCTAAAAGCGGCTCTGGGGACCAAATCGGTTGTCCGTTATATGCGAGCCCGCTAGATGCGGTGATTTTCTGCATGTTCATAAAGGCGCACGGCCGGGACCGGCGGACCTTGTCCGCTATAGGCGAAGTTCCATTATAAGCGAGTCCGTTATAACGAGGTACCGGTTATTAGCGCAGCTCCCCACGCTCCTAGGAACTCTAGGAGCGTTGGGAGCCGCGCGGAGCATTCCGCGTGGCTCCGTGCGCTAATAACCGTTATCGTGGTTCACTAAAAAAAAAAAGGGGGGGAGTGAGGGACCAATGGATATCGCGTTTGGGGGGGGGGGGAGGGAGGGACCAATGGATATCGCCTTTGGGGGGGGAGGGAGGGACCAATGGATATCGCCTTTGGGGGGGAGGGAGGGACCAATGGATATCGCCTTTGGGGGGGGGGGGGGAGGGACCAATGGATATCGCCTTTGGGGGGGGAGGGAGGGACCAATGGATATCGCCTTGGGGGAGGGAGGGACCAATGGATATCGCCTTTGGGGGGGGGAGGGAGGGACCAATGGATATCGCCTTTGGGGGGGGGAGGGAGGGACCAATGGATATCGCCTTTGGGGGGGGGGGGGAGGGACCAATGGATATCGCCTTTGGGGGGAGGGAGGGACCAATGGATATCGCCTTTGGGGGGGGAGGGAGGGACCAATGGATATCGCCTTTGGGGGGGAGGGAGGGACCAATGGATATCGCCTTGGGGAGGGAGGGACCAATGGATATCGCCTTTGGGGGGGGAGGGAGGGACCAATGGATATCGCCTTTAGGGGGGAGGGAGGGACCAATGGATATCGCCTTGGGGGAGGGAGGGACCAATGGATATCGCCTTTGGGGGGGGGAGGGAGGGACCAATGGATATCGCCTTTGGGGGGGAGGGAGGGACCAATGGATATCGCCTTTGGGAGGGGAGGGAGGGACCAATGGATATCGCCTTTGGGGGGGAGGGAGGGACCAATGGATATCGCCTTTGGGGGGGGAGGGAGGGACCAATGGATATCGCCTTTGGGGGGGAGGGAGGGACCAATGGATATCGCCTTTGGGGGGGAGGGAGGGACCAATGGATATCGCCTTTGGGGGGGGGAGTGAGGGACCAATGGATATCGCCTTTGGGGGGGGAGGGAGGGACCAATGGATATCGCTTTTGGGGGAGGGAGGGAGGGACCAATGGATATCGCCTTTGGGGGGGGGAGTGAGGGACCAATGGATATCGCCTTTGGGGGGGGAGGGAGGGACCAATGGATATCGCTTTTGGGGGAGGGAGTGAGGAACCAATGGATATCGCCTTTGGGGGGGGAGTGAGGGACCAATGGATATCGCCTTTGGGGGGGGAGTGAGGGACCAATGGATATCGCCTTTGGGGGGGGAGGGAGGGACCAATGGATATCGCTTTTGGGGGAGGGAGGGACCAATGGATATCGCCTTTGGGGGGGGAGGGAGGGACCAATGGATATCGCCTTTGGGGGGGGGGAGGGAGGGACCAATGGATATCGCCTTTGGGGGGGAGGGAGGGACCAATGGATATCGCCTTTGGGGGGGGAGGGAGGGACCAATGGATATCGCTTTTGGGGGAGGGAGTGAGGAACCAATGGATATCGCCTTTGGGGGGGGAGTGAGGGACCAATGGATATCGCCTTTGGGGGGGGAGTGAGGGACCAATGGATATCGCCTTTGGGAGGGACCAATGGATATCGCTTTTGGGGGAGGGAGGGAGGGACCAATGGATATCGCCTTTGGGGGGGGAGTGAGGGACCAATGGATATCGCCTTTGGGGGGGGAGTGAGGGACCAATGGATATCGCCTTTGGGGGGGGAGGGAGGGACCAATGGATATCGCTTTTGGGGGAGGGAGGGAGGGACCAATGGATATCGCCTTTGGGGGGGGAGTGAGGGACCAATGGATATCGCCTTTGGGGGGGGAGGGAGGGACCAATGGATATCGCTTTTGGGGGGTGAGGGAGGGACCAATGGATATCGCCTTGGGGGGGAGGGAGGGACCAATGGATATCGCCTTTGGGGGGAGGGAGGGACCAATGGATATCGCCTTTGGGGGGGGAGGGAGGGACCAATGGATATCACTTTTGGGGGAGGGGGGAACGGAACCCAGAGCCGCCCTGCAGGGAGAGTTATATATATCTAAATTTCATAAAAGTCTATTATCTGTAACTATTTGGGGGGAACCTTCTTTCAGCCTCGCCCCCCCCGCCTCAGCAGCTTTAGGCTCCCCCCAAACAGGTGGCCGCCTATCCACTGGAGGGGCAAGAGCAGGGTGGCGACGGTCGGCGAAGCGCCGCCCACTGAGCCGTTAGTGGGGCGCGCGCGCGCGGGGACGGCCCAGCTGCCGCCCGCCTGTGTCTCGCGCGTGGCGGCGCGTGGCGATGGAGGCGCTGATCCCTCTGGTGAATCGGCTGCAGGACGCCTTCGCCGCCGTGGGGCAGAGCTTGCAGCTGCACCTGCCGCAGATCGCCGTGGTGGGCGGCCAGAGCGCCGGCAAGAGCTCCGTGCTGGAGAACTTCGTGGGCAGGTAAAGGGGCGGGGGCTGAGGCGCGGATGGTTCCCGTGGACCTTTTTTTTTCTCCCTCCCCCCCTAACGGACCGTTTCCCTCTGGGCCGGACTACAATGGCCTCGGCCAGAGAAATAAAGCCAGAGCACCTGTGTCTGATGGACTTGGCTGCTTCGTGCTTTCTTTACACTATAATATAAAAAAAAACACGGTGGGGCAGGTGATGTTCATACTTTTTTTTTTTAATATTTTTTATTCTTTTTTTAAATTCTTACATCAAGTGAAATACATGTAATACATTCAATTAGGAAAAAACACTTGAAATTATTATTAAATCTTCTTACAATGTGAATTAAATAAACCCTTTATCAGAATTTTATATCATATTAATATTACAATAGTTTTCCTTCCCTACCCCTTCTATACATGTGTTATTATATATACATGTTATTATATATACATGTTCTATACATGTGTTATTATATCTGATCAATAGAATAATTTGTCAATGGTCCCCATATTTTATTCAATTTTTTAATATAACCTTGTTGTAATGCCAATACTTTTTCCATTTTATATATATGACAAATTGAATTCCACCAAAAAAGTGTAATTCAATTTAGTGTAATCCTTCCAGTTCTGAGAAATTTGCTGTATAGCGACCCCTGTTATATGTTCATACTTAATCCTGCTCTGTGTATTAAGTATTAAAAATGCAGTCAAATAATCCCCATGACAAGGTAGACCTAGGACCCAAGTTGGTGGGAGATGTATGAAAAGAATGAAAAGATTAACACAAAAAAGGAGCTCCCACCAACTTGGGTCCTAGGTTATTTGCCTGGACTTTTTTTGTGTTATTTTCATAATATATAAACAATAACAGTAAAAGACTCACAGGATTAAGAACAGGATTAAGTAGGACAACTTTCCCGCATCTTGAACATTACTTTCTCCATCTTGTTTTTATATTATAGTGCAGTGGTCTCAAAGACGCGGCCCGGGGGCCACATGCGGCCCGCCAGGTCCTATTTTGAGGCCCTGGGTACGTGTCTCATAATCACAAAAGTAAAATAAAACCGTTTCTCGATCATGTGTCTCTTTAGCTATAAATGGCAATATTATTATTAAGACTTAGCCGAAAGGAAAGATTTATAAACTAGAAAGAGTTTTACCTCATGCAAAATTGTCGTTTCTTTAATAAGACATTAACTATTCTTTTCTTCGGCCCTTCAAGGACCAACAAATCCAAAATGTGGCCCTGCAAAAGGGTTTGAGTTGGAGACCACTGTTATAGTGTAAGCAAAAAAAAACCCCAAACCTGACCCTTGATACTCTTCTGACAAAACCAAAAACACGGTGGAGAAGGTGATGTTCACGATGCGGGCAAGTTGTCATACTTAATCCTGCTCTGTGTATTAAGTATTAAAAATGCAGTCAAATAATCCCCATGACAAGGTAGACCTAGGACCCAAGTTGGCGGGAGATGTATGAAAAGAATGAAAAGATTAACACAAAAAAGTAGCTCCCACCAACTTGGGTCCTAGGTTATTCGCCTGGACTTTTTTTGTGTTATTTTCATAATATATAAACAATAACAGTAAAAGACTCACAGGATTAAGAACAGGATTAAGTAGGACAACTTTCCCGCATCTTGAACATTACTTTCTCCATCTTGTTTTTATATTATAGTGCAGTGGTCTCAAAGATGCGGCCCGGGGGCCACATGCGGCCCGCCAGGTCCTATTTTGAGGCCCTGGGTATGTGTCTCATAATCACAAAAGCAAAATAAAACTGTTTCTCGATCATATGTCTCTTTAGCTATAAATGACAATATTATTATTAAGACTTAGCCGAAAGGAAAGATTTATAAACTAGAAAGAGTTTAACCTCATGCAAAATTGTCGTTTCTTTAATAAGACATTAACTATTCTTTTCTTCGGCCCTTCAAGGACTGACAAATCCAAAATGTGGCCCTGCAAAAGGGGTTTGAGTTGGAGACCACTGTTATAGTGTAAGCAAAAAAAAAAACCCAAACCTGACCCTTGATACTCTTCTGACAAAACCAAAAACACGGTGGAGAAGGTGATGTTCACGATGCGGGCAAGTTGTCATACTTAATCCCGTTCTGTGTCTCTTTTACTGTTATTGTTTATATACTATGAAAATAACACAAAAAAGTACAGGCAAATAATCCACATGACAAGATACCTAGGACCTAAGTTGGTGGGAGCTACTTTTTTGTGTTCAATATTTTTATTATTTTCATAGCGTAAACAATAACAGTAAAAGATACACAGAACATACCAATGAAGGAAACTATGTCTTTCGCGAAAATACTTTTTGGTGAGTTTGCTCTAAACTCTACTCTGTCTAAACATCATATCGCTCTCTTCCAATCTCTAATTATGATAACTATCAAAACCATATGAAACGATTGGCAGCATCCTGACAAACTTTCATTTGTTGCATGGTGGAATCTGGTCTGCATTATTTTACATTATGAAGGCGTAACTGCTAAAAGGATGCATAGATTCCACAAATTTATGCTCATATGGAACCCAATCATTAGTCACTGTAAATCACATCTGACTTCTCCCTTAGCTCAATTATTTCCCTCTGATCAGACTCACTCATAATGGTATAGTTTGTACCTTTGCTTTGGATTAATGCCATGGAACTGCCCAATGATAGATCGATGTCGCCCTTGCTAGTTTTTCTCTATAATATACCACTGCGACATTCCTAATTTTTCCTGGCGATGCACTATCATACTTATAGTGCATAAAGTGTTAATCATATTACCAAATGCTCATGTATCGATATTATACCTGTGTACTTATTATACCTGTAGAACTTGTCATAATTATGTTAAAGTTGTTGTATAACTTTTCTTATTGTTTTATAATATAAAATAATAAAAATATTGAACCCAAAAAAAAAAAAAGATACACAGAACAGTATTAAGTATGACAACTTGCATGCATCGTGAACATCACCTTCTCCACCGTGTTTTTGGTTTTGTCAGAAGAGTATCAAGGGTCAGTCTTTTTGCTTACGCTGGACCTAAATTGCTTAAGACATCTGACTTTGAGGACAGTAAATCTGTAGTTATCAGGGTTTTCATAGTGTGAGGAGGTAATAACCAAACTCATATATGTAGAGCTGAAGCATGTTTATGTTTATTTAAGATCTGATCTACCGCTCCTGCATTTTACTGACTTAAGCGGTTTACGATGTATCAAACTAAAACGAAATTAGGTCCTTGAGATAAACGACCCTACCTGTCCCGAGGGCTCATAATCTGGCTAAAGTACCTGATAAACTAAAAATATGTAATAACAACATATAATACATTTCCAAGATCAAAAATCAAAGAAATAGAAATAATGAAAGAAGATAAAAAATTAAAAAGAAAATGAAACAAATTTAAGAGATAGAAAAGTCTCTGAAGCAGCCTGATAGCAAACAATCATATTTTAGTGCAGGTCTTAATACAACTCTCGGCATAGCACATTTCATAGTGTGCTGTTTAATACAAAAAAAAAAAAGGCAGCATAAAAAAGTGGAGGTTCTAAGGCAATTAAGGGGAAGAAGGAAACTTTTTTTGTTATTGTATATATTCACTAAACAATTTTTTTTTATCCGGATGTTGTATCACTTAAAACCTATTCATAGGCAGCAGAACGCTTTTTTGTTTGGAAGGGCCCCAAAAGCTCTGTCCAAGACCTCACACAAGCTGCCTCAGACCCTATCCCCGAATAGTACTAATTATAATGCAATTTTTTCCATTATTTTATTAAGAATACATAATAACAACCCCAAAATTAAACTACATAAAGCACACTGTATTTAGAGAATTTGAATTAACACTTATATTCTGCTTTTTCCAGAGAGGTCACGTCAGATGACTTTAAAATATGCAATCTCACCTCACAAACTGCTCCATAAAACTGCCCTTCAGTGCCAAACAGGTACAGTAGTAATACAAAGCCCCGCAAAGAGTTGTAAGAATAGAAATACTGGGTCAGACCAATAGTCCATCTTGCACAGTATCCTGTTTACATTTTTTTTTTGTAACTATTTTTAATAAACATCGTACCTTACACAAACCGCAAAGCATTGTGAATTCTTCAATACCCACTCTCAACAAAATACCCACCACAAAATTACAGTAGATGTAGTTATACTCCCTCCCCTGGCAGCAGTGAGGTGCAGGAGGTGAGCAAACACTTCACAGAAGGCATGGGAAAAGATGTGATTCTGTCCCTGTCTATCCTCACAAGTCTCCATTAACATCAGAAGTAGTTACTTCATTTAATTATGCTACTGAATTTGAGGCTCTGGTAGAGACCCATCTTCAAGTACCGTATTTTCACACATATAACGCGTGCGTTATACACGATTTTTACAAACCCTGTATAACCATGTGCGTTATATGTGTGAGCGCGTTATCCCCTTTTTTTTTTTACATAGTTCCCCCCCGACGTCCAATTCACCCCCCCGCAAGATTGCCCGCTCCCGCATCCCGAAGGACTGCTCGCGCTGGAACACGCACCCGCACCCCCACCCCGAAGAACCGCTCGCACCCCCACAGCCTCCCCCCCCCATCATGTAGAAGTTTCCTACCGTCGTCCTGCTGCTTCTGCCGGCGGTCCTGCCCCTTCTCTTAGCCCTGCGTCTACGCTGCTTCCTCTTCCGGCGGTCCCGCCCTTCCTCTGACGTCAGAGAAAGGGCGGGACCACCGGAAGAGGAAGCAGCGTAGACGCAGGGCTAAGAGAAGGGGCAGGACCGCCGGCAGAGGAAGCAGCAGGACGACGGTAGGAAACTTCTACATGATGGGGGAGTGGGGAGGCTGTGGGGGTACGAGCGGTCATTCGGGGTGGGGGTGCGGGTGCGTGTTCCAGCGCGAGCGGTCCTTCGGGGTGCGGGTGCGAGCGGTCCTGCGGGGGGGGGGGTGAATCGGACGTCGGGGGGGCATCAGGCTTTAAGGGTGGGGACAGGACTTCAAGGGTGAGAGGAGAGTTGGGGCGGGCTAAAGGAGAGTGGGCTGGCCAGAGGAGAGTTGGGGCTGGCTAAAGGAGAGTCGGGCTGGCCAGAGGAGAGTCGAGGCGGGCGAAAGGAGAGTCGGGGCTGCAAGCACGGTATACAGGTGTGCGCGGTATATAAAAATTTATTTACATAAATTACAGTTCCCCGCGCGCTATACCCGTGTGCGTGTTTTACACGGGTGCGCGTTATCTACGTGAAAATACGGTAATCAAAGACACTTTATTAATTTGGGAATATTAATTGGGAAGAATACATACTTTGTAAATGGGTCTCTGTCAGATCCTTTAATGTAAATATAAAATATAAATACTCCAGCTGATGAGGACCTTCAAGCTATGTCAGCTGAAGTCTTCCTTTGAAGATAGTCAAAATCCTTTTTACCAAGCTTGACAGGTAGCAGCAGGGTCCCTAGGTCATAGATGCGGGCACTTCAGTGGCTCAAGGATGCCAGTGTCTGCTATGCTTGGTAGAAGGGAGTTTTGGCTTGGAGGAGAACCTCAGTTGGTGGTGCTTGGGGATCCCCACCAGCTACAGCAAGAGTATGCAAGTACGTCAACACTGGAAAAATAAACCCAGAAATGCATTTCCTTTTCTGTTGAACAGAATATAAAGATGTCTGCTATATACATTTCCCAAAGTTAATGTATTGGTCAATAAATTCCTTTTTTTACCTTTGTTTGGAGATTTATTTTTCTATCAAGTTAGTTTCAGTTTCTCTTTTTTTTCTGCTTTCCTTCTGCATTTCTTTCTCTCCTCTACCCCATGTGCCAACATGCCTCCCTTTCTCTCTCACACTGTTCACCATCTCTCTCAATCCTTCCCTTGCTGCAAAGGGAGTCCGAAAGGAGAGAGGGGACGATCTAGGGCGCCTCTCTCCCATCCCCTCTACTGCCAAGTGCAACATTATAAGCAGTGCATGCAAATAGATCTCATGCATATTTCATTAGGGAAATCCTGAAAACCCAACTGGATTCTGGCCCTCAAGGACCGGAGTTGCCCACCCCTGTTTTAGGGGGTGAAGAGCTTAGTTGCACAATGGAAGAGTGGGACTTGGGTGTGATTGTATGTGATGATCTTAAGGTAGCCAAACAGGTCAAAAAGGTGACAGCGAAAGCTAGAAGGATGCTAGGTTGCATAGGGAGATGTATGGCCATTAGGGAAAAGGAGGTATTGATGCCCCTGTATAAGACTTTGGTGAGAACTCATTTAGAATATTCTGTACAATTCTGGAGGTCACATCTTCAAAAAGATATATAAAAGATGGAATTGGTCCAGAGGAAGGCTACTAAAATGGTATGTGGCCTTCATCATAAGGCATATGAGGACAGACTTAAAGATCTCTATCTGTATACTTTGGAGGAAAGGCGGGAGAGGGGAGATATGAGAGAGACGTTTAAATACTTACATAATGTAAATGTGCACGAGTCGAGTCTCTTTCATTTGAAAGGAAACTTTGCAATGAGAGGGCATAGGATGAAGTTAAGAGGTGATAGGCTCCGGAGTAATCTAAGGAAATACTTTTTTTTACAGAAAGGGTGGTAGATGTGTGGAACAGTCTCCCGAAAGAGGTGGTGGAAACAGAGATTGTGTCTGAATTTAAGAGGGCCTGGGATAGGCACGTGGGATCTCTCAGAGAGAGAAAGAGATAATGGTTACTACGGATGGGCAGACTAGATGGGCCATTTGGCCTTTATCTGCCATCATGTTTCTATGTTTTCTCCCAATCCCCCTCTCCAGTTGTTAAGCTTTTTGCTTTCCTGCAGGAATTCTGTCCTAAATACAGTGCTTGCCCATTCAATTTGTGCAGTTTGGTTTGCTTGTGACTTATAGATTATGCAGCTCTGATGTAGCATTCATAGTTATTATTCAAAGTAATTTCTCAAGCAGAAATCTATGGTCTTACTCAAAGCAGCTGTCTTTGTTTGTTGGCTATCCTCCTTGAATTGGCTGAGGCTGTCGCTAAAGGAGCGCCATGCTGACAAGTAGTGCCATTCACTTAAGGATAATAATCGGAAGAGAATACAAGAGACAGTGTGTACTCACCCTGGCCTTCAATAGAGCAATGTTACCAAACTGGCAAGAGCTGTTAACTATAAGGAGGGCCAATCAGTGTCGGAACAATGGACTGACTAGTAGTTTAAAGATAGACAGGAAGCTATCTCTTTCAGCAGCTTTTTCTTTTCTAACTTTCTGGGGACAGTTCAGACAGAGAGGTTGAATAGAACTGTACAAATGTACTGGCAAAATCTCTATGCCCTGTTTTGACTCAGGTTTAAGCTAATAGACTCTTAGCTCTTTCCCGTTGCTGATATGACAGGGATATTAAAATGCCCTCACAGAGTGACAGAATTTTAAGTGTCTCTCTGCGCAGGTTTACCCCTTTTCTAGAGAATGATTCGGGGACAAATTTTGTCCCTGTCTTTCTCCATTCCCGCTCTGCCCTTGCCCCCATCCCTGCAAGCTCCGTCCTCATCTGCAGAAGCCTCGAACACTTGTGATTTGAAAGTATTCGAGGCTTATGCAGAGGAGGACAGAGTTTGCAGGAACAGGGCAGCCACCCCCCATTCTAATTCTTTTTAAGAGTCGTAATCACTGGGGCCAGCTCTGTGGGTGTAGTGGGTGCGTTTGCATTTTGTGGGGAGCACACTTTGTGACCAAGGAAAAGTAATTCTGTGGTGTTGGAACCATAGGAGATGACTACCTTGCTGTTAAACTGTTGTTTCAGACTGTTTTTTTGAATTCAGTTATCATTTTTGGACTCCACCACTTACTTGGGAGCCCACTTTATTAATCTATTAACCCTTTCAGTGAAAGTTTTCTGATATTCTTTCATTTGAGTCCTTGGAACTTTGTATGACTTCTACATTCTGCCACTTTCTTTCCTTTGGAAAAGGCCAGTTTGTTCATTAATACAAATATTCAGAGGTATTTATTTTGAAAATTGTTATCCCACTATTAACTAGTTGGATAACAAAGTACATACATAAAATTAATCTGCTTCACTTGAATACAGAAAACAAAATAAATATAGGTATCCTTTATATCTTAGTTGTTGTAACAAATAATTAAACCTCACAATATGCTTGAGCAAACAAAAAAGCCTCAAGTCTTTTCTTAAAACCTGCCAAAATGTTGAAGCAAACATAATCTTACTGGCAGTTCATTATATTTAGTTCAGTGGTTTCAAACTCACGCCCCGCCAGGTACTATTTTGAGGCTCTCGGTATGTTTATCATAATCACGAAAGTAAAATAAAACAGTTTCTTGATCATATGTCTCTTTAGCTATAAATTACAATATTATTATTAAGACTTAGCCAAAAGGAAAGATTTATAAACTAGAAAGTTTTACCTCATGCAAAATTGTTATTTCTTTAATAAGACATTAACTATTTTTTTCTGAGGCCCTCCAAGTACCGACAAATCCAAAATGTGGCCCTGCAGAGGGTTTGAGTTTGAGACCATTGCTCTATAAGATACTGGGAACCAATGTAAAGCTTTCATCAAACCAGTCAAGAGTCAAAACAAGTTAGTCCACAAATCATGTGAACAGCTGCATGCTGCACCTTAGACTAGGATAATCCTAAACAGACTATTACAGTAGTCTAGCCTTGATGATGCTAAAAACTCTGAACAACTCAAAAATCAGATTTTAATAGCAAAGGCTTCAATTTACTTAAAACGTTCAATTGAAAAAAACCAGCATTAATAATGATGGCTAAACTTGGAATCTAAACGGGGTAGGGAAGTTGTCCAATAGAATACTGCACAACAGAGGTCAAAATAAGCCAATATGAAAAGAAAAAAGATCTCTACATATATAGTCACATGTTTCAAATATCATGACATACACTCAGAATTGTGTAATTTGATCAAGAGCTGAAGCTCCTATAGCCAAACCAACCACCCAATCACTGTGTATGGAATAGTGACAAACATTAAAGAGTTACTATATGGTGATTCTCCAAAAATGTTTCTTCATTCAAAAACTATAGCAATAAATATAACTTAGCTTTTGGGGTGTAAACGGGTCCCAACGTGGGCCACGTTTCGAGAATCTTTTTCAAGGAACCCAAAAGTAAAGGCAAATGAGTTATTAAGTTGCCAATCAAGTGATATAGAGGTGCGCTGTTAAAGACCATAAAAAAACCCCCAGTGTCAAAAACTTTCATTAAAGAGTAAAAGCTCACAATAAAATGAATTAAAGGAGAGGGTACCTTTCATATGCAATCTTTCTATGGTTAAAAAAAAAACCAACTTCCGTTCATGCTCTGCTCTTTCCTTGTTGTAACAGCTGACCCAAAATTTAAAAGTTGTTGACGTCATCCCGCAAACGCGGAGAGGGCGTACGAATCAGCTGTACTCCAAAAAGCTATTGGAGGAAGACTGATGTGTCTGTAAAGGTGGGTTTTACAAAAAAGCCTGTCATTCTAGTTCACTATTAAGACCTGCAGGGGACAAGGTATACAATTTAAAAATATAGCGCTGTTCCTGGGTCCACAAAAGAAGTGTCTTATCTCCACCCTTAGATTGCCTAGAGCTACCAAGAATGGAAAAATGAAGGTCATCTACTACATGCTGCTTGTCCATCCAGTGCTGTACCAATGGGGCATTCGTTTTGCCCGTCCTAATTTTGCTCAAATGTTCTGCAATCCTTAGTTTAATGCTCCGCGTTGTCTGCCTGATGTAATATAGGGAGCAAGGGCAACGGATGATGCAAACAACCCCCTGGGTGTCACAATTAGAGGACATACACTCAGCCTTCTTCTTGACCCACATAGGTGTTGAAAGTTGGGCCAAAGGGATGCTATATTGGCAGAACTTACAGTGGCTACATGGTATGTGGCTACTGAGTTGGACAAAGACCTCCGGAAGTGTAAATTCTTAGTTGTTGCTTCAAATTGGGTCCCTTGGAAAAAGCAAACCTGGGTGGATTCTGAAAAACTGTGGATTTCTGATCTGTCTGTCTATTTGTTCATGTTTTTCTTTGTAGAGACTTTCTTCCTCGAGGTTCTGGCATTGTAACAAGGCGACCGTTGGTACTACAGCTTATCACTTCTAAAACAGGTAATAAAAGATGTGTGATAGCCCTAGATTAGGTAGAGATGAGAGGCTGAATTCAGCAGAATTCTGGTGGGAAAGAAATTGCAGCTATCCGCTATAATAGCTGTAGGTTAGGCAGCTATATGCACCGAAATGAGGCTTCTACCATATTTGGCACTGTTTAATTTCCAAGTTTATTAAGTATTTGATTAATCGCTTATTCCAAATTCTAAGCGATGTACAAAATATTAAAATATTAAATTACAGTAATCGAAGGAAACAAACTTTATAAATGTGACTGACACGACAAACGAGATACAGAAGGAATGGGATGGGAAGGAAATACAAATTTAAAAATAGTAAAGAAGACATGTAAGGAGAAAACAATAGGGAAGAGGAGAGCAGTGCGCCTCAGAGAGTTTAAAAGCCAGGTAACTGTTGCTTTCTTATCTGCAGTTTTTCCTTCAGTAAACTGGTGGTGCTTTCATCTTAGGGGGCATTGTTTTAGCTGTGAATTACAACCATTGCTGAGCCTTTTAAAATGAAGTTTACTTCTGTCTCTGGTGGTTCGATGTGCCCACTTCCGGTACCTTTAATGTTTTCTGAAAGCGTACAGTTGAATGCATAAATGTGGTAACCTAGATTCTCTGCTCTAGTGCAGATATTTTTTTTTTTTTTTCATTTTTATAGACCGTCCTCCCCAGGAGCCCAGAACGGGTTACAATAGTCATTAGGTGCTTAAAACTTCCCTATCTGTCCAAAAGGCTCACAATCTAACTAAAGTACCATATTAAACACACTGTATATTAACATAACAAATAAATTAATAGTAGCAGTCCAATAACAAACAAAATAACAAAAATAAACCAAAGAAAAGAAGTCAAGATAACTGCACTCTGTCTGTTCCATCTGTGTCTAGAAACTGTGGCTTTCATTGCATCGGCCCCAGGGAGTGGAACAACCTTCCTGGATACATTTGCCAACAGCAAAATTTACAAAAGTTTAGGAAAATGCTGAAGAGACATCTATTCTGTAAGATGAAATATAGGGTCTGAGCTAGGTTGAGGGAGAAGAAGTGATGACTGTTGAGTGCTGAGTGCTGGTCACGGAGGTGTTTGATGGTCTGGTCTGTTTTATCTGGCATAATGATGTCTGCCATCGAGGCATCTTGTATGCCTTATGTAATTTTATATTTTGATGTATGCTTGGGTTTTGCCAGTTTTTGCCTTAAATGATATTCGTCGTTGATGCGACGTGTATGTAATAAATATGCAATTTGATTTTATATGCAAGTATGTAATTTGTTATAGTATGTTTCTGTATTGTATGGATTTGTACGACGAATGTTAATGTCCTATTTTGTATGTTCATATATAACTCGCCCTGGATAAGGGCGGGGGAGAAATAAACAAACTAACATAAAATAAAGTCCAATCTGAAAAAAAAACATAGTAGCAGTCCAAAACGGTAGAAAACCGTGTCCTTGTCAGTTCAAAGTAGGCTGTTGAGACTTCAGTGATAATAAGCAAGCCTATCACTCAGGCAGCCAGCAACTGCACCACAGATCGGGACCATCCATAAACAGATCCCTCCGATCGTCGCAGGGCCCTCCAGACAAGTTGGCTGGTTCCGAGGTAGACTGACCACGACCACCTCTGCAGCGCACGCCCGATGTCCTCAGGGGCTGTCTCCCATTGATGCGCATCCTCACACCCTCCATGATGTGCCACTTACACGCCAAGAAGCCACCGAGAGACCCTCCAACACACTGCACAAGTTTCAAGTTTTTATTTAAAATTTGATGTACATGCACTGTCATAAATTTCAAAGAGTATTACATTTCTAAAATGGGGAAACAGTACAATACATAGACACAATATCAGACAGACATACAAGCCATAGGACTGGTACAGAGGGGAAGAGGGGAAGAACTACAATAATTATAGTAAAGAAAGGACATATAGGGATAACACAACCGGGCGGCATAAGGGATAAAATAGAAAGATATCAAAAATCAAAGGATATAATATAAGAAAGTCTTCATCATTGAGTCTAAAAGTCAAGAGTAAGATAGAAGAAATATAAACAACAAAAGTTCATGATCCTCAAGATTATATTTCAATGGCATCCTTATACAGGAAGCTTTTTAGGGAGCCTTTGAATCTGTCCAATGACGTTTCATTATGCAAGTACCCTGGTAAAGCGTTCCAAAGATGTGGGGCTGTCACTGAGAAAATTACAGACCTCCTTGTACCAATAATTTTTAAGGAAGGAATTACAATACATTACATTACATTACTGATTTCTATTCCGCCTCAACCTTGCAGTTCTGGGCGGATTACAAAAGAGACTTATCCCAGGACAAGCAGGCATGATATTCTCACATGTGGGTGACGTCATCTACGGAGCCCCAGCGCGGACAGCTTTTCAAGCAAACTTGCTAGAAGTTTCAAGTTTGCACACTGCACCACGCATGTGCTAGCCTTCTTGCCACTAGAGGGCGCATCCCCACCTCGTGGTCCTCAGTTCTTTTTCATCCGCGGAGCCAGAAGCCCTGTGGAGAAATTGTGCTAAATTTGCCTTCTGTCGCCGCGGCTGTGTGGGGTTTTTCGCACGGTCGCTGCGTTTTTTCGTCTCTTTTTGCTTTGTTTCTTTCTTTTTCAAAAAAAAAAAAAAAAAAAAAAACTTCGTATTCGTTACTACCGGGGGCTCCCGGTAGCCGTGGCCGAGGAACCTCGCTTGTTCCCGGCTCGCTTGTGGGCCCATGTCCCGGCCCGTAACGGGCTTTAAAAAGTGCGGGCGCTGTGAAAGACTCCTTTCTATTACTGACCCGCACAGGTGCTGTTTGCGGTGTTTGGGGCCCCAACACCCGACGGCATCCTGCGATAAGTGTGCCACCTTTCAGAAGCGGGCGCTTAAACGCCGAAAGGCCCGCATGGCGGAACTTTTCTCTGTGGAGTCCCCGCCGGGGAAGGCCTCGAGTTCGGCCTCGGCTTCGGCCCCGGCCTTGACCTCGGCCTCGACATCGGCCTCGGCCTCAGCTTCGGGACCGTCGGCGTCGCCTCGGGCCTCGGTGCCTTCGAAGCAGCTGCCCTCTTCCAAGGCCTCGGGTAAGTCTCCGCTTCCCTCCTCAGCTCCATCTAAGAAGCCATCCTCGGGCTCGTCGGCGGGTGGGTCCGCCTCAGTGAAGCCCAAGTTGCCATCGTCCGCTGCCCCGAGGGAATACTCGAGACCGAGGTCGCCCTCTGAGGAGCAGCGGCAGGTCTTGCCGCAGGGGATGTCAATCCCCGTGTTCCAGGAATTGCTCCGGGCGTTGATCGCCTCGGAGCTCACCGGGGCCATTGACCAGCTGCACCAGGCTTCGGCCTCGGCAGCTTCGGCCTCGGAGGCTTCGGCCCCGGTGGCCCCGCAGTTGGCGACCTCGGTCTCGGGTACCGGGGCCTTGGCTCCCGAGGCGCCCACGGCCTCGACCTCGGTGGTTCCCTCGGACCCGGCTTCGCGAGATCCGCCGGAGCGTAGTGTGCGGCCGAAGGACAAGGGGCGCCGAGTACGAAGACTTTCGTCCTCGTCCTCGGGGTCCTCGAGGGGTTCGTCTCCCTCGGGCAGGTCTCGAGCGAGGCGCAAGCCGAGGAAGGCTAAGAGGTCTCGGACCTCGCCTCGGCGGCGTGGTCGCTCGTCACCGGCCAGGGGCGGGGCCTTGCAAGTTCGGGATTTGCGGGTTGATAACCCCATTTTGTTCCGGTCTCCGGCCAGGGAGAGCTCTCGGGCTTCCTCGCCCGGGCCGAAGGGGCGGACCTCGGTGCCTCGGACCCCGGGGGGATCCCCGAGGGGTTCCTCCAGGCGCACCCGGTCTCCGACTCCGTCGAGGTCGCAGGACTGTGTCTCTTTGGGGTCGGGGTCGGGTAGGGAGCCCAGATACTCCAACCAGGCCTCTCCCTTCGGCTCTGCCGGGAAGTCTCGGTCTCCCTCTCCTCCTGCTAAACCCTCGTCCTTTACGAGGTTTGTGCAGGATATGGCTGCGGCTTTGGGTGTTGACTTGTCGGAAGGGTCCACTTACACCAAGGAGTTTTTGGAGGAGCAGGATCTCCCTGCCCCCCCCAGGGAGTCGCCGCGCCTTCCAATTAACAAGGTCCTCTGTCAGACCTTTCTGAGGAATCTTGAGGCTCCATTGACGGTCGCTGTGGTCCCCGCCAAAATGGAGTCTAAGTATCGCACCCTTCCCATCAAAGGGTTTGAGAAGGGCCAACTTTCCCACACTTCGCTTCTGGTGGAATCGGCAGTCAAAAAATCTCAGCCTTCCCGGGTCTCGGCGACGGTCCCGCCTAGTAGGGAGGGCCGGACCCTTGACAAATTTGGGCGCCGTCTCTATGCGAACTCTCTGATGGCGACCAGGGTCCTGAACTACGCCTTCTCGTACTCTTCCTTCCTCCGTACGATGGTGAAGGACCTCCCCTCCTTTCGGGAGGTGATGCCTGAGTCGCATAGGGACCGGTTCGCCACCTTTAGTTCCAACCTGACCCAGCTGCGCCTCTATTTATTCCACGCGATTTATGATGCATTTGAACTCGCCTCGAGGGTCTCAGCCTGTGCAGTGGCCATGCGCCGGCTGGCGTGGCTCCGTACCCTCGAAATGGAGGCCAATTTGCAGGAACGCCTGGCTAATTTGCCTTGCGTTGGCGTGGAATTGTTTGATGACACTTTGGATGCGGCGACGGAGCGACTTTCCAAACAGGAACGCTCTTTGGCCTCTCTGGTGAAGCCGAAGCCTAAGGCGCCTGCTCAGCGCCCTTTCAGGCAGCCTCCGAGGAGATACCCTCAGAAGTCCACACCGGCCTTCTCCAGACCGCCCCCTCGAAGACAGCCCCAGCAGAGTAGAGGCGGCCCCTCTAAACCTGCCGCGCAGGGGGCCGCTAAGGCCGCGCCGTCCTTTTGACGGGATAGGCGGTTGGGGGCGGGCCCCCACCGCAATATCGAGCCACCCCCTCCCCATCGGGGGTCGGCTGACGGCCTTTGCCGGGGCCTGGTCGGTGATCACGTCGGACGCCTGGGTGCTCGGGATAATCTCAGACGGCTATTCGTTGAACTTCTGTCCGCCTCCGGACTTGCCCCCCGGGGCTTGCCCTCCCAATCGGAACCAGCTGCCCCTTCTCCTGGAGGAGGCCAGGGCCTTGTTGAGCCTCAGGGCGGTCGAGGTGGTGCCTCGCGATCAGATGGGCCTGGGATTTTACTCCCGTTACTTTTTGGTCCCCAAAAAGACCGGGGACTTACGCCCCATTTTGGACCTCCGGAAGCTCAACAAGTTCCTGGTCCGAGAGAAGTTCCGTATGTTATCGCTCCCGGTTCTCTATCCTCTTTTGGAGGAGGGGGATTGGATGTGCTCCCTGGACTTGAAGGAAGCTTACACCCATGTTCCGGTGCATCCCGCTTGCCGCAGGTTTTTGCGGTTCCAGGTCGGGGATTTGCACCTGCAGTATCGGGTTCTTCCCTTCGGGCTGGCATCCTCCCCTCGGGTATTCACCAAGTGTATGGTGGTGGTGGCGGCGGCCCTGCGCTCGCGGGGTCTACAGGTCTTTCCCTATCTGGACGATTGGCTGATCAAAGCCCCGTCCAGGGAGGGGGTTATTTTAGCGACCCGACAGACTATCAGTCTTTTACAGGGCCTGGGGTTCGAAGTGAACTTCCCCAAATCTCAATTGCGTCCGGCGCAGTATCTCCAGTTCATTGGAGCCGTGCTGGACACGGTTCGCCTTCGCGCTTTTCTCCCCCCGCCCCGGCGGGAGACTCTGCTTCGGTGGAGTCGGCATTGTCGAGGGCAGTCGCAGGTGTCGGCCCAGCACATGATGGTTTTGCTGGGTCACATGGCGTCGACGGTTCACGTCACGCCGTTCGCTCGCTTATACCTGAGAATCGCGCAATGGACTCTGGCGTCGCAGTGGCGCCAGGATCGCGATCCGGTGTCTTCCCGGATATCAGTAACTCCTTGTTTACGTCGATCGCTCCGTTGGTGGACCGACTCTTCCAATTTGTCAGGGGGTTTGCTGTTTCGCGTTCCTCCTCACACCAAGGTCTTGACGACGGACTCTTCCGAGTACGCGTGGGGAGCGCACCTGGACGGTCTGAGGACGCAGGCTCTGTGGTCGGCCGAGGACCGTCGGTGCCACATCAATGTGCTGGAGCTTCGCGCCATTTTTCTGGCGGCGCGAGCTTTTGTCCACCTGCTGCACGACCAGGTAGTACTCGTGCGGACGGACAATCAGGTAGCGATGTACTATGTCAACAAGCAGGGGGGTACGGGCTCTTGGCCTCTATGCCAGGAGGCTCTCCGTCTTTGGGACTGGGCAATTTCCCAGAATATCTTTCTGCGGGCGGTCTACATTCAGGGAGAGCAGAACCAGCTTGCAGACAAACTCAGTCGTCTTCTCCAGCCGCACGAATGGTCTCTGAACTCCCGAGTACTTCGCGAGGTTTTCGACCGCTGGGGAACTCCTCAAGTGGATCTGTTTGCCTCTCCGGAGACTCGCAAGTTACCCCTCTATTGCTCTCGGATCTACTCTCCGGATCGTCTCGAAGCGGATGCCTTCCTCCTCGAATGGGAGGGGAGGTTCCTTTATGCGTTTCCACCGTTCCCTCTGATTTTGAGAACGCTGGTTCATCTCAGATCGGCCGGAGCCTCCATGATCCTCATTGCACCTCGGTGGCCAAGGCAGCCCTGGTTCTCCCTACTTCTTCAACTCAGTACCAGGGAACCTCTACTTCTACCGGTGTTTCCCTCTCTGCTGTCTCAGAGTCGGGGTTCGCTGTTGCATCCCAATCTTCAGTCTTTACATCTGACTGCTTGGTTTCTCTCCCTCTGACTTCGGTTCCGGTGTCTCGGGCCGTGAGGGACGTTTTGGAGGCCTCGCGTAAGGTCTCGACTCGGCTTTGCTATACTCAGAAATGGACCAGGTTTTCTTCCTGGTGTTCTTTGAATAGTCTGCAACCAGATTCGGTGCCTGTGGCTTCGCTTCTGGAATATCTTTCGCATTTGTCTGAGTCTGGCCTGAAAACGACTTCCATTCGGGTGCATCTCAGTGCCATTGCAGCATTCCATCGGCATCTTGAGGGTCGTTCTCTCTCTCTTCATCCTCTGGTGACACGTTTCATGAAGGGGCTAGTGAATATCCATCCTCCTCTGAAACCTCCTCCGGTGGTGTGGGATCTTAATGTGGTCTTGGCTCAGCTTATGAAGCCTCCCTTTGAACCCATCGACAAGTCGCATCTTAAGTTTCTTACTTGGAAAGTAGTCTTTTTGATTGCACTCACATCTGCTCGTCGAATCAGTGAGTTACAGTCCTTGGTTGCGGATCCTCCTTTCACGGTCTTTCATCATGATAAGGTGGTTCTCCGCACCCATCCCAAATTTTTACCTAAAGTTGTGTCTGATTTCCACCTCAATCAGTCTATTGTCCTTCCGGTGTTTTTTCCGAAGCCCCATTCTCATCCTGGTGAGGCGGCGCTTCATACCCTTGATTGTAAGAGGGCGTTGGCCTTTTATCTCCAACGCTCCAAGTCTTATCGGAAGGTTCCTCAATTATTTTTGTCCTTTGATCCTAATCGTTTGGGACACCCGGTTTCGAAGCGCACCTTGTCCAACTGGTTAGCTGCTTGCATTTCTTTTTGCTACGCTCAGGCTGGTCTCCCGCTTGCGGGTCGCGTTACGGGTCATAAAGTCCGGGCGATGGCAGCTTCTGTGGCTTTCCTCCGATCTACACCTATGGAGGACATTTGTAAGGCTGCCACTTGGTCTTCGGTTCATACGTTCACCTCTCACTACTGTCTGGATACTTTGTCCAGAAGCGACGGCCGGTTTGGCCAGTCGGTGTTACGTAACCTGTTTTCATAATTTGCCATCCTCCCACCTGCCCTTTTTTGGTTGGCTTGGAGGTCACCCACATGTGAGAATATCATGCCTGCTTGTCCTGGGATAAAGCACAGTTACTTACCGTAACAGGTGTTATCCAGGGACAGCAGGCATATATTCTCACAACCCGCCCACCTCCCCGGGGATGGCTTTCTTTGCTATGTTATGGAACTGAGGACCACGAGGTGGGGATGCGCCCTCTAGTGGCAAGAAGGCTAGCACATGCGTGGTGCAGTGTGCAAACTTGAAACTTCTAGCAAGTTTGCTTGAAAAGCTGTCCGCGCTGGGGCTCCGTAGATGACGTCACCCACATGTGAGAATATATGCCTGCTGTCCCTGGATAACACCTGTTACGGTAAGTAACTGTGCTATCTGTTCATTTCCAGGATGATTACAAAGAGACTTCTGGACTTTTCCAGAGGAGTTACAAGAAGAATGGTGTAGTATAGTTTAGGGAATGGGATACGGCAAGGAGGATTGGGCTATTCCAGTGGCTATACAATTCGGGATGCTGTACAGAGAGGATATAGTGCAGTTTCAGTATATATGCAGTTAGGGAAGCAGTTGACAAGCTTGGGCTTTGAGGGGAAGGGTAACTGGTGAAGAAGGGAGGATGGGGGAGTCACGCTGAGGGGAATGGTCAGAAGATGGTGTTCTGTTGATCTTAATGTTCTAGATGGAGTGTATGGTATAAGAAGACGATTGAGAAATATCAGTGAATTTGTAAGTCGAATTCTGAAAATTATTAGTGTTATTTTATATGTGATTCTATAAGAAATTGGAAGCCAATGTGCATTTTTCAGAAGGGTGGTCACATGGTTGAACATTTTTGAATTTGTGATAATTTTTTTTGCTGTGTTTTGAATTATTTGTAATCTAAGTTCTTTCTGAGAGATGCTTTTATATAATGAATTACAGTAATCTAACCTTGATATTATAAGTGAATGAATTAACCAGCGCTTTTGTTAAAGATCTGATTAAGCGTAATTTGTAGTATCTTTTTTTTTTCTCCGTGTTGTCTTTTCAGCTCAATTTGACCTGCCCTCAATCTACAGGGCCATAAATGTTTTATTTGTAGCTAACTAGGATTACTTCTCAATTTTAAACTCATATCCAGTTGTTTTTCAAATGTGGCTACCGGTGTGTTTGGGGTTTTTTTTTGTCTAAAAATGGCAAGAAGGAATTCATTTCTGCATTTACTCAAGTGACCATCAAAACATTTTTGCAAGAACATGTCTTCTGACTATCTCAACTAGACTGCAATTCCTTTAAAAGCCTTGTAAGAATGTATCATGAGTTGGGCCATTAGTTATCACTTTATCCAGTGGCTAAGAATCCCATTCTAGAATCTGAACATTGCTCACTCAGCAGCTTGGCAGCATAATGAGCACTGCCACTTACTTAACCAGTAGGCCAGTTCAACCAAAGAAGCCCAGCCTTCCTGTTAGTTATCAACCTTTCCAGTTGGCTAGGAAATTGCATCTTATCTTCTCTTTTTTTGTGAATGAGTGATGTAACCTATGTCATCATGTAATTATTGATCTACATTGTGCAATTCTAACTGCTGTAGTCTGCTGTACATCAACCAAATGAATGGAGTAGCTGAATTTGAATTTTGGCTGTAGACTTACAACTTATATCAAACATTTTAAAGTTTAAGTATCTGAGAAGAAAAGGAAATCATCTCCACTTCCCTCGTTCTCCGTCTCTGTGAACAACACTCTCATCCTTCCTGTTTTGACTGCTTATAATCTCAGGGTCATCTTTGACTCCTCTCTCTCCTTCACTGCCCAGATAACAACATGTTGCTCAAACCTACTGCTTCTTCCTTTATAATATTATCAAAATCTGACCCTTCCTCTCTGAGCACACTGCCAAAACATTTATCCATGCCCTCATCACCTCGCACTTAGACTACTGCAACTTGCTACTCTCAGGCCTTCTGCTTAGCAATCTCGCTCCCCTCCAATCTGTCCAGAATTCAGCTGCACGACTTATATTCCGGGAGAGTCGCTATATTTATGTTATCCCTCTGATAAAGTCACTTAATTGGCTTCCCATCCATTTCCGAATACAATTCAAACTCCTCTTACTAACCTACAAATGCACTCACTCAGCTGCCCCTCACTATCTCTCTTCACTTATTTCCCCCTTTGATCCCCCCTGTGAGCTCCGCTCAGCTGTAAGTCCCTCCTATATGTGCCCTTCTCTTCAACTGCTAATTCCAGACTCCGTCCCTTCTGCCTTGCTGCATTATATGCTTGGAACAAGCTGCCCAAATCCCTACTGTGGGCTCCGTCTCAGGCAATGTTCAAGGCCCAGTTAAAAGCCCATCTCTTTGAGAGTGCTTTTGACTCCTAACTCCTCTCACCTTGGGTTCTGCATCCCCAACCCTATGACATGTCTATCTGTCCAAGTTATCTATAACAGTATTTCTCAACTTCTTCAAGCCAACTACCCCCTAAGTCTAACAAATATCAACCAAGTACCTTGGCTCAAGCTCCGCCCCAGACCTGCCCAAGCTCTGCCCCAGACCCCCACCCCTATAATAATAGTACTAATCGTAATGCATTCATTTTCCATATACACACAGTATAACCTTATTAATACATAATGGTAACCACAAAATTTTAAAAAGCACAATGTATGCAGAGAAAATGTTAGTTATCATTTATATTTATTTGTTTTTTTTCAAAGAGGTCAAGGCAGATGACTTTAAAATATGCAATGTCGCCTCAATAACAACTATAGAAAAATAGACAAATATAGGGCAAAACACAGAAAGCAGATATAAATTCTCAAAACTGACACATGTTGATCACTAAATTGAAAATAAAATCATTTTTCGTACCTTTGTTGTCTGGTGATTTCATGAGTGTCTGGTTGCACTTCCTTCTGACTGTGCATCCAACATTTCTTTCTTTCTGCCTCCTGCCCGCTTTCCCTCCTCCGGACCTCATTCCATTCTCCAACCAACATCTTTCTCTGTCTCTCCATGTCCAACTTTTCTTCCTCTCTCCTCCACCCCTATTGGAAAAATTTTCCCCCTCTCATCCCCCAGATCATGTGCAGCATTTTTCACTACTGCCCACCAGCCCCATGCCCATTTATCCTTCTAATCACCCCTCTCCAATACAATGCCACATCTCGCCCTCCATCACTATGTCCAACATTCCTCCTCCTTGCATCCCCTTCAATCTGTCCCTCTGTTCTCTCTTCACCACCATATTCAACATTTCTCCCTCTCATCCTTCTATTCCCCATGCCTCTCTACCTCGCTTCTTTCTCTCTCTATGCCCAACAATTTTCCTTTCTTCCTTTTCCCATGTACACCATCTCTTTCCCTCTCACTCACACACTCATGCCCAACAATTCTCCCTTTCAATTCCCTCCCTCCTGTGTCCCAAGTTAGTGCCCCGCTCATCCCTCCCTACTGTGTCCCATGTTCATGACCCCTCCCTTCCTTCTGTATCCCGAGTTGGTGCCCCCCTTTTCTGCCTTCCAACCTTTGTCCCAAAATCATGCCTCTCCTATGTTTCAACACACTTCTTCCCCCCTTCCTTTCTCCCTTTGTACCAGATCATGTCTCCTCTCTTCCTTACTTGCTCGAGCCGCACTCATTTCTTTCAGGGCCTCCAACTGGGCTGCTTCTTCTGCCTTCAGCAGCACTTGCAGGGACGCACAGGCAGTGGTTCACACGCTGCACATGGCTAATCCACAAGCTCTGACGTCAGAGAGTAGGCTTCCAGGTTTGCTACATGCAGCGTGAAAGAGCCGTTGACATGTCCTTCCATCAAGTCTCACCGAAGGCAGGAGGTAACTGGGACCTCCCCTCCCCCCGCTGACCCAGAAGGCTTTCCTCTGACATCAGCTCTGAGTCTTCTGGGTCAGCTTTGGTGGAGGGACTGGGCAGGAAGGAGGGATCCCTGGCTTCGGCGGAGGGGGGCAGGCAGGAAGCAGGGATTCCCGGCTTCGGCGAGCGGGCAGGTAGGCAATATCCTTGGCAATGGCCAGTACCGCGTACCCACAACAAGCGGCTCACATACCCCTAAGGGTACATGAACCACGTGTTAAGAAACACTGGTCTATAAATGTCAAAATGTACAGCACTGCGTATGCCTTTCAACGCTATATAAGTAATAAGTAGTTGTAGTAGTTGGTTGGCCTGTCAGTGAAATTTGAAATGACTTAGATTTTATGAACTAAGATGCTCTGTTTTTCATTTCAGAATATGCAGAATTTCTTCATTGCAAAGGAAAGAAATTTACAGACTTTGATGAAGTTCGACAAGAGATAGAAGCAGAAACAGAGAGAGTAACAGGAGCGAATAAAGGAATTTCTCCTATCCCCATTAATTTGAGAGTCTACTCTCCAAATGGTTAGTAGAGAAAATGAGGAGTGGTGTCCTCTTATGATGAATTTATTAGTGGTCTAATATTCCCAAGAAGAGAACTAAAATCAAATTTACCTTTAGATAGCAATTAATAGGATGAGTGTTCATTTTTTCAATAGCTGATGAATGCTTAAATTTTTGCTTTCTTTTGCAATTCTATATAGTGTTAAATCTGACGCTTATTGATCTGCCTGGAATCACCAAAGTACCAGTTGGGGACCAGCCTGTGGATATTGAATGTCAGATAAGAGACATGATTCTGCAGTTCATTTGTCATGATAACTGCCTGATACTGGCTGTGACACCAGCTAACACTGATCTTGCAAACTCGGATGCACTGAAACTTGCAAAAGAGGTGGATCCTCAAGGTAAGGTCTGCA
Organism: Geotrypetes seraphini; assembly: GCF_902459505.1. Classification (NCBI taxonomy): domain Eukaryota; kingdom Metazoa; phylum Chordata; class Amphibia; order Gymnophiona; family Dermophiidae; genus Geotrypetes; species Geotrypetes seraphini. Next base: position 128,006,131 of record NC_047093.1, read on the forward strand.
ACACAACTTACGAGTTATTGAATACAGGGAAAACTGAGGTTTGTTGGATAACAGAGAAGAAAGAAAATTCATGTATGCCAGTGACTCTTTTGGGTGACAACGATAACGATGATTGATACTATTAAATATTTTGGTGTTTTGACTGATGTGCAATATACGTTCAGTGATTATAGGTATGCGACATCACATAAGTTGAGATCTATAAGGAGCTCTGAGGATGAGAACGCCTTTTTAATACTGCATTGACTGAGATGGATCAAACACTATATTGGTGGGAATCACACGAATTTAAGAATATTACAGGAGCTACAGAATATTTCTGTTTGAATATTAGAGCTCACAGGTATGACATACCTGTCTCCCCACTTTATGAATATTATCACCTGTGCAATACTGTATATTATTCTGTTCAAATTAATGTTTTTTATTCACAGAGGGTGTATTAAGAAAAGGTTCCTCAAACACTTGCAGACTTATTGCATCCTTATATTCCAGCTAGGACTTTGTTCTACATCTATATTGATGCTTTGGCTATGACTCATCTGATGGCTAATAGAAAGGGTTGTTTTTAAAATTATTTAGCACCTTTCTGGTGGAATGTGCTTCCTTTGATTTGGACTGAGAAATCTTTGACGCGCTTTAAACCTAACCACAACATATTCCGAAAGAAACTGAAAACTCATCTATTTGATACTTAATCACCTGTATCCTCTCTTTCCCTCTCCACCCCTCTCCTACCTACCTCTTCTCTTCTCCCCCCTCCTCCATCCTCGCCCCTCTCTATAAGTTGCCTTGAGCCTGCCTAGGTATGAGCGACGCAGAAAAAGAAGATTAGATTAGATTTCTTAGCTTCAGCTTAAGCTGTTCTTGAACCAGCAGGTGTTATCCTTTCAAACCAGCAGATAGAGGTAAAGAAAACTGAATTCAACCAGTGACATTACCAACTATATTGTGTGTTGACCTCTGGAACAATCCAGTATTTTTCTTTACCTTCCAGCAGGTGGTAGCTTGTACTGTTGTACTGTGGTGCTCAATCTGCAAATGGACTTTTTCAAGTTGATCTCTTTTGGATTCAGGAGAGTGGGAGCTGGACTTTCAGCTCATTGTGGATTGCTGGGGGCCCTCTCAGTTCAACTTGATGGCTTTTTGAGCCAATGTGAAAGTGGAGTTCATCAGTCGATGGAGGAACTTGACAGCTCAGGGGATAGATCCTATGCTTCAGCCTTGGCCAATAACGGAGCTACTCTGTTTACTCTGTGGCCTTTAGGGGGTTGAGTGGTTGCGTAGGATTGTGTATCATCCTCATCTGGTCTTGTTGGTGGCACTGGATTAGCCTCACTGTCCTTGGTGTAACCCCAGACCTGCTCACACACTGTCCATGGGCACTGGCCAGCTTGTCAAGTTGGGCACCTGCGACTGGGGCTTACAAAAAGACATTTGTTTGGGAGCAGTTTTAAAGTCTATGACCTGGAGCTTCATAAAGAACCCTGCTTGAAGGATCTGCTTGGGCTGTGTACCCTCTGAGATGTATAGCAGGGGGCAAACCGAAACCACCCTGACCCCCTAGTGTGCCTCTTGGAAGCAGAGGAATGCTTAAAACCTTTATGCCGCAGTTCAGGGAGCCAGGGAGACCATGCCTCTTCCATATTCTTAATCAGCTTCTCCAGGTCCTCATCAAAAAGCAACCTTCCCCCTAAAGGGCAGCTGACTCAACAGCTTCTTGAAAGCTGTATTTGCCAAAAACTGGTGATCAACCACTGAGCAGGAAGCCAAGCGGACCAGATTGTACAGAACATTTGCTAAAAAGTTAGTCCCTAACCCCAAGCATGTCTGGCAGCAGCAGGAGGCTATTAAACTCCTTGAAGGGAGCACGTCTCAGGCAACTGGTGTTGAACCCAACAAGGGATCAGGCAATATTGGACCTGTTGCTTACCAATGGTGAAAGTGTCACAGAGGTCTCGGTGGGAGACACATTGGCCTCCAGCGACCACAACATGATATGGTTCAATCTTGGGAAAGGCTTCACTAAATCTGCAACACTAACCAAGGTCCTCAAATTCAAGGACACAAACTTCCAAGAGATGGGTGACTTTGTTTACCAGATGCTACAAAACCAAGCAGAAACCGATAGTGTGGAAGAAATGTGGTCGACTTTGAAAGCCACCATACAGGAAGCGACGAACTGTTATGTTAAGCTGGTAAGTAAACGCCATAGAAACAATAAACCACAGTGGTTCACTGCGGAGATCTCAGACCTCATCAAAGAAAAGAAAAAAGCATTCATCTCTTACAAACAATCAAGGGAACAGGACTCCAGAGCAGAATACCTGACCAAGTCAAAAGCCGTCAAAACAGCAGTCAGGGAGGCTAAATTCAACATGGAGGAATCTCTAGCAAAGAACATCCAGAAGGGAGATAAATCATTCTTCAGGTACATCAGTGACAGAAGTAAAAACTCAGGGGGAATAATACGTCTAAGGAAACCAGACGGAGACTATGTGGAAAAGGACTCGGAAAAAGCCCAATTGTTAAATGAATACTTCTGCTCTGTCTTCACCCAAGAAGCGCCGGGGCATGGACCTCCGCTACAGACAAGGGCTGACTCAGTAGACCCATTTAGCGATTTCAAATTTACGCCCAACAGTGTCTACGTGGAGCTGTCAAAGCTCAAAGTTTACAAGGCAATGGGACCGGACAACCTGCACCCCAGGGTGCTCAGGGAGTTGAGTGATGTCTTGGCGGAGCCGCTGTCAGCGCTCTTCAACCTCTCCCTTAGTTCAGATAGCATCCCGTTGGACTGGAAGAAGGCTAACGTCATTCCACTCCACAAGAAAGGCTTCAAGACAGAAACGGCAAACTACAGACCAGTGAGTGGGGAAACTCGCTTTGATAAATGAGCATTTTGGATTACGAGCATGCTCCTGGAACGGATTATGCTCGTAATCCAAGGTACCACTGTACTTAAATTCACCTGCCTCTAGGAGGTCATTTATTATTTTCTCAACCTCCATACATATGAGTTTTCTCAGAATTCTACTTTTACCTCTAGTAGAGCATAGAGTTTTCTATTCTTTTATTCCGTTAGGTTCCTTCCCTTGCCTCCGCGTTCTTGGATTTTCAGTGCATCATAAAAGTGTCTCATTAAAAAGCAACTTTTAAAGGACTGCTGGCATACTATATGTATTACAACCTAATATAAGTCAGCAATTGAATCCTGAAAAATTAACACTTGAATCCATGCACTAACCCATAAAACTCACAGAATGAAAAGGTAGTGGCAGTTGCAAGATATGAGCACATGAATTAAGAAAAACAGCAACATCTGCTTTTGCTACTTTTTTAATTCTGAATTTTAATGATTATTGCATGGATTTAAGTGTTGAAGTCAGAATTCAATTGTTGACTTGTATTTGGTTGTAATACTTATAGGGTGCCAGCAGTCTTTTTCTTCACTGAGGGTAGATGTACATTTAGAATCACCTTTACATATGTGGTTATATGACATGATTGACACTTGGTTTTGTATCTGAAAAACAGAGCAATATTTTCAAGGTGTTTTATAATGGAAAAGCGGAGACTTAGAGGAGACATGATAGAAACCTTCAAGATCATGAAGGGCATAGAAAAAATAGACAGGGACAGATTTTTCAAATTAAGGGGATCAACAAGTACAAGGGGGCACTCAGAGAAATTGAAAGGGGAGAAGTTTAGAACAAACGCCAGGAAGTTCTTTTTCACACAGAGGGTGGTGGATACATGGAACGTGCTACCAGAGGATGTGATAAACAGAAGCACTCTACAGGGGTTCAAAGAAGCTTTGGATAGGTAATGTAATGTAATGTAATGTAATGTAATGTAATGTAATGTAATGTAATTTATTTCTTATATACCGCTACATCCGTTAGGTTCTAAGCGGTTTACAGAAAATATACATTAAGATTAGAAATAAGAAAGGTACTTGAAAAATTCCCTTACTGTCTCGAAGGCTCACAATCTAACTAAAGTACCTGGAGGGTAATAGAGAAGTGAAAAGTAGAGTTAGAGGAAAAATAAAAATAAAATAAACATTTTAACAAGACAGCATTGATCTAAATACTTTGGAAGGTAGAAGAGAGGAGAGAAAGGAATAGAAGCAGAAGGGGGAGCCGTTGAACAGTAGAATTCTGGAGAAATTTAAATGATAGAAATAGAACAAAACAAAGACAAAAGGCAAAACAATAGATAAGATTAAAGATAAATCATAAGCTGGAAAGAAAAATAAAATAAAACTTTGTCTTCAATCCACGGTTTCAGCGTCAGGTACTTGGAAGACAAAGGGATTGAGGGGTACAGATAAGAGTAGAGGTAGATTATAGGGATGGGATTAGAGGTAAGTTACAAAATTAATCAGGGACCACTGTTCAGGCACTAGGCCTGATGGGCCGCCGCGGGAGCGGACTGCTGAGCAAGATGGACCTCTGGTCTGACTCTGGGGGCAACTTCTTATGTTCTTATGATGCACTGAAAAGTTGCTTTTAGTTACTTACCTCCTCTTTTATCAAGCTGTGCTAGAGATTTTTAGCGCAGGCTGGCGAGGTAAGTGCTCTGATGCTCAAAGGAATTAGCATTGGAGCATTTACTACGCAGGCCTGTGCTAAAAACTTCTAGCGCACTTGACAAGTCATTTAAAGATTTGCATGTTTGATTTATTATGTATATTTTTTATAAATTTATACTGTGATAGTAATATTTATTATATTATCTGTTTTAAGTACAGTCTATCATTTCTTTGGGATATTTATATAACTTCACTTGGTTTATATTGTATGTATATATGTTATGATTTGTCTGTTTAACAATCGCTGCCACTGAAGCAGCCTGCTGTAGGTGAAATGTGGCCCACTTTGGGTATTTTAAAAGAAGTTTGCTCTTCATCTTTTCTGATCCATTGTCATTTTTGGATGAAAAAATGGACAAGTTTAACAATGAAATTATTTGACTTGCTAAATAGTTCTTTAATTTTAATAGCTATGTTGCATTAGGTTGGCTATGTCTTGTGTAACTTATTTTATCCCAGGACAAGCAGGCAGCATATTCTCACATGTGGGTGACATCATCCACGGAGCCCCAGTACGGACAATTTAAAAGTGCATCGCCACTTTAAAAAATTTAGAAAGTTTGCGATAGCCCGCACCACGCATGCGCGAGTGCCTTCCTGCCCGATGTAGGCGCGCAGCTCCACAGTTCTTAGTTTTTCCGCAGAGCGGAAAAGTTGCGTTTCTCAACATTCATTGGAATTTTTTTCTTTCCTTCCTGCTGTCGCGTTCAAATCTTTCCTTTCTTTCTTTTGTTTGGTTATTTTAACATAAGGTTAGATAAAAAAAGAAGGGTTCTCTCTTTTTTTTCTTCAGCGTCTGATGAGAGTTTCCGGCCGAGCCTTGTGTATTCACCTCGGACATTGACTTAAATTTAGCTGAGGTGATCTTCCCGTCCATGTCACGCCCGTCAACGTTTTTTTATAAGTAATATTTATCTGTTGCCTGAATCCGCACCAGGTACACAACAGTGCCTGGGGTTCCACTCTTCAAAAGCGCACCACAAACAGTGAATCCTTCAACAGAAAAAGTGTTCGGTGTCATTATCGACACCTTTGACATCGAAGACATTGATGACTGCACTGACCGATGTAACATTATCAATTTCGGTGTCAACTTATCCGGTAAGCCAGCTTCAGTCCAACAACTGCCCAGATAGGGCTGCAGGCCACAAAGGCATCGAGTCCATTCATGTTGGCTAAGCAAACAACCCCTTAAGCGACTAGTTCCAACATTGAGGGGTGATGCAACTTCTAAGTCATCCTCTCTGGAATGTGTCACAGCACCAAAGGTACCGGCGAGCAGACCAAAGGTACCGGTGCCGACTTTCGAACAGAAGCTTGATTCTCAGTTTGGTGAGGAGTATGGGACAAGTTTTATCTAATTACCAAGATGCAGACTTCTCTGGTACCGATATGGCTGCAAGACCTTCTGGTACTGTCAATGTTGCAACGATGCATCGTCAGGATTCTTGACACAGTCATCACCATCAACGCTTGCATCAAGGCATCACTGTCAGACTTCCTCTTCAACGATGAATTTCCACACCGGATTAGAAGGGAATTCAGAGACTAGATTCAGCTACTTCTCCCGACGTTCACCTCTCCAGCACCGGAACGGGCACAGTCTGTCTACCATTGCCAGTTCCTCTGGTACCGTCGATGCTTTATTGGTGCGTTCCAAGGACTCTCGATGTTCATCCAATCCTGTCACTCCTGCATCATTCTCTGCTCTATTGAATAATTCTTCTGTTTCCAAGTCTGGCAGGAATTCGATGGATTCGAGGAAGGTCTGAGACTCCGACACCGGATCAGCGCAAGTCGCAACATCGTTCCTTCTGTTCTCTTGGACTCGTTGCTCCAGGTTGGCTCCAATCCTGTTCCTTTACCATCCACTACCGAAGTGGATGATGCTCCTGCATCAAAGTATCTGAACATTGTACCTGCCGGTTTTTCCAGTGAGAGACTTTTCTTTCCAAACGGACCTTATAATTTAACTTTGGTGAGGAATCTAATATGGGTGTAGAGCCTGTAAAGTTGGATTCCTCCACTTCTTTTTACATCCGACCTTACATAGCAGACGTCTCACTATTCCTGCTTCTTAAGGTCTACCGTGGAGAATCTAACATGGATGTAGAGTCTGTCAGTTAGATTCCTCCATGTCTTCAACTGCACATTTTTGGCACATACTTGACTGCTTATAGTGCTTTACAGTTGGCGTCCAGAGTTTCTTCTATGTCGGTGCCCATGTATGGATTAGCACGTTAACTTCTGGATGTCCATGTATCCTTTCATTGCAGACTTCAGCATTCCACCATGGAGTATCGAGCCTATAAGGTGACACTTTTGTTCTTGTTATTTGTTACCAATTGGACAATCTATTGCGGGAGCTAACAGGGGTGTAGAGCCTGTAAGTTAGTTTTCCCGCCATTTTGGATCCTTTCTTTTGGTTTTGATTTAAATACAGGATCAACCGGGTATGTTTTTTCTTTGATGGCTTCCACTGTACCATCAATGTGAGCCGGTACCTTTCAACAGGCATCCAATGTCCTCAAAATGTTTTTCTCCTAAGCTTTTTTCTTCATGCCAGAGGTTTGGGAGTCAGAAAAAGACCAAATTGGATCACTTCTCACTATATCCAACCCACAATATAATTCTAGATCAAAAGGGGGTCTTTTTGGATACAAAAAAAAAAAAAAAGTCAAACATTTGAGGACTTTAGAACAAATCAATGTATATAACTCACATACATATCTTCCCACAAATAATTCACATGCTACTCAAACTGTTCAAACAGTAACCCATTCCTTGGAGAACTCTCCTAAGTAATATATTAACTAGGAGGTTGAAGTATCATACCATGGCACAGCCTCAGAACATAAAACCTCTTATAATGTATATGTTATTTCAGGTCCTTATCCTGGATGGTTAATGCCATATAGTCATATACGTCAAACCTCCTTCCCACCCACTCATTAAACTTTATAATCTTAATCAAAATAAAAAAATCACAATTTAGCTTAAAAAAACTGGGTAAAAGAGAAACAGCAACATTTATCTAAGAGCCATATTGCCAAATCCAACGTTCCCAGTTCAACCAAATACGGACCAACTTTTCTAAGATTCACGTTGTCTTTAATGAGGGACTTTTGAAGTTGTTTAAAAGATGATAAATCTTGCTCAAGCTTCTGAACTGAAGATTTAGAAACAGTCATGTCCTCTTTTAAATCTTTAAGCTCCTTAGTATGTTGGATCAGTTTACCTTCAATATATTGGAAATTGGGGTTAATAGTCTTGTCAAAATTTGCCACCAGGTCCCATAAGGACTCCAGGGTCACTTGAGAGGGCTTTTCCCAAAATACAGGTTTTTGTTGAGTGCTTACCCTCAGGAGAATTTCCTTGGCATTGCTCTGTCTAGGTTAATCCACCTCCCATAGCTGAACAAGCCCCCGATTCTCCTGCAGAGACTCCCTGAATAGGGAGCTCTGCCTCCATGCTCTCCGGTGTAATACTGGCCGCCTCAGGAGAAAAGATCTCCCCCAACTCCTCGCCCCTTGGAGAGCTAGTGATCTGGGGCTGTGGGGGTGGCGCTCGCACGTCGGGAATAAGAGTGTTATCCGGCCCAAGAGGAGCAACTCCGGTCTCGCCAAGCCCCAGCACCCTCAGCGGGCTGATCTCTGACATCATCGCAGTGGCTCCCTGCATTCGCCACACTAATTCTTCAATATTGCTGAAAGTCGGCAATCCAGTGCGCCACAAGGCGCCAGCAGCCCTCCTGTCTCTCCTTTTCGGCATCCCAAGAACAATATCGGGCTACACAGGCCACCAAAGAAGAAAAAAGAGCCAGGAATACCGCTGTTCAGCTGCGCACATCTATTCAGCAGCCATCTTGGATCTGGAAAAATTTTATATAGAGGAAAATAAAGATGAGGCTTGATAACCTTCAAACTATTTTTCATTGATCAGTTCTACTTGGATACCCTTATCAAGAGGTGGAAGTTACTTGACCTTTAACAGAAATAAATTTAGATAGCTGCTCACGACTCAGTGCATCAGGGGAGCGTCTCGGGCCTGCCCATCGTCCAACGTTGGTTCTGACGCCACAGGACGCATCAGTGGACTCTGCTCTCCTGGAGACAAGATGGCGCCTTCACTGGAGTGTTTGCACGCCTCAGTCTGCGTGCCTCTTTCCGCCAAGGATTCATCTGGGTTCTGCATTTGGGAGCTATGCTGCAGGAAAGTGTCCTTCAGGCCGATAGGTAATGTGGATTCCTTCGGGAAGACCATGACTTTAGATTTTCATTTCACTATTAGTATGACTTAAAAAGAATATTTTCCCGAGGACGGTGTCTCCATGCCTGCTTCAAGCTGCCATTTTAGATTAGCCCCCCTCTCCAGAGGTTTTTCACCAAGGACCTAGTGTTCATAGTGCGTCCTTGAGGTCTCAGGACCTTCCAGTCTCTCCTATGCAAGCTTGATGCTTTAAGGATTCTTGACTATAAGGTGTGTTCTTAGCATCATATCACACCCTATTGTTTCTTCAGGATTTGGGGTTTGAGATCAACGTTCTAAAATCACAACTTCATTCTTCTCCAAATCTTCAATTTACAAGACTCGGCTTCTCACCTGTCTCTTTACAAATGCCTGTAAATTTTGTCCTGTATTTTATTGTGAATGCCAATTGTAACCCGTTCTGAGTTCCCAGGAGAACGGGATAAAAATCCAAATAAATAAATGAATGTCTCCCTCAGTAGTGTCAAGACACCCTTCTTCAACTTGGTACTCTGGGTGCCCAATTTTGAATGCTTTCAAAAGCGTATTATGATTATTCTGGGACATGGTCTTTATGCGGCGTTTCTTCCTCAAGACCATCAGGACACTTTAGCCTTGTCACCAGCCAAATGCTAGTTCTTCTTGAACACTTGGTCTTCAGACATGGGACTTTAGCTTCACAGTGGTCTCAAACGATCTCTGCAGCCACATTTTTATCATTTCTTTGATGGTTGCTTAAGTTGTGGATCAACTCTTACATCCTAAGAGTCTTCTCTCCCACATGCCCCTTCGTCAGAAAGTTCTAACTATAGATGAATCAACTTGGGCTTATGTGGTTCATCAGAATGGCCTTCACTCTCAGAGTCATTAGTCATCCAAGAAGCAAATTTCACATCACTCCTGAGTTTAAGAGCGATTTACTATGCTCTCAAAACTTTCCATTTTTTTAAAATGATGTAACATGTCTTTTTGCTTTGTATGGCCAATCAAATAGCCATGCTCTCTACCGCTGAGTATGGAATATAGGTTCTCTCCTTTGTCAAGAGGCCAGAAGATCTAACTGTGGATGAGTGATCATAACATCTTTCTCAAAGTTGTTTCCATGCAAGCAGATTAGAGTTACTTAAAGACAGCACAATTCTTCAATCTCACAAGCAGATGCTCAATTCTGCACTCTCCATCCCGTTTTTTTCCTCAGTGGAGAGCTTCTCAAAGATGGATCTGTTTGTGTCTCCCCACTAACGCAACTTATTTCTGCTCCAGACTCTACTCCTTTCAACGTCTTGAGACGGACGGTTTTTCTTCTTAATTGGACACACAACTTCTCTTATGCATTTCCACCCATTCCTCTCATTTCAAAGTCAAAAATGAGTTGGCTACCTAGATTCTCTTAACTTCTTGGTGGGCCAGGCAGCCTTGATTCCTCCTGATACTTTGACTCGGTATCCAGGAGCCCATACCTCTGCATATATTTCCATAGTTTCTTATGCGGAGTCAAGGATTGTATCTGCATCCCAATCTGCAGTCTTGGCAGCTGACTTGGTATCTCTCAGGCTGAATACACTAGTCTTCCTCTTTCTCAGCCTGTAAGATTTATTTTGGAAGCTTCTTCATCATGATGATCCAACCTCCGTTTACTTCCACTGATTTTGGATTATGACTTGCTTTCTTTCGGGCTGAGTTCTGCTAATATTTGTCTCTCTCAGCCAGGTTGATTAATCTTAGAAGCTTCCAGAGTGTTATCAACAACAGTGAACACGGTTTTCTTCCTCATCATCATCTTCTGAAATCCATCTCAGTTTTCATTAGTTTTGGGTTTTCTTCTTCATTTCTATAACTCTGCTCTCATGTTTACATCTATCAGAGTCCATCTCAGTGCTATCGCTGCCTTTCATTACCCAGTAGATGGTAAACCTCTGCCTGTTCATCTTTGGGTCTTTAGACTCCCGAAAGGTCTTTCCATTTACACCATCTCTACATATGGCAGATCCACCTTTTTCACATGCTCCGCAGAAGTTCCAAATCAATCTTCTGGAACTCAGAGCAATTTTTAATGCTCTCAAAGCTATCCAGCATCTCATCAACAATCAACTCTTCTTGCTTCACACGGATAGTGTTCCACCATGTCAAAGTAGTTCTTCGAACATACCTGAAGCTTCTGTCGAAAGTCGTCACTGAATTTCATCTCAATCAGTCGATTTCTCCTGCCAATGATTTTTTTCATAAGACTCTTTTTCACACAGGAGAAACAGCTCTTTATTCTTTGGATTGCAAGTGAGCTTTGGCCTATTATCTCAGTAGGACAATGGCTCAAAGAATATCTCCTCAACTTTTTCTCTCCTTTGATCCTAGCAAGTTGGGGCATTCTGTTTTCTAGAGAATGATTTCCAACTGCTTAACTTCCTGTATGTCATTATGTTATGCTCAAGCTGGGCTGCAACTGGAAAGTCATGTCACAGCCCACAGAGTTTGAGTTATAGAAGTTTCTGTAGCTTCCCTTCGATCTACTCCCATTGACGAAATATACAAAGCTGCTACTTGGCCCTCGGTTCATACATTCACCAAACATTATTGTCTGGAATCTTTTTCCAGATGGGATGGGCACTTCAGCCAGTCAGTATTACAAAATTTATTTTCCTAAAGGCCAACACTCCCACCATCCCATTTTGGTTAGCTTGGTGGTCACCCACATATTGAGAATATGCTGCCTGCTTGTCCTGGGATAAAGCACAGTTACGTACCGTAACAGGTGTTATCCAGGGACAGTAGGCAGCTATTCTCACATCCCACCCACCTCCCCTGGTTGGCTTCTTAGCTAGTTTACTGAACTAAGGAGCTGTGCACCTATGTCAGGTGGGAAGGCACTCGCGCATGTGCGGTGCAGGCTATTGCAAACTTTCTAAATTTCCTAAAGTTGCGATGCACTTTTAAAGTGTCCGTACCGGGGCTCCGTAGATGATGTTGCCCACATGTGAGAATATCTGCCTGCTGTCCCTGGACAACACCTATTACGGTAAGTAACTGTGCTTAATTTTCTTTCCATTTTACTGTTGCAGGCATTAGAACCATTGGCATGATCACAAAACTTGATCTGATGGATGATGGAACAGATGCTAGAGAGATTCTGGAAAACAAATTGCTTCCTTTGCGCAGAGGTAATTAAGAACATAAGAATTGTCAAACTGAAGATCCATCAAGCCCAGTATCCTGTTTCCAACAGTGGCCAACCTAGGTCACAAGTACCAAGCTAGATCACAAGTAGTAAAACAGATTTTATGCTGCTCATCCCAGGAATAAGCAAGCCATCTTAATAATGGCCTATGGACTTCTCTTTTAGGAAATTATCCAAACCTTCATTAAACCCTGCTAAGCTAATTGAATTCACTACATTCTCTGGCAATGAATTCCAGAGTTTAATTACACATTCTGTAAAGAAATATTGTCTTTGGTTTGTTTTAAATCTACTTGAGCTGTCTCTTCTCTAAGCTGAAAAGCCCTAGCTGCTTTAGCTTTTCCTCATAGGGAAGTCATCCCATCCCTTTTATGATTTTTGTCGCCCTTCTCTGAACCTTTTTTAATTCCGCTACATCTTTTTTGAGATACAGCAACCAGAATTGCATACAGTATTCGAGGTGCAGCCATACCACAGAGTAGTACAAGAGCATTATAACATTTTCATCTTTGTTTTTCATTCCTTTCCTGATAATTTCTAACATTCTATTTGTTTTCTTAACCACCACTGTACATTGAACTGAGAGTTTCAATTTATCCTCAATGATGACTTCTAGGTCCTTTTTCTTGGCAGTGACGCCTAACATGGAACCCTGCATCATGTAGCTATAGTCCGGGTTCTTTTTTCTTGCATGCATCACTTTGCACTTGCTCACATTAAATGTCATCTGCCATTTTGATGCCAGTCTCACAAGGTTCTCTTTCGATTTTTCACAGTCCTCTTGCGATTGAACAACTTTGTGTCATCAGCAAATTTAATTATCTCTCTAGTTATTCCCATCTCTAGATCATTGATAAATATGTAAAAAAAACAGTGGTCTCAGCACAAACCCCTGGGGAACCCTACTATTTACCCATGTCCATTGAGAATATTGACCATTTAAACCTACTCTCTGTTTTCTGTCTTTCAACCAGTTCTTAATCCATAATAAGACATTACCTCCTATCCCAGGACTTTCTAATTTCCTCAGAAGTCTTTCATGAGGTACTTTGTGAAACACCTTTTGAAAGAATACCTCTCAAAAAAGATCCTCAAAGCTGGAAACTTCACAAAGACCCTATACCAAGTAGTATACGGATTGTTAGGGAAAAAAACAGAAAGAGACCACTACCAAATGCTCCCTAACCAGTAAAGAATTTAGCGACTTTTTCACTGAGAAAATAAGAAACCTACAGAGAAAGAATGGCCTAAATGGTAACATATCTATAGACGAATAGATTGAACCTGTCACAGAAACCCCAGTGAAGAAACTACTGAGGAGAGTGAAACCAGGCCCACCAATCCCGACACCTGCCCGATTCGAATGATGAGAGAGCTTGGAGTCACAGGGCTCTCCTTCATTACGGACCTAATCAACAACTCCTTACAGTCTGGTCAAGTTCCACTTAAATGGAAACTTTCAGTCATCAAACCCATTCTAAAAAATAAAGTAAAAGACCTTGAAAACCTCAACTATAGACTGGTAACTAACCAGCCATGGATATCCAAACTAGTGGACAAACTAGCATGCCATTAAACATCAGACTTCCAGGAAAACTCATCGAAGCTGGACCTTTCTCAGTCAGGATTCAGAAAACATCTGAGCATGGAGACCGTACTAGTAGCAGTGCAGGACTCCGTCCTTTAAACACCATGCAAACGGAGACGTTTTGCTGCTATTTGTTGCTATTTATATTGTCTCTATTGCAATTTCTTTTTCTTACCCTCTGGATCAACATGCTAATAATCTATGGGTTCTTCATTTTTAATTCATTTCCCTT